>NW_024543076.1:37682981-39005963 GCF_018167655.1 Microtus oregoni | reverse complement strand
AGTATCCATCCAATATGTGATTTGACTGAAGGCCTATTCCATGAGATGGAACCCTTTCCCAGCAGCCTGTGTGAGCAAAAACTAGATATCCCAGGGACCTAGGGTAAAACTAAAAACTGTTATACTAACAGAATATATAAAATAACTCCTAATGATATTCTACTATACTCAGAGATCAATGCCTTACTCAGGCACCATCAAAGAGGTTTCCTCCTGCAGCACATGGGAACAAATACAGAGACCCACAGCCAGACAACATGCAGGAGTGAGAGACCTTTGGAAACTCAGCACTAAACAGGATGTCCTTATCAATTTTTCTCTTCAGGGCTTAGGGAAACATGTTCAAGAGGATGTAAGAAAGAATGCAAGAGCAGAGAGGATGGAGAACACCAAAAGAGCAAGGCCTTCTAAACACAACAGAACCAATGCATCATTCATGAGATCATAGATAGTGAGGTAGTATGCTCAAGGACCAGCATGGATCCATACCAGATGAGGTCCTAGAACTAAAGAAGAAGTGGACACATGCCCCTAACCTTTACTCAGAAACATGTCCAACTGAAAGCTGCTTGTAAATAAGAATGAAAATGACAGCCCACAGAATGGGAAAAGATCTTCACTAACCCCACATCAGACAGATGTCTGATCTCCAAAATATATAAAGAACTAAAGAAATTGGTCACCAAAGAACACATAATCCAAAAAAAAAAAAAAATGGAGTACAGACCTAAACAGAGAACTCTCACCAGAGGAATTTAAAATGGTTAAAAGACACTTAAGGAAATGTTGAACATCCTTAGTCATCAGAGAAATGCAAATCAAAACAACTCTGGGATTCCGTCTTATACCTGTAAGAAATGGCCAAGATCAAAAATACTGATAACAACTTATGCTGGAGAGGTTGTAGAGAAAAGAGAACACTTCTGCGTTGCTGGTGCTAATGCAAGTTGGTACAGCCTCTTTGGATGTCAGTGTGACGATTTCTCAGAAAATCAGGAAACAACCTTTCTCAAGACCCACTAATACCACTTTTGGGTATATATCCAAAGGATGCTCAATCTTGCCACAAGGACACGTGCTAAACTATGTTCATAGCAGCTTTGTTTGTCATAGCCAGAACCTGGAAACAACCTAAATGCCCCTCGACTAAAAATTGGATAAGGAAAATGTGGTACATTTACACAATGGAGTACTACACAGCAGAAAAAATAACGACAGCTTGAAATTTGCAGGAAAATGGATGGAACTAGAAAACATTATTTTGAGTGGGGTAACCCAGACACAGAAAGACAATTATCATATGTACTCACTCATAGGTGAGTTTTAAACATAAAGCAAAGAAAATCAGCCTACAAACCACAATCCTGGAGAACTTAGACAACAATGAGGACACTAAGAGAGACTTACATAGATCTAATCTAAATGGGAAGTAGAAAAAGACAAGATCTTCTGAGTAAATTAGGAGCATGGGGACCTTGAGGAAGGGTTGAAGGGGGGGAGGGGAGAGGCAGGGAAGGGAGCAGAGAAAAATGTAGATCTCAGTAAAAAAAAAATCAATAAAAAATTAAGCTTTCTCCAAGGGAGTTTCAGTGTGGAAAAACTACTCTTAAGGGTAGGCTACATGACCAGAAGTAAATGGCCAATGAAAAACAACCTCAACAGTGTCTTTCCATGTCTCATAATTTCATGCCAGGGCTATTACTTTTCACTTCTTTCTTCTTCAAAAAAATTTTACTTTATTTATTTATTTTTACTCTTCATATATTTTGCATATGTGTTATGGCTTTTATTTTTGTTTTGTTTGGGATTCTTAAGTTGTGGGAATGAGTAGGGCTACGCACCTATATCTGTTGCTTGTGCCTTTTCTTGGGCTCTTTTCTTTCTATTTTGTTTGTTTTGTCTTATCCCAATGTGTTTTTTGTTTTATTTTATATTTTATTTTCTTGGTATCCCTTAGAAGCTTCTTTGTTTTCTAATGTGAGCCAGAAAGAGGTTGAATCTGGATGGGAGGGGAGATGAGAAGGAAATAGGAGGAGCAGAGAGAGGGGAAATCATAATCAGGATTTATTATATGAAAAAAATCCATTTTCAATAATAATAACAACAATAAAAAAGAACATTTGGTAAAAGCAAAACAAAACTGACAGGGACAACATAAGAGGAAATCCCTGTTCTGGCTCACAGTTTCAAAGAGATTTAGTCTACCATGTCAGGCCAGGCATGGGAGCCAAAGAGTTCATGACCTGTGACTGGAGTCATGATTCACAGGGCAGCGGGCTAGGAAGCAGACAGAGGACTATACTGGAGTTAGGAATGGTTTATTCCTTCAAAGTGTGCCTTCATGACTTATTTTCACCAGTCTGACCCTACTTATGAGGGTTCTGCAGCTTCCAAAATGACACCACATTGGGGACAAGTACTCTAAACATAAGTCTGTGTGAATCATCCAGATTCCAACTACACCATCTTTCAAATATAAAAGTAGAAGTGAACCGATTTCAGATGAAAATGCATAGAGGAGAGCTGCCTTCACCACACCGAGGACCTCTACATACGTATTTTCCTAAGGTCCTTTCTATTCTACCCTTTTAAAAACTTCAGAGGATGTTCCTGGGAGGCCAGCTCTTTTCTGAAGAGAAACAGAGTAGAAGTAGATCTGGGGTATAGAGGAGGTGGGGAGGAAGATTGGGAGGAGAGGACGAGGTGAAACTACAGTTGGGATGCCTTACATGAGACTAATAATAATAATAAATAACAATAATAATAAATATCAAGAACTTATTGGGAATTTGAAGTTATTTTAATTTTTGTCTATTTTTGAGGCCAATTACATTCTTCATGTTTATGTTTCTTTCTGTCGATGTCCACTTTCCTCAGTCCACTCAAAGTCCACTCCCAGCTAGGCAGAAAGTCCCAGATTTTTTACTTCTTAGATGCTTCCTTTCTCTGAGGTTTCCCCTTTCTCAGCCAAGGTTCCTTGTATTCTACAGTTCCTTAGGGTTTTGTTAGGTAACTGGCCAGAAATTCAACTGAGCCACTTTTTTTTTTTTAAAAAAAAAGAAGTTCAAGACTTATGTTTCTCCCTAGGATGTGTAGTATTGTCTTGCCAGATCATTTTAGAGCTGTACATCAGTAATCTAGAAAGTGATGTTTCTTTGTCTTTGTTTGGAAAAAGGATGGGGATGACTGGGGTGGATCAAGTAGTTAGGAAAGAGTCTTGAGCTCTTGATGTGGGATTCTCCTCTGTAGGCTGTGAATATGGCTTATTACCATTGGTTAATAAAGAAACTATTTTGGCCTGTGGCAGGACAGAATAGAGTTAGGCAGGAAAACTAAACTGAATGATGGGAGAAAGTAGGCAGAGTCAGAGAGATACCATGTAGCTGCTGAAGGAGACAGATACCTGAAAACCTTACTAGTAAACCATGAGCCTCATGGTAAAATATATCAATAGAAATGGGTTAATTCAAAATGTAAGAGTTAGCTAGAAATATGCATGAGCTAATTGGCCAAGCAGTGTTGTAATCGATACAGTTTCTATGTGATTATTTTGGGTCTGGGTGGCTGGGAAATGAGTGAGCAGCTGCCATCTACAGGTTTTGCTTCTGGGCTTCTTCTTTCTTTCATTTTCCTGGGTATGGATGTTCTATTTCCAGTCAAAGATGGCACTGATGTAATTCCAGGCACTTTATTGGCCCTGTGAAATGTGATCAGTTTGCATACTTCCTAGTCCATCTGAACTGTTTTTTCTTAGCACTATGCGTGACAATCATCTATTGATTGGTATTGAGCAAAACCAACCAGAGCACCCTATCGCAAACCAAACCAACTAACGTTTCCTATGTACAAAGAAAAACTTGGTTTTAAAAAAAGTCTACATCCAATTATGACTCCCATCTCTGATTAAACACCTGTCATGAATGGATTTTGCTCTTATTTTGAGGATGAGGATTAAGTGAGAATCTTGCTGTAGCTTTTCCCATGTCAATCACTGTGTCATCCACAGAAGGGCAACAGCCTTCTGAGCTCTTCAAGCAGACAGTGAGACGTGAGCCCAGCACTTAGGTTACTTCCCAGAATTCTGCCATCAGCACATGTGGATAAAGAGACAGTAGGAACGTCTCTATGAAATCACATGGGAGTCAGTCATTTACACAGGTGTGGGGTACTCACCTAACTTAGAAGAGTGAGAACTTGAGAGAAGTTGGTAGTGCTGTGGTGCGGTTAAACTAAACTGGGGCTTAGCACACTGACACTTTCATTTCCTCTTTATCTGATCAGTCAGATATTTTTTCCTTTTTTTTTCTTTAAATGACGGAGGTCACTTTTTTTGAAGGCAGCAGTGTACTAGTATACTGTTGTATAACAAATCATATAAATGTTATTTGCTTATGGTTTTGAGAGACAGCAATCTGGGTTGAGCCTAGCTTTCAAGTTAGGATCATTCAAGTGTTTGCACTCATCCAGAAGATTATCGAAGACAGCTTCATATGAGGTGGTTAGTAGGCTGTCACATTGAGATACTCTGTGTTATTTCAAATGCTCTGTAATATGGATGTGGTTCATCCACACTGTCCCAACTGAAGTCAACGACAAGGCAAATAATTTTAAAGATCTTTGTTCATTGCTTGCTTGCTGTTGAGATTTGAATATGAAATATATCATGGATTCAGTTTTGAATATTTGATCCTTTGGATAGTGCTGTTTCGAGAGATTGTGGAGCCTTTAGGAGATGGGGACTTACTTGAGGAAGTCAGCCATTAAGAGGATGGTTCTTGAAGTTTATAGAAAACTCACTTCTTTTCCAGTCTCTGCTTTTTGGTTCACAAAGATATGGGGAGTCACAAGCCCAGTAACTGCCATGAATGTCATCTCTTTTTACTACCATGCTGGATGGTCTCATCTCTAAAATAAACCTGCTCTTTCTTAAGTTGGTTCTTGTCAGTGGTTGAGTCAGGGATGAGAAAGTTGACTAATACACTTACACAGTGTCCACAGCCAGATAAATAGCCAAACTTTGAATTTATAAAGATTGGAGAAAACCCATGTCTTTTGACAGGAGGAAAGCAAAGGGCTTTATGTATAGTAATGGATGAGATCTTTGAAGTCATCTCTGCAAGAGACCTGTCTTAGAAAGTAAATACTCATGTTTGATGTTGATAAGCAGAAATATAAAGACATACTCTAGCAACTGCAACGACAGATTATTAAAATAATGGAATAGAAGATCCCAAATTGAATGGATTGATGCAGTTATTTCAAGCATTGAGCAAATGCAGATTTAGAATTGTGCATTGCTATATTGAAATCTTATTATTTTCCAATTAAGTTTTACTCATTGAGGAAGATTATGTTGACTGTCATTGAAATACTTAAGCTTTGAGGCACAAATTACAGCAGTTTTCACAAAATGAAAGTTTGCACAGATGACCAAATATAATTTTTATCTTAGACTATTTCATCAAGTTGTAAAATATTTTATAAAAACAGGAGTGAGTTTCTTAATTGAACTGGGAGCATGTCACTAGTGCTGTGCTCTGACTGAGGAACGATTAGGACCTACTCTTGCAAACTTCACTCAAGTAATGAGGCACATTAATTCTGAGCAGAGATTCGGTTATTGCTCTGAACTTAATCTGATCCTCTAATTATTCCCTGCCTATAAAATATTCATGGACTAGGGTTTGATGTAACCCATGTTTCTAGTGAAGACACATCTCTCTTCTAATTTGAGGTATATTTAAGAACAAAACAGACCGGGAAAATGCATGATCTTTGTTCTAAAGCACAAAGTGCAGGACCAAAGAGCTATTACAGTTAGAAATGCCTTATGTGAAATTTCATGGGAGTTTCTGCCTAAGGCTACAGGAAATCTACTTTCTCACAAAGTAAAGCACTGCAAGTTGCTCTCATCTCTTTTATTTCCTGGTTTGGATTGGCTGTGATTTGAGTATTTCCCCCAAAGTTTCATGTGCTAGGAGCTTGACCCAAATGTAATTAGTGGTAGCTTACCTTTAAGAGAAGGGGCCCTATGGAGGGTGGTGAGGTCATGTGGCATAAGCTTTGAAGGATGTTAATGTCTTTTCCGTAGACTGGGTTTGATCCTAACAAATGGGTGATAAAAATGCAGCAGCCTCTATGCTCAGCCTTCTGTAGGTGCCTGTTTCCTTTTTCCACATTTCTGTCTCTGCCATAGTGTTATACATAGTGTTATACCTTGCCAGTTGTTGGCATTATCCTGTTTGGACTGTCAAGTGACCAGAATCACAGGCCAAATGAAGCCTCTTTTCTTTATTGATTACCAAGAATTAAATATTTTGTTAAAAACCTGCAAAGAGATTGAGGCCTTCTCCAAACTCTCACATCATCTGTATTTGTTTCTCTGGTTTGATCTCTCTCCTGCTTTCTCCAAATCTCAAAACTCATTCCAGTTTACTTTATCTGTGATGTCTGTATATAGGATACTCATATCTTCCCATTTACTGACCTCGTCTATGATTTTTATGTAACATTTAGTTCACTGCTAGAACCTTCACTTCATCTTCAGACTTTGACTCTTTCTGTAGAAATGTGACATTGTTAAATAAGTCACACACTTTCAAATATGTGTACTTATATTTTATAAAAATGCTTAAATTATATATATATATATGATATATGTCTTTTTGTATTTCATGAGAACTTACAGAGTGTCAGGATCTAAATAGCATTTGCATTTTAATTATTTCTTGCCATAATATAGTACCCTTCTGACCAAACATATTCTCCTTTCCCACTAAATCTTTTGCAGGCCTAATGTCTATGTTACGCATGATGTGCTGACTCAAAATTCCTCTCGCACACATTTCTGGAAACCTTCGCTGCTATTCCCAAGTACTATCCATTCTCACCTTTGTATTCTGAATTTTGCATCAATAATCTAATGCCAATTCATAGATTAAAATTTTTTTATGTGACACTTACTTGAGAGATCCTCCTACCTGCTCAATATTGTTCTTGCCTTATTTACAAATCCTTTCTTGTTGACTTTGGCTTAGAGCAGAGAGGGGAAAGAGGAACGAAGTTCAAATCTGTCTCCCACTATCATATAGTAGCTGAGTGAACATTACTTCTTCTTCTAGGACTTGACTTTCTGTTACTTTTTTTTTTAAATGCAGTATAAACAGAAATAATAAATTGCTTCAAAAAGAAGAAAATTAGTAGAAGACAGGGTTAGAGCCTTGTGTTCATCACTGCTCATGGTGTTTATGAAATTGAATGCCACCACAAGAAAAAATAGTTTTAAACACACTATCATAGTGAGTAGTCACCTTGTACTCACAAGATATAAAATGCGGTCCAGTTTGCAGATGTTGGAAAGGTCCCTGAAGACCTGACCAGGCTCAGGGTCTACTGTGTAAACTGGACTTGATTAATGAGTTCCTGCCAGGAGAGTAATGAGTTTGCCTTGTCATCTGCACCATCGTTTCCCAGGGCAGGCTCTTCTGGTAGTAACTGTTTGCCTGCTTTGTTTGTGGGCTACAGAATGTTGATGAGGAAAGCTATTGATTGGAGAGAAGATTTACACCAGATGTTGACAATGCTTAGTTTTGACCAGGCTTGCACCCTTGCTGGGTAATCCCTTCTATACTTTTTTTTGGGTATATTTTTCTTTTCTTTTTCTTTGTTCATATTTTTTTTGTGTGGGTATTTGTATAATACACCTGTTAGACACACAGGCCTTGTGCCTCCAGAGTACTGGTGCATACACTCTAATCTCTGTAGTTTAGTATTTAGTGACTATTTCATCGACTCAAATGTTACCTATTGGAAAAGGTCTACAAACTATAAAAATGGTGGTGGTGCAAATGTATGAATGTGCATGTGGAGGCCAGAGGACAGGTTTGTTGTCATTCCTTTGGCATGACCTACCTTTTTCATTGAGACCTGGTCTTTATTAAATTGGAACTCTCTGAAGAAACTAGGTTGGTTGGCTAGCGAACACCAAGAATCAGGCTCTGTCGCACTGAGACTGAGATTACAAGTGCATGCCACAAAGCCTGACATTTTCTTTTTGATTAAAATCCAGAGAAGGTTTTATCACCACCACGACCACTACCACCACCACCACCACCATAACCACTACCACCACCACCACCACCATAACCACTACCACCACCACCACCACCACCACCACCACCACCACCACCACCACCACTATTATTATATAGTTTGTAAACCTTTTCTAATAGTTAACATTTGAGTTGATGAAATAGTCACTAGATACTAAACCGCAGAGACTAGAGTGCACACACCAGTACTCTGGCAACAAAGCCTGTGTGTCTAACAGGTGTGTTATACAAACCTTGTCCTAATTTCTGAATAGGCAATTGTCAATCATCTGTTTTACTAAACAAATAAAGCAGAATGCTGAGAGAGAAAACATCCTGCTCAAAGTTTTACAGATTGTGAAAGTAGACAGACTTGATTTCTAGTATACTCTTGTTAAAGCAACTTTCCTCCCGTGTCATATACGGGATATATAGAAATGTATTAGTTATGACTTTATTGGCTGTAAACAACAGCACTTTCCCGACACACCAGTGTAGACATGCTCGGCATTCTTACATGTATTCTGAGGTCACACTGAGGTCCCCCTACTTGTGAGATAAGTGCTTCATCAACAGCTGTTCCCAGCCTCACAGTGGCTTAAATGAGGCTTTAAAAACTGTTTGGTAATTTCACACATGCGCATAATGCCTTCTGATCTAGTCTATTCCAGTTCTCTCCACCAGGATGTTCCCTATTCTCCCCCCTCCCCCACTATGTTTCCCTCTCAATTTCAAGTACTTTTTCTTTTTAAATCCACTGAGTCCACTTAGGGCATATGCATATGGTGTGGAACAATTTAATACTAATTAGTAGTTTCTCATGGGTCACATCCCTGACAAAAACTGACTCTCTCTCTCCCAGTAGCTATCAACTGACAGTAATCTCTCAGCTAGAGGTAGGACTTTCCGAGCCGCTTCCACACCATGCTGGAATTCCATCTTGCTTGATATTATGCAAGTCTTGTATATACAGTCACAACTCCATGAGCTCATGTGTGCCATGGCCCTGTCTCACCCAGTAAATACTGTTGGCTACAGATGTCCTCTACTTCTATTATCTATACTCTTTCTGTACCCTCCCTGTGATGATCCCTGAACTCTGGAAGGGGGGTGTGGTGGTCATATTTCTAGTGCAACACTGAATGTTTCTTGTTCTCTGAATGTTGATAGTTGTGAGAATCTATATTAATTGTCATCTACTGCAAAGAAAGCCTCTCTGATGAGGGTTGAGAGATGCACTAATCTACGAGTATGAAGATAAGAACCTAGGAAGCTGTTCATGAGTATGTCCATTTAACAGATAAATAATATTGGGTTCTTACCTAGAATTTATGATCTAATGAGCCATGGGTGTTTGGTCCAGTTAACAGTACCAGGCATGAGTTCTAGTTTGTGGAGTGGGTTTTTTTTTAATTTATTTATTTATTAAGGATTTCTGCCTCGTCCCCACAACCGCTTCCCATTTCCCTCCCCCTCCCCCGATCAAGTCCCCCCCCCCCTCATCTGCTCGAAGAGCAATCAGGGTTCCCTGACCTGTGGGAAGCCCAAGGACTGCCCACCTCTATCCAGGTCTCATAAGGTGAGCATTCAAACTGCCTAGGCTCCCACAAAGCCAGTACATGCAGTAGGATCAAAAACCCACTGCAATTGTTCTTGAATTCTCAGTATTCCTCATTGTCCGCTATGTTCAGCTAGTCCGGATTTATCCCATGCTTTTTCAGACCTAGGCCAGCTGGCCTTGGTGAGATCCTAATAGAACATCCCCATTGTCTTAGTGTGTGGGTGCACCCCTCGTGGTCCTGAGTTCCTTGCTCGTGCTCAGTCTCCTTCTGCTCCTGATTTGGACCTTGAGATTTCTGTCCGGTGCTCCCGTGTGGGTCTCTGTCTCTGTCTCCTTTCATCGCCTGATGAAGGTTAATATTCCTGAGGATGCCTATGTGTTTGTCTTTGGATTCACCTTATTTAGCTTCTCTAGGAACATGAATTATAGGCTCAATGTCCTTTATTTATGGCTAGAAACCAAATATGAGTGAGTACATCCCATGTTCCTCTTTTTGGGTCTGGCTTACCTCACTCAGGATAGTGTTTTCTATTTCCATCCATTTGTATGCAAAATTCAAGAAGTCCTTGTTTTTTACTGCTGAGTAATACTCTAATATGTATATATTCCATACTTTCTTCATCCATTCTTCCGTTGAAGGGCATCTAGGTTGTTTCCAGGTTCTGGCTATTACAAACAATGCTGCCATGAACATAGTTGAGCATATACTTTTGTTGTATGATAGGGCCTCTCTTGGGTATATTCCCAAGAGTGGTATTGCTGGATCCAGGGGTAGGTTGATCCCGAATTTCCTGAGAAACCCAAACACTGCTTTCCAGAGTGGTTGCACAAGTTTGCATTCCCACCAGCAATGGGTGAGTGTACCCCTTTCTCCACAACCTCTCCAGCAAAGGCTATCATTGGTGTTTTTGATTTTAGCCATTCTGACAGGTGTAAGGTAGTATCTTAAAGTTGTTTTGATTTGCATTTCCCTGATCGCTAAGGAAGTTGAGCATGACCTTAAGTGTCTTTTGGCCATTTGAAGTTCTTCTGTTGAGAATTCTCTGTTCAGATCAGTGCCCCATTTTATAATTGGGTTGATTAGCCTTTTACGGTCTAGTTTCTTGAGTTCTTTATATATTTTGGAGATCAAACCTTTGTCAGTTGCAGGGTTGGTGAAGATCTTCTCCCAGTCAGTGGGTTGTCTTTTTGTCTTAGTGACAGTGTCCTTTGCTTTACAGAAGCTTCTCAGCCTCAGGAAGTCCCATTTATTCAATGATGCCCTTAGTGTCTGTGCTGCTGGGGTTATACATAGGAAGTGGTCTCCTGTGCCCATGTGCTGTAGAGTACTTCCCACTTTCTCTTCTATCAGGTTCAGTGTGTTCGGACTGATATTGAGGTCTTTAGTCCATTTGGATTTGAGTTTTGTGCATGGTGATAGATATGGATCAATTTTCATTCTTCTACAGATTGACATCCAGTTTTGCCAGCACCATTTGTTGAAGATGCTCTCTTTTTTCCATTGTATACTTTTAGCTCCTTTATCGAAGATCAGGTGTTCATAGGTTTGTGGGTTAATGTCAGGGTCTTCTATTCGATTCCATTGGTCGACTTCTCTGTTTTTATGCCAATACCAAGCTGTTTTCAATACTGTAGCTCTGTAATAGAGTTTGAAGTCAGGGATGGTAATGCCTCCAGACAAACCTTTATTGTATAAGATTGTTTTGGCTATCCTGGTTTTTTGTTTTTCCATATAAAGTTGATTATTGTCTTCTCCAGATCTGTGAAGAATTTTGATGGGATTTTGATGGGGATTGCATTGAATCTATAGATTGCTTTTGGTAGAATTGCCATTTTTACTATGTTGGTCCTCCCAATCCAAGAGCAAGGGAGGTCTTTCCATTTTCTGGTGTCTTCTTCAATTTCTTTCTTCAAAGACTTAAAGTTCTTGTCAAGTAGATCTTTCACTTCCTTGGTCAGGGTTACCCCAAGGTATTTTATGCTATTTGTGGCTATCGTGAAAGGTGATGCTTCTCTGATTTCCCTCTCTGCTTCCTTATCCTTGGTGTATAGGAAGGCAACTGATTTTTTGGAGTTGATCTTGTATCCTGCCACGTTACTAAAGCTGTTTATCAGCTGTAGGAGTTCTTTGGTAGAATTTTTGGGGTCGCTTATGTACACTATCATATCATCTGCAAATAACGAAAGCTTAACTTCTTCCTTTCCAATACGAATCCCCTTGATCTCCTTATGTTGTCTTATTGCTATTGCTAGAATTTCAAGCACTATATTGAAGAGGTATGGCGAGAGTGGACATCCTTGTCGTGTTCCTTATTTTAGTGGGATGGCTTTGAGTTTTTCTCCGTTTAATTTAATGTTAGCTGTTGGCTTGCTGTAAATAGCTTTTATTATATTTAGGTAGGACCCTTGTATCCCTATTCTCTCCAAGACCTTTATCATAAAGGGGTGTTGAATTTTGTCGAATGCTTTTTCCGCATCTAGTGAAATGATCATATGGTTTTTTTCTTTCAGTTTATTTATATGGTGGATTACATTGATAGATTTGCATATGTTGAACCAGCCCTGCATCTCTGGGATGAAGCCTACTTGATCATAATGGATAATTTTTCTTATGTGTTCTTGGATTCGGTTTGCCAGTATTTTATTGAAGATTTTTGCGTCGATGTTCATGAGTGAGATCGGTCTGTAATTCTCTTTCTTGGTTGGGTCTTTTTGTGGTTTTGGTATCAGGGTAACTGTAGCTTCATAAAAGGAATTTGGCAATGACTCTTCTGATTCTATATTGTGAAATACCTTAAGGAGTATAGGTATTAATTCTTCTTGGAAGTTCTGGTAGAATTCTGCATTGAAACCATCTGGTCCTGGGCTTTTTTTCGAAGGGAGATTTTTGATAACCATTTCTAATTCTTCGCGAGAAACCGGTCTATTTAGATCATTCACCTGGTCTTGGTTTAGCTTTGGTATATGATACTTATTTAAAAAAATGTCCATTTCTTTTGTATTTTCCAGTTTTGTGGCATACAGGCTTTTGTAGTAAGATCTAATGATTCTCTGAATTTCCTCTGTGTCTGTGGTTATGTCCCCCTTTTCATTTCTGATCTTATTTATTTGCGTGTTCTCTCTCTGTCGTTTAATTAGTTTGGATAGGGGTTTGTCGATCTTGTTGATTTTCTCCAAGAACCAGCTTTTTGTTTCATTGATTCTTTGGACTGTTTTCTGTGTTTCTATTTTGTTGATTTCAGCCCTCAGTTTTATTATTTCCAGTCTTCTACTTCTCCTGGGCGCGTCTGCTTCTTTTTTTTCTAGAGCTTTCAGGTGTGTTTTTAAGTCCCCAATGTATGCATTCTCCGTTTTCTTTAAGTGGGCACTTAGTGCTATGAACTTTCCTCTTAGCACTGCTTTCATTGTGTCCCATAGGTTTGAGTATGTTGTCCCTTTATTTTCATTAAATTCAAGGAAGACTTTAATTTCTTTCTTGATTTCTTCCTTGACCCAGGTGTGGTTCAGTAGTTGACTGTTCAGTTTCCATGAGTTTGTCGGTTTTTTGGAGGCAGCATGGTTGTTGCCTTCTAACTTTAATCCGTGATGATCTGATAAGACACAGGTGGACACTGATATTTTTTTGTATCTGTGGAGGTTTCCTTTGTTTCCGAGTATGTGGTCAATTTTTGAGAAGGTTCCATGAGCTGCAGAGAAGAAGGTATATTCTTTCCTATTTGGGTGGAATGTTCTATAGATGTCTGTTAAGTCCATTTGCTTCATTACCTCCAATAATTCTCTTAATTCTCTATTAGGTTTCTGTCTGATTGACCTGTCCCTTGGAGAGAGAGGTGTGTTGAAGTCTCCTACTACTAGTGTGTGTGGTTTGATGTCTGCCTTGAGTTCTAGTAATATTTCTTTTACATAAGTAGGTGCTTTTATATTGGGGGCGTATATATTCAGGATTGAGACGTCCTCCTGATGAATTGTTCCTGTTATGAGTATAAAGTGACCGTCTCGATCTCTTCTGATTGATTTTAGTTTGAAGTCAGTTTTGTTAGAAATTAGTATGGCCACACCTGCTTTTTTCTGAGGACCATTTGCTTGAAACACCTTTTCCCAACCCTTTACTCTGAGTAGGTGCCTGTCTTTGTGGTTGAGATGTGTTTCTTGCAAACAGCAGAATGTTGGATCCTGTTTTCGTATCCAATCTTTTAGCCTGTGCCTTTTTATAGGTGAATTGAGCCCATTAATATTAAGTGATATTAATGACCAGTGGTTGTTTACTCCGGTTATTCTTATTGCTTTTGGTAGTAGAGATTGTGTGTCTCCTTTCTTTGAGATGTGCTCGTGAAGGGTCATTAGATGCCTGGGTTATTGTAGGCAGTGTTGGCAGTGTTGGATTCCTTGGGTTGTGATTTTCCTTCTATTACTTTCTGTAGGGCTGGATTTGTGGCTACGTATTGTTTAAATTTGTTCTTATCCTGGAATGTCTTGTTTTCTCCGTTGATAGTGAACGATAGCTTGGCTGGGTATAGTAGTTTGGGTTTGCATCCATGGTCTCTTAGCTTCTGCAGAACCTCTATCCAGGACCTTCTGGCTTTCATAGTTTCCATCGAGAAGTCAGGTGTAAGTCTGATCGGTTTACCTTTATAAGTTACTTGCCCTTTTTCTTTTGCAGCTCTTAATATTCTTTCTTTAATCTGTATATTTTGTGTTTTGATTATTATATGGCGAGGAGATTTTTTTCTTTGATCCAGTCTGTTTGGTGTTCTGTATGCTTCTTGAATATTTAAATGAATATCTTTCTTTAAGTTGGGAAAGTTTTCTTCCATAATTTTGTTGAAAATATTTTCTGAGCCTTTGAGCTGTGACTCTTCTCCTTCTTCTATTCCTATTATTCTTAGGTTTGGTTTTTTTTATTGTGTCCCATAGTTCCTGAATGTTTTGTGTTGAGAATTTGTTGGCTTTGCTGTTTTCTTTGATCTGTTCGTTTATTTTCTCTATGGTGTCCTCAGCATCTGAGAGTCTTTCTTCTAGCTCTTGTATTCTATTGATTATGCTTGTTTCTGTAGACTCTGCTCGTTGGCCTAGATTTTCCATATCCAGCTGGTCCTCAGTTTGTATTTTCTTCTTTGCCTTCATTTCAGTTTTCAATTCTTGAACTGTTTCCATTACCTGTTTGATGGTTTTTTCTTGGTTTCCCAGGGTATCATGTACGGATTTACTCATTTCTTCAAACTTTTTGTTATACTTCTCATCCATTTCTATAAGGGCATTTTTTACATGTTGTTTAAGGGACTCTATTATCTTCATAAAGTCGATTTTTTCCACTTCTTCTGTGTTAGGTTGTTCAAATACTTCTGTTGTAAGATCATTGGGTTCTGATGTTTTCATGTTGTTTTTCGGATTATTGGGTGAGTTCTTGCCTTGGCGCCTGCCCATCTCCTCCTATTGATCCTATCCAATGGATCCTTTAGAAACCGGATCAGGTTTCCCTGCTGGCCAAGGGCTCCGCTTACAAAATGCCCTCACTCTCTTTCATGGTTCCTGCTGCAGGCCAAGAACCCTCTCACCCCTCCGAAGGATCTTCAGGACAGGACCAGGCTCCCCTTGTGCCAGTGACCTGGCCAACCAAAGGCCTACCTCTTTGATTCAATTGTAGTAGGGCGATCTGCTCTCCTTATTGCATGCCTGTCCCAGCCGCTTGGGTCTGGCCTGGAGTGGGTTTTAAATCCAATCCTAATGTGGCTGATTATTCCTATACCATTTTTGCTACTACTGCTCCACAGAGCTTATCTTGGCAGCCCAGTTGTTATTGTAGTTTACAGGATTCACTACTGGGTAAAACTGTTGACTACTTTTCTTATCCAGTAGCACACATAGAACCATTTATACTACAAAAACTAGTCAGTAGACATGAAAGTTTTAGGTTGGTATCAGCTTTCTTTTCCTGTGTCCTTTGACCAATGTGTTTGGTGTCTTCAGGGTTAAAGTCTTGTGGTCAAGTTTGGAAGGGTATCCCAGAGCAATGACAACAGCTTCAACAAGGGGGAGTTGATCATTCTGATGATCAATTCAGAATGAGTCACCCACTCATGGCATACCTGGTAACCCTTCCTAGCCATCAAATAAATTAAAAAGAAGACTTCTTTGAGATTTCATCTTATCTACGTCAGGATGACTGAGATAAAAATAAAGTGAATGAATAAAATCCAAATGCCAACATATGTCAATATGAATGTGGTGATAGGAAACATTTATTCACTCTTGGTGAGGATGCAGATTGGTGCAGCCACTGTGGAAGTCACAGTAGATGTTCCTCATGAACCTAGAAACAGAGTTAACTTATGTTAATTCTCAGTGCATCCCCAAAGTACTCTGTATCCTACTATGGAGAAACTTGCTCATCCATATTCATAGCTGCTCTATTATAATACTCAGGGAATGACAACAGTCTAGATGCACATCAACTGTTGAATGGATAACGCAAATGTGATACATAAACACAATGGAATATTATTGAACTGTAAATAAAAGTAAAGTTGTAAAATTGGCAAGCAAATGGATGGATCTGGAAATAATCATTCTGACTGAGATAACCCAGATCCAGAAAGACAATGTTGCATGTTCTCTCACAGGTAGATATCAATCTTTAGTAAGTGTGTTTAAATTGGGGTACCCATAGTCGTTAAAAACTAGAAAGGGTCTATGGGGGTAAATTTCAAGGAAGGGAGATAGAGCTGCTAACATGAAGAGAAGTAACAGCATTGGGTACAGCAGAGCTGCAGCTACAGTGGCTGCAGTGACATCAGAGGGCCTCAGATTCATGAATCTGCTGCCACTGTTTCCTGATTAGGAATTATAAGAATTATAGCTAGGATTATGGGCATGTACCACTATACTAAGATGGATAAAACAATTTTAATTTTGGCATAAAGTTTAAAACATTAACAGCAGCAAGAATAAATGTAATTATAAAAGTTTTCTGAGTAAATGTACAAAAGAAATATATATGAATTGTAACATCAGTAACATGAAATGTGTGTGGGAAGTTTAGTGCTATAAATATCAATACCAAAAAAGAAGATATAAAATAAACAGCCTAAGTTTACAGTTCAAGGAACTAGAAAATCAAAGTAAGTACAAATCATATTCAAAGTTAGCAAGAGAGAGAAAAATAATAGTTATGGGTTGGATAAGAAATATTACTCCAACAGACTCATATGTAGAAAATTTGGCCAATGGTTGATGGTACTATTGAGGGGTGACTAATCATGAAGTTGTAGCATATAGGGTATATTTATTTGTCTGTAAAATTCTTGTATTTTGCCCTAATGAGAGCAGCTCCCCTTTGCCATACCCATCTAGTATAATTTTTCAACTTTAGTCTTAGCTGCAGTAATAAGACAATTGAAGGAGATCAAGGGGAGAGAGATTGGAAATGAAGACATCAAAGAATCTTTATTCTTTGAAGATAATGTGATGATATACAGAAGGATCTTAGTCAGTGTTCTATTGCCATAAAGAGGCACCATGGCCAAAGCAACTTTTATAAAAGAAAGCATGTAACAGTGGCCTTGCTTACAGTTTTAGAAGATTACTCCATTGTCATCATGGCAGAAAGCAGAAGGGTATGGCATTGGAATAGTAGCTGAGAACTCTACATCTTAATCCAAAATCCATGCCTAGACACACTTCCTCCAACAAGGTCACACCTATGCCAACAAGACCATACCTTCTAATTCTTAAATAATGCCACTCCCTCTGCATTCAAACATATGAGCCATTCTATTTCAAACCACCACAATATAGTGATCTGAAAAATTATACCAGGAAACTCCTACAGCTGATAAACACTTTCAGCAAAGTGACTGGATACAAAACTAACTCACAAGAATAAGTAGTCCTCCTATATACAAAGGACACACAGACTAAGAAAGAAATTGGGGAAATCAAACCTTTCACAGTATAATCAAATAATATAAAATATCTTTAGTAACTTTAGCCAAGCAAGTGAAAGACTTGTATGATACTAACTTTAAGAAACTGAAGAAAGAAATTGAAGAAGATTTCATCAGAAGATATGAAACTCTCCAATTCTTATGGATTTCTAGGATTAAGACAGCAAAAATGGCCATTTTATCAAAAGCTTCTACAGATTCAATGCAATCTCCATCAAAGTTCTGACAAAATTCTTCACATATCTTGAGAGGACAATTTTCAGATTCACATGGAAACACATACACATAGGATAGCTAAAACAGTTCTGAATAATGAAAGGACTTCTATAGGTACCCTTGATTTCGGTTTTATTACAGAACTATAGTAATAAAAAACAGGATAATACTAATACAATGATGGACACATTCATAGATGGAATCAAATTGAAGACCCAGACATAAAGTCATACACCTATGGACACCTGATTTTTATTTTATAAAGAGCAAGAAATACACACTGGATAAAAAAGCTTCTTTAACAAATTGTGCTAGGCAAGCTGGATGTCTGCATGTGGAAGAATGCAAAGAGACCCATACTTATTACCCTACACAGAACTCAACTCAACATTGATCAAAGAGTTCAACATAAAAACAGATACATGGAAATCTATAGAAGAGAAAGTGGGAATAGCCTTGAGTTCACTGGCACAGGAGAGGACATTCTGAACAAAACACTATTAGCACAGGCACTGAGGTTAATATTTACTAAATGAGACCTTATGAAAGTGAAAAGCTACTGTACAATATATCATTTGGTCAAAGACACAGCCCACAGAACAGGCAAGACTTTTAGGAACTATATAGTCAATCATGGTCTAAATCCAAAATATATAAATAACTCAGAAAAATAGATATCAAGAAAACAAGCCAATTAAAAATGGGGTATTGGTCATGTTCTCTCTCCTTCTGTTCCTCATTTGGACCTTGGGAACTCAGTCCATTGCTCCATTGTGGGTCTCTGTTTCTATTTCCATCCATCGCCAGATGAAGGTTCTATGGTGATATGCAAGATATTCATAGAAAGTCAAGACCGCGAGGGGGGCACCCACCCACTGAGACGGTGGGGTTGCTCTATTGGGAGATCACCAAGGCCAGCTGGATGGGACTGAAAATGCATGGGATAAAACTAGACTCTCTGAATATGGTGGACAATGAGGGCTGCTGAGAAGCCAAGTACAATGGCACTGAGTTTTGACCCTACTGCATGTACTGGCTTTGTGGGAGCCTAGCCGGTTTGGATGCTCACCTTCATAGACCTGGATGGAGGGGGGAGGACCTTGGACTGCCCACAGGGCAGGGAACCCTGACTGCTCTTTGGACTGGAGAGGGATGGGGAGGGGAGTGGGGTGTGGAGAGTGGGGGGAGGAGGTGGAAGTTTTTAATAGAAAAAAATTTTAATAAAAAAATGGGGTATTGGTCTGAACAAAATTTTCAAGACACAAATGTCTGAGAAACACTTAGAGAAATGTTCAACATCCTTAATCATCAAGGAAATGCAAATCAAAGCTATTTAAGATTTCATTTTATACCCATTTGGATGCCTAAGATAAATAAGATAAATAATAGCTTATGCTGGCAAGGATGCGAAGCAAGGGGAACACTCCTTCATTGTCTACCCGTGCAGCCATATTGGAAATCAGTGTGATAGTTTTTCAGGAATATAGAAATTGATACATCCCAAGATCCAGCTATACCACTCTTGGGCATATACCCAAAGAACACTTCATCCTATCAGAGAGACATTCTCAACCATGTTCAGTGTTGCTCTATTCGTAGTAGCCAGAAATTGGAAACAATCTAGATGTCCCTCAACCAAAGAATGGATAAAGAAAATATGATACATTTATACCATGGAGTAATACTCAGCCATCAAAAACAAAAACCCAAAGTCATGAAATTCACAAACAAATGTATGGAACTAGAAAAAAAAATCATCCTGAGTGAAGTATCCAAGACTCAGAAAGACAAATGTGCATATGTTCACTTATGTGTATTGGATATTAAACCAGTGATAACCAGGATACAATCTGTAGAACCACAGGATTAAGTACAGAGTAAGGGACTAGAGGGGCAAGGTAGATCTTGTTAGGGGAGGGAACTAGATTAGATAGTTATGGATAAGTTGGGAGGGACTAGAACAGGATGATAAATTTGAAAGAAGGAGGGGAAAGAGGGATGATGAGAGGTATATTGTTAGAGACAGCTAAAATTAAGGGCCACTTGAAGTGTAGTATGAAACATAGTACAATAGAAGCTTTCTAAAATATGTACATAATTGAAGGTGATCTAAATGAAATTGTCAAATAATGGAGGGAGAGAGAGCCTCAACTGGCCAAGTCTCATCACCAAACAAAGCTTCTAGTACCAGGATTAGGTTACATCTAACTGAATTGTAGGGCAAAGGGGCTCAAGAGCAATCTCCAAATATTCCCAGCTGTTGCCAAGACTATAGGTTTCTCTCCACAAATTGACAGCAAGATCCATTGCTGAAGGCAAGAGCAGCATAAGTTGCTGACTATGCAGAAGTTGAGCTGGTGCCCATGTAGGGCAAAAGCGCCAACCAAAAATACACCCTGACCCTGGAGACCAGAGCCAAAGAAATACACCCTGACCCTGAGACCAGAGCCAAAGAAATACACCCTGACCCTGAGACCAGAGCAAAAGAAACACATCCTGACCCTGAGACCAGAGCTAATTCGCTGGACATGAAACCAGAGCCAAAAGATTAAAAAGGGCCAGTTGGGGAAAAAAACTACATCCTGGTCCTGAAGTCAGTTGTTTCTATGGGATCCCTGAGTGTGCAAATGAGTCTTGTGGCCTTTCTTAGTCTTTTTGTTTTCTGTTTTGCACAATACTAATGTGTTCATTTCCTTCCTTGTTACTTTTGTGTGCTATCTCATTACATCAATGAGAAAAGTAACCATTACACTTTTTTAAAAAAGAATAATTTACTTTTACTTCCATTTCTATTCTTTCCACAGGTGTTTGCTCTAGCTGCAATCCCTTCCTTACCTTTCATTTCCTCATTTCCTCAAAATCAGCTTTGTAGAAGGGTTCATGTAGGGTGCAGTTTCTTTCTGAAAACCTATTCCCCTAGAAACTTTGTTCCACATGGGTAAGGAGATTGGATCTCAGTACCTGGACTCCTGTTGGTTCCTGGCTGAAGGGGAAATACACAGAATGCTGGGAGAAAGTGCTTTTCCCATTACCTCCTTGAAAATCCATCATTTCTTCTATTAAAATTATTTTTATTACACAGTTATTTGAATAATAGCATAATTCTAAATAAATATCTAACTGAATTCTTCAGCACATGACCAACTATTAGTTATCAGCTTTGCTGAGTTATAATGTTTACGATTGCATCTTACTATTTTTTAAAATGTAGTTTGGAGATGACATTATGGTGAACTGTATCTGTATTTGTATTGGATTTAACGTGAAATGAAAATGTCAAAGCAAAGGAAATGCAATTTAACTGACACATTCATTGATTTTATTTTTACCACAAGTGTTAAGAGACACAAAGGCTCAGATATTTCTCAGGCTTATGTAATGGAAACACAAAGCCCTTAGAACTAATGGGCCAGTTATATTGTTCAATCAAAAACTGGTGAGAAATGCGTTTTGAAGAAGGGCCAGTTTAAAGTCTGGAAAGTTAACCAAGACTTAGACCTTTCTGTTTATAGTCTCTTTGCTGTATTAGATAATACAGCTTTTTGCAGTGTTAGGTAAAAGAAGACCTTTTAATAAAAAATTCCAGTTGGTGTATGTGCCACAACAATGGATGGAGCTTAATTGTAGCTTGGTGTAAACTAACAATTAACTAGTTTTTGAAGCTGAGTCCAATAGTACAGACTTGTAATTCCAGATACCCAGGAAGCTGAGGAAGAAGGATTGCAAGATTAGGCACTGGCTGGGCTATACAGTGAGTTCAAGGGAATCTGAGGCAACTCCATGAGACATTGCTTGGAAAATGAAAAAGAAGAAGTCAAAAAGGAGTGACTCGAACTCAGAGTTAGAGTGCTTATGCAGCACATATAAGGTCCTAGGTTCAACATCAAGTACAGAGAAGTAAATAATTAAGCAAAAACTAGTTCTTGTTAGATGATGTCACATAGTACAGAACCGCAGGCATTCTTTTAATTTGAAGTGAAATAATGGCAGAAACAGAAGCTATTCCATTTTAATTCAACATATGAATAAAAAAACTATAAATGTAGGTGACATTACAGATGCTACCCTTACTTCATTATTGGCTTTTGCCAATTTTTTTGAGAATACTTATTCCATGTGCCTTTCAGAAATTATAAAGTTGGCATCATAAAAAATGGAACAAAAATGTTACTTTACAAAGAAAGAGTTTGAGAAGAAAATCCTACCTACCATGCCCACAGGGCTTGGTGACACCCCACTTTGCTGGTCTGGTGAGGAATAATAGTCACACCTCTACTAGTATGCATGGCACCAAAGATCCTGAGGACACAAACAATATCTGCTTTATGTGTCACAAATGTCATCCACTTTAGGAAATTCAAACTTTTATGTCATTGTCAATGAATTTATCAGAAAATTTTAGCAGGATAGAAATGTGCCTTTTAAGTTAATCCTTCAAATCTTCAAATGTCTGAAAAGGTCACAAGGAATCACACTATTAATTACTTAAAATTAAAACCTACAAAGCACATAAGTTGGTATGTAAATGCACATACATTGTCTAAATGAAAATTTCTTATCTGTGATGACAATTCTCCCTTCAGGGGCCAAAGGGCGTCTAACGAAGTTCTCAGCATTCATCATGAGAAGCACTCTTTGACTTATTGGTCAGGGTTTCTAAGAGATTCCTCAAATATAAAAAAGCCGTTGCTATTGTTCTTCACCGCTCCTAGATGTAGAAGGTATGTCTCTGCTGCTGAAGATACCATGGCTTTCAGACACAGGGCTTAAGGGCCACTGAACTGGAACTGACATGAGTTCCGTCTGCCTAAGGACGAGCTTTCATCATATTAGGAGACACTTAAGCTGCCAAGTGAGAGAAGCAAGTAACTCATATCTAGCAAAGATGCCTGTGACCCACAGCAGTGGCCAGCATGACACAGTAACTCTAGAGGCATAGAAGTGGCACATATTTTTTTGGCAGTAACCAGTCAATAGCTCACTAATGGACATGAGACCTCTCAGCTAGAGGGAAATCATGCCTGGCACTGGAAACCTGCCTACTATCCAGCCTAGCGAGATGGTGGATCTTGGAGGAGAACCTAAATCGCCACTTTACTAAACCAGCACAATCCATAGCTATATTATGAATAGCTGTCCTTATTGCCACAGGCAAATGCAGTCCTCACCCCTTATCAAGGAAACGGCTCTTTGAAATAGATGGAGATCATACCAAAAATCACATCCAATCAAAATGCAGAGTAGTGGAGCCCAGTCCCAATGTATCCACAAGACAACTCCTTCATGGAGAATTGTGGAAGAGGGATCAGAATGATTGAAGAACCAAGGAACAGAGAGCTTGCTGTGCGACTGTGTCTCCAAGTAATGTCAGAAGCTACAGTCATAAGGTCTCATCAACATGACTGCCTAAAATGTGAGCCGAATAAGATGAAGAACAATAGGCATAGTGGATGAGGGAAAGAGTACAAGACGCAAGCTCTACACAAATAATTACAGGCAACTAAGGAGTGCTGAGAATGGGAGAAATAATTTCCCAGGGAAGAGCATACCAAATAGTCAGCCCTGATCATGTACACTTACAAGTAACACTGTACCTACTAAACAGATTGTATTTAGGAATATATATGTTTATAGATATATGCACATAACACCAATTTATGGAGATAAGAGGTTATGAATTTGAAAGAAAGCATAGAGTGATATATGGGAGAGTTTAGAGCAAGAAAAGGGAAGGGACAACTTATGTAATTGATAATATCAAAACCTGAAGGAAAAAACATAAAATAACTAATCCCTTGAAAACACACAATTTATATATAAAATTAATATGCATATTATTTTAATGATCAATTATTTGATTGTTATTGTGGCCATTTTCTTTTTTATAACTTGATCATTTGTTTTTTGTGTTAATTGCTTGCATATGGATTGTGAGTTTAGTTTGGGAGTGCTCTAACAAGCTTCTCTCTGTTATATATATTGGATTCTTGCTTTTCATTCATCCATTTTTTTCAGTTTTATAATGAGGTATTTTTAAGGAAATATTTTAATTTCCTTAAAAATGTGGTCATTTACTTCAACAGGACAATGGGAAAAACAGTAATATTTGAATTAGAGTAACCCTGACACGAGGAATCCCAGAGAATTTGGATTTTGAATTGGAAATTTTGGAGGTGGAATTAATGCATTATACGACTGTGTCTCCGACTTCTTGTCCCCCATACTACCAACTTTGGAAATTGTCTGGGATCTCCATCTTTGTGTGACAGTGATGGTGGTGTAAATGCATGGGGCTTCAGCTCTGCAGAGGTTCCCTTTGACTGTAGGATCTCTAATAAAGGGTGGCATTAGAACTTAACTTTAGTGAGCTCTGTTCACTTACTTTGGCAAGGAATACATGCCAGATGCAGTCTAGGTTTCTAGAAAACATCTTGGTACTAGTTAATGACCTTGGACTCTCTACCCTCTGTATTACATTGGTGAATGACTCTTCTCAAATAAACACATATAGGAAAAATAGAGCTTGGAGTCTCGTTCTTGCTTTTTTGAATATTACTCATGTTTGATACAGACATTTTTCCTGTTTATGCATTTATCTTTATTTTGATTTTTAGGACAGAGTCTTGCTGTGCACCACAGAGTGGTGTGAAATTCTTTATCTTTCTGTCTCTGACATCTAAGTACTGGGATAACAGGCTAGCTCTGAAGCTGGCCTTTCAGGCATTATCTTTATGGCACTGATGTCATAGGAAAGGAAGTATGTAGGCTAACAAAATGAAGGAAAGACTGGAATTCAACTGAAAATTTTCTTATGGGAAGAATGGAAATTTCCAGCAGGACATAATTCTTTGGATGAATTGTCCACGGGACGTCTAATGGTAAGCTAACTGCTCTCAGCAAGGCAGCTCTGCTTAGGCAGGGGAAGCAATGAACGGCTGAGAACAAAGCTGGCATCCTCCTGCTTTGCTCCCTGGCAGAGAACAGTCATGCTTTCTGGACAATGCTAAAGAAAACACTGATGATGCAAATGCTTAAGGGAAGAGGTCAGATTAGTGGTAAAACAAAACTCCTTATAAAAGAGACAGCTAAGGGACACTGGGCAAGAACTGACAATGAAAGGAACATTTATAGACAGAAGGTTTACAGAAGTTTTGCGTCTGTTCCAGACCCACGTGAAGTCATTGGAATCTTTTGTTCTCCTATAGTGTGGCTGGTCCTTGAGACAGCATCTCCAGTGATGTTCTGTGTGGAGTCTGATGTCATGGTGTTTAGGAGGCTAGAATAAAAAAGTAGAAAATTATCTCTGTTCTTACATCTTCTTTTCCTTCAAGGTATAGGCATGAGTTTTATAGTTCCTTGTAAATTGCAGGACATAGAACTGGGATTAGGAGTTTACATATTACAAAGGAATTCTATCTCTTATCACCTACTTAATATCTTAGACCAAGGTTTTATTCTTCTCTATCACATTCCAGAGATTTTGCAAATTAAGGTTTGATGTAGACATTGTTATGAAAGTTATTATATGAATCAAAGAGGACCCAAGATGCAACTTTAAAAAAAAATCTTTCTCAATAATGAAACTATGGTTGAATAATTATATTTGTAGTAAGATGGTAATTGTTATATGCACATTGACTAATAAAGAAATTTGTCTTTTAAATACACTCTCAAGATAGCCACTGTATTTATAAATTTTTAAGATTATAGGCTACTAGGATAAAATAAAATCATAGTTTTTTTTGCACATTTTGAAGAGTTTTTGAATGACAAACCAAAAATGACACTGCATTGCTAGTGTAGATGCCTATGAGATACTGGAATGCAGGCTTGGGATGAGTGAAAAGAGGAAGAGCAGAAGAAAGCTATTATTTAAAAAATAATTATTTATTCTTCTTTCAAATATTACAACTGTAGTTTCACATCTACGTTTTCTCCAAGTCCTTCCTGCCCCCTCAGATTCACTCCTCCTCCATTTCCCTTCAGAAAAGGGCAGGCCTCCCAGGAATATTAACCAAACACAGCTAAACAAGTTGCAATTAGACTAGGTACTAACCCTTCTATCAAGACTGGACGAGGCAGCTCACTAGGAGGCAAAGCCCCAGAGCAGGTGAAAGAGTCAGAGATAGCCCTTGCTCCCACTGTGGGAAGTCCCACAAGAACATTCTTTTTAAGATGTATTTTTAGTAATTTTTAGAGAATTTCACACAATATGTTTTAATTATTATGGTAGTTCTAGAGAGAATGACCTCCTTAGTGTCATATATTTGAATACTTGGTCTGTAGTTGGTGGGCAGTTTGGGAAGGATTAGGAAGAATGGCTTTCTTGGAGAGGTGTATTAGTGGGGATAGACTTTGATGTGTCATAAGCCCACACAATTCCCGTTTATCTCTCTCTCCCTCTGCGTCATGGTTGTTATCTCAATATGTAATTTCTTAGGTACTCTTCCGGTACCATGCCTGCCTGCCTCCTGTCATGACAGACTCTAGAATCATGAGGCCCAAATTAAATGCTTTCTTTTATAATTTGGGATAGTTATGGTCTCTCTTCCTAGTAAGAGAAAAGTAACTAAGACAATCATTTTAACCCTAACCCCTTCTTTTAACTCCTCCCAAATCCACTCCCACCTTCCTACCCCTAACTTAGTTTCTTCCTTTTCTCTTTCTTTTTTTCTAAATTAACACCTCCACTTCACTTGTGCTGTCCATGTACTCCTGGATATGTGGTTATTCACTGGAGCATGGCTGACCTACTAGGAGTAATACCCTTAAGGAAAGCTGACTACCCCTTACCCAGAAGCCATTAAGCATTAATAGCTCCTCAGTTGTGGACTGGGGTTCATCAACTCACTTCCTACTTTATGCTAGAGTGAGAGCTGGCCTGATCTGGTGCAGGTCTTATGCAGACAGCCACAGGGGCTGTAGTTCATATCATGTCCAGAAGATAGTGTTTTGCTCTGGTTCTCCTAGAGCTCTGACTATCACAATCTTCCTGTCCTCCTACTTTGTGGTGGACCTTGAGCTATAGGGAGCTGAGTGATGGATGTCTCGTTTGGGGCTGAGCATGCCATAGTCACTTATTCTCTGTACTGTGACCAGCTGTGAGTTCCTGCATTAACCATCATTCACTGTACCAAGAAGCTTTTTTGATGAAGCCTTAGAACTGCAATAATGTATGGATGATGAGATATAAATTTAGAGGGCCATTAGATACTGTGAATATTTGGTAAAATAGTGATAGTAGATTCATCTCTTGGGCAATGATCTCTTCAATTTCAAGTTCTTATCTAGATTTGTAATAGCAGACATACTTTTCATCCTGATTTATATCTAATGACCTTTATATCTAATCAGAAAGTATCTGGTTACCCTATAATTTTTGTATACTACTGTACCCAGGCATGTCTAGGCACACTGGTTCTCATCACACTTTATAGGGTACAAAAGATAGAGGGGAGGGAGGGGAAGAAGACAAAAGATTGCTTTAACATGACACAAAGGAATTGTTTCCTGCTTCAGTGCTTGAGATATTAATCCATTATTTTCTGAATAAAGTATTTGATGTTTTTGGCAAGATATATGGCGAATATACCATAGACCAAGTATCTTTTTACTTATTTATTAAAGATTTCTGCCTCCTCCCCTCCACCGCCTCCCATTTCCATCCCCCTCCCCCAATCAAGTGCCCCTCCCTTGTCAGCCTGAAGAGCAATCAGGGTTCCCTGCCCTGTGGGAAATCCAAGGACCACCCACCTCCATCCAGGTCTAGTAAGGTGAACATCCAAACTGCCTAGGTTCCCAGAAAACCAGTACGTGCAGTAGGATCAAAAACCCACTGCCATTGTTCTTGAGTTCTCAGTAGTTCTCATCATCCGCTATGTTCAGCTAGTCCGGATTTATCCCATGCTTTTTCAGACCCAGGCCAGCTGGCCTTGGTGAGTTCCCAATAGAACATCCCCATTGTCTCAGTGTGTGGGTGCACCCCTCACGGTCCTGAGTTCCTTGCTCATGCTCTCTCTCCTTCTGCTCCTGATTTGGACCTTGAGATTTCAGTCCGGTGCTCCAATGTGGGTCTCTGTCTCTGTCTCCTTTCATCACCTGATGAAGGTTAATATTCAGGAGGATGCCTATGTGTTTGTCTTTGGGTTCACCTTCTTATTTAGCTTCTCTAGGATCACGAATTATAGGCTCAATATCCTTTATTTATGGCTAGAAACAAAATATGAGTGAGTATATCCCATGTTCCTCTTTTTGGGTCTGGGACACCTCACTCAGGATAGTGTTTTCTATTTCCATCCATTTGCATGCAAAGTTTAAGAAGTCATTGTTTTTTACTGCTGAGTAGTACTCTAATATGTATATATTCCATACTTTCTTCATCCATTCTTCCATTGAAGGGCATCTAGGTTGTTTCCAGGTTCTGGCTATTACAAACAATGCTGCTATGAACATAGTTGAGCATATTCTTTTGTTGTATGATAGGGCATCTCTTGGGTATATTCCCAAGAGTGGTATTGCTGGGTCCAAGGGTAGGTTGATCCCGAATTTCCCGAGAAACTGCCACACTGCTTTCCAAAGTGGTTGCACAAGTTTGCATTCCCACCAGCAATGGATGAGTGTACTTCTTTCTCCACAACCTCTCCAGCAAAGGCTATCATTGGTGTTTTTTTTTTTTTTAGCCATTCTGACAGGTGTAAGATGGTATCTTAAAGTTGTCTTGATTTGCATTTCCCTGATCACTAAGGAAGTTGAGCATGACCTTAAGTGTCTTTTGGCCATTTGAACTTCTTCTGTTGAGAATTCTCTGTTCAGCTCAGTGCCCCACTTTATAATTGGGTTGATTAGCCTTTTACGGTCTAGTTTCTTGAGTTCTTTATATATTTTGGAGATCAGACCTTTGTCCGTAGCGGGGTTGGTGAAGATCTTCTCCCAGTCAGTGGGTTGCCTTTTTGTCTTAGTGACAGTATCCTTTGCCTTACAGAAGCTTCTCGGTCTCAGGAGGTCCCATTTATTCAATGATGCCCTTAATGTCTGTGCTGCTGGGTTTATACGTAGGAAGTGGTCTCCTGTGCCCATGTGTTGTAGAGTACTTCCCGCTTTCTCTTCTATCAGGTTCAGTGTAGACCAAGTATCTTGTAGGCAGCCTTTCCTTATGTCAAACCTCCTATTTTAAATGAAGAACCAGAAGTAGGCTTGGATTCTCTTACCTTTGGTCAGGGTGGAGCAGATCCACCTCTATAGTCCATCTTAATGTCCGAAACACCAAGTAACCACATCCTAGGTCAGGGCATGTAGCCACACCTGTTGTCAACAACTTTGAAAGAGCAAAAATAAGCTCAAATTCTCTGACCTGCAGTTAAGGTGGAACAGGTGCACATATGTGGGTCTTCACATCTTGCTATCAATTTATGGTGGGCAATGAAGAACAATAGCAATAACCTGTTTTGTTTTAGGGGTCTCCAGGATACTTACAGTCAGCAACGGGAGGGGAAATGTTCTTACCTGGCACTGGACTTTTTTTTTGGGAACCAATGGCTTTTGGAACAATCATATTCCTCTGTGCAGGGTAGCTCTTTTACATGAAAAACATATACATACATACATAGATACATATTCATACACAAGAAGGTTCTAAACTTTAGGTTTCCATATGGCCTTTCCAAGCATCCCTAATGTTAGTCCCAGTTACTTCCTCTGCTCCACTATCACACCCTTCTCTCCACTTATACCCCCTGTAATGGTAAAAATAAAACAGCACCATTCCTCGAGGGGCAGCAGTGGGCAGCAAGTCACAAGGGGCAGTGGGTCCCAGGCAGGGACCTGCATGGTAGCTGAGAGACCTTGGCAGGTAACCAGGTCCCATGAGGAGCAATGGCAGGTGAGAGACAGAGATGGGTAGGCATGCCATGCAGAGAAAGTGGGTATTTATTTAGTGGGGTATGGAAGGGAAAGAGAAAGGGAAGAGGGAAGGAAAAGGGGATGAGGGAAGAGAGAGAGAGAGAGAGAGAGAGAGAGAGAGAGAGAGGCAGGCGTGGGAAGAGGAGAAGCTACCTCTTCAGGAGAGAGATGGAAAGGAAGGAGTTCAGGCTGAAAGCTGAAGGAAGATCCTCTGCCTTGGTGGCTGGGGGAGGAAAGGAAGTAAGCAGAGCTTCTCTTTTAAAGGGATAGGACAGACCATTACATTCCCATCTTTTTTTTATAATAAAAAGGTGAAAGGATAGGCACAACAGGTTAAAGGAACTGGGTTGGTGGATTCTCAAGACTGCTTCCTGATTATTTGTGGGCATCATCTTGGGGTTGGGGGATCGGAGAAAGCTGGGTGCTGGTCACATTCTGGAGTAGCTGGCCTCTTTACTCTTGTCTGGTGTTTGTGGTATGGAAATATCTGGTGTCTCCTAGACCTGTTTAAGGTATTGGCAGAATAGAGGACAAAGTTATGTTTAAGAAAAAAAATTAGGACCATGGAATTGAGAGGGATGTATCTGACCTGTTTAAGGTGGATCCTATAATTCAGTTCCTTGGAACTCACAAGAATTTTTTGGGTTTGTGAAAATGTAAGTTTTAAACAGCAGCATATTTATATCAGAATGATTGACAGATATTTTTGCATAAAGAAAAGTATCTTTAAGACTGAGAAAGGCGCCGGGCGGTGGTGGCGCACGCCTTTAATCCCAGCACTCGGGAGGCAGAGGCAGGCGGATCTCTGTGAGTTCGAGACCAGCCTGGTCTACAAGAGCTAGTTCCAGGACAGGCTCCAAAACCACAGAGAAACCCTGTCTCGAAAAAACCAAAAAAAAAAAAAAAAAAGACTGAGAAAGGCAGTGTGAGAGAGAATTTTATTAACTTGTAACTTATTGGAATTTGTTTGGTAAGGCTGTCTTTTTAAATGACAAAACCCTTAGCTGTCAAACTTTATCAGAGATCTTTGAGAAGGATAAAATTTTACTTGAGTTATTGATTAAAACAACAGCGAACTTACTTGTTTGGCACCTAAAGCTACTCCTCCCGGTTGTCTATGGTTGCTGAGGGCTGTGTTTGCATTTTGCTGTTTAGCACAGGGCCTGCCAGGTTCCCAAAGATCCTGTAGGCTAAGAAATCTGTAGGAAGACAAGCCTACTTTGACCTGAGCAGCTAGGTTGTCAATTCCAGTGATTCTGTCCACTGTCAGGAGATCTTCAGTTTAAGTGAAAGGCAGTTTTTCCCAGTGGTTAGCACTTGGCAGTTGAAATGAATTGTGGATGAATGTTGTTCTGTGCCCATTTGTCTTCTGTCTTCTTCGGAGGAAATAGAGTGCTGCTGCTAGGAATCAACCTGTCTCTTTTTATTATGAAAAGATTTTTAATAATTAAATATTTAAATGCCATATTCCCCAGATCTCTGAGCAGTTGAGGGCTGTTTACCAGGTATAGATGAATTATAAGTACAGTATAGAATCTTCCTGGAGAGTTGGGTTCAAGTTTGACTGTATTGGCTCTCAACAGGTAAAGCAGGGTTGGATTAAGAGACTTAAAAGTACATACCAATTTAAAACAGGAGACTTATTGTTTTTGTAGTCTGAAATGAGATGCAATAACAGACAATTATAGCATTTAACAGTAAAAATAGGTGCATTTAAGTTACATGTATGAATACACACACATGTGAACAGGAACAGGAATTGGGTGAAGTGGATGCTCTTGGTGCGCCCTACCAAAGGCATGCAAAACACACATGTAACAGAGTCAACAAGAGGAATTTAGAGACAAAAACATAAGTAAACCAGGGGACCAGGCAGGGAATACCTCAGTAAAGATGGCAGGACTTGGTCATCTGACCTGGCCATCAGTTAAGATTGTGGTAAGTTCACCTGACCTGGCCTTCAGTTAAGATGGTGTTAAGATCACCTGACGGCAGGCAAAATGGCAGCAGTTACGTGTCGTATGGAAAAGCCAGATTTTTTTGATCTGCAAGATTTTTAAACATAATAACAAGAGAGACCTAGAGGCCTAATTCATCCTGTTGCCGAACAACCATGCTACAAGTCATGACAGGGAGCAAAGACTGGAATTGAGAACAGCTGCCTTGTGGATTCAACTAATCTTGTCAGTTTCTGTGGGACCAGCAGTAGTGGTATCAGGGATAGAGTAGAAGGAATGGGAGTGAGAGGAAAAGAGTTCTTTTAGATGGTTGGGGAAGGGGTTGCCCAGTGAAAACAAAAGTGGAACCAGCAAAACATGAGCAGAGTGCTCACAGGCAGGTGGCTGATAGTTTGAGGGTTTATTTTTAATAGCTGAAAACATGTGAGAACAGCGAACAAACACCACAAAGCCTGCAGAAGAATGTCTTCTCTCTACAGGCGGGTGTTAATGAAGCTAGACCGGCTCCGGGTCCGGGCAACTTGGAAACCAGAGGCTAGAAGCTGTCCAGGATGGTCTCTCACAGCCGGGACCACTTGTGAGCGGTCCAAAGGAAAAATAAAAGAAAAAGAAAAATCTGAGGGACCCCGGATCCCCAAAGCAAACGTACTGCTCAGCATGTGTAATGCTAGTGCAGGAAGACCACGTTGGGTTGTTCAATCATGTTTTTAGGTATGGGAAAAAACCAGAGATGAGTGTCAGTGAAGGGCTCAATCGTAGTTGTGAAGACTATGGTTGGGCGTAATCCCCCTATTTTTAGGAATTCCATAGGATTTCCAGGAGCTCTATGGTCAATTCCTTGGGTTAAGGAAAGGAAACGAAAGACTTGTATGATCTCCTACCATCTCCCTGGAATGATCAGCTCTGGTCACTAATGGAGGTTTCTTCTACCCTATTAATGTCTTTACCTCACAATGGTGATTTGGTGATAGAGTTTTTGGGGATGTAAATATGTAAGATAAAGTCATACCAAAGAATGGTGGGTCTCTAGTTCAGTAAAAATGTTGTTGTTATAAAAGAGGAAATTTCAGTATAGGCACATAGGCAACACACACACACACACACACACACACACACACACACACAGAGAGAGAGAGAGAGAGAGAGAGAGAGAGAGAGAGAGAGAGAGAGGACATGATGGAAAGTTTGATGTGTACTAGCCAAAGAATTAAGGGTCTAGTAGAAAAACTTGAAATATATGCTTTTCTAGTGTATAGTGACATTATAAGAATTGGTCTAGCTGTTTTCTGAAACGGCTGTATCTCTTTGAATGGCCACCACCACCACTGAGAATTCCAGGCTCCACATCCTCACTAGCGCTTGGTATTTGTCATGGTAAATGTTCTTACAGTCATCCAACTAGCAGGCTAATGCATTATATTTTATTGAATTAAATTTCCCTGGTGACTGATAGTATTGCATATTTTGGATAACCATATTTATCATCTATATTTATTCTTTGGTGAAGTGCCTATTCAAAGTATATGCAGGTTTAATTTTTAGTGTTGTCTATATGTTCTGATTCAAACTGATTGACTAATTTTTTTGTGAGGTGAAATGTGTTGGTCAGTTGTTCATCAGTATTTGTGGGAAAGTCCATTTCTCTTTGAATTAGGTTTTTAGCTTTGCAAAAATCAATGAGCTTGTTCAACAAATGGTGCCTGAATACTGAATATCCTCACTGAAAAAAAGAATCTCTATATAGACTTATATGCTATTTACATAAATATGCTGAAAGTGGATCATAGAACTAAGTGTAAAAGACACAGCTATAAAACTCCTAAAAGGCACTGAAAGAAAATTTGGATGATTTTAGATCTGGCAATATAAATATAAAACACACAAAGCATGATCCAAAAAAGAAAAAAAAATGTTGGATTTCATTAAATCTTAAAATATCCACTCTACCAAAGAAACTGCTAAAAGGATGGAAAGACAAACTATAAGTTAACGGTGGAAAATGTATGTAGTATGCGTATTTCTTAAAGGGTTTGTATCCAAAGTATATGAATAGCCCCTAAACTGCATCAAGAAGAAAAAAACCTACTAAAAGTGGGTGCATGGCATGAGCAGACACCTCACATAAGAAGATGTATAAGTCACTAATGAGAGCATGGGAAGAAGCTCAACATCTCTAGTGAAAGAAGACTTAATCAGCGATGGCTCTGCAGAGCTGGAGGCTGGAATCAGGGCACTTCAAGTCACATGACGCCGGTGACAAGGTGGAAAAATGAGCTCCCTCTTGATTTTTTTCTGGGAATGCCAAATAAATATTAGATCTTTAGATATCAGTTTGGCAATTTATTGCAAAAACAACCATACTTTGATCATTTTATTTAGCAATATCTTTTCCAGATATATTCAAACAGAACCTGAACACTAGCACTTATAGCAGCTTTCTTCACAGCTGAGAAAACTTGAAAGCAATCAAAATGTCTTTTGACAGGCAAATGGATAAACAGATTGGGAGGCAGCCAGGAAATAGTTAGCTATTTGGGCACTAAAACAAATGAAGGGCTGGGGATATGGCCTTGTGGTAGAGAACATCTCTGCCGCGTGCACGGTTCTGGATTCATCCTCAGTTTCCCTCCTGACCCCCAAATTAGCTTGGTGTGGTAATACAAGTCTGTTCTCTCAGAACTTACAAGACTGAGGCAGGGAGTCATAAGTGTAAGGCTAGCCTGAGCTACACAGAAATGTATCTTGAAAATCCCAAGATAATTCAGCTACAGATCATGAAATGATAAAAAGGAACTTCAATAGCATGATTGCAGAAGGGAAGAAATCATTTTATGAATGCAGCCTGTTGTATGAGTCAAATTATGAAAATTTTGAAAAAGTTAAACTGTGGGTAAACTAGAAAGGATCAGTGCTTGCCAGAGCTGTGAGACAGAAAGTGGCTGGGTGAACAGGTGAAATGCAGCCAGTTAAGGCTGTGAAATTACTCTGTCCTGCATTGTTACGAGAGAACATTTCATTGTATATTTGTTAATACTTCAACTATGCTCTGTTTTCATTTAAATTGTCTGAAAGCCTAATATTACTTGAAAATACTTTCAATTTTATTTCAAGACAAAGTCTCATGTTGAGCCTAAATTGGCTTATAACTTACCATGTTTTCTAAGCTGGAATTGAACTGGGATAATTTTCTTGGCTCAGCCTCTTGAATGCTGAGCTACAGGTATACAACACCACATGCAGATTAAAAAAAATAGCAAGAACTGACACAGGTGGGCATTTTACATTATGAGATGGCCATGAGTCTATGGAGCCAAGAGTGGAATTAGGTGAGACATCCCAGATATGGTCCCTTTTTGGTGGCGCAGTGTGCAGACATTGTGGAATCTTTAGGACATGGCACCTAAGTAACAGCAATGGATACCCGGAGACAGCTCTTGAAGGTTTTATCCACTTCTGGATATGTTTTCTTGAGAAACCAAAAAGCAAGAGAGGGCAGCCAAAAAGTCCAGCAACACAGACCAAGTTTCCAATAATGGCTAAAAAACTGCACGAAGAAAATATTTCACGCATTTAGTTATCAGGGAAATGCAAACCAAAACTACATCAAGATTCCTTTACATCAGAATGGCTATCATCATGAAATTAAAACAAAGAACCTAAGTTATTTAGAGGATGTGGGAGAAAGGGAATATAAATTAGCCCACCCATCCAGAAGTCTTTTTTTGGGGGGGAGGGTTGAGGGCTGCTTAAAACACACACACAAAATAGAATTTCCATTAAAAGCCCTCTACGTGAATATGCCTGTGTTTATGATGCCGGTATTCTGTAAGTCTATGCAATCAGTCCCACCCATCAGTAGATGAATGGATAAAGAAAACACAGAATGCAGAAAGTCAAAATGTGTGAACAATGGAGTATTATTCAGCTATATTTGGTCGAGTGTGTCATTGGCAGGAAAGTAGATAAAAATGCTACTTATCATGCAAGGTCAGTCAGATTCAGAGGCAATTTCAGCATTTTTATCGCATATAAAGAATCTTGGTTCAAAACAAACTTTATAATTAGTGAGAAAGATCATTTGGGGAGAAGAAGGGAACTAGTAGGGAGGGGGAGATGTGACTAGAGATGGTTATGGGATGTGGTTGAATTTCATTATGAAAATATCATATTGAAATATTATTTTGCTTAATTTATGTACACTAAAGAGAATGCACTCTAACAGATATTTTATCTTCATTTTCTCAGATTATGTACATATTTATAGCTAAGTAAATTTTAAGCCATTGTAAATACTGATTTTCAGATTCCAAATTTAAATTATTTACGGCCTCCTTAGAAGATGTGACTGGACTTGGTGCTCTTGTTGTGCTCATCAGTTCCAGGAACAAATTTATGTATTTTATGGCTTTTGTACAGACATTATTTTGCTTTATTTGTTTTCCTGTAATCTTACATTTGACCATATATTAATCTTCTAGGATTCCCATAACAAAATACTTTAAGCTTAGAAGTTTAATAAACAGATTTTCTCCCTCATAAATATGGAGGCTTAAATCTAAGATCAAGGCATTAGCAACTAGAGTTTCTTTTGAAATATGTCTCCTTGGCCTTCATGGCTCCTCTCTTGCTTTGTCCTCAAATGGTCTTTCTTCAGATATATATTTATTTATTTAAAGTGCTGAGGAGAGAATCTGGGGCTCTAACTTATCAGACAAGTGTTTGCCACTGAGCTACACTCTCACTTTCATTCCCTATTCCTATGTAATATGTGAAACATTTAAATTAATTTTATTATTATTTGAATGTGGTTATGTGTATGTGCATACATGCATGTGTCCATGTGTGCCTATGCAGATGGGTACACGCCAGCATGATGTATTGGAGTCAGAGGAAAACTTTCTGGAGTTAGTCTTCTATTTCCACAATAGGACCCAGGGCTGGAGCTCATCACCATAGGACCCAGGTCTGGAGCTCATCACCATAGGATCCAGGGTGGGAGCTCATCACCATAGGACCCAGAGCTGGAGCTCATCACTACAGGATCCACGGATGGAGCTCATCACCATAGGACCCAGGGCTGGAGCTCATCACCATAGGACCCAGGGCTGGAGCTCATCACCATAGGACCCAGAGCTGGAGCTCATCACTACAGGATCCACGGATGGAGCTCATCACCACAGGATCCACGGATGGAGCTCATCACCATAGGACCCAGGGCTGGAGCTCATCACCATAGGATCCACGGATGGAGCTCATCACTATAGGATCCACGGATGGAGCTCATCACCATAGGATCCACGGATGGAGCTCATCACCATAGGGCCCAGGGCTGGAGCTCAACACTACATAAGGACAGGAGGACCAATGGAACTGAATAGAAGACCCGGATATCAATCCACACATCTTTGAACACCTGATATTTGATAAAGAAGCAAAAAACACCAAATGGAAAAAAGGAGCATATTTAAGAACTGGATATCAACATGTAGATGAATGAAAATAGACCCATATCTATCACCATGTACAAAATTCAAGTCCAAATGGATTAAAGACCTCAACATAAAGCCAGCCATACTGAACCTTATAGAAGAGAAAGTGGGAAATACACATGAACACATTGGCACTGAAGACCACTTCCTAAATATAACCCCAGCAGCACAAACACTGAGAGAAACAATTAATAAATGGGACCTCCTGAAACTGAAAAGCTTCTGTAAAGCAAAGGACATGGTCAGTAAGACAAAACGACAGCCTAAAGAATGGGAAAAGATCTTCACTAACCCCACATCAGACAGAGGTCTGATCTCCAAAATATACAAAGAACTCAAGAAATTGGTCACCAAAAGAACACATAATCCAAAAAAAAAAATGGAGTACAGACCTAAACAGAGAACTCTCAACAGAGGAATCTAAAATGGCTGAAAGACACTTAAGGAAATGTTCAACATCCTTAGTCATCAGAGAAATGAAAATCAAAACAACTCTGACATTCCATCTTACACCTGTAAGAACGGTCAAGATAAAAAACACTGATGACAACTTATGCTGGAGAGGCTGTGGGGAAAAGGGAACACTTCTGCATTGCTGGTGGTAATGCAAGCTGGTATAGCCCCTCTGAATGTCAGTGTGGCGATTTCTCAGAAAATTAGAAAACAACATTTCTCAAGACCCAGTAATACCACTTTTGGGTATATATCCAAAGGATTCTCAATCGTGCCACAAGGACATGTGCTCATCTATGTCCAGAGCAGCTTTGCTTGTCATAGCCAGAACCTGGTAACAACCTAAATGCCCCTCGACTAAAGAATGGATAAGGAAAATGTGGTACATTTACACAATGGAGTACTACACAGCAGAAAAAAATGACACCTTGAAATTTGCAGGAAAATGGATAGAGCTAGAAAACATTATTTTGAGTGAGGTAACCCAGACACAGAAAGACAATTATTACATGTACTTACTCATAGGTGGTTTTTAAACACAAAGCAATGAAAACCAGCCTACAAACCACAATCCCAGAGAACCTAGACAACAATGCGGACACTAAGAAAGACTTATATAGACCTAATCTACATGGAAATAGAACGTAGAAAAAGACAAAATCTTCTGAGTAAATTGGGAGCATGGGGACCTTGGGGGAGGGTTGAAGGGGAGAGGGGAAAGGCAGGGAGGGGATCAGAGAAAAATGTAGAGCTCAATAAAAATTAATAAAAAAATGAAGGAAAAAACCAATGACATCATGAAATTTGCAGGCAAATGGATGAAACTAGAAAAATCATCCTGAGTGAAATAATTCAGACTCAGAAAAACAAACATGAGTATAAGTGGATATTAGCTGTAAAATAAAGGATGTTCATGCTATAATTCACAAACCCAAAGAAGCTAAATAACAAGGAGGGCTCAAAGCAGGGGTCTGGGGGAGACGACCCACGCATCTCCCTGGGGTGGGAAATATAATAGACATTGTGGATAGAGGGGGTGAGTGGGAATTGGGACAGGAACAGGAGGGTTCAGGTGGAGGGAGGATGGAGGGATAGAGTACTGGGAGAGACAAGTGCAATTGGAAGGCGTCTAAGGGATCAGCTAGAAACCTAGTACAATGGAAACTCCCAGGAATTTAGATTTAGATTTGGAAGATGACCCTAGCTAAGAGCCCTAGCAGTGGGGGAGCCTGAACTGGCTATCTCCTGTAGCCGGGAAATACTTACTGTGGAAGAACTGGAACACCAGCCCAGCCACAAAAGCTTCCACCTAGAATTTGTCCTTCCTACAAGATTGCTAGGGTAAAGTGGAGCAGAAATTGTGGGAGTGGCCAACCGATGACTGGTCCAGCTTGAGACCCATGAGAGGGATCCCAACTGTGACACTAGAGAGCCAGGACCAGTATTCTCGTATTGCTAATACTCATAGATCACTGCCTAACCCAATTGTCATCAATGAGGCTTCATTCATCAGCTGATGGAAACAGATGGCAGGACACACAGTCAAATTTTAGGTGGAGCTCAGGGAATCTTACAGATGGGGAGAAAGGATTGTAGGAGCCAGAGGGGTCCGGGACACCACAAGAAAACTCACAGAACCAACTAACATGGGCTCATGGTGGCTCACCGAGACTGAACTGATAACCAGGAAGCCTATGTGGAACTGACCTGGGGACTCTGCATGTATGCGACAGTAGTTTAGCTTAGTATTCTTGTGGAATTCCTAACAGCGGGAACAAAGGCTGTCTCCAGCTCTTTTGCCAGATTTTGGGACCCTTTTCCTCTGAGTTACCTTGTCCAGATTAAGACAATGGGAGGTGCCTAGTCTTACTGCAACTCACTATACCATGTTTTGCTGATATCCCTGACTTGTCTGCCCTTTTCTGAACAAAAACGGGAAGAGTGGATGGAGAGGCAAAAAGGAGTGGATGGGAGGAGAGATGGGACTTGAGGAAGTGGAGGGAGAGCAAACTTCAGTTGGGATGTGAAATAATAATAATAGGAGCTGTGTCCTAAAGCTGTAAATCACAGCTCAGGTGATTTAAAACAGGTTTCTGACCCCAAACCACCCCTCACTCCACTCCTCCCCGAATTCACAAAAATATCAGCAGGGACAAAAACTCCTAGGAAAACCCAACTCTGGTAAATTTTAGACATGTTGAAAAACAAGTCATGAACATGAAACAGAATGGGTGCAAAGGTTATTTAGTGTTAACTGTACATATGAGAAAGGAGAGATGTACTCATAAATCATGGTATAAAATCAAGGAATAGAGGGCTCCTTTAGAATGAAGTTATTCAGGAAACAACTTCTGGAATGAGGAACGAGTGTGAGTGCTTTGTATAACTTCAGTACATCTCTTTCTCCCGCCCTGCCTCCCTCCCTCCCTTCCTTCCTCCTTTGCCCTAAATCTAAAGTGTAACCAAAGAAGGACTGTCTTCTGCAAGTACTTGGCACATCTGGAATCTGTGATGCAGCTCCATATTGTTTACTCCTAAACATAGCTAATCTGAAAGCCAATACAAAACCACACGCATTGCATAGTCACTAGCCCTCCAGAGTGCTCAGCACCGCTGTGTACTCAGTAACTTGAATAATATAGACCTAATGCCTTCTTGTCTCTGATGTTTTACTGCAATCATTTCCTTCTCACTGTGGCCCCTACCTTGGTCTCATCTGTTCTGGAATATCCCCTCCCACATCCTTGGCACGACACCCTCACTTTAACATCCACAGTGTTGTACTGTATATGGCTGCATCCCTCACAACCCATAGAAAATCAAATTCTTCCAATATTTTTTATAGATGTGAAATGGTAGAGAGAGAAAGGGACCTCCATTACTATCCCAACAATACATCATTTCTAGGACGTGAATATTTCTTTGTTCTACATAACTTGTGTCAGATCAAGAATAAGTGCAAGATAAATATTTGTTTAATCTATGAAGAAATACGAGGAAGTAAAATAGGAAATGAAAAAGAGAAAAGTTCACAGTCACATACACAAAGACCAAGAAAAAACACAGTATTTGATCTTACTGCCATTATTTATTTAACTTTTCCATGGTGATGCATGTCTGTAATCCCAGCACTTGGAGACAAGGGCAGTTTGAGGCCATGCTGGGTAATACGAGGAGATTCTATCTCAATAACAATACAAACACCAGAAGCCTGTAGATTCTGTCTTAGATACATCTGATGAAATTGGGCAGTTTTGAATAAAACACAAGATTCTTTCTCTAGCAATTAGATAATCTATTACATGTAGAAAACATAAATTCCTTGGACTTAGAAGAAAAATTACTCTGTGTACATCTAACAAACTATAATAAAATAATCATGACACTTGAGCTTCAGATTCTGGTCCCAGCCACCTACTTTAGGCATTGGGTATCTGTCTGGCATAGCATGCAGGGGACCCCAGAGCCGCCTGTAGCCCCTCACATTTGAGGGCGAGAAAGGGTCTCAGTTCCTCGACCTGAGGGAGATCCATCTGACTCATGCCCCCACCCCTGGCAGCACAAGTTCCAGTGGGTACACATTCAGGAGCAGACCCATATTTTGAGGCTTACAGCTGGCATTAATCAGGAGACTGTAGTTATGAAAAAGAAAACAAAATTTCAGACACAAAATTAAATAGAGAGTTAAGTATGTGTTTGCCTCTTCTTTTCCTTTTCCATTGCCTGTTTTGAGGTGCACGAGTTTTCTCCATGATCTCCATATTTTAATCATCAGACTTTTAGTTTTAATATATAGTTTATAAATTTTGTGCTTTGCAGTTTCTGTCTGTCTTGAGGAAGTTACTATTGCTGAGGAAAATGCCATGAGCAAAAGTAGCTTAGGTGGGGAACGGTTTATTTAAGCTTATGCTTCCCAGCTACATGCCATCAATGAGGGAAGTCAGGGCAGGAATGCAAGGCAGGAACCTGGAGGCAGGAAGTGAAACAGAAGCCACGGAGGAGTGCTGTTTACTGGCTTACTCCTTGTAGATTGCTCCGCCTCTGTTCTTATATAACTTAGCACCGCTTGTCCAGGAATGGAATGACCCAAAGTGACCTGCCTCCTCCTCCATCAATCATTAATTAAGCAAACCTCATGGGAGCATTTTTTCAACTGAGGCTCCCTCTCCCTTGCTGACTCTAGCATGTGTCAAGTTGACAAAAGACTAAACATACTAGCTAGACATTTCAGTTTAAATTTCTATAGTAATTACTCTATCTATGTAAATTTTATTCACTTTGACCTCATACTGAGTTACTAAGATGTTGGGGCCAAATAACCTATATATAATTTGCATCGCTTCATCATTGGATGCTTGTAGAAGCTTGGCCACTAGGACACTTGTTTTTTGGTTTTGTGTTTCTAGAGATTAAATCAGGGCCGTGTGCATCATGGGCAAATGTTCTATCCCTGAGCTGCATCCCCAGCCAAACATTTCATTCGCTTGTTTGTTTGCCTCTTTGCTCATTGTAAAATCTTATACGTAAGTAGAGCTGCCCATAAGCGCTCATCCCCTGTCAGCCTCTACTGTGCCTTCTTACTGTCAAGATTTTACACATGTTGAAGTTGCTTTCTTATTATTTTCTGGATGTGTTTGATCCAAAACTGTTGGGTTTCATTAGGAGATATATTAATATATATAAGACATTATCATGGTAGCTATATGGGGGGTTGTTGGATTTTGTTGTTTTGAGTTTCTGTTTCCAAAAGTGTTGTCCTTGTGTTGCCCAAGACAGCCTCAAACATTCTAGGTCTCCGAAATGCTTGGATTGCAGACATGTTTCACAAGGGAGGCCTATTTGTTTTGTGGATTTTTTGTTTTTTAATGAGCTTTTACTTTGTAGCACAGTCTCACCTGTAACTATCGATCCTTTTGCCTACACTCCCCCAGTGCTGAGATTACAGGACATGCACCACTACACCTAGCTCCCTCCACTGTTTTCCAATCTGTTTATGATCTTGGCTAGAGGCTTACAATAATCTTCCATTGCCAAGAGTTCTTTTGGTATAAATAGACAAATAATTAAAGTGCTGGTCATAAATTTCTCAGGCTTACTAAAAATCGAAGTTAAGTGAGAGCCTTCTTGGAATAATGAGCAAGCACTTGCGAGAACAAAAGCATCAAGCTGGTGACACACCATGACAGGTCGTTCTTTCCTAGAGGTTCCCAGGCCAGCTATCAGATCTCTTTTGTGTTACTGAAAACCATCATTTCTTTGGCCACTGTCCCAGTATTAAGGTGAAGATCTATAAAATGCTGTAGCCCAAGTTCTGTTACCCGTCGAGGCTAAGGGAAAAGGAAAAGTGGAAGGACTTTCCTTAAGGTCAATTAATCTTGTTACTTAATGTCAACAAGATAAGCTTAAATTCCATTGGTAACAACCCAAGTACAAAGATTCACAACCTGTTGCCTTTAAGAGTCCGTTTTCTTGTATTGGCAAAATCCCTGGAGTTCTAGAAAGCAATTTTTGTACACTATAAGAAAAGATAAAGAGAATTGACACAGAGAAAATCAGAATGGGGGTTTAAGGGAAGACAAGAAGAGGGACAATGCAAAAATTTTCTTTACCCACAGATGCAAAGGGAGAGAAAATATATCAGGAATAAAATATACTAGCAGATTTGATTTGACTACAGATACAAAGGGAGGAAATGTATTCACAGTAAAACATATTAATGACTAACTTAAAAACCCTTCAGATGAATTGCTTTCTATTTCTACTCAAAAGTGACCTGGTGTGGAAACACAGAACTGGCTTAGAGTGCAGGCTCCTCCTGGGACAGATGAGACGAAGTAGAGAAACAGTTGCTTGGCAAACCAAGCACAGATGAAAGCAACTTTTTCTGCCCATTTCTCAAATGTTCTGTCAGAATTTGTACCCTGGATAAGGAAGCCTTTGAGCTCAGTTCTTCAGGCTCTACCAGTTACAAAGGAGGGCTTTGTTTCTGTATACTTTTTGCCTTGTTTCTGTATACTTTTTGCCTTGTTTCTATGTACTTCTTCATTTTTACTACTGTTATTAATTGAGGTATTGTTTCTTGCAAAGTGAGTCAAGAGTTTCTTATGATCATGTACATGAGTAAAGCGGGGGTTTCAGAGTTGAGGTACTGCTTTTTAGTCTGTATAAAAAGCCATACAAAGTAAAGCTTGTTATGCAGTTGTTCACACTCTGCATCCCCTGTGTCCTGATTTGTGCAAGAACCTTACCCAGGGACCCCAATGCACTAGACGTTGACAAGTGGTGCCTGAACAGGGACCCTGAAGAGAAAAAGTTAAAAAAGGTCTGAACACATTAACCAGATAAGTAATCTTTATTACAGGGTTATGGGACAAGCTAAATCTTCTCTGTATCTTGCTATGCTAAAACATTTACTAAAAACTCATAGTGTTTCTGTTTCTTTTTCTGATTTAGAAATGTGTGTCAAAGTAATTAAGGAATATAATCCTTGGTTTCCAGAAGAAGGCATCTTAGATATAGATAATTGGCAAAGAATTAAAACTAATGTTGAAAAAGCTGTGAGACAGGGTGAGAAAATACCTGTCCATTTCTGGTCTATATGGTCTATGATTTTTTACTGTTTTCAAAGCTATGATGGAACAGTGGGTAATGACAGATCTGGAAAAGGAGTTTACTCCGTCTGTAAAAAATTTGGACGTGTGTGGGTGCACCCCTCACAGTCCTGAGTTCCATGCTCGTACTCTCTCTCCTTCTGCTCCTGATTTGGACCTTGAGATTTCTGTCCGGTGCTCCAAATTGGGTCTCTGTCTCTGTCTCCTTTCATCGCCTGATGAAGGTTAATATTCAGGAGGATGCCTATATGTTTTTCTTTGGGTTCTCCTTATTTAACTTCTCTAGGATCACTAATTATAGGCTCAATGTCCTTTGTTTATGGCTAGAAACCAAATATGAGTGAGTACATCAATGTTCTATCGGGAACTCACCAAGGCCAGATGGCCTGGGTCTGAAAAAACCTGGGATAAAACTGGACTCGCTGAACATAGCGGACAATGAGGACTACTGAGAACTCAAGAACAATGGCAGTGGGTTTTTGATCCTACTGCACGTACTGGCTTTGGGGGAGCCTAGGCAGTTTGGATGCTCACCTTACTAGACCTGGTTGGAGGTGGGTGGTCCTTGGACTTCCCACTGGGCAGGGAACCCTGATAGCTCTATGGGCTGACAAGGGAGGGGAACTTGATTGGGGGAGTGGGAGGGAAATGGGAGGAGATGGCGGGGAAGAGACAGAAATCTTTAATAAATAAATAAACAGAAAAAAAATTGGACGTGGATCAAAAAACCAAAGATAAAATTGTGGAGGACCACGAGAACTTAATCAAGAAAACTAGTTTGGATTTACTATCCATTTTGAAGAAACTTAATGGGCTAGAAATGCAAATGAAAAAACTGGCTGCTGAGTCAAAACAGAAGGTAGTACCAGCTGCTTGTTATGACTGTGTCTAAAAAATCTAAAAATCTATTGGATTTGGCTTCTTTGTTAAGGGTATCCAGAGTTACATAGCCCCCGATCTCTTTCTAAAGAAGCTCAGGAAGAATTAAAATTAGTTGAAGAGCATATTAAAAATGCTTTTTTTAAGTAGAGCACAGCCTAACATTCCTATTAAATTATTATTATTTGATACTTTTCAATATCCTACAGGTATTTTAGCTCAAGAAAATTTCCCCCTTGAATGGGTTTACACAAAGAATACATTTTGTAAAACAATAACAACTTATAAACATGTTAGCCTATATAATAATTCAACAAGGAAAACAACAATGTCTTACTTTGATAGGTCTAGATTATTCTGCTATAATTTCCCATTACCAAAAGAAAAAGTTGAATACATGTTTCGGCTTTCAGAATCTTTGCAAATTTCTTTAGTTTCTTTTACTGGAAACTTTGAATATCATTTCACCAAAAGTAAATTTTGGGACTATTTATGACAACAAAATTTTGTGAACAATGATGTTGTAGCTGTCAATCTTTTACTTGATGCATTAACTATTTTTACTGATGGTTCCAAAACTAAAAGTGCTTATTGGACAGAATCTAAGTACTGGGTAGAATTTACAGATTATTCTTCCGTATAACAAAATGAATTGTATGCTGTTATTAAGGCCCTTCAAGATTTTCCTCAAGAGTTAAACATTGTAGCTGATTCAGCTTATGTTGTAGGAGTTGTACAAAATATTTTTAATGCTGTACTTTATTTCACTAAGCATTATTTGTTAACTTTGTTCAAATTATTACAAGCTCTTATTCAAAATAAAAATTCTCACATTTTTATTACCCATGTATGATCACATACAAATTTGCCTGGATATCTTACATTTGGAAATGCTCAAGTGGATAAATTAGTAGCTTTTTCCTCTGCTCAAGAAGAACATGAACATTTACATACTAATGCTAATCATCTACATGTCCAATATAAAATTCCATTTCGACAAGCTAAACAAATTATTTTAAATTGTCCAATTTGTTGTTCATTACATATACGTTCTATTCCTCAGGGGATTAATCCCTGAGGATCTCAATCAAATGAAATTTGGCAAATGGATGTTACTCATATTCCAGAACTTGGACATTTATCTTTCCTCCATGTGACCATAGATACTTTTTCATCATTTATATGAGCTACCCCTTTGGATGGAGAATGAAATCATGTTATGCAACATTTATTAGAAGTCTTTTCCATCATGGGTGTTCTCACTCTTATTAAAGCAGACAGTGGACTGCTTATATTTCCAAAAAATTTGCTAAGTTCTGTGAATGGTCTAAGATTGTTCATGTTACAGGTATTGAAGGATAAACTATTGTTGAACGTGCCCATCATACTTTAAAACAACAAATTAAAAAATTAAAAAGGAGGAAAAAGGAAGATTATGGTATGGAATTAATGTGGGATTTTCAGAATAATGTGAGGGCCATTTTACATCAAGCATTATTCATATTAAATTTTTTGAATATGCCCCACAGGGATATTTTAACTAGAGCAAAGAAACATTTTGTAAACACCCCAAATGCTGAACTGGCAGAAAAAATTGGGGCCAAAATTGCCATAGATGCTGAATGGCAGCCTGCATTGCTAATGGTGAAAGGGAGAGGATATGGTCTTGTCTCTCTACAGGATGGGCGACAATTATGGCTCCCTGGCCGCTGGATCAGGGCTCGGAAAGGAGCAGAAACTCAAGACAGGAGTGCAACGTCGTCATGATGGCCCTCCGGTCAAAGAAGACATTTCAGTATAGGCCATGGCACAATTCTATGAAAGTGACCTTGATGACATCGGTCTTTACCTTTACCAACATGGTGTCAGGTGAAATCACTTGCAACCCAGGGTCAGATTATTGTCCAGCAGTTCGGAAGACCAGTTACAGCTAAACATCTTTTTCTGGCCATGTGTGCTCTGCTATCTGTCTCTTCTATTCAAGGATCAGCTGTAAGTTATTGGGCTTATGTCCCTAACCCACCAGTGTTTGAGCCTGTCTTCTGGGGGAAATACTGATGTGTTAGTGTATACCACTCCCAGTATCCTCTCTTCTCCTTGGAATAATTTGACTTTTCTAAATAATTTTGATGGGACTTCTTATAATTTTATTTATGTGGATAAAAGGGAGCCGATATGCTTTAGAAATGGTCCTTGATTTTCTATGGGATTTCAGTATTGGTTACAACCTGTTATTAAAATCGATAGATCTTGTACTCGTCTTCAAAGACTCAGCATGGTCTATTAATCAGACCTGGGACAATATTATTAAAAATTATAAATTAACACATCCTGTATGTCCAGATTTTACATATTATAGTTTAAAATATCAGCCATTTATTTGGAAAACTTGTTTGGGCAAATTTGGCAAAATAAATGGATCAATTGGGGCCCACATGGTCAATTTATTAACACTTGTTCTGAATGGAATATTACCACTTGTGATTTGCTTAATGTTACCAGGATGAATCGAGCCGAGAATGAAATGATAACTGGAAGCCATCTTCTGGCATAGGGAGATGGAGAAATGAATGATAATGGCATTGGCTTACTCACAGTCCCTATTGCTATTCAGATGCATATTTGGAAGATCGTAGCTGCCTTAAAACCTGTTCAGCTTTTTAATGGATCATTTGTTGGAACAGCAGTATCCACTTCTACTTATAAATTTACCTTATTTAGAAGTACTAATGTTACTGCTTGTGTGCCACTACCATATGTATTTTTTTTTGGAAGAATCAATTTCACTACTGGAATTAGTTGTTATGATTGTCAATTGAATTCATGTATTAATTCCTCTGTTAAGTTCAATCCTCATAATCAGTCACTTATGATATTACAGCAGCATACACATATTTGGCTGCCTGTAAACTTGGGTTGTTCTTGGGCTCAAAATCCTCTAGATCATATTGCTGTAGAAGTCTTCAAAAAGATATTGAAAAGAACAAAGCACATGTTAGGTATAGGAATAGCTGTAATTCTTTTTTTTTTTTTTTTTGGTTTTTCGAGACAGGGTTTCTCTGTGGCTTTGGAGCCTGTCCTGGAACTAGCTCTGTAGACCAGGCTGGTCTCGAACTCACAGAGATCCGCCTGCCTCTGCCTCCCGAGTGCTGGGATTAAAGGCGTGCGCCACCATCGCCCGGCTTAGCTGTAATTCTTAACATTATTGCTGTTGTTGCTACTGTTTCTCTGGCTGGTAATGCTTTACATACATCCTTGCAGACAAAACATTTTGTAGAGCAATGGCATAAAGATTCTCATGAGCTCTGGATTCAGCAAGCTCAAATAGAGATTGATGTACTTAAGCAAACTGTGAGATGGTTGGGAAATAAATATTTATCTTTGCAAGAACAAGTTACCTTGCGTTGGGATTGGAATTCAACCACTTTTTGCATTACTGATTTGGCTTATAATGGTTCTTTACATAAATGGAAGGTTATTCAAGCTTATCTTTTGGGCAATGCCTCTGCTTTATCTCTCATTGATCACTTACATGATGATATAGGACTTACTTTTGCTAAATCATTTACTGATTCGGATGCTTCTACCATTGCACAAATTTTAGCTGACAAATTGACAGGATTAGATTTTAAGGGATTCTTACAAAGTATTCTGCATACCTCCAGTGGTGTGCTTATTGTAATCATTCTTATGCTTTTTTTAATTCTTGATTATGCATCAGTTTTGTATTCGACCAAACACAAAAAATTTAGATACTTTATGGTTAAAACTCCTTTTAACTTCAAAAATAAAAATAAAAAAGGAGGAAATTGTGGAGACACAGAACTGGCTTAGAGTGCAGGCTCCTCCTGGGACAGATGAGACGAAGCTGGGAAACGGTTGCTTGGCAAACCAAGCATAGATGAAAGCAAACTTTCTCTGCCCATTTCTCAAATGTTCTGTCAGAATCTGTACCCTGGATAAGGAAGCCTTTGAGCTCAGTTCTTCAGGCTCTACCAGTTACAAAGGAGTGCTTTGTATGCAAAATTCAAGATTCCTTGTTTTTTACTGCTGAGTAGTACTCTAATATGTATATATTCCATACTTTCTTCATCCATTCTTCCATTGAAGGGCATCTAGGTTGTTTCCAGGTTCTGGCTATTACAAACAATGCTGCTATGAACATAGTTGAGCATATACTTTTGTTGTATGATAGGGCATCTCTTGGGTATATTCCCAAGAGTGGTATTGCTGGGTCCAGGGGTAGGTTGATTCCGAATTTCCTGAGAAACTGAAACAATGATTTCCAAAGTGGTTGCACAAGATTGCATTCCCACCAGCAATGGATGAGGGTACCCCTTCCTCCACAGCCTCTCCAGCAAAGGCTATCATTGGTGTTTTTTATTTTAGTCATTCTGACAGGTGTAAGATGATATCTCAAAGTTGTTTTGATTTGCATTTCCCTGATTGCTAAGGAGGTTGAGCATGACCTTAAGTGTCTTTTGGCTATTTGTACTTCTTCTGTTGAGAATTCTCTGTTCAGTTCAGTGCCCCATTTTTTAATTGGGTTAATTAGCATTTTAAAGTCTAGTTTCCTGAGTTCTCTATATATTTTGGAGATCAGACCTTTGTCAGTTGCAGGGTTGGTGAAGATCTTCTCCCAGTCAGTGGGTTGCCTTTTTGTCTTAGTGACAGTGTCCTTTGCTTTACAGAAGCTTCTCAGTCTCAGGGGGTCCCATTTATTCAATGAGGCCCTTAATGTCTGTGCTGCTGGAGTTATACGTAGGAAGTGACAAATGGATGGAAATAGAAAACACTATCCTGAGTGAGGTAAGCCAGACCCAAAAAGAGGAACATGTGATGTACTCACTCATATTTGGTTTCTAGCCATAAATAAAGGACATTGAGCCTATAATTCGCGATCCTAGAGAAGCTAAATAAGAAGGTGAATCCAAAGACAAACATATACGCATCCTCCTGAATATTAACCTTCATCAGGTAATGAAAGGAGACAGAGACAGAGACCCACATTGGAGCACCGGACTGAAATCTCAAGGTCCAAATCAGGAGCAGAAGGAGAGAGAGCACGAGCAAGGAACTCAGGACCGTGAGGGGTGCACCCACACACTGAGACAATGGGGATGTTATATCAGGAACCCACTAAGGCCAGCTGGCCTGGGTCTGAAAAAGCATGGGATAAAACCGGACTTGCTCATAGGTGTGTGGGTTAAAATCTGGGTCTTCTATACGATTCCATTGGTCGACTTCTCTGTTTTTTTGCCAGTACCACACTGTTTTCATTACTGTAGCTCTGTAATAGAGTTTGAAGTCAGGGATGGTAATGCCTCCAGAAGATCCTTTATTGTATAGGATTGTTTTGGCTATCCTGGGTTTTTTATTTTTCCATATAAAGTTGATTATTGTCCTCTCCAGATCTGTGAAGAATTTTGATGGGATCTTGATGGGGATTGCATTGAATCTATAAATTGCCTTAGGTAGAATTGCCATTTTTACTATGTTGATCCTCCCAATCCAAGAGCAAGGTAGATCCATCCATTTTTTGGTATCCTCTTCAATTTCTTTCTTCAATGCCTTAAAGTTCTTGACAAATAGATCTTTCACTTCCTTGGTTAGATTTACCCCAAGATATTTAATGCTGTTTGTGGCTATCGTGAATGGTGAAGCTTCTCTGATTTCCCTCTCTGCTTCCCTATCCTATGTGTATAAGAGGGCGACTGATTTTTTGGAGTTGATCTTGTATCCTGCCACTGACGAATATCTTGCATATCATCATAGAACCTTCATCTGGTGATGGATGGAGATAGAGACAGAGACCCACACTGGAGCACTGGACTGAGCTCCCAAAGTCCCAATGAGGAGCAGAAGGAGGGAGAACATGAGCAAAGAAGTCGGGACCACGAGGGATGCACCCACCCACTGAGACAGTGGAGCTGATCTATTGAGAGCTCACCAAGTCCGGCTGGACTGTGACTGAAAAAGCATGGGATAAAACTGGACTCTCTGAACATGGCGAACAATGAGGGCTGATGAGACGCAAAGGACAATGGCACGGGGGTTTGATCCTACGTATTGTGATGGCTTTGTGGGAGCCCTGCCAGTTTGGATGTTCACCTTCCTAGATATGGACGGAGGTGGGAGGTCCTAGGTCTTACCACAGGGCAGAAAACCCTGACTGCTCTTTGGACTGGAGAGGGAGGGGGAAAGGAGTGGGGGGAGGGGGAGAAGGGTGGGAGGAGGGGGCGTAGGGGGGGAGGAGGGGGAGGGAAATGGGAGGCTGGGAGGAGGTGGAAACTTGTTTTTTTTTTCTCCTTTTCTCAATAAAAAAAAAAAACCGGACTTGCTGAACATAGCGGACAATGAGGACTACTGAGAACTCAAGATCAATGGCAATGGGTTTCTGATCCTACTGCACGTACTGTCTTTCTGGGAGCCTAGGCAGTTTGGATGCTCATACTTGACCTGGATGGAGGTGGGCGGTCCTTGGACTTCCCACAGGGCAGGGAACCCTGACTGTTCTGTGGGCTGACGAGGGAGGGGGACTTGACTGGGGGAAGGGGAGGGAAATGGGAGGCAGTGGCGGAGAGGAGGCAGAAAGTTTTAATAAATAAATATATAAATAAATAAAAAAGAAAAAAGAAAAAGAAAAAAAAAACAAAGGCGTGCTTTGCTTCTGTATACTTTTTGCCTTGTTTCTATGTACTTCATTTTTTATTACAGTTATTAATTGAGGTATTGTTTCTTACAAGGTGAGGCAAGATCATGCATGTCAGTTAAGGGGGATTTCAGAGTTGAGTGTAGTAATAAGGGCATCGGGGCTGCGTCCCCGGCACCCGGTCACCCCCACGGCTAGCTTTACCAGAAATAATTACACGGAAACTGTATTCTTTTAATCACTGCTTGGCCCATTTCTATCTAGCCTCTTCTAGGCTAATTCTCACATATTAATTTAGCCCATTTCTAATCATCTGTATAGCGCCCCTAGGTGCGATTACCGGGAAGATTCTAGTGAGGTAATGCTTTTTAGTCTCTATAAAAGAGCATACAAAATAAAGCTTGTTATGCAGTTGTTCACGCTCTGCATCCCCTGTGATTTTTGCGAGACCCTTACCCAGGGACCCCAACGCACTAGACGTTGACAACCTGGGCATAAAAATCTGGTGTCTTCACTCACGTTATCAATGGCCCTGCTTGTCTAAATGCAGTTATAATAGGTGTATATAAAGTAAAAACTACTATATTTAATGGTTGTTTCCAAGGGCAAAGGGGAGGTAGCACAAGTCTTCAGCCTTCATTTATAAGTAGCACCGTGTTTGCATGCAGGAAAATAGCAGTCATATGGTAACAGCCAAGGGATGCAAACCACAGTGGACAGTCTTGGATTGACCAGGAAAGGCCTGAGTATTGCATTCTACAGGGAGAACCAGAGCCGAATATGTGACAGAAACATTCACAGCCCGAAAGAGCTTAAAAAAAGAGTGTCCCCTCTATCCTTAAATGGGGAGTACCTACTGATTTTTCATGTCCTATCTTTAACAAAATAACTGTGCTCTCTTTTTCTCTCTCCCTCCCTCAATCCCTCCCTTCCTCCACCCTCCTAATTGGTTTTAACCACACTAGGGATTCCTTGCTTGGAATTGTCTCATTTTTTTACTGGCACCATTGTTTTCAAGCCCAGGTGTGAAACTGCTACAAGATCACCAAGTCTTTCAGAATTTCACCCACAAGACTCCCAAAGACCATGGTATGGTGACCATCCTAATGCCTTCTCTTGCTCAAGTAATGCTGTAAGACTAAGTAAGTCTCCTGACACAAGCCGTTGTCCCCTATGCATAGCGGTTTCCAGAGGTGGGTTTAGCATGAGGTTCGAACTATGCAAGGCAATAGATAGAAGTAAAACACATTTATCACACAGTTTCACCCTTGGCATTTACAATAGTTTCAACTTTTAAGGCATAATTCTAGATATTAGTTTTCTTCTTTTAATTTTTTTTAACTCAGATCTAGTGAGTCTGTATTATACAAAATAGTGTTCTGGGTATGAAGAAATAAGAAGTAAGAAACAAAATACTCTTGCAAAAGAGATTTTGCAACAACGAAGTTTTCAAACTTGAAATAAAAAATCATGGAGGAAAAATGGCAAGCAACAGAAAGGCATGCAGGGTGAATGAGAAGATGACCCATGTTAGAGTAAGATAAACCCAAGTTCAAATTCCATATCTGACATCTCCCAGCTGTGTACTTTAAACAACTTGCTTAACTTTGCTGAACATCATATTTTCTTCTATTAAACAAATGTAAAGATAAAGCCAACCATTTTTAAATGCTCTCTCTCTCTCTCTCTCTCTCTCTCTCTCACACACACACACACACACACACACACACACACACACACACACTTGCATGCTGGGCACTTTCCATTCTGAGTTCATAATGATATCCCACAGGCTAAAATTTTAACTGAAAATTTTCAGTTATGATTCACAAGGCAGGAAGAAATTCCCTTAGTTCTTAGCTGAGGTCAAAGAAATAAGAAGATGTCTCAGCAAAAAACAAGAGTTCTTTTCTTCAGGTGACTTATTTACTGATGTCTGTGATTTATGCTGTTTGTGACTCAAACAATGAGTGAATGGCATAGCTACCCAAAATTTTGAAGTGGCATCAAGTCCCATCAGGAGACAACATCCCATTTTGTTCTTCCTGGTCAGTTATCTGAAGATCACTTATAACACAACTTAGCCAGGAGTGACAGCTCATGCACATAACTCCAGTAACTGAAATGCAAAGGCAAAAGAATTGCTGTGCATTCACGGCCAGCCCAGACTACATAGTAAATATTTAATATTAAAATGAAAATAGAAAATTATTAAGCAGACTCAAAAAAAGTTGTCCTCATAATTCCAGGAGAAATATATACAACAGACTACACAATTAGACCCTGTTCAAAAGAGCAAAAGCAATAAATAAATAAATAAATGCTTTACCTAAAATCCGTAAGTGTCCAAGACATATTTGCAGTGTGCAACATAAAAGGTGAGGCTGAACATTCCTCTCTCTCCTCTGCACTTCTTAACCCTTCTATAAAGCCTACATGTTCCATAATATTTCTTTAAAACTATTAATAAAAGCAAACAAAATTGGCAAATATCACATCTTGGTTGCCCTTTGGTGATAAAGATGTGGGAAAAGGAAAAACATATATTGTTATTGAGAATGTAAATTAGTGCGAGTCACTACATAAATTATTCTGGAGATTCTTTGAAAACCTAAACATAGCACTATCAGGAAAACCAGCTATACCACTCCTGGATATGTACCTAAAAAACTCTAAGTCAGCATATCACAGAAATACTTGCACACACCCTCTCACTGCACACACCCTCTCACTGCACACACCCTCTCACTGCACACACCCTCTCACTGCACACACCCTCTCACTGCACACACCCCCTCACTGCACACACCCTCTCACTGCACACACCTTCTCACTGCACACACCCTCTCACTGGACACACCCTCTCACTGCACACACCCCCTCACTGCACACACCCTCTCACTGCACACACCCTCTCACTGCACACACCCTCTCACTGGACACACCCTCTCACTGCACACACCCCCTCACTGCACAAACCCTCTCACTGCACACACCCCCTCAATGCACACATCCTCTTACAGCACACACCCTCTCACTGCACACACCCTCTCACTGCACACACCCTCTCATGGATACACCCTCTCACTGGACACACCCCCTCACTGCACACACCCTCTCACTGCACACACCCTCTCACTGCACACACCCTCTCACTGGACACACCCTCTCATGGATACACCCTCTCACTGGACACACCCCCTCACTGCACACACCCTCTCACTGCACACACACCCTCACTGCACACACCCTCTCAGTGCACACACCCCCTCACTGCACACACCCCCTCACTGCACACACCCTCTCACTGCACACACCCTCTCACTGCACACACCCTCTCACTGCACACACCCCCTCACTGCACACACCCCCTCACTGCACACACCCCCTCACTGCACACACCCTCTCACTGCACACACCCTCTCCCTGCACACACCCCCTCACTGCACACACCCTCTCACTGCACACACCCTCTCACTGCACACACCCTCTCACTGCACATATCCTCTCACTGGACACACCCCCTCACTGCACACACCCTCTCACTGCACACACCCTCTCACTGCACACACCCTCTCACTGGACACACCCCCTCACTGCACACACCCTCTCACGGATACACCCTCTCACTGCACACACCATCTCACTGCACACACCCTCTCACTGGACACACCCTCTCACTGGACACACCCTCTCACTGCACACACCCTCTCACTGGACACACTCTCTCACTGCACACACCCTCTCACTCACTCTCACTACACACACCCTCTCACTGCACACATCCTCTTACAGCACACACCCTCTCACTGCACACACCCTCTCACTGCACACACCCTCTCACTGCACACACCCTCTCACGGATACACCCTCTCAATACACACACCCTTTCACTGCTTACATCCTCTTATTGCACACACCTTCTTACTGCACAAACCCTCTCACTGCACACATTCTCTTACTACACATGTCCACTCATTGCACAAGGCCATCTCACTGTACATGAACTTTCACTGTTAATGTTCTCTGGCTGTGTGACACTGTTAAATGGACAGTCTGGCAACACCTGAGCTCAGATTTGAAACTGTTTTGTGTTATAAAGCATAGTGTTTGTACTGTGCAAGTGAAGTTGTTGCCTGCTCCATAGAAACATGGTGGTTTAATTATGATCAAAGACTCTCAATATTTTCTTAGTCATACCTTAGTTTTTGATCATCAAGTTACTGTATCTTTGAATTGCATAAAGTTACAATGTTTGATCTTAAACACTAGCATTTGAACTGCTGACTTAAGTTTTGGAAACTAACTTACTAGCTAACTAACAAATATTAGGTAAATTTTAACTTAGGATTAGGACAGAATGTCCAATGATTTCTTGAATTATCCATACACACGTCTGTTATTGTTTACTATGTATTATATGAAGTGGCATTCTCAGCACCAGTGTTTGTAGAACCAATATGTAAAGTAACTGAAAGATGTTGAAGGTACACTGCTTCCTGGAGTATTATTCAGCCAAAATTTAATGCTTTACGTGAAACTAAACAACCACATTCAACTCATTTGTGTATAAGTCTGCTTTCATCCATAAGGGGTAAAATCATATGTACACTAAAAAATGGCTTTATGGCAAGTTTCATTAGACTTATTTTCAGTAAATATTTGATTTGTATGCTTGTTTTATGCTCCTGTACAATTGGTGCACATCAAGATTTATCAGGCTAAAGGGGTTCAACTAGAAAAAGTTTAACTTAAAGTGGCTAATTTTTGTTTTTCTTAAGTTTATTTTTAGTTACAAAATTAAGACATACATGGCAATTAATATTCTAACATCTACTCTGTATCCAAGTGTTAGAGGGCTGATAGTTTCTGCATGAATCTCATTAATTTAGATGTGTGAAAATCTTTTAAGTTCTTTTATGAAATGTATCACAAATGAGTATCCTCCTTTTCTATTCATCCATGCTCATATGCTCACATATATAATACATACACACTTAAGCATACACATCTCCCTGCTTTCTGGTCAACTCATATGTGGGAGAAAAGCTATGAAGAAATGTAAAACTACAATTACAAGAACTCTGGCACCACAGTGAGCCTGATGCACCAAGTACTTAGTGAGGAAATGCAGTGCAATATTGGTTCACAGAGTCATATATATGCTAATAATGAAATTAGTTGGTCTCTCGTATTTTAAGAGAACCTTAAAATAAATACATTCATTTTCATGAACTCAGCTGTTACCTGGATGAGAGATTCAAAAGATTTCCTTGCAAATCAATGATGCACTACAGGCAAATGCTTGCGTTTATGTATAGATTAATATTATAGGGATTTCCGGCTCAAAGTGGGCATGTTTTAAAATACTACTTACTCCTGTCATTAATCAACAATACAGGAGCATTTTCTTGAAACTGTGATTTAAATGCATACATCTGTACTTCATTAATGCCTGAAAAAGTTATGGTATTATGCTTTGACTTTTATTTTTTGACTTTTAATTACTCAAACATTGTAAATTTACACATAGTGTTGTATTATTTCTTCAGAGTATCTTTTGTACATCTAAATATTAAGATTTTTCTTTCTGAAGAAACATGAAAATTCTAACATAATTAATATTGTCTTTAGTTTGGTTTAGGTTCTCTCCCATACTTTATCTGGTCAAATCTATAATTTCTAAAGAAATGTTAATTTATGAGTGTTTTGTCTGTGCATCAGGAGCATGCATTATATCTATGCAGGATAGAAGAGGACACTAGATGCCTTAGAACTGGATATAGATAGTTATGAGCCACGATGAGAATGTTGGGAACTGAACCTCATTTTATGTCCAGAAGTACCAGTGCTGTTAACTGCTGAGGCATCTTTCCAGGCCTGTAAAATATTTTGGATTTAATGAACTTCCTATGCTTTGAAGGTGTTATCTGTGTCACAGTATCATCAAGCTATTCTCCAAACACATTCTCATTTATGTAAATTGTGGCTGATGACTGTTTCTGTTAGTGTATATAATTTTCTCTACATGTATAGCTAGTTTCCTGGTAGTATTTTTGAATAATATACTTTTCTCCTTATAACTTGGTATAAGTTCATTATAACTGAAGTTCCTTCATACAATTATGTCTATTTCTTTACTTTTGATGTTTTTGTCTATTTCTGTGAGCTTCATAAAATTTAGTTATTTAATTCACTGTGCTATATGAAACTCACAGTCCTGCCTGTGCAAAAAAAAAAAGTATTCTAGCTTTTTGTTTACGAGCTACCCAAGCAGCACGGAGTTCCGATCTGGGCACCAGGAGAGCCATCACTGGGGTGAGTGAGTGCGGGAGCAGCTGGGAACAGGGAACTCAGATGTTCCTCATCCCTCCTACACTTCCTGGTCATCCTGCAGGGGCTATACTGCCCTATACCTCCTCTCTCTTTCTATCCCACTCAGCTTACATCCAGAACCCCCCCCCCCAGGTCTCCCTCCCTCCCTCCCTCCCTCCCTCCCATCTTTCATGGCATAGCATCTCCCAGCTCAGCCTGCTCAGGCACTGGGACCAAACCCTAATAGGGAGGGCAAATGGGAGGGCGGTAGTTCCTTTGTCTCCATAGCCTGCCTGCAGCAAGCAAGGTAGGCCCTTTGTTTACCAGCTACCCAAGCAGCATGGAGATCCGATCTGTACACCAGGAGAGCCATCACTGGGGAGTGACATCACTGGGAAGGTACATCAGTGGACAAGAAGACCTGATCCTGTAAAAGAAGATCCATAGGGGAACATTCGGAGGAAGAGATGGGCAGGCGCCAATGCAAGAATTCACCCAACAATCTGAAAAACAACATGAAACCACCAGAACCCAGCGACCTCACAACAGGAGGACATGAACACCTTAATCAAGAAGAAATAGAAAAAACTGACTTTATGAAAGTGATAGAAGCCCTTAAACAGCTTGTAAAAAAACGCCCTTATAGAAATGGATGAGAAGTTTAACAGAAAATTTGAGGAATTGAGTAAATCAGTGAATGATACCCTAGGAAACCAAGGAAAAACAATCAAGCAGATAATGGAAACAGTTCAAGACTTGAAAACTGAAATGGAGGCAATAAGAAAACACAAACAGAGGGCCAGCTGGACAAGGAAAATCTAGGTAAACGAATAGAGACTACAGCATAACCAGCAGAATACAAGAGATAGAAGAAAGAATCTCAGATTCTGAAGATAACATAGAGAAAATAAATGCACTGATCAAAGAAAACAGCAAGTCCAACAAACTCTCACCACAAAACATTCAGGAAATATGGGACACAATAAAAAGACCAAACCTAAGAATAATTGGAGAAGAAGAAGAAGAAGTGCAGCTCAACGGTCCAGAAAATATACTTAATAAAATTATAGAAGAAAACTTTCCCAACCTAAAGAAAGATGTACCTATGAAGGTTCAAGAGCATACAGAACACCGAATAGGCTGGATCAAAAAAAAAAATCCCCTCGCCATATAATAATCAAAACACAAAGCATACAGAATAAAGAAAGAATATAAAGAGCCGCAAAGGAAAAAGGCCAAGTTAATTATAAAGGTAAACCTATCAGACTTACACCTGACTTCTCTATGGAAACCATGAAAGCCAGAAGGTCCTGGATAGATGTACTGCAAAAACTAAGAGACAATGGATGCAAGCCCAGACTACTATACCCAGCCAAGCTTTCATTCACTATAAATGGAGAAAATAAAATTTTCCAGGATAAAAACAAATTTAAACAATACGCAGCCACAAATCCAGCCTTACAGAAAGTAATAGAAGGAAAATCACTAACCAAGGAGTCCAACAATGACCACAATAACTCAGACATCTAGAGACTCTTCACAAACACAACTCAGAGAAGGGAAACACACAAACGCTACGACTAAAAAAGTGACCGGAGTTAACAACAACTGGTCATTAATATCACTTAATGTCAATGGGCTAAACTCACCTATAAAAAGGCACAGGCTAAGAGATTGGATAAGAAAACAGGATCCAACATTCTGTTGTTTACAAGAAACACACCTCAACCACAAAGAGAGGCACCTACTCAGAGTAAAGGGCTGGGAAAAGGCTTATCAAGCAAATGGAACTAAGAAACAAGCAGGTGTGGCCATACTAATTTCTAACAAAGTTGACTTCAAACTTAAATTAATCAGAAGAGATGGAGAGGGACATTTTATACTCATAACAGGAACCATTCATCAGGATGAAGTCTCAATCCTGAATATCTACGCCCCTAATATAAAAGGACCCACGTACGTAAAAGAAACATTACTAAAACTCAAGCCAGCCATCAAAACTGCACACACTAATAGTAGGAGACTTCAACACTTCTCTCTCACCAATGGACAGGTCAATCAGACAGAAACCTAACAGAGAAATTAGAGAATTAATGGAGGTAATGAAGCAAATGGACTTAACAGACATCTATAGAATATTCCACCCAAAGAGGAAAGAATATACTTTCTTTTCTGCAGCTCATGGAACCTTCTCGAAAATTGACCACATACTCAGTAACAAAGCTAACTTACAGTTACAAAAAAATATTAGTAACCACCTGTGTCTTATCAGATCACTATGGATTAAAGTTAGAATTCAACAACACTGCTACCCCCAGAAAGCCTACAAACTCATGGAAACTGAACAGTCAACTACTGAACAGTACCTGGATTAAGGAAGAAATAAAGAAAGAAATTAAAGTCTTCCTTGAATTCAATAAAAATAAAGAAACAACATACTCGAACATATGGGACACTATGAAAGCAGTCCTAAGAGGAAAGTTCATAGCACTAAGTGCCCACTTAAAGAAAACAGAGAAAGCACATATTGGAGACTTAACAGCCCACCTGAAAGCTCTTGAAAAAAAAGAAGCAGACTCACCTAGGAGGAGTACAAGACTGGACATAATCAAATTGAGGGCTGAAATCAACAAAATAGAAACACAGAAAACAATCCAAAGAATCAATGAAACAAAAAGCTGGTTCCAGGAGAAAATCAACAAGATTGACAAACCCCTATCCAAACTAATCAAATGGCAGAGAGAGAATACACAAATTAATAAGATCAGAAATGAAAAGGGGGACAAAACCACAGACACAGAGGAAATTCAGAGAATCATTAGATCTTAGTACAAAAGCCTATATGCCACAAAACAGGAAAATGTAAAACAAATGGACACTTTTTTAGATAAATACCATATACCAAAGTTAAACCAGGACCAGGTGAACAATCTAAATAGATCTGTTAGTCGCAAAGAATTAGAAGCTGTTATCAAAAATCTCCCTACCAAAGAAAGCCCAGGACCAGATGGTTTCAATGTCGAATTCTACCAGAACTTCCAAGAAGAGCTAATACCTATACTCCTTAATGTATTCCACAATATAGAAACAGAAGAGTCATTGCCAAATTCCTTTTATGAAGCTACAGTTACTCTGATAGCAAAACCACACAAAGACTCAACCAGGAAAGAGAATTACAGGCCAATTTCACTCAAGAACATCGATGCAAAAATTCTCAACAAAATACTGGCAAACCGAATCCAAGAACACATCCGGAAAATTATCCATTATGATCAAGTAGGCTTCATCCCAGAGATGCAGGGCTGGTTCAACATACGAAAATCTATCAATGTAATCCATCATATAAATAAACTGAAAGAAAAAAATCATATGATCATTTCATTAGATGCTGAAAAAGCATTTCACAAAATTCAACATCCCTTTAAGATAAAAGTCTTGGAGTGATTAGGGATACAAGGGTCATACCTAAATATAATAAAAGCTATATACATCAAGCCGACAGCTAACATCAAATTAAATGGAGAGAAACTCAAAGCCATCCCTCTAAATTCAGGAACACAACAAGGCTGTCCACTCTTGCCATACCTCTTCAATATAGTGCTTGAAGTTCTAGCAATAGCAATAAGACAACATAATGGGATCTAGGGCATTTGAATTGGAAAGGAGGAAGTTAAACTTGCGTTATTTGCAGATGATATGATAGTGTACATAAGCGACCCCCAAAACTCCACCAAAGAACTTTTACAGCTGATAAACACTTTTAGTAATGTGGCAGGATACAAGATCAACTCCAAAAAATCAGTCTCCCTTTTATACACAAAAGATATGGAAGCAGAGAGGGAAATCAGAAAAGCTTCACCTTTCACGATAGCTACAACAGCATAAAATATCTTGGGGTAAATCTAACCAAGGAAGTGAAAGATCTGTTTGACAATAACTTTAAGGCATTGAAGAATGAAATTGAAGAGGATACCAGAAAATGGAAGGATCTCCCTTGCTCTTGGATTGGGAGGATCAACATAGTAAAAATGGCAATTCTACCAAAGGCAATTTATAGATTCAATGCAATCCCCATCAAGATCCCATCAAAATTCATCACAGATATTGAAAGGACAATAATCAACTTTATATGGAAAAACAAAAAACCCAGGATAGCCAAAACAATCCTATACAATAAAGGATCTTCTGGAGGCATTACCATCCCTGACTTCAAACTCTATTACAGAGCTACAGTGATGAAAACAGTGTGGTACTGGCATAAAAACAGAGAAGTCGACCAATGGAATCATATAGAAGACCCGAATTTTAACCCACAAACCTATGATCAACTCATTTTCGATAAAGGAGCTAAAAGTATACAATGGAAGAAAGAAAGCATCTTCAACAAATGGTGCTGGCACAACTGGATGTCAACCTGTAGAAGAATGAAAATAGACCCATATCTATCCCCATGCACAAAACTTAAGTCAAAATGGATTAAAGACCTCAAAATCAGCCAGAACACACTGAACCTGATAGAAGAGATAGTGGGAAGTACCCTACAACAGATGGGCACAGGAGATCGCTTCCAATGTATAACCCCAGCAGCACAGACATTAAGGGCAACATTCAATAAATGGGACCTATTAAAACTGAGAAGCTTCTGTAAAGCAAAGGACACTGTCACTAAGACAAAAAGGCAACCCACTGACTGGGAGAAGATCTTCACCAACCCTGCAACAGACAAAGGTCTGATCTCCAAAATATGTAGAGAACTCAAGAAACTAGACTTTAAAATGCAAATTAACCCAATTAAAAAATGGGGCACTGAACTGAACAGAGAACTCTTAACAGAAGAATTTCAAGTGGCAAAAGACACTTAAGGTCATGCTCAACCTCCTTAGCAATCAGGGATATGCAAATCAAACAACTTTGAGATATCATCTTACACTTGTCAGAATGGCTAAAGTCAAAAACACCAAGGATAGCCTTTGCTGGAGAGGCTGTGGAGGAAGGGGTGCCCTCATCCATTGCTGGTGGAAATGCAATCTTGTGCAATCACTGTGGAAATCATTGTTTCCGTTTCTCAGGAAATTCGGGATCAACCTACCCCTGGACCCAGCAATACCACTCTTGGGAATATACCCAAGAGATGCCCTATCATATGACAAGAGCATTTGTTCAACTATGTTAATAGCAGTATTATTTGTAATAGTCAGAACCTGGAAACAACCTAGATGCCCTTCAATGGAAGAGTGGATGAAGAAAGTATGGAATATATACACATTAGAGTACTACGCTGCGGTAAAAAACAATGACTTCTCGAATTTTGCATGCAAATGGATGGAGATAAAAAACACTATCCTGAGTGTTGTATCCCAGACCCAAAAAGATGAACCTGGGATGTACTCACTCATAATTGGTTTCTAGCCATAAATAAGGGTCACAGAGACTACAATTGGTGAACCTAAAGAAGCTAAACAAGAAGGTGAACACAAGGAAAAACATATAGTTATCCTCTTGCCTATGGGAAGTAGACCAAATTGCCGGGGAGAAAATTGGGATCTTGGGGGTGGGGTGGGATGGGGGTAAGGGGAGATGGGGAGAGAAAAGGTAGAAGGGGAGGAAGGGGGGATCTTGGGGAAACAGGAGTATTGGGATAAAGGAAGATTGGATAGGGGAGCACGGAAGCACAATTCTTAGTTAAGGGAGCCACCTTAGGGTTGGCAAGAGACTTGACCATAGAGTGGCTACTAGGAGCCCAAGGTGATGTCCCCAGTTAGTTCCTTGGGCAGCTGAGGATAGGGAACCTGAAATGACCCTATCCGATAGCAATACTGACGATTATCTTGCATATCACCATAGAACCTTCATCTGGTGATGGAATGGAGATAGAGACAGAGACCCACACTGGAGCACTGGACTGAGCTCCCAAGGTCCCAATGAGGAGCAGAAGGAGGGAGAAGATGAGCAAAGAAGTCAGGACCACGAGGGGTGCACCCACCCACTGAGACAATGGGGCTGATCTATTGGGAGCTCACCAAGGCCAGCTGGACTGTGACTGAAAAGGCATGGGATAAAACCGGACTCTCTGAACATGGCGAACAATGAGGGCTGATGAGAAGCCAAGGACAATGGCACTGGGATTTGACCCTACTTCATGTTCTGGCTTTGTGGGAGCCTAGCCAGTTTGGATGCTCACCTTCCTAGACATGGACGGATGGGGGCGGACCTTGGACTTTCCACAGCGCAGGGAACCCTGAGTGCTCTTTGGACTGGAGAGGGATGGGGAGAGGAGTGGGGGGGGGGGAGAAGTGTGGGAGGTGGGGGAGGGAAATGGGAGGCTGGGAAAAGGCAGATACTTTTTTTCCTTTTCTCAATAAAAAAAAAAGTGTTCTATTGTTACCTATATCCTCAGCCCCTTAGTAGGTTTTCATAATATTTAGGAATTGTTCTTGTCAGTAATTGTCATGAAAAGCTTCTGGACTCAGGAGATGGCTCAGGGGATGAAAGTCCTTGGTACAGAACCGGATGACCTGAGTTTGCTCTCCATGGTGGAGGGAGGGAATCAACTCATGGAGATTGTCCTCTGATCACTTGCATGCAGCAGCACACAACTTTCCTCACCTGACACAAATACATAAATAAAATGTAATAAAAGTTTAAAAGATTCCTTTTGGAAGGTATTTTATTTATTTTTCAATTTAAAAAGCTAGTAAATTTTGTTTAGAAGTTTACTAAGTTTACCAATTAATATGAGAAAATGATTTTTATTTTGATTTCTTTTTTTTTACAAATAAGTATACACAATAAAAGGTTTAATTATGGCATCCTCCCACATGAATAACTTGTACTTTGTTCACACTTAATCCCCTATTCTTATTTATTCAGGCTTTATAGATTTTTGTCAAAGTTTTATATCTTTTAAAAATGCTCATCATAATAAGTATTATAATTCCGTGGCAGTGGATTAGACTTCTATACTCCCTGTCATTTTGTTACTAAATGCTTCTTTCTGAACTAGTTGAAGGGGTTAAGAGTCTCTTGGACAAAGCATTTAAGTTGTAAACAAAGATAACCATACCTTCTTTTTCTCTAGTAGATTGTAAACTTCTTGAAAAATAGAACTGCACAAAGCATGTTTATTTCCTGATTCTATTAGAGATGCCCTTAACACTTCACAGTGTAAACAGTTTTTCACTATAAGTCCTGCTATTTGTGTTGCAAATACAATCTCCTAGGTGATATTCTTCTTATCTCATTGTTTAAAACCATTTTGATAGCTGCTTTTAATGTTGACCCATCCTTTTAGTCCCAAGACAAACTTATTAATCACTGCATATTATTTTTTAAGATCCACTGCTGTACTGTTTGTTCATATCTTTACTAAAGTATCCATAATCTTATGTGAAGTTGACTTTCAGCTTTCTTCTCTCAATGAACCCCAATGAGGTTCTAGAGTAAAGGTTGTACTTCCTTCAGTGCTGGATTCATTGTAGATGTATAGAGATATGCGGAGACACCTGAGAACCACCTGCTCATTCAAGGTGGGTAGATGCTGGAGAGAAGGGAGGGTGGGTAGATGTGGATAGAAGGGAGGGTGGGTAGATGCTGGAGAGAAGGGAGGGTGGGTAGATGCTGGAGAGAAGGGAGGGTGGGTAGATGCTGGAGAGAAGGGAGGGAGGGTAGATGATGGAGATAAGGGAAGGTGGGTGGATGTGGAGAGAAGGGAGGGTGGTAGATGCTAGAGAGAAGGAAGGGTAGGTAGATGTGGAGAGAAGGGAGTGTGGGTGGATGTGGAGAGGAGGGAGGGTGGATAGATGTGGAGAGAAGAGTGGGTGGGTAGATGTGGAGAGGAGGGAGGGTGGGTAGATGCTGGAGATAAGGGAAGGTGGGTATTTGGAGAGAAGGGAGGGTGGGTAGATGCTGGAAAGAAAGCATGCTTCATAAATGAGCCAGTAGCTCTGTTTCTCAGCAACTTGTGTCTGGGTTGACAGCGAGTTCCACAGCACACATCTGTTCATCCCTTGCAGCTCACACTGCCTGTGGGTGGGATGAGGAGTCATTTTTGTCTTCATGGCAGGCCTTAACTTTAGGTTTCTCAGCCACACTTCTGTCACTCACTCCCATGGTTATCCCACTTCGATCCCCTCTCTGTGAAGTATTACTCTGGCCTCACATTGTTTTTCTTCAGGCTGCCTTCTCTCCAGCTGTGATGTATGGAGATAATGGGAACACATTGCTCATGGCTACAAAATGTTGATCATGGGAACTGAGGCAACACATTTAGTTAGGATACATATTTTATGTTGATATCAAAAGTAATATCTATGCTGTTATTCCTCTGGGCTTTCACATAATAATGATATCAACTTACTAAAATGCACTTTTCCAGGGAGAATGAGGACATCAAGTTGGTTTGAATCACTATGTAGGTGAGTAACTGTTGAAGGCTTAAGCAATCAGCAATAAACTTATTAGTGATAATTAGTGTGCTCAGCTTACCATATATTCAATTAGCACCCTAACATATCTGAAGAGTGATCATTTAGTACAATTAGAAGGTGAAGTGGGGAAAAAAATCATTTGAGACTCTCACTAGAAGGACCCTGCTAATTTGATGAAATGAAATTTAAACAATTCTCATAAACTTTAGAAATATTTGGCTGGTTTCCACAGTATAATCAAAGCCACTGCCTCCTAGCAGAACGGTTTGTAATAATGGACATATTCCGGTATCCAGTATGGGAGCTATAAGCCATACGGACCAATTTAATGTGATTTAGGTTAAAAAACTGCATTTTTAATTTAATTTGACTTAATGGATCCATGTAGAAAGTGTGGACCAAGTTGTTCAAATATCTGGAGCTGCCAAATTCAGTTGTTTCTAAAGTGCAGTGAGAAAGTAGATTATTCTTGGGTAAGATTTTATAAGTGTAGTATTTTTAACTTCATCAATCTTTGAAAATGACTACTTGATTTGGAATTTATTTTTATTTTACAGTTGATGTAATGAAGTCTCTGAAAATAGATGATTTATAAAAAGTAACCAAACTGTTGAAACTGTTAAGTTTTTGGTTTATTTATTTCTGGTTTTCTGTACTTTGATTAGGGAATGTTGTTGTTACTGTTTTAATGCTATGGACCAATTCATAGCAGTCTATTAATGTGCATTTTAATCAAGCTTCTATTTAAAACTAAACTGTGCTTTTAATTTCATGGAACAGAGATATACATGGATTATCTTTACCTTTAATTTTATTTAGAGTTTTTTTTATTTAACATTGTTTGCTTAGTTTTGAGTGATGTAACAGTTTATTATGGGCACACATGGTACTTCAGTTCCTGCATGTGTGCACAATGACTAAATCAGGATGATTATCAAATCTCTCACCTTAAACAAATGTCATATGTTTGGAGTTATGTCAGTTATAATTCTCTCTTTTGACTTTTTACACATGCGATACTTTCCTGTGCACTATGTTCACCTTCCCACGACAGAACACCAGTCACTCCTCCTACTTACCTGTGACATTCTATATGTTGGCTAATCTCCCATCTTCTCTTTCCCTAACTCTCTAGCCTCTGGCAACTCTTGTTCCATCCCCAACTTCAAGAAGAACAATATTTTTGATTTCACATGGGTGAGCTCATACTGTGTTTGTCTTTTTGTATGTGACTAATTTAAATGTTCTCCTAATCATCTTCTGCTATAACAAATACAGTACATCGTCCTTTTTGGTGGTTGACAGCATCACATCACATCACATCACATCATATATATACACACCACAATTTCTTTATTTCTTTATTGATTGAGGGTATTTAGCCTGATTGTGAATTTTGGCTACTGCGAATAGGGATGACATGTGCCTAGAAGCACTGCCATCTTCTTGTTATAGTCACTTTGGATTGGGATTTCTGTTAATTTTTTTTCTTCTTGAGTTGTCACAAACTAGTGGTGAATAAGATTCTGCTACTGATGCCGTGTTTTCCTTTGTCATTTTTTTTTCTTTTGCTTCTTGGTTATTGATGCTGTATCTTTTGTCATATTGACAATCTCTGATTAAAACAAGTCCTCACTATGAATAGATGGAAAATAGTTTGCTGCTCTGTTTCTGTGGTAAAACATTGATCAAAATGTTTCTTTTGGGAGAAAAGGCTTTATTTTAGCTTATACTTCCATATCACAGTCTACCATTAAGAAACATCAAGGCAGGAACCTAGAGGCAGGCACTGATGCAGAGGCCATGTAGGAACACTGGTTGCTAGATTGCTTTCTGTGATTATTCAGTTTTCTTCCTTGTACAAACCTGGACTACCTGACAGCGTTGCACCACTCACAGTGGATTGGTCCCTTCTATATAAATCACTAATTCAGAAAATATCTCACAGATATGGTCACAGGCCAATCTGATGGAGGAAATTTCTTAACAAGGATTTCTTCTTCCCTGGTGACTCTTGTGTCAAGTTGACACAACTAACTAGTTCAGTGTAGTCAGAAGGCTGTTAGTTTGTTCCCTGTTGCTCAGCTCCAAAATAATCATACAGAAACCATATTATTTGTAATACTGTTTGGCCAATAACTTAAGCATATTTCTAGCTTGCTATTATATCCTAAACTAACCCATTTCCATTAATCTGTGCATCACCATAAGATTGTGGCCTACTGACAAAGTTTTGGCAGGCTCCAGTGAAGGCATCTGTCCCCAGTGGTGGCTACATGGCTTCTCTCTGACTCTATCTACTCTCTTTCAATATCTCTTTCAGCCTGACTTTACTCTGTTAAGCCACTGGCTGAAAGCAGCTTCTTTATTAACCAATAAAAGCAACACATATACAGAAGGACTTCTCTCACCATTTCCCCTTTTCTGTCTAAATGAAAAGGAAGGTTTTTAACTTTAACATAGTAAAATTACATACAACACAACAGTTATCAAGCAATAATTATAGTTGCAATATTAATATATACTTTATCTTTTATAACTAAGGAAAACTATAACTATCTATTCTTCAACTCCATCAAAGACTCCAGAAGAATATAATAATACCTAAGTAAACAGGAAGTGCATTTGTAAGCAACTTCCAAAACTCTAGAATCCACAGAGACATTCACTGTCTGGACAGTCACCCAAAGTTCTTCTGTAGCATTGTGGGCACCCATCTTCAGCCTACTGACCCATAGTATCTGGCAGACTTTTCCTATGAAGTAGGAAATTTCAAAGACAGTTACACCTATATTGGCAGTTTGTCAATCTTTCTTCTGTGTTTGGCAGACTCTTTCATGAAGCAGGAACCTGAAGGACCGTCTCACTTATAGGCAAGTTCAGCAGTCATTTTTCTGTGGGTCTTGCATGTCCAGTCAAACAGTTCAGTTGAGAACAGTTTCTTGCCCAAAGGTCTAACAAACTCCATGAGCTCTTCGATGCCCATCCTCTTGAAGTAGATTGGTGCTACCAGGAACAGATATGTCTCACTGTCATGAAAAGTCCTAAGTTCTTAAACATTTTGAAGGTCTCTGAATGATTTGAAGAATACCTATCTACTGAAATACATCTCTATATATCTAGAAAACATAATTAACATGACTACAAGCTTGACTATTATAGATGACCCTTAACTTGTATTTCTTAATTATACATTGCATTTTTAAATGAACTGCACATAGTACCTTAATCAAGAGCAGAAATATACATATAACAAAATTGACCTTGAATTTGTATCAATAAATCAAAATTCATACCAATGCAAATCTATGTAGCGTATCCCCATTTAAAAGTAAGAAAACATTTGTAAACAAAATTTGGGAATTTGGACATAGTTCTCTCTGTTGGGAGAGAGTCACTTATTGGTTTCCAGCTACCTGGCTAGCGTAGACCTAAAATAATCACACAGAAACTGTATTAATTAAAACACTGTTTGGCCCATTAGCTCTAACTTCTTATTGCCTAGTTCTTACATTTCAAATTAAACCCTTTCTGTATTGACATGTGGCTGTGGCTTACTGGCAAGGTTTCAGTGCCTCTTCCTCTGGCAGAGGCTACAAGGCTTCTCATTGACTTTGCCTTCTTTTCCCCAGCAATCAGTTTAGTTTTCCCTGTCTAGCTCTATTCTGCCCTGTGCAGGCCCAAAGTAGCTTCTTTATTAACCATTGGTATTCACATCACACAGAGGGGAATTCCATATCAGCACAGTAACCATTTTGTGGTATTAAGTCTTATAACATGCATTTTAACTGGTCAGGTGATAAGATTTGAATCTTTGCCCTTTCCATTTCTCTCTTGTCTCTTTTCCCTATCATTTTACTTCCTTCCCTTCATTTTCTTGTTTTTTGCCTTTCCCTCTGTATTTTTCACTGAGTTTCCTTCCTTTTTTCCTTCTTTCTCCATTTGTTATTATCCATGTTTTTTTTAATTAAGGAATTAATTTAATCCATTTATATTTATTAATATGAGTATATTTGAGTTTAGTGCTTTGAAATTAGTTTTCATGTTTTTATTGCTTTATATCTATGTATAGTCCATCATTTGCTTCAGTTTACTGTATCATTATTGTAGTATTTAGAATGTTTGTACTTTTAGATACCACATTTTACTTCTACAAACTATCATACAATGATTTTAGTTTCTATTTTCTTTCCTTTGTCATCCCATTTTAGTTTATTTTCTTTATCATAACTGATGCTTTAGGAATTTTGCTATTTTAGTTCAAGGTGTTAATGACATCTTTGGAGTTACAGATGATAGGTGAAATACTTAGAGCACTTATTGCAGCTCCAATTTCCTGTTTTTTTTCAATATAGTTTCTGTTCTACCCTTCTTAGGTGACAAGGGATATGGCATTTATTTCATTGAATCAAAGATGACATCCTTTTGTGATTAAAAGCTTTTTTGGAAGCAGTTTCTATGATTTATGCAACTAATACAATAATTATAAAAAATTAAGACTGCAGAGGACCAATGTGTTTGAATTAAACCTCCACATTGAGTGCTTAAGACTAAAGTATATTTTGAAAGATGGGTCTTAAGAACATCAGGTAAGACTGCCTTCTAATGAAATGTAAACAGAAATGTCAGTCTTCATTATACCTGCTGAATGACTAAAGATATCACCAGAGCAATGAAAACAATGGGATTTTAAAGGTTCTTTGGTTTTCAATAGATTCATTTTTTTTGCACATGAGATGGCTTTATCTTAGTCTCTGATTTTTCCTGCTGTTTCATCTTTGGAGTCTGCAAGTTGAACAATACTGAACACTACTTCAGAATATCTAGGCAAAAGTCCAAATCACTTAAAAACAGTCAGAATTTCTCACAATCACAGCTGACAGATCACTGTCTTTCTGTTCTTTATTTTAGAAGCGGCAAACTTGGTCCAGAACTTCCTTGTTTGGAAATAGCAAAGTGGTAATCACATCTCAGTTATCCAGAGGTGGGAATGCTGTAAGATCAAAGACTACCTGAGATATGTGGGAGAATAAGGCTAGCAGGGGAACTCTTATCTCAAAATAAAAAAGTAGAGAAAAGAGAATGGGGATGCATCTCACCCCATCTCCCTGCACAGAGAACAGTCCAGGAGTGTAACTCCTTTTTTTCATAACTAGATTTTTAACCTAGAGAGATATTACTTTTTATAATGGAGCAAATGGTAAAGTAATGGCAAAGACAGACCAAAGAAGAAGATAGTAACTAATGAAACAATCTAGTAGATCCTCATAGTTTGCAATGTGTATCATGAGTATCATAGCATCATGAGTCAAAACCAGCTTAACATTGTGAACATATTTGTCGTTGGCCTTAATTGTTTGGAAAGATGAATGGCTGTTTGCAGACTGTCTACTTTTAATCCATCCAATTTAGGTAATCATTAAGTTCATTGGTGAATATCATGGAATTATACTGGAGGAACATAAAAGACCAAGACACTATATTTACAAACAAAAAAGATTGAGTAGGAGAGGAAACTGGTGTATCAGTGTGGCCTCAACTCATTCAAGAATTGGATCCCCGTGTTCTCAAGGTCACTCTCATTCCCGGGGCCCTCTCCCTTGTACAAGTCATCTGAGGACTCTTTTAAAAGATGCTTACTGGAAAATAAAGATATGCTAGATTTTACTGGATGACCTACTTTGGCCTAAATTTAGATTTTAAAAATATTACATTCAGGAGGAGTCTGTTGTGTTAATTATTTTGAGCTCAGTGGCTAAATTTATCTTTTCTAAGTTATAAATCAAATTTGGTTCAACTGCTGTCCTGTTGCAGTGAGCTACCTTTAGTGATTTCAAGGAAATCTTTCTAAGGTCGTTGAACTTTGGTTGTGGTACAGAGGGCTCCATGGGAAGTCCTGAAACCCACCCCATCCCCTGTTCCCACCCTAAGTCACTCCTAAGAAACTGTGTTCTCCATAGTAAGATGTATTTATGAGTCCTTTGCCAAGAGCATCAAAGATTATTAGTCAGTTTAGAAAGTAGAAGTATAAATGATTGAATTAACATTTAAGGCTGAAGGTAGCATTTTAATCTCCTCAGAAGCCACTAGTGTTATGTTCTTACATTATTTCTTAATTTTTATTTTAATATTTCAAGGTGCTTGAACCTCATAGTATTTTTGTGAAAACAATTTAAATATTGGGCTTATGCTGCTCTAGGTTGAGGTTCTAAATAATAGTGAATGTTTAGTTAAGCCATAGTAGCAACACAGGGCCCAAAAATTCATTTTATTTTTTATTTTGTTATTACTGAAATTGCAGGATATAAGATATAAGTTATAAAATCAATAAGGGAAGGAAGTTGCATAGGGAAAAGTTTAGAAAAAATCAGTTATGAAGTTCAAGGAGACTTTCTCAGGGAAACCCAACCTATGCTTAATTTCTTTGGTAACAAGTTGAGAAATTATGAAAAAGGTCAACAAATGTTGATTGACAACTATAAGAAGAGAAGCAGTCAAGGTTTCATTTAGGACAAAATAGGGTTCCATTTAGAGTAGACAGTATCTACCTAACAAAATTCCAGACTTGTAAGAGGAAAAGTTCTCAGATGCTAACAGGAGTTTCAAATGACAGCAGTCATGAGCAGACTATCATCATTTTTGTGCATGCTATTTAATAGCGCTATTTCATAAGCACAAATGCATAATCTATGTTGATTTAGCTCACATGCTGAGGCCAGCATTTCACACCTATTAAGAGCTGAGAAGATCTAATCCAATGGGGTGAGTTTTGTGCGTGTGTCAGCTTATTAAACCCCCACAGCAACCCATGTGACATAACCTCCACTTAATATACGATGAACTTAAAGCACAGAGAAATTAAATAATGCAACCAGGGACCCTCAGGACATCTAGGGGAACTGAACGGATACTTGAGAGTAGTATCATTGTCTGTGAGTCATTGAAGGTGATAGACAGAAACTAGTAGCATAATTTATAAATTTAATACAACCATAACACTCATGTTGATACCTAGCTCTCCATTTGCTTAATTTCATTAAAATATAAGTTTATTTTAACTTATTCTTTAAAAATATAAAAATTGTACAAGAATATCCAAACCCTACTTTTCCATTTCACCAAAAGTTTTCAGCACTTTTTATAAAATGGTGGATGTGATGGAGACCAGAAGGTGACTCACTGGAAATGGTGGGTGTCATGGAGACCAGGGGGTGACTCACTGGAAATGGTGGGTGTCATGGAGACCAGGGGGTGACTCACTGGAAATGGTGAATGTGATGGAGACCAGGGGATACTCACTGGAAATGGTAGGTGTGATGGAGACCAGGGGGTGATGCACTGGCCATTCAAAGGTTGAGAATTTACTGAGGGGGATTAAGAAGAAAATAACAGAAGAAAAAAACGGAAGGGAGTGGGTCAGATATCAGAGGAGGGAAAGCAAAGGTCAGGTACATACCTGAGTTCCCCTATGAGCAGTATACATTTGTAGGATTGAAGGCAGTTGCTATTTGTTTTTTGTTTTTTTTTTTATAATTTTTTTTATTAAGAAAAGAAGAAAAAAAAAACATAAACAAAAAGCAAGTTTCCACCTCCTCCCAGCCTCCCATTTCCCTCCCCCTCCTCCCACCCTTCTCCCCCTCCCCCCACTCCTCTCCCCCTCCCTCTCCAGTCCACAGAGCAGTCTGGGTTCCCTGCCCTGTGGTAAGTCCTAGGTCCTCCCCCCTCCGTCCATATCTAGGAAGGTGAACATCCAAACTGGCTAGGCTTCCACAAAGCCAGCACATCTTACACCTGTCAGAATGGCTAAAGTCAAAAACACCAAGGATAACCTTTGCTGGAGAGGCTGTGGAGGAACGGGTACCCTCATCCATTGCTGGTGGGAATGCAATCTTGTGCAACCACTGTGGAAGTCAGTGTTTCGGTTTCTCAGGAAATTCGGGATCAACTTACCCCTGGACCCAGCAATACCACTCCTGGGAATATACCCAAGAGATGCTCTATCATATGACAAAAGCATTTGTTCAACTATGTTCATGGCAGTATTATTTGTAATAGCCAGAACCTGGAAACAACCTAGATGCCCTTCAATGGAAGAATGGATGAAGAAAGTATGGAATATATACACGCTAGAGTACTACGCTGCGGTAAAAAACAATGACTTCTCGAATTTTGCATGCAAATGGATGGAAATAGAAAACACTATCCTGAGTGAGGTGTCCCAGACCCAAAAAGATGAACATGGGATGTACTCGCTCCTAATTGGTTTCTAGCCATAAATAAGGGCCATGGAGTCTACAATAGATGAACCTAAAGAAGCTAAGTAAGAAGGTGAACCCAAGGAAAAACATATAGTTATCCTCTTGGCTAAGGGAAGTAGACCAAATTGCCGGGGAGAAAATTAGGATCTTGGGGGTGGGGTGGGATGGGGGTAAGGGCAGTTGCTATTTGTAACACTAAGTTCAGGGTTAGAGCCATTCACAGAAGGGCACATCTTATCAGCTCTCCTTAGCAGCCGTGAATGCCTTGTGTATTAACCGGTTATTCAATACCCAATAAAAGTCCCACCAAAGAAACACGCCCATAGTTTCATCAGGGCAGAAAGCCATATTTAAGGATTATCTGAATTGTTTGTAGAAAATTTGAAAGAAATGTAAGAAGGTTGACATTACTGTAAAGGAGAAGAATGATCTGTCAGAACCTGGAAAGAAACCTGAAAGAGAAAATTTTCAGTGGTCAATAAAATATTGATTGATTCAAACATTTTATGTGAAACTTTGAGTCTTAAGTGGCTCATGGTGATAATCTCTGAAGATTCTGAATCAGAAAAGTTCTTCAGGGAAGTAGTATCAGGATGCAAACTAAAGAATTTATGTCACATTAAGGACATTGTATATCTGCCTAGTCTCACTAAAAAGAGCATTCTGGTCTTCTCTGCTCCAAGTGCTCAGTGAACACAACACATGACATTTGTAATGACAGTAATATCTGCATTTTGATTAAAAATTATATCTAGAAATTTAAATGATCTCCTTCCACAACCATAAGCTGAAGTTAGAATTCTAAAAGAAACCTTTAAATAACAACATTTGCTGATGGGAAGTAAAGGACGCAAGTACTAATCTCAGGAGATGGGGGTTTTATTTTGTAAATAAATGAAAAGATAAGGAACAGAATGAAGGAGCCATTGGCAAAACACTTTCAACCCCGAATTTCCCAAAAGTAGACGGAAGCATTCCTAGGACTCCTTGGCATGCACTGGAGTGAATTACAATTATAGTGAAGGAAAAGCCTTGAAAAGGTAAGTGAAATTTTAACACTTGGGTTTTATCAAATTGCCTCAATTTGTGTCTAATTGCCACAGGCCGAGTGCTATGCAGATGTCTGTAATTAGTGAAGACACAAAATATTCTGAAAGCCAGCGGGAGGTTAAGTGCGTGGATGAAGATTCTCTGTCCTTCCTGACACAAGACAACAGGACTGTCTTGAAAAAGCCCATTTTTAGCACTTTCACTTCCAAGAATGGTGGATGGCAAATGGTGGAAGCAGACTTAAGATTAAACAGGTTTGAAGACTATTGTGTGTGCTGCCAGGCCTGCCAGCTACGCTTTTACTGTCACATACAAAGTACGCTTTCAATTTTCCTTCTTTTGAGAAACACTCACACTTTGAAGATCAGCCCAGCCTGAAGGCTGCTCTGTAGCTCATGCTGGCTTTGAGCCTGTGAGTTTCCTGTCTCTGCCTCTGGAGTGCTAGGTTTACAGGTATGGGTGACTATGCCTTGAAAATATAAATATATGTGTATATCTATTTATCATCTATATATGTATGTGTGCATGTATGTATACATGCATACATGTATGCATGTATGTGTGTATGTATTGTATGTATCTATATATCTGTCTATCTATCATTATCTATCTATTTGATGAATGAGGCTTCTAATGACTCTAGATATTGACAAGCACAAAATGAAGGGCAGAAGTGGAAATGTTAAACCCATCATTACATTTTGTGTTTAAAAAAGGGTTCAGAATTCCCAATAAAATCATGAAGAATGGGGTGGGAAGAGAGAAAGATATATATACTTCCAAGATTTCCAGCAGGTAGTTTAGTTTTGCTTGATAAATATGGATTTTAAATATTTATTTATTTGATATTATGTGTATATGGTGTGTGTGTGTGTGTGTGTGTGTGTGTGTGTGTGTGTGTATTGTGCCTACTCATGAGTGTGGAGGTCAGAGGACAGCTTCATGGAGTTGATTCATGCCTTCCGATTTGTGGAGCAACTGTGAGTTGTACTCATCAGGTTTGTTCAGCAAATGCATTTACTTGCAGAACCATCTCATTAGTCCCTGATAGGGTTTTAAAAGATATATTTCTTTAATTCAGAATTTGCTATTATTATTATTTGCCCAAACCATTTGCCTTCAGATGGATGTCACATGAGTATTAACGTGCAACATTATTTATATGTAAGTTCCTGGCCTACAACTAGATACACCCACGTGTGATGTGTGCTGGTGGACAAATTGTATTTTGAAACTCTAAACTTGAAGTCATTCATCAATAGGTTTATCCCAAACAAGATCACCAAGCAGTGATACAGAAAAAAATCACGTCATAAAACACATGACATGACATAGCTTGAGAAAAGATTTAAAAATATCAAATTACACAGAAGGACAATTCAGCTGAAGCATCATTACCTTAGTGTCTTAGGATTTCTATTGCTGTGAGGAGACACCATGACCACAGCAATTCTTATAAAGACAGTATTTTATTGGGGTGGATCACTTACAGTTTCAAAGGCTCAGTCAATCATAATCGTGGCAAAGAGCATGGTGGTGTTCAGGCAGATGTGCTAGAGCTGAGTCCTTACGTCCTGACCCAGAGGCAACAGGAAGTCAAGTGGCTGTTATGCTGAATGAAGCTTGAGAAAAAGACCCAAAGTTCACCCTCACAGTGACACATTTCCAACAGAAGGTGTGGCCCAGATTAAAGGTGAGCCCTCCAGTCTGGATTAAAGGAGTGTGTCATCAAACCTCCTCTAACAAGACCACACAGTTCCTCCAACAAGGTCACATCTCTTAATAGTGCCACTCTTTATGAGTTTATGGGGGCCAAATACAAACTACCACACTTAGACAACTCCAGAGAAGTAACACACCGAACAATACCCTTAGAAAACAATAGGCATATTAGAAAAGCAAAGTTGAACTTAATTGTTGCTCTCAGTGTCTCTGCTACTGGTGTTATGTTTAGAAACTGATCTCCTGTGGCCACACATTCAAGGCTACTTCCCACATTATCTTCAAAGAGTTTCAGTGTGGCTGGAGTTATGTTGAGGTTTTTGATCCATTTGGACTTAAGTTTTGTGCATGGGGATAGATATGGATCTATTTGCATTCATCTACATTGTGACATCCAATTATGCCATCACCATTTGTTAAAGATGCTTTTTATTTACCATTGTATAATTTTAGCTTCTTTGTCAAAAATCAGGTGTTCATTGGTGTGCGGATTAATATCACGGTCTTTGATTCAATTCCATTGGTCTGTTTTTATGCTAATATCAAGATGTTTTCAGTACTGAAGCTCTATAATAGAGCTTGATGTCAGGGATGGAGATGACTTTAGAAATTCCTTTATTTTAAAGGACTGTTCTAGCTATCCTGGGTTTTTTGTTTTTCCATATGAAGTTGAGTATTGTTCCTTCAAGGTCTGTGAAGAATTTTGCTGGGATTTTGATGGGTATTGCATTGAATCTGTAGATTGCTTTTGGTAAGATTGCTGTTTTTACTTTGTTGATCCTACCTATCCAAGAACATGTAAAAGAAACATCACTAAAGCTTAAATTGCACCTCAAACCCCACACACTAATAGTAGGAGACTTCAGTATCCCACTCTCACCAATGGGCAGTTCTGCCAGACAGCAACTTAATGGAGAAATAAAAGAACTGAAAGATGTCATGACTTACATAGAATTAGCAGACATTTATAGAACGTTTCACCCAAACACAACAAAATATACTTTATTCTCAACACCTCATGGAACCTTCTCTAAAACTGACTATGTACGCAGTCACAAAGCAAACTTCAACAGGTACAAAAACATTGGAATAACCATCTGTGTCTTATTGGATCACCATGGCTTAAAGTTAGAATTCAACAATAACACTAATTGCTGAAAGCTTATAAACTCATGGAAATTGAACAGTGCTCCACTAAATCTTCCCTGGGTCAAGAAATAAGTAAATAAAGAAATTAAAGACTTCCTAGAGTTCAATGAAAATGAATGTACAACATACCCAAACTTGGGGAACACTTTGAAAGCAATGTTAAGAGGAAAGTTCATAGCACTAAGTGCCTACATAAAGAACTTGGAGAAATCTCACACAAGAAACTTAACAGCACATCTGAAAACTTTAGGTAAAAAAGAATCAAATTTACCCAGGAGGAGTAAATGCCAGGAAATAATTAAATTGAGGACTGAAATCAATAAAATAGAAGCAAATAAAATAATACAAAGAATCAATGAGACAAAGAGTTGGTTCTTTGAGAAAATCAAGAAGATAGACAAAACCTTATCCAACCTAACCAAAACGCAGAGAGGGAATATGCAAATTAACAAAATCAGAAACGAAAAGGGGGACATAGCAACAGATACTGAGGAAATCCAGAAATCATCAGGTCATACTTCAAAAACCTGAACTCCACAAATTGGAAAATGTAATGGAAAAGGACAATTTTCTGGATAGGTACTACACACCAAAAATTAAATCAAGAGCAAATAAACAATTTAAATAGACATGTAATCCCTAAGGAAATAGAAGTAGCCGTCAAAAGCCCCCACCCTAAAAAAAGCCCAGGAGCAGGTGATTTCAGAGCAGAATTCTACCAGAATTTTAAAGAAGAGCTAATACCAGTACTCCTCAAATTATTTCACACAATAGAAAAAGAAGGCACATTGCCAAGCTCTTTTTATGTTACAACAGTTACTTTGGTACCCAAACTACAGAAAGATGCAACTAAGAAAGAGAATTACAGACCAATCTCCCTCATGAACTTTGATGCGAAACCACTCAATAAAATGTAAACTATTTTGAAGAACACATTAAAGAAATTATCTACCAAAGATGCAGGAATGGTTCAACATATGTAAATCTACCAATGTAATCTACCATATAAATAAAATAAAAAAAAACATTATAATCATCTCATTAGATGCTGAAAAAGCATTCAACAAAATCCAAAACCCCTTCATAATAAAGGTCTTGCAGAGATCAGGGATACAAAAAACATATCTAAACATATTAACAGCAATATACAGCAAACCGACAGCCAATATCAAATTAAAGGTAGAGTTGAACTTAAAACATAACCAAAATTCAGATTCACTGAGAATATGTCTCTGTTAAAATTTTGTTCCCTAGGAGAGCTTCTCAGTAAGGCCTATTCCCATGTCAAAAGGAGCATGCCTCTCTCTGGCTAACAGAGACATTGTCCAGAGAAGACTCTGGCCAAGTGCCGCTAGTTAAGACTTTTTGCTCTTATGGGAAGAGCATAATTCTGCCAGGTGGGGAGAATGACAGTGGTTCACAGGTGCCCCAGAGAGCCGCTCTGGCTTGTGTCAAGACGGCTGTGACAATGTCTCAGCTTATAAACTCCTCATTTGTCCAAGATAACCAAAACATGGTTTATAGTTCAGTAAAACATGTTTCATTGCTTCAAGTGTAACTTGGGAACATGAAGAGAAGAATGCAAACCTATAAATGCAGTAAAGATTTCTCTTCGATGCTTGTCCTTCTGGCATTAGCTCCAGCCAGTCATGCGCCATTAAAGAAACTTTCCTTTATCTCTTACTGGAAGGCTTAATCTGCCATAATAGTAATACTTACCTTTCTTTGTATTAAATACTTGTTTAACTTGGTGTCTCCCACTGACGAGTACAGGAGACAGAAACTGGGCAGGTAGGGAAGGCCCAGAATCCGCAGTTGGAGGAATGTCCTTTCTGTGGCCAGGCACATCAGCGGAGTGTTGTTTCTGCCCTCTGGTGAGGATCTCCGCTCAAAGGCCTTCTCTGTCTACATGGCTGAACTGGAGCGGAGACACCTGAACATCTGGGCAGGCCAGCTGGACCAACAATAATGAGACTAACACTGCCACGGAACCCTGTCTCCTGGGATCCCTCTTGTTTGGGACTCAGACCACCCCTTCTCAAGTTCCCAACTATGAATATAAAGATAACTTCTCTTTGAAAGTCATCATCTGTGGTCTGTGAGTTTTATTCTTCAAATTTGGGGAGCAAGAACCTGAAAGTCACTAGCTCAGGGAGTATTGGTTATGGTGACAACCATCATGGATTCTAAATTAAAGGTGTCAAGTTTATGAAAATAAAGCATGAACTACAAATCCTTACCATGCCTTCATAAAAAGTTAGCTTTGCATTTTTTCTTCCAGTTCACATCTATATTTATTCACTTTGCTTTTCTTCTTAGTTTGTTCTAAAATTTGCTATACAAATGACATTAATGAAGGTTTCATTATGGCTATAAATTCTTTAAATTTTTTCATACTTTAAGCATTTTATTCTTGTAATACAATTCCTTAGCAGGATTCCCAGCAGCAGGATCTCTGCTTTGCAGGAAATGGTCATTTACCTCTCATGACTGGCACTGCCAGTGGCTCCCCAGAAACATTGCCCTAATCGCCAACAGTGACGACTTTGCCTTTCATCTCTCTTCTTCTTAACCATATTTGTTCTTGTGATGATATTTTGTATTTATTAACAGCTTTTCATAAAAATACTAATGGCCCAGAAGAAACACAGCATGTAAATCTTTTTTCTTAAACATTAAGCTACATTTTACATAAGAGATTTTGTAGAATTCCCCATGATGATGGAAAGCATTTTCCAGTTGGTCTCTTCGAGAAGTCTTATTCAGCTGACTTTAACTTAGCCTTTATTTCTTCCCTTCTAAGTGTAGAGATATGCATTTTACCATATTTGTATTCTTTGTAATCTTTACCCTAATCCATACTTTATTTACCATTTGGCATAGGTGTCTACAATTTGAACAACTCTTTCCTTATTCAATTTTTTCTAAGAGCAAAGCTTCATATTTAAAATTCAAATGATGCTGGCTTGTATAGCAAAAGACTGACCTTGCAAGTGTATGATTCCAGGAAATGATACAATTAGTTCATTAAATACTTTAGATAAAATTAAATTATTGATTCACAGAGACAGGCTCTCAGTTTAAAATCACCAGCTAGTCTCTTCCAAATCCTAAGATCCTAATGAAGGGATACATTTTATTTCGAATACTCCTCTTCTGTGTGGGAAGTTGAAGTAGATTTCCTTAAGCTGTAACTTTTGGAGGGAATAGTGTGTGAGAAAAGAAAAATACCCTGTAACCATTTTCATCATTCAGACAGAACTGCAAATTGATGGAATTACTGCGTTGTAGTGGTATCAGTGGGTATCCGGACTTTGTGAGCACCCTGACTGGTTCCAGGCTATTATATTCCAGAATAAGGAACTGGTCAGAGTTACAAGAATAGTAGCAGAAGTAAAGACTGTTACAGAGATACGGTATACCTCTGAGGAAGTGGGACAGAACAGAAGCATTTATAAGGGGAAAAGGTGACATCTTGCAAAGGATTAGGGCATTTATGTCAACACGGATCATTTGCATGGTGTGTGCTTCCTCACACATGCTCTCTTATGCATCTATTCTCTAGGTCTACACACAACTTTATATGTCTCATTTACTGCTGAAATCTCCACCTACTCCTGCATCATATATGAACCCTCAGGCAAATTTCTACAGAACTTGGGTGTGTAGCGGCATGAATAAATGCAGGCAGATATTAAAGAATATATACAACTTTAATGATTAAATAAACTTACCGAACTGAGGTTCCCGCGTAGCACAGGAGGCAGGAAAAAGGGCCGAGCCGCCTCCCACTTGCCCGATTTATCAGTATGCATTTGCCCGAGGCAAACCCGCCCCCTAAAGGGGCTGGCTTAACCTTACATGGGTGCTGTTTCTATAGGTCTGTTTTGTTCTTGTCAGAAGCTATGGCTCTTTGGATTTTCTTACTGGTACTCTGTTTATTTCATTATCTTTTAAAATAATTACCATTCACTAATTAACAATTATTTAACATCATATTTTCTTGGTTTTAGTTAATCTGTCATTTTCTTCTCCAGACTGGACATTAAAAGATAAAGTTGATGATAAGTACAGTTTTAGGATAAAGGTCTTCCCAAGTGGGATTTGGGTAATTAGTCTGGTTTTATTAGCCTGGAACTTCAGTGGATAGGAACAGAATATTGTGTAAGAGAAAAATAATTGAAAACTTTGCTGATATATATGATATACTTGGGGAGTATATGTGGAGTAGACTCCATTGGCTTCATATCAAGGAGGATGGAAATAACATTAGAAGGGTCACAGCAAATGCACAGATGTGAGTCCAGTTCCTAAAAGTCCTGATTTGATGTGTTAACTCACAGAGTACAACCCACATCCTCAGAAAGGCCCATTTGACTCTCTCTGTGTCTAGGTATGGGTTATAGCACAATTGACGTGAATTCTTTGGTCTTAGTAGCAATGATGGATAGTAGGGTATTTCACGCCAAGTGGCCAGTTGGCAAAGGCAAGGCACATTTATTAGGAAGGCAAGAAGGGACAGAAGTGTCATTAGGATACTTTCCTCTACAGAAGCCCTGACTGTATGGAAACAGACACCATGGTGCCACTAAGAACAAAATAGTTGTGTGTCCTACAAAAACATTTTTTGAATTGCATATCAGGAAACTATGATGGTACAGTGAATGGAAATGGTTAGGGAGGTTCCCCAGGGATCCAGAACTAAGTCTGTTCTCAGGCCTAGTGCCTCCTTACTGATGATTCAGATTCTTCTAAAGAACTCTGCAACAATACTATAGGTTTATACTCTAAATCTCTCATACATTAATGTCTGATAAAAGGGAAAGAATATTCATTAGAAATTCCTGAACATTGGTTATTGAGAATACCACTCTAACCATGACCAAGTGATACAGTCAACTCAGATGTAATTCACAGTGCACCCATCCAGCTCACAGGTTCTCTGTGCTGTCAGTTCAATAGATTCTGAATGTAGAAGTGGATTACAAAATTTTTGGCAACCAGGAGAAATGTCTCATTTACCCTTGACCCATGGAATAGGGTCATTATGGAAAGGCTAAAGAAAACTTCTATGGTTTCTTGCTCCCTACAAAAGCAGGAAACCAGAATTAAATGCATCAAAAGATTCTCTTTTATTAATACCATGCTTTTGAATAATAAGGGGCAGAATTATTAACCACACCTCCATTTTATTTGCCTGCTTGGCCTAAGCAAAAGTTGCATTATTCTGAGAGAACAACTACTTTAAAGTTTACCTTCTGTGGAGTCTGCAATAGTTTAAGACGCAGCATCCTTGGAAGAAAGTGAGCATAGTGACTGATGTGCAGTCACTGACCTGGTTAGTGTTTCTTCCTTAATATCTATTTGTAGAGATCAGTGGAAATGTTTGATTTCACTTGGCACAGCCAACGTTGCACCTTTACTGGTTTGCCTAATGGCATCAATTCCCCTGTGCCCTGGCACAGAACAGTCTGCAAACACCACAATTGCCCTAATTTGAGACAAATGCCTGTGGTTTGAGAATATTGTCCTGATTGGATACAGAGTACGGGAAGTAGTAAGGCACTTTTTCTGTTTCAACAAGACACGTGTGAATCTGAAAACGAGGGAGGAAGCACAAAATTCTTTAGTCTGCCTTTATATCATAGTTCCTGGGGTTCCACTGATCAGGGAACAGGTTGGGCTATCTCCGAAGGTAGAGGGCACACTGCTATGCCACATACTACCTACAAAGAGAAAAGAGGCCCACTTAAAGTTAAGAGTTTTTTTAAAATAAAAAGTGTTACATTTATGGAACAAATGAGCAGATGGCAGGGAGAATCCTTGTATAATCTGTGCCTCTTCCTTCACATTCATTGATACGATACATTTATTCTTATTGGACAAACCAATATTATCACACTATTGTTAACTAAAATTCCAACTTTATCCAAATTTCTTAGTTTTTAACCTGATGTGCTATTCTGTTCTAGGATTCCATGCAAACTATCAAGTGGGTATGTCCCTTAGGCACCCATGGATAGTGATGGCTTCTCAGATTTCCCTTGTGTTTAATAATATATGAACAACAATACTTTGGTTATTTTTAATACAATGCACTGTGTAGATTCTCAATTGGGATTTGACAGATTTTTTTCTGCAAGATTCGACAAGTGTTGTGGGATACAAGACCACATAAGAAAAATTCTGTTCTTGTTTTCAACACAACAAGGGAACACACTGTCAATGGTATTAATGTTGATCCTGTGGCTTAGGTAGTGTTTGTCATACCTTCCCACTGCTGTTGCTTTCCAAATTTGTACTCTTTTGAAAGAAGTCCTGGTCCACAGCCCACACCGAGGGAGGAAGAGGAGAAGCTTGTGCCACCTGTCCTGGAGGGTAACTACATGGATTACTTAAAATTCTTCTCCACGATATTCATTTTTCTCTTTCATTTGTTGATTTACCAATTCTATCATTTGCTCATCTATTTATGCCAGTATGGGCTTACATGCTTGTTCTTCACTCTGGGCTACAACCAGAGCTATTTCATTCAGTCTAGTGTTGAAATAGTGCCAGCTTTGCCACCATGCGCTCTTCCAGATGCCACCTGCCTTTCTCTGACATACAGCCTTTGTTGTTAGATGTGTGAGAGTTTTGTGTATTTATGTTCTGAGAGTATAAAATTCTTCTGGTTTATTTCATATTTCATTTTGTTTAAACCAGTACATTTAGTAAGACATCTTCCATCAAAACAGTAATAACTTATTATATTATTTACTTTGTTCTTTGCTGGATGTGACATTATTCTATTTTTGATCAGTAGCAAAAATGATCAGTTTCTTGGCAGTCAGGTTTTAACGCTCCCTACTTTGCAGAAACCTCCACCCCAGTATTAGGCCTTTTGTGTCTTTTTCAGGATTTATGAGTCTCATTTCATGGATGATGAACCTTACCATGATAAGACTTCTCATATATGTTTTTATTTTCAAGGGTAATGAAACTGCTGCATGCTTTAGTGGTTAAAGTGTTTCCTGAATATATGCACCTATTTTCTCAGTTCCTTTAAATCAGTTTCATTAGAAGTTTTCCATAGTGAATTTATGACCACAGTGAATTTATACTTTGTTCCCTTTGGATTGATTACTCACTCCCTTTCATTTCAAAGCATAAAATAATTAGAAATAAATAGTGTGGGATACATTAAGTTGCTTCATATCCCTTGCTAATCATTAACTTTTCTAAGACATGAATTAAATTCCCCATAACACAATATGTAAAACATTTAATGGAAACTGGGTATATCAGTAAAGTTGTGAATTATGGCATCAAATATGGCCTGGAATACACAACTGTGCAGAGATTTCAAGGCTTTGGACCTGCCCTTCTCTTGTAAAGACAAAAGTATCACTTCACAGTTGACTGATGGGGGTGAGGAGATCTCCTTTTAAATATCTCACAATCAGAGGTATAAACTGAACTTCAACTAATTTTATTGTCCTTGGACATAGCTCTGATGGACCTGTTCATAGCCCATGCTTTTTTATAGGACTATGCTTGATGGACTTTGAAATTGCAGACCACGAACTGCTTTTTAATTAAGGAGAGTCCTTCTACTCTGCACTGCACTCTAGTGTTTGCTTGCTAAAGTTGAGTGAGCACTGGAGAGGGAGTTTCACAACAGTGATTTGTACAATTAATAGCTTTGGAAAAACTTGAGGGTATAATCTGGGAAGAGTGCACAATGAAGCTCCCCAGGGCCCAATTGAGCCATTTCACTGATCTGTAGATAACAGATGACCACGGTTGCACACTCTAATTGAACTACTTTTGGCTTTCTCTAAGTTTTATGATAAAAGGGCCTTCCAATTCCCAGAACTCAAGACCATGCTGCCACCATGGTGCTGCAGTTGAGTTTCTTTCTTAAGTGGAAATATTTTTAACTAGACTTCAATTCTAGATGTTCATTGCCCCACATAGATGTGTAGTAAATTCATTGTCTTTTCAAGTTTATTTGTGTCTCCTTTTTATTATTTTATGGATAATTTTAAGCCTGCATTGTTTAAAAATGTAACACAACTACTCACACAGGTTAGTTAGCTTTGACATAGTTGATGCAGGTGATTGTCACCTGTACAAAAATCTGTTACTCTATTTCATTGCTCATTATTGGTGCACTAGCATGTGCTACGTGGTTCTTCATAGCTCCATGTAATCTGGGGGATCAAACTGAAACTACGGTGAAAAAAAATTCTACTGATTAGAGTCCCACATATTTGTCACAAATAGCAACTGAAATCCTGAAGCTAAGTTATAATTGCTTAACTCACAGCAATAAATCACCCACTAACCATGTTTTTAAAGTTGGTCAGACCCTACTTTGCTTTCTATTACATTTATGTGTTTAATAGGAAATAGTCATGATATTTTTTTTTGAGAACTTACATATAATATTTACATAACACATGGCAACACACTCAGAGACAGTAGGTAAATTTAGGAGATTTTAGGATGTTAGGAATTCCTAAAAATTTCGGAATCAGTCTTTGGAGGTACCATCCAATTAGTTCGTGGAATTTAATTCATCAACATTTATTCATTTCTAATCCTGGGATTTATGCCTTTTAGAAATGGGTTATATGGGAAAAATTATTTTTGGTGTTAGATGCTTGCCATACAAAGTAATTAAATAATAATTCTAGAAAGGCAGTGTTATAGTAATCCAAGTAAATCTATCAGGGGAAAGAATAATTTGACCAACTTGGATTCAAAATGGCATCAAAATGCGCAGGGAAACTTCACAGAATTCCCAAGGAGATGGCACATTGCTAATTAATGGGGATAATATGAGGCCCAGAGAATTTGAGCACTTATACCAAAAAATGACAGACATATAAAAGAGCGTCTCTTTAGATTTTGAAACCTTTTGCTTTTTTCAATGGATCATTACGAAGATTCAAAAGGAGACGTGTTAAGCCAAACAGCAGACTTGGTATTATACCCTTCTCATACAAGAAGCTAGGGCTTAGCATGTGTCAGTGCCTCATTTGATGAAATCCATAGTGGATCTGAGAATCTCATGCAGCTCTGTTTTGGAGAGAATAGATGAGTGATGCTTTGCTATGCAGCTCAAGCTGGACTTGAGTCTCCATTTCCCTGCTTTGGCTTCCTGAGGTCTGGGATTACAGACAGGCAGCACAGCACAAGGATTTCATTGGTGTCTCTGGAAAGCTTTGTATGGATAATTTCCAGCATAGAGAATGGTGTGCTACACCATTAACACACAGCTCACAGGCACTTCCATTCATTATATTCTGTGCTTTCTACCCTCATGCCTGCAAGCATTTAGAAACAAATTCCAAATATACCATTCCATCCTTATTTGACTGTGTGTCCCCCAAACAACATCCCTTTTAAATAATGTAGTCATAGTGTTATGCTCATTCTAAATAAAACAATAGTCAAACAAAACTTCCTTCATACCATCAAGTAATCAATGTATTTCCCTTAGGTTTTGCTTATTAATTTTTTTGTGGGGATTCTGTACGAATCTTGATCCAAATGGGGTATACATCTGACATTTTGTTGACAGGTGGACTTTAAAAGCATCTCACAGGTTATTCTTCCTTTTATGTGTTTATTCTTACTTACAATGGACTCATTGGGGGGAAAACTAGCAAACTATATTGTTTGTCTTGTGAACTTTTCTACTTTGAGTATTTCTGACTGAAATACTTTTGAAAATAATGACTGTCACTCTTGTGTGCTTTTTGTCTTGGTTCTCAGATAGAGAAGTGTGATCATATTTAGTCTACCCTTTCAGCGATACTGTATCTCAGGTGGTGTCCCAAGCATCCATCAGAAGACAGTTCCCTGTCTTTTCCCACTGTGATAGTCTCTGCCATAGACAGTTGCCTTCAGTATTCAGGGTTTACTTAGTAGCTTGAAGAACAATTATTTCTTTTATTTTTTTAAGATTATAATACAATTCTATCATTTCTCCCCTTTGTTTCATCTCCCTAGAGTTCCCCCATTCTCCTCTTGATCTTTTCCAAATTCATGGCCTCTTTTTGCATTAACTGTTGCTAATAGACATATATGTAGACAAAGACTGCTCTTTTGTTTCCTGGCTGCTCAGACCCAAATAACCACACAGAAACTATATTAATTACAACACTGTTTGGCCTATTAAGCTGTAGTTAACTCTGTTCTTTTGTGTTTAGAATTTCTTCTGAAACTCTCTCAGTTTTTATGTGGATGTAGTTGCTCCATGCTGGGAGCTATTTGTAGTCTGAGAGTGCTGTTTTGTTTCCAGGATGCTCAGATCCAAATAATCACACAGAAGCTATAGTAATTATAACACAGTTTGGCCTATTAGCTCAGAATTTTTACCAAGTAACTCTTACATCTTAAATTAACCTATTTCTATTTTTACCATGAGGCTATGGTATACCAGTAAAATCTCCAGGGCATCTGTCTCCTTTGGCAGCTGCATGGCATCTTTATGACTCTTGAACAAGTGACCTCCTACAACATCTTCCTATATCTCTGTTCAGATTTCCTGACTGGCTTTATTCTTCCTTGCCACAGGCCAAAGCAGCTTTATTCATAAACCAGTGAAACAACACATAAAAAAGGGTATTCCACATCACATATATTCCCTAATATAATACATCTTAATTTGCAAACTGGGATACATCCATGGAGAAAAGGAACCTCTGAACATCCCTAGGTATAGATTTTTTTTTTTTTACTGTACACATGTACATTTCCTTTATTTTTCAGTGTTTGGAGTAATGATTTGGTTTCATACAATTCTCCTCTAAAAGTGATCAAGTAAAAAATTGTTGTGAGTTCCTGGTTTCTATTACATTTAACATATTTTAAATTCCTGGTCATTTTTATTGATGCAGAAGATGGCTTGTCTTCACACAGCAGGATACCATTTATGAATTTATTCATGAATCTTCTTTACACTGTTTCAATGCTTTTGAAGTCTTTGGTTTCTTTTTCATATTATGTTTTACTTTTTATTCATTTTTACATACCAACCACAGTTTCTCCTCCCTCTTCTCCTGCTTTCCCTCCCTAAAACCCCTCATCCACCACAGAAAGGGTAAGGCCTCCCATGGGGAGTCAACAAAGTCTGGCACATTCATCTGAGGCAGAATAAACCGCCCACTCCCTCACATCAAGACTGAGCATGGCATCCCACCGTGTGGAATGGATTTCAAAATGCCAGCTCATGTCCTAAGTATAAATCCTGGTCCAAATGCCAGAGGTCTCACAAACAAACCAGGCTACAAAACTATTTCCCACATACAGAGGGCCTGGTTTGGTCACATGCAAGATCCCCAGCTGTTGGTTTAGAGTCTGTGAGCTCCTGTAAGTTTGGGTCGACTGTTTCCATGGGTTTCCACATCATAATGGTGATGCTCATATAACCTCCTTCTTCTTTTTGAATGGACTCTCATAGCTTTGCATGGTACTTGGTTGTGGATCTTTGCATCTACTTCCTTTATTTACTGGGTGAAGGCTCCATAATGACAATTAGGATGGTCACCAATCTGATTGCAGGTGAGGTCAGTTGAGGCATCCTCTCCACTATTGCTAAGGATCTTAGCTGGAATCCTTGTGGATTCTTGGGAATTTCCCTAGTGCCTGGTTTCTCACTAATCCTATAATGGCTCCCTCTATCAAGATATTTCTTTTCTTGCTCTCCCACCTTATCCCTCCCTCTGTTGGATGCGGGATTGGTGAAGAACTTTTCCCATTTTGTATGCTTTTTGTTTTGTCTTGTTTACCATGTTATTTGCATTATGGAAGCTTTTCAATTTCAGGAGGTCCCATTTATTAATTATTGCTCTCAGTGTCTGTGCTGGTGGTGTTATATTTAGGAAGTGGTCTCTTGGTCTAGACAATGCATTCAAGGCTACCTCTCACTTTCTCTTCAATCAGATTCAGTGTACCTGGATTTATGTTGGAGTCTTTAATATACTTGAATTTGGGTTTTGTACATGGTGTATGGATCTATTTGCAATCTTCTACATATTGATATCTAGTTTTGCCAGTACCATTTGGTGCAAATGCTTTCTTTTTTCCATTGTACAGTTTTGGCTTCTTTGTCAAAAATCAGTTATTCATAGATGTGTGGTTTAACGTCAGGTTCTTCAATTCAATTCCATTGGTCCATGTGTCTGTTTTTGTGCCAATACTAAGCTTGGTATTGGCACAAAAACAGAGATGTTGACCAATGGAATTGAATCAAAGACCCGGATATTAACCCAGAAACCTATGAGCACCTGATTTTCAACAAAGGAGCTAGAGTTATACAATGGAAGAAAGAAAGCATCTTTAACAAATGGTGCTTGCATAACTGGATGTCAACCTATATAAGAATGAAAATAGAACCATATCTATCACCATGCACAAAATTCAAGTCCAAATGCATTAAAGACCTCAATATAAATCTGACCACACCAAACCTAAAAGAAGAGAAAGTAGGAAGTAGTCTGCAACACATGGGCAGACAACTTCCTACATATAACCCCAGTAGCACAGACAATAAGAGTAACAATATATAAATGGGACTTCCTGAAACTGAGAAGCTTCTGTAATGCAAATGATACTGTCATTAAGACAAAAAGGCAACCTACTGAATAGGAGAAGATCTTCACCAACCTTGCATCAGACAAAGGTCTGATCTCCAAAATATATAAAGAACTCAAGAAACTAGATAGTAAAACTCTAATTAACCCAATTGAAAAATGGGGTACTGAGCTGAACAGAGAATTCTCAACAGAAGAAGTTCAAATGGCCAAAAGACACTTAAGGTCATGCTCAAACTTCTTAGTGGTCAGGGAAATGCAAGTCAAAACAACTTTGAGATACCATCTTACACCTGTAGAATAGCTAAAATCAAAAACACCAATGATAGCCTATGCTGGAGAGGATGTGGAGTAAGGGGAACACTCATCCATTGTTGGTGAGAATTCAAACTTGTGCAACCACTTTGGGAATCAGTGTGGCAGTTTCTTAGGAAACTGGGAGTCAACCTACCTCAGGATCCCACAATTCCACTCTTGGAAATATACCCAAGAGATTCCCAATCATACTACAAAAGCGTTTGTTCAACTATGTTCATAGCAGCACTATTTGTAATAGCCAGAACCTGGAAATAGCCTAGGTGCCCCTCAATAGAAGGATGGATGAAGAAGGTGTAGCACATATACACTTTAGAGTTCTACTCAGAGATAAAAAAAAATGACATCTCAAATTTTGCATTCAAATGGATGGAAATAGAAAACACTTTACTGGGTGAGATAACCCAGCCCCAGAAAGAGAGATATGATATGTACTCACTCATAACTGGATTCTAGCCATAAACAAAGGACATTGAGCCTATAGTTTGTGATTCTAGAGATGCTAAATAAAAAGGTGAACCCAAAGAAAAACGTATATTTATTCTCCTGGATATTGTAGACAAGATTGCCAAGTAAAAGTTGGGAGCAGGGAGGTGGGCGTGGTTTGGGGAGAAGGGGAGATGAGGAGAGAGAAGAGAGAAGAGGATGATTGGGGAGAGCTTTTGGAATGGGATGGTTGAGATGTAGGAAGGGTGGATAGGGGAGTAGGGAGTCATTTTCGGGTTGGCAAGAGACTTGGCTCTAGAGGGGCTCCCAGGTGTCCAAGGGGATTTCCCCAGCTAGGTCCTTGGGCAGCAGAGGAGAGGGTGCCTGAATTGGCCTTCTCCCATAACCACACTGATGAATATCTTGCATATCACCATAGAACCTTCATCTTGTGATGGATGGAGATAGAGACAGAGACCCACATTGGAGCACTGGACTGAGCTCCCAAGGTCCAGATGAAGAGCAGAAGGAGGGAGAAGATGAGCAAGGAAGTCAGGACCGAGAGGGGTGTATCCATCCATGGAGACTATGGGATTGATCCAATGCTAGCTCACCAAGACTAGCTGGACTGGGACTGAGCGAGCATGTGATCAAACCGGACTCTCTGAATGTGGCTGACAAAGAGGGCGGACTGAGAAGCCAATGATAATGACACTGGGTTTTGATTCTACTGCATGTACTGGCTTTTTGGGAGCCTAGTCTGTTTGGATGCATACCTTCCTAGACCTGGATGTAGCAGGGAGGGCCTTGGACTTCTCATAGGGCAGGGCACCCTGACTTCTCTTAGGACTGGAGAGTGAGGGAGAGGGGAAGTGGGGGAGTTGGAGGAAAATGGGAGGATGGGAGGAGTTGGATATTTTTAATAATAAAAAAAACACATATGAGTGAGTACATGTGATAATTGTCTTTCTGTGTCTGGGTTACCTCACTCAAAATAATGTTTTTTAGCTGCATTCATTTTCCTGCAAAATTCAAGCTGTCATTATTTTAAAAATAGATTTTGATAAACTTTCATATTGCTCTGACAATTTATATTGTATACTATTGCTATCTCAGTACCATTAAATAAATTGCCCATGTTTTCACTTGGTTTGTGACAAGTACCTTTACTGAGTATTGTTCTGAGTATTGTACAATGATTTCTGGATTCTCTATTCTTTCCCAGTGACTGGCTAACCTGTCCAATAGGCCAGGACCACACTGTGTTAATTGCAGAGGACATACAGTATGTTTTATTGCTGCTTGAGCTCAAGTCCCCCTCTCCGTAATGTTGCCTATTGATTTTCAGGAGAATCTGGGCCTTTAAACATGAAAAGCAATGTGTTTCCCACAGAGTTTACTTCCTTTAATAGGATCTTTCCAAAATGGGATGCTTAAATGCTTTTAAAAGGTTAAAACGAAAGTAAAATTGTGTAATTATTTGATGCCAGAACACAGCAGAAAATAACTTTCTGTTTAGATTTTGCTAGAATTAAAGGGCAAGAACCAATGAATCCCTAGTCTCTTTAGGTTTGATTTGAAATGTATTTGGTCTCTGTGTGTGTTTGTGTGTGTGTAGTGACCATGGGTATAAGCACTGTGCATCCTCAGTGAAAGCCAGAACTGAGTGTCTTTTTCTATTGCTGACTACATTATTTTTTTAGACAGGGTCTCTCAGTGGACCAGGAAGTCTCCAGTTGGTTAGACTGGCTGGCCAGCTAACCCCAGGATCCTCTCTCTTGTTTCTGCCTGCCAGCACTAGAATTACAGTTATATTCTGCTGTGCCAAGTTGTTTGCTTGCAAGCTGAAGATCTGACCTCAGGTCCTTAGATTTTACTGACTACGGTGTGTGTGTGTGTGTGTGTGTGTGTGTGTGTGTGTGTGTGTTGTAATTTCTGTCCATGGGCACACTGAATTGCCTCTGCTACCACATGCAGAGAAACCTGGCGCTTGAAAATAATTAAAGTTATGAATAACTGGTGATGTACTTTTAATATCTTGACATTTAAACCTTGGGCAGTTATCATAAGATTAAGTTTGTAGTTATATAGCTGCTATACTGAGAGGTTATGGGGAGTGTGTGGTCACACACACACACACACGTCACCCTTTCCCAAATGAACAAACATTTGGGATATAAATTGTTGCTGGATCAAATTATTCCACAGTTTGAACCCTTTTTCATAGGGTTCAGTAATGTCTTTCAAACCTGGTCAAATCTGCAGCCAGTTTTTGGATTCCACTATGGCTTCATCCACCCAATATCATTTGCATCTGCAATTACTTTGTTCAATATATCTTCAGGCCACTGTGACATTAAATTAAATTACATTCTGTTCCCAAAATGAAACTCTATTTTTGTTCAGACTTAAATTTTCAGTTTTGTTTTAAAACAAACTAAACAATCTCCTTAGACCTCTGTTTCTTTCCTGCCTGATCTCCAGTCCCACTCATATAGCAGAAAATAAATCTTCATATGACCCCAGCCCTTTGTGCGTATGCAAACCGTCTGATTATTGTGCTAGATCATGGTTTGTGGGCCACGGCCCTAGTGATAAGATCCACATGATTATCCTTCATGGCACACAGCAGAGCAAAGAAAAGCAGAGAGTGGTCAGAAAACAGCTACAACTCTCCAGTTCAAACCCTATGTGAAGGGACGCGTGGCAGTTTGGGTATTCCAGGCCTTCAGTAAATGGCTTTGATAGTCATTATCAGTTTAAAATTAAGTTAGTCCTGCCTCAACTTGATATGCCAGACTTTGTAGACTCTCCTTGGGAATCTTTACCCCTTCTGAGGAGTTGGTGGGGCGTTGGGTCTGGGAAGGTGTGCGTGAAGGAGAGCCAGAGGAGGAGAGAGAAAGAGAACTGTGGATGGTATATAAAATGAGAAAAAACCCTTTAAATAGAAACTTATGAAAAAATAAACAAAGAGCAAAAATAAATAAATAAACAAATTAATTAATTAAAAAAGTTAAGTTGGGGCATGGTGTCACGTGACATTCTGCTCTACTCTGTGCTCCAGTTTAGCTGTGGCTACATAGTGAGATCCTGTCTCAGCAAAAACAAAACAAACAAGTTTAAAATTAACTTGCTTGGAGGAAATGTGTACCCTAACTGAAATTTGAAGTTTTTCTTACATCCTGATAGCAGCCACAGCATGATCATAGCAACAATGAAAACCAACCCTTACTGTGGACCAAGCACTATGGGAATCCGTGCACACTTTGTCTTTCATTCCTCACAAGGGCACAGAAGTTAAGTCATTTGCTGGTAGCACAGCTAGTTAGTGGTGGAGATGGGGCTTGAAACCAGGTTACTACGAGACTCTAAAGCAGTGAGATTCAGTATTGTGTTCAATTCCGGGCTGTAGCATTCTTTAATAGAATTATTTGAGGTAAAAGACTCCCCAGAGGCAACCTGCTTATTTCTGTACAAAGAAGACCAAAGGAGGAGACTGCTAATTTTTGACTTAAACACAAAGGTAGGTTATTTTACGTTTGATGAGAAAAAGAAAGATAAAATTGCTAATCAAATCTGCTGAGCATGCAGCTACCTGCGAGGGTTTAATTAGAAAGTCTCAGTGCACATACCCAATGAAGTAGTACCATCATTGAATATAGAGACTTGTTGCTAATTAAAAGATAATGCAGGATAAATCCTCTTAACAGGTTTAATTTTTTATGTTATTCATTAATGGAACAACTTCTCTAATACATCAGCCGAGAGCATAAACAAGTATTTAAGTCACTGAAACTCAATTTGGTAACATACTCTTGTCTGGCTTCTTTTCCTTCTTGCCTGTAAGCTGGAAGGATGGGGAGTGTGTTATCAGGAGGATAACCCAAGCAAACAGACAAACACACTTTCCTGGCCTCTCCATTACCAGTGATGCGCACAGTGTCTTCTTTTCTTGGGTGGAGTTTGGTCAGATTATTCTATTCAAATTTTCACTTTACCCCATCCCTTCCTAAAGCAGGAAATACTATGAGAGTTGAAACAGGGATCTCTGCAGGACCCACTTCTGGCTTTGTGGCAATGAGGACAGAACTGTGACTTGCCTAGCAGAGCAGGTGAGACAGGCAGGGAGGAAGTCTCCTGTCCCTCTTGTCCCAGTGTGCTGCTTGTTTTAAGAGTCTCCCTAGAAGAAATTTTGAGGGTTATCCATCCCTCACGTTTCCAGATAATAAAGGGAAAACACTGTTGCTTCCTTGAGGCTTTGTCTGGTTTCTGAACTGTCATGAGGGTACTTAGAAACTTGACGATGCTCATTTGCAGTCCAGCACATACTTTTGCACAGAGATTCATGTTACTCAGCCAATAGACACCAAGCTGACCTTGTTTGTGTTCAAGAGTCTCTGGTGGTCATCATCCTCACATGTGCTGGTGTCAAAGTTTAAAGTGCTAGATTATCATTTTATTGTTTAAAAAAATGTGTTTTAATTGTGTGTGTTTGTGACGTGTGTGACTGCCCTTACCATGCACTTCTGGAGGTCAGAGGTCAAAGTCTGTGGACTTGGTGCTCTCCTACCACTTTCCTGTGGATCTGGAGACTGAACTCTGCTTACCAGGCTTGTACACCAAGTACCTGTACCTACTGAAACCCCTTGCCTGCCCAAGATGCTGGAAATTATTAATTTAACAATATAATTTCTATTTAAGATTAAATTGAATTAAAACAGAGTAGTTATAGATACTGTTTTATTATTCTTTTTTGTACAATTCTCTATTAATTATTTTAGTGTGAAAAGATTGGGAAAAGTTTATTACAGCTGGCAAGTTTTTTTTCTTTCTTTCGTTTTTTGGGGGGGGTGATGTGGGAGTATCATATATCAATCTGTTGATTTCATTGGTTAATTAATAAAGAAACTGCTTGGCCTGATAGGTTAGAACATAGGTTGGTGTAGTAAACAGAACAGAATGCTGGGAGGAAGTGAGGCAATCGTCATGCCTCTCCTCTCTGGCTTAGATGCCATGCCGCTCCTCTCCAGGGCAGTAGCGATGGTGCTCCAGCCCAAGATGGATCTAGGTTAGAATCTTTCCGGTAAGCCTTGTGGTGCTACACACATTTATAGAAATGGATAATCAATATGTGAGAATTAGCCAGTAAGAGGCTAGAGCTAATGGACCAAGCAGTGTTTAAATGAATACAATTTGTATGTTGTTATTTTGGGGCATAAGCTAGCCAGGCGGCCGGGAGCTGGGTGGTAGGAACACATCCCATTGCTCATTCATCAGGGGGGTGTTTTGAGACAAAGTTTCTCTGTAGATTTGGAGCCTGTCCTGTAACTTATAGACCAGGCTGGCCTCGAACTCACAGAGATCTGCCTGCCTCTTCCTTCTGAGTGCTGGTTGGCTTACATCACCACTGAAAAGCTTCAGCTGGCAAAATTTCAAAGAGAATATGAATTCAAATATTCTAGAATTGCAAGTGTATCAATTCTGATCTTTCTGGCTCTGCCAGATTGATGTGGGATTCCCCTCTGAATGCTGTGAATAACATTGGTTAATAAAAAAAAACTGGCTTGGCCTGACAGGGTAGAACAGAACTTGATAGGGAAAACTAAACTGAATGCTGGGAGAAGGAAGGCAGAGTCAGAGGAGAATCCATGGAGCTGTCAGAGACACACATGCCATAACTTTGCCAGTAAGCCACTGCCACATGGCAGTACACAGATTAATACAAATGGGTTAAATTAAGATATAAGAGTTAGCCAGAAATACACTTAAACTATTGAACAAACAGTATTGCAAATAATATAGTTTCTGTGTGATTATTTCAGGAGTCTGGGCATCTGAGAAAACAAACAAGGGGCTTGTTACAACACCAGATTATTTTCATTTAATAGTTTTTATTAGTATTTCTTTCTCCATTATTTTTGTACAGGGCAGATTATGGATTTTAAATCTTCTTAGAAGGGTGTGATATTTCTAAGCTGAATTTTTTGTTGCAATCATGTTTCTGAAGTGAGAATAAGGAATGCAATCCTTAGTCATGCATTCCTCCTTGATTCTTTCAGAATGGATTAATCAGCCTCCTCCTGTTTCTAGCTCACTGAAAATGTGTGCCTGCTTGGACATTTGATTCATTAATCATTTTGTAGTTTGATGTAGTTAGATCATCATGTAATAAGAAGAAAGTCATGGCAGTGCTTAACTAATTTTATTTGAATTTATTTAAATGATTTAGCCCAAAACTTAGATAAGTCATTAAATTTCCAGAATGGATTCTTTTGTAGCCCACAGACTGTGTCACACACATCTGGAAGTAGATAAGCAAGTTATTAGAAAACAGTGTGTAGGCAGTTATCTAAAACCCTGATCATTTGATAGAGAAGATTTGCGGCTGTACACCTGAATCTACACTCTCCTTAGAATCAAACTTAAAATTTATTGAGTGTATAAATGGTGAGATAGCTCGGCAGCATCCTAGGCCACATGATGGAAGGAAAGAACCTATTCTGAGAAGCTGTCCTCTGATCTCCATGCATACGCCATGACTGTTGTGCACACATGTATGTCCTTATCATGATGTGCTACCTCACTGCTATCCTAAGAGCACTAGCATTGGTTAACCATGCATTGAAACATTGGAAAATATCAGCCAAAACAGCCTTTCCCATCAATAAGTTAGTTATCTCAGGAATTTTGTCATACCAAAGGAAAGCTGATAAACACACAGCCTTTTGAAATCTCTACTTTGCAATCTCATCCCTTTGGCAACATTTGAATTTTAAAAAGAGCACACTGAAACTCTAGCAAACGGCTGACTCACAGTGCTGTATTAGATGACTGAGCTTCGACAACATAGTTATCTACATAAGTTATATTTTCCTAGGTCAGGAAATCTTACAAAAAATATCTCCTTGTGTCATATTAATCAGATAGAACAATGTGTTTCCTCATGACAGTTTCATGCATATATAACACACACGGATCATATTCACCTCTCTGAATCCCTTCTCTTGTTCCATTCCACTCTGCTTACACCCCTCCTCTTCCCAAACACCCCAGTTCATTTTCCAGACTTTAAACAATCTAATTCTTCATACTGAAGAAACATTGTTTTTCTGAGTGTGGCTGATCATTTATCATGATTGTTAATATTTCTGATGAGGCCCTACCTCCCAAATTTCCCACATCTTCCCCAAAGAGAACACCACTTGGGGAACAAGTATTCGAAACACAGGTCTATGGGAGACTTCAGACTTATACCAAAGCAAGAAGTCAAGGCAAGGCATTGGTGGTGAGTGACATTTTAGGGGCCATGAGTACTTAAATATGAAATTTGAGATTTTCTTTTTGTTTTTAAAAAACTTTTTAGAAATTACATAGATTCCAGCAAGTCCATGCTGCTTGGTCATGACTAGGATATCAAACAGCAACCAAGAAGCAAATGCATATCTTATCTTCTTTTCCAAGTAGGAAAATGGGTGTTTCGTTGAGATCTTTAATAATTATTCTGAAATAACAGGAGAAATTAAGACATTCAAGAGCTTTCTGTCTTTTTCCTTCAAAGGCAGAGGATCCCACATGTCCCCCTGACTTTGTTTTCTCCTCCTGATCTATCCTGATGCTATTTTGAAGCCATCCCTCAGTTGTGTCTGTTTTCTTTTTCCTACCAGTTTTCCAAATCCGATTCTATTAAAAACAAAATGAAACAAGAATGTATTATTTTTGGAACAAGTCCATTTGTTCCTGATCAGGTCAAAGTTTTTAAGCCTCTGAGGAAAATAGTTGGAATATTCCTAAGATGGTGATGATTGTTTCCTTCTTTGTCAAGTTAATGTTTAAGGAGGTCGCTGCAGTAATGTCTTTCTTCTCACTGCTCCCCATCCTTGCAAAGATACATGGTTGATTTTGAGCATCAGAGCCTGTACTACTCCACTTTCCATTTCATAGTAGGAAAAAGAAACTTAAAGCATCTAAAGCTCCAGGATCAGTGGAAGAAGTAAGAATGTAATTTCCCTAGTCATAGCTGGGTCATTCCTAACTGCGTGGAAATTGTCAGGGGATCCTTCATGGGCATTAGTGGGTTAAAATTTTGAAATTCACATACCTCACAAGGCAGAAAGGCCAAGTGTATCTGAGCCAGATTCCTGGTGATTTTAGTAACATCCTTTCTGACCTCTTGAACAGACGATGGTGTCTGAGATTTGCACTGTCACAGTGGAGAAGGACAGAGTCCTGGATCCCCACCCTCTCACCTCTCAGGCTACTCTGACATGAATGCCACAGCATGATTTACCAATAGACAGGGAGCACCTCACACACATGATGATGGCTATAATTAGGGGCTATTTTGCTTGTACAATCTCATGAGGTCATGGGCCAAAGAAATATGGCCATGAGCAATGAAGGCCTTAGAGTGCAGTGATTGAACTAGTCAATCAAAATGAATAATTTATGTGATCTGGGCTGGTCTTGTGCATTCTGAATATTCCATGATAACTTTTATTAGTCAGTGAGTAATTTAAACTCAACTTTGCAACAGCAGTTTTTAGACGTGCTCTGGAAAAGGTTTTTATTTTCTGAAATGATTATCACCTACTGCCAGCAACTGTCAGAGGTTCAGCAGCATTTGTCTCTTTGAATTTCATTATTCCCTTTGTTTGTTCTTTCCTTAGATCTTAGCTTACTCCGGTTTACACTTCGAAGAAACAAAAAGGCAAGCTAAGCCGGATTCCTCATCTCTTACCTATTATAAACAATCATCACCACTGAAAGAAGCTTTAAAATGACATCTTTTACAATAATGCACAGATCTGCAATAGCCTTTGGAAAGGCACTTTAAATGTGAAATGAATTTAAAAATATTAAAATTTAAGAACAATGGCTTCAGAAAAGATTTCTTAGTAATAAAATATTTTGCACTAGAATGTGAATTTATTGTTCTCTAGTGCGATTCGGTTTTAAAGAGTGATCAGAAACTTGTTTCTAAGCTGTCAGGTTAAGTGCGAGCAACTGAGGAACTTGTTTAAATGCATTTTTCCCAGCTTTCATGATTTCCCCTGATTTTCTCTGTGCCACAGGGGAAATGACTTCTGCCATACATACTCCCTTGGTCAGAGGAAAGAAAGAGACAGGGTTTGATTCCTCATCTATTTCAGTCTTAAGGCATCTGTTTTGGTGTCTCTTGCTTGATTCCAGCTTCTATGAGGTATCATATCATTACACTCAGCCATACACTCTATTCTCTTTATTTTTCTAGCCCAGAATTGTTAGCTGCCTTCCGATGCCACTAATCTCTGGGTTCTTCTGTAACTCCTGCTTGCCTTCTTAACAGTTCCAACTCTCATGTGAACATTTTCACATGGTATTGATCACCTTATATTTTAAATATTTTGTGTTATTTCCCATTTTCATAGTTAAAACTGGATGATAGTTATATATGTATTCAACAGCAATTAATAAAAAAAGTGGCTATGGATTTGAGAGTAAAGAGAGGTATATGTGAGAGTTTGGAGAGATGAAATGAAAGGGAGAAATGTGATTATATTATAATTTCAAAGATGAAAATGTACAAAAGTCTTGATGTTGTACCAGACAGAGAGTGAGGTAAGGTGAACTTAGTTATATGATTTAAAAAGATATTCTCTATAATTTTAAATGATTTGAATGACAACTTTTCAGCTCTATGGGGATATAAAATTATTCAGCAGACAGCATACTTTCAATCGTGGTGTTTCTTGATCTGGTGATATGATACTGAGGGCAGAGCAAGCGCACCCTCAGCTAATCATGTGACCATGGGTGTGCAGATTTCTTGCTCTGCAGGTCTCTGTGCTGCTCTGAGGTTTGGTGCACTAGGCATAGTAAATGTATTTGGGGCTGAAATATTCCCAATGTATGCGAAGCCAAGCCCAAGTCAAAGTGCATCTGCATTGATTGCTGTTTAGTTTTGTTTTGCAAAAGTGTGGACCTGTGAACATTTATGAAGTGGGTACAGAATCAATTTATTGAACTCAAGAGTCATCAGAAAGTATTAGTAAGTAATAATTAATAACTATTCAGAAAGCCTCCCAAAATCTTATGAATTTGTTTCTTCATCTACATTAGTGGTCAAGACTGAGTTTTGCTTATTTAGTCTTATAATCTTATTTTTTTTGGAAGCTTTCATTCTTTTGACAGTTTCAGGCTGGTTTTGAACTTTTGAACTCAAGAGAATTTCCTGGAATTGCAGGAGAGCACCACTGTGCATGACTTCTTTGACATTTTAGAATTTTGTAGTATTTCTCAGAGTATAGACATTGAAACACAATCTAAACATGGTTGGTCTAGAGCTGATTCATACTTAGGATACAACATTAAGGCAGGTTTAAAGAAACCATCCTCAGCTTAGCTTTTAATGTAATGAAAATACACCTTAGAAGGATAACACATGCTAGTCCCTCAATACTCATGAGCAGGATTAAAGGCTTCTAAGTGATCATAAACAGATCAGTAATACTAGGTGTTGCCTTATTATGTTTTTAAGATAAAAGTTATTTCTTGATGGCCCAATAGTAAGTCCTCCCAGAGATAGATGCTTAGAAAATGTACCAGCCACTCATGATTTAAATGCCACTCGCTGTGAGGCAGCCTTTGGAGATCTGGTGGTAAGTAAGGCAGACGCTGTTCATCACAATGAGTTTGGAATCTGGTAAGGAGTTAGACAGCCATAGTGATGCACAGCAAATCACCAGCATGTATAATAAAGGTATTTTATGTATTCTAGAAGTTTGGAAAGACAAAGGAGTGACTAGAAGAAAGAATCAAAATAAAGCTCAGCTTAGATTGACAGACAAGTTCAATTTGTCCATCCAATCACAACAAACATTGCAAAGCTTAGGGAAGATGAAGATGAATAAGTCACAGTAGGTGGAAGAGGGTCTGTAAGACACTGAAGAGTGCATGAACACCATGGGCACATGGGAAGGAACTGAGTTTATGACTCACTAATAAGCCCCGACTAATAAGCATTAATGGTTTTCTTTCTGTGCCTCCCTCAGAAAAAGTTTTTTATCTGCATTGCATCATTTAATATTGTTTAGTCTTAGAAGTTTTCTTGAGAAACCTTTTTAATATATATGAGTTGAGGACTAGAAGGGATGAAGACTGTCTGCTGTCGCTGAACTTAGAGGGACTGGAGAATTAACACTATTACTGAGTGGTTAGGAAACAGTGTGTAACTAAGCCCATTTTCTGGACTCTTAATCTAATCTATACAAAGGAAGATATTAATAACATGAAGACTGAAAAAGAAATTGTTTACATTGATTAATAAACTACTTGGTGTAGTCTATTTAATTAATGTTAGTTATTTTGAGTTCTTAGTCTTTGGAAGTACAATTGTATAAGTCAGGGTACCCCAGAAAATCAGAATCAATAAGAGACATTTTTATGCCTGTATTTATCTCTCAATTTTATCTATGTCTATCTGATGTCTCTGTTTATCCATACATCTACCATCCTCCCATCCATCTACCCATTCATCTGTATTTTTATTTTTAGGAGCTGGTTTACATAACTTCAGGGGCTGAGCATTCTGGCAATCTTCCATCTGTAAGCTGGAGGCACAGGGAAGCCTTTAGTGCAATTATGGTCAAGTGTAAAGACTTGAGAATCAGGGGAGCTGATTGGTGGTGAAAATCCCACTCTGAGAGCTGAACAAGACAAGATGAGGGATTCTAGTCAACAGCAAGATAGAAGAAAATGGTAGAGGTAGTTCTTCCATATTCTGTTCTTTCAGGTCCTTGGTATTTTGGCTAATGTTCATGCAACCCAGGGGACAGCAATCTTCTTACCTAGTCCACCAAATCAAATACTACTTTCTTTCAGAAGCCTCTTTGCAGATATAACCTTCATAGACTTGAGAGATGATCTGCTCAGCTAACCCATAAAGTTAATCACCATAACCATGCAGTTTCCAAGGGCTCTGAAAAGACATTTAATTTGATCTAATTCAAAACTGGGAAGGAGAAGAGTGTTGAGTGGTCACTCTTTTATGGAAAGAGAAACTGCACCCAAAGGAATTCATGACCACCCCAATAATGCACCAGGGATAAAGCTCGAGTTTGATGTCCTTTCAGTCCCCCACTTCCCCACATGATCAAGCTCTCCTTAGTGAACTATGCTTATAAAAACAAATCCCTTTGTGCCAAACTGTTCAGAGAATTATCTCTCTTGCGAAGTGGTGGCTTTTTGGTGCTGGAGACTGATCTTATTCATCAGGGGTTCTCATAATGTTCATCACAGACACACACACACACACACACACACACACACACACACACACACACACAGAATGTGTTCTACAAGAACTCACTGAACTGATAAACCTGGGTAGAGATTTACAGACAATGTAAAGCAGAATGGTCCAGTGGCATTCTGAAAGAAAAAAGACCTGCAGGTGGTTCTTTGTGTTTAAATAAGGCTTGTATATCCTAACTGTGTTTCCCATTGCTGTGACTTTGCTTTCCAACAAAAGGCAACTTAAAGCAAGGGCTTGTGTTGGGGAGCAGGTTGACGGTTCAGCCCGTCAGGATGGGGGATGCTGTGGCAGCAGGAACATGAGGATTCTCATACCTAGTCATATTAGGGAGTAGATAAAAGAGAGCAGTGTTCATCTGGCATTCACCCTTCTCTCTTCTTATTCTGTTCAAAGACATGTGGGGTGGTTCCTCCTTTCACAGCTAAACATCTCTAGAATCACTTTAGTATACACAGCCAAAGGTATCTTTGACAATATTCTGTATACTTATTAAGGGAATCAAGTTGGCAATCAAAATTAACCATCACACCCAAATTCTGTGTGTATGGCTTCTTGTTAGAAGGTTAGAGTTTTATTTCTTAAGCTTATTTTGTTTGCGGAAAAGTCAGCTCTCATTTTGTGCATAACCCTGTGTGTGCTTAATTGAGCTTGGAAACCTGGAAGAAGCTGTGCTTATTTGTGCTTCTTTGGAGGTCATTGCTGCAAAGACTCTACCCCGTTCTTAGAGCTATACAGTCTTCCTCCACGTCAGTGTCTTCAGGCTTTTATTCTGGTAAGGATTTTCAGCAAGATTCCTGACTCCTGGCAGTGGAAAACAGATATTACAAGGGCTAAGGCTGCACCCTCCTCCTCTTTGTTTTTGAGCACTGAATGGTTTGGACTGTTTAGATGCTCCTTGATTCTGCCCAGTTCAGTGAGAATGATTGTCATTATGTATTGTCATTATGATTGTCATTAGGCAAAGCAGGAAAATGTTTCCTTGAAACAGAGACTAATTTTCCTTTAGCCAGTAGTGCAGAAATACTAACTCTAGGCCCTTTTCATTCTGATGTAAATAACATTTAATTATAGAAGCCACATGTTATGTTTTGACAGAGTCAATTGTGAATAAGCTACAGGGCCTATGTCTTGAAGCTTAGCGTGGGGTCTGAAAGCAGTCTTCAAGAGAATAAATTTATATTCAACCACAGACCTCTAAATTCAAATTCTTCGAGTGGTGATGGTCTGGTTGCCACCAAGACAAGGAAAATGTGACTGTGTATCTGTACATGTGTATACACAGGGAGAATGTGAGTGTGCATCTGTACATGTGTGCACACGGGGAGAATGTGAGTGTGCATCTGTACATGTGTGCACACTGGGAGAACCTGAGTGTGCATCTGTACATGTGTGCACACTGGGAGAACCTGAGTGTGCATCTGTACATGTGTGCACACTGGGAGAACCTGAGTGTGCATCTGTACATGTGTGCACACGGGGAGAACCTGAGTGTGCATCTGTACATGTGTGCACACGGGGAGAATGTGAGTGTGCATCTGTACATGTGTGCACACGGGGAGAATGTGAGTGTGCATCTGTAATGTGTGCACAGAGGGAGAACCTGAGTGTGTATCTGTAATGTGTACACACAGGTCTGCTTGCCTTTTGTAGGCACTAGTTTGATCTTGCATGCCCAAAAACATACCACATTTTGATTCTCTAGAGAATCAAATAAATATTACCTCCCCCCTCCATAATTCAAATATTTTATATGATTTTTACCCACATGATAGCCTTTAGGTAAAGTCTTTATTAAGAAATTTACCTTTAAAAACAAAATCCAAAGAAATAATTTGAACGATTAGGAATAATGCATTGTGATGAAAGAAAAGATCGTGTCAGGAGAGTGGGAAAAGTGCTGTTTGCTATGTTTTTTTTGGGGGGGGGACCTACAGAATTGTTTCCTTTGAGAAGTTTAATTCCATTTCATAATGTATGGCCTTGTAGGAATGACATTTGCATACTGACAGTCTTGGTTATGCCTGCTGTACTTAGCTGCCATGCATAATCACATATGTGAATAACTACATTGAATAGACCTGTTCCTGAGAATATAATTATAGCATATTTGTGCTAATTACCATATTCTTTGAGAGAATCTTGCATAGCGTATCTTTTTACTTGTTTACTTTGAAGACAGCTTTTCGTGCTTTCACTTGGAAAACAAACTAGATCTTTTGTCTAAACGCAGAAAAGGCTTTCTACTGACAGAATTTTCCAAATCAGCTCATGCAGCACCGTAGCCTACAGGAGGGTGTGATAATTGATTCTGGGGGTCACCTGGATTGTATTAACTGAGGTTGTGGTAAAGCACTGATTGTTCCTAATGCCTCAGAAAATACCGTGTCCATCTGTCTTCTGCAGGAAAGGAAACCCAAGTGCTTTTGCTTTTTGATTAGGTGTGTGTGTTTCTAGAGGAGACTGGAGTGGAAATTGGTAAATTTAATGAGTAAGCTGGGTAGGTGGACCCAATCAGATGGCCTAGAGAGTGGGTGGGACAGGCAGAATAAATAAGGCAGAGGGGCGATCAGTTCATGCAAGCCCTTTCTCTCCTGGAGTCAGGACTCTCTATTCTCTGTCCTTGGTACTCAGAGCTCCAGGTTCACTGGCCGTTGGACTTGGAGGCTTGTACTGTGGCCCCTATAGTTCTTGTAAATGGCTTAATTTGGACTTTTCGGCCTCTTTAGTGAAGTGAGCTAATTTCTTCCCCCACCCCTGTTCCCCCGATAGGTTTTGTCTCTGTGGCAATAAGGTAACTGGCCGTCTTCGCTTGCTCTATTGTCTAATTTCCTTATTTTTGTTTGGATGAGACTAATGACATGTGTAGATCTCATCTGAGGAAGTTTGTGGATTGCTTGTGAAAATAAGCCATGAATTATTTAGGACCATAAACAGAGTGACTGCTTTCTGAAATATCTGAGACATTTCACTTCAGTTCCTGCTTTTTGTAATAGTTATATTTGTTAGTTGCAAAGACAAAATCATTGGCAAAAACAATTTAAGGAGGAAAAGGTGTGGTGGCAGAACCATAAGATAGTTGGTCACATTGCGTAGGTAATCAGAAACAGGGATGAATGCTGGTGCTGAACTCAACTTTTCTCTTTTTCTTCAGTCTAGGATTCCAGTCCCATGGAATGATACCATGTATATTTTGTGTGGTTCTCTCTATCTTAGTCTAAGCTCTCTGATAATGTTCTTAAAGACAATGCCAGAGTTTTTTCCCCAAGGTGATTCTAGACAACCAAGATTCACTGTCACCCCTCTGGATGAAGCTCCGTCTCTAGGAGCAAGAGCTCTGGTGCTGATGAAGAAGAGAGTGAAGAATGGCAGGATGAAGTGTTGGCTCCCTCTTCCAGTCTGTTAGGGAGATGGATAACTGTAGTGTTAGCACTGGTATGCTAGGGACAATTTATCTGGACTCTTTTATGAACAAAACAATTGATTTATTTTGAAACTTCTGTCTTCCACTGTATTTGTTAGATTTCTGGCTCCTGGATTTCTGTCTTAGTTTAAATAGATGATCTGGCTGTGATGTTAGATATCCTTCTTCATCCTTAAGTGTTTCTTCAACCTGCTCATCATTACTTATCAATTGTAGCTTGGTTTATTCTTTCTGCGTATCTCTCACCTCTGCTGTCACATCTCTTTATCTGCTCATACTCTTGCTGGTGTAATTTAATGGAAAAGATTCTGAACTGTGAGGTTCAAGATCCTAGAAATCAGTTACTACCTGTGTAACCCGAGACAATCTTTTTGTGATTTAAAAATTCTCATTAACTAGATATTAATACTTTTATATTTGGAACAAATAAATAATTGATGAGCTAATGGCATGCAATTGTATTAGTTAGTGTTGTTTTGCTGTGATAAAACATGACAACCAAAGGCTACTTGGGGAGGAAAGGCTTTATATGGATTACAGGTTACAGCCATGTGAGAAAATCAAGGCAGAAACTTAACTCCAGAACTTGGAGGCAACCTGAATCAAAAATTGTGGAGAAACTCTGCTTAGATAAACAGAATTGCATCCAGTGTGATCTCCTGGCTCAGTTATGATGTAAATATTGACTCCAAATGTGTCAAGCGATTCCTTCCATGTAGACAGCTTAATTCTTAGAATTCTATCATTTTATTAACTCTTTATCTCATTTACATTTTGTTCTGTACAATCAAAAGGAATAAATTTGGTTCCTGCTTCTAAATAACTTGTAATTTTCCTTCCCCTGAGTAAATTTTTCCTGCTCCAAATATATTTTTAAATAAAGTTTTCCATTCACTCCATTTGTGTAAACTGAAATTTTGTTAACACACAGTTATTACATTTGACATTATTTTCTTTGTGGTAACTCCAGATAAGAGATCATAGAAATATCTACATTATATTCACATACTGAAAATCAACAGCAACACCAATTCCTTTTTGTTTTAAGAAGTCCTGTATAATCAGAGATTTCTAGGCAGTGTTTGCATTGCACATCTGATTCCATTGACATTTACCTTGGAGACAGATGACCAATGATGAACAGCATGATTCTTAAATGGCTAACATGTTTTTATCTTTTAGCATCTATGAGCTCTGCTGTAGTTAACTAGAGACAGCCTCCTACCTGAGAGAGGAGGAGAAAATGTTCAAAAGAATGTTGAAGCGACAGAAATGATATCGTATCACTTCTGACATAAAAAAGAGGACTAAAAAAAAATAAAAGTACTGGAAAACCAACCAGACTATGATTTAGAGATGGGTTTCCAGTGTCTTCATTTTCCACCTCTAACATATCAGGCTCTATATCTGGAGGATCCCATAGCTGAGAGGTTACCCTTCCATTCTTGATAACAAAGCCAAGAAGTGTCAGCAAATCCCACATCTTTCCCCAGACTGGAGTGATGACAGGATAGTGGGTGTTGTTTGGATTTATGCCTCACTGTCCTTTCTTGATTGAGAATGGTAGATTCACAATCCTAGCTGTGAGTGAAATAATTGGGACTCCAGTGCTTTATTCCTGTTTGAGGTTCAGCATAAAACCTATTCAGCTTTTCTGACTCTGTTTTCTTCATGGTGCAATGCTGTTCAGAATCAATGGCTTAGAGGATTTCCTCAGTCCCTTTATATCCCCTAGTCTGCTGCTGTATCTACTCTCAATAGCAGGGGACAGAAGGGAAACCCAGAGGTTTGTAGTAGTAGAGGACCAGGTTGGCCAGAGTATGACTAATTTTTGGCAGGGAGAAAGTTAGAAAAGAAAGGAATGGAGGAAAGGAAAGAAAGAGAAGAGGAGAGGGTGGGGAAGAGGGACTCCAGCTTCTAGCCACCCATGAAGGCAAGCAGAAGCCACTTGATCAGGAAACCAGGAGACTGGAGTAGCATGCTCATATTTCCCTGGTCTACCTGTTTCACACTCTTCTCTCCTCACCCAGGTACCAAGTTACCTTTCAGTGATGAGAAATATGGGTCTTGAATACCATGCAGACTATTGCCTGAAGAAGTTATTAAATTATCAATCATGATATTCATAACCCAGGTTATGAATTCATTTAAATGTGTTCACTCCAATCAAAAGACAGAGGCTCATGAGGAAAAAATGTAAACAATCAAATAAATACATAACATATTTTCTGCAAGTTGCTAGAGTTAAAAAATTTAACCTCCATTTTGTGTTGAATATCCCCAAAGACCTCTATTGGAATTTTAAAGGAGGTGAGAAATTGTCATAGTGATTTACCCCCCGAAGGTTGCTGATGCATGAAGTTTATCTCAATTTTCTGTTCATGTGGGGTTTATTTGCACATGCTGTACTACATTAAATTTTCAGCATGGTTTTTGTGTATTTTTATTAAAGTATACTTTTCTTTTGACATTTTTAAAATCCCTGTTGGTATTGCAGAACCCAACGCATGCTTCATTGGCTTGATTAATGCCTGCTTCCTGCTTACTGTTCATGTTTGTCTTCAGGGAGAGGAGTACAGAAAATCCTGTTGATTCTCTGGTATTCATTGAATATTCATCTAGGATTGAACACACTGCTGGGATGTGTTGCTATTTATGTATGTCTCCCACCAGCCTAGGGACGCTGATAAATTTGTTAATCTTAGGGAAAATAATTTTTAGTATTGGACTACTGAGAGCAGATTTGAACTTATCAATATATTTTTCTTTATGATGCCAGATTCTGGTTTTTACATTTAGAAAAATTCAGCTATATTGGGATTAATGGTTTACTAAAGTTTTGTCTAAACATTGGAAATCTATAAGAAATTATATTTATGAATGCTTACCTTAAAAATTAAAGTGATTATGTTATGGGGTGATGCCTATTCTTGTTTGTCAACTTGACTACATCTGGAATGAACTACTCACTATAAATAAAGGGCAAACCTGTGATTTTTTTTTTTTTTTGCTTGGTTTGAAGTGAGTGTGATGGACCAGTCTGGCTCAAATTCTAAGATTAGAAGCCATTTTGTTATAATTTCAAAAGAAGTTCATTCCTGTTTTCAGTAAAATTTAAATTTGGCCATGTCTTGACCCATCTTATGGAATTTGACAAGATACACACCCTCCACTCTGGCTTCCAGCCTGATAAGATAGATGTTCTGCCAGATAATGTTGAGATGTTCTTCCAAGTTCCTATGTAACAAAAAATCCTTTGGAAACCCCATTGCCTTGCAGTTTGGGGCTATATATGCCTTACCTTCATCCATGCTATTTTCTCAAACTTTACTTTAGGGAAATAGCTCTGTCTGGCAGAAAAGAACGTTTGCTTAATTTGACCAAAGATATTTGGGTCAGTGGTCTTTAGTCTCATTAGGTGGAATTAATGGTGAATTCACTTCTTGTCCAGACCTCTGAGGCAGGAAGACACACTCCTTTGATCCAGAATCTGAAGTGGGAAGACACAATATAAGGAGATGGAAAAGGAAACTTATGCTCTTTGCCTGCTTGCCTAACCTTGCTAGCAAGTCTGTTCATTCACTGGCATTAGAACCTACATGTTTGGGATTCCAGTGTCTACTGAAGACTAGCTCAGATCAGCCTGTGCACTGAGTGAATTTTGATCCTTGGACTTTCCATTCATAGTCAGTCATTGTTAGATTACTGAACCACAGCCTATAAGTTACTCTAATAAATTCCCATTATGCATAAAATTCATTCTAAATTCCCTTTGTGTATAGAATTCCTTCTATAAGTTCTGCTATTCTAAAGAACCCAGAGGTTTACGAGGGTTAAAAAGTTTTCAGTGAAGAAAACAGTTGAGGTCTATGGATGCACTTCAGTTGTACAACACTTTCTTTGCATGCTCAAGGCATTAGGTTCAACCTCCAGCACTGCAAAAACAAATAGAAAAATTGATACTCATTACTTTAGCCCCAAACCCCAGCAGGCTCTTCTCTTGTATTCCCATTTCACAGTCAGGCAACTGTGGGCATCTTATTCCAGGGAGTCTGTACTGAGGGAATGGGTAGGTTGATGGGTGGTATCATTTTACCCACGAGCCTCTGTAGACAGTGCCTGAACTGAAAGGAATGACTGTCAAGCAAGACGTTCTGGTGTTGGGGATGGTCTGCAGGGAAATGTTTTGAAGAGTAAGCTATTGGTGTCTCTGAAGCCACAGGTGACACCTATTTTCCCTCCTAACATAGAAGGAAAAGACTGCAGACTCAGGAAGAATAGGAGCGCCAGCACCAACTGAGTCCTGAGTCATAGTCTGCTGACTTGTGCTCTTTAGTAAACTGTATGCTCACTCAGGGCCTGGTTCTAATTAGTCCCAAGATCAAGATGACATTGTGTGTATGTGTATGGGTCATAAAACTAGAAAAGGGACCTTGAGAGGAGAATGTGATAGCTTTAGAGGGGCAAAGAAATAAACAGAGGGTAATAGAGTACATGTTTAAAGCCAAACAGTGAGAGGAAGCAGCAGGGAAGCTCAGGGAGACTAGGGAGAGGAGTGGCCGGAAAGAACAAGAACAAATCATGTATGAAAATGACACAGTAAACCCTACTAGTTTGTATGTTTACTAAAAAAAATTATTTATCTTTTATGTACTAGTCTATAACATATTATCTATATATATATCATCTTTATCTATATGGAAATGCATACATAGATCAACCTACCTATCCTATCTATCTATCTATCTATCTATCTATCTATCTATCTATCTATCTATCATCTATCTATCTGTCTATCTACCAACCATTTATATATCAAACTATCATCTATCAATCTCTATATGTCTTTTTCTCTCTGTTTCTGTCTCTTTATCTCTGTTATATAAATTGGGGTTACAGTGGAACTTGACCTGAGCATCCCATAGTTTGGTAAACATGAATGTGGTTATATATAAGAGAAGTTTTGTATACTATTAAGCATTGAAGATATTTATTGTCATTATATTTTATTTTCTGTTGTTCAGCTGAGATAAAAGGAACTAGTGTGGGTGAAGGCCTTGCTCCATGGGGAATTAATGGGGACCAGCAGAGTCCAGCTCTACTGACTTCCTGTCAAGGTTCAACTCAGTTGCCTCAAGGTAGTGAAAGGACTAAGAAAAATCCTAGTTTAAGAAGTATGGAGCGGTTTCACACACGTCCTGTTAAAATCATGTTCCTTATTCTTCTGTCTCCATCCTCATTCTCATACCTTACTTCTAACTTCTAGCTTCTTCTAGCTTCTTCTATTATAAAAATTCTTCTCTGTCAGGAGCCTTGAAGCAATAAGGAAATTACAAGAAATGCCTTTTCATTGGTTGAAAGCGCATTCCTAGTGTAAGTGATTAGGGAGCTGAGCCATTGCCATGGCAACACAAGGTCCAAGGTTACAGAAGTGAGACCACTACCAGTGAGATAAGCTTTGAGAGATAGGTCTTTTCTTAGTAGACTGGCAAGTGAAGAATTGTCATGCTTTTCTTAGTAATCTTTCTTGGACTTCTGTGGCTTTGACCTTGTACATAGCTGTAAGGTTTCAAATTTATGATATACTTACAAAAAGTCTTTAGTCTTGTTTGAATTTTCTCTGATGTGAAAGTGAGCTAATTGTGTACAGTTAGTCTGAGCAGAAGAACAAGGCAGAATTTTAAGTTTCCACAGTCTTGGTGGGACAAAAAGATCCAGCTATAAAGCATGTTCCAGTATATATTCTTATACAGCCAAATGAAAAGTCATCTTCCTGACCACCCACAGATAGAGGTGCCTGTGCCCATAAGATTGAGATATAATTATGAGATTACATATACTCATCACATGAGATTATACACTACAATGCAGGTATTGGGGAGACACCAAGCGGCTTTAGCAAGAGTGAGTGACAGTTTTCAGAGTTGATGGTCCTGCATGCCTTTCCCGGACAAGATTAACCTCCATCAGAGAATCACTCCTCTAGTGGGTTGATATCTGAACACCAGTTGTTATTTGCTGTAGCTCTCATGGCCCCTCACAGGGAATATAATCTACTCTTTTTAGATGTTGATGCTTCCAGCCAATTGTCAATAGTGCCTTCTCTCACCGACCCTCTATGGTTCTTCAGGCAGTACTGGACTTCTTTCTCTTTGACTTTCTATTTTTGGTATATAATAAAGCATTTATCTCCTTAAAGTAAATTAGAGGAGAAATGGACAAACTCAGGGCAATGAAGGGTGTTTCTTCTGCTTGTGTCCTCTGAAGAGTACTGGGCTGTTATCAAAGGGAAGTCACACTTGTAGGCCAATGACCAATGGCCTGTTAGCACTCCTCTAGGTGTAGGCTGCAAGCAGGTTTTCTTTCACACTTATTGGTGTTTTCGTTGTGCTATCTGGAGCAGCCCTGCCCTCTAATGCTCTTTCTGTCTTGCTTTCTCAGTCTTGCTCCTATTAGATGTCTGTCTTCCCATTGCCTTCTCCTAATTTCTTCCCAGCTTGGATAAAAATTTCATTTTATTGTACTGGGCTATTGTTTTATATTGCATTTCTACCCCAAACTTGTCTTAAAGTTCCTATGCTACACAGGATGATCTTGAGTTTCTTAACATTCCTACATCCAATATCCCGAGCGCTGAGGATACACACATAAGCCATCAGATCTGGTTTTATATGGTACAAAAGATTAGAGACAGAACTTCATATATGCAATCCAAGCTCTCTACCAATTCAACTATATTCTCAGTCCAATGGTGTGGCCTAGGCTGTAAGTTGTGATTGTTTTGCCTTATCCTCTTCAGAATTTCACTACCAGTGTGCACAACTACAGTTGACCATTGGTGACTATATCACCAATCTTTAGTTTTCCTATATATTTGTTGTAAGACTGCCAAGTAACTCATTCATATTTCTCTTCTGAGGCAACCACACAGAAACAGTCCGACTTCTTGAAAATAGATGGAGTGAAGGGGAACTTGAAGATCAGGTGGGCGATTATGCTTGCAATGGTATGGTATTTAAACATTGACCCAGTGTGCTCAGGTTTGCAATTATCATTGTGGAAGGCTAGCACACATTCCTGTTACCCTATTCTCTGCTAAGACAGCATCTTATTGTATACCAGTCCATTATAATTTTATCAGTTTTTAGCATGTATGAAGCACATGGTTCCACCCCTAACACTGCCATTAAAGAGCTGTGACTTAAACAGAAACCGAAAGATGTATTAATTGAGAAACCATAAATTTGGTAGAAGAGCAATGTTTTTTGGTGGGGGGTGGGAGGATAAGTAGTTTTAAAAATTTGTATGACAGAGCACATTTCCCCAGGGTATTTTCACTGGAATCGGTGTGTTGTATCCTGTAGGGGTGGCAAGAATTCTGAGAAATGTAGCATCTGCAGCAGCTGCTGGCTGGGTTCTGATGATGTGATCTTAGCAGAATTCTTCCAGGAAGAGAGCTTTGTCTTCAGACTGAGGAGCCATGTTTTCTATGGGTCAACATTGCTATTTTCTTTGTGAAACCAGTTGAACACCTTGCCTCTGACTTCAGCCCAGGTCCCAAGTGGCTCACCAGCTTTCTTTTCATTATCAGTTTTACATACTGGGATGAAAGGCAGAAGCATAAAGATAATTAAGCAGAATTTCTCAACTATGCTTAGAAATTAGGGCAAAAATGTGTGCATAAAAATAGCAAAAAATTAATGTTTAATGCTTGAAACTCAGGCTTTGCAATTTAGTGATTCTTGGTCATGCTGGTGCTGGGAAATACTGAATATTTCAGTATACGTATTTTATTGTACAGTCATAAGAATTTCTAATATATTGTAATACACATTTCCTTTTATGTGGAATAAAGAAAATGAGCCTCTGCAGGCTTGAGGATCAAAATGTCTTCTAAATAGGAACATCCTTAAATATATTAAAGATTCTTATGTCTTCCTATCCTCCCCCAGCATCTGTGAGCACCACTTTTGATAGGTGTTTGCAGCAGATTCCACCCTCAGTTGTTCAGATATGTATTGGTTCAAATGTTCTTCACACTTCACAACTTATTTTTTGGAAAGTCTTGTCTAGAACACTTGAAGTTACACACACATTCTCATGATGTATTTTTACAGTGGAGTTTCTAATTCTGTATTTAGTGTGTAACCATATGCATTAATCTAAGGGAGAAGGGTTGGATTATTGTCAGGACCAGCTGTCAGATTCATCATACTTTTCCTGGTCTAGACTTGATGAAAAGTGTAGGAATATTTGAAATCATTAGTTTCTTGATCCTGACAGGTTATCAGTGATACTCTTCCTTAAAAACTCAGCTGAGCCATATGTGATGACCTGAGGTAGGCTTGTGTACATTGTGGCCACAGTGCCTTGCATGTGGGATTCAATACTGACTATGCAGTCCCCAGAATCATTGATTGCATGTAAGGACTGCTTTAATGTTAGACTTTCTTTGCTTGTACATGGGATTTAACATACCTCAGTGTGAGATATCACAGACATTAAAGTGTATATTTATGGTACAACTACAGTTTAAATATTATTAGCAATAACAACTACAGTGAACATTTAGGCATCATGATGATCAATCTTCAGTTTCAACTTGACTATGTTTAGACTCACCTAGGAGGCACATCTCTCTAGGTGTGTCCATATGCTTCCAGAGAAGTTTAACAATGGAGGGAGCATCCATCCTGAATATGAAGAATGCTATTCAAGGCACTGGAGACCCAGACTGAAGGAAAAAAAAAAGAGAAAAGTGAGAGATGCGGCTGAGCACCAACCTTCGTTTCTTTCTGGTTCCTGATTGAAGATGATGGGACGCAGTCTCATAGCTCTCCACGACAGCCTGTATCCTCCAAACTGTAACCCCAAATACATGCTTCCTTCCATCCATTGCTGCTGTGAGGTATTCCATCAACAATGAGAAACTCAACTAGTTCAGGCTCATGCCATCATGTATAAACCAGAACCATATCAGTCTCTGTGTAAGTTCTTTTCTGGTTTTATGTCTATTTCTCCCATAGATATTGATTGGCTGTCCTAGACTCTTGCAAAAACCTTCCTTCTGCTTATTTTCCCTTTATTTTAATGCAAATGTTATGTGTAAAATATATTATTCACCATGTCCAATTTTGAACTTTAAATATTGAAGTATTATATATATTTTTCTAAAGTTGCTTTAAAATCATTGTGGCTTTCCACTTCAGACTTATCCCTTTTGATACATACAGGTACAATTAGTTTACTTTGTATTATTATTTTGTGGTCTGAATACACTACCAACTATTATGCAGTGAAATATTATTTTACATATATCCATCGGAAAATTTTAATTAAAGTTTAACCTCAGGTTTTTCTGCAATCCTAGCACTCTTGATAAGTCCAAGATCAATCTAGCCTACATTTTCAGACTTTGTTCCCCCAAATAAAGTAAATTTTATTTTAAACCTTGTTATTAACAGGAATGAATTTTCTTTGAATGTGTGTGACCGTGTGTGGTATATGTAAAAATGGGCATACCTCCCTGTGCATGCCTGTGTATGAGCAAAGAAGCCAAAAGACACTGGGTGCCCTGTTCTGTTATCTTCTGCTTGATTCCCTTGATTCCTCTTCATTCCTAGTGTGACAGGGCATGACACCGAATCTGCAGCTGGCTTTGTAGCCAGTGAGCTCATCTGATGTGTCTGTCTCTGCCCCATACCATAGTACTGTGACCATAGACTTGCCTGTGGCCATGCCTGGCATTTCATACAAGTTCTGAGGCTTTGTACTGAGATCCTAATGTCTGTGTAGCAAACACCCCTACCCATCAACCATCTCCTTAACTCTCATCATCCTCACTTAGATTTCCTTTCATGGTTTATTAGACACTGATATAAATGAGTGACAAGTTTTAAGGCTGTGATATATTCTCTTTGAATTGTTTTTGGACAATTGTTGCCTTTTTCTTTAAAGTTAGTTTTTTTGATGGGCATAGGATGACAATCCAACTTGCCTGCAGCTATGTGGAATACCCTGCACAGTTTGATACAGGCACCAAAGATTTGAATTCAGGTTGCCAATCTCCTTCATCAAGCATTTCTCCTACTGAGCCATCTTCCCAGCACTTTCTTTTTTTCTTTTTTTTTTATTTTTAAAACAGTCTTATTTTACATACCAATCCCACTTTCCTTTCCATCCTGTTCTCCTGCTCCCCCACCTTCTCCCCACACCCCCCCCCCCCCCCCCCCCCCCCCGTCCACTCCTCAGAGAGGGTGAGACATTCCATGGGGAGTCAACAAAGTCTGTTATATCACTTTAGGGAGGACCAAACCCCTCCCCCTGGATCTAGGCTGAGCAAGGTATCCCTCAGGAGGGAATGGTCTCCCCTATGGATAAATATTGGTTCTACTGCTGCCCAAGCCACGCAACTGGAACCCACATTCAGAGGGCCTAATTTGGATTTTTCCAGGCTGCAAGTGGAATGTGATTGTAGAACTGTGTTTATAGACTTCCACAGGAGAGTCATTTTTTGGTCATTTTTATTCTTTGTTTCCTGAGATCTCTAATCAAGGCTGACACACGTTTATAGGGTGTTCTATTTGGGGCCCACTAGCAGATAAGTCACCCTTCAGCACCTTCATGTGAGCTGTCACTTTGTTTCCAAGCTTTTACTCCCCTGTTTTTCTTCCATGGCTGTTATAGTCTAGACTCTAGGTGAGCAAGGTTTGTCTGATGGCTTGAGAATTCAAGAACAATTGCAGTGGGTTTTTGATCCTACTGCACGTACTGGCTTTGTGGGAGCCTAGGCAGTTTGGATGCTCACCTTACGAGACCTGGATAGAGGTGGGCAGTCCTTGGGCTTCCCACAGGTCAGGGAACCCTGATTGCTCTTCGAGCAGATGAGGGAGGGGGAATTGATCGGGGGAGGGGGAGGGAAATGGGAAGCGGTTGTGGGGACGAGGCAGAAATCCTTAATAAATAAATAAATTTAAAAAAAAAAAAAAAAAAGACCTGTGCTATCTCTAGAGACAGCTTACCCCTATAGGATTTATTTCTTATTTCTGGACTGAAATGCTTTCTTTGACTGGTAGTTCAATTGTGGTATAAAGATTTTTAAAGTACATAATATTCATCACTTTTTCGAGCTCTGCACAACTGTTTCTCTGTACCTTTGGTACTTGATTTTATGGCATTTCTGAGAGGATGTCTGCATAAGATTTGAATGAAGACTCACAAAAACACAAAGAGTGTGTGTTAATTAATTCTGCTTTGAGTCACAGAATATCATAATAATGAGACCAGAAACACGTGTTAATTGTCTACTGTCCTTGTTTTAGTCAGATTTTCATCATTTGATATGGGTAGAATTTTTGTTTGTTTACAAACACTGGGTAGAATGCAAATGCATTTCTCTTCTTTGTACACAAGTGCTTGTGCATATGAGTAGAAAATGTGTGTGGCTGCATTTTATTTTGCTAAGTCCAAAATAAGTTGGATATAGAATTTATATGTATATTTGTATATATCGAATTAGCATATACTAAATATATACAATATATTAAAATGTAAATATATATTAAAATTAGTATATGCTACAAATAGCTATATATATATACACACACATATATATATATATGATACTATATTATAAACCTAATATTTGAGAGGTTTTTTTTTTACTATTTGGAGTATATACTAATTTTAAATCATCAAATGTTTCTAATTTTTCTCACAGCTGTTTGTCTAGCTCTAAGTGAGAGTTACTTGCTACTTTGATTTTGGTGCTGAAATTAACATGTTTCATTCTCTTGTCCATGCTTTGTCACCATCCTTGAGACATCATTATTTAATCACTGTCTCTAAAGTATCAAAAATTTCCTCAGGTTTTCTACCTGAAGGTTTCCTTAGCATGAACCAACATCCAGCTATAGAATTTATGTTCTAACTTGCACTACTGGAGCATCAACTTGAGGGCTAAGTTTACTCTGGAAGAGTGTATAAAGAAAGAAGGCACCCAACAGAAATTGGTACATGAATTAAAACAATGAATGTGACTGCATTTTGTTTATTTGAAGATACAGCACTTTAAATCCAAGTCTACTTTGTGATATGTTAGTGCAGAATCAGGTGCCCTCGATTTAAAGTTCTTTGTTGGAAACCATAAGCTCAAATGCATTTCCACAGCCACAACTTTTCATTTGAGTCTTTTATAAATACATTTTCTGTTTCATTTTGATATTCAACACACAGTGTTAGGGTTTCTACTGTTCACATTGCATATGTATTCCTTTTCCTTTATCCCCAGACAATGACAGACTACTTGGGGATTTACATCTCTGTGCTCTTATTAAAGAATGTGCATAGAATGATACAAATGTTGTGTATGTAGTGGAGGGAAGACTGACCGGTAGGGCTGTCAAAGTCACCTTGTACTGCCAAAACATCAGTTGCATGTTATCATCTCAAACAAAGTCAGAATGATAGAACATCACAAATGGTGGCAAAGTATTGGATAGCATAGATCAAAGGCTTTGTCTTGAGTTCTGCAGAGCTCGAGGCCATAAACTGTCATTGACATCTTCAGAGTAGATGTTACAGGCAGATCAGAGTGTCACATCTTTGAAACGTGCTGCAAAGATCATTGACTTCTTTGTGTAACAGGGCTGGGATGAAGCCTGTCTTGAGCAGTTAGGCGTGCTTCCAAGGCAATAGTCAATAATTCCTTGGATTTCAAAGAAACTCAGTAGTACTGAAGTTTCTCTGCATGCTCTTATTCCACAGATGATGTCTGCCCCTTCTCTGTCCTGTGACGCTGATTCTAGGTCCACCCACCCGGCCCCTTCACCAGTGATTCCAGTGGTACCTGTAGGAGACCATGGGGCTATTGGAGGTTGTGGCAAGAGGCCTCAACCTTTCTTAGCGTCTTCCCTGCTTCATGATCAGTTCTGCTCATGCTGTTTCTCACCCAGGTCTGTTCCTGCAAGCATAATTCTTGGTCCTCATCGAGTGTCAGCAACACTATTTTATTTCCTTTTTTCTTTAGTTTCAGGAGTGCAAAAGGTTTCACCTAGTTTCTAACTGCTGTGAACAGATATTTAAAATAAATGTCTCATTCATTAAATAATTTCTTTAAATATATCTGAGTGAATTATACTTCTCTCTAGGACCCTTTACAACAAATCAAGTAGCTTAATGACATGGCATCTAGAACACCATAGGATGAGAAATGAGGCGAGATACAGATGAAAAACACGGTTCCTGGTCTGTAGTTTAATATCTCTAGGATGGGGTTGAACTCTCTCTCACAGGGTCATTGGAAGAATTAAATGGTATAAGTAGACTTGCTGAATTTGTGGTAGTCATTATTTGAGCATGTGAACTGTGTGGCCTTCTGTCATCTCTGCACTGCTATCTTTATTTCTTTGTGACTGCTTTGCTACCTAAGCTTAGTGGCCACTCTAAGTGAATAAACAGCAAAAAAGTAATGGTTTTATAGTTTCAAGACATTTCATATTATAACAGCCTATTGTTTTATAACTTAAAATGTCTTCAGAGACATTGCACAAAAATAGAACCAAGAATATTACAAGCTAGGCATGGAGATGATATAAAGAAAAGAATTCAGATGTAGAGAGTTCAGTGTCTTATTAAATATAACACAGGTGATGCTCAGCAGATGCAGGATACAGGCTGGTCTACCAAAAGAATGTGAAGAAGTGAAGCATAGTAAGGTTGAAGATGAAGCCACCTCAGAGTCGAGAAAGGGAGAGGAGGATGTGGTTCTTGCACAGTTAAACAAGAAACTTGTGATGGAGGAGGATGTGGAAGAGGAGGTGGGACAGTAGGAGTAGTAGGAAGTGGCAGGAGGGAGGGAGAAGGAAGAAAAGTAAGAGGAAGGGGAGGAGGAAGAGGAAAAGGAGGAGGAAGAGGAAGGGGAGGAGGAAGAGGAAGGGGAGGAGGAAGAGGAAAGGAAGGAGGAGGAAGAAGGGTAGGAGGAAGATCTTTAGAAGAGGAAATGAAGATGATATAGAAGAGGACAAGGACTAGATAAATCAGGATCAGATGCCCTAACATTTGTGTGGTGTAGCAGAGTGATTACATTTTTGTTTCTTAATGTATAATAGTTACCCATACAGAAGAAAACTTGTAAATTTTTAATATGAAAACTATAGTTTTTCTGTTTTTGTCCTGGCATTCTAATTAACATTTACTAGTATGCTAGTAGTCATAATGTAAACAGAGAAAAATTTTATTTCCTATCCTTATTGTGAAACACTCTAGAAATATATTTAGAATCTTAATATTTTGTAATTCAAGTTAAATGCCTTACTCCATAATTAAAACATTGTTACTTTTGCACAGGTATATTTTATTCATAATATTTAAAGTTATTTATGAATTACATAACTTGGAAGTCAGTTATGATACAAAATGTCAATAGTTTTTAAATAAAAATGATTTTAAAGAACAATGGATAAATATTTAGCTTAAGGGCAAATAAAAATTTTTTGCTAAGGGTATTTAGGGAGGTTTTTTAAAGAACATATTAGAAAGTAAAATCTGTATAATATAATGACATTCAGCAGTGTTGACTGGGGATAGTTAATGTTAATGTGGCATATTTGTGTAACTATGAAGTTCTGTGGTGTAGTGACAAAACATGACAAACCTAGACCCGATTTTTTATATGAAACAAACACCATACTGCGTATTTCGACAAACAAACATTTTCTTTAAAGAAAAATGCTTTATTTCTCCAGCTACTATTCACTGTGGTAACCACTCCTTAATTCAAGACTCAGTGCTTTATCCAATTTAATATGCCTTGGGGTGACTAGGACGTTAGCAAGCACTCATCCTTTGCTTTTGGATTTTTAAAATTACCTGCCTGAAACTCACAGTGCAGTTGTCTTTGGTTGCCATAGCAACATCCTTGGTGTCAATATATGTTTGAGTGTATCCAGGTCATGGAGAAACTAAAAGATATTTCTAGCCATGCAATAATAAAAAACACAAATGCAAAATGGATATCCAAGCATGATTCTTAGGTTTACAGAATATAAAAGAGAAGAAATCTATTGACAACAGCCTTTAAGATTCTGCTAGGTCAGGGAACAGGCTTACAAGCCTAGAATAAGAAAGCAGATGCAAGATTTCTGAGTTTCCTGTTGCACAGTGGAGCTGGCTGCTGTTGGAGTAGGAAAGGAGATTCTTTGTTGTGTTTGATTGTCAGAAAACCAAAGGGAGAGAAGCTCCGTCTCAGCCTGGGTGTAAGCAGGCAAAATATTTGGAGACCAAGGAGGTAGTCTTATTTTTTCCACTGTGGGACTTGATAATGGAATATTCCTTAATGACTGCTTCATTAGGACTTGAGATTCTGAGTGGGTAGGAGGCAAACAGCCCTAGACTGCAGACTCAGTTGGTACCAGATGAAAGGCACCTTTAAAAAGCACCTTTAGTCACACAGACTCTTTTCTGATGCTCTTATTAAGGGCTGATTTCTGTACAATAGAACAAACACATTGTAACTGTGCTTTAATAAATTTGACCCATGAGTGTTTTACTTTAAGGAAGATGTATAATAGTATTTCTGTCCTTCAAGAGAATCTATACGTTCTCTTTCCAGTCAATATCTACCTCCTCTCAGAGGCAAGCATTTGAAAACTCCTCACTGCCATAGACCACTTTTGCCTCTTTTGCAATTAACAAAGGAAACAGCAAGTGTTTAGTCCTAGGGTGTGGCTTCTTTATATTAGCACACTTGAGGGTCATCAGTGGTGTTCTGTGTATGAACAGTTTGTCCCCTTTTATCGACCAGCAGTGTTTCACTGCAAAAATATAGAAAATTTTATTTGTTCTTCCATTGGATGACATTTTATTTGTTTACAATTGGAGGCTAATGGTAATAAAGTTGCTAAGAATGATTTGTGTACCACTATCAGTGTGAAACCATGATCTTGATTGGTTATTGAAATAGCCTTAGTGAAAATGCAAGTCCATGGAGACTTGGTAGAATAAGTCACCATATACAGACATGTTTACCAAATAAGAAGCCACTAGACAGCCTTCCAAGGTGACTGCATCAATTTGCCTTCTCGGCATCATTCTCCCGGTACTCTGAATGTTACACACTCTCATCTGTATTGGGGTCTTTAATTTATCTCAGTTCTGCCTCAAGTGTCGTTATTTTTGTTTGTATATCTATTTTCCTGGTGACTGATGTTAAATTTGATGGTGTGTGTTGAATATTTTTGCTATTTTTATGTCTTCCTTAGTGATTGTGTGTTCAAACCTCTCAGTGTTTATAGACTTAGTTGCTGTTTTACAGATGAGTCCTTTATTTTACTGACAAGGACTTGTATGTGTGTAGTGACTGTACCCTAGTCGAAACATGGTCCACTCACCCTCTGCACAACATATTTAATGAGTAGGTATGTCAGTTTTAAGATATTCCAACTTGTCAGTTTTACCGATGTTGTTGGTTTCTGTGTACAGATTGATAAACATTTAGCTAGTCCACGATTGTGAATACAGAATGATGTGTCTTTTTTTTTATGATTTTTGAGATAGGGTTTCTCTGTAGCTTTTTGGTTCCTGTCCTGGAACTAGTTCTTGTAGACCAGGCTGGCCTCGAACTCACAGAGGTCTGCCTGCCTCTGCCTCCCGAGTGCTGGGATTAAAGGCGTGCACCACCACCACCCAGCTAGAATGATGTGTCTTTTTGGAACATTCCTAACAACAGACCTTCTCTTTACCTTGCCCAATATTCAGACTTTAGTTCTATTAGTTTCTGTGCACTTAAAATGCAGTTACTATGATTGATAAATTAACTCTGTGTATTCACATGGTTAGGTTTAACATTAAGGTTTGTACCAAATATACATAGCAAATAGTTACTTTTAGTTATTTGCATTCCTCAAGGGATTTGTGTTTCCTCCTAATTTGTGTATCCAGTTCATTAGCATCAATAACCTATGCTATGAAGACAGCTGAGCACTTGCGTATTTGTCTGTTGTGGGATATATGATCACTGTGAACAGCGAGTTTGTATTAATTAAGTAAAATCGAACTAGAGTCAGGAGGTGGAACCAGCAACTAGCTGACAGAAAGTAATCATAGAGAGTCAGAAGGAGTCTGGGAAATTGATAGTCACACAGAAAGTAGGAGGAAGGGACTTTGAGTGTGGTGGTTTTGTGGTTTTTATTGGTTTGGAGTGACGCAAGACACAGCCTCTTCAGGAGACACCGGCGAAGAGGGGCAGTCAGTTAGCTGCTCCTCAACCTTTCTGAGTTAGCAGATTTTCACTTCAGCCTCTGATTCCCAAGTCTTTATTGGTAAGCAGATCGATAGAAATTTAGTAAAAACAAACAAATAAGCAAACCTACAATTGGTGGCACTGGCAGGAGGCAGATCTGGTGGGATGTTGAAGTCTCACCGCAGCTGCTACCTGGGAAGTGGACTGTGGAGCCACGATTATTGGCTGAAGCAGCAATAAATTCAGGAGCAGCAACTGTGCTGGCGGAAAACCAGCATTTGTCTATTTCTGGGACCTCTTTAATTTTACCCATTTGTCTGTTTTTCTGTTCAAATACAACATTGGCTTGATTACTTTAGTTTTACGTTTATTTCTTAGAATTTGGTGATCAAATCCCATCAGTTAAATTTCTCTTTTGAGATTGTTTTAAATATTCCTATATTTTGAAATTTTATATAAATCTTATGAATGGTTTAATCTACAAAAATGACGTCTTTATATTTGATTAATAAGGTTTGCATTAATACATGCTTTTGGAAAGAAATTACCAAGAAACTGCCCTTTATAGACTTTATTTTATGTACTGAATTCATTATTTTGTGAGCAATAAGAAATTATCATCATATACATATGACTGTAAGAGTTTAATTAAAAGACAAATATTATTTAGAATTTATTTATCAGTGCTAGATTTGTCTGAAATATAGGAAGTTAAACATTTTCAAGGCCATAGGCAGTTCAATCTCATTAAACTGTGCACTTGTAGCTCCCATTTCTTTGTTTCTCCAAAGTAATAAACTCTTTGAAAGATTCTTTTTCACCTTATGTGAACTATGTGTTCTTTGTATGATTTTGGTCATTATAACTATTTATATTTATTTAGTTTTCAAGAGAAATGATGAACTAAACTTAGTGATATTTTCGTTGCTGTGTATTTAGCCTTGTTGCAATTCATTTTATATGTTACTTGACAGGACTAGTATAGCTATATATTCCTTAAACATAGGCTTTAATTGCTAATAGGATCCACCATGTCTATAGCAATATTGGTTAGCTCACGTTATATTTGACACAAATGGTCAAGCTGCTGCTATGCAGTTTTAAAATGAGCCTATTCCTGAGGTGGAAAGGAGCTCTGATTTGCAAGTGAAATCCAAGGCATGGAGACAGGATACAGACTACTTCCCAACTTTCTTAAACACATTCACAAGTCAGGCCTATTTCCTTCCTATCTTCCTCTCATCTTCATTTTTAAAATCTCATTCCATGAACCTAAATGTCTTTGTCACCTTATCATCTTGTTTTTTAATGTTGTCCATTCTGGTAGTAGGTACACAACTGCTTTTATTCCTGTTTCTTAATATCATTAAAATACAGCCTTTCTATTAAAAAAGAAAGTGAATAAATTGATAGACAAAAAATAATAAAAACGTTGTGTTTTTTGTCTTATTTTGTATTTGCTTATTCTGTGTACATATTTATTTTCTTTTTCCTAAGGTAATTTAATTTTATTTATGAAGTTGACAAAATTGAATGCATTTATTATTATCATTTCTAAGTATCTATTTCATTAAGACTTTTATAAGGATTATTGTAAAACACAGATATTTATTTTGGTAATTAGATACCACTGAGTGGTAAAGAGAAAGGAGATCCCATACCATACATGAAATATTGAAATTAAGTATAAGGTTTAGACTTTGGTGGCAACTAATGTAGTCTTGAGGTTTTAGCCAGAAAAATCTTTAGATGAAAATCCTAAATGGCAATTTTGAGGTGAGAATGCTTACACTTCATTATACTTTTTTATGGGCAGCTCTGTGAGACAAAATTGTCTTGAATTCCTGCGCTACCAAATGTATCATTATAAGCTAAGGTTAGTGGGGATTGGGATTCTGTAGCCTAAAATAAATGCTTGCAGACAGTGTGTCAGGATGGGAAAAGAATCCCTACAAGACCTCCATGAACACCCTGGGCTGAGACTCAGCTGGGACTGTACAGGTAATTGTTGAGTTGTGGGCAGCTGGGTACATTGTGTCCATGTACTTGACATTGGATCATTGGAGAATGAGTAAAATATTCAAATAGGAAAATACAGCATTACAATATCAGATCACCAAGTATGCCCTAAAATCCAGTGGTCAGTTTGAGAAATTAAGCTAGAGCTTTTTTTTTTTTTGAGAACTTCATGGGAAAATGATATTACATGGGATCAGAATAGTATATAAATAAAGACTGAGTCTGTGCAGCTTCTAAGTGGATTTGTGATGATGGGAAACAGGGCTATTTCACACACTGGAAGGACTAGAAAGTACAGTATTAAATTATTTAAGATAAAGAAAGCATTCAGAACGGTCTCCAGTATGTAGTAAATTATCACTAAATGGTTTTTTAGCATTATTTTAAAAGTATGTTTAAATTACTCCACATCTCTCTAATATCTCATACATTGGTACATTATGTATGTTATGTGTTAAATGGTAACAATTTGAGCTATGTCATGTTTTAGCTTCTTTTTGATATACCTATATGCAAACAGACATGATTTATTTCTCTTTAAGCACCTTTGTTCCTGAGTCAGAAGGAGAGCTTCAGTTCATTCTCACTCACATACTCACATGCTGTAGGAAATCCTTCAGCCAGTAGCCTTTAAGTTACCCACCCACTTGGGCGTGGCCTCCCATACTATAAAGTTAATCTCTCTCTCTCTCTCTCTCTCTCTCTCTCTCTCTCTCTCTCTTTCTGTCCTCCTCTCTTCTGGCTAATTAATTTGATAGACAAAACTCAATCCATGTCAAAGGGTACTGAGGAATTATCTGAAAGAATTCATACTGTTGAATTTGACAATCAAAGTCTGTTAAAAAGTTGTAATAGGTTTGCAGATGGAGTATCTCTCCAGGAATGCAATCTTCACACTATCCAAATAATGTCCAAGGATGAGATGTTATCTTTAAAGGAAAAACTTCAGACCTTGGAATCACATGTACAGAATGAGGATCAGAGGATAGGTGCCTCAGTGAAATCACTAGAAATATATACGGGCCAGGAGATTCAGGCTTTACAAAAGACAATAGTAACAAGATTTGAAATTACTGAGGAAATTATTGGAGCTTATGAACAGGAAAAGAAGGCACAAGGACAGGATTTAACATTGCCAGTACCTGTCAGAGATGACTTACCCAGGGTTTTAGCTTCCTACCCTATAATCAACACTGACAAAGCATTAAGTTCTAAAGGCCCCAAAGGATCCAAAGAAGGTAGATGGATACCTATAGGAATGAATGATCTAAAAGAAATTAAGCAAGAAGTAGTATTTTATGGCTTGCATTCAACATTTTATAGGGAGATGGTAAATACATGGGCTTCTAGCAATAAGGCAACCCCAAATGACTGGCTTCAATTAGCTTCAACAGTCTGGGATGATGGGTCACAATTACCATGGAATTGTTATTTTTTAGAAGAGGCAAAAATTTTGGAACAACAGTAAAAAGCACAAAAACTTGAGACTTGCCAAGATCAAATTCTTGGCGAGGGCACTTATTCTGACTTACAGGCTCAAGCTCTTTAAAATGAACAAATTGTCCCTATGCCACAAAGAAGCCTTAAATGCTTGGGACAGGATAAAAGAACAAGGAGAACAAATTGAATCATATGCCAGGGTTAATCAGGGCCAGAGAGAACCCCTTAGTGACATTTTACAAAGAATAACTAAGGTTGTACAAATAAGAGGAACAGACTCAGAAGCTAGACAAGACCTTATTGAATTTCTGGCTTTTGAAAATGCCAACGTAGAATGGGCCTTTAAAGGTTAGATCAGTATTAACTGATGAATGGATCCTGCATACAATGAACATTGAGACATTTGACTACAATACTGAATCTTGGGTAAGAGAAGAAGTTTCCAAAAGTATGAGGAGACATCCAAATGCCAAATGTTTTAATTGTGGTAGAATAGGAAGGACATCTGAGAAGGGATTGTAGACAAGAAATTCCTAGAAGTAATTTCTCCTCTGGGAATGCAAAAATAAAAGGTATAAACCTTCTGGGTTATGTAGGAGGTGTGGCAAAGACCGACATTGTACCAATAAATACAGATCAACAAAATATAGACAAGGCAACTCAATTCCTTTGGGAAACTATTTGCAGGGCCTCTTGCAGGCCCCCAAGTCAAATGTGGTCCAGTCATTCCCTGTCACTGTGAAGGACATGTCTCACCAGAAAAATGAAAAAACCTAGTGCCTGCTGTGAAAAAACATACTGTTATGGTGATGGAATAAACATAGAGAATGGATCAAAAATTTCAATAGGATATAGGATATGTATATTTTGGTAGACTTCTGTAAATGATAAAAGACCAAAGCAAAGAGTGTATATAAATGGCATTGTAATTGTGGGATTGGTCAACATGAGTGTGGATGTGAGTATGATTACTCCAGAATCTTGGCATCCAATTGAAGAGATGTTCAATTCCTAGGAATTGGAACCCTATCTCAAGGAAAACAAAGCACAAGATGGGTTGAATGCATATGGCTAGAAGGACCAAGACGAAGGTTGAGGCCATATGTGGCTAATATCACAGTGAATTTATAGGGTTGTGACCTGCTGCAGTAATAGAATACCCAGATTAACATTCCTACAGAAACTCATGTTTCTGAGAAGGATATTATAAGGAACTATACACAAAAGTCACCAGCCATTCAGGTTGTACAAGAACACAAAGCAACTAGGAAACCTTTAGAGATACCAACGGTCACCTACTTTTAAAATGGTTAAATGAGAAAGTAATATGTGTTAAACAATGATCTTTAACAGAAGACAAACTACAGGCTTTAGAACAGCTGGTATAGGAACAACTAGATGCTCACCTTATTGAAGAATCAACCAACTTTTGTTATTCTCCTGTATTTCTTGTTAAAAACAAATCTGGTAAATGGAGAATGATGACAGATCTAAGAGCTGTTAACAAGGTACTTAACCTATGGGCCCTCTACATTCTGGAATTCCTCTGCCTTCTATATTACTAAAAGGATAGTTTCTTATAGTTATTGATTTAAAAGATTGTTTCCTTGCTGTATCTTTAGAAGAAAAAGACAGAGAAAAAATTGCCTTCTGAGTGCCTACTTATAATAATTCTCAGCCTACTAGAAGATATTAGTGGACTATTCTCCCAAAGGGAATGCTCAAAAACCCCACCTGTACCTATACTCTGTAAGTCAGCCATTAGAAATAACACTTAACAAATTTCCTAAATCTATAATTTACCATTAAATGGATGACATTTTTTAACCTGACTCAAAAGTAATTACATTAGAAAGAATGTTTGAAGAAGTAAAGAAAGTTTTACCAAGAGGGGATTACAAATCACTCCTGAACAAACAGAGAGGAGATTCTGTCAATTGCCTAGTTTATAAATTAAGTTTACAGAAAATTAGAACACAAAAGGCCCAAATCAAGAGAGACTGATTGTGGCTCTTTTTTTTTTTAAATTTATTTATTTATTAAGGATTTCTGCCTTGTCCCCACAACCGCTTCCCATTTCCCTCCCCCTCCCCCGATCAAGTACCCCTCCCTCATCTGCTCAAAGAGCAATCAGGGTTCCCTGACCTGTGGGAAGCCCAAGAACTGCCCACCTCTATCCAGGTCTCGTAAGGTGAGCATTCAAACTGCCTATGCTCCCACAAAGCCAGTACGTGCAGTAGGATCAAAAACCCACTGCAATTGTTCTTGAATTCTCAGTATTCCTCATTGTCCGCTATGTTCAGCTAGTCCGGATTTATCCCATGCTTTTTCAGACCTAGGCCAGCTGGCCTTGGTGAGATCCCAATAGAACATCCCCATTGTCTTAGTGTGTGGGTGCACCCCTTGTGGTCCTGAGTTCCTTGCTCGTGCTCCGTCTCCTTCTGCTCCTGATTTGGACCTTGAGATTTCTGTCCGGTGCTCCCGTGTGGGTCTCTGTCTCTGTCTCCTTTCATCACCTGATGAAGGTTAATATTCCTGAGGATGCCTATGTGTTTGTCTTTGGATTCACCTTATTTAGCTTCTCTAGGAACATGAATTATAAGCTCAATGTCCTTTATTTATGGCTAGAAACCAAATATGAGTGAGTACATCCCATGTTCCTCTTTTTGGGTCTGGCTTACCTCACTCAGGATAGTGTTTTCTATTTCCATCCATTTGTATGCAAAATTCAAGAAGTCCTTAGCGTCATGCTCAACTTCCTTAGCGATCAGGGAAATGCAAATCAAGACAACTTTAAGATATCATCTTACACCTGTCAGAATGGCTAAAATAAAAAACACCAATGATAGCCTTTTTTGGAGAGGTTGTGGAGAAAGGGGTACACTCACCCATTGCTGGTGGGAATGCAAACTTGTGCAACCACTCTGGAAAGCAGTGTTTCGGTTTCTCAGGAAATTCGGGATCAACCTGATTGTGGCTCTTAATGACTTTCAAAGATTGTTCGGAGACATTTCCAGTCTAAGACCAGCTGTTGAGATAACACCTGATCTAATACTTCATTTAAACAACTTTTAGTGGTGACAAAGACTTAAATAGTCCCAGGAAATTAACATATGAAGTTGAAATAAAATTGATTATCATTGATAAAAAATTACATGAGGCACATGTGGATAGGGTGAATCTATATCTTAATTTCATTCTAGTTGTATTGCCTTCCAGAATTTACCCTACAGGAATTTTAATGTAAAGGGAAGATATTATCTTAGAATGGATCTTTTCACCACATAAACCAAGTTAAAAAATAATGACTTCATTGTGTAGAAAAGGCCTCTGAAATAATCATAAAAAGAAAGTTGAGATGTCATCAACTAGCAGTAATAGACCCAGCAGAGATTATAGTGCCTTTTACTACTGATGGAATTTAAAAAAATATGGTAAGACAATGAAACTTGAGAAAGAGCTTGTGCTATTTTTTTTTAGGTGAGATTAATAGCATTTATCTCAAAAGTGATAGAATTAACCTTATGAAGAGAACTCAGTGGATTCTACTCTACTACTCTACATTTTATGGGACATACCAATATCTAGAACCCATATATTTTATACTGTTGCAAATAAATCAGAAAAGGCAGGTTACAAATCAGAAGGCTAGAATGGAAATTGAAAGTTGCACAGAGAAGCCTTCCTTGAGATAAATGGCTCCTTGTTTTAAGGAACATCAGTTTTTTGAGGTAGATTGAAAGGAATAAGCTAGTGAAATAAATATTGTGGCGTCAATATTTTCCTTCCAGTTTGCCACAAATTGAACCCAACAGGAAGCCCATGGAAATGGGTACTTCTTCTATAAGTGCATGGAAATTAGCTGCTCAAGGTAGACATGGGTGATGTGGAAAGTCCTTCAGTGTAAGTATTTCTTTTATTGGTTAATGCATGAAGAAGATTCTTGGGCCTATGACAGGCCAGAATAGAGCTAGTCATGAAAACTAAACTGAATTCTGGGAGAAAGAAGGCAGAGTCAGGGAGATAAGGAGACAGATGCTTGAACATTTCTGGTAAACCATGATCCTCATTTTAAAATATAAAATAATAGAAATGGGTTCATGAAATATGTAAGACCTAGCTATAAATATGCTTAAACTAGTGTCAAACACTATTGCAGTTAATACAGTGTCTGTGTGATTATTTCAGTTCTGGACAGGTGAGAAATGAATGAGTGGCCTGCGCCAACACATGGGAAGGTGCAAAGCTCAGGAGGCATAAATGGAAGATTCAGCAATTTGTTTCAGTTAACTTAATGTCTGGGAAGTTTCAGGCAACTTCACATTTTTTTTCTACAGCTCTCAGCCTTGAGTATCCTTGAACATGAGAAGCCATTTGTCTTGCTGTGCTGTGCCTTGATATGACTATTGCTACTGCTGAGGTGGTCTGGAGAGTAGGGGATTTTGTCTCATGTTTCCTGATCTAGTCAGTAGAATAGCTTCTATAACATGGTGTGATAAAAACTGGTTGTATAAATGAAGCTAAAACATTGTTTCCCAGTGTCTGAGGTTACCCTTCACCCCATTTCATACCTACCATGGGTATTGTGTATCATCCTGTCTCCTTTGATCATCAAAGTTGGTTTTCTTCATGAGACTTTTCTGTTCGGTATGTGAAACTCTGTGCTTTGGTACTGTCCCAATACCCATCTGACTTTGCTGTTGCATATCTAGTTATAGTGCTCTTGAGGAAAAATGGCCCATTCAGGCTATGTGAGATGGTTTGTACCTTTAAAATTGACTCTAGAAAGGGAAAGTTCTGGAAAAGGTAGTGAGCCTACTGTCACTATAAGTATTTCCTTTGAAATTTCTGGAAGGAATGACTCTGGGACTTAGGTTTCAAGTGTGTAAGTAGAGGTATGGGACAATGGTCTTGTACCCTGTAAAAGTTTTTCAGTTGTACTGGTTTATTAAAATACTGATTGGCCAGAAGCCTGGCAGGAAGTACAGGCAGGACTATCAGAACAGGAGAATTCTGGGAAGAGGGAAGGCACAGCCTGAAGTTGTTACCCAGACACAGAGAAAGCAAGATGAGAATGCCTCATTGATAAAAGATACCAAGCTACATGGCTAACATAGACAAGAATTATGGGTTAATGTAAGTTATAAGAGTTAATAAGAAGCCTGAGCTAATAGGCCAGTCAGTTTATAATTAATGTAGACCTCTGTGTGATTCTTTGGGACTGAATGGCTGTGGGACTGGGCAGGACAGAAATCTCAGGCAACATAGAGGTGGTTGAAGAAGACACCTACTGTACTGAAAGTGAATGGAATTACTACAGAAGGTGCAGAGCTCACCATGGAAGATTAAACAGTTCACATGCCTCCTAGTAGTTGGCATTCAGTTCTCATAGGCAGCTATGGTGCCAAGTAGGCAGTTGGGTCTCACAGGTTTTCTATGATGCTGCCACATTCTTCCACATATGGGAAGGTCAGAGATTAATCACTTCATCATCCACCTTAATTTCCCAGGGGCTACATACTCTCAGGCTTGGGAGATAAGGGACTCTTCTCAGAACCTACTGCTTTCCAAACCCTTTTTATCTTTCCAATCATCATTCGTCTTTGCTTTCTTCTTCTTCTTCTTCTTCTTCTTCTTCTTCTTCTTCTTCTTCTTCTTCTTCTTCTTCTTCTTCTCTTCTTCTTCTTCTTCTTCTTCTTCTTCTTCTCCTTCTCCTTCTCCTTCTCCTCCTTCTCCTTCTCCTTCTTCTCCTTCTCCTTCTTCCTCCTCCTCCTCCTCTTCTTATTCTCAAAAATCTTCATACTCTCAAAATAAGCTCAGGACTTTTCCATTTCATTTCAGTTAATATGCTTGTATTTGTGCTGCCTACGAGTACTGCCTCAAACAGTGCCTCTGGACATAGTTTGGTTCTTATCTGTCCCGCAAAAGCCCATTTGGTAAAGGCTTCATTCCCAACTTGTTTCTATTGGGAATTTATGAAGTCTTTAAGAGGTGAAGTCAGTGCAAGGTCTTTAAAACATTTCTGTAAATCTTTGAGGCTAGCCATGTTTTAAAAATTTTTAAATGTTATCCATGGTTGAATTTCCTACTGTTTCTACTTGATTTCTTTCCTGACCAGTTTTGAATTCCAGTCTGTGGTGGTTTAAATGGCTCCTATGGACTCACAAGTTTGAACACTTGTTTTTGAGTTATTGGAACTGTTTGGGAAGGATTAGTGGAGATATATGGATGACTTGTGACACTAGGCATGGGCTTTAAGGCTTGAAAAGTCTCCTGTACCATTTGCAATGCACTCTCTGCCCTGTGGTTTTGTATCAAAACCTGTTTCTTCTTGTCCCCATCATCATGTACTCTAAGCCTCTGAAGCTATAAGCAAAATTCAATTCTTTCTTTTACAAGTTGCCATGGGCATGGTGTTTTATTCCAGTAATAAAAAAAAGCAATTAAGACACAGCCCTTATTTGATCCCAAATGATAATATGTGTTATGTAGAAAAGAATTAATTTCTTGGCAGTACTAAAATGGTACAAGAAGTGTAACCAATATTCCTGGAAGAACTTTTTAGCTGAGCATATAATGCTAAGTTTTGGGTAGATAAAAGAATCAAGTTAGCATTAAATGAAATGATATTTAAAATTAAAGAATGTTTTCTTTCCAAAAGAAGAAAGGTCAAGATGCATTTAATAAATATTTCATTAATAGAAAAGTAGTCTTGAGGAAAAATTCAGGATGGCTACTCAGAAGTTAACCCAATTAAGCCTCCACTGTTGCCTAGATATCATGTTCTGCACAGTGTCACCCTTGATTCATGATTATATGCTGCTTGGCATATAAAACAGACGCATAGATTGATAAGATGGAACTCATGTCCATTTTCTGAGTATATTTAAAGTCAGTAACTGTTGTAAAAAATATGACCAAAGTCCTTTTCCACAGGGGGAAAATGCATGTGTCTATATACATATAGAATTTGCATCCTGTGTTTGGGACATTAGTAACCTAAGGAGACAGTATTTAGAAGCTGGGTATTAACAATATCAAATCTTGGCTACTGGACCAGAGAGGAAATCTCTTTATAGAATATTCCTTCAGTTTTATATCTGTGCTTGTTTTCCTTCAGTAAATGTTCTCATATCTCTTATCTTCATGTTTACCTAGACAGCATCTCCCCTACGTATTATGTAGCAGAGATTTGGATTATATGAATTACATTTGGCATATAAAACAGACACATAGATTGATAAGCTGGAACTCATGTCCATTTTCTGAGTATATTTAAAGTGGTGTTTCTATGTCTAGCTCTGCAAAAGGGCATTAAGGAATTTCCTCATGAGACAGGCATTGAACAAATGACATAATGAATCTGGTCCATGGCTACATTTTTTTTGTAGTTCTAAAAACCTCAAATCCTTGTAAATTTGTAAGATTCTATGTCTTCAAGTATAGACACACACATCACTACTACCACTGTGCCTCAAGATGCAGCTATTTGAATAGAAATATTGTGAATTTATTTATTCTGTCTCATACACTCCACTAAAGTAGATAAGATTGTAATTATATTCAGGTCATAACTTAGGAAACTAAAGTATTGATTATAGAGTGAATTTCCCAAAAAGACATAGAATGTCTGAGATGGTTAAAATTAAGACTCTGTTTTCTAAATTATCACAGTTTGTTTTTTTTTTTTTTTTTGGTTTTTCGAGACAGGGTTTCTCTGTAGCTTTGGTGCCTGTCCCGGAACTAGCTCTTGTAGACCAGGCTGGCCTCGAACTCCCAGAGATCTGCCTGTCTCCTCCTCCCGAGTGCTGGGATTAAAGGTGTGCGCCACCACTGCCCGGCTTAATTATCATAGTTTTCTTCTAATGTTTTCTCTTTGACAACTTTTGCAGTTATTCTGCTTCACACACACTTGGTGAATGTCTGTGTGTTGCATGCATTTATAATTTTGTAAGCTCTCTTATGTAACTGTGCTACAGAGACACTAGTTGCAGTCATAGATGACACGATATTATTAACTGAGCACTGATAGCTCTTTTCACATAGCAGTATAGTTGAGGAGTTTTTGACGGAGTGTCAATCTTGAAAGCAATGGTAATGATCCTAGGTTTCTCTATCATCAAATGCAGTGGCTGCTAAGTCACTTATGGGTTTCTTTCCTCAGGACAGCTTGGAAGTGAAAAAGAGATTGGTGGACTTTTAAGTACTGTAAATATTTACTGTAACCACCTCTTTGCCTCAGAATTAAAGCAGAAAGGCTCATAAAGAATTTCTTCTTTACCAGTAATTTTTCATTCACTATAGATACTGGACTTCATATCCACCTAATACTGTTGCTTTTGAAGTAAAAGGCTTTTTAAGAAAATATCCAGTAGCTGAACAAACTTCCATTCATGACTAATGTTTATACAATGTAGTCATCAAAAGTTGTTTTGCATTTTCTTAGTGAAGTCTTCTTACACTCATTTGAAAAGTGTCTTCTGTTACAAGAAGAAAAACACACAAATGAGCATGTACATATATGTACACAAACATATAATCAAATCCAAGTCAATAAACACTACAATCTTTTGAAATGTGTCTTCTGTTATATGAAGAGAAACACACACACACACACACACACACACAATGTAAAGATACAGAAACATATAATCAATTCCAAAGCCATAAACTAAACCAGACTGAGACAAAAATAGCAGAAGAATTTTGTGGTGTTCTTTGGAGCATGTGGATTTAATCCCACTGTCTAGAACCTGGAATTACTCCTAAACTCTAGAAATAGAATGTAAGGCCTCCAATGAGTTTCACAATTCAGTTCAACTTTGCACACTACATTTTATAATAGTCCAACACCCTTGATAATCACTACTAGCTTGCAACTTGGCCTTTGAAAAGCCCAAACAAAATTATGTCATATTCTTTTGTACAGTTACAGCTGTAAACTGTTATTGTTTATGCCATTTATTTGATTTTATGCTATCTGGGTGAGTCCTTGTGTAGTGTGGTTATGAAATCTTAGATAATTAATTTTTAATGTATGTTTTTATGTTCTTTGTATTTTTTGTATTTATGTCAATGCTTTGTATACCTAACATTTTATATTAATTCATCAAAATCATGGGATTCAATATGACATTTTCATACATGTACAGATCTACTTTGATTAACCATATTCAGCCATCATTATACTGTCTCAAGGTTTTAAGCATGATGCACACACCTAATATCCACAAAATATACATCTTAATCTTCTAACATCAAGCTCAAAATAATTGCTGTTGGCCACATCAGCAGCTAAAAATAATGTTAGAAACTTGTTGATCTGTTAGAAAATGAACATTGAGCTAATTAGGAATTAGTAACAAAAACTCATTTATTATGTCAGGACCTTGAGTCACAATTGATAGTTTCCCAATGTTTTCATAGATATCTTACACCAAGCCATTAGGTAGAGAAGCAAAAGAACAGGACAATAAAATGAAAGATCCAGGGAGATGAGATGCAGGCAAAACACAGAAATTCAAGCAGCTTTTTAGATCGAGACATCAGATGGCAAGTCTTAAAGTCCTACACAATACAGAAGCTGTTCCCATAGCTAGAGGCCAATGCCAGGGAATCCTAGTGAATCTAAGCCCCAAAGCACAGAAAGTTGTCAAGAGAAGACTGTCAGGTGGGCATGGGTGGGGAATGAGGATGGATGGCTAGTGGCCACATTTTCTGATAGGGATCTGACAGAGTCTTCTTGCTGGAGGAAATCTGCTTAGATGATCTGCCATTTTTCTTATTGCACTTCTAGTATACAGCAGAATTTGTCACAGAGCAGAAAGCAGAACCACACCTGTGTATGTGTGTGTTTGTGTGTGTGTGTGTGTGTGTGTGAGAGAGTGTGTGAGCTCAGGCTCCTTGGCTATGAGGTTTGAGGTATGTGAGTCATCAAGCAATACTAGTACCAGAAACTAGTCTGTCTTCATAGAAGGTGAAGAAATGGTGGGAGTTTGTGATAATCCAAGGGACCAAGTTTACAGAGTTCAAAGACAGGAGCTTTGTAAGACTGTTATAAGGAGGCTGCTAGTTAGTTTTGGGCCGCTTAGCCCCGAAATAATCACACAGAAACGGTATTAATTAAATCACTGTTTGGCTCATTATCTCTAGCTCATTATTGGCTAAACGTTATTATATAACTTTTATATATTAATTTAACCCATCTGCATTAATCTGTGTATCGCCATGAGGTAGTAGCCTACCAGCAAAGTTTCAGCATATCTGTCTCTGGTGGAAGCTCCATGGCTTCTCCTAACTCTGCCTTCTTCTTCCCAGCTTTCAGTTTAGTTTTCCCCACCTAGCTAAGTTTTGCCCTGGTATAGGTCCAAAGCAGTCCTTTATTAACCAATAGTATTCCCAGCTTACAGAGGGGCATCCCACATCATAAGACAGTGAGGCTGATTGTTGTTGGATTTTCTTTTCTCTAGCCTGTGTTGGAACACCAAAATATTGTCTGATTTATTTATTTATTTATTTATTTATTTATTTATTTATTTATTTTTTACTTTTTTTGTGGGGCTCTACCCAGGTCCCAAATATCATACACACAGAGTCTTTTTCTTATTTACAATTTGTTATTTACAAATACCCAGCCTTGGCTTGGCTTGTTTCTAGTCAGTTTTTCTTAACTTAAATTATCCCATCTACTTTTTGCCTCTGGGCCTTCTGTGTATCTTACTGCATTCACTCTTACTCTGTGGCTGGTTGTGTGGCTGGTCCCTGACTTCTTTTTTTCCTTGTTCTCTCATTGCTTTTCTCTTCCTTGTTTCTCCTTCTATTTCTTTGTCAGCTCTGCATATCCTTTATTCTGCCTTTTTATTGGTGATTCAGTGTTTTATTAGACCATCAGGTGTTTTACACAGGCAAAGAATCAAAGCTTCACAGAGTTAAACAAACACAGCATAAACAAATACAACACATCTTAAAATAATATGCTACAACAGCTGATGAAATAAAAGATACATTTTCATCCTGATGTCTCATTTCATCCTTCACTCTTTCAGTCATTCTCCTTCCATCCTTTGTCTCTTTTCCTCCTTTCTTCCCACCTCCATCCACTCCTCCTCTGTTTCTTTTCAGAAAGTGCAGGGCTCTCATAGGTGTCAGCAAAGCATGGCATGTCAAGTTGAGGTAGGATCAAGCTCCTCCCCTTGTATTAAGGTCAGGTGAGGCAACCCAGTCTGAGGAATAGGTTCCTGGAAGTCAGTCAGAGCATTAGGTACAGGCCTTGTTCCCACCACTAGGAGTTCCACAAGTAAACCAAGCTACACAACTGTCACACCTTATGTAGAGGGCTTAGGTTGGGCCCTATGCAGGCTCCCTAGCTGTCGGTCCAGAGTCTGTGAGCTCCTATGAGCCCAGACTAGTTGTATTTGTGGTTTCCCTTGTGATGACCTTGATTGTACAGTCCCTGACTTATCCAAGCCTTCTTTCCATTCTTCAGCGGGATTCCTCAAGCTCAGCCCAGTACTTGGCTGTGGATCTCTGTATCTATTTCCATCAGGCACTACAATCACTACAATCAGTCACAGGATGAAGGCTCTCTGAGGACAGTTGAGGTACTTACCAACCTGATTACAGGAACTGGCCTGTTCAATTACCTATTGACTTTTGATAGGAGTCTTAGCTAGGGTTATTTATCTTTGTAGATTCATGGGAGTTTCTCCTGCACCAGGTTTCTACCTGACTCCACATTGCCCCACATTAAGATGTCACTTTCATTGTTATTTCCCTCCATTTGTACCCAAACAACCCAGTCTCTCATGTTCCCATCCTCACTGGCCCAAAGTCTACCCAGGAGATGTTTTTTTTTTTTTTTTTTTTTTTTTTTTTTGGTTTTTCGAGACAGGGTTTCTCTGTGGTTTTGGAGCACTGTCCTGGAACTAGCTCTTGTAGACCAGGCTGGCCTCGAACTCACAGAGATCCGCCTGCCTCTGCCTCCCGAGTGCTGGGATTAAAGGCGTGCGCCACCACCGCCCGGCTACCAGGAGATCTTTTATGTTTTTACTTCCAATGGAAATCTATGTGTCTCTATCCCTATTGGCCCTCCTTCTTTCCTAACCTCTCTGGGGCTGTGAATTGTAGCACGGTTGTATTATATTTACAGGTAATATCTATTTATGCATGAATATATACCATGTTTGTTTTTCCGGTCCATCCATTTGACTTCACATTTCCTGATCTCATTGTTTTTAACAGCTGAGTAGTACCTCATTGTATAAATGTACCACATTTTCTTTATCCATTCTTTTGTTGAGGGGCATCTGGCATTTAAATAATATTTTCTCAGTTGGATTGCCTATAGTCAGTGCCTCAATCCCCTACTATTTCATTGGTAACTCATTACAATTTGGTTCCTATTAGCATGAAATTTCAGTTTGTAAGTGACTATTGGTTTCCAAATAGTCAAATTCAAGAAAAAAAATGATGTTTGTCTTCGACATAAGATCCTTTCCTTTCTTGTAGTTTGTGTTCTCTTCTGCTTTTTCTTTTCCTTTTCCTTTTGCTTTTTTCTGTATGTTGGAAAATCTCCTCTGATTGCGTACACATTTTTCCAGGGTGACCTAGACCCCCAAAGCTAGAGATTTCTTCCATTCCCTTGTTAGTAACTCTGGAGTTGATTTTTCGTGTCCAGAGGTTCTGAAGAGTTTAGATGTATTGCTGTTTGTCAACATGTCTGGCGTGTCTTCTGGAGGCTTTATCAGCATATTTCCCTTTAAGGCTGTCCAGTTTTCCATTGTCTTACTCACTCAGTAATATCACAACCATGTAGTCAGTCACATATGCTACAAGTATGTTGACCAGGCATCACTATCCCTTCCATTATTTTTCCCTTGCTAGTTCTTCAACATACAAAACTAAGGCGCAATGACCTTAGCCTTTAAATATTGTCTGAGTTTGCTCATTTCTATCTACTCCTTTCAATACTGCATCAATTGGTTGTGGATTATTCTCTCTTTATTTCTTCTCTTGGAGTTCTCTTTACCGCACATATGTAAGATGGTTTAACATTTTGTGGAATTATATGCTGTTCCTTTCTACTTATGTCACCTTCTCTCTTCTCATCCCACTTTTGAGAGAGGGTCCCACACATCTCACACTGTCTTCACATTTGCAGTATAATCTCTCTGCTTCTATCTTCCCTAGGCTGGGGTTACAGAGGCGTACTATCATGCCCTGATTACGTGGTGCTGGGGATAAAGCCTCAGGCTTTGTGCATGTTAAGTGAGTATTCTATGCACTGAGCTACACATCTCTAGTTCAGACTTAGCAGATCTCCCTCCTGGAGTAACAGTACTTCTGTACCTAGCTTCCCTTTCCCTATCCCAATCCTTCTACGACACTCCTGCTAAATCACCCTTCTGAAGGTGTCACTCCATGTCACTCTGCTTTTATTCATCTTCAGGACGAAGACTGGATTTCTCAGAAAGTACATGAGGCCCTGCTTGTTGTCAATTTTTCATTAGTCACTTGTCTCATATTTGCTGCAGTATTTCATCCTTCACTCTTTTATTAAGCTATAGCAAATGCTCCAAGAGCACCAGTGATTTTAGCTAGAGTTACCTCTCTTAAATCTTCCTTGTCCCCACCTCATCCCTCCCTCACCTTGCCTTATCACTATTCAGTTTTTACAAGAGGGTTTTTTTAATTGAAGCATTTATTGAGCTATGTTCTTTACCTAAGAAATGCTCCTTATCCCTACAGCCTGTACCCATAGCCCAATACATAATCCTTTGGAAGCAATCAGGCAATTGAATCTCTTATTAGTTTTTAAGTAGTTTTGGGGCAGTACTCTCATCCCCATTAGACCAGTATCTATCCTAGGATGTATTTTAAAAATGCATTGATATTTCTTGGATTTTTACCTCCTTAGTCTGATGTGAGAGGGTATTCTACCCCTTACTGTTGGCTTAGAAACCATGAGTGGACCTTCTGGGAAGAGCTCCTAAAATGAAAAGACTGATTTTGCATGACTCAGCCACCCAGCTTTTTGCTTCAGATCCTTCTAGCCTCTGCAGTATGTAAGAGAAATGACCTAGATTCTGAATCACTTTATAACTCAGGAAGAAAATTCAAATGTGCAGCATGAGGGGAACTCATCTCAATTCAGGCAAACATCAGTTTTCAGAAACCAGAGATAATAAGAAATAAAGGATTGAAGAAGCAAGAACTGCTGATAACACCGGTTCAAAAGTAGGACAGTTTAGACAAAGTTACTTGGAAAAAAAGAGCATTTTATGGATGAAATTGTCTATCTTTCCATTAGTTTCATTTTTGGAAATGGTGCTTCTTCCCCCCACCCATCCTCTCTCCAAGCCACCCAGTACCATCCGACTTACTCTCTTTAAGTGTGTGTATTATTCATATATTCATAAATAAAATCTGCTCAGTCTGTAAAATGTTACGTGTGTGTGTGTGTGTGTGTGTATATATATATATATGTGTGTGTGTGTGTGTGTGTGTGTGTGTGTGTGTGTGTTCAGGACTGACCATTTGCTATAGAATATGCAATTGGTATGCTCTTCCTAGGTACTTTGGTCAAAGAACACAGAGGTCCTTGAGTTAGAATTGATCTGAAAATTTCTACCTGAGAACTAGCTTTCATGGTACCAGAAGCACCATGCAAGGCTTCCAAAGGAGAAAAATGATCAATAATCCTGCCTAACTGATTCCTGAGAACAAGTAATACCGTGTGTGTGTGTGTGTGTGTGTGTGTGTGTGTGTGTGTGTGTGTATTTTAAGAAAAAAGAGACCATGAATAAAAAAGACCAAAGGGGTATGTGGAAGGATTTGAAGATAGGAAAGGGGGTGAAAAGCATCATTTCTGATAAAAAAAAAAAACACACAGTGGAAAAGATGGCAATGATCAGTATTATGGTATGGTAACCCTGAGGATGCATTAGTGGCATGCATACCTTGGCAGTAACCAATAGCTCTCTAGTTGTTTTTGAGACATGTTTAAAACCAACAAAATCATGCCTCGCACTAGAAAAGGTTCTTTGATCTTGTGACCACAGATAGATGCTGCAGGGCTACTCACTTGTCTGGAGTTGTTCTGCTGTTTGTGCTCTGTAGTCACACTACAGAAGCTTGCACTTTGAAGCACTAGCAGAAGACAGCAAGTTCATTCAATCCCCCATGGCCTCTGTTAGTTGCTTCTGCACTGACCTCAAAGAAACAACTTGAAGAAAGGTTTTTAACTCTTCACCGTCATTTGGTTATGTATATGATCTGAATATCCCGGCAGTGGAAATTGTGACAGCGGGGAGTTTTTCACATCCTGGTTAGCCATAGATCAGAGAGTGATGAAGAAACCAGGGGCTGTGTACCACCCTCTAGTGACCTACTTTTGCCAGCCAACCTTTACCTTCTAAATGTTCTTCAACCTCTCAAAATGGTGCCAAGAGCTTTGGAACAAGCATTTGAAATATGAGCCTGTGGGGACATTTTAGACGCATGGCATAACAAGTAGGAAATACTGTTAGGTTAAATTATGCCTTTGAGATGAAATGAATATTCTAAACATGCAATATGAACTCATTGAAGACACAGGACATGTTTTTAGTCAAGTGTCTTAATATGAAAATGACTTAATACAAGCAAGTGCCAAGCAAAACCTTTTTCTGTGGGTCCTCTTCTCTGGAGGAACTGGTCCATGAGGAGTCTCTTTGTCCCTGTGAGGAGCAGTCTGTGTTCTGGTTGACATCTTCTCTTCCTCAGAAGTCCAGGATGAATCACAAGCGTGGAAAGTTCATCTGGTGACCATTAATACTTAAGTTGACACTAAACCCAAAGCACACAGAGGAAAGATCCCTAGCTAGCATCCTTCAATAATTACAATACTCATTTCATTTCTTTCATTTCTCTCTTTCTCTCTTTTGGTAAAAAAAATAGTGACAGCTTATGTGCTCTGAAAGTAAATGAAAATAATAATAACAGTAACGGTCATACTCATACTTTGAGACAGGCTGTTAGAGGACTTTATGTGTTAGTGTGGTTTTTACCACAAATGGATGGTGTATCATATGTACTGTTCAGGTGATAAACCTGAGCCTCAGAGACACTCAGAAACATATTCTTCCTTTATTTTATTTTGTCTTATTGTTTATTTTTTGAGCCAGGGTTTGGCTATGTAGATCAGTCTGCCTTGGAATTATGGGTAATCTTTTCACCTTAATCCTAAGTGTTGGGATGGTATATATGTGCCACAAGCCTGGGAGAAATATCAGCAAACTTTCTAGATAAACCAAGGCAACAGGCAACCTGGGACAGGTATAGTACAAACAGTTAAGGAAACAAATGAGAGAGTCCTTGAGAGACTTTCCTAAGACCTTGAAGCGTGAATCCTCCTTTAATTGTATTGTGACCAATACTGGGTGGAAGGCGAGCTCTATTGTATTTGAGACCTTGCATGTAGCTGAAGTTCTTCTTCTGACAGCCTTTCTAGGCAGAGATGTCTAGATGTCTGTGGAAAGATGGAAATCATGGGCCTCACCTGGAAATATAGACATCGTGCTAAAGGAGGGGCTCTGGAATCCTGGTCTTTGATTTTATATGCTTAGGTTGATTCACAGAGAGTGATTTGCTCCGTCTAGTAATCTTTCCTCAATGAGATTTCTACCCAGAGTGTTTGTTCCGAGGAATACAGAACATGTATGTGTTCAGAAATCAGGCATTCACTACATTTCCTCCAGCCTCAGATTTTCTTGTATAAAATGGGAATGTTGGACTATATGATTTTTGAATAACACTAGAAATCTTATGTATACTATGGCTTTAAGACAAATGAAATTCTGTTCAAATAACCTCTTTGTCAGCCACATTGGCCAGCATTAAAATAAAAGCTTGGCCAATATTGTATTACCAAATTTCATTAACATGAAAGGAAATCCAGAGCAAGGAGCTCTCAAAACGCAGCAGGCCTCTGAGCAGCTCGGCTCAGCTCTGCTTGCTGCTTAGCAACCTCTCAGGATGTAGGGTGTAAATGGATACTGCAGGGCAGCAAGCAGTTTCAAGAGGAGCCATTGTGAGGTGGTTGAGTCTTCTCTGTCAAAGGGAGCCCTTTGGGAAACAGCTAGGCATCAGTTATGGAGTGCAGCAGAATTTCGGGTATGGTCTGAAAACCTCTGCAGTGTACAATGACATGTGACATCCTTTAAAAACAGTTCTTTTGTGTGTGATGGTGTTGCATGGTTATGTGTGCAAGCTTGCACATGTCTGTACATTGGAGGCCAGGGGAAAATGTTAATCATCCTTCACCCTACATTTTCAGTCAAGATCTATCACGGGGTGCTTACCATTTGGCAAAATTAGTTTGTCATTCAGCTTCAGGGATCCTCCTGTCATTGTCTCCTCAGGACTAGGATTGCAGTAGGTTTAATCCACCTGACTTCTTATGTGGGAACTGGGGACCTGAATCATGGGTCCTGGTGTTTATGTGACAATCACTTTGTAAACAGAGTCATCTCCCCAGCTCGCTGTCATTCATTTTAGAGTGAATGGACTTGGAAGATTTTCTACAGCAAAGACACACAGCTGCTGTCAATAGCTTCAGTTTCCCACAAATATTTACATGTATATGTTTTTAATTTTTAATCAGAAAACATTTATATATAACAACAGCCATTATGTGAGCCTAATGGTATAATATATATATATATATATATATCTTCATAAATCAGAAATATATGCAGAAATTATTTTACCAGGTCTTAATTTGTCAAAATTGAAGCATTTATTAATTTATAAACATGTATCATCTGCCAGTGTCATAGTGGTATGACATTCAGATACAAGTTTGAAGGGAAATGAAGGGGTATCTTTGCACTCGGAGTCCTTCTGGCTATTGAATTTATTAAGACTACTTTCACATACTCATCATGATTTTATTCTGAGCTAATATTACTGACCCAAATATTTCCAAGTGACAGATTGTTCTGTCTCAGACATGAAATGTAAATTGCTTTTCCTGACTGTCTGAGTTGAGAGTCACACAAAATCTTCTCTGGAACTCTGATTAAGACTACAGTTGTCATCCATCTCTGAATCCTTCCGAGTGCATTTGCCTTTCATTTGACCTCTACTCCTTGGTAGAGTCAGACATATTTTCTTCTCAGTATGGTAAGCAATACGTTTAATTTATGGACAACTGTGTATCACAAGCTGACCACAACAGCCACAATAATAAGAGGATGCTCAGAGTTACAGTTTTCTCTGACAATTGAATGGAAAATAAGCAGGAATGCCAACCTTCAGCACAGATAGAAGAAAACCTTGACTGTGTTAATTTTCTTTCTCTAGATGTATGCAGAAAATGGGTCTAGTAAGAGAAGGCAATTCTCTACAAAGACAGATATAATTATTCTTAAATCATTGATAACCAGATCTTTAAAGTCAAAATTGTGTTTGTATGCATATTTGTGTGTATGTATATGCATGTGTATTTGTGTATGTGTGTATATGTATATGTGTGTATAAGTGTATATGTGTATTTGTGTTTGTAAATGTATGTTTGTGTGTGTGTATGTGTATTTTTGTGTATATGTGTGTGTTGCTATGGTATGAGAGATTTGCAAGAAACTTCTGAAATTTCAGGCAAGTTAAAGGTCTCAGAGGCATCCTACATGATGAACTAAGAGACTAAGCTTTTAAACCAATTGAACAAAGTATATCATTGACTTATTTAGAAAATCTATTCAATCTGTTTTATCTATAAGTTTCCTCTTTTTAAAAGGTTCCTATAAATGTTACTTCCTGAAACTGTGAGGATTAAGTTAAATGAGGATTATATAGTACCACAAACAGCACCTGACTTAAGGTAGAGTAGCTCATTAGGTGGCACAGTTGGACTCTTAGAAATAACAAACACCTGAAAACTCTTTCTGGAATGAATCTCTTTACATCTCACATAACAACAACAATAATAGGTTATAGTGATTAAGAGTTATTGAAAACAATAGGAGTATGATGATGAGGGAAGATTTTTAGACAGTGTCTAAGCAGGGATTTTTTTTCCATTTTCCCCAATGTAGGTACCAGTATTCATGCCCCACTCTTTCCAGAAGCAATGCACATTGCAGCATTCAGTTTAAGACATTATTAGAGAAGACATACAAAGATGACAATATGCTTGTAGGTGTCATCAAAGATAGAGTAATAAAGACCAAAACACAACAACTTAATGTTAGTAATAATTAAAGAAAAACAAAATTATTTTGGCTGAAGTGAAATAGCTCATATTCAGTGTACTATGCCAGAGAGAGTCATGTCAGGACAGAGTTCATCACGGAGTGAGGAAGAAGATATCACACAGTGACTTAGGACGGGAGTTTTCAGACAAATCAGTTCACGATGTTCCGAGCTTGTACTATGCAGATATGAGCTGTAATTGCTGAGCAGTAAACAAAACAGTACTGTCAGACAATAATGTAGATTAGATTTTTCTCAAGTGGTTATTTTCTGTATTAAAAACCTTGAATAAATCCTATAGTCTGAGAAATATTGTTAAATTACTCTTTGAGTCTTTTCACTGTCCTTTACTAGTTTGAAAAACACAGATTTAATAGTCACATTTCAGGATATTATGTCCAGTAACACAAACTATAAGTTGAAAATATTGTAAATCAAACTTGCATGTAACACACATATCCCACAGATTTAGCACACAGTACCTTAGAGCATTGTTTCCCTGTGACTGAGTGGCTGATGAGAAAATGCAACTCAGTGCCACTCTCCAACATCCTTTCAAGTATCGGAGTATGAATTTACTTAAGGTGAACCACTTTTATACCCTGGTAAAGTATAAAAAGAAACATAAAGTGAAACTACTCTAAATTGGGTGGCATTTGATTTTAGGAGGGAGAATCACTGGAGTTGGGGTCTATGGCAGAGCAGAATAGAGCTAGGCGGGAGTGGGGATAAACTGAATGCTGGGGAAAGAAGGTGGAGTCAGGCAGATGCCATGTAGCTGCAGAAGAGGAAGATGCTGAAACCTTACCAGTAGGCCACAATCTTGTAGTGATACATGGATTAATAGGAATGGGTTAATTAAAGATGTAAGAACTAGAAATATGCCTGAGTTATTGTCCAAAGAGTGCTGTAATTAATATAGTTTCTATTTGATCATTTGGGTCTGGGTGTCTGGGAACCCAACACGTATTCTCTGATTACAGAGTGACCCACATAAGGTTCATATAGTTGAATGCTTAGTCATCAGGGAGTAACACTTCTCTAGAAGAATTAGGAGGTGTGGCCCTGTATGGAAGAAGTATGTCACTGGGGGTGGGGCTTGACAATTCAAAAGCTCAACCAGGCCCAGTGGTTATTCTGTTGCCTGCAGATCTGTAATGTAGGAGGTTCTTCCGTATTTGTGTTGCTTTCATTGGTTAATAAAAAAACTGCCTTGGCCTTTTGATAGGGAAAATTTTAGATAGGTGGAGTAGACCGAACAGAAGGCTGGGAAAAAGTGCAGTGCGGCAGATGCCATGATTGTCCTGCCCGAGACAGACACAGGTTAGACTCATGCTGGTAAGCCACTGTCAAGTGGCAATACACATTAATGAATTTGAGTTAAATCAAGATGTGAGAGTTAGCCAAGAAGAGGCTAGATATAATGGGCCAGGCAGTAATTTAATTAATACAATTTCTGTGTGGTTATTTTGGGGGTTAAGCTAGCTGGGCAGCAGGATGCGGGCTGCTCCTCTTACAACAGATCTGAACCTAGAACTTTCAGTTCCTTCTCTAGCACCATGTCTGCCTATTTGCCGCCATGCTTTCTGCCACTCTGATAATGGACTAAACCTCTGAAATTGTAAACCAGCCCCAATAAAATGCTTTCTTTCTCCTTCCTTCCCTCCCTCCCTCCCTCCCTCCTTCCTTCCTTCCTCCCTCCCTCCCTCCCTCCCTCCCTCCCTCCCTTCTTTTCTTCCTTCCTTCCTTCCTTTCCTTCTAAAAGAATATGCGTTATCATGGTCATCGTGCCTCTTCCGCCCTGACTACACTGACTACGATGAATAACTTTCCCCAGGATGAGCTCCCGCATTCATTATCCAATAGCAGGTGATCAGCTCTGAAAGCATATACTTTACTGAGCAGATTGTATTGACATGTTTAGGTACACATACATACATACATACACACATATACACACATACCAATTAAAAAGAGACTATAATTTTGAGAGTGAGCAAGGGCAAATGTACACTGGAAGGACTGGAGGGATGAATGTGAATGATGGAAATTCTATAATTATATTTTAACTTTTAAAATACAATTATCAACAAAAAAGAATTAATAGCAGCTGGTTAATTGCAACAACTAATAGAGAATTTTTCTCTTGAACAAACAGAGAAATGAAACAAAAATTGAGAAATGGGAATCTTTGCAAAGACTTTTTTAGCAAGTTGAACAAAGAATTTGGCAAGAGGAAAACCCCACAGAATTTGGAATATCTTGCTTTTCTTGTTGTAATATAATACTCTGACGACAGTAACTTAAGAGAAAAACGTTGGCTTTGGCTCACAGTTTGAGGGTGCAGTTCATCATTGTGAAAGAGTCATGGTGGCAGGAGATAGTGGTATCTGGTCATATCAAATACATCACCTAATAACAAAGAGTGATGTTCACTCACTTTCTTCTTCCTCCTTTGTACTATGTTCAGAAGTGCAGTTTATGGATTGGGCAGTCTTCCTACTTCAACAACCTAACCTAGATAACCCTACCAAGCATGCACAGAAGCTCGCTTCCTAAGTGAATATAGGTTCTGTCAAGCTGACAAGATGAGCTGTAATATGACTATAATAGGGTGTATGTGGATCTTTGAATTTGTGGCCTTCATGGACCTATCTATCATCTATAACATTGCTGTAACTGGTAGTTCTTATCTCCTAAGTAACTCATAAAACTATTTAGTGGGTTAAATCATGTAACTAGAAACCTAAAATTGAATAAGAGAACAACAAATTAAAGTGTATTATGAAACATTTTTACAATGAATGATAAAAATTTCATATAAAATATTTCTGGAGGTTGATGCAAAATTTTTAAAGGACAGACATATATTCTCTGAAGCACCTACAATGTATCTATTTTAATTATGAAGTCACCTCTGGATTGTGGTCTACTTTCCGTTCTTCCTATTTGCACAGCAAAATTGACTTCTGGAAATAGCGTGATATCAAAGATGTAGGCCCTTGCGGCTTTGGGAAGAGCGCTCTTGTGATGGAGGAAGGTCATTGGCTAATAAAGGAACTGCCCTGGCCCATTTTATTGGTTAGAGGATAGGTGGGAGGAGTAAACAGAACAGAACGCTGGGAGGAAGAGGAAGTGAGGTCAGTCGCGACAGCTCTTCTCTTGGAGCAGATGCCTGAGAGAGAAACCATGCCCCGCTCCCGAGATGAAGCTCCGACCCAGGATGGACATAGGCTAGAATCTTCCCGGTAAGTGCACCTTGGGGTGCTACACACAGATGATTAGAAATGGGCTAAATTAATATGTGAGAATTAGCCTAGAAGAGAATGGGCCAAACAGTGATTAAAAGAATACAGTGTCCGTGTAATTATTTCGGGGCATAAGCTAGCCAGGCAGGCAGCTGGGGTGTTGGGGACGGAGCCCCGCCGCCGCCCTTATTACGTCACTGTGGGATGGGAAGAAACCAATGCAGGTAGTTGAACATGGAAATTTGTTATGGGCTGAATTAAGTTCCTCACTCACACATTGAGTTCCTGACAATTCCTCAAAATTGGACTATTATCTGGAGACTAGGTCTTTATGGTGTTCACTAAAGTTAAATGAAGAATTTGGGGTAAGTTCTTACACAGGACAATTAGGACAGACAGGCATAGAAGGAAGGCCACATAGGGAAGAGAAGATTCATTTAAAAGTTAACAAGAGAAACTGGCCTTGTTGACTGCCTGAATGAGAGCGTCCAGATCCTTGAGGAAATACATTCCTGTTGGTTAAGTCACCTAGTTTCTGGTACTTTGTTATTTCAGCTCTAGAAAATAGAGAAAGGCTTGTTTAGGGTCCATTTTTATTTAATTATGATAAATTTTGGTAAAATTTCTTCATTGGCTTTCTGCCTTTCTTTTTTTTGCTATGAGCTCTGATCTTTGGCATTATTAGTTTTGATTTTAACATCTTAGCTGAATTTACTTCAGTTTCTAGTGTCTGTATTGTTGCTCTTAAATTTCTTCAATGATAGATTGCTCAGGGCACATTTTGTCTCATTCATTACTAAGGTCCACACAGCATTAATCTGGCTCCTAGCACTCACTTAACTGTTTGTAGTTAAGATATGCCACATGATGGTATACATCACCACAGAAGGAACTGGTTGCCACAGTGAAAACCTGCCACCTCAAAATCTGCTGTCTGTTCCTATATTGTTAAAGCACAACACATCTGTCTATCTATAGTGGTTTTGTTCCACTCTAGATAACTATTATTCGGCATATTTCCTATTCTTTCTAAGTAGAAATCCCCCTTGCCCCACCTTGCTCTGCTCCTTAGTTTTCCGGTTGGTTAGTGGACATTTGTTTGCACTGTGTTTTCACCTTTCCCTTGTGCAACTGGACATATTGTGAAAGTTACACCATGTGTCTTCAGGGATTTCCTTTTTGTGCCACATGAGCGCTCCCAAGACTTCAAAGTTATAACACAGTCTCTTTTCTACTCTTGGTGCTAATCTTGGTAGATAGATCACCTCTCCATGATTTACTGCTTTTCATTCTCTTCCTTAGTGCTGCTATGGTTTAGACATGGCTTGAGCATATCTCGATGTGTGTTTGTTTGTATGGAGCATTGAGGCAGTGGAATCTTTAGAAGTTAGAGGATAGCATAAAATAATTAATTATTGGGGTACTTCTCATAGGACTGGATTTGTTCTCAGGAGCCTAGGTTGTTAAAAGGGATCTTGGCACCATCAGTCTCCTGGATCTCATGTCTGTGCATAGCTTTCCAGTGCCATTCTCATGTTTCTACCTCATACACCATGCTACCTGGACTCTCTCACACAAGTTCTGACTCAAATGAAATGCATTGTTTTATGAAGTAACACGCCTCAGTTAGTTCAGTCTAACAACAGAAATTGGGCTATTCTTGTTTGTTAACTTAAGTACATATGAAATTAACTAAAACTCAAGTGGTTGGGTATACCTGTAAAGGATTTTTTTCTTATTAAATTATTTGAAGTAGGAATACACACCTTTAATCATGGCCATACTTTCAGGTGGCAGCCTATATAAAGGACATGGAAGAAGGAAGCTTTCCATCTTTGCCTGCTGGCCTTAAATCACACTGGCAAGTCTACTGACATTAGATTCTACTTCTTTGGGATGCTGGCATACAGATGAGATATCCAGCATTGTGGACTGCACAACTACTGGGTTCTTAGACTTTCCATTAGTAGATGGCCTTTGTTTGCCTAGTTTGACCACATCCTATAAGTCACTCCAATAAACCTCATCTCTCTCTCTCTCTCTCTCTCTCTCTCTCTCTCTCTTTCTCTCTTTATGTATATCTATCTATCTATCTATCTATCTATCTATCTATCTATCTATCTCTATCTATGTCTCTCTATATATTAAATAATATAATACATATTAATCTATATCTACCTATCATCTATCTATTTTATCAATTCTGTTTCTCTAGAGAACCATGACTAATAAAGTGGATTAACCATATTTTTAAATTTCTGGTTTTTTTAAATTGTTTTTGTTGAGCTATATATTTCTTCCTCTCCATTCCTCCCTACTCCCCTTCTACTTCTCCCGTGATCTCCCTGCTCCCTATTTACTCAGCAGATCTTGTCATTTTCTACTTCTCATGTACATTAGATTCATGTATGTTTCTCTTTGTGTCAAGATTCTCTGGGATTGTGAATTGTAGGCTGTTTGTTCTTTGCTTTATATCTAAAGCGACTTATGGGTGAGTACATATTATATTTTTCTTTCTGGGTCTGGGTTACCTCACTCAATAGGATGTTTTCTAGATCAATCCATTTGTCCACAAATTTCAAGATTTTTTTTTGCTGTGTAGTACTCCATTGTGTAATTGTATCACATTTTCTTTACCCATTCTTTGGTTGAGGGGCATTTAGGTTGTTTCCAAGTTCTGGCTATGAAAAATAATGAGCACATGTCCTTATGGTATGATTGAACATCCTCTGGGTATATTCAAAAGTGGTATTGCTTGGTCTTGAGGTGGGTTGTTTCCTAATTTTCTGAAAAAAAAAATGCCATACTTATTTCCAAAGTGGCTGTAACAGTTTGTACTTCCACCATCAATGGGAGGATTTTTCTCTTTACTCCACATCCTCTCCAGAATAAGTTATCATTGGTGTTTTTGATCTTTGCCATTCTGACAGGTGTAAAATGGAATCTCAGAGTTGTTTTGATTTGCATTTCTTTGATGGCTAAGGATGTTGAGCATTTCCTTAATTATCTTTCCCCCATTTTAGATTAATCTGTTGAGAGTTCTCTGTTTAGGTCTGTACCTTTTTCTCTTTTCATTATTTGTTCATTTGATGACCAATTTCTTGAGTTCTTTGTATATTTCAGAGATCAGCTCTCTCTTCGATGTAAGTTTGGTGAAGATCTTTATCGATTCTATAGGATGCAATTTTGTCTTGTTGACTATGTCTTTTGCTTTATAGAAGCCTCTCAGTTTTAAGAGGTTCCATTTATTAATTGTTGCAATCAGTGTCTGTGCTGCTGGGGTTATATTTAGGAAGTGGTCTCCTGTGCCAGTGCATTCAAGTGTACTTTCCACTTTCACTTCTATAAGGTTCAGTGTGGCTGGCTTTATGTTGAGGTCTTTGATCCATTTGGACTTGAGTTTTGTGCATGGCGGTAGACATGGATCTATTTTCATTCTTCCACATGTTGATATCTGGTTATGCCAGCACCATTTGTTGAATATACTTTCTTTTTTTCCCAAACCAAGGATAGCCAAAACAATCCTATACAACAAATGAACTTCTGGAGACATCACAATATCTGATTTCAAACTTTACTACAGAACTACAGTAGTGAAAAACAGCCTGGTATTAGCATAAAAACAGACAGGAAGACCAATGGAACTACATTTGCTCCTTTCAGAAAATCTAAATAATTCATTCATGAAAGAGTTAATTAAAATACGGTTAGAGAGATTCAAAAATTTTAATATTTCTTATTTTCCAAAACATAGCATATAGTTAGATATCATGCTTAGGGACGAAGTATATAAAAATGTAAAGCTGTGCACTTTGTGTGGAAATGAGCAGAGCATAAATTATAGTGACTCCACTTTATATAGAAGACCTTGATAGACACTGAAAGCCAAGAGATACTTCTCATGTAAGGAAAAGATGCAGAAGTCTGCACAGGAGAAAGGGGGCTTAAGTAACTGCTGAAACAAGGTGAAAAAGGAGTGCAAGACTTTGATGTTTGTTGTTTGTTTGTATTTTGGAGATACTCGAGACTCACTATGAGGTCATGTATTTCTGAAGCATTCTATATTAATGTTATAACTCAGTGTGCATTCATGAATTTTTCATGAAAGCAGGAGCTCTGATACTTTAGAATTAAGAAACATAATTTGGGTGTTTCCTAGGCAATGACTGGAAAGAAGAGGAACTCAGAATAGCAACAGAAGGCTTGCTTTACAAGCTGCTGGAGAACCGTCAGCCAGATAAAGATCTGCAATAAAATATTTTAGGTTAACACAGTTTTATACAGATAAATGAGCAGACATGAAAAGAAGGGTGAATATGAGTAAAAAGCTGTATTAAAAGCAAAGAAAATTAGTGCCTTCAGGCAGCTTAAGTTATTGTGCATAAACAACATGATGTGGACCAGAAAGGAAATATGACTGGGCCTTTGTGATTTAATTGAAAGTAAACATTCAATTATCATAAGTGATTACTGAAATTATTTTTGCATTCAACAGTTTACAGTTGAACAAATCCTGGTTATGCTTAACAATGACTTCTTTGTCTCATTTGATCATTTCAATGATCTCATGGTCTCTCATTATTTATACTGATAGATTATGAGGTTTCTCAGACCTGGGAACTTAGATTTAGACATTTGAATAGACATTTGAATAAATGGTGAAGTAAAAGGAGGTGGAGTTCGCAAAAAAGTCTCCTGTGTGTTCTGTTTACAGTTCTTCTGAGCACTCTCTGGTATAGATTGTTGAAGAGAAGTTGGTATCACAGAAAGGGGTCTTCCTGAAGGGAGTGCTGACTTCTGGAAGACAGCGTGTTGCCTCTACATAGCTACTGTTCCAGTCCCCCTTCATCTCAGTGTTGTTCAGACAGTATGGGAGTCAGCATAACGTCTCTTGATGTTCCTTCCTTCAGAATAATGGACTCTGGAACAAATATTTTGGGCATTAGTGTCTTGAAAATGGGTAGAATTTAGTTTTCCAGACCTAGCAATAGACAATAAAAGGAGAGATGCCCATGAATAGAGGGTTCCTTTGAGTGGAATCGGTTTCCCCTGAAGTACTAAGGGCAAGGCAGTGACACCATGATGAGCCCAGCAATGACTCAGGCTCAGGACTGTCTGTCTGCCAGGAGACACCTTATTCCTTTGGGCTCAATCTAATTTCCTTCTGGGGAAAAAAAAAGCCTAATTAAGACAGTCTATGGAATGATAACACCCTTGATTCTTTTTCTTTTTCATTCTAGACGGAGAACATGTGCTTTGTGAGAAGAAAGAGAGTCTAAAATAGGCAAGATAATTTCACCCAAAATATTGAATGAAAATACAAAATATAAAATATAATGGATTTGATTCTGGAATTTATTGCTTTCCTTTCACCTGTCCCTCCATCTCTTCTCTCTCTCTCTCTCTCTCTCTCTCTCTCTTTCTCTCCCTCCCCTTTCTTCTTTCTTCCTTTGCTAAGGTTACCCCTAAGAGAATGAACAACAGGTGCAAAAGCAGCAACCAGACTCCATTTACGTAAAGATGTCCTTTGTTCTTTGTGGACTGATACAACACAAGGAGCACCATTGTAAGTAACAAAGCCAGATTTACCTGTGGGCAAGCATTTTCCAGATAACCAAGTTTCCTTCAAATGAAGTGAATCATAGAGAAGATGAGGCTTCTCAAATACTTTTCTGAGACCTCAGACTTCTCCCAACATGAAGCCAGCTCATTAAGGATGCTATATAAGCCATGCTACATGTAGAGACTCAATGAGCAAAGGGAATTCAATATGTACTCTTGCTGGATTAGTAAGCTGGTAAACTTCTGAGTAGAGACAATTGTGTAAAGTTGGAGACTCATTTTCCTACAAGGAAGCAACTCCAACTCTCTGCACAAGTAGAAAGAAAGTCGATATGAGTTGGAAAACCTATACAGTTCATTGCAGCATTGTTGGAAACATTTTAAATGGGTCAAGTTTTACATTATTTTTGTTGTTTAAAATATTTGTGCCAGATATAGTTTCTACTATGAGATTTGTGTAAAATTGAAATAGAGAATAATTAAAATGTGGAAAAGAAATATGCCTTTAGGTTAGGTATGTACACAATGCCTTATGAAAGCTTGGTGCTAATTTCAAAACTGCTATTAAAGTTACTTTTAAAAACACGATGCATACCTAAGAACACTGCGTTTTCATCTTTTATCATAATTTTTATTCTTTGAGAATTCCATATGCTGCATTTTATTCATATTTATTCCACCCACCCTGCTATCAAAATCTATATTAGTTAGTGTTCTTTAAAATAACAGAACTTTTCTGTTTGTTTATTTTGAGACAGGGTTTCTCTGTAGCTTTGGGGCCTGTCCTGGAACTAGCTCTTGTAGATCAGGCTGACCTCAAAAGAGATCTGCCTGCCTCTGCCTCCTGAATGCTGGGATTAAAGGCATGTGCCACTACTGCCCAGCTAAGTAACAGAACTTATAGATGAATATCCGTCTGTTTGTCTATCTGCCTATCTATCTATCTATCTCTCTATCTATCTATCTATCTATCGTCTATCTATCCATCTATTTATCTATATGAGATTTATTTGAATGATTTACAGACTGCAGTCAAGCTAATCCAACAACGGTTGGCTATAAACCGAAAGTGCTTCAATCCAATAGTTGCTCTGTGTACTAGATTGGATGTCTCAGTTGATCTTCAGTATATGCTGGTTTCCTGAAGAAGTAGGCTTCAGTGCCAGTGAAGGAATATATTTGCTAGTAGAGAGAGCAAGCAGGCAAAAGGCAAGCTTCTATGTCCTTATGTAGGCTTCTAGTAAATGGTATAGCCAAAATGAATGGTATGTTTTCTTGCCTCAAAGGTCTGGACTAGAAAGGGATTCACCCATTTCAAACCAAGCAACAAATCTCTCAGATATGCCTTCCATTTCTGGACCCTAGTTCATTCCAGATGTAGTTAAGTTGACAACCAAGAATAACCATCACAAGGTATAAACATCTTGTTAGGCCATACATCTTCTGTACTGTATCCCATTTGGTTTGATGAAATGGGATCATAGTTTCCCATTCAAAGTGTTATCCACAGACCAGACCAATGTCATTTTCTTCAAATATATATTTTAAACATTGGACTGTAGGTTAAATGCAGGTTTACTGTACTAGAGGCTTACTGTAGTAAAAATAAATAAAAATAAAATTATATGCATATTAAAATCTGAGATCTAAGATAGACATCTTCAACTTTTGGGGCAACAATTTGATGGATCATTATGAGTGGTGAGATGAATCATAAGTATAGAATTATTACTTACAAACAAAGTATAAAAAATTTCAGATGGCTTAGAGGATAAAGTAAATCTAAAGTCCTTCACAGAGAATATCAACCAAAGCCATGTGCCTTTCCTGAATGGGAGGAAAGAACAGACATGTGTCTGGAATCATAAGGATGTATTACCATACTGAAGACATTTGAGGTGTTGTGTTTGGATGAAGGGAGAACCACGTGTTTTGAGGCTCCAGGAGAGTTTATTATTTCCATATAGCTCTAACTTAAAAAGCTGAGACAACCAGAGGAGGAAAAGCTGAATTTGCTGATAGTTTCAGAATTTTCTGTTCGTGGTTATTGGCTTTGAGGATTCTGTGCTTGTGACAGGTAGAACTTTGTAGTGGCACAAGTATGTGACAGTGGCTGCTCATCTCATAGTGGGCAGGAAGCAGAGAAAATGAGAAGGTCAAAAGTTCATTCCATGGACTTGCTACCTCCAGATAGACTCTGTCCCACAAAGTTTCTGCCACTTTCCAATATTGTAAACGGAGGCTGCTTGCTCATTTCCGGGCCATTCAGACCTGAATAATCACACAGAAACTGTTGATCAATTACTGTTTGGTCAATAGCTTGTACATATTTCTAACTAACTCTTGCATCTTAAATTAACCAATTTCTATTAATCTGTGAATCATCACAAGGCTGTAGCCTACAGGTAAGGTTTCGGCTGGGGGCTGGTGTCTGTCTGATGTGAGAGTCCCCTCTGTGTGTGTGATTACCATCAATGAATAAAGAAACTTATTCTACAACAGTTTTATAAAAAATGCTGTTTATGGCTAAATCTTCCCAGTTTTGCCAGTTAAGATATTAAACTTTTAATTTAAAACAGTAGCCTGTCTAATACAAAAGGGCAGGATAAAAGCTGGAAAATGGTTTCACAGAATATTGACTATGATCAATGTTTCTTATACTAAACAATAGATTCATTGATAATTTTAAGATTGATTCCTGGACAATTGCCTTTGCTCAATTCAAAGGCAAAAACAATAATCTTTTCCCAGATCATTGCTACAATTCACACAACTGTATTTTGCTAATGTTATAGCTAAAAAATCCCTTAAAGGATTTTATGCTAAATTTTACAAATGGCTCTTCCATTGGAAGAACTGCATATATGACTAATAAAAAAAATTATGGAGCGTAACAAGGCTCCTTAAAAGCAACTCATAAAAGTTGCAAACAGATCCTGATGCAAACAGATCTGGCATAAGAACACCAAGCTGACCTTTACTAGAGCAAGGTGGAAAAGCCCTTGCAATGCATTATGAAAAAACCCGACCTATATATATTTGGGGTCGAGGATATGCTTATGCTTTTTTCACAGAAAGAAAATAAAAGCTGGATCTGGTGTCGAGGCTGCAGACGCCCCACAGAGGAGTTCCAGAGGTGACTGGGGAGAGGTCCTTGGTCCGGCCTTTCCTGCCCCCAAGGAGAGGAGTGCCTGATAACAGAACCTGCTACACCACTCTACAGGAAGTCATTCTGCCTCTATAGTCCAGGGAGACCCGGCTGAGATAAGTGCCAGGATGTGCTTCAGATAGCTGAATCCAATTCACCTCACTCAGAAATCCCACCTGTAGTAATAAGGAGTGGCGGGGCTTCGTCCCCAACACCCCAGCTGCCTGGCTAGCTCATGCCCGAAATAACAACACACAAACTGTATTCATTTAATCACTGCTTGGCCCATTTCTATCTAGCCTCTTCTAGGCTAATTCTCACATATTAATTTAGCCCATTTCTAATCATCTGTGTAGCGCCCCTAGGTGCATTTACCGGGAAGATTCTAGCCTATGTCCATCCTGGGTCGAAGCTTCATCGCATGCGTCTGCCTGGAAGTTGGGAGCATGGTGTCTCTCTGAGGCGTCTGCTCCCAAGAGGAGAGCTGTGGAGTCTGAGCTCACTTCCTCTTCCTTCCAGCGTTCTGTTCTGTTTACTCCTCCCACCTATCTTCTAACCAATGAGGGCCAAGCAGTTTCTTTTTATTTAACCAATGACCTTCCTCCATCACCCACCTGCCCTGAAGCACAAATGCTAAAGTGTCTCTGCAGTTTAAATTCTGGTTTGCTTTGAAGCTAAGGTGCAGACTAAACATCAGACTGCTGTAATCCTTGGGACACAAAACTCATTTTAATTAAAATCCTAACCCCTCTTCACTTAAGAAGGAGGAAGATTGGGGGTTCCTATCACTGTTGCTCAGAGACTGGAACTGGTGGTATTTGATAACAACAATGTATGTCATTGTACTCTTACTACAATTGATCTAATGATATTTGTAACTGCTTATAGATGTTGGGAAAGGTTTGACACACACTGTAAAGTGTTTGGGTTTAATACATATGTTAAGAATTTTAGATTTTGATCCCTTTTACACTGCCCTAATTTTTGGCAGGCAGCACTCGTAATCTTATGGTGGAACAGGCATTTAGGAAGGAGATATACCATAGGCCAGACTAAAGGTGAATACTGAGTTTGGAAAATGCCCTTTCTTCTTGTCTGGAAGATGGAGTTATTGGTGTCCAAATTATATCATTATATCTTTTGTTTGAGGAGCTCCTCACAGTCTTTTCATTAATGATAGACGCAGGGGCCCAATGACGGGAGTTAGTGTGGACCCTCGCCTGAACAGTACACCATACAGAGGTTGTAGAAACTGGCTCCACATGGCATGGTGCCAGGCACGAGGAGTGCTCTCCACATGGCCTAAGACAGGGTGCCCTGTGGTCAAAGGCCTGCTTACTTTAGATCTTGCTAGATACCTTTTATTTGAGGAGCTCCAAGGATGGGTGACTTGTGGCAGGACATCCCCCAACCTAAGACAGGGTCCTAGGAACCCTAGGATGGGTAAGGGGGAAAAAAGACCTCGTCCCCACTCGACCTAAGAATCATAATGCACCCCTCTGTTCCCAGGAGAGATAAATTGCTTCACCATTCGAGAGAAGGGTCTCTCCTTGTCCCAGTCCCTTCTCCTTTAGATCTGACACCATGGTTGGACTCTGACCTGGTGCCCTCCACTTGATATCTGCCTGTCTTTATAAAAGAAAGGGGGATCTGTCAGGAGCCGTTTCCTCCTAGGATTATTGCAGGAACCATCACCCTGGGGAGTCTGCAGAGAACCCCACACCCCTAATTGTGTTAGGAATTGTTCTATTGACAGAGCCTACCTCACACCCAAATTGGCTGTTAATGGACAGCTATCTGTTAGCAGAACCCACCCCACATTCCAAACTATCTAGGTGTGTCAACTCCTAGTTGTGACTTCCTGGCCTACGTGACCTGACTGAACGTAACCCCCTGGCCTACATGACCAACGTGAACCACGTGACCAACGTGAACTATGCGGCAAGAGTCCAGGCCCCTGTGCCCACCCCCAACTCCTTATCCTATATAAGCTGTAACCTGTCTCTAATAAACGGAGGCTTTGACAAGAACCCCGCTTAGCCTCCTTCTTCTCTCTTAGCCCATTATCTTCCAGATAGTGCCTCTCCGGGACCCTGGAATAACTAACTGCAGGGTGGGTTACAACACCTAGACTAAGTAACCCACCCAAAGCGGCTTACATGTGATAATTATCTTTTGGTATCTGGGTTACCTTACTCAAAATAATGTTTTCTAGCTCTATGTATTTGCCTGCAAAATTCAGGATGTCATTATTTTTTTCTGCTGTGTAGTACTTCATTGTGTAAATGTACCACATTTTCTTTATCCATTCTTCAGTCAAAGGGCATTTATGTTGCTTCCAGTTTCTGAAACAAACAATGCTGCTATGATCATAGTTGAGCACATGTCCTTGTGGCACGATTGAGCATCCTTTGGATATATACCCAAAAGTGCTATTAATGAGTCTTGAGGAAGGTTGTTTCCTAATTTTCTGAGAAATCACTACACTGACATCCAAAGAGATTGTACCAACTTTCATTCCCACCAGCAATGCAGCATTTTTTAAAAAAAGATTTTATTTTCTGTATCCAGACAGACATAAATATCAGGAAGAATAGTGGGTCATTTGTGGTTTTGGAAATCTTAATTCAGACATAATCTCAGTTTCTTGAGACATGTCTTCTAAGATGTTAGTTGAGTTCTATTCTTCTTCCCTGGGACATGGAGCTGGAACTATACTTTTCTGTTTTTCAAATTTCCAAATTATTTTCATTTGAGGAAATAAGAACATCCCAGACTAAAGAACAATTAATAAACACTCAGAAAAAGAAATTTAGGTTCAACCTGAAGACCAGAAAAGCAATGCAGCCAACCACTGGCTCTTACCTTGACCTCAGTCTGAAAATGACGATCCTACCTTCAGGAATCTTGGGATGAGACTGAGCCTGTGAACTGTCTACTCCCATTTTATAATCTTCTCTAGGGCTGGGATTCAAGGCATGCACCACTGGAATTAAAGACATGCATTGCCTGGTTTCTATGGCAAGTAATTTGGCTACTGGGATTAAAGTATGTGTTACCACTGCCTGGTCTGTAAGTTTGACCAGTGGGGCTGTTAACTCTCTGATCCTCAGGCAAGTTTTATTTATTAAAACACAAATAAAATACCACTGTACCAGACAAAGTTTTCTTTATTGTTTAGTGTATCCTGCTGCTATTTGCCTAAGATAGTAGGCAATGGTCTTATGAGGCCTGTGTATTTGGTAATTTAGATTTTAGTAAGAATGTTATAATTTTATACCAGAAGCATAAGATTGTAGGAGATTTTAAATGTACATACTATCTGTTAATACATATGATTTATTGTAACATGTCATATATTATGATATATGTCACATGTAATATATACATGTTTATGTGTGGTTTTTTTTCTGGTGCTTAGTGATCTTTCCATTACCCCAAGTTTATGGCCTTTTCAGAGAAGGGATAAGATATCTGTTAGAGAAAATTTCTAACTTGAGCCTTACTCTGGATTTTGAACTTTGAAATTCTTGCCTGGTCTTCAGAGGCACAAAGGAGGAAAAGCATGACTTGTGTGTGGCTAGAAGAACATAACTGGGTCATCTGAGAATTAGGTCAAATGAGGATCCTTCTACCTCAGGTACACAGTCAGAAAGGACCCAGATGGAGTCAGCAGAATGACAGAGATGGAATGTATTCATGGTGACTATAGGAAGATGCACGTTGGCATGACAGAGACAGTCCACGTCTCCAAGAGTGCTAGTCACTAAAGGTGGTGCTCTATTGGTAGTTTCATTTCCACTGCCCACCCTGTTGGCAGCAGCAATACGATGGACGTGTGAGGCCAGAAGAACACTGAGAGTGGATTGAATCAAAGGCCACCGGCCATCAGGCATTGTGTATGAGAGTTGTTTAGCAGACCAATGGTAATGGATCTAATAAGGACAGAAGCTGCCAACTGAGGCTTCATACATGTTTTGTCAGGCTACATACAAAAGCATGGTACTGTATGATACCTCTGGAATTTATATGTCACCTCAGGACAGAAAAAAGATTTATGATTAAATTTCATTTTCATCACTCAGTAGAATGGGGCTGAAAGTAGAAATTGAGTTCTATTTTTAGAAAAATAAGGTAGTATTTCTTTTAAATAAATATCTCTTTGAATAAAGTTTTTGCCTAAAATTTCTACTTATCATAGTACCTTTCTTCATATGTGCATGGGATTGGGAATTGCGATAGAATGTATTTCACGGAGTAAAGGGCCATCTTCCCTGCCATCTGTCTTTCCTACCCTAGCTCACTGTGTTACTTACAATGGAAGAGCTTTTGCCCCTCCAGCATTCTCTAATCTTTCCTAATGTTTTCTCTCAGTATTGTTTGCCTTTGACATCAGAAACAATGAAGGCTGAATTAAACCTAGAAACATTTAAGGATACTGTCATTCTCAGGTGACATCATTTTTTTTTCAGAATTCTGCGAATGAAGGAAATCCAACCACCTTCTGAATACACTTCATTTATGATGTACAAATTGTTCTGTTGATGGGGAGAAGGCGAGCTATGCTTTCCCTGTCATACACCATTTTGCTAACCAGCCATTTCCGAAGCAGGAGGGGATGTTCCTTTTTACATTGACCGGGTCAAATCTGTGCCCCGTGTAGACACTTCAGTGTGTATACCAGAGCACGGTATTTAATTGTCTGGGGAACTAAGAATTGGATTTGCCTTTCACAGGCATTTTGCCTGTAGAAATCTAAGTGCAGTCTGCTGGAACGCTTGCTCTTCCTGCTGTGCTCCCGTGTTGCTGGCTACTTAGCCACCTTTGTCAAATGGCGGGCAGAGGGCAGCACAACTGCTTCGACATGTCACTTTGATAACATACTGAATTGCATTAATGGGACAGTCAGAAATTGGTAAGTTTTTTTTCTTCTCTCTTTGCAGATGTCTTGGTTTTGTGACCACATTGTCTAATAATTTTACTAATAACTTGTCCATGATAGCCAGTCACAAATTTCTCCTATAAAAGTATGTTGGGATCCATAATTCTGAAGAAGTGCCTGGAAGGTTCTAGGAGCTCATTCCTTGCTGCAGGTATCTGAGGGGAGGACCCTGAGGGGAAGCTATCTTCATATTTGAATGAAGATATGACTGATGTTCCTTGTCACCACAGGGGACCACACACAGGACCTGAGAGGAATTATTTGTCTCTCTCACTGTCTTTGATCCAATGGCTCCGGAAGAAACATGGAGCAATGAGAAAGTACTAATGTGGAAACAGGCCAGGAAGAAAGCAAGGTCTAGAACACAACGAGGTCAAGCTTAGAAGGGCAGGAGCCCCTGATAAAGGAGCCCCTAACTCTTTTCAGCTGAGCTGTGGTACTCCATGAGATGAAGCTCCAGGAGCTCAGCTGAAGGTGATCACTATTCATAACTGGCTTTGTACAAGAGCATACAGCCCCTGGCTTCCATTCACACCAGACAGAAGCCTGGGTAAAGAAGTACTTCCACATGCTTTTCACCTACTAAGAGGCGGCAGGGCTTGAAGTAAGCGAGAAGAGATAAAAGCATCAGGAGTTATCTTTCCTGTACAAGAGAGGTAGAATTGGAAATGGAGAGAGGATTTGGGGAAACAGAGCCCTCAATGGAACAGTCCGAGCATCACCACAGGGATCTGAGCATGTAACTTAAGGGTGGAAAGCATGCCTAGCATGTGGGAATCCTGGGTTCCACCCACATCTCCAAGGGTAAAAGTGTTGTTCTAGGAAGGGAATTGGGAGGGCAGGACTGGGGTGCATAAACTATCATATAGAAGGTTTCTTCCAAAGGTATGGAAAACAATAGTATGATGACTTTTCATAATTCAATGAAACAAGTTGGTTAAAGAATAGCAACCCCTCATTCTATTCAGTATTGGTTTTGCTTGTCCCTTTTATTAGTGCAATGTAACTATGTAGAATACTGGGTTTTACTGTGGCTTTTTTATACCTGCATATAGCATATCGATCATGTCTACCCTTGGAACACTTGGTCTTCTTTTAGGGTGCTGTGATGGCTGATTTTGATTGTCTACTTGACTAGACTAAAACCTATCTGGTGCTGGGGAAACACACTTCTGTGTGTCTGTGGGGTGTTCCAAGAAGGAATGATAGGAAGGATGTAACAATAGGAGCGGCAGGCCGCTTCCTGCCACCCAACTAGCTTTGCACCCAAAATAATTACACGGAAACTGTATTCTTTTAAACACTGCTGGGCCCATTAGCACTAGCCTCTTACTGGCTAATTCTCACATCTTGATTAACCCATTTCTAATAATCTGTGTAGCACCACGAGGTGTAGCTTACCAGGAAAGATCTTAACCTGCGTCCATCTTGGAGAGGAGAGCTATATCGTCTGCCTGACTGCCTTCTTCCCAGCATTCTGTTCTGTCTACTCTGCCTATCTGAGCTGCTGTCCTATCAAAAGGGCCAAGGCAGTTTCTTTATTAACCAATGAAAGTAACACATCAACAAATGACCCTCCTCCATTATTTCCCCTTTTTCTGTTTAAAAAAAGCTTTCACTTTAACATAGTAAAATTGCATATAACAAAACAGTTATCAAGCAAGAATTACAGTTACAATATTATATCTATTTTATCTTTATCATAATAATGGAAAACTATAACTATAACTAACTGTTCTTTAACTCCATCAAAGACTCCAGAAGGATATAATATCACCTAAGCAAACAAGAAATTAACAACTTTCAAAACTCTAGAAATGACAGAGACATCTCGCTGACTGTACAGTCATCCAAAGTTCCTCTGTACCGTTGGGGCATCCATCTTCAGCCTACAGGCCCACAGTATCCAGCAAACTCTTTCATGAAGCAGGAAATTTCAAAGACAGTTCAGTCACTTTCTGCTGTGTCCTACAGAATGTCTCACAGACTCTTTCATGAGTCAGGAACCCCAAAAGATAATCTCATCTTTAGGCAAATTTAGCAGTCCTCTCTCTGCAGGTTCTTTATGTCCAGTTTATGCAACAGTCCAGGCAAGAGCAGTTTCTTGCCCAAATGGCTAACCAACTCCATAAGGAGCCTCTTCGATGACCATCTTCCTCTTGAAGTAGATTGATGCTGCCAGAAACAGACGTGTCTCATTGTTATGAAAAGCCCTAAGTTATTAAAAAATAAATGCCATATTCTGTAGTCTTTGAAAGATATGAAGAATGCCTATCTTACTGAAATATATCTTTATATATCTAGAAAATTTAACTACCATGACTACAAGCTCGACTATTATTGATGATTATCAATTAACAACCTGCATATATTACTTTTTTTTTCTTTGGTTTTCGAGACAGTGTTTCTCTGTGGTTTTGGAGCCTGTCCTGGAACTAGCTCTTGTAGACCAGGCTGGTCTCGAACTCACAGAGATCCGCCTGCCTCTGCCTCCCAAGTGCTGGGATTAAAGGCATGCGCCACCACCGCCTGGCTTTGTAGTTCATTTAAAAATATACATTACTCTAATGTGTAGATATTCCACACTTTCTTCATCCATTCTTCCATTGAAGGGCATCTAGGTTGTTTCCAGGCTCTGGCTATTACAAATAATACTGCTATGAACATAGTTGAACAAATGCTCTTGTCATATGATAGGGCATCTCTTGGGTATATTCCCAGGAGTGGTATTGCTGGGTCCAGGGGTAGGTTGATCCCGAATTTCCTGAGAAACCGAAACACCGATTTCCAAAGTGGTTGCACAAGATTGGATTCCCACCAGCAATGGATGAGGGTACCCCTTCCTCCACAGCCTCTCCAGCAAAGGCTATCACTGGTGTTTTTATTTTGGCCATTCTGACAGGTGTAAGATGATATCTCAAAGTTGTTTTGATTTGCATTTCCCTGATCGCTAAGGAGGTTGAGCATGACCTTAAGTGTCTTTTGGGCATTTGAACTTCCTCTGCTTAGAATTCTCTATTCAGTTCAGTGCCCCATTTTTTAATTGGGTTATTTAGCATTTTAAAGTCTAGTTTCCTGAGTTCTCTATATATTTTGGAGATCAGACCTTTGTCTGTTGCGGGGTTGGTGAAGATCTTCTCCCAGCCAGGAGGTTGCCTTTTTGTCTTGGTGACAGTGTCCTTTGCTTTACAGAAGCTTCTCAGTTTTAGTAGGTCCCATTTATTCAATGTTGCCCTTAATGTCTGTGCTGTTGGGGTTACACATAGGAAGCGATCTCCTGTGACCATCTCCTGTAGGGTACTTCCCACAGAACCTTCATCTGGTGATGGATGGAGATAGAGACAGAGACCCACACTGGAGCACTGGACTGAGCTCCCAAGGTCCCAATGAGGAGCAGAAGGAGGGAGAACATGAGCAAAGAAGTCGGGACCACGAGGGTTGCACCCACCCACTGAGACAGTGGAGCTGATCTATTGGGAGCTCACCAAGGCCAGCTGGACTGTGACTGAAAAAGCATGGGATAAAAGTGGACTCTCTGAGCATGGCGAACAATAAGGGCTGATGAGAAGCCAAGGACAATGGCACAGGGTTTTGAACCTACGTAATGTGCTAGCTTTGTGGGAGCCTAGCCAGTTTGGATGTTCACCTTCCTAGGAATGGACGGAGAGGGGAGGACCTTGGACTTACCACAGGGCAGAGAACCCTGACTGCTCTTTGGACTGGAGAGGGAGGGGGAGAGGAGTGGGGGGAGGGGGAGAAGGGTGGGAGGAGGGGAAGAAGGGTGGGAGGAGGGGAAGGGGAAAGGGAGGCTGGGAGGAGGTGGAAACTTGTTTTGTTTTTCTCCTTTTCTCAATAAAAAAATGAAAAAAAATAAAAATATACATTACAGGCGGTGCCAGCCTGGGAAGGGGAGCTCAGAGGTTCCTTGGCCCCCTATCCTTATTGATCTCTCTGCAGGGCCTCCACTCCCTGCATACCGCCTCTTTCTTCCTAGCCCATCCAGCTTCCATCCAGAACCCTCCCCACTTCGGCCCCACAGCCCTCTTTCGGCACATAACATCACCCAGCCCAGCCTGTCTGGGCACTGGGTCCGAATCCTCAGGGCACCCAAGCGGGCAGGAGTTCCTTTGTTTCTAGGGCCTGCCTGCATCAAGCAGGGTAGGCGCTTTGTTTGCGAGCTGCCCAACCAGCACGGAGACCTGATCTCTCGGCACCAGGAGAGACAACGTTGGGGAGAGCCAGCGTTGGGTAGGCAAGGAGACCTGATCCAGTAAAAGAAGATCCATAAGGGAGAATTTGGAAGAAGAGATGGGCCGACGCCAAGGCAAGAATTCGCCCAAGAAGCTGAAAAGCAACATGAAGCCACCAGAAACCAGCGACCTCACAACGGGAGGACGTGAACACCTTAATCAAGAAGAAGTAGAAAAGATTGACTTCATGAAAGTGATTGACGCCCTTAAACAGCATGTAAAAAATGCCCTTATTGAAATGGATGAGAAATATAACAGAAAGTTTGAAGAATTGAATAAATCAGTGAATGATACCCTAGAAAACCAAGGAAAAACAATCAAACAGATAATGGAAACAGTTCAAGACTTGAAAACTGAAATGGAGGCAAGGAAGAAAACACAATCAGAGGGCTGGCGGGACATGGAAAATTTAAGAAAACAAACAGAGTCTACCGAAACAAGCATAACCAACAGAATACAAGAATTAAAAGAAAGAATCTCAGATTCTGAAGATACCATAGAGAAAATAAACACACTGATCAAAGAAAACAGCAAGTCCAACAAACTCTCATCACAAAACATTCAGGAAATATGGGACACAATAAAAAGGCCAAACGTAAGAATAATAGGAGTAGAAGAAGGAGAAGAAGGGCAGATCAATGGTCCAGATAATATATTTAATAAAATTATAGAAGAAAACTTTCCCAACCTAAAGAAAGATATACCTATGAAGGTTCAAGAAGCATACAGAACACCGAATAGGCTGGATCAAAAAAAAAACCATCCCCTCGCCATATAATTATCAAAACACAAAGCATACAGAATAAGGATAGAATATTAAGAGCTACAAAGGAAAAAGGCCAAATTACTTATAAAGGTAAACCTGACTTCTCCATGGAAACCATGAAAGCCAGAAGGTCCTGGATAGATGTACTGCAGAAACTGAGAGACCATGGATGCAAGCCCAGACTACTATACCCAGCCAAGCTTTTATTCACTATAAATGGAGAAAATAAAATTTTCCAGGATAAAAACAAATTTAAACAATACGCAGCCACAAATCCAGCCTTACAGAAAGTAATAGAAGGAAAATCACTAACCAAGGAGTCCAACAATGACCACAATAACTCAGACATCTAGAGACCCTTCACCAACACAAATCAAAGAAGGGAAACACACAAACTCTACGACTAAAAAAATGACCGGAGTTAACAACCACTGGTCATTAATATCACTTAATGTCAATGGACTCAACTCACCTATTAAAAGGCAGAGGCTAAGAGATTGGATACAAAAACAGGATCCAACATTCTGCTGTTTACAAGAAACACACCTCAACCACAAAGACAGGCACCTACTCAGAGTAAAGGGCTAGGAAAAGATTTATCAAGCAAATGGAACTAAGAAACAAGCAGGTGTGGCCATACTAATTTCTAACAAAGTTGACTTCAAACTTAAATTAATCAGAAGAGATGGAGAGGGGCATTTTATACTCATAAAAGGAACAGTTCATCAGGATGAAGTCTCAATCCTGAACATCTATGCCCCTAATATAAAAGCACCCACGTACATAAAAGAAACATTGCTGAAACTCAAGGCAGCCATCAACCGCACACACTAATAGTTGGAGACTTCAACACTCCTCTCTCACCAATGGACAGGTCAATCCGACAGAAACCTAACAGAGAAATAAGAGAATTAATGGAAGTAATGAATCAAATGGACTTAACAGACATCTATAGAATATTCCACCCAAATAGGAAAGAATATACCTTCTTCTCTGCAGCTCATGGAACCTTCTCAAAAATCGACAACATAGTCGGTAACAAAGCAAACATCCAAAGTTACAAAAAAATATTAGTAACCACCTGTGTCTTATCAGATCACCATGGATTAAAGTTAGAATTCAACAACAATGCTACCCCCAGAAAGCCTACAAATTCATGGAAACTGAACAGTCAACTACTGAACCATACCGGGATTAAGGAAGAAATTAAGAAAGAAATTAAAGTTTACCTGGAATTCAATGAAAATAAAGAAACAACATACTTAAACTTATGGGACACTATGAAAGCAGTCCTGAGAGGAAAGTTCATAGCACTAAGTGCCCACTTAAAGAAAACAGAGAAAGCTCACATTGGAGACTTAACAGCCCACCTGAGAGCTCTAGAAAAAAAAGAAGCAGACTCACCTAGGAGGAGTAGAAGACTGGAAAAAATCAAACTGATGGCTGAAATCAACAAAATCGAAAAACAGAAAACAATACAAAGGATCAATGAAACAAAAAGCTGGTTCCTGGAGAAAATCAACAAGATTGACAAACCCCTATCCAAAATAATCAAACGGCAGAGAGAGAATTTGCAAATTAATAAGATCAGAAATGAAAAGGGGGACATAACCACAGACACAGAGGAAATTCAGAGAATCATTAGATCTTACTACAAAAGCCTGTATGCCACAAAACTGGAAAATGTAAAGGAAATGGACACTTTTTTAGATAAATACCATATAACAAAGTTAAACCAGGACCAGGTGAACAATCTAAATAGACCTGTTAGTCGCAAAGAATTAGAAGCTGTTATCAAAAACCTCCCTACCAAAAAAAGCCCAGGACCAGATGGTTTCAATACAGAATTCTACCAGAACTTCCAAGAAGACCTAATACCTATACTCCTTAATGTATTTCACAATATAGAAACAGAAGAGTCATTGCCAAATTCCTTTTATGAAGCTACAGTTACCCTGATAACAAAACCGCACAAACACTCAACCAAGAAAGAAAATTATAGACCAATCTCACTCATGAACATCGATGCAAAAATCCTCAATAAAATACTGGCAAACTAAAGACAAGAACACATTAGGAAAATTATCCATTTTGATCAAGTAGGCTTCATCCCAGGGATGCAGGGCTGGTTCAACACACGAAAATCTATCAATGTAATCCAGCATATAAATAAACTGAAAGAAAAAAACCATATGATCATTTCATTAGATGCTGAAAAAGCATTTGACAAAATTCAACATCCCTTTATGATAAAAGTATTGGAGAGATAGGGGATACAAGTGTCGTACCTAAATATACTAAAAGCTATATACAGCAAGCAGACAGCAAACATCAAATTAAATGGAGAGAAACTTAAAGCCATCCCACTAAACTCAGGAACACGACAAGGCTGTCCACTCTCTCGAAAACCTCTTCAATATCGTGCTTGAAGTTCTAGCAATAGCAATAAGACAACATAAGGGGATCATGGAGATTCGAATTGGAAAGGAAGAAGTTAAACTTGCGTTATTTGCAGATGATATGATAGTGTACATAAGCGACCCCCAAAACTCCACCAAAGAACTTTTACAGCTGATAAACACCTTTAGTAACCTGGCGGGATACAAGATCAACTCCAAAAAATCAGTCGCACTCTTATACATAAAGGATACGGAAGCAGAGAGGGAAATCAGAGAAGCATCACCTTTCACGATAGCCACAAACAGCATAAAATATCTTGGGGTAACTCTAACCAAGGAAGTGAAAGATCTATTTGACAAGAACTTTAAGGCATTGAAGAAAGAAACTGAGGAGTATACCAGAAAATGGAAGGACCTCCCTTGCTCTTGGATTGGGAGGATCAACATAGTAAAAATGGCAATTCTACCAAAGGCAATTTATAGATTCAATGCAATCCCCATCAAGATCCCATCAAAATTCTTCACAGATCTGGAGAGGACAATAATCAACTTTATATGGAAAAACAAAAACCCAGGATAGCCAAAACAATCCTATACAATAAAGGATTGTCTGGAGGCATTACCATCCCTGACTTCAAACTCTATAACTGAGCTACAGTGATGAAAACAGTGTGGTACTGGCATAAAAACAGAGATGTGGACCAATGGAATCGTATAGAAGACCTGAATTTTAACCCACAAACCTATGAACACCTCATTTTTGATAAAGGAGCTAAAAGTATACAATGGAAGAAAGAAAGCATCTTCAACAAATGGTGCTGGCACAACTGGATGTCAACCTGTAGAAGAATGAAAATAGACCCATATCTATCACCATGCACGAAACTCAAGTCCAAATGGATTAAAGACCTCAGTATCAGTCTGAACACACTGAACCTGATAGAAGAGAAAGTGGGAAGTACCCTATAGGAGATGGGCACAGGAGATCGCTTCCTATGTGTAACCCCAACAGCACAGACATTAAGGGCAACATTGAATAAATGGGACCTACTAAAACTGAGAAGCTTCTGTTTAGCAAAGGACACTGTCACCAAGACAAAAAGGCAACCTCCTGGCTGGGAGAAGATCTTCACCAACCCCGCTACAGACAAAGGTCTGATCTCCAAAATATATAGAGAACTCAGGAAACTAGACTTTAAAATGCTAATTAACCCAATTAAAAAATGGGGCACTGAACTGAACAGAGAATTCTCAACAGAAGAAGTTCAAATGGCCAAAAGACACTTAAGGTCATGCTCAACCTCCTTAGCGATCAGGGAAATGCAAATCAAAACAACTTTGCGATATCATCTTACACCTGTCAGAATGGCTAAAATAAAAAACTCCAATGATAGCCTTTGCTGGAGCGGCTGTGGAGGAAGGGGTACCCTCATCCATTGCTGGTGGGAATCCAATCTTGTGCAACCACTTTGGAAATCGGTGTTTCGGTTTCTCAGGAAATTTGGGATCAACCTACCCCTAGACCCAGCAATACCACTCCTGGGAATATACCCAAGAGATGCCCTATCATATGACAAGAGCATTTGTTCAACTATGTTCATAGCAGTATTATTTGTAATATCAGAACCTGGAAACAACCTAGATGCCCTTCAATGGAAGAATGGATGAAGAAAGTGTGGAATATATACACATTTTAGTACTACTCTGCGGTAAAAAACAATGACTTCTCAAATTTTGCATGCAAATGGATGGAAATAAAAAATACTATCCTGAGTGAGGTAACCCAGACCCAAAAAGATGAATATGGGATGTACTCACTCATAATTGGTTTCTAGCCATAAACAAGGGTCATGAAGTCTACAATTGGTGATCCCAAAGAAGCTAAGTAAGAAGGTGAACCCAAGGAAAAACATATAGTTGTCCTCTTGGCTATGGGAAGTAGACAAGATTGCCGGGGAGAAAATTGACATCTTGGGGGTGGGGTGGGATGGGAGTAAGGGGAGATGGGGAGAGAAAAGGGAAAAGAGGAGAATGTGGGCAACTTGGGGAAAAAGGAGGATTGGGATAAAGGAAGGTTGGATAGGGGAGCACGGAAGCACAATTCTTATTTAAGGGAGCCACCTTAGGGTTGGCAAGAGACTTGAACCTAGAGTGGCTCCCAGGAGCCCAAGTCGAGGTCCCCAGTTAGTTCCTTGGGCAACTGAGGATAGGGAACCTGAAATGACCCTATCCTATAGCAATACTGACGAATATCTCGCATATCATCATAGAACCTTCATCTGGTGATGGATGGAGACAGAGACAGAGACCCACACTGAAGCACTGGACTGAGCTCCCAAGGTCCCAATGAGGAGCAGAAGGAGGGAGTACATGAGCAAAGAAGTCGGGACCACGAGGGGTGCACCCACCCACTGAGACAGTGGAGCTGATCTATTGGGAGCTCACCAAGGCCAGCTGGACTGTGACTGAAAAACATGGGAAAAAACTGGACTCTCTGAGCATGGCGTACAATGAGGGCTGATGAGAAGCCAAGGACAATGGCACGCTGTTTTGAACCTACGTAATGTGCTGGCTTTGTGGAAGCCTAGCCAGTTTGGATGTTCACCTTCCTAGAAATGGACGGAGGGGGGAGGACCTAGGACTTACCACAGGGCAGGGAACCCTGACTGCTCTTTGGACTGGAGAGGGAGGGGGAGAGGAGTGGGGGGAGGGGGAGAAGGGTGGGAGGAGGGGGAGAATGTTGGGAGGAGGGGGAGGGAAATGGGAGGCTGGGAGGAGGAGGAAACTTGTTTTTTTTCTCCTTTCCTCAATAAAAAATAGTTTTTAAAAAATATACATTACATTTTTAAATGAACTACATAATCACAATCTCAACCAGGAGCAGAAACACATGCACACATATATATGTACATGTAACAAAATCAACCTTAACTTTATACCAATAAAGCAAAATTTATACCAATGTAAATTATTCATATCTATATCATATTCCCCTTTAAATGTAAAAGAATATTTATAAACAATATTTGGGGATATGGACGTAGTTTTTTCTCTCCAAACTTCTTCCTGATGTATAGGGGCGCTGTTAATTAGTTCTTTCATGGTAAAACCTGTCTGCTCGATTCATCTCAGTTGGCAGTTGAGTGAAGTAATTTTTTGAAAGTGTTCACAGCAACCTTCAGGAGGGCGTGGTCTATCATACCAATTGGGATAGAAGCAATCCACAGGGTCTCATCCTCTGTGAAAACAATCGAAGACCCTCTCCAAAGCATCATATCCTTAGACCCAAATTCTGAAATCATAATACCCTTATATCCATTCTGGTTTAGCTTGGCAGCCCATGAAATGAAATGTCTCTCTTACTTCGCTCCTTCACAGTCAAAAATTTTAAAGAAAACACAATGTACATAATCCATTTTCCATTTTTACGTGGCTTATTTTTTGTGCTGACCTCAGGCAGGAACTATCATAATTACCATAATAACAGTGCAGTTAAGGTTTAGACTGGCAGTAAACAGGAGGTACCATATTACCTCTACAGAAGGACAGTGACTGTGGGAAAACCCCAATCTGAATGTGGGAGTCTGAATGCAGATGAAACAGAGGAAGGCACATGTGTGGGCATAGTGACCTCTTTCTTACTAATGGAGTGTGCATGCGACTGCTTCCATGTCTTCTGAAATTAAACCCCACACTTTTCAGCTTATTGTGGACTCCAGACTAGTGAATACACATAGATTTTCTAGGCTCTAAACATGAGACTAAATCAGCGTCCTTCTTGGATTGTACAGCTGCCACTTACTCCAATTCTTCCATATGCCCATTGTCATTGTTGAACTTCCAAAACAACAAATCTTTCTTATTATCTATCTGTATGTCTATATCTATAACTCTATCATCTATATCCATCTGTCATCTATCTTATCTATCTATCTATCTATCTATCTATCTATCTATCTATCATCTATCTGTCATCTGTCTATCTATCTATCTATCTATCTATCATCTATCTATATCTATCAATCAATCTAAACCTATCAATATATTAGCCATGTTCATCTAGAGAACATTGACTGTTAGTTTAATAAAAGAATATTTAAGCTTCCTGTGGAGTACAAAATGAATCCTCTGAGTGTGACAGAGAAGCATCATTCAGCTGGGAAGAGGAGGTTTCAGGGCCTCTCCCTCCCCTTGGCAGAGGGAACAATGCCAGAGGAATAGCCAAATTCCTTCTACAGCCCTTTCCCCTTGAGGAAGAGGCTGCTAATATGCAGCCATTGATTGTTATTTTTTCCAGCAAAAGGGGATAAATATACAGATAATCATATTGAAACCTACTCTCCATCCTCATCTACAAGCTCTCTAAACAAAGACTGAAGCAGTTCCCAAGGCCACTGTGATAATACAATTCAGAATTTGTGTTACTCTTTATTTCCAGGGAGTAGACAGTAAGTATTACCTATTCATTTAAATTATACCACATACTTTATTCTTAAATGGCATTTCAGATATCCTCACACAGAGTATTAGGTGACAAAATGAGATGATATTTTTTGGGAAGCTGTCAGAATTTCATTAGGCGAATTTCTGTTTACTTCATACTTCTCATTATGGATTGGCTATGCAACCTTATTTTCAAGACTATTAGCACCTCGTTTGTGTGTGCTTAGACAAGAGCATTTCTCTGTCTCTCTTTGATGCTGTTTTGCTTTCCTGGTGGGAAGCAACATCTGTTATGTGTATCATATAATTATGTGTGGCACTGCTTGGATATTGCAAATTTAATTGACAGGGTCACATTGATTTGTTATCCTACGTGTACAATGGAAGCATGGGATCAGTGTCTTGTTTAAGTCTAGTTATTTCTTGCAATTAATCTTCACTTTAAATAATTGATGTTTCCTTGCTAATGATATTGAGTTAATTTGTTATTCTGGGTCTTTTCTCAAGGTGAATCGAGATTCTATTCATGTTCCAAAAATTTCTGTAATCTAGCTTGCTATTTATGTGCTGTATTTTAAAGTATAACTTTTATTTTTGAGTTTTAACTCACCTACACAGTGTGGATAGAAAACTAGAAATTTGACTTTTGAAAGTTCACATATCACATGTGCCCATTTGCTTCACTGGGGTACATATTTTATAGTGCCATTATATCTTTACAAATATGGAAAAGACTCCAATACTTATGAATGCATCCCTATTCTTAACATTCTAGAATTTAATTTAGTCAATGATTATGTAGAAAAGTGGAGACATGATTATCTTTTAAAAATGTAAGTGAGTTATAGCTCAAAGTCAATCTGATAAGGTATCATTTAGCATGTCTAGTCAGTCTACCAGAGAAATACATGAGCCTTTCTATTTGTTTTAGATTCTTTCTTGTAATATAGAAATGCCTGATAGTCCATCACAATTTAGGAACCCAAAAGAGCAGTAGGGAATTTCAGAGGGACCAAGAGCAGTTTTGCTGTGTGAGGTCAGTGTGCAGTGTGTAGACATGATGATTGGTCTTGTCTGTTCCTTTGATTGTATGTGTAGTGGGATAGAAATGCTTAAAGATCAGGAAGCATGAGTCTTTTCACATTCTCCAAATGAATTGCATGGCCAAGAGTAATAAAACATATATAATAGTAAATGGACTTTACCATCAAATAACACTTAAATAAACTTTCCAGAGTGGTTGCACAAGTTTGCATTCCCACCAGCAATGGATGAGTGTACCCCTTCCTCCACAACCTCTCCAGCAAAGGCTATCATTGGTGTTTTTTATTTTAGCCATTCTGACAGGTGTAAGATGGTATCTTAAAGTTGTCTTGATTTGCATTTCCCTGATCGCTAAGGAAGTTGAGCATGACCTTAAGTGTCTTTTGCCATTTGAACTTCTTCTGTTGAGAATTCTCTGTTCAGCTCAGTGCCCCATTTTATAATTTGGTTGAGTAGCCTTTTACAGTCTAGTTTCTTGAGTTCTCTATATATTTTGGAGATCAGACCTTTGTCAGTTGCAGGGTTGGTGAAGATCTTCTCCCAGTCAGTGGGCTGCCTTTTTGTCTTAGTGACAGTGTCCTTTGCTTTACAGAAGCTTCTCAGTCTCAGGAGGTCCCATTTATTCAATGAGGCCCTTAATGTCTGTGCTGCTGGGGTTATACATAGGAAGTGGTCTCCTGTGCCCATGTGTTGTAGAGTATTTCCCACTTTCTCTTCTATCAGTTTCAGTGTGTTCGGACTGATATTGAGGTCTTTAATCCATTTGGACTTGAGTTTTGTGCATGGTGATAGATATGGATCTATTTTCATTCTTCTACAGATTGACATCCAGTTTTGCCAGCACAATTTGTTGAAGATGCTCTCTTTTTTCCATTGTATACTTTTAGCTCCTTTATCGAAAATCAGGTGTTCATAGGTTTGTGGGTTAAAGTCAGGGTATTCTGTTGGATTTCATTGGTGAACTTCTCTGTTTTTATGCCAATATCAAGCTGTTTTCAATACTGTAGCTCTGTAATAGAATTTTAAGTCAGGGATGGTAATGTCTCCAGATGATCCTTTATTCTATAAGATTGTTTTGGCTATCCTGGGTTTTTTGTTTTTCCATATAAAGTTGATTATTGTCTTCTCCAGATCTGTGAAGAATTTTGGAGATCAGACCTTTGTCAGTTGCAGGGTTGGTGAAGATCTTCTCCCAGTCAATGGGTTGCCTTTTTGTCTTAGTGACAGTGTCCTTTGCTTTACAGAAGCTTCTCCGTCTCAGGATTGTTGGGGATTGCATTGAATCTATAGATTGCTTTTGATAGAATTGCCATTTTTACTATGTTGATCCTCCCAATCCAAGAGCAAGGGAGGTCCTTCCATTTTCTGGTATACTCCTCAGTTTCTTTCTTCAATGCCTTAAAGTTCTTGTCAAATAGATCTTTCACTTCCTTGGTTAGAGTTACCCCAAGATATTTTATGCTGTTTGTGGCTATCGTGAAAGGTGATGCTTCTCTGATTTTCCTCTATGTTTCCTTATCCTTAGTGTATAGGAAGGCAACTGATTTTTTGGAGTTGATCTTTTATCCTGCCACATTACTAAAGGTGTTTATCAGCTGTAGGAGTTCTTTGGTAGAGTTTTGGGGGTCGCTTATGTATACTATCATATCATCTGCAAATAACAAAAGCTTAACTTCTTCCTTTCCAATACGAATCCCCTGATCCCCTTATGTTGTCTTATTGCTATTGCTAGAACTTCAAGCACGATATTGAAGAGGTTTTCGAGAGAGTGGACATCCTTGTCGTGTTCCTGATTTTAGTGGGGTGGCTTTGAGTTTTTCTCCGTTTAATTTAATGTTAGCTGTCGGCTTGCTGTAAATAGCTTTTATTATATTTAGTTCTTCCCCTTGTATCCCTAATCTCTCCAAGACCTTTATCATAAAGGGGTGTTGAATTTTGTCGAATGCTTTTTCATCATCTAATGAAATGATCATATGGTTTTTTTTCTTTCAGTGTATTTATATGGTGGATTTCCTTGACAGATTTGCATATGTTGAACCAGCCCTGCATCTCTGGGATGAAGCCTACTTGATCATAATGGATAATTTTTCTGATGTGTTCTTGTATTTGGTTTGCCAGTATTTTATTGAGAATTTTTGCGTAGATATTCATGAGTGAGATAGGCCTGTAATTTTCTTTCTTGGTGGCGTCTTTGTGTGGTTTTGTTATCAGGGTAACTGTAGCTTCATAAAAGGAATTTGGCAATGACTCTTCTGTTTCTATATTGTGAAATACATTAAGGAGTATAGGTATTAGGTCTTCTTGGAATTTCTGGTAGAATTCTGCATTGAAACCATCTGGTCCTGGGCTTTTTTTGGAAGGCAGGTTTTTGATAACAGTTTCTAATTCTTCACGACTAACAGGTCTATTTAGATTGTTCACCTGGTCTTGGTTTAGCTTTTGTATATGGTACTTATCTAAAAAAATGTCCATTTCTTTTGCATTTTCCAGTTTTGTGGCATACAGGCTTTTGTAGTAAGATCTAATGATTCTCTGAATTTCCTGTGTCTATGTTATGTCCCCCTTTTCATTTCTGATCTTACTTATTTGCGTGTTCTCTCTCTGTTGTTTAATTAGTTTGGATAGGGGTTTGTCGATCTTGTTGATTTTCTCCAAGAACCCACTTTTTGTTTCATTGATTCTTTGGACTGTTCTCTGTGTTTCTATTTTGTTGATTTCAGCCCTCAATTTGATTATTTCCAGTCTTCTACTCCTCCTGGGCTCGTCTGCTTTTTTTTTTTTTCTAGAGCTTTCAGGTGTGTTGTTAAGTCCCCAATGTATGCTTCATGAAAGTGATTTGTAAATGCTAGTGTAGAGCCCAGACAGAGTTGCTGTTATTACTCTATCAAATTCTTCCCTGGCAATCTTCATAATTTTTGGTTTCCTGAATAATCTTAAACTCATAGGCTATATTCTCTTGCTGATTTTTAATGTAATTGAATTTTTTAATAAAGAACAAGATGGAATAGTTACTTTGCATTTTAATAAAATGGAAGGGCTCAAGTCCCTAATGCATTGCAGACAAATGTAGTGTAATTTCTAGATTCAGGTTCAATAAGAGACCCTTCTACAAGTGATATAGAAGGACACCTGTCTTCCTCCATTGACCTCGGTATGCATGTGACACAGGTGCACACACTATCACATACATATGTGCATATATCACCCACATATACACCACACACTCAGATATTCTTTGTTTCTTCTTACATTCAAGCATTCCCCATCATTACACTCAAAAACACACAACTCTCTCTCTTTCTCTCTTTCTCTCTTTCTCTCTAATGTGTTGTATATGTGTATGTGTGTGTTTATGTGTGAACACACACATAATGCAAAACATTGGGAGTCTCTGTGGACTCAAGGGCTTTTGAAAATGTCACTGAGTGTTTCTAAGATACCTAGACAAAGCATTATCTCCTAAATACCATTTTTCACCTATGAATGCTACATCATCAAAAACTGAATCTTAAAGGATTAGAAAATCCACAGAATACTTTTGGAAAATTATGTAATGGATGAGGAAACTGTAGCATCATAGAAGTAATCATGAGCTTCCAGGAACTGGACATAGGGAGGCCCTGTTTGTTGGGGTCAGTTTATTTCCAGTGCACAAAACATTTCCTATATTGTACTTGTCTCAAAGCCTCAATTCATCCATTTTTATTTAATAATAGAAAACTCAAAAATGGAGGAAGATTTATGCTATGTATAGATGGAGATAGGAGCAGCCTGTATAAAAATGATATGTGTATGAAATTATTTGCTAATAAAGCTTGTATGTATTTCTATTTTTAGTACCTTATAAACAGCATGAAAACCTCCAGGTGGTTATCAGTATGCTCAGAACTTTGTGTAGATTTATCTGAGAATATCTCTGTTATTCTAGTCTTCTTGGTTTTTGAGGTATAAATGAGAAGCCTCTTTGAGGTGCAACGATTTATATCAGTAAAATGGAGAACAATAATTTCTATAAGAATTGGGGGGTCAGTTAGTAAATTGCTTGCCTTGTAAGGATGAAGACTCGAGTTCAGTTTCCAGAATCCATACTTTAGAAAGCCAGGTGTGGTGGTATGTATTTGTCATCTCTGCACTAGAGAGGTGGAGGCAAGTGGGGATCTGGGCTTCACTGGTCAGCCAGTCTTGCCTTCTGGTTGACTCCAGATCAATTAGAGACCCTGTGCCAAAAATAAAGAAGACAGCATTCCTGAAGATAATCAACCAAGGTTGTTATCTGACTACACACACACACACACACACACACACACACACACACACGTGCATGTGCGCGCACCTCCCCCCACTGCATATTCAGATACACAGACCTGTAACTCTGCCTTATGTGAATCTAAAATGCACAGTTGAAAATCTCTGTTGTGGTAGACATTACATAAATCTCTGCTTCTTTGCTACTGTAATCGTCATTTTCATTCAAGAAGGTTCAAATGCAAAGGACTGATGAGTAATGGAAACTATAGTAAGAGGTGGTACTGGAAGTGAGGTTGCATACTTTGTCCATTGGGCTAGGAGGGGAGAGTCGACCTACTACGCAAAGCTAGCTTCTTTTTACCTGGCTGCATCATGTGCTTCATACTTTTAAGTGAACAAAAATATTTTCACAGCAAGATGTTTCAGATCTGATCAGCTTATGTTCTATCCGAAGGCTTGTGGTAAGGGTCTGCGATATTTTTCACTGATTTATGAAAGTAAATTCTACTGAGATAGTCTAGTTGCTGCAATAACAAAGATAGTCCTATATTTTTATAAGCTGTAGAGTTGTTATTGTTGTGTTATTTGTATAAGCATCTATTACAATTGTATTCTAATAGTGTCTTCAATTGTGTGTGCACTGTGTGTCATCAGAAGGCTCTTAATCACTTGATTTTGAGTCAACCAAAGGGAGATTGGGGGAGAATGGGGTTAAGGTGGGCCTGGCTTAATCAAGAGGTCCTTGTTTAACATAAGAAGAGCCTTCTGCTGGTCTTGAAGGAGCAGAGGGCCATCTTGTGCAGAGTGGCTGACCTGGAGTAGACAGTATATAAGAAAACAGGACTCTCTGTCCTGTGAGTGTAAGGAACCAAGTATTGCAAATATCTTGATATTGTTAGAGGAGGATCACAAAGAGGATGAGGTCCAGGTCACTCCACAATTCAGTTAGGAAGGTCAAGAGCCCACTATGACTGTGCCTAGTTCTTTAGAATTGAGAGAGGCTGAGTGGATGACACTGTAAGCTATCATCACTATTTCACACAGCACTAAAAAGTAACCTATTGCTATACAAGTTTTATAATGATTTTAAAAATAGTGGTATTCAAAACTGAATGCAAATCTTTTGGTTCATAGTTTTAAGGTAAAATTAATCAAGACTAAGAAATTCAATGAGATTATTTTACATATGAGTGAACAGCCTTGTCTTTTTCCTGATTTTAGAAAATCTCTTTGAGTTTCGCTCCATTTAATTTGATATTGGCTATAAGCTTGCTGTATATTGCTTTTATTATTCTTTGATACATTACTTGTATCTCTGATCTCTCCAAGACCTGTATCATAAAAGGGTGTTGGATTTTGTTGAAGGCTTTTTCAGCATTTAATAAAATGATCATGTTTTTTTCTTTCAGTTTATTTTTATGGTGGATTACCTTAACAGATTTTCATATGTTGAACCATCCCTGCATCTCTTGGATAAAACCAATTTGATCTTGGTGGATGATCTTTTTTTATGTGTTTTTGGATTTGGTTTGCCAGTATGTTGTTGAGTATTTTAGCATCAATGTTCATGAGGGAGATTGGTCAGTAAGTCTCTTTCTTAGTTGTGTCTTTGTGTGGTTTGGGTATTAGAGTAATGCAGCCTTTCAAAAAGAGCTTGGCAGTGTTCCCTCTATTTCTATTGTGTGGAACACTTTGAGGAGTATAGGTATTAGTTCTTCTTTGAAGTTCTGGTAGAATTCTGTGCTGAAACCATCTGGCCCTGGGCTTCTATTTTGATTGGGAGATTTTTGATGACTGCTTCAACTTCCTTAGAGGTGATAGGCCTATTTACATTGTTCATCTGCTCTTGATTTAATTTTGGTATATGGTGCCTATCCAGAAAATTATCCATTTCTTTTAGATTTTCCAGTTTTGTAGAGTAAAGGTTTTTGAAGTGTGATCTAATGATTCACAGGATTTCCCTTTTTTCATTTTTGATTTTTGTTACATTGGATATTCTTTGTGTCTTTTGGTCAGTTTGGATAAGGGTTTGTCCATATCGTTGATTTTATAAAAGACTTTGCTTCATTGATTATTTGTATTATTTTATTTGTTTCTATTTTATTGATCTTAGCCTTCAATTTGATTATTTCCTGTCACTCCTCCTAGATGAGTCTACTTCTTTTTTGTTCTAGAGCTTTCAGTTGTGCTGTTAAGTCGCTAGTGTGGGATTTCTCCACTTTCTCTATGTAGGCACTTAATGCTAAAAACTTTCCTCTTAGCACTGTTTTCTTAGTGTTCCATAAGTTTGGATATGTTGTTCATTCATTTTCACTGACTTCTAGTAAATCTTTAATTTCTTTTTTTTTCTTCCTTGACTTAGGGGTGATCCAATGGAGTATTGTTCAATTTCCATGAGTTAGTAGGTTTTCTGCAGTAGTGCTGTTATTGAATGCTAACTTTAAGCCATGATAATCCATTAAGATATAGGGGACTATTCCAACTATTTTTTATATCCATTGAGGTTTTCTTTGATATTGAGTTTGTGGTCAATTTTTAAAAAGGTCCTGTGAAGTTCTGGGAAGAAGGTATATTATTTTGTGTTTGGGGAAACTGTTCTATAGATGTCTGTTAAGTCTATTTAAGTCATGACATCTGTTAGTTCTCTTATCTCTGTTTTAATTTCTGTCTGGAAGACTTGTCCATTGATGAGAGTGGAGTGTTGAAGTCTCTATTAGTGTGTGAAGTTTTATGTGTGCTTTAAGCTTTAGTAATGTTTCTTTTACATATATGGGTGCTCTTGTATTTGAGGCATACATGCTCAGAATTGAGATGTAGTCTTGATATTTTTTCCTGTGATGAAGTGTCCATCTCCATCTCTTTTAATAATTTTAGTTTGAGGTTTATTTTGTGAGATATTAGGATAGCTACACCCACTTGTTTCTTAGGTCCATTTGATTGGAAAATCTTTTCCTAACCCTCTACTCTGAGGTAATACATGTCTTTGAGGTTGAGGTGTGTTCAGCAGAAGGATGGATCCTGTTTTTATATCCATTCTGTTAGCCTGTGTTATTTTATAAGTGAATTGAGTCTATTGATATTAAGAGATATTAATGACTAGTGATTGTTAATTCCTGTTTTTTTCAGTGGTAGTGTTTGTGTGTTTCCCTTCTTTGGAATTTGCTTGTGTGAGGTTATCTGTTGCCTATGTTTTCATGGGTGCAGCTAGCTTCCTTGTGTTGAAGTTTTCTTTCTATCACTTTCTTTAAGGCTGGATTTGTGGATAGGTATTGTTTAAATCTGGTTTTGTCAAGGAATGTCTTGTTTTCTCCATATGGTGATTAAAAGATTAGCTGGGTATCGTAGTTTAGGCTAGCACTCATGGTCCCTTAGTGTTTGTAAAATGTCTGTCTAGGACTTTCTGGCTTTCATCGTTTCCATTGAGAAGTTGTGTGTAATTCTGATAGGTCTGGATTTATTTGTTACTTGGCCTTTTTCCTTTATGGCTTGTAATATTCTTTCTTTATTCTGATGCTTTGTGTTTAAATTATTTTTTAATTATTATATGGCAAGGGGACTTTTTTTTGGTCCAGTCTATTTGGTGTTCTGTAAGCTTCTTGGACCTTCATAAGCATGTCCTTCTTTAGGTTGGGAAAGTTTTTATTTCTATGATTTTGTTGAATAAATTTTCTGTGCCTTTGAGGGGGAGTTCCACTTCTTCTATACCTATTATTCTTAGGTTTGGTCTTTTTTATGGTGTCCCAGATTTCCTGGATGTTTTGTGTTATGAATTTGTTAAATTTGACATTTTCTTTGGCTGTTGAATCGATTTCCTCTATCGTATCTTCAACTCCTGAGATTCTCTCTTCCATCTCTTGTGTTCTGTTGGTTATACTTTCATCTGTAGTTCCTGATCACTTACTCAGATTTTTCCATTTCCAGAATTTCCTTGGTTTGTGTTTTCTTTATTGTCTCTATTTCCTTTTTCAAGTATTGATCTGTTTGAACTGTTTGCTTCATCTGTTTGATTTTTTTCTTAGTTTTATTTAAGAGATTTTTTGATTTCTTCCAATGATTTGTTTGCCTTTCCTTCATTTCTTTAAGAGAATTTTTAATTTCCTCTTTAAGGGTCTCTAATCATCTTCATAAAGTTATATTTAGGTCATTTTTCTGTTTCTTCTTGGTTAAGATGTTCAGGTCTTCCTGTTGTATGGCCACTAGGTTCTGGTGTTGCTATATTGCTCTTTAGGTTGTTGAATGTATTCTTGGATAGGTGCCTATCCATCTCTTCCTCCAGTAGGTATAGGCAGTGTCTTTGCCTGTTGGTCCAATTCTTGCAGTCAGTGTCTGTGTCTCAGGGAGTTTATCTTGAATCAATCATTGAAGTTGCTGTCTGTATCTTAGAAAGCTTCTGAGATCTCTGGGGATGGGTAGATTTGGGACAGAGTAGGACTTGTAGATTACAGGGTCATATGGGGGTGGGGGTTGGAGCAGCCTATGTGCAGAAAGCTTGGCTGGTCTCTGTCCAGTGCAGTTGAAGCATGTACAGGAGGGGCCCAGAGCCTAGAGACTGTATTGTTAAGCTGGGGGGAAGGGGTTGGTCTGCTCTGTGCAGTTGCAGTCTGTCTTAGAGAGTTGCTGAGTCAAGGGGGATGGGTAGTTTGGTGGTGGAGGGGAGCTTGTAAATTACAGGATCTGATAGGGGGGTGTTGGGGCAGCCTGACTGCAGGAGGCTTGCCCAATGATGGTCTGATACAACTGATGGAGGTCATGGAGAGTCCCAGGGTTTTGCCTTAGGGTTTAGGGTCTAGAGACTAGGTTGTATAGCTGAGGGACTAGTTACGCATCTCTTGTTCCACTCTGTGCCGTCACAGTCTATATCTCAGAAAGCCACTGAGGTTGCAGGGAAAGGGTGTGTTTAGGGGTAGAGTGGGCCTTACAGATTATAGGGTCCTCTTGGTCCACTCTGTTTGGTCACAGTTTCTGTCTCAGAGAGTTGCGAAGGTCGCGGAGGATCCAATTGGGTTATTTTCAAGTATATGTTAATATATTTTAAATATATGTTAATTACTTAAGTGATTCTAGAGTTTTATTTAAGTTACATTCTTTTAAAGACTTTAATGCAAAGTTTATGAAAGAAAATCTTTGTAGATCCTATGTTTTATGTGTACTAAAAACCACAGGATAATTCTGTGATATCTAACTTTCCATTTAAGAATATTTTAGATACTAGAAAATTTTTTTAGTACTCCAGTAGCATAAGAAATAATCCCAAGAATTAACAAATGAGGTACATGGAATTAAAAGAATCCTCAATACAGCACAAGAAACTATCAACATAGTGAAGAGACAGCCTGTAGAATGGGAGAGTATCTTTTCCAGTTACATTTCAGACCAATGGGTCACATTTACAACATACAAATAACTGTAAAACAAAGTAAACAAGACACAAACAAACAAGCAAAAACAATCCCCCCTCGATCTTCAAGCAATGAGTAGCCTATTTGAACTGTATAGACAGTTCCAAAAAGATGACACATAAATAGTCAATAAACAGTTTTTTCTTTTTCTCTTTTATTTTTTTGAGCTATATTTTTTTCTCTGCTCCTCTCCTTTCTTACCCCCTCCCCTTCTACCATCCCCCATGATCCCCAAGCACCCAAATACTCAGGAGATCTTGTCTTTTTCTATTTCCTATGTATGTCTCACTTAGGGTCCTCTTTGTTGTTTAGGTTCTCCGAAGTTGTAAACTATAGGTCGTCTTTTTTTTTTTTTTTTTTTTTTTTTTTGCTTTATGTCTAAAAATCATTCATGAGTGAGTACATATTATATTTGTCTTTCTGGGTATAGTTATGATGTTTTCTATATCCATCAATTTGCCTGCAAATTTCAAGATGTCATTTTTTTTTCCCACGGTGAAATGCTCTATTGTGTAAAATGAGTATTTTCCTTATCCATTCTTCAGGGCATTTAGGCTGTTCCCAAGTTCTGGCTATTACAAATAATGCGGATATGAACAAAGTTGAGCACATGTCCTTGTGGTATGATTGAGCATCCTTTGGGTATATACCCAAAAGTGGAATTGCTGGGTCTTAAGGTAGGTTGCTTCCTGATTTTCTGAGAAATCATCATGCTGATTTACAAAGTGGCTGTAACAGCTTTCACTCCCACCAACAAAGGATGAATACTTCCTTTACCCCACATCCTCTCCAGCATAAGTTGTCATCATTTGATCTTGGCCATTCTTACAGGTGTAAGATAGAATCTCAGAGTTGTTTTGATTTGCATTTCTCTGATGGCTAAGGATGTTGAGCATTTTCTTAAGTGTCTTTAAGCTGTTTTATCTTTATCTGTTGAGAGTTCTCTAAGTCTGTACCCCATTTTTTATTGGATTATTTGTTCTTTTGATGACCAATTTCTTTGTTCTTGTATATTTTGTAGATCAGCCCTCTCTCTGATGTGGGGTTGGTGAAGATTATTTAGCATTCTGTAGGCTGCTGTTTTGTCTTGTTGACTGTGTCCATTCTTTTACAGAAGTTTCTCAGTTCTGGGAGGTCTCATTTATTTTAAAATGTTCAAAATCTTTACCCATAAAAGAAGTAGAAATTAAAACTACTTTTAGATTTTATCTCGCCACAGTCACAATAACTAATATCAAGAACACTTTCTGTAAAGTGAGTTCTAGGATAGCCCCTACACAGAAAAAGCCTGCCTCAAAAATAAAAAAAAATCAAAAACCACAAGTAACAACAAATGCTGTTAAAAATATGTGGAAATAGGAAGGCTTACCCACTGCTGGAAGGAACATAAACTATGAAGTCACTATGAAAATTCAGTATAGAAATTTTCTCCAAAAAGAAAAAAATAGAATTACTACATGATCCAGTCATACTAACCCAGGGTTTATACAGGACAGACTCTAAGTTCTTCTTCAGAAATACTTGATACCCATGTTTAAGGTTGTTCTGATCACAAGAGCTAAGAAACAGGATCAATTTAGATACCCGTCAATTAATGGAAAAAGAAAATATGACATTTGCACACAGTGGAACTTTATTCAGTTGTAAAGAAGAATGAATGTATGATATTTGCATTGATTGAAACAGAAACTATTTTGCTACACAAAATAAGCCATACTCACCACATATGAAGATGTTATATTTTAATTATGTGTTATATATTATAATTTATGTTTATTATCTATAATTTGATTATGTGTATTTGTGTTTATACACAGGTGTGTAAGTACATATATGTATGTATGTTGTAAGATGTAGGTAATAAAATTAGAATGGAGAACATGTAATAGAAAAGAGATATTAAGGGTAGAAAGAGAACAATAAAATACATGTGATGTGTCCTGTAGGGGAACAAGGGGAGAAGTGGTAAGGTGGCAGTGGGATCAGGGCATGGAGGAGGAGGATAAAGAACAAAGTATTATGAAATTATTGTAATGAAACCCATTACTTTGAACACTGATAAAAATAACAAAGAAAGAAAATCTATTGATGTTCCTTTTTTTTCATTAATGCTACATAAATTAGAATCAGAGAAGGTCTAGGAAGAACAGCATGCATAGTTTGTCTTAAAGGGTACTTAGTGGCACACCCCTATTTTAAACAAGAGTAAAGGAATTTCAAAATGGCATTACCATTACTGCCTAGCTAAGCTGACTTTTGTTTTTGGAGCATTTTGCTCTGTCATGCACTGACCTTTGTTAGTGCTTATTTGTATATAAGCTATTGGGGTTGCAATGTTTTTCTATCTAGAGGCTGGGGTTTATTTTATGAGCCTTTTCTATTAGAAAATCATGAATATATACCAGAGTTAAATCTTTTGAGGGTGATTCAGAAAGAAACATTCTGGAGATCTGGGATAGGCTCTCCAGTGTAAACCAGATTACTGAGACTTGGACTTTAGACTTTTGTCTTGGCACTATTGATGCAGAAAGTTCTACTTTATATGTGTTGTTTTTATTGTTTAATGAATAAAGAAGCTGCATTGGCCTGTGATAGGGCAGAAAAGAGCTAGGTGGGAAAAACTAAACTGAATGCTGAGAGAAAGAAGGTGGAGTTGTGCGAAGCCATGTAGCCACCCCTGGGGACAGATGCGCTGGAACCTTGTCAGTAAGCCACAGCCATGTGGCGATACACAGATAATAGAAACTGGTTAATTTAAGATATGAGAGTAATCCAGAAATACAGGTAAGCTGTTGGCCAAACAGTATTGCAAATAATTTAGTTTCTGTGTTTTGGGGCTGAGCAGCCCGGAACAAACTAACAGCTTTCCTACTACACACTACCTTCAGGGAATGGTAGTGTATGGTCACCCTGGGGGCCTCCCTCTTGCTCTATTCTACTGCTATCTTGATAAAGGGTCTCAGTGAATTATATAAAAGGTCCACTGAGCAGTATGTGTTCTTTTTTCGTAGATATCCTCATGTCAAAATGCATCAGCATTCATACCCTTCAAATTGATTTCAGTTCTTATTTAACCTTCAAAGAAAATGTTTGAAAAATGAGGAGAGGAAGAAAGTAAGTAAAGTAGTGAGGACTGGATTGTGCATGCTGATTAACTCTGGACTTCTTATGTATTTGGCAAAGATTGCAGTGGTTCATATTACTTTGATGATCTGTTGTTTCAAAGTCAACAACAGCAGTGTGCTTTAGAAAAAATGTATATCATCCCTCTGTTCCTATTGACTTAGACTCTTAGCCAATGCATGAAAGACTGATTTGTAATTATGTAAGCAGCAAGGGTCTTTAAATGAAATTGATTAAGCATTTCTTTTCATTTTTCTCCCCCAAAGTCTCCTCTCCTGGAGTGCTCTCAGGGATGGAACATTACTGAGGCTGCCAGTGGTTTCCATTAGCTGGGCTCCACCTCGAGGTATACTAATGAGCCTAGGAGGTGTTTGCTGACATTGCTGATGATTTGAAAGCATGCTTTTATGATCTCTTTGCATCGATTGTGGCTGCTTTCTTCATGGCCTCGGCTGTAATTAGGCTGTGCCATATTTTTCTCAAGTTTGTCTATTTGCTTGACATTTTGTCGTTGCTAGTCATTCTGCTTTGGCAGGCAGCTAGGGTCAATTAGCTTTGCTACGTTTTATTTGGGGGAAGATGATTTATAGGCCTTCATATTGAGTTAAACGCCTCTCTTTCCCAGGTTTTGTGTGTGTGTATGTGGGTAAATACCCAAGATGCTGCAGTGGTTGCTAAGTTACTCTCTCAGAAAGAACAACACAGTCTTGGATCCCATCTAAGTGCATCTGATAATGGCAGTGCCGTCCTTTCATTCTGGGATTAGGCTACTGTTATTTATAAATATTTTGTACTGTTGGATACAGCTTGGTGTTGGGCCACATGAACTCATTCCTGTATCAAAGACTAATTGACTACTAATATGCAAGCAAGTTTCCTCTTGTGGCTATTTTGTATGTTTATAACTCAGCCATGTTTGGCAGAGATCTCAGCTTTTAAGCTTATACAACATCTGAGTCAGCTAGGTTTTGTCCAACACTAACCAAAGGACCAGCAGATCCTCCTCTGCTCTTTTAGATATGTGCCACCAGGGATCCCAATCTCCTGTTAGTTAACAAGCTTACCTATAGCACTGTAGGCTGGGTCACCCCAAGAAGGTCACTTGAGCTTTTGCTTCCTCTAAAATGTGCATCATAGACTCTCGGGCTTACCAGCAGTAAGTTCTTTTTCATTTTCCTAGGAATGCATACATCCTGCACGGAGAAGCACTGCATGTATAAAGAAATTAAAAATGTGGAGTAAATGTTCTTTCTTCACACTCTGTAGCTCTGCATATAATAGATATAAGATGACTGTAATATAATAGTTTATACCCACAATCAGAGCTGGGTGGCTACATGGATTTGTTCACAGGATCACATGTAATTCAGTCCTGGACCCTCTTTTACATTATTGAAAACTATGGGAAGGGAGACACCACGCATTACCTACCTACCTCCACTTGCTACTCTATCTGTCCTGCCTCTTACAGTCTTACAGTGGCAGGGACTCAGTCAGAGTGAGCTCCACACCACACATTAGCTTTGTTTCTGCAATCAAAAGAGCTGTTTATTAGGTAACTGGATACATGTGACATGACAGCAGAAGGAAGGCTGTTGGGAGGGTAAAAGAAGTCAGCAAAAATGAGACAAAGGAGCAGGAAGGGTGTGAGGGACAAGGACTAACATGGGCAGAGTGTGCATAAAAACCCTATAATGAAACCCATTACTTTATATGATAACTTTAAAAGAACCAATTTAAATAGAAAGCAATTCTTATTTACAGAAGTAAAAGAGCATGAAAGAAGAGAGCTCCATTTGTTTGGGTAACTGTAGTCAAAACAAGGTATGTCCTGCTTTCAAGGCCTGTGCTTTGGCGTTTCTTCCTTTTCGACTTGGGGCCGAAGAGCTTATTCTGATGCTTATAGCCAGCTGTTCCACCTGTGACTTTCCTCGATACTATGATCAAAGACCTGACAAGCCGCTTACAGGCTGAGGGGTTTTCTGGCTCACAGTGTGAGGGATACAGTCCATTGTGGCTGAAAGCTTGGCTGTGAGAGGTCCCACTGTGGCAGGCTGAGGCCATGTCTGTCTATACCTAGGGGAAACGGGAAGCAGAGAAAGGACAATGGCGGTGATCAGCTGGCTTTTTTTTTTATTCTCTTTGTATTCAGTTGAGGACCACATTCCAGAGATCAGTGACAGCCACACACAAGACAGACAATTCTCCCTCATTTAATCTCTTGAAACAACACACTAAGTTTCCTTAATTTGATGGATCACTACTTGATAATACCCATAATAATGGTTAGTGTGCAAAGAAGTGACCTTTCCCCTTTTGAAACCTTATAGTCACCTGATTGCTTTTGGACACTCCAACTCTGTCCCATCAATAGGATGAAAATGATGTAATCGGAGCAAGCCTTTTTGTTCCAATTGCAAGATTGACCTCTTGGTGCTGCCTGCCCTGCTGACTGAACATGGACAGTCTGTGTAACCCTTTTGTCTGTTTGCTCCCTGTTGAAGACTGGGCAGCTTTTGTCAGTATTTGTGCTGGAAACAACCCTGATTTGACAGGATATCCATCATTGTTAGCAATTCTTAGAACTTTCATTTTTGGAATTTATGTGTTTTTAAACTTTTGCTTAAGAAGTGTTTTGGGGGAGCTTTCCACTTTCTCAGTGGGGTTTTTGTGACTTCACAAATGTCTTCCAAACCACACAGGTCAGATTCTCCTGACCTTCTTCTAGTTTGTCCTCTCTCTGACCTTCCAGCTGCTAGATATGTTTGATGCACAAAAGAAAATTTCAAAGTAAATCCCCCAAAGCACCATTTTTTCCTGTCTCAAGCCAATATTAGCCTGTATTTAAAATAATTATATAATTCCCATTAATGTTATATACCAAGACAGAATGTCAATAGAATAGCTTAATCCTCTTTGGAATGTAAAAAGCTACTTAAAATTACTTATTATCTGCTAAAAAAATTTGGAATAAATTTGGAAGTTTCAAAAGCTGTTCTACTCCAACATTTCTCTAGTAGATTTAAACATGAAAAAAAATAACAAAGAAAGAAGAAAGAAAGAGAATAAAGAAGACACGTATGTAGGTATGTGCTATACACTGGCATCTGGTGCAGTGGTAGGTTGTGTATGTAATGGTCGTCCTATGAAGTTATAATGTAGAGTATTACTCATGTGCTCATGTTGATTCTTATTTAAATAAACTACTGAATTGTCAGTCACATCAAGGCATAATATACACAAATATGTAAATTACACGATACTATCGAAGTATGGTGGTGCATGTGTTTAAGCACTCAGGAAGAAGAAGTAGACTGATCTCTATGAGGCTAAGGCCCCAGCCTTGCCTATGTTATGAGTTCCAGGCCAGTTTGAGTTTTATGTGAGATCCTGCCTTCAAAAATGTACATAAAACTTGATAGTAACAGATGACTGTTTTACTGGAATATGTATTTATTCTGCTATATTAGCCACTTTTCCATTGCTGTGACAACCTAACTGACGAAAGTTACTAAGAAAGGAAGAGTTTATTTTGGTTTACAGTCGAAGGGTACACAATATCATTGCAAAAAAGGCAATTGGGAGAATCTCTCTAGTCATGGAAGCAGGACCATGAAGGCAGCTAGTCACAAAGCCTCTCCATGCTTAGGAAGCTGACAGCAATTACTGCTTATGCTTATTTATTTATTCTTCTCTAGATCTAGTCTGGGACTTTAGAGCATGGACTGGTGCCACCACATTCCGTGCTCAGTCAAATCTCTCTGGAAACTCTCGTAGATATATCTTGGGTATGATAAACCACAAATCAAATGGACAATGAAGATCACTATTAATCATAACACTCTATCCCTGGCTTTGCAAAAGACTCCAGGTCATATTATAATATAAATGCATCTAGTTTATCTCTAAGAGTTCTTTAAATCAAAACCATTTAAACATTATTTAAAAGCCGAAAATTCAAAGTTTCTTCTGAAACTCAAAAAATTCTTTAGCTATGAGCCACTATAAAATCCAAAACATGCTACATACTTTCAATATTCAGTGATAAGGAAAAAGGTGTTCTTACTCCAAAAAAGAAGGAATGGAAATATAGGAAATATAGCAATAAAAGTAATGGAAATAAGAAAATTAAAACCAAGACAATCCCAATAGGGAAAACATTTAGTCCTTCAGCGCCATGTCTGACATCTGGTGCTTTTGGTCATCTAATCTGGCTCAAAAAGCCTTGATCGATTCTAAATCTAGTCAACGCAACAGTGAAGCTTAACACATGTCTTATTTATATCAGTCTTTTCAGATTAACTCCTCACATTCCCCTCAGGAAGGGTGCTGAATTAAAAGAAAAAAACCTTAAATGTTTAGTAATTGCAAGGTAAAAAAATTAGCTTTACTATTTTTCTTTCTTTCTTTCTTTCTTTCTTTCTTTCTTTCTTTTTGTTTTTAGAGGCAGAGTTTCTTTGTAGTTTTGGTCTTGTCCTGGAATTAGCTCTTTTAGACCTGGTCTCAAGCTCATAGAGATCTACCTGCCTCTGCCTCCTGAGTGCTAGAATTAAAGGTGTGAGCCACCGTTGCCTGGCTGGTTTTACTATTTTTATTAAAAATGAAACATATACAGACTCTCCATCCAGTTTACCTCTTAGCCTCACTCTGACAATTTTTATGTTGGGTGAATATTATCCAATGTCTTGCTGCTGTCATTGTTCCTTTCTCATCAGCATTAAGAAAGCTCAAGGTTAATAAAGCACTATGCATTCTATTTCTGGGGGGTATTTTCCATCCCTTTCTGTTTGTTTAGCATATCCTTTATAGTTTGATCTGATCTTTCTATAACTGCCTGACATATAGGATTGTTTAGTATACCTGTAATATGCTTTTTATTGTAATAAGAAAAAAACTATTTTCTTAGAGACATATGCTGGATCATTATTTGTCTTTATTTGTGCAAGTATACAAATGATGGCCATAACTTCTAATAAATGTATGTTACCTAAATCAGCCTTTTCCGAGCTCAAAGCAGTTGCACATTGTAAACTTGAATAGGTATCAATGGTGTGGTGTACATATTTTAATTTTCCAATTTCTGTAATACAGAACATATCCATCTGCTAGCATATTTTTTGGGTTACTCCCTATAAGTAGTGGTGTTTGGTTATAGAAAAAACAAGTAGAACATTTCCTTATAATCTCCTTAGCTTGCTGCAATGTAATAGAAAACTCTTTTCTAAAACCTTTGTCATTGACATGATTTTTTTAATGAAATTCTGAGACCTTCAACACACTTACAATAAATAATTGATCAGTTCCTGTATTGTCTTGTACTAGATGACCTCGCAGACCCACATGGGGTTGGATGTGTGTTATGTATATGGGACAAAGCCTATTTCTGATTATATCTTGAAACGGAATGAATAATGAAGTCAACTCTGTATCGCTGGTATAAATCCAGCCATTTCAATAGGCAAGACAACTCTTTCTGCCTCTTGTGAATCAGTAATTATATTGAGAGGGCCTTTGAAATCCCTTAGTACCATGAAAATAACATATAATTCTGACTTTTGGACAGAATTATAAGATTTATTTGCATCAGTATAGAATGTATGGCTTCAGTTATTCAAGTGACACATACAATGTGGGGAAGGATCCAAGGAGCTCTCTTTATAAGGTTAATTTTATTGCTTTTGGAGCAATTGCTATGATTCTCTCCTTAAGAATTATCAAAAACTCTTTGTCACGGTTCATTTTCTTCCCATAATTTATTAATTTCATCAATAATAAAAGGCACTATAATCTCTACTTGTCTATTCCTGCTAAGTGACTAAGTCTGGATCTCCCTTTATATTTAATTCAAAGATCTTTCCACATAAGTTTTTATCTTTTTTATTCAATTTATGTGGTAAAAAGTTCCATTCTAAGATAATATCTTCCCTCTGCATTAAAATTCTTATAGGGAAAATTCTGGAAGACAATATGACTAGAATGCAGTTAAGATTTGGATCTACCTGATCCACACGTGCCTTCTGTAATTGCTCTTCAACCAAAGTTAATTTTTTCTCAGTTTCTGCTGTTAATTCCCTTGGACTATTTAAGTCCTTGTCATCATCTAAGGTTTTGTTTAAATGAATTATTAGATCAGGTGTTATCCCAACAGCAGGTCGTAGATTGTAAATGTCTCCTAACAATCTTTGAAATTAAGAGTCCAAAATCACTCTCTCTTAATTTGTGCTTTTTATGTTCTAATTTTCTGTAAACCTAGATAATAACATAGGTAATTGATAGAATCTCCTCTCTGCATTTTTCAGGAATAATTTGTAATCCCCATTTGTGCAAAAGTTTCTTTACTTCTTCAAACACTTTTTCTTTTCTTTTTTTTTATTTTTTTATTTTTTATTTAAATTTATTTATTTATTAAGGATTTCTGCCTCGTCCCCGCAACCGCTTCCCATTTCCCTCCCCCTCCCCCGATCAAGTCCCCCTCCCTCATCTGCTCGAAGAGCAATCCGGGTTCCCTGACCTGTGGGAAGCCCAAGGACTGCCCACCTCTATCCAGGTCTCGTAAGGTGGGCATCCAAACTGCCTAGGCTCCCACAAAGCCAGTACGTGCAGTAGGATCAAAAACCCACTGCAATTGTTCTTGAATTCTCAGTATTCCTCATTGTATGTTCAGCTAGTCCAGATTTATCCCATGCTTTTTCAGACCTAGGCCAGCTGGCCTTGGTGAGATCCCAATAGAACATCCCCATTGTCTTAGTGTGTGGGTGCACCCCTCGTGGTCCTGAGTTCCTTGCTCGTGCTCCGTCTCCTTCTGCTCCTGATTTGGACCTTGAGATTTCTGTCCGGTGCTCCCGTGTGGGTCTCTGTCTCTGTCTCCTTTCATCGCCTGATGAAGGTTAATATTCCTGAGGATGCCTATGTGTTTGTCTTTGGATTCACCTTCTTATTTAGCTTCTCTAGGAACATGAATTATAAGCTCAATGACCTTTATTTATGGCTAGAAACCAAATATGAGTGAGTACATCCCATGTTCCTCTTTTTGGGTCTGGCTTACCTCACTCAGGATAGTGTTTTCTATTTCCATCCATTTGTATGCAAAATTCAAGAAGTCCTTGTTTTTTACTGCTGAGTAATACTCTAATATGTATATATTCCATACTTTCTTCATCCATTCTTCCATTGAAGGGCATCTAGGTTGTTTCCAGGTTCTGGCTATTACAAACAATGCTGCCATGAACATAGTTGAGCATATACTTTTGTTGTATGATAGGGCCTCTCTTGGGTATATTCCCAAGAGTGGTATTGCTGGATCCAGACATTAAGGGCATCATTGAATAAATGGGACTTCCTGAGGCTGAGAAGCTTCTGTAAAGCAAAGGACACCGTCACTAAGACAAAAAGGCAACCCACTGACTGGGAGAAGATCTTCACCAACCCCGCAACTGACAAAGGTTTGATCTCCAAAATATATAAAGAACTCAAGAAACTAGACCGCAAAAGGCTAATCAACCCAATTATAAAATGGGGCACTGAGCTGAACAGAGAATTCTCAACAGAAGAACTTCAAATGGCCAAAAGACACTTAAGGTCATGCTCAACTTCCTTAGCGATCAGGGAAATGCAAATCAAGACAACTTTAAGATACCACCTTACACCTGTCAGAATGGCTAAAATAAAAAACACCAATGATAGCCTTTGCTGGAGAGGTTGTGGAGAAAGGGGTACACTCACCCATTGCTGGTGGGAATGCAAACTTGTGCAACCACTCTGGAAAGCAGTGTTTCGGTTTCTCAGGAAATTCGGGATCAATCTACCCCTGGATTCAAACACTTTTTCTAAAGTAACAATATTTGAATCAGATAGCAAAATGTCATCCATATAATAGTAAATTATAGACTTAGGAAGCTGTTTACAAATTATTTCCAATGATTGACTTACAAAATATTGGCACAGGGTGGAAATTATTACAAGTAGTTATGTGGGGCAAATTTTTCTCTGTCCTATTAAAAATAGTGAAGATACTATTTTTTAAATCAATAACTATAAGAGACCATCCTTTAAGCAATAGGGAAGGCAAAGGAATTCCAGATTTTAGAGGGCTCATTGGTTAAATTACATTATTAACAGCTCTTAGATCTGTCACCAATCTTTATTTTCTAGATTTCTTTTTAACAACAAATACAGAAGATTTCCAAGGACTTTTTGATTTTTCAATATGATGAGCATCTAGTTGCTCCTGTACCAGCTATTCTAAAGCCTACAGTTTCTCTTCTGTTAAAGGCCAATGTTTAACCCATATTGGTTCCTCAGTTAACCATTTTAAAGGTAGGGCCACTGGTACCTCTGAAGGTTTCCTAGTTGTTTTGTGTTCTTGTACAGCCTGAAGGGCTGGTGACCTCATGTTTCTGGAATTGTAAGAATGTTAGTTTGGGTATTCCATTGCCACAGCAGGTCACAGCCCCATACATTCACTGTGACATTAGCTACATATGGCTTTAGACTTTCTCTCTGTCTTTTTGGTCCTATGCATCCAATCTCTCTCATGCTTTGTTTCACTTGAGATAGGGTTCCAATTTTTAGAAATTGAGCATCTGCCTCTTGAAGAAGCCAATCCAGATGCCAAGATTATGGAGTAATGATATGAAAATGATAGTCACATCTGTGCCTGTGTCCAGCCATCCTTCAATTATAATCTTATTTATTTGTATTAATAGTTATGGTTTTTGATCATTTAAAAAGTCTGCCAAAATATACATTTCTTATTTTCTATTGGAATTTTTATGTTATTCTCCATTTTTATTTGGTATTCCAGATAAGCATGGAATTTTACAGAAGGCACTAGGTTTATTATTTTTCCTAAAGAGATATGTCCTCTGCAGCCACTGGAAATGACTGGACTCTATTTGACCTGGGGGCCTGTGAGAGTTTTCAATAGTAACAGGTTGCCCTGTCTGTTCTTTGTTGATCTACATTCAGTGGTCCGATGTGGACTTTGTCACAGCTTCTACATAATCCAGAAGATTGAGACTTTCTATTTTTGTCATTCCTGGGGGGGTACATTATTTATAGGAATGCTTTGCTTTGTGTACAATCCTTTTCAGATGTCCTATTTTACCATGATTAAAACATTTGGCATTTTGATGTCTCTTTATGCCTTTGGAAACTGTTTCTCCTACTCAAGCCTCAGTATTATAGTCAAATGCCTCTACATTCATTTATGCAGGGTCCATTTATCCATTGTGCTGATCTAATCTTTAAAGGCCCAACTCTCTTTCTCCATTCTAAGTTGGCATTTTCAAATCAGAGTTTCCATAAGTATGTGTCTAGCATCTGGGTCTATTATTCCTATTTGTACAGCCTTAGTTAATCTTTGCAAAAAGCCACTAAGGGATTCTCTTTGACCTTGTTTAACCCTAGTATATGATTAAATTCTTTTCATTAGTTCTTGAATCCTGTTCCAAGCATTTAAGGCTTCTTTGTAGCATAGGGACAAGATTTGTTCATTGAAAAGAGCTTGAGCCTGTGAGTCAGCATAAGTGACCTCACTAAGAATTTGATCTTAGGAAGCCTCAAGTCCTTTTGCTTTTTCCTCTTGGTCTAAAACTTTTGCCTCTTCTTACTAGTAACATTTCCATAGTAATTGTGGTACTTCTTCCTGAACTGTTGAGACTAGTTGAAGCCAATTGTGTAGGGTAGACTTATTGCTTAAAGCCCATGTCTTTACCATCTCCCAAGCAAATAGTAAAGTTATGATACTACGACCTACTTAATTTCTTTTAGATTGTTCTTACGTATAGGTTTCAATTTATATTCTTTGAATCAATTGGATAGTTAGTACTTGATGGTTAGTCAGAGGTGATTATGGGGTAAGTAGTTAAAACCCTTGGTAAGTCATCTCTGACTCTGACATGTACTGGTAATGCTAAATTCTGCCCTTGTACCTTCTTTCCCTGCTCATCAGTTCTGATAATTTCCTCAATCATTTGAAATCTTTTTACCAATGTCTTTTGTAAATCCTGCATCTCTTGATCTGTGAATATTTCTAATAATTTTATCAACTCAAATAACTTATGATTCTCATTCTGCATATTTGATTCCAAGATACATCTCATCCTTGTATATTATTTGGATGGTGTGCAGATTGTCTTCCTGGAGAGATATTCTATTTGCTAACCTATTGTAATGTTTTAACAGATTTTGATTGTCAAACCCAACAGTGTGAATTCTTTCAGATAATTTCTCAGCATTCTTTGACATGAATTGAATTTTTTTTTGTCAAATTCATGTTAGCCTTTTCAATGGTATTAATTTTTCAGCTAACTTTTGATTTTCAATAGTATCCATCTTGTCAGCTAACTGTTTATTTTTAGTCTGAAAAGACTGTAACATTTCTAAAAGTGCCTCATTCTTGGCTCTGTTATCAAACCACATTTTAAGGATATAATATGAACAACAAAGGTAAGTCCCAATATCAAATAAATGGATATATCAGAAAAAGCATATAAGCCTTGTAAAATAACATCCATAGTGTAAACAAAAAGGTTATTAAATTCCTGGGTGATGATATTGTCTGCAATTATATAACTTTAAAATTTATTGATTTATTTATTAATCAAATAAACTTACTTCTAATATGAGATTTCAGTAAATTGTTATAGTTGTAATAATATTTATTGTTCAGGTGGTGTTGTGGTTGTAGACATGCGGCAGAAAGATGTGACTGGTGGTGAAGTGAACAGCCCTGCTTAAATACTGACAAATATTCTTGACAAATTAAGAGCAACTAAGTTGATTCTGTACAGGGAGGTTTTTGGTGGCCAGAATATCAAGGAACCCAGACCTCGCTGGCTAGGATCACAAATCAGAAGCTGCACAAGTTACTGCATAGCAGGGAAAGTGGTGGGGTGGGGGTAAAGTATGTGTGAGCCCTGAAAATTGACAAGTTGCTTTGCAGCAGGCCCACCAAAAGTTTAGCTCTGCTGCGGTGGGATTTTGGAAAAATAAAAATAAAACCACTTAGCGGGTAAACTCAATCCAGGCAGGCATGTGTGGGAGACCTTCGGCCATGGACCTTTTGTGCTGGTCCCAGCAGGCTTGGAATTGGGATCTGCGTGAGTGCCAGATATAGCCCCACACTAGCACAGAATGGAGTACAATAAAGGATTCTTTATTTAGGAGTAGAATCACAGATAAACAGGCCTCTGCACAAGCAGGGAACAGGAACCAAATCCAACAGCCAAGAGAGAGGCATGCAAGCTTTATTTGCATTTATAGTACAAGAGGCTACACCCAAGTGGGCAGGTATATTAAAGGCTATTGGCTGAAGGAGTTCCCATAACAAATATCTTTACCATGAAACTCATGGGAGTAGAGCCCATAGCCTCTCTTCAGTAAGAAGTGATGTAATTAAATATTTTCCTTCACTATTTATGAACACCATTTAAAGATATTGGTGACAATAAAAACCAATCCTATTTTTAAATTATCACTTATTGTTGTTACATAAGTGTATATTTATATATGAATATGTATGGATGCATGCCATCCCTAGACAATATGGAAGTCAGTAGAAACTTGTGGAGTTTGTTTTCTTCTTCCACATTATTGAGATAGAATCTCCCCTTTTCTGTTACTTTGTGTCATTCAGGCTATCTGGCTCATGAGTCTCCAGGCAAGTCTTTTGTCTCTGTCTCCCATCTCACAAGAAGTGCTTGGATTGCATATGCACACCACTGGATGATTTGGTGTTCCCCTCTGCATGCTGTGAATGCCATTGGTTAATAAAGAAACTGGCTTGGCCTAATAGGGTAGAACAAAGCTTGGTGGGGGAACTAAACTGAATACTGGGAGAAGAAAGGGATAGTCAGGGAGAAGCCTTGTAGACCTGCTAGAAACAGACACCAGAACTTTAGCTGGTAAGCCGCAGTGCCATGGTGATACACAGATTAATGGAGGTGGGTTAAATTAATATGTAAGAGCTAGCCAATAAGAAGCTAGGGCTAATGGGACAAGCAGTGTAATTAAAACAGTTTCTGTGTGGTTATTTCAGTTCTGGGTGGCTTGGACAAACAAGTAGCCTCCCTCAACTAAGTTGTGTGCTAACATGGGTAACTACATCCACATAAAAATCAGAGAAAGCTTTTAAAGGAATTCTAGACACACTAAAACAGAGTTAAGCATGGTTTGGTAGTGGCGTTTTTCTGGTTTGGCTCTCTTTGCTAGAAGCATTCAGACACATGACTCATATAGGAGTCATGTGGTAGCAGGAAAAAACAGTTGTGGTTTTAAGATACCGGCTTTCTGGGCCATGCTGCCAGCCTGAACTTTAACTCTTTCTAGAGGTCTGGCAATGGAGCATTTAAATGGGTTTTGTGAGACGAGTGCTACAACCTGCTTAATGACAACATAGACTGGCTGTGTGCCTAAAAATGGTGCAATATACATGGCTCTCAGAAGCAGTGAACAGCTCCTCCGTGCTGGATTGGGTGGGGCAAGCAGGAAGGGTCATATTATCCCTAGTAACTTAGATTCTTAAGAAACACTTAACATTTTAAGAAGTGCTTCTGGTCAGAAAGTAATTACAGATGCACAATAAAGATAAATCCAGTGAAATAGACTTCTAAATGAGACACAGTGTGTTTAAAAAATGTACATAGGCTTGGGAGAGAGAAGAAAAAGAGTATAGCAAGTTAGAAAAAGAAGTAAATGATTCATAAAAAATGAAACAAGGTCTTTAAAGAGACAGACTACAGACAGTCAGAGATTAAAGGAGCAAAGATAATGAAATAAATATTAAAAAGTAATAGAGTAAGAAAAATAAGCCATGTAAAGATAGAAAATTCACAGAGAGTCTGGATTATGTATATTATTATGTTTTCTTTGAATTTTTTGACTGTGAAGGAGCTAAGTACACAGAGATATTTCATTGTACAGGTCACTAAGCTAAACTAACAACATAAAGGTATCTTGACTTTAAAATTTGAGTCTAAGTATATATTGCTTTGGAAAAAAAGGTTCTTCTTTTATTTTCACAGAGGATGAGAACCTGTGGATTGCTTCCAGAATAATATGGTTTGATGCACCAAGACTCCCTGAAATGTCACTGTAAACACTCCCCCACCAAATTATTTTGCCCAACTGCTAACTGAGATGAACCTAGTACACATGATATACCATAAAATTCCTGATTAACTGCATCCCCAATCAGCAGGAAGAGGTCTAGAGAGCTATGCCCATATTCCTAAATATTGTTTATAAATATTTCTTTACATTTAAAGGGGGATGCTATAGAGATTTGCTTTGGTATGGATCTTGGTCTATTGATGCAAATTTAAAGTCAATTTTGTTAAATTTATATTTCTGCTCTTCATTAAGGTATTGTGTTTGTCCAGCTCATTTAAAAATGTAATTACATGTAATAAATGTAACCTATAACTAAGAAATATAGGTTAGTAGATAGTCATCTATAATAGTCAAGCTTGTAGTCATGTTAGTTAGATTTTGTATATGTACAAAAATGTATTTCAGTTGGATAGGTATTTTTCAAACCTTTAATGGACTACAGAATATGGCATTTAAAATGTTTAAGTACTTAGGACTTTTCATGACAGTGAGACACATCTGCTCCTGGCAGCACCAAGATACTTCAAGAGAAAAATGGGCACTGAAGAGATTACTTATGGAGATTTTTAAAAAGCCATTTGGGCAAGAAACTGCTCTTGCCTAGATTGCTTGATGAACTAGACATGGAGAACCCACAAAACATGACTGCTGAGCTTGCCTAAAGGTGAGAATGGGCCTTCGGGTTTCCGACTACATGAAAGAGTCTGCCAGACGTTCTGCAGGACACAGAAGAAAGCAATCGATGGACTTTGCCAGTACAAGGCAAAAGAGATCCTCAAATTTCCTGCTTCATGGAAAAGACTGCCAGATACTATGGGCCTGTAAGATGATGATGGATGCCCCAGTCGTACAGAAGAATTTTGGTTGAATGTACAGGCAGCAAGATGTCTCTGTCAATTCTAGAGTTTTGGAAATGCTTACAATGAACTTGCTGCTTACTTAGGTAATATTATATCCTTCTGGAAACTTTGATGGAGTTGAAGAATAGATATAATTTTCCTTAGTCAAGATAATAGTCTAACTGTAATTCTTGATAACTGCTTTGTTATATGTAATTTTACTATGTTAAAGTTAAAACATTCATTTTTATTTAAACAGAAAAGGGGAATGATATGAGATTTCCCTCTGTATGTTGTGAATACCATTTGTTAAAAAAGAAACTGGCTTGGCCTGGTAGGGTAGAACTTACCTAGGTGGGGAAAACTTAACTGAATGATGGGAGAAGGATGGCAGCAAAATGAGAAGCCATGTACCCCATTGGAGACAGATGCCAGAACTTTAGCTGGTAAGTCACAGCCACGAGGCGATACACTGATTAATGGAGATGGGTTAAATTAATATGTAATAGGTAGCCAATAAGAAGCTAGAGCTAATGGGTCAAGCAGTGATTTAATTAATACAGTTTCTCTGTGGTTATTTCTGTTGTGGGTGGCCTGACAAACAAGTGGCCTCCTTTAACAACTGCATCTGTGGTTTTGTGATTTTAAGGACTCACAAATGGTCCTCAGCTTTCTCAGCAAATGGTCTTACTTGACATACCATCTAAACTAGTCAACTTTAGAATTTATTTTAAACATGGAATAAATGTGAAATAATACTATAAAATATAAGCATTATTTATGTGGAATAAATTGAAAGAGTAATATAAAATATATGCAATTATTTATACCATTTGGATTACATGCAAGAAGGAAATGATCTTTGACTATCTGGCCAGTGGTTCTCCAGGCAGTATGGGAAACTGGTGGAATGTCATTTCTTCCAATGGCCTCTAGTGCACAAAAAGAATATACAGTTTATTGTTCTTATCTTTGTTTCCAACCATTGTTCTCAGGCTGAAGTCTGAAGTTTTGAAATCAAGTGCTGAGGCCAACCTTGAAAGACTACAGTGTTGTCCAGTAGGAGTGTTTGGAAGAGTGTCTCTTAAAGGCAAGCCAGAGACAAGTGCCACTGTTCTGGATAGTCTGAATTTAGGTTAACATTTCTGCAATTCAGTGTACTTAATTGCTTGACTTAATTGTTTTATTTTTATTACTTTAAATAATAAACACACAATATAAATTATGAACTAGATATTTTTCTAATCATGTTATGTTTACTAATCCATGCAATCAATACTTCAAACAATGTTTTGGTAAGCATTGTTTTTTTCATATTTCACAGATGCAAGGAAAGTGAAATGGGCTAAGGTCTAGACTACAAATTACACAAACAAAATTATTCTCTTCTTATTCTTAAATATTTTCATTTTCAAGGTTTTCAGTATATTTATACAGAGATACATCCATTTCAGAAAATAATATGACCATTAAAGAAGCAGAACTCTTCAAAGCAAAGAACGAAAAGAATATAAAGGTTAGATTAAAAAGTCAATTTGCATAAATCATTAAGATGCAATCCTATTTTGAAGAGCAGATTTCAGACCCCAATGAGCAATATGAACAAATCTATAGAATGAAAGTTGCATTGAAAATACTGCAAGCAGTGAGCAGACAGGCTTACATTATGTTAAGGGAAGCATTACTAGTGAATTAAAATGTAAACTTCTAGTAGCATTCAGAAGCTGATTTTATTTTTATTGCAGTACAAATTAGATTATTAAACAGAGGTCTTGTTCAGCCATGAAATGTGGGTAGACTGTTTAATAGTATTCATGCGGATAACATTTCTAATTAAGCATGGGGTGGTCATTACACTGAATTTAAAGATATAAATGGTCAGAACTTTATGCTACTACCTCTTTAGTGGGACTTATCTCCTCAAGCGTTTGCTGTAACGTAAATATGACTACTTTTTTTGCTGTAGGAAATAAGATTAAGCAAAAGCAGAATAAGAAAAGGTGTCACTTCTCTGCCGTGTCACAGTAGGGTTATGATTTTAAATTCTACTAAAGGAAATGGTACAACATAATATTAACTTAACTTTTCAATACTTTTATGACAAGCCTCAAGTCATCTGTTGAAATTAATCTGCAAATCTGAGACTTCAAGACATCATCAAGAAAGCCTAAAAATAGAAAAAGAGAGGATCAAATTCTTAGCTTTTAATGTCCATCTAGTGCAGCGGTTCTCAAAGAGGGTGGTTTTGCTCACCCAAGGGCACTTCTTCTGTCTCTTAGTGTGGATGTTGTTATTCGCATATAGTGTGTATAGGTCAGGGAGGCTGATAGTCATGTAATCCCCAACAAAGAATTAAGTGAATCCAGATCACAGTGATTTGAAGGTTAAGAGACCTCAATCTCGAGATTTTTTTTGAAAAATCTGTATACTCTTTAAAATATTTATCTTAGTTCTACTGAGTATATATGCTGTGTCAGTTCCTGGGAAGATGTGAGCAAACATCCAGTCACCTGGCTTAGACCATCAGGGATCAACACAAGAAATGATTCCATCAAAATCTAGTTTCACCAAAATGAATGGAAGCTAAAACCCTAGAGCTCTCTGCATACCTTCTCATCAGTTCACCTGGTAGGATGGGCTCCTTTCCCTAGCAGCTGTTACTGCTTGTGTCTTCTAGGCAAGGACTTTGTGGATCTTGGAAACTTAAGGAGCTTCTGAACACTATATTTTTTTAAGCATCCTGAGTTTTGCAAGCTTCATTTACTTCCTGAGTCTTACTTGTATAGTGATAAAAGTCAGCAGGCTTGTTTTTCGTCCTGCTCGGCTCCTGCATGGCTAGCTTTACACCCGAAATAACAACACACAAATTGTATTCTTGGTCACCAGCTAGCTTTACCCAAAATAATTACACAGAAACTGTATTCTTTTAAATACAGCCTGGCCCATTATATCTAGCCTCTTCTTGGCTAACTCTCATATCTTGCTTAACCCATTTCTAATAATCTGTATACCACCACGAAGTGGTGGCTTACCGGGAAAGATTCAGCATGTCTGACCTGGCGGCTGACTCCATGGTGACTTCCTTACTTCCCTTCTTCCCAGCATTCTGTTCTGTCTACTCCACCCACCTAATTTTCTGCCCTATCATACTTGTATCCTGAAAGGCAAGGATTTGCATATTTAAAGAAAATAACTATACCTCAAGATAGGTGCCAGGTAAGAATTTAAGAGACTTGGGTACATAAGATAATCTTCAATTCCATGAATATGTGTAGTTTAATTTATATTTCATAATAAAAACATTTTATATCAACTTGTACTGATAAAAAATGAGAGTCCGGCCTTAGTTCTTAGAAGACAGTTTTATTCTAGAATTGACTTCCTTAACTACCCTGGTGAACTTCTAGGACTTGCAATTAGAACAATTTTGCCAGGAGACCACTTTTTGGAAAAAATTTAAAAGATTTATTATGCCTTCAGGAAACAAAGTTTATGCCATCAAGAAATGCACTCTAATAAAAAAAAGCCAATAATATAATTATATAAGTGATAAGTTTTGATCACCTTGGGAAACAAATAAAATGAACAGCTAGAAGGTGATAATTCCGAGTGAGACATATGAAGATACAAACCTTTGATGTGTTTTAGGGTATATGAGACAATTTTAAACCTGGATTTCATCGACCATGGTATATCACTAGCTTAGGACATCAATACACAGAGTTTTAACTGACTGTTGCCAAGATAATGTCTGTTATCTGGACCCCTGTGCTCTTCATTGTGAGCCGTCTTTATCTCAAAGTGACACATGAGAGTGGAAACATTTTTAATTATGATATAAAGGCAAAGTGAACGTCCAAGAAACTGCTGCAGATTGTTTTTGGCATTAAAGAGATGATGTCATCTGTAAATGTGAGTGTATTGACTAGAGAAGCCCAACACCACAAGGGGGTCAGGGCCTCAGCAAGGAAAAGTGCCATTGGCAACCATAGCATTTTGTAAGAATAGGAGGCCATATAGAGTCAGGGTTCTCCTTTCTTCCAGCCACGACCATTGACATATCTAGCTGCCTTAGAATGTGACTTCAGATCTGTGGAAATGGAGAGAGCAAGACAATGGCTATTTGGAGAATTTCGTGCCTGAAATAACAGAGTGAACAATAGCTGAGATAAAATATTTCTCCAACACTGCAATAGAGACTGGCAATGGAAACCACTTGGTGAAAAAAAATAAAAATTTAAATTTCAGAGATTTATGGATCATCACCTTGGGGAAGGTGATAGTTTCAATTCATAAATTTTACCTAGATACAAATATTATGGCTACAGCATCCACGAATGATTTCATCAAAAACTGAACATAGCCAAATCACAAAGGATCTTTTTGGGATTACCACTATCATTTTTCTACTCTTATTTTATGATTTTCGCATAATATTTTCTGGAATAATGTAATCCTTATTAAGATATAACAATTTTAAAATGGTTTGAGACTGAATGTTTAGTTTCTTGAGTTCTTAATATATTTTGGCATTCAGCCCTCTGTCAGATGTGGGGTTAGTGAAAATCTTTTCCCATTCTGTAGACTATTTTGTCCTTTTGATAGTGTTCTTTGCCTTACTGAAGCTTTTCAGTTTCATGAGGTCCCATTTATTAATTGTTGATCTTAGTGTCTGTGCTCTTGATGTTTTGTTCAGGAAGTTGTTTCCTTTGCCAATGCATTAAAGGCTATTCTCTACTTTCTCTTCTATCAGGTTCAGTGTATTGGTTTTATGTTGAGGTCTTTTATCTACTTGGATTTCAGTTTTGTGCAGGTATGGGTCTATTTTTTCTATATGCTGACTTTCAATTAGACCAACACCATTTATTGAAGATTTCTTTTTTCCATTGTATATTTCTTACTTCATCAAAAATCAGGTGTCCATATGTATGTGGATTTATATCTGGGTTTTGATTCAGTTTGATTGTTCAACCTATCAGTTTTCATGTCAATACCATTTTTGCTTGTTTGTTTTTTTCTTTTCAGAACAGCTCTGTAGTACAGCTTGCAATCAGGGAAGGTAATTCCTCCAGAAGTTCTTTTATTGCACAGCACTGTTTTAGCTATCCTGGGGTTTTAGTTTTCCCAAATAAAGCTGCGTGGCCATCTCCTATCACCAGACAAGACTTTCACTGGAGGGGCTGGGACTTCAACACAGTCACATATTCTTTGACCTACAATTTGCCCTGCCTACAGGATGTGCTTGGAAAAAGGTGATACAGAAATTATGGGAGTAGCCAAACAAGGACTGGTCTGGCTTAAGACTCACACCATGAGAGGGACCTAACCTCTGGCACTGCCTGGAGGGCCAGGATCCAGAGGATGGACAGCCCAGAGACCTAGGAGAAAACTAAACATGACTGGCAATTTAAAAATATCAATGAAATGATTCCTAATGATATTCTTCTATACTCAAAGATTTGTGCCTAACCAAAATGTCATCAGAGAGGCTTCATCCAGCTACTGATGGAAACAGATGCAGATACCCACAGCAAATGTTAGGTAGAGCTCAAGGAATCCTATGGAAGAGGGGGAGAAGAAATGCATGAGTCAGAGGGGTCAAGGACAGCACTAGAAAACCCACAGAATCTAGTAATCTGAGTTAATAGGTACTCACAGAGACTGAATGGCCAGCCATAGAGCTTGCACAAGACTAACCTAAGCCCTCTGCCCATGTTATGGCTATGTAGCATGGTCTTCATGTGGAACTTCTAATAGTGGAAGGGGCTGCCTCTGAGTGTATTACCTGCTTTTGGGACCAGACTCTTCTACTTGGTTGCTTAGTACAGCCTTAAGAGAAGAGCAGATGCCTAGTCCTATTGCAGCTTGATATGCCATGGGCGGCTGAAATACATGGGGGGCTTAATCTTTTCTGAAGAGAAAGGAGGAGTTAATTGTAGTGGAGAGTGAAAGTTTGCAGGAGGGACTTGGAGGAGAGGAAGGAGAAAAAATGTGAACAGGCTAGAAAAAAAATAAATTAATTTAGTAAAAAATGTTTGAGACTGAATATCATAAACTCTTTGACAAATGGAAATCTTCAGGCTCTGTTAGAATAGGTTTGGACTTGTTGGAGGAAGTGTGCCATTGTGGGGTGGGTTTTGAGATCTCATAATGCTCAATCCACATGCCATATCTCAGTTCACTTTCCATTGTCCACACATAAAAGATGTATGTTTCTCAGCTGCTCTTCCAGCACTTTGCCTGCCTGCACACCACCATGTCACACCATGTTGATAATAGACTACACCTCTTTAACTGGCAGGCAGCTCAGTAAATGCTTTCCTTTATAAGTGTTGCTGTGTTCAAGATGTCTCTTCACTGCTGTAGAAGCCCTAAGAAAGGAATTGCGGTACTGTTGTGAGAAGCTTGACCATACTTTTGTTTAAAGAAATATGGACTGTAAAACTACGGATTAAAAAAGTAGTTGAATGATTTAAGAGTTGCTTAATAGGACAACCTAGTAGGAGCATGGAAGACAGTGGTCCTGAGAATAATTTGAACTTTGAGGGGAAGGCTCAGGGGGTTCAGAGGAGAAGAGAAATATGTGGGCTAGAGATCAGTTTTGGGATATTTTGGTGAAGAACATGGCTGCTTTTTGCTCTTGTCTGAAGAGTCTATCTGAGGCTAAAGTGAAGAGTTTTGGATTAATTCCATTGATAGAAGAAATCTCAAAAAAGCCTAGTAGACACTCTGTTGTGTGAGTTTTAGTATCAACTCTAATATTTATAATGAAAAGGAGCAAGTTGAAAAAGGAAAAATATAAAATGTACAATTTGAGGAGAAAAGGAGCACTAGAAGGTGGAATGGAGCTAAGTCCTGTGTCAAGGAGATAAACAGATTAAAAATTGAATAAAGGAAATGGTGACCTCATGGCAAAATCCTAGTTAGCTAACTTTCCAACTTGTGAAAAGGAAAAAGAAAAGCTTAAAGCTGGGTGTCATGTAAATTCCTACAAATCTGGCACTCAGAAAGCAGAGACTGGTATATTTCTGAGTTTTGGGCCAGCTTGGTCTACAGAGAAAGTTCCAGGAGAGTCAAACTTGGGCAGCAAAGGAATTTATGGGAAATAGAAAGCTGGTGAAGTTGTAATTGACCAAGGGGACCATGTTTCTGTGCCAGAAAGCAGCAAAACTTAGCAGCGTTAGCCACATGCTTCTGACTTTAGAATCAAGGACAAAAGAAAGGCATTCTCTAACCTTTCTCCATAACTAAGGAAAACTGTTGAGGGCAGACATGTGTCATGGGTGTCCCTGCATGGAGGCCCCGAGAGGCATTGTGTGAAGCTGTGAAGGATAAGCCTGGATTTTAGTGGAGATCCCAAAATGTTGGAGATGCCAGTGTCATGAAATACCTGCTGAGAAAAACTGTTACCAGGGAGTGGAACACACCCAAAAGAAAGAAGTCTGTTGAGTTCAAGAAGACCGAAAGCAGTTGGAAATCTGAAGAGGGTTTGGACATCAGACATGGAGATACAGAGTTTGGAGCTTGCCCAGCAGAGTTTTGGTCTGTTTTGGTCCAGTATTTCCTCACAATGCCTAGTTTCTTATATTTTTGGATGGTAATGCAGAACCTGTGCCATTATATGTTGAAAGTGTATGATCTGTTCTTTTGTTTTATAGCGGATTACATGAATCTCAGAAGAGACTTTGAACTTTGCACTTTTAAACATTGTTGAGACTATACTAGACTCTGGGGACTTGGCAAGTTCAACCAAATTTATTTTGCATCATGATATAGCTACATGCTTATGGGGGCCTGGCAGTGGATTGCTGCAGTTTGAATGTTATTGGGCTCCATAAGCTCATGGAAAGTGGCACCATTAGGAGGCTTTGTTGGAATTGATGTGGCCTTGTTGGAAGAAGTGTGCCATTGTGAAGGTGGGCTTTGAGGTCTCATATATGCTCAAGGCATGCCCACTGTCTCAGTTCACATCCAGTTACCTGCAAATAAAATATGCAGGACTCTCACCTACTTCTCCAGCATGTCTGCCTGCATGCCACCGTATCTTCTCACCATGATGATAATGGACTAAACCTCTGAATATGTAAGCTGCCCAATTAAATGTTTTCCTTTAGAAGAGTTGCCATTGTCATGACTTCTTTTCACAGCAATAGAAAACCTAACTAAGACAGTGGCTCTTTCTTTGCTGGTGGACACTGGTTACTGTTTAATTTCTTAGCTCTTGATTTCAGAAGCAATTCCCTGATGAAGGGCACAATTGTGAGCTGTGATCACAGCAGCTGGGCCTGGAAATGAGATTAAGGTAGGCTAGTAAGAGCAGATCAAGGAAGGTAATAAGCACTCTGCTGCAAAACTCTCTGGATAAGCTTTGCTTTCCTCGACTCCAACTCTGTGTTCTGTAGGGCAAACACTGCATACTGAGTTCATCTTCTGGTTTTTCTGAGGTTTGTTTTGGTAAAGGTGTCTCTTTTGGGGTTCCTCAGATATGGAAGACCCTTTTCAGGGATAATATCTAGGGCATTTGGAGTTGAAATCAGTATTTTAACATACTGCAGCCATGACTTGGATTTCATTGGCAAAGTCAGCTCTTCAATAGTTTTGCAACTGACTCTTAGTCTCTTCTGTGTGCAAATGGCAATAGTTAGGATCTGCTACACACTCTTGTAGCATGCAGATTGCCTGGTTTCATTTACTTTTCTTGTGAATAAGAATTCTCTGCCCGAATGCTAATAAAAATTTTATTTTTTTGCTTATGACATTCATTGAAGTCCTCACTATTCATTGCAAAACTGAGTCAAAAGCTTCACACATTTATAGAATACTTTACTTTTCCTTCTTCTTTTGATTAAACTATGTCATTTCAATAAACATACACAAGATAGCTGTCATACAAATACTGGCAACTTACTTTTATTGAGTACCTTTAAAAAACGCATTGGTCATTCTGAAGGCTTTACAATAAACATATATGAAACCTTTAAAAGGCTCTTTTAAAGGAGACTAAGGTACATGATACTAATATAAAATTAGGAGAAAATTTGTTCTAATATTAGATTTTTTAATTCCAGTGTCACTTTCTTGAATTTCAAATCTAATTTTTCTTTTTATGCAAGTATTTTTGTTCACTGTCATTTGGTCCAGGTCATGATAACCCCACACCAAATGAATGACATGAATGAACATTTTTATTCTTTGTAGCTGACCTCATTCTTTGTTTTCTTCAAAAACAAGCAAATAGCAATTTAACCCCCTAAAAAGATTCTGGCTTCATTTGAAAATTTCTTTTCATGATAAATATTTGTTAATTAAATATTCTTTTAGGCCTATTTTCTTCAGTGACTCATTTTACCTTTTTCCCAAGATAGCCACTGGGTCATGGATAGGTTCACCTATGGTTTGATGTCTCCACTCTCTGGTCACATGGCACTAACAAGATTCCCACATCTTGGTGTCACAAAGATTTCATTCTGACATCAGGACAGCTGGTTACCACTTCTTTGGGGCATATTGGATAAAGTAACTTCATAAACTGTTTAGTGTGTCTGTTGATATTTCCTTTACATGTTGCTGTGCCCTTTTCAGAGAGACAGATGGTATTTTCACAGGAATAACTTATGTTCAGCTTCTACCTTACCAGACTATTCTCATCAACTTCCTCATGGTATATTGCATATAATAGCAAAACTATATTCTTGGAGCTTTAAATGTTATTCTTTTGTTTTATTTTTGAGTCAGTCTCATATTTCCTAAACTGGATTCAAATTTGGGAGGTAATCAAGGACATCATTGATGTTTTGATCTTTCTACTTTCACCTCAAGAGGTCGGGGATTACGTAAGTGTGCTGTTGTGTGGCATATATAATACTGTGGAACAACCTCAGGGTCTCAAGTGTACTAGGCAGGCAAGCATCCTACCAGCTGAGCTGTATCTGCAGCCCCCCTTTACTAGATGTCTTTCATTAATTTATTACTTCATGTCATGTTCATTTTTTCCTGACTGTAAACCTTATAAATGTTTGAAATCAAAAAACCGGAATGATGGATATGGGAGCAGGGAAGTATATATCTTAATTAAGGGAGCCATTTTAGGGTTGGCAAGAGCCTTGACTCTAGAGGGGTTCCCAGGGGTTCAGAGAGTTGTACCCAACTAGGTCCTTGGGCAGCTGAGAGGAGAGAGAGCCTGAAATGGCCCGATCCTAAAGCCATACTAACGAATATATTGCATATCACCATAAAACCTTCATCTGGTGATGGATGGAGATAGAAACAGAGGCCCACATTGGAGCACCGGACTGAGCTCCCAAGGCCCAAATGAGGAACAGAAGGAGGGAGAACATGAGCAAGGAAGTCAAGACCGCGAGGGGGGCACTCACCCACTGTGACAGTGGAACTGATCTATTGGGAGATCACCAAGGCCAGCTGGACTGGAACTGAAAAAGCATGGCATAAAACCGGACTCACTGAATATGGTGGAAGATGAGGGCTGCTGAGAAGCCAAGGACAATGGCACGGGTTTTGACCCGACTGCATGTACTGGCTTTGTGGGAGCCTAGCCGGTTTGGATGCTCACCTTCCTAGACCTGGATGGAGGGGGGAGGACCTTGGACTGCCCACAGGGCAGGGAACTGTGACTGCTCCTTGGACTGGAGAGGGAGTGGGGGGAGGGGGAAGGGAAAGGGAGGCGGGGAGGAGGAAATTTTTAATTAAAGAAATTTAATAAAAAAATATTTAAAAAACTGGAAACAAATTATTAAGAGAAAACAGAATATGTTGTCTAGAAATTATAAATAAAATTTTTTACTTAAGATAGTGTTTTAAAAACATTTTCTTCTGATTATTTTTTCATGCATGCTTTTTAGGTTACCTGTTCAGTTACTGTTTATAGATAGTCTACTTACTTTAAGTGAAATTACCATACAGCTCTGCTTCATATATTCTATTTTTACTTGATATTTTAGAGAGGCTATTTCTGTCATAAACATTTCCTGTGTTGCTTTTAGTAACTCAGTATGTTCTATTATTTTGAGGCGCTATAACATATCTCATTTCTCTCTCTCTGAGACTTTAGCTTCTTTCCAATTTTATTTTTCTTCTTTAACTCTTCAATATTCAACATTTGCCTGCTTTGATAAAATCTTTTATTGTTTTATTCAATTAAAGTTTTTTATGTGGCATTTCTGTGACTTAAGTTAAAATTTTAAAATTCCATTTTCTTCAATAACTAATATCCAGCTTTTCTTATTCAGTCAGATCTGGGATAATCAGAATAAACATATTAATGATTTAAAACCTGGATACGTTTCTTCTGTAGCTTTTTCTTTCCCAAGAATAAATTAAAACAAATCAAAAAACACACCAAAGCAAAAAACCCGAATTAACTTGCCTTTAAAAACCAAGGTTCTTTAGTTTCCTTGCTCAGATCCTGCCAAACCCATTCCTCTCTACTTGTTGTCTCCTATAGGACCAGAATAAATCCCATGATCCTTGTGATTTAATTTCATAAAGTTCTTCTTTTGATCCTTTAATGAATAAATTCCATACTGCACCACTTACTGACTGTTCTTAGCACTAGTCAATGTATCAAATACCTGTGCATGTAGACACAAGATGTAAGTACAAGATGTATGTTTTAACCATTTTTTTCTATCACAAGTATTTCTGTTAAGCTAACTATTTTTTAGTAAAATAGTTGATTATTGGTTTATGTAAGACCATAATAAGGACAACTGAATATCAAAGTGTAGAGAGAAATGGCAGAAAGCATATGGAGAAAGGTAACACTAATGCATTGATGGTGGGAGTATACACTCATGCAGCAACTATGGTAATAAGGGGAAGGTTACTCAGCAGGCTGAAAATTGATCTCCCACAAAGTCCAGCTATACTGCTATTGGGAGTATACCAAAAGGATTCTATAACCCATTGCAGAGACACTTGCTCACCCATGTTTGTTACTGCTCTATTCAGCCAGAAACTTGGAACAGCCTAGATGCCCATCAGTTTGTGGGTGGATAATGACTATTTGATAAGTTAAACAGGATGATATTACTCAGAAGTTAAAAAGAATAATGGCGTTATGGAATTTACAGGTAAGTGGATAGAGCTAGAATTATTCTGAGTGAGGTAACCCAGACCTTGATATAGATATGAATAATTTGCATTGATATAAATCTTGATTTATTGATACAAGATTAAGGTCAATTTTGTTATATTGATATTTCTGCTCTTGATTAAGGTATTATGATTTTGTAGCTCATTTAAAAATGTAATGTATAATTAAGAAACATAGATTAATAGATAATCATCTATAATTGTCAAGTTTGTAGTCATGTTAGTTAGATTTTCTAGATGTGCATAGATATATTTCAGATAGGTATTCTTCATATCCTTCAAAGACTACAGAGTATGGCATTTAAAATAATTTAATAACTTAGGGCTTTTCATGATAATGAGACATATCTGCTTCTGGAAGCACCAGCTACTTCAAGAGAAAGACGGGCATCGAAGAGGCTCCTTATGGAGTTTGATAGCCATTTGGGTAAGAAACTGCTCTTGCCTGGACTGTTGCACAAACTGTACATGAAGAACCCATAGAGAGATGACTGCTGAACTTGCCAAAAGGTGTGATGATCCTTTGGGGTTCCTGCTTCATGAAAGAGTCTGCGAGACATTTTGCAGGATACAAAAAAAGTGACTAAACTGTCTTTGTAATTTCTTGCTTCATGGAAATGTCTGCTGGATGTTATGGGCCTGTAGGCTGAAGATGGAAGACCCAAAGGTACAAAAGAACTTTGGGTTACTGTACAGGCAGTGATATGTCTCTGTCATTTCTAGAGTTTTGGAAGGTGCTTACTTCTCATTTACTTAAGTAATATTATATCCTTCTGGAGTCTTTGATGAAGATGAAGAATTTATAGTTATAGTTTTCCTTAGTTATGATAAAAGATAAAGTAGATATAAATATTGCAACTGCAATTCTTGCTTGATAACTGCTTTGTTATATGTAATTTTACTATGTTAAAGAGAAAGCCTTTCTTTCCTTTTTAAACAGAAGGGGGGAAACGGTGTATGAGGTCCTTCTGTATGTGTGTTGCTTTCATTGGTTAATTAATAAAGAAACTGCTTGGCCTGATAGGGCAGAACTTATGTAGGTGGAGTAGACAGAACTGAATGCTGGGAAGAAGGGCAGACAGAGAGCCAGCATGGAGCTGCCAGGTCAGACTTGCTGAATCTTTTCTGATTAGCCACAACCTTGTGGTGGCATACAGATTATTAGAAATGGGTTGAATCAAGATGTAAGAATTATCCAATAAGAGTCTAGAACTAATGGGCCAGACAGTAATTAAATGAATACAGTTTCTGTGTGATTTTTTTGGGTGTAAGCTAGCTGGGCGGCTGGGACAAACAAAGAGCCCCGCTCTCCTTGTAACAAGACCTCTTAACAAAGACAAACATTGCAAGATTTTTCTTTTTTTTTAAATATAAAATATTCAGCATTAATAAGGGGAAAAAGGGGAGATTACAAAGCCAGAGTTCCAGCAAAGTGCAGGAAACCAGAGGAGGCGGGGAGCACACTTGCAAGTTTTATAAGTAAATATTAGCCTAAGGGGAACATGCCCTACAAACAAGGTGATTGGCTGGGCTTCCCCTTCATCCCCCCCGTTTGTCTAAATAAGACAGAACCAAAGCAAATACAATTATATGCAATAGGAACAAATAATAAATATAAAATTCCAAATAACAAACAATATTAAGCAAGAAACATAACAAAAGTTTTACTAAACATTCTATTTCAAGGAGTCTAAATAATATAGAGAGTAACTATAATTACCTAATCTTCAACTCCATCAAAGATCTGAGAAAGGAAGTTATATTACTTAAGCAACCAGGAAGTACAAATGAGAAACTTCCAAAATGTGCAACAAATGACAGAGACAACTGACTACCTGGGCAATCACCCAAAGTCTTATTTGCAATGTTGAGACAACCAACTTTGGCTAAGGCCTAACATAACTCACATACCATAATCAAAGGCAAGGAAGTTTTTTTAGAACTATCCTACCCTGTCTTGGCAAGATAAGACAATCCTCTTTTATCCACTTATGGATATTTTGTATCTTTGTCAGTGGTCGAAGAATGGGCTTTTCTTTACCCAAAGGCCAATTCTGCCAAGAAGACAAGCTCCTAGTGGAGTGTCTTTGGTGCTCAACGTTCTGTCGGGTGTAGAACAGTGTTGCCAGGAGTGATTGTCTCATTAGCATGGAATTCTAGGTTAAATTAAAGGCCATTTTCTACAGCTCTTTTTTTTTTTCAGTTTTTCACCTTTGTTACTTTTATTTCCATTTTTTTTTTTTTTTTGGTGATAACATAACAAGACTTTGTCTAAAAAGAAACCTGATTTTTTATTTGGTCTTGTACCCTTTTTACTTTGCTGAACATCCCCATTAGCTCTAGCAATTGTATACATGTGTCATTCATTAGGATTTTCTGTGTACAGGAGCTGTACATGTTTTCACTTCCTTCCTTTCCTATCTGCATGTAGTTTATTATTTGTAACTGAATGCTTTTCTGTCTTCTATGCACACACATTTTTTTCTTTTTTTTTTTAATTGAGAAAAGGAAGAAAAAAAAAAACAAGTTTCCACCTCCTCCCAGCCTCCCATTTCCCTCCCCTTCCTCCCACCCTTCTCCCCCTCCTCCCATCCTTCTCCCCCTCCTACCACTCCTCTCCCACTCCCTCCCCAGTCCAAAGAGCAGTCAGGGTTCCCTGCCCTGGGGTAAGTCCTAGGTCCCCCCCCCCCTGTCCATATCTAGGAAGGTGAACATCCAAACTGGCTAGGCTCCCACAAAGCCAGCACATTGCATAGTATCAAAACCCCGTGCCATTGTCCTTGGCTTCTCATCAGCCCTCATTGTTCGCCATGTTCAGAGAGTCCAGTTTTAACCCATGCTTTTTCAGTCACAGTCCAGGTGGCCTTGGTGAGCTCCCAGTAGATCAGCTCCACTGTCTCAATGGGTGGGTGCACCCCTCAGGGTCCCGACTTCTTTGCTCATGTTCTCCCTCCTTCTGCTCCTCATTGGGACCTTGGGAGCTCAGTCCACTGCTCCAGTGTAGGTCTCTGTCTCTATCTCCATCCATCACCAGATGAAGGTTCTATGATGATATGCAAGATATTCATCAGTATTGCTATAGGATAGGGTCATTTCCAGTTCCCTATCCTCAGCTGCCCAAGGAACTAACTGGGGACCTCTGCTTGGGCTCCTGGGAGCCACTCTAGGTTCAAGTCTCTTGCCAACCCTAAGGTGGCTCCCTTAACTAAGAATTGTACTTCCGTGCTCCCCTATCCAACCTTCCTTTATCCCAATCATCCTTTTTCCCCAAGTTCCCCCCATCCTCCCCTTTTCCCTTTTCTCTCCCCATCTCCCCTTACCCCCATCCCACCCCACCCCCAAGATCCTAATTTTCTCCCCGGCAATTTTGTCTACTTCCCATAGCCAAGAGGATAATTATATGCTTTTCCTTTGGTTCAACTTCTTACTTAGCTTCTTTAGGATCACCAATTGTAGACTCCGTGACCCTTATTTAGGGCTAGAAACCAATTATGAGTGAGTACATCCCATATTCATCTTTTTGGGTCTGGGTTACCTCACTCAGAATAGTGGTTCTATTTCCATCCATTTGCATGCAAAATTTGAGAAGTCATTGTTTTTTACTGCAGCATAGTACTCTAATGTGTATATATTCCATACTTTCTTCATCCATTTTTCCATTGAGGGGAATCTAGGTTGTTTCCAGGTTCTGGCTATTACAAATAATACTGCTATGAACATGGTTGAACAAATGCTCTTGTCATATGATAGGGCATCTCTTGGGTATATTCCTAGGAGTGGTATTGCTGGGTCCAGGGGTAGGTTGATCCCGAATTTCCTGAGAAACTGAAACACTGATTTCCAAAGTGGTTGCACAAGATTGCATTCCCACCAGCAATGGATGAGTGTACCCCTTCCTCCACAGCCTCTCCAGCAAAGGCTATCATTGGAGTTTTTTATTTTAGCCATTCTGACATTTGTAAGATGATATCTCAAAGTTGTTTTGATTTGCATTTCCCTGATTGCTAAGGAGGTTGAGCATGACCTTAAGTGTCTTTTGGCTATTTGAACTTCCTCTGCTGAGAATTCTCTGTTCAGTTCAGTGCCCCATTTTTATTTGGGTTAATTAGCATTTTAAAGTCTAGTTTCCTGAGTTCTCTGTATATTTTGGAGATCAGACCTTTGTCTATTGTGGGGTTGGTGAAGATCTTCTCCCAGCCAGGAGGTTGCCTTTTTGTCTTGGTGACAGTGTCCTTTGCTTTACAGAAGCTTCTCAGTTGTAGTAGGTCCCATTTATTCAATGTTGTCCTTAATGTCTGTGCTGTTGGGGTTACACATAGGAAGCGATCTCCTGTGCCCATCTGTTGTAGGGTACTTCCCACTTTCTCTTCTATTAGGTTGAATGTGTTCTGACTGATAGTGAGGTCTTTAATCCATTTGGACTTGAGTTTTGTGCATGGTGATAGATACGGTTCTATTTTCATTCTTCTACAGGTTGACATCCAGTTGTGCCAGCACCATTTGTTGAAGATGCTTTCTTTTTTCCATTGTATACTTTTGGCTCCTTTATCAAAAATGAGGTATTCATAGGTTTGTGGATTAAAATTCGGGTCTTCTATATGATTCCATTGGTCGACTTCTCTGTTTTTATGCCAGTACCACATTGTTTTCATTATTGTAGCTCTGTAATAGAGTTTGAAGTCAGGGATGGTAATGCCTCCAGACAATCCTTTATTGTATAGGATTGTTTTGGCTATCCTGGGTTTTTTGTTTTTCCATATAAAGTTGATTATTATCCTCCCAAGATCTGTGAAGAATTTTGATGGGACCTTGATGGGGATTGCATTGAATCTGTAAATTGCCTTTGGTAGAATTGCCATTTTTACTATGTTGATCCTCCCAATCCAAAAGCAAGGGAGGTCCTTCCATTTTCTGGTATACTCCTCAATTTCTTTTTTCAATGTCTTAAAGTTCTTGTCAAACAGATCTTTCACTTCCTTGGTGAGAGTTACCCCAAGATATTTTATGCTGTTTGTGGCTATCGTGAATGGTGAAGCTTCTCTGATTTCCCTCTCTGCTTCCATATCCTTTGTGTATAAGAGGGCGACTGATTTTTTGGAGTTGATCTTGTATCCTGCCACATTACTAAAGGTGTTTATCAGCTGTAAAAGTTCTTTGGTGGAGTTTTGGGGGTTGCTTATGTATACTATCACATCGTCTGCAAATAATGAAAGTTTCACTTCTTCCTTTCCAATTCGAATCCCCTTGATCCCCTTAGTTGTCTTATTACTATTGCTAGAACTTCAAGCACTATATTGAAGAGGTATGGCGAGAGTGGACAGCCTTGTCGTGTTCCTGAGTTTAGTGGGATGGCTTTGAGTTTCTTTCCATTTAATTTGATGTTAGCTGTCTGCTTGCTGTATATATCTTTTATTATATTTAGGTATGACCCTTGTATCCCTAATCTCTCCAAGACTTTTATCATAAAGGGATGTTGAATTTTGTCAAATGCTTTTTCAGCATCTAATGAAATTATCACATAGTTTTTTTCTTTCAGTTTATTAATATGATGGATTACATTGATAGATTTTCGTATGTTGAACCAGCCCTGCATCCCTGGGATGAAGCCTACTTGATCATAATGGATAATTTTTCTGATGTGTTCTTGGATTCGGTTTGCCAGTATTTTGTTGAGGATTTTTGCATCGATGTTCATGAGTGAGATTGGTCTATAGTTCTCTTTCTTGGTTGAGTCTTTGTGCAGTTTTCATATCAGAGTAACTGTAGCTTCATAAAATGAATTTGGCAATGCCTCTTCATTTTCTATATTGTGAAATACATTAAGGAGTATAGGTATTAGGTCTTCTTGGAAGTTCTGGTAGAATTCCGCATTGAAACCAACTGGTCCTGGGCTTTTTTTGGTAGGGAGGTTTCTGATATCCTCTTCTAATTCTTTGCGACTAACAGGTCTATTTAGATTGTTCACCTGGTCCTGGTTTAACTTTGTTATATGGTATTTATCTAAAAAAGTGTCCATTTCCTTTACATTTTCCAGTTTTGTGGCATATAGGCTTTTGTAGTAAGATCTAATGAGTCTCTGAATTTCCTCTGTGTCTGTGGTTATGTCCCCCTTTTCATTTCTAATCTTTTTAATTTGCAAATTATCTCTCTGCCGTTTGATTATTTTGGATAGGGGTTTGTCAATCTTGTTGATTTTCTCCAGGAACCAGCTTTTTGTTTCATTGATCCTTTGTATTGTTTTCTGTGTTTCTATTTTGTTGATTTCAGCCCTCAGTTTGATTATTTCCCGTCTTCTACTCCTCCTAGGTGAGTCAGCTTCTTTTTTTTCTAGAGCTTTCAGGTGGGCTGTTAAGTCTCCAATGTGAGCTTTCTCTGTTTTCTTTAAGTGGGCACTTAGTGCTATGAACTTTCCTCTTAGGGCTGCTTTCAAAGTGTCCCATAAGTTTTAGTATGTTGTTTCTTTATTTTCATTGAATTCCAGGAAGACTTTAATTTCTTTCTTTATTTCTTCCTTAATCCAGGTATGGTTCAGTAGTTGACTGTTCAGTTTCCATGAATTTGTAGGCTTTCTGGGGGTAGCATTGTTGTTGAATTCTAACTTTAATCCATGGTGATCTGATAAGACACAGGTGGTTACTAATATTTTTTTGTAACTGTGGATGTTTGCTTTGTTACCAACTATGTTGTCGATTTTTGAGAAAGTTCCATGAGCTGCAGAGAAGAAGGTATATTCTTTCCTATTTGGGTGGAATATTCTATAGATGTCTGTTAAGTCCATTTGATTCATTACCTCCATTAATTCTCTTATTTCTCTGTTAGGTTTCTGTCTGATTGACCTGTCTATTGGTGAGAGAGGAGTGTTAAAGTCTCCTACTATTAGTGTGTGCGGTTTGATGGCTGCCTTGAGTTTTAGCAATGTTTCTTTTATGTACGTGGGTGCTTTTATATTAGGGGCATAGATATTCAGGATTGAGACTTCATCCTGATGAACTATTCCTGTTATGAGTATAAAATGCCCCTCTCCATCTCTTCTGATTGATTTAAGTTTCAAGTCAACTTTGATAGAGATTAGAATGGCCACACCTGCTTGTTTCTTAGGTCCATTTGCTTGATAAGCTTTTTCCCAGCCCTTTACTCTGAGTAGGTGCCTGTCTTTGTGGTTGAGGTGTGTTTCTTGTAAACAGCAGAATGTTGGATCCTGTTTTTTTTTATCCACTCTCTTAGCCTGTGCCTTTTTATAGGTGTGTTGATTCCATTGACATTAAGTGATATTAATGACCAGTGGTTGTTAACTCTGGTCACTTTTTGAGTCGTAGAGTTTGTGTGTTTCCCTTCTTTGATTTGTGTTGGTGAAGGGTCTCTAGATGTCTGAGTTATTGTGGTCATTGTTGGACTCCTTGGTTAGTGATTTTCCTTCTATTACTTTCTGTAAAGCTGGATTTGTGGCTGTGTATTGTTTATATTTGTTTTTATCCTGGAAAATTTTATTTTCTCCATTTATAGTGAATGAAAGCTTGACTGGGTATATTAACCTGGGCTTGCATCCATGGTCTCTCAGTTTCTGCAGCACACCTATCCAGGACCTTCTGGCTTTCATGGTTTCCATTGAGAAGTCAGGTGTAAGTCTGATAGGTTTACCTTTATAAGTAATTTTTCCTTTTTCCTTTGCAGCTCTTAATATTCTTTCTTTATTCTGTATGCTTTGTGTTTTGATAATTATATTGCGAGGGGAAGTTTTTTTTTGGATCCAGCCTATTCGGTGTTCTGTATGCTTCTTGAACCTTCATAGGTATATCTTTCTTTAGGTTGGGAAAGTTTTCTTCTATAATTTTATTAAATATATTATCTGGACCATTGATCTGAGCTTCTTCTCCTTCTTCTACTCCTATTATTCTTACGTTTGGCCTTTTTATTGTGTCCCATATTTCCTGAATGTTTTGTGATGAGAGTTTGTTGGACTTGCTGTTTTCTTTGATCAGTGTGTTTATTTTCTCTATGGTATCTTCAGAATCTGAGATTCTTTCTTCTAACTCTTGTATTCTGTTGGTTATACTTGTTTCTGTAGACTCTGTTTGTTTACTTAAATTTTCCATGTCCAGCCGGCCCTCTGTTTGTGTTTTCTTCTTTACCTCCATTTCAGTTTTCAAGTCTTGAACTTTTTCCATTATCTGTTTGGTTGTTTTTCCTTGGTTTTCTAGGGTATCATTCACTGATTTATTCAATTCTTCAAACTTTCTGTTACATTTCTTATCCATTTCTATAAGGGCATTTTTTACATGCTGTTTAAGGGCATCAATCACTTTCATGAAGTCAATCTTTTCTACTTCTTCTTGATTAAGGTGTTCATGTCCTCCTGTTTTGAGGTCGCTGGTTTCTGGTGGCTTCATGTTGCTCTTCAGCTTGTTGGGCGAATTCTTGCCTTGGCGTCTGCCCATCTCTTCTTCCAAATTCTCCCTTATGGATCTTCTTTTACTGGATCAGATCTCCTTGCCTACCCAACGCTGGCTCTCCCCAATGTTGGCTCTCCCCAACGCTGGCTCTCCTGGTGCCCCAATGCTGGCTCTCCCCAACGCTGGCTCTCCTAGCGCCAAGAGATCAGGCCTCCGTGCTGATGGGGCAGCTTGCAAACAAAGTGCCTACCCTGCTTGGTGCAGGCAGGCCATTGAAGCAAAGGAACTCCCACCCGCCTGGGTGCCCCGAGGATTCGGACCCAGTGCCCAGACAGGCTGGGCTGGGTGATGTTATGTGCTGAAAGAGGGCGGTGGGGCCAAAGTGGCGAGGGTTCTGGATGGAAGCTGTGTAGGCTAGGAAGAAAAGAGCTGCAAGATTTTTCTTACATGTAGATGTTATCTGTTAAACTTTAGAGATCTGTGTTTCATTCAGAATATCCACAGAGACTAGGAAGCTAGTAAGGGATCAGGGAGAAAGAGAGGATCTTCTAAGGATGCTGTGGTGGTTTGAATGAAAATGCCCCATAGCCTCACAGCGAGTTAGTATGGACTTGTTGGAATAGGTGTGGCTGTGTTGGAAGAAATGTGTCAATGGGTGTGGGCTTTGAGTTTTAAAATGTTCAAGACAGGCCCAGTGTCTCATTCTTTTCCTATTATCCACTGATCCAGATGTAGACTTCTCAGCTACTTCTCCAGGACTATGTCTACCTGTACATTGCCATGATTCCTACCATGATAATGTTGGATTAAACCTTTGAGTTATAAGCAAATACCAATTAAGAGCTGTTGTGGTAATGGTGACTTTTCACAGCAATAGAAACCCTAATTTATACAGCAGTGAACATAGTACAGTGCTATAATGGGATAAAGGAGGAGTTAGAATAAGAGGATTAGATGGAGAAGAGGATGGGAAGTTGGGGTAGAAGAGAGACTATAGAGAGGGTTAACTAACATTATAGGCCTTTTAAGATGCCATCAATTTTGATATAATCTACTATTTCAAACTTCCTCAAATTTGTACATATAAAAAGGAATTTATATTTAGTTACGAGGTAACAGGGGAGACAATGTATCAATCAGACACACATGCCACTAAATAAACCCCAGTAGCATGAAATGTTACAACTGTCTTGAGTTTTGACCAATGGGTCCTACTTACAAGATATTGATAATACTATTTGTTGCCATTTACAACCTGACAGTAGGACCCTATTGCTGAGGACAACATATACTTATGTCAACCAGCGTGGAGAAATTGAACTGTTCTCAACAAGAAACTTCACCCCTTCTGATCACAGTACTAGAAGGTACAAATGCATTAACTGAGAATTAAAGTAATCATTACTGATCGCTAAAGAAGTTGAACATGCCCTTAAGTGTCTTTTGACCATTTGAACTTCTTCTGTTGAGAATTCTCTGTTCAGCTCAGTGCTCCATTTTATAATTGGGTTGATTAGCCTTTTACGGTCTAGTTCTTGAGTTCTTTATATATTTTGGAGATCAGACCTTTGTCAGTTGCGGGGTTGGTGAAGATCTTCTCCCAGTCAGTGGGTTGCCTTTGTGTCTTAGTGACAGTGTCCTTTGCTTTACAGAAGCTTCTCAGTCTCAGGAGGTCCCATTTATTCAATGAGGCCCTTAATGTCTGTGCTGCTGGAGTTATACGTAGGAAGTGGTCTCCTGTGCCCATGTGTTGTACAACTTTAAGATACCATCTTACACCTGTCAGAATGGCTAAAATAAAAAAAAACACCAATGATAGCCTTTGCTGGAGAGGTTGTGGAGAAAGGGGTACTCTCATCCATTGCTGGTGGGAATGCAAACTTGTCCAACCGCTTTGGAAAGCATTGTGGCAGTTTCTCAGGAAATTCGGTATCAACCTACCTCAGGACCCAGCAATACCACTCTTGGGAATATACCCAAGAGAGGCCCTATCATACAACAAAAGTATATGCTCTACTATGTTCATAGCAGCATTGTTTGTAATAGCCAGAACCTGGAAACAACCGAGATGTCCTTCAATGGAAGAATGGATGAAGAAAGTATGGAATATATACATATTAGAGTACTATTCAGCAGTAAAAAACAAGGACTTTATGAATTTTGCATGCAAATGGATGGAAATAGAAAACACTATCCTGAGTGAGGTAAGCCAGACCCAAAAAAGAGGAACAAACTCATATTTGGTTTCTAGCCATAAACAAAGGACATTGAGTCTTAATTAGTGATCCTAGAGAATCTAAATAAGGAGAACCCAAAGAAAAACATATAGGCATCCTCCTGAATATTAACCTTCATCAGGTGATGAAAGGAGACAGAGACAGAGACCCATAGTAGAGCACTGGACAGAAATCTCAAGGTCCAAATCAGGAGCAGAAGGAGAGAGAGCACAAGTAAGGAACTCAGGACCGCGAGGGGTGCACCCACACACTGAGACAATGGGGATGTTCTATCGGGAACTCACCAAGGCCAGCTGGCCTGGGTCTGAAAAAGCCTGGGATAAAACCGGACTTGCTGAACATAGCGGACAATGAGGACTACTGAGAACTCAAGATCAATGGCAATGGGTTTTTGATCCTACTGCACATACTGGCTTTGAGGGAGCCTAGGCAGTTTGGATCCTCACCTTACTAGATCTGGATGGAGGTGGGCGGTCCTTGGACTTCCCACAGGGCAGGGAACCCTGATTGCTCTTTGGGCTGATGAGGGAGGGGGAATTGATTGGGGGAGGGGGAGGGAAATGGGAACCGGTGGTGGGGAAGAGACAGAAATCTTCAATAAATAAATAAATTAAAAAAAAATAAAGTAATCATTACTTTCACCCAACTACAAAGCCCGCGTCTTACAATGACAATCTGTCTACAAGATAAATACTTGATGCAATAGTGGCACAAATGTTCTGTAAGTAAACAACCACCTTCTGATTGGAGTTCAGACATGAGATAAAATCCATACCTGACAGTGTTAAAGAGGACAAGGACCAAAGACTAGGTAGGCTATGGACCCAGAGGAAAACCTACTACAATTATTCTTTTAAATGAGCATAAAATAAGCATATCGACATATTGTTAAGTCCATGCATTAATACATTGCACAATCCATATCAGAGAAATTTCTTGTAGTAGAAGGTATTTAAGACAGAGGCTCAAAACTGGACAGTTTAAAGAGATTGCGTGGGGTTGGAAAAATCAGCCCTGAATGGGGTGTATTTTTCACACTTCTCCCTTCAAAGCTCAGGGATATATGTGGAATAGGGGTGTAAAGATTGTAAGAGTCAAAAGGTGGCATATAACTCCAAGAAAACAGATACAACAGGGCTCATGCACATAAGCACTTACAGAGACTGTGACAACATGCACCAGTTAAAAACAGGTCAAAAACCCAGGATGGAGAAGGGGAAGTGAGCACAAAGTCCCACCCATAACCAAGAAGTTACTAGCAACTTATAGTATTTAAGAAGTGAAAATTAGTTTTCTGCAGTGGAGTGAAACTGGGTATATCAACCATACTCCAGGGAGAGCCTTATACTCTGGAGCAGTTGGCCAATATAAAATAGACAAGCCAATTTTATGGTGTGCATACACGTGTGTGTGTGTGTGTGTGTGTGTGCATGTGCTCGCGCGCATGCGCGTGTGTGTACAGTGATCTCTTTTGTTTGCCTTGGTTTAAGAGAGAGGAAGAAAATGAAGGTGGGTGGGGAGGGAGATGAGGGAGGATCTTTGTGGAAATGCAAATGGGAGAGAATGTGACTAAAATATTTTGTATGAAATATTGTCAAAATGGAAATAAGAAATAAAGACCCAAGTTCTGTTGTGTAAAAAATGAAAAAAAATGATAAAAGATTTGCATTCTGTTGTGTGCATGAAAAGGAACAATAAGACATAAGTATGAATGATTCTGCAGATTTAAAGGATAAAATTAATTGTGGAGCTTAAGAAAAAGTTGAAGTTCTTCAACTTCAAGACCAAAATGCAATTTTATCAAGTAGGACGGAGGCATGGCTGCATTTTCATTTTTAAGAAATAAGTTCAGTTATTGGACTAATAGCTGGAGATTAAGACCTAGCACTGCAGTGTTCATTCTTTCCTTTGTTTAAAGAGAGGTATAGTTTATTTTAGTCTTTTCAGAACCAGCATTAACATAACACAGTAGCCTACTGATTCACAGTTGAGTCAGCTTCTCTTAAAATTAAGAAAGAATTCAATGAAAAAGCTCGTGTTTATGTTATCATCCCAATCTCTCATTCCATTTGAAACCTCTTTTCAGGAAAGTCACCCCACAGCATGATTCATCTATTGCTCATCTTGCAAAGAAAACATGTTAATCTTTTGTCTTTTGCTTCCAAAGAGGAATCTGGTTGACTTAGTTAGAAAACAAGAACAGATAGGCACCCACCCATAGGAATACTTCTGAATAACGGATTCCAATTTCATTTCTTTTCCTTTGTGTCTTTCTTTGTTTTATTTTGAAAGAAACATTTTTTTCCTTCTCCCTACTCTGTACCATTTTCATCTGTTACAGTAGTGGACCAGTTTTCCTGATTTTATTTTTATAATTTAGAATTTCATCAAAGCTATTTAAAAGCTTCCTCAAAAGCAAGTTCACTTTGGTTTAGAGTGTGCTATGTATTTTTGTATTTTTCCATGAATTTCTAATTTTATGATTATAATGGCACCATTGTATATGTAGTATTTTGTTTTAATCAACTCACATGGACTCGTTTCACCCCTACTAAGGTATTATGAAGCCAACATTGCTGGAATCCTTCAAATTATTGTCATCTCTAGAAGGTAAAACAAACAAATAAACATTGGGAAATTTAATATGACTCAGACTAGTATACTTATTAAGTTAAGAGAATGGGTCTCAAACTGCTTGACTAAATTTATTTAAGGTTACACAAACATCCAAGACAGAACTCTTTACAATGTCTTTTGTTCTCTAAAATGCAGTTGTTTCTCTTTCTACGAATATTAACAAATACGTAAAAAGCTGTCTTATTTCATGAACTATGCATGCACAGTTCTGCTTTCTAGAACATTCTTGTTGTAATTAGGTTGTTTAAAAATTGCCTGTTTCTATGCTACTATACTGGGAGCATAGACATGCATGATTGTAGATCGCTGTTGGGGTAAGAAATTTTCATCCTTGTTGCTTATAGAATTTAACCCTACAGTATAAAGAACTTCTATAATTAATTACTTTGTTCATTATACTGAAGAATCAAATATTTATGAAGATATTAATCTTATTTACATTATACTTGTTATGTTTTGTGGGTATGGAGAACAATCAGAGAAGGGGTGACCAATATATATGAAGGTACTAATCTTATTTACATCACACTTGTTAGGTTTAGTGTGTATAAAAAAACAAGCAGAACAAAGGTGCCCAAGTCCTAAATCATTGAAGTTTATTCTCATAAGATCACAAATTAGGCGAGCATTACTACTGCCTGGGGAGAGAACTTTTGCCAGAGTGAAGTTTCCAAAATCATAACTGTCTAAGGAATTTACTGTTTCTGTGACTCAGTGCCTTTCATTGCACTTTAAGAGGGGGCCCTTATCAGAAATATGGCTCTCACTTTGCTCAGCACTCAAGATCTCCATGTAATCTTCTTTGGCCAATAGATTGGGACAGGAATGACAGTGTACAAGCTACAAGACTGAGAACATGAACGTTGCACATTTATACTTATACTCACCTAAATGACAGCCAGAAAAGTTATTTTCAATGGCATGAAGTTCTACCAGGAGATTTTGTATGATCTGGAAATATAATTTTTGTTATCACAAGTTTTGAGATTCTTCTGGTATACTCATGAAGAGGTCAAGAGTGCTGTTTTTAATAACTGTGTGGGAGTAGAATGAAATGGTAAATGAAAAATCATTCACTCTCAAGTACTAATGAAATGAAAAATGTGATTCTAATAGAAAACGTGAGCTTATTTAAATACTTAGGTCTCTAGGAAAGGACAAGGACAGAAAACACATGAAAACTAACTCCTAGAAATATGGATAACCAACCTGTGGCATCTGAGATTTAATATTAAGCATTAGTTTAATAGCTGAGTCTGAAGGCACAATATTTGTTACACAGAAATATGAAACAGATACAGCTTTATAGCAAAGGGAAGTTGAATGTCGATGAGCAGACTTATGCCAACCAATTACTCATTTTCCAGCAGAAGAAGACTTTGAATTTTTCTCAGTGAAAATGAGAGGTTTTAAGGTTTTTGGAGAAAATTTATTTTACAAATGAAGGGATAGTTTCCTGCGAGCTCCATGGTACCCTGCTACGTAGCTTGCTCCAATGCTGAGGAGACCCAAGAGACAGCCACAGCAAGGATTGGACCAAGATGCCAAGACACTGCTGGCCTCATTTGAAAGAAGAGATGGGTAGGTGCCAATGCAAGAATTCCTCCAACATCTTAAAAAGCAGCATGGTAAAACAAGAACCCAACAGACATACAACAGGAAGACTTGATCATCCTAACCCAGAAGAAGTAGAAGAAAATGAATTTAAGCATAACTTTATGATATGATGGAGACTTTTAAAGAGGAAGTGAAAAACTCCCTTAAAGAAATGGAAGAGAAAACAAACAAAAAGCTGGAAGAAATTAATAAACCCCTAGAAGAAACCCAAGAAAAACAATCAAACAGGTGAAGGAAACAGTTCAAGATTTGAAGACTGAAATAGAGGTAATAAAAGAAAACCACAAACCGAGGGAATTCTGGAAATAAAAAATCTGGGCAAATGAACAGGCTCTATAGAGACAAGTATAACCAACAGAATACAAGAGACAAAAGAAAGAATCTCAGGTACTAAACATGCGAGAGAGGAAATAGATTCATTGGTCAAAGAAAACATTAAATCCGACAAGTTCTTAACACAAAACATTCAGTAAATCTGGGACACCATGAAAAGACCAAATCTAAGAATAATAGGGATAGAAGAACGAGAAGAACTCAAGCTCAAAGGCACAGAAAATATACTCAACGAAATTATAGAAGAATTCTTTCCCAACCTAAATAATTATATCCCTATGAAGGTACAGAAGCTTACAGAACACAAAATAGACTGGATCAAAAAAAAAAACCCTTGCCATATAATAAGCAAAACACAAAACATACAGAATAAAAAAAGAACATATAGAGAGAGCTGCAAAGGAAAAAGGTCAAGTAATATATAATGGTAAACCTATCAGAATTACACCTGACTTCTCAGTGGAAACCATGAAAGCCAGAAGATCCTGGATAGATGTGCTTCAGATACTAAGAGATCATGGATGCAAGCCCAGACTACTATACCCAGCAAGGCTTTCATTCAACATTGATATAGAAAACAAGAAATTCAATGACAAAAGAGATTTAAACAATACATATGCACAAACCAAGTCTTACAGAAAGTACTAGAAGGAAAACCTCAACTCAAGGAATCTAACTACACCCACAGTAAAACAGATATCTGATACCCCCCCCCCCCACCAGCATAACCCAAAGAAGGGAAATACACAAACACTACTATCAAAAAATAACCAGAGTTAACAACCACTGGTCGTTAATGTCCCTTAACATCAATGAATTTATTCACATATAAAAAGACACAGGCTAAGAGAATGGATACGAAACAGGATCCAGCATTCTGCTGTTTACAATAAACATACCTCAACCTCAAAGACAGACACTACCTCAGAGTAAAGGGTTGGGCAAAGGTTTTCCAATCAAATGGATCTAAGAAACAAGTGGGTGTGGCTATCCTAATATCTAACAAAATTGATTTCAAACTAAAATCAATCAGAAGGGATGGAGAAGGACACTTTATACTCATAACAGGAACAATTCATCAAGATGAAGTCTGAATCCCCTAATACAAGAGCACCCACATATGTAAAAGAAACATAACTAAAATTTAAATTGCATAACAAATGACACACACTAATAAGAGATTTCAACACTCATCTCTCACCAATGGACAGGTTAACCATTCTGAAGCTTAACAGAGAAATAAGAGAACTAACAGATGTAATGAATCAAATGGATGTAACAAACATCTATAGAACATTCCACCCAAACCAAAAAAAAATATATATATATATACTCTGACAGCTGTCTTTCTCAGCCTTCCAATACAGTGTTCCAAGGCTAGACCTCTGAAAGACATCTATTAAATCTATGGATTTTGGTCTTGAATCTCAACTGTATTTTTGGCCAACCCAAAATGAGCATGTTTGAGGTAAGAGCAATCTCCTCTCTAGGTTAAGTCCTTTCAGCTGAGAAAGACAGAGTCAGCATCCGGGACTGTAACAGCCACACCACTTATTATTAAAAAAAATCTTGTTGTCAGAAAAGAATCTCAGATACATAATAAAACAGACTCAGACTTAAAAAAAAAAACCTCTAAATGAGGTACAGTGTGTTTCAAAATTGTACACAGGCTTGGGAGAGATTGAAAAAAGAGTATAGACAGTTATAAAAGAAACAAATAGTTTGAAAAATAAAACTTTAAAGACACAGTAAAAGTAATATAAAAAGCTACATAAAATAAAAATACACCAAAGAGTCTGGATTTTGTATATTATTGTGTTTTCTTTGAATTTTTTGACTGGGAATGAACTAACTACAGAGAGACTCTTCATTGTGGACTGCCAAGTTAAACCAACACATATATATTAAAGGTATTTTTACTTCAAAATTTAAGTCTAAGGATATGTTACTTTGGAAAAGAGATTCTGCTTTTGTTTCCACAGAGGATGAAAAGTTGTTCCTTCCTTACAGGCTAACATGGTTTGATCAAAAAAGACCTCCTGAAGCAAGGGTCTTGGTGGTCCAACATCCAGGACAATTCAGGACTACTGACTGAGATGAACCAACCACATAGGATACCCCATGAAAGACCTGATTAACAGTGCTGCCAATCAGCAAGAAAGTCTTGAAAACTACACCCAAATTTCCAAATATTTTTTATAAATGTTTGTTTTCATTTAAAGGTGGTTAATTATAAAAGTTTGATAGTCACAGTCAAAGTCTTTCTAAAAAAGGGGGAGTATGATACAGAAATGAATACTTTATTTTGGTATGGACTTTGGTTTATGGATACAAATTTAAGGTCAACTTTGTTATGTGTATATTTCTACTTTTGTTTAAATTATTATGTTTATATAGCTCATTTTAAAATGTAATGATATTAAAATATAAATTGTAGTTACTCATTTATAATAGTCAAACTTATAGTTATGTTAGTTAGGTTTTCTAGATATACAGAGATGTATTTCAGTTAGATAGATAATCTTCAACATTTCAAAGACCTACTGAAGATGGCAATTAAGAGGTTTTAAGAACTTAGACTTTTCTCGACAATGAGACATGTCTGCTTCTGGCAGCATCAATTACTTCAGAGAGGTTGATGGCATTTGAAGAAACTTGTTATGGAATTTGCCTTTCATGTGACAAGGCTTGCAATTTGGGCAAGAAACTGCTCTTGCCTGGAATGCTTGATCATGTGCTATAAAAACTATACATGCAGAACCCACTGAGAAATGACTTCTGAACTTGGCAGAAGGTGAGACAGTTCTTCAGGGTTCCTGCTTCATGAAAGAAACTACCAGACATTCTTCAGGACACAGAAGAAAGTGACTGACAAACAGCCAATATAGGCAAAACAGTCTCTAAAATTTCCTGCTTCATGGAAAAGTCTGCCAGATATTGTATCCCTATAGGATGAAGATAGAGGCCCCAATGTTACAGAAGAACATTGTGTGACTGTCCAGGCAGTGAGATGTTTCTGTCAATTCTAGAGTTTTCAAAGTTGCTTGCAATGTACATCCTGTTTACATAGGTAATATATATTTCTGGGATCTTTGATGGAATTGAAGACAGTTATAATTTTCCATAGTATGATAAAAGACAAATAAGATATGAAACTTTAAACTAACAAAGAAATATTGTAACTGTAATTCTTACTTGATTCCTATTTGTTATATATAATTTTATATGTTAAAGTTAAAACCTTTCTTTTTATTTACATAGAAAAAGAGAGATGATGTGGGATTCCCTTCTGCATGCTGTGAATATGTTTTATTACCATTGGTTAATAAAGAAGCTACTTTGGCCTATGGCAGGGCATAATATAGGTAGACAGGAAAACTAAACTGAATGCAGGGAAAAAGAAGGCAGAGCCATGGAGGCACCATGTCATGGCTGAAGGAGAAAGATGCCAGAACTTTACTGGTAAACTACAGCCACATGGCAATACATAGACTAATAGAAATGGGTTAATTAGATGTAAGAGCTAGCTAGAAATGTGCCTGAGCCACTGGCCGAACAGTCTTGTAATTAATATAGTTTCTGTGTGATTATTTGGGAATGGGCAGCCAGGAAAGGATAGTGCAGTCTCTTATTATAACAACCCATGTACATAAATCTGATAAAGCTGTGTTTCCATCCTGGGATATGCTGTTCATGAAGATTTCAGCTTGTACATACTCTTGTAGGGTTGTTGTGCTGTTATGGAAGAAGCTTAGCTTTCTGGGGGAATAAACAGGTAAAGGGAACTCTTTCTCATCCTGCAAAACTTAGCTCGGTATTATTGTTCCTGGAATGGAACAGGTCCTACTACTGTCTCTCTAGGGTGTTTTTCTTCTCCACAAAGCTGTATACTTGTCTTCTTCCAATGTAATTATCTGCCAATATGTGATTTTCTTCAGTAGACAGTGAAACCATTGACAACCAAACAACTTCTTTTTCTCTCTTTTTCATAGCACACTTTTACCATATTGTGCACTGTGATTGTGGAATGTTCAGAGTGTGTTATGGCAGCAAATATTAACTTAAGGTATGAGTTTCATGGAGATAGTACTTCTTACAGACAAAGCTGGACTGAGGACTTTTCTTTGGGTATGTCTTTAATTTTAGTTTTATTTTTTAATGTATTTGAATATGTTTCTTTTTTGTGTGTCTGAAGAATCCAGAAGAGGATGTCATTCCACTTGGAACTGGAGTTATGCATGGCTGTAAGGCATCTTGTGGGTGCTGGGCATTGAAAATGGATCCTTTGCAAGAACATCCAGTGTTGTTAACCACTGAGCCATCTCTCCAGCCATCTCTCCATTATGTCTTTAATACTGTGTTCATAAAACACTCTGATCAGTTTTCCCCCACGTATTGTGTGGTATGCCCATTTATTTTATGCCTTCTTGTTAAAAGGGAATGTAGATTCATGGAACGTGAAGTTCCCAATCTTCTCCAGAGAATATTCACTCCCAGCTAGAACCTGTCCCTCTGTAAGCACATGTATCCTCCAACATTTTGCTTTGCAACTTGAGGCCAGAGACCCTGTCATATTCAGGACACACTGTTCAGATGGCTTTAAGCAATATGCAATATCAGAGGCTGCGGGGAAGTAAGCTACCAACTAGAAAATTTCCAGAACCAATTTCAAGGGAAGTGTCTCAATAACTTGCAGGAGGAGATACTGTTTACCTAGGAACATAATTACTTTTATGGATAGAAGATACCTTAAGGGCTCCCTCTGTGTTCTTTCTTTGTCACTGAAAATCATAACTTCTGAAGTTTAATATTTTTTTCTTCCCTAAATTCCCAAAGATAGATTTTGTGAACATTCTTTAAGTATTTCATTGCATTATCTTGGCACAAAAAATATGCTTCTGAATAAAATTTTTCTTTTTAAATTAAAACAGCTTGTTAGAGAGTAGTATGAGTGACCCTAATACCTGCTTCCTTCCTAAATTCTACTTAAGAGGTCAGGACAGGAAGTCATAGGAAGTGAACATGTGATTTTCTACAATGAATAAGTTGTGGAAAATTAACATACCCAAAGTCCATTAAGAGGCTAATAATCCCGGTTACTGACAGTGGGTGCACGAGAAAATCAACCAGTCCCATCTTGCTATAAAGAACCATTTGTCACGAGTCACACTCCAGCACTTCAATGTACAATGAACATTTTCCCGTGATATCCCAAGGCACCTTGCTTCTCCCATGCTCCTTCAGGCCAAGTTACAGATTTAGGGGTATAGCTGTGACAAATACTGACCAGTGAGGAAAGGAAAGGCTGATAGATTTTTGTGGGCATCTTGTTGCCTTATTAAAGAAACAGAAAACAAGCTGTTTCCTTGGCTAGGAGAACATTGTAATTTCTGGAAGAAATCCTTAGAAAAGTGAACTTGTGAGTGAAGTTCCCGTGGCCAACAAATCATATAGTGGGGGCATGATGGGAGGAGGGGCTGATGTGAGTATCCAAACTCGTGCTACACTGTCTGGACTTCGGGCTATGTCATATGTTTCCATAGTTAAGTCAGATTGTATTAGCACTTTATGGTATTTGATGTTGATCCATTTTTTTAGTCTTATGCAGTGTAAGCTGCTAACTTGAGTATTATGCATAGTTTGTAAAGAAAGATTGTTTACTGTATTGTAGCCTAGGGAATCAAGGGTTGATTCTGGAGAAGGCCCTTCTTTTCCAGGTGGTGGAGAGTCAGTTTTTCAATGCATCCCCCCAGAATGCAAAAAAGTGAGTGTCCTTCATGTGAGCCCCAGTCTTATTCTTGAATGTGTTACAGCATGAGCTAATTAGCCATTTAATGCTCCATTTTTTCAGGGCCATCAAATTGGGAGATAGGACACTATTCGGAGTTCAACAATATGAACTGATTTAAGTGGAACACAAAATTTAGTTCACGGCAGTAAGTGATTCAGAAGACGGTGAATTAATGAATTTGCTCTAAATTTTATATCTGCTGAATACAGAGAATGGTGCTTGAAAGGGAAAATATCTACTTCTGAAAACCCTGCTACTGCAGGTCCAAGAAGTGAGTGACCACAGAGAGTAACTGCAAACATTCACTCAAACTTTTGTTGATTCTACATCTGAAATTATATCAATTCTTATTCAGTGGCTACTGTGACTCAACCATAGAGCAATTGTGGGGTGTTAGGATGATTTGATACTCCCTGGAACTCTTGCTAAATTCCTAAATGTAAAGCAGTAAGATTAAGCTGAAGGTGGTTTACTATCATGTGTGGGATGATGTAAATGAATGTGGCGTTACAAGAAATTTGACATATGAGTTTCTGAGTGCCCAGTAGCGAAACAATAATTCACAGTCATACACATGATGAATCAAGGTGTTTCTGACAGCGTCTGCCTGTATTGTATCTAGCAACTTCCCTTCAAAGCAAACATGCATACTGTACCACACATATCATCATGCCATGAAGTGCCAACAAAGCCTGGTGGAAACACCTCAACTCAGATTTCTAATGTTATGAATTTTAGTGTTTCTACTGTACTTACAAAGGTTTTTGCTCTTACAGAACAATGATAATTTAATTACAAAAAAGAATATTTTGTACTCAATATTTTCCTATTAAACTTAGACTGTAAGTATCAAATTCATGTATCTATTTATATCTAATAAATTGTGTTATATTAGAATTTTTTATTTAAAAATTGTTGCTTGAAGGCCAGGTGGTGATGGCACACACCTTTAATCCCAACACTTGGGAGGCAGAGGCAGGCAAACCTCTGTGAGTTCATGGCCAGCCTGGTCTACAAGAGCTAGCTCCAGGACAAGCTCCATAGCTACAGAGAAACCCTGACTAAAGAAAAAACAAAAACAAAGCAAAACAAAAATAAATAAATAACTAAAATTGCTGTTTGAGTTGCTGGTTTGAGTTTTATTAAAAATGTTTTAAAATGAATATGGCTTGGAATAAGGACAGAGCTTCCAAGAAGTTTTGAAGTAATCCCAAACACACTGTTGTCATTTTGTACAATGTATTTATACAAGCAATGTTTCTCTTATTGATGATTATAAAATATAAATATCAGTTAACTCTGTAAATACTGAAGTGTCAAATACCAAGCAATATTTAATTATTTACATAAAAATAAACAAGTGCATCCATCTCAAAACTATGTAAATTTACTTTCATCTTTAATAAGTGATCAAATTATGTGTATACAAAATCATCTTAAAATGAATTTCTTTGTGATTTATTATCCATATATGTTTGACTTATGCTTTTATTTCATATACTTATTGGCATTTATTATCTGAAAAGGTTTTGATTAGGGAAAAATTTAAAAAGCCTTAATGGACTACAAAAATGTCTGAGCAGTTAGCAATGTTCACTGCTGCTGTAGAGAACATAGGCTCAGCTCCCAGGAGCCACATGGCAGCTCACAGCTCCCTGTAACTCTGGTTTTAAGGAATATGACACATCCTTCTGACATCCATGGGCACCTGGATGCATGCAGTTGACCTAAACTCATGCACACGCTCATGCGTGTGCACACAAACATACACACATAAACAAATAATCTTTAAAAATTCCATGGTCTAAACTATTTATATATAAAAAATGACTTTTAAAAATTTATTTATTTCATTTTGTTTTTGAGACAGAGTTTCTCTGTTGTTTTAAAGCCTGTGCACTTAAGGTAATTGATTTAAGGCATTAATGATTAATGACCGTGAGGGAAGAGAAAGTAAAAAGTGTATCACTAGGAATATTTATTTTATTTCATTTGTTGTTTTAATTTAATTTCCCATTTCTACCACAGTTATCCCTCCCACACCTCCTCCTGCCCCATCTTGTTTTTCCCCAGACCACCTCCAATCGACTCTCCCCAACAGATAAGGGTTTTATGGGGAGTCAACTAAGTCTAGCACATTAAGTTAGGTCAGGACCAAACCCCTCTCCAAGACATTCAGGCTGACCATGGCATCCCACCATAAGGGATGGGCTCCAACAAGTTAGCTCATACACCAGGGATAGACCCTGGTTCTACTTCCGGGGAACTTATAAACATTGCCAGTATGTAGCAGGATACAAGATTAACTCAAATTAAATCAGTAGCCCTCGTTTACACAGATGATGAATGGGCTGAGAAAGAAATCAGAGAAACATCACCCCATTACCCTTTACAATAGCCACAAATAGGATAAAATATCTGTGAGTAATCCTAAACAAACAAATGAAAGACTTGTGTGACAAGAACTTTAAATCTGTGTAGAAAGAAATTAAAGAAGACACCAGAAAATGGAAAGATATCCCAAGCTCTTGGGTAGGTAGAATTAACTTATCAAAAATGACAATCTTACCAAAAGCAATCTACAGATTCAATGCAATGCATATCAAAATCCCAGCAAAATTCTTCACAGACCTTGAAAAACAGTACTCAACTTCATATGGAAAAGCAAAATACTCAGGACAGCCAAAACAAACATGTATAATAAAAGAACTTCTGGAGGCATCACAATCCCTGACTTTAAACTCTACTACAGAGCTACAGTACTGAAAACAGTCTGGTATTGGTATATAAACAGACAGAGGACCAATGGAACTGAATTGATGACCAAGATATTAATCAACACACCTATGAACACATGATTTTTGACAAATTAGCAAAAATATAAAATGGAAAAAAGAAAGCATATTTAACAAACAGTGCTGGCATAATTGGATAACAACATGTAGAAGACTGAAAATAGATCCATATCTATCACCATTCACAAAACTCAAGTCCAAATGGATCAAAGACCTCAACACACAGCCAATCACACTGAACCTCACAGAAGAGAAAGTGAGAAGTACACTTGAATGCTTTGGCACAGGAAATCACTTCCTAAATATAACCCCAGCAGCACAGACACTGAAAGAAAAAATTAATAAATGGGACCTCCTGAAACTGTAAACCATCTCTAAAGCAAAGGACACAGTCAACAAGACAAAACAGCAGCCTACAAAATGGGAAAAGATCTTCAACAACCCCACATCAGACAGAGGACTGATCTCCAAAATATAAAAAGAACTCAAGAAATTGGTCATCAAAAGAACAAATAATCCAATAAAAAATGGAGACCCAAACAGAGAACTCTCAACAGAGGAATCTAAAATGGCTGAAAGACACTTAAGGATGCTCAACATCCTTAGTCATTGGAGAAATGCAAATCAAAACAACCCTGAGAATCCATCTTATACCTGTAAGAATGGCCAAGATCAAAAACACTGATAGCAACTTATACTGGAGAGGTCGTAGGGTAAAGGGAACACTCCTGCATTGCTGGTAGGAGTGCAAGCTCATACAGCTCCTTTGAATATCAGTATGGCAATATCTCAGAAAATTAGGAAACAACCTTCCTCTAGACCTAGTAATACCACTTTGGGGTATATACCCAAAGGATGCTCAATCGTGCCACAAGGACATAAGCTCAACTATGTTCATAACAGCATTGTTTGTCATAGCTAGAACCTAGAAACAACCTTAATGTCCCTCGACCAAAGAATGGATAAGGAAAATGTAGTACATTTACACAATGAAGTACTACAAAGTAGAAAAAAATAATGACATCTTGAAATTTGAGGGAAAATGGATGGATCTAGAAAACATCATATTGAGTGAGATAACCCAGGCCAAGAAAGACAAATATCATATGGACTCACACATAAGTGCCTTTTATACTTAAAGCAAAGAAAACCAGCCTACAATTCACAATCCCAAAGAACCTAGACAACAATGAGGACCTTAAGAGATGCATACATGTATCTAATCTACATGGGCAGTAGAAAAAAGACAAAATCTCCTGAGTAAATTGGGAGCATGAGGATCTTGGGAGAAGGTTGAATGGGAGGGTAGAGTAAGGGAGGGGATAAGAGAAAAAAATGTATAGCTAAATAAAATCAATACAAAAAGGAATCACTTATATCTTAAATCAAATTTAACTCAATATCCATAGTTTTACTTGGCAGCTCTAATGTGGATGTTTTGATGACAAGGTATAAATTGTAATTGTTGATGTTCCATGTTCTTCTGGTGTCTTACTGGAGGAACCATTTTTATTTATAGATGACAGTAAAAATGGAAAGGTAGTCAGGTTTCCTTAGAACTCTTGCTTATATTGGGTCTAGGGAATTTAGATTATGTGTAGCACACTTTTGCTATAATGGTTAAGATAATAAATGTTGTTTTATGGACATAAGATTCTGTTGCAAATACTCATTTCTGCTATTATGTTTCGAAATGTTCCCTAGATAATACATATATATGAGTACACATGGCTGCAACAAAAAGAAAGCAAACACAGAGGTAGACAGACACGACACCAAGTTTTGCTCATAAGTTGTTTTCTGACCTTTGATTAAGACAAAATTAAAGGAATTATTAAGAGTAGTTTGAATTTGTAGTCTCAGAAAATCTCCTTAATGCTTCATTTTTGATCTCATAATGCAATAGTTGAATAATTTGTATAATGCTGTAGAAAAATCATGACAACCTTCACTCCCCAAGGTAGTCCACATGACAATGCTTTAATAAAGTGGAAATATCCTTTTAAGTGGAACAACAATGTGTAGAAATAGCAGAAAATGGTGGAGAGAAAATAATTCTGTTGGGACTATAACATGAATAACAAGAGCCATTGTTCTAGTGTCAAGAAGATTGTGACCTATAAGTGAATTTACTGCAAGGAAAACCTCTGCATTTTTAATTTGAACAAAAATTATATAAATAAATAATCACACAAGTAGTATTGAATCATAAGAACAGGGGCATACAAATAATATTTGTGAATTGATAGCATATCCGGTACAATTAATCAGAATCATTAGATTAAAATTCATGACATAGGCAATTTACTGGAATACATCTACAGAGCTTAGGCAAAAAAGGTAAAAGCTGTATAAATGGGGGAATGATTCAGGTGCAATGGATATATTATATGAAGAGACAGAAGAACTTAGGAATAGAGTCTATAATAAATAACATTAGCACATTTTTGTAATGAAGGTGTCATAGCTAATGAATATGTTAAAAGTTTTCTTATATAGTTGTATTCATCAGGCAATTAATGTGTAAGCATCAATGTAAATTAAAGACAAGGCTAGTTTCTAGGAAATAATAAAATAAAATTTACTACTTGTTGCTATGTTTAATTGGCCAAATTGGCTTTTGTGAATGAAATGTAAAGCAAGATTGTTCAAGAGACATTGAAATAAAATAAAATCTGGCAAAATATCTGAATTTAAGACCCCCAATTACTGAAATGCCTACTGTTACATAAATCTACCTTTATGTATTTTGATGATGATGATGACAATAATATATCAAAAACTGCCCTAAATTATCTTGAACAAATCTTAATTATCACAATGAAATAAGAATAGTATAATTTAAAAATGGGAGCTACAAAGAAAGCTAATAATTTTATAACAATTACAGAAAAGGGGGGATTTTTGATACATATTTTAGCTCCCACAATAGAATTACTTAAATAGCAATAAAATTTTGTGTCAAATCTAAATATGTAAAAATTGTGTAAGAAGAATTCATAAGATGGAAAAAGTTTTTTCAAAGAAAAAGATAACAACCTTTATTTTCTGAATTATACTGCAGAAACTGGGTTACTGAGGGAGAGTGAGAAATTGTGAGCAGGCAGTTATAGAAACCAGTCTTTAATAACTACAACAAAATGCTACTTACTGCTCTATTTTGAAATAAGTAATAATTGGGTGCTTAGGATCAGAAATAAAGTTGAAATTTTAAATGCATGCCATCCAAGCTATTGAAGCTTTAGAAAAATAAAATTAACTTGTATAGCCCAGAATAAAATAGAACAGAAAAATGAAACAAAACAACTTTTTTCTTTCTTTTAAGAGACAGAATCTTGCTATGTTGTTCAGGCTGTCTTTGAACTGATGTCTGCCACTACACCAAGCTCAAAAAGTTTTTATATCAGAAATATGGTGCATGAAGATAAAGGTTTCCAAATTAAAACAAATCAGTTACAAACTTAATCATTTTTCAAACTAAATGTGAAAAGTAATATGAAGTAAAGATATTTTACAAAATTTGATTTAGTTCTAAAATAAAACGTAGCCTGATCTCCTTGGATACCCTTGGGTATGTCTCTTCATTTTCTCCCTCAGCTTCCACCTCACTAGGGTCTCACTACAGTAATAAAAACAGACTGATAGAGTGGGCAGTGTTTCCACTTCTCTGGGTAAGCATGTAAAAGTGCAATATTCCAAAGTCATAGTATGTCAAATTTGTCTTTCTGGGCCTGGTTTGCCTTATTCAGAATGAGTTTTTGCTAGTTCCATCCATTTAACTACCACTTAAGCTCATGGACCCTCACACTCAAGCATAATTGACCTACTTTCAGGAAGTAATGTTTAATACTAGTCTTTATTTCTCTTTCTACTTACATTTGGATTCTTTCCCCATATAATTGGATGAATAGCTTTGATTTTACAATTTTTCTGCAGTCTTCTTATTAAAGCTCTTATTATAAAGAGCCCAAAGCATCCTAATGTTATACCAGCTTTTTTTTTGTCTCAAGCTGTGAGGCTTTAATTTAATTAAAAAATACCCACCTGTAGACACAGCTATCATATTTTATATTGTAGATGAGCATGCTCACCCGCACACTGGCTTGAGGACTTGTGTGTTTCTCTCTACCTGTGTGGCTGCACCTCTAAGAATGGGATGTACTAGCCATCACCCTAGACATTTCCGTCTAGTATACAGCGTATTAAAAGCCTCCCTTCCTGCCGACTCTGATGTATTGCAGCTAATGTTCACGGTAACTCAGCCAGTGATGTGTACAACCAATGACTGCCACCAGAGCCAGGGGAGCACACATTTCCCTTGACGATTTGGAGATGTGCTGCCTATCAAATGATGTCAACCCAGGCACAGTGTTTGTTAGAGAATCTCAGAGGTCAATGATCCATATTTCCCAGTGATGCAGAAAAGTCCAAACTACCTGTTTATGAAAGCCAGCAAACCCTCTAGCCATGTATTAGCACCTCCCTAGTTGGTCAGTTAGGCGTTTCCATTCTCAATAAGTGCAAAATGCTTAACATCCCTGACATTCACACAATAGAAAAGTGATTCTGGATTTATTTTCAATTGAGATTCCTCAGGGAAAGTAGGAAGACATTATGCTCACCAGAGTAACTATACTCCAGTAACACGATAACTAGTTTGAAAGAAAGGGCTCTTCTTGATTGAATTCTTTTATTATATTTTCCTATGTCTTCTAGAGCTGCCACTGAATAAGCTTTGGGGCTGTGTATGGCATGAATGGTGCCTGAACTGTGATCAATCAGTTTAATGCTAGTCTGTTGCAGAACTCAGGGTTTGAGATGCCAGCCAACAAAATGACCAAATTTGTCACAAAAAAAGGACTTTCTGGGATGAGAATAAAATAACTTCTAAAAAATCATTTCTAAAGTCCCTGCCAATTTTTCACGAAAATGGACAAGAAGTATAACAGAAAGAGGACCACTAAGGTCTGTGTCATCACATGATATTCACGTTCTTCTATTTCAGTCGGACATTTCTGTTTCTTGTATATTTCACAACTAGTACTGGCATTGAAGCCAAAGGTATCATGTTAAAAAGTCAAGAGTTTGGAAGCATCTTGAGCAGAAAGCAACTGGAAAGCACTGGTGTCTTGAAGGCTCATCAGAAGGGCACCAGTATGCTTGGAACTTGCAGGCAGGGGGTGTTTCAGTTTATAGGGAGATCTGTTTATTCTGTCATTTCTTAGAACCTTCAAGGGAAAATCCACATTTGTTATTTTCACACTGCTTTTAAAACCCACATTAAGAAATTTGGAAACTTTTCTGTTTTAAATTTATGCTTCTCTCTTACAACACATCTACATGGCAACCTCCTCTTTCTCTATTCCTCCTAGGCCCCTCCCCCTACCTCCAGGGTTCCCCAGTTCCACTGTTCTTCCTTTTCCTTTCGGAAAAGAGTAGGTCTCCCAGGGATAGCAACCAAACACAGCGTAACAAGCTCCAATAAGATTAAGCACAAACCCTCATATTAAGGTTGGATGAAGCAACCCAGCAGGAGAAAAAGGTTCCAAGATCAGGGCAAAGAGTTAGAGACACACCTATTCCCAAGCGAAACAACCATAACATATATGCAGAGGACCTAGCTCTGACCCATGCCACTTCAGTCTCTGTGAGTGCCTATGAGCCCTGCTTAATTGTTTCTGCGGGCTGTTTTCTCATGGTGTTCTTGACTTCCCTGGCTCCTACAATCCTTCCTCCTCTTCTTATTCTGCAGGGTTCATTGAGCTCTGCCTAGTGTTCGGCTGTGGGTCTCTGCATCTGCTCCCATCAGCTACTGGAGAACTCCCCCCCCCCCCCCCCCGGTGACCATTAGTCTAGGCTGTGATCTACAAATATAACAGAATATCATTAGGAATCATCTCATTGGCTTTTGTTGTTTGTTTTGGACAGTCATCTTTGGTTCTACCCCAGGTCTCTGGGGTATTCAGAATCTGGTTCCTGGTCATCCAGGCAGTGTCAGACATGGGAACTGACCAATTCCAGTGTGTCAGGTTTTGTTTTATATTATTGTATTTTGTTATATATTATTTATTTTTTATCATTTATAAGACTGTTTTCTAATGAGAGTCAGAAAGAGAATGGATCCAGGAGGAACTGGAAGGAGTAGGGGGAGTGGAAACTGTAATCGGTATACATTATGTGAGAAAAAAAAATCTCTTTTCAATAAAAGGAAAGATATATACAGCAATAATAAGATAAATAACTTATATACAACATGAGAACATCTCTCAAATTTCTTAAGTGAAATAAGCTCTACATGTATGCAATTTTTGAACAGTAAACACAAACATGGGTAGAATTAACCTATGCTGTAAGAATTGATAATGTCTGAGAGATAGAATCAATTGGAAGGGATGCAGGGAACTTTCTGGATTATAAAGTTTTTAGCTATCATATGTGATTCAAGGGTTTTCTTTTGTTTTCAATTGCATTTAAATGTATATGTCTGTTTGTGAGTATGTGCCCTTGAATACAGGTGCCTATGGAGACCAGAAGAGTGCATATGAGCCTTTGAAGCTGGAGGCATGGAGATTGTGAGCTGCTTGACAGATTGCTGGGGACAGAACTCAGCTACTCTGCCAGTTCCCAATGCGTCATCTCTTCAGCCTCTCTGGTTTTAGTGAGTGGTGGCAGTCATGCAGCTTCCTTGGGGAACATGACAGAAAACAGCACCAGCAGCTTCCTTTGTGGTAAAGCCCCTGGACATCCTAACTCATTTGACAAGAACCTGTGCAGTTTTCTGCATAATTTTGAGCATGACCCACGGAGCATGTGTGCTGTGTGTCTCCCTTGAGTTCACCATGCTAGCCACACTGCTGGCCTGAATTCGCCACAGTATCATGAAGGTGAATGATACATATTTACATAATTGCTCTGGAAAAAATGATTTTAACCAGAAGAGTTTTAAAGAAATGTTATTAAATAGATGGTATGAGGAGTTAGTGGGAACATTCAAGGAACAGGAAATGAAGCGGAATCATAGAAACCCACTGTTCTGTCATTTCTAATAAATGTGCCAGTAACCCAAAAAGGTTAGGGAGACAGACGTAAGGACAAGGATTAATAGCATCAACTATTATGCATGAGTTTCTGATTTATATTGACTCTAGGATAAATGGAAAACCCTGGCATGTCCCCAGAGGGTTAGAGAGGTAAAATGTGTAGAATGGATTGATCCAGCTCTGACTGGTGAGTTGATCATGAGAACTCTGACCCTACCAGCTGTAAATATTAAACACGAGACAAAACTGTCACTACCCTGCAGGGTGCTGTAACTGCACGTGCTGCCAACTGGGCATACTGTTCTACCTGGATTGGCCTGGTTAGAAAAGTTCCTTTGTAGTTTGCAAGATTAATTATGCTTCTGATGATAGAGATATAGATCAAAAGGGTAATGGCTACCAATGGGGAACATGGAGGTTGGAAGGGAAAGAGATAGGGAACAAACTGGTAATTATTGCAAGCTTTTTTTAGAAACTTAAGAAACAGAAACTGATTGTAAAACTGCTCATGCAAAACTGTTCAAATAAAGACAGTTCAAGTTCCCTGGACTACTTGCTTGAATAACAAGAGGTAGTCATGATCATCACTTCTTGGCACCGACTCTACACCTCCACATCCCAGGTCCCTGAACCAGTCTAGAGTAAGATCTCCAGCAATGTAGAGAAGAATTTCACAGGTGTGTATGACTATCAAAGTAGCCAAGAAAGCATGTGTATGCCGTTTGTCTTATGTTCTTTCATTTCAATTACAAAACCCCCACCCACCTGCTAAAACAGACAAACAAATAAACAAATAAAACAAAATAAGCCTTCAGTTAGGAGCCACTGGCTGCTGCTGGAGTAAACTCCCAGATACTATCTCCCAAGTGCTACTCAGCTTTCTCTGCTAAGCCATTTGGAAATTTTTCTGTGGAGATAGTGTCACAATATGCTTTTCTCAACATCAGGACTCCCCTCCCCTTCATGATCTACTGGTACCCAGTGACCACTTCACTGTCCCCTCTGTAGATATGTTCTGAACCACCCAGCTAGTCGAGCCTTCATTTTGGTTCCTTATCTGAGAATTTTGACACTCAGCCTACTGTGCCAGCCTCAACTGTTGACACAGTCCCTTATAAGACCTTTATTCATTTCTGCCACAAAGAGTCTCTGATTGCTGGGCATGTTTTGTAGTGCTGTGTAGTGGTTACTGATATGGGAACTAGGATTCAGATCTTCCCTCTACCTGTGTGAATTTTAATTTTGCTGAATTATGCACAGCTTAGTGCTTCAGTTTTCATTTATGGAAGATGCAAAAATTTGGATACTAAGTACCAACCTTGTAGGATTTTCTAGATACTAAATGTTTGTAGCTTATAATAGAGATGGATACAACCTGTGATATGTGTTAGTTATTCATTGTTAAATATTTTCATTTGTGCTCCTATGGAATTGTTATTCCCTTCCTCTCTGTTCAAATGAATAAATTAATAAATTTATTTTATAATAAAATAAATCGTCATCTCTCAACTCTTCCACACCCTCAAGAAGAGCCAGTTAGTCAGCATGCTTTGACAACATTTTATACAGCAATGTGTAAGAACATTTTCTTATTGTTAATATAATTGTTGGTTTATGAATCTCTCTCCCACACTAATTGTAAGCCTTCCTGTGGCAGGAATCTTATTCATCTAGAACATTTTTATAGGTTTTGTTTGTGTGTATGTGTGTGTCCAGAAGACAATTTGTGAGATTTGGTCTCCTCTCCCACCATGTGGGTTCTGGGGGTGGAATTCAGATAGTATGAAATATAAAATAGTATAAGAAGATTGGGAAAAGTCTTGGAAGCAAGTAAGTTTTTCTGCTGAGGTATCTCAGTGGCCCAATTTTTCCCTTTCAGTAACCAGTTCATAGTTTTTAATAAATGTTGAATAAATACACAAATAGTTTGTGATTTAGTCCAGTTTAACTTTTCGGTCTCACAGCATTACAAACTTCAGGACCGACCCTGTACTATACCCTGAAGGCATAGGCTGCAAAAGTTAGACCATACCATAGGATGGCAGACCAAGCCATGGACCTACCCTGTACTATACCCTGAAGGCATAGGATGCCAAAGTTAGATCATGCTATGGATGGCAGACCAAGCCAAGGACCGCCCCTGTATTGTACCCTGAAGGCATAGGCTGCAAAAGTTAGATCATGCCATAGGATGGCAGACCAAGCCACATGCAAGCAATAACTACTTGAAGAATTTTCAGAGGAAATTATTGTGGTGAACGCCATCCAAAAGACTGTGGTCTAGCAACCTTTGGTTTTAGGTTTATTAATCAGTTTCTCATTTATGTTACTAGGGGGCTTTTAAACCTCAAATACAGAAAAATGCACAAGACAGCAGTCCTGATGCCCTGTCCACATTGTCTCAAAGGCTACTCTCCTTGGTCCTTCTCACTGTTGGGTTCCCAGTGTCTTTGCTGTGAGGGGGCCGGGGAAGGAGAGATGAGCTTGGCAGGAATGCTACTTCTCTGAGGTAGCTACTGATCTGTGCAACTTAATTTTAAAGTGACGAATTGCAGGGATCTTGGAGATGATGGACCAATAGTGATCTGGGTTTTCAGAGAGAAAATATGGTAAGATATATATCACCAGAGACAAAGACAAAAAGGTGTAGGGTAACCTTCCCTGGGATAAAACACCTAACCACAAGTAACTTAAGCTAGACTGAAAGGCAAGCGGGTACAGGTGAAATCTAAGCTCTCTTTCAAATCCGTACAATTTTCTTCAGTCATGGCTGTTACATATGGGAGGGAGGAAATGGAAGGGGAAATGATGGATTAGATTAGAATCACAGAAAATAAATGCTTCTTTTTTAAAATCCAGGTTTTTTCAAATTTAATTTTTTGTTCCAAATAATTGAGACTACTTTAGAGGGGTAAAATTTGTATGTTCAAATAAAGATTATATGTAGCAATGCTTTTTGCTTTTCCTTCCAGTGGGAAAGATAACAAAATATGTTTCCAACCGCTGCTGTATCAAGTCTCCACGAACTGTCACAACACTTGGGCTCTTTCACAGGTCTCAGGAATGGGTTCTCAGTTCTGCCAATGTAAGAACTCACAAATCCATAGGCTTATATCTCTGCAAATTTGAGATCTGAAGTGGGCTTCATAGCCTAAGATTGTAGTGTTGGTTGTTCCTTCTGAAAGCTTTTGAGGAAAAATATCTCTTTTCCCCCCCACCCCCGACCTTGCTTCATTGGCTCTTGATCTTTACCTCTATTGTCAAAATTAGTAGTGTTTCCTTTTCAAATCTTTCTGACTCAGCTGCCTTTCTCGTCCAAGTTTAAGCTCTGGTGGGCACGTTGGACCACGCTGGGTAGGTTAGGCCAGTCTCCCACCTTAACATCTTAAAGCACATCTTTAAAGCTGCACGCCACATATTCATTACTTACCTATTGATGACAAGGGCAACCTAAGGGTGGGTGGGATTTCTTTTGTCTGTGGTTTGAAGGGAACAGTCCAGGGATAGGAGGATAGGAAGTGGGGCCTTGGAGGCAGGTTGTTCCAGTGTGGCCGGAGTGTGCAGCTACTTACATTTCTGCTTACCGGGAAGGAGAGATGGGGTTCTGGCAGCTAGCATGCTTTCTCCTTTTTCTTTTTTACTCACTTTGGAACTCCAGCCTATAGGATGGCACCACTTACAATCCTCATCCTCTTTGGAATGGCACCCAAATATGTTGGTGTTCTCATGTTCCCTGTTTTTAATATTATTTTTTGAAGTAGATCCCAAGTGTTCTAAGCTGTTCTTAAATGTGCAATGAAGGTGAGGGTGACTCTGATCTGCTCCTCCTTCCTCTGTCTCTGAGTGCTGGATTACAGGCATGTGCCACACCCCTCATTGTTGAGGTGCTGGGGATAGAACCCAGTGTATTGCATGCTATGCAAGCATCCCATCAACTGATCTGTATCCACAACTCTACTCAGTTGCTTCTTTTTTTTTTAACTTTTTTTTATTGAGAAAAGGAGAAAACAAACAAACAAACAAAAAAAAAAACAAGTTTCCACCTTCTCCCAGCCTCCCACTTCCCTCCCCCTCCTCCCACCCTTCTTCCCCTCCTTCCATCCCTCTCTCCCTCTCCCCACTCCTCTCTCCCTCTCCCTCTCCCTCTCCAGTCCAAAGAGCAGTCAGGGTTCCCTGCCCTGTGGTAAGTCCCAGGTCCTCCCCCCTCCGTCCATATCCAGGAAGGTGAACATCCAAACTGGCTAGGCTCCCACAAAGCCAGCACATTACGTAGGATCAAAACCCCATGCCATTGTCCTTGGCCTCTCATCAGCCCCCATTGTTCGCCATGTTCAGAGAGTCCAGTTTCATCCCATGCTTCTTCAGTCACAGTTCAGCTGGACTTGGTGAACTCCCAATAGATCAGCTCCACTGTCTCAGTGGGTGGATGCACCCTTCGTGGTCCCGACTTCCTTGCTCATGCTCTCCCTCCTTCCGCCCCTCACTGGGACCTTGGGAGCTCAGTCCAGTGCTCCAGTATGGGTCTCTGTCTCTATCTCCATCCATCACCAGATGAAGGTTCTATGATGATATGCAAGATATTCGTCAGTTTTGCTATCGGACAGGGTCATTTCAGGAGTTGCTTTTTAATGCAATCAAACTAATCACAGGAACTGAAATTACCTGCCACCCCATGTTAGTCTGTGTGCTCACCATTGCTGAGACCAGTGCACAGATATTTTAGGATTCTGCTGTTTGGTCTTAGGAACTTAGGATAGATGTTCAGCATTGTTTTTTCCTTATTGTGTGAAACACAGGTCATCATCTGAACAGTGGGCACATATTAAATATTCAGGTTACTGGATACACTGTTACAGGATAGCTACTGGTGAAACTGACCTGTGAGTTCTTTTGTTATGTAACTGCAAGCTTCCGAGTCAAGCAGTGGGAGATTTTCTTTATGTGTAAAGCAAAGGCTCTTATTTATTAAAATTCCTCACTAATCAGATTTTTTTTGTGCTAGCGCTTGAGGTGAGGAAATTGTTTTGTCTGATATTAATATTTTAGGATGTTTAGGTTTTCATAAGTAGCTGGAAGGCATGAAGCACCTCTAACTAAAACTTCAACTCTATTTTAATTAAGGTCTGTATACTGAGTTTAGTATTAGAGATAAAAGGCAGAAAAAAAAAAAACGCAGCCAGAAAGAGAAAATCTGTATGACATTAATGAAAACAGAACATCAGTGTCTAAAAATATGGAGAACCTAGCAACTCTTTAGTGCCCAGTACATCATTTAATTAAAGAAAAATTTCAAGTATTCATAATATTTAAAAAAAACACCACAGTGTACATTTCAAAAATTAAGACATTTATATGAACAAATTTCAACTTACAGAAAATTCTAATATGATGGAAGGAAGGAGTCTTAGGCCTTTTCTTTGTTAGGCAGGAAGGATTAGGACAGTCTCTGAGGTTTGACCTGGGTGTAGGAACAAGTGGCTAGCATCATCTGAAGAACGTAAGGGACTTGCTGTCTCTTCATTTACCTGCCTTTTGTTTCAATATTCTAAATTCTCAAAGGCAAAAACACCTAAGTTTTTAACAGAGCTTATGGAAAGTGTGTTTCCAGTTTCTTGGACCCACTGAAAAGGAAGAAACAATGACACGAGTCACTGCTCTGTGAGGTAAAGGCAGTCTTTACCTCACAGAGCAGTCTTGTGAGCTTGGTGACTTGAATTCCATCCTTGGAACCCAAGTAAAGAAAATGAAAGAAGCGGCTACTCAAAGCTGTCCTCTGACCCAAACACATGTGTGACATGATAAGTTCCCCCATGCCGCCTCCATCACAACTGAAAAATTAAAAATTCTTTTGTTTTCTTGAGAATGTTGCAGATATCTTCCACATAGTGGGTTCATATATACCATTTTGAAAGATTGTGAAATGTGTTTATTACTTTTCATTATTGCTATTTTCCCAATTATTTTGCTAGGACCACAAAAAGGAGAAAACTACTATTCCTATTTTTCTGGCCCCATACAGGCACATGAAGAACTGTTAAAATCTGAAAGTGGAGAGACAGCTCACTGAGTAAGAATGCTCGCTGCATGAATGGGAAGACCTGATTTTGGACACTAGAACCCACATAAAAAGCCAAACATGTCCAAACATATAACACATGTAGTCCTGCAATGCCATGTGTGGTGGGCTTCAGAAGGAGCGTGCTGGGTCTTGCTGCCCTCCATCCTCACTCTAGATTCAGCAAGAGGCCCTGTCTCAAAGGAAGAGGTGGAACATGTTAGAAACATAGGTGTAGACAGGCATAGGCACCTGTAGACACGTATGTGTACCTACCTCATATCTCAGTCACGGTCACACAATGAATAAATAAATAAATAAACAAGTAGGAAAAAGACAAATGGGAGGAAAATGAGCAAATCATTTGTTGTAGCATCAACAAAATACATTTTTTGGCAGATAAGCACTATGAAGGAGGATTATACCAAGTATAACCTGGAAATAGCAAGAACAACAACAAAAATGACATATAGGACATCATAAGAAATAAAATTTGAATAAACAAGACTAACTAATTTCTTTAATCACAAAGATAACACGACGATATTTTGAGTATTTATCAAAAATTGTTCACATATTTCAAATTTTTTGTGTCAATATACAATGTAGGTGGTAAAAGAGTATGTTTATTGGCAGAGAATGAATAAGAATCATTTTTAATTATAGAATATGTTCTTAGAACTATGCAATGGAGTTCTAACACTAATTCAAGATGAAAGCTTTAAAATAGTAGTAAGATTCTTTCTGCAAGATACCCTAAAAAGGATGCTGTAGAGATGAAGAGGGAGGTGACAGGAAGAAATGCAGAAATGCAAGACACCAAACTGTTTTTTCCTGGAATTGACCTTTCTTTCTTTCTTTCTTTCTTTCTTTTTTTCTTTCTTTTTTTTTGTTTTTTTTGTTTGTTTGTTTTTGTTTTTCGAGACAGGGTTTCTCTGTGGCTTTGGAGCCTGTCCTGGAACTAGCTCTGTAGACCAGGCTGGTCTCGAACTCACAGAGATCCGCATGCCTCTGCCTTCCGAGTGCTGGGATTAAAGGCGTGCACCACCATCGCCCAGCTTCTTTCTTTCTTTCTTTCTTTTTTTCCTTCCTTCCTTCCTTTCTCTTTTTTCTTTTCTTTTTTTGACACAGGATTTCATTTAACCCAAACTGCCTTTTAATTGAAGAGAATCTGAGATGTATCTTAAACTCTTGATCATCCTGCCTCAAACTTTGATGTAGCAGGATTCTGGGCATACACCACCATGCCAAACTTAAACTGTCTTTATTTTTAATAAGATTCTTGGGAATGTTATTTAGTTATTTTCCTCGTTTCACCTTAAAAGTATTCCTTGTCTTTGGGACTGCTGCTTAGTATGATAAATGGTCTGTGGTAGTAATGTAGTATAGAAAGAAGTTCTCTGGTAACACGCACACACACATACATACACACACCACACCACCACCAACAACAACAACCCGATTTGTACTGTCCAAATTATATGTTGAAAAATTATCATCAAAGCTGGTTTTCAGCTACCAGAGGTGTGGTTGTTTGAAAGAAAATGGCCTCCATAAGGTCATAGGGAGTGGCACTATTAGGAAGTGTGGCCTTGCTGGAGGAATTGTGTGTTAGTCTTCACTCCTTGCCAGTTTGAATGTAGAACTCTCAGTTCCTACTGCAGCAACGTATTCACCCGTACAAGGCCATGTTTCTAGCCATGATGATAATGGATAAAAACTCTAAATGTAAGCCAGCCTTAATTGAATGGTTTCCTTTATGCCATTGTCATGGTGTCTCTTCATAGCAATAAAACTCTAAGACAAGGGTTTTAATTAAATATAGGATTTGAAAGAGATGTTTGGAGTTGGCTCAAGTCAGCATCAGCACTTTGTTATCTGAGGTCTAATGGTTTACTTTTGGACCCATGTATACAGAATAGTTAGATGTTATGGGAAACATGTTTTTCTTTCATTTTGTGAGCTTTCTAAAACCCTTGAATGGAGACAAGGGAGTGTTGCGAATAGGATGGGCAATCAGATATGTGTAAAAGCCCAGCCTATGTTTGAAGCATTGAACAGAGGAAATCTGTCTATGCCGCGAGCAAGAAAAACCCAAGATGGGATTTAAAGTGCTAGGGGGTAACATGGTTAAAGTAAAAGTGGAATAATTCGAGAGAACCCCCAGAGAACACCAGAGAACTGATTTCTGTAGACAACAGAGGTGAGACAGTAGGACAGATACAGGTAGAGTCAGATGACAGCATGGTTCTGAGAAAGCATTGACGAGGTGCTCTCTAAACACTTCAGAGCAAAGGTTAGTCACCTGCAAAGGTTCTCATATGCTGGACCTGCCCACCTCAAATGGTTTTAGTCATTGTCCCATGCGTACAACAGGGCCTTTTCCCCTTTGACAGATATTTGTGAAGGGGCACTTGATTGACATTCCACTGTGGTTGATGAATTCTCCTCTTCTATGATGCAAAATTTATAAACTCCATGGGACAGGGATTATTACCTGCTTTGTTCACTGATATATTGCCAACACTTAGAATAATAAGTGGCATGTAGTGAGTGTTTCATAAATATTCATTGAAATAATTAACTGTAGCTCATATTGGCAAAGCCCTAATCATTCATTCATACAGATGTTTATAAACAATTATTGAACACCACTGTGCTTTAAGTCATTGCAGACATATTTATTCTCCTTGAAAAGGTTCTTTATGGAGTCTCAGTGGAATAGTGACAACAGAGTTTTCTTCAGTGCATTTTGAAAATTATAACAGATTTATGTGAATATATTGTGGAGGAACAGAGTAGTCAAGTAAGATACGTCATGTTGGAAGTGACTCTCCCTGCTTTTTAATTATTTGCAAGTTTTGCAAGATAAATAGATAACATTTTTTTTTGCTAAAATAAAGGGAAATATTCATGCTTAGGACTTGTGCACTCGACCATAAGCCCAGCTGACCAAGTTAATAGACGTTATAGAGAATTTAGGGAGAGTCTTTACCAAAGCATATGTTTAATACAGGAAGGAAGACTTCAGACACTAAAGAGATACATTTCTACTCAGGTCCTTGTTCAGCTTGACCTACATTTGTAGCAATTTAGAAATCAGGTGGTCAAGGGAAAGGATGTGTGCTTTCTCATTCTATGATGTCAGAACAGGTGGGAGACTGAAGAGTGTTGACTTGTGCCATGATGTTTGTCTTGGTCTCCCACAGTTGAAGGATTACTTCTGTTTTCAGTAAAAGTTTGATTGTAGTTAATGCATTATCAGGGACCTCTTTTTCATTCTGTCTGAGACTCTGTCCCCACTCTCCCCCCTTCCCAGGTTTCCAGGCATTTTGTGGTGATGGGAAGCTGGGCTTTTCCTTCTTTTTCTGAAGACAATTGGACAGCACAGCCTTTCAAGACCAGATTCACAGCAGGATGTGAGGTCTTAGGTCAATAGAGGAAGACAGCTTATTCTAACACTGTACCCATCTGCACCAGGGCCATTGACACTTTCATTTTTATTTGATAAGAATGTCGATTCAGTTGTTCAAATAGTAGCCAATATGTGCCTCCTATTTTGGGAGTTGAATGCCAGAAGTCATACTGAAAATAAAGCTGATGTTAAAAGTTTTATGATCAGAAAACAATGTTGTGGAGTCAGAGTGGACAAGGATAAGGGAAATGTACCCAGAAAAGCAAACAACAACAACAAACAAACAAAAACACAGACACAGAAAGAAAGAAGATAAAAGAAATATGCCATTGCATATGAGACTGTTGAGCAACTGTGGGGCCAGGTTGTCCACCTGAGTGCTGAGTTCTCTCAGAATGAAGGGAGAACGAAGGTGACAAGGTCTACCAGCAGGTACATAGGTCTGAGGAACACTGAGGGAGAGTCCCTTGGATGAGCATACTAAGGAAGGGAGAGGGGTTGCCAGTTCGAGGCAGGTATGACCTTCCAGATGTTGTGTTAGACCCTGAAGTGTCAGGGAGGAATGATCAAGAAACAGAGACTGACATCAGCCAGGAACTCAATCCTATCACCTGACCCCAGAAATGAAGGCATATCCTATCACTACTTCAGTGGACCACGAGAAAGCCACATGCTTCCTGCAAAAAGTAAGGTTGGGATGCCAGGCCTGAGAAAGAGCCTAACCTTGCATAATAACTGAAGAGCCAAGGTGAATGAACAATTGAAAGTAGGAAGAAAATTCAATTTTACCTGTCTTGTTCTTATTCACAGGCCATATTTCCTGTGCCCTTACTGAAAGATGACATTTGGAAATACGCACGGACCATTGTACCTTGCAGCTGCTGGTGTATTGCAGACCCATTTTGTTCCCTCCTTATGGATAAACACTGGGGAAAATTGTACTATGTCAAGTAGAAGCAGGATTGTAAGTGTAATAGAAGCAGTCAACAAGGTCAGTGATAGTGTGCTGGTTTTGTAGAACTGTTTGAGATAGCTCTGCATTCTCCTCTTTGAGAAAACGATATGAAAATAACGTAACTCTGGTCAATGTGAAAGAGTTTTATCTGCATTAGTCATGAAGGGAAATTCTTGAAACTGCTCTGCAGCCTTAGAGGTTAAGATAACTTCATTCGTCACTCACTGGCACACGGCAGGGTGTGGCTTCTTCTGAGGGGAAGTGTGAAATGTGTCCATGGTTTAATTACCTTTTCACATAAACATTGTGGTTCTTGCCATCAGGCCAAGACTGCCCCCTCCGGGCACTGTGTGTCTGTCTGTCACTCTCTCACAGCCATGTCTCACCCAGTACTGCCCTGGAGAGTGGTGCTTTCTTCTTTTCTACTCAGTCGGAACCCTCCCTATTTAGCATCCAATATTTTCTAATATAGAGTTTGCATTTCTCTCAAAGAGCTGGTAGTTAGAGTCAGTTAAACTCAAAGAAGATTTTCCAGAAATTGAAGTTTTGTGAGAATAGGATAATGATCTTTAAATTAGAACCTGCTGGTGCTTATTTAACACATTTATACAGCTACTTCTAATCATTATATAGGATTTTTTAAAAAGTGTTCTAAGTCAAAATTTCTCATTTTAGTTTTAAAATTATTGATAAACTTAGACATTAAAAAATAAATCAATCAAAAATTTGCTGAAATTTCCCCTAAAAATGTTCAGCTTCAGATTCCTGGTAATTGGCCTCAGTTTGAGCATGGGAGAAAGCTTGGGTATAGGAGGCAGTCAATAGCATGTCTCAGACAGAGAGGAGATGCAGGGTTCTTATCACCATGGAGACAACAGAAAGAAAGGAGACATTGTCACGATTCTTGAGGACATCAGCTACAAAAGACATGAATCAGAATGGTGAATCTTGCGCTCAGCCATCACTTTGAAGTACATATTCACCCAGGCAAAACTCTGTGCTAAATGAAGGTGTATCCAGGCAAGAAGGTGATTCCTCAGTGCAAAACTGCAATATGAAAATGGCTGCTTCTTGTCGTAACTGCTTTTTTTTTTCTAAATGTGGGCTTTCCTTTAAAATTCACCTTATTCATATGGAATATAACTAGCTCTCTCTAAATATAGTTGTAAAATAAATTAAATTTAATTATTAGGTTGGTATTTGAATCAGAAACAGTGACAAAATTTCACCCAACTATCTTCTACCAATTCACTGAATTTTCTATTCAAATAAGGGGCTCAGCCTGCATCAGGTTTGGATAACAATGGTAACTAGTATAAGGTTCTTTTGAAAGTTGAATTTACCAATAAGAGTGGGCTCTAAATGCACTGAAAAGGACATGCTGCATATTTCTTAGAATATTGAGAATATGCACCCAGACATTGGAATTTAGTGGAATTCTAGTCGGATGGTTTTGCAGATGCCCTAGGTGAGGCTAAGAAGATGTTGATAAATAGACACATAGAAAGAATTAACACCTTTGGATGAGATTAGGCTCTACAGAAACCTTATTTCTTAGCATCTCTTATAATAAATAAAAATATGGTAGACAGTGATAGCCATGAACACAGTCAAAAGTGATAACTGTACCACCCAGGTGGTAGAACATCTAGAAAAACGAGAAAAGAGCACAGCTTTTGTCGGACTGTCAGCACACTGAGTTAGGAGAAGCTTGGATTTTACTATCAGGGAGCAAATCAACCAATTTAAGTGTCTATGCATCTCAAAACTATTTTTTAAATTGAAAACAATTCCGTGTAGGATCTAAAGAAGTCCAAAATCACAATAGAGTGGTTCTCCACACATTTCATACCGGCAAGTTGCGACCATATGTTATGGGTGGGCCTCCTAAACATATATCCCTGCTCTCTGTTGAAATAACCTGTTCTTTATGAAATGCATTGTGCTTGTAGTTATTCTGGTCAGTTGCAGTACACAGTCAACTCTCTCATTTGATCAGTATACTCATCTTAATCCCAGGACATGGTCTCACATAAGCTGGCTGGTTGTTATCCTGGGAATTACCCTCTCTTTGGGAGGAATAATATAATTTTTGTCACAAAAAGACCTTGGGAGACCATTCAAATATATGAATAATATAATAAACATTCATCAAGAAGACATTTGTCAAGCCTATAGTTAATACCAAACCAGATGGAGAAGAACTGAAAATGTTCCTAATGAGATCAGGAACCAGACAAGGATGTCCATTCTCTCAGTGTCTAATGCAATATAATGCTTGAAGTCTTAACTAGATCAATGTAACAGAGAAGGAAATAAAAGGGATGCAAATAGGGAAAGGAGAAGTCCAACTATCTTTTTTTACAGATAATATGAGTCTATACACAAGAGACCCTAAAGACTGTACCCTAACACTCTTAGAGCAGACAAGTGGCCACATACAAAATTAACACTCAGATAAGTAGCTTTCCTATATACCAATGAAATACAGACCAAAAAAGAAATAGAAAATAATCACACTAGCACACACACACACACACACACACACACACACAAACACACACCACATGGGAATAAACCTAGCCAATTGAAAGAAAGACCACTATAATGAACTTTTTTAGATGTTGAGGAAAACAGAAATAGGAAAGAGTTCAAAAGCTCAGGTATTAAGAAATTGATCTTATAAAATTGCAAACTTACCAACTGCAATTGCATTTAATGATACCATTCCAATTAAAAATTGCAAGGCAATTTCTCATGGATATATATATATATATATATATATACACATATATACATATATCTCTACACACATACATACATGCATATGTATCTTTCTCTCTATATAAATCTGTATACACATATTTGTATGTGTATGTATGTGTAGATGCACACACATTATATTTATATGTATGTATGTATGTATGTATGTATGTATCCAGCCAAAAAGTTATTTGAATGCTCAAACCTAAAATAGCCATTAGCAAACCTGAACCAAAAGAATATTTAGGGCTCTACTATCACACCACATTTAGATGTATACTACAGAGCCATAGTGATTAAAAAATAAACAACAAGATGCATGTGGTGATTGAATGAGTATGGCTCCATAGGATTATATGTTTGAATATTTGGTTCCAAGTTGGTGGAACTGTTTAGGAGGGTTAGGAGTGTGGCCTTCTTGGAGGAGGTGTGTCACAGGCATCAGGCTTTGAGATTTTAAAGTCCATGCCATTCCCTGTTAGCTTTCTGTGCCTTATGTTCATAGATTAGAATGGAGGCTCTCAGCTACTTCTCCAGTGCCATTCCAGCCTCCTGCTGCCATGGTCATGTTGGTCATGGACTCTAACCCTCTAACACTATAAGGCCTCAAATTAAAGACTTTCTTTTAAAAGTTGTCTTGGTAATGATTCCCTTACCACAACAATTAAATATAACGTATTCTTCTCAGATATAGAAAAAACCCAAGATTTATTTGGATGCACAAAATACCAAAGATAGTCAAAGCAAATATGAACCAAAAGAATACTTTGGGTACTAAAACCACACCTGATATAAAAGCATACATAGAGCCACAATGATAAGAACAGCATGATATTTGTACAAATGCAGACACACAGATAGATGCAATAGAAATAATACTTAGATAGATATATGTCCATTTGACCACAGTTACCTAAGGATGCCAAAAATATACATCGGAGAAGAGACAGAATCTTCAACAAATCTTTCTGGGGAAATTGGAATTCAGCATGCAGAACTAGAACCTTATCTCTCATCCTGTAAGTTGATCAACTCCAAATGGATCAAGGTCTTCAATGTAGGACCTGATGTCACACAGGAATGAGTAGAGAGTATGCTTCATCTTAAAACTTTATAGGTAAGGACTTTCTGAACAAAAGTCCAGTAGAGTGAGAAGTAAGGCACCAGTCAGCAAATAAGATTTCATGAAACTCTAAGGCTTTTTATCAGGTCCAACCATGGAAAGTGTGATGTGAGTGTATTGGCAGTGAACACATTGGGAGAAAATCTTCACTTGCTCCTTTATCCATTGGAGGATTAGTGTCTAGATTATAAAAAGAACTTTAAAAAGTAACATTAGAAAGCTAAATAACCCAATTTTAAAAAAGGCTATGAAACTGAACAGGAAATTCTCAACAGAAAAAATATAAATGTTCAGTAGCCCTTTAAAAAGTGCTTAACATCTCTAGTCATTAAACCAATGCATATCAAAATACTTCGTTTCATCTCACTCCGGTCAGAATGGCGATCATCAGGAATTCAAATGACAAATGCTCGTGTGGATGATGCAGTGTTGGTGGGAACATAAATAGTATAGCCAAATTGGATGTTAATTAGGAAGTTTCTCAAAAAAGTAGAGGTAGAACTGCCACGAGATCTAGATATACCACCTCTGGGCTTGCACTGGAAGGACATTATAACCCACTACTCTCACATGCATGTTCTACCGCTTGATAGGTAGTGGAATTCAATATGTTCAACAACAGATGAGTGGATAAGAAAAATGTGGTACTTATACACAGTGGAGTATTACTCAGCTGTAAATCAATGAAATTATGAAATTTGCAGGTAAGTAGAAAAAAAATTATACTAAATGAGATAACTTAGGCCCGGAAATACAAATGCCACATCTTCTCTTTCATATGTAGATGCCTTCATTACATGTTTTGTCTTCACATTTAATACGGAGCATAATGAAACCAGAAAGGGAGGAGGACACATTAAGAGAGGAGGGTACATTTGAGAATAAGTAAAGCAAAAATAGAGAACTATAATACATGAGATGGAAAAGCTTAAGCAGAGGTAGGTCGGACTCAGTTGTGTGTGTGTGTGCGTGTGTGTGTGTATTCATGAGTATAACCCATAGGAAGGTTATGTTAAAGATTTTATTGAACCCTCCTATTTCAGAACCTGGTTAAAATATAATTGGTAAGATAACAATATATATGTGGTACATGATAAATAAGAGTTGTGCTGAAAATTGAAAGATTATGCTAGGATGGAGTCAATAAAATGTGGATTAACCTGAACTAAGGATGTATGAAATACCTTATGGAAATTCACTAGTTAGTAAGCTAATTTTAAAATATGTTTAAGGGGCTGGAGAGATGGCTCAGTGGTTAAGAGCACTGGCTGCTCTTCCAGAGGTCGTGAGTTCAATTCCCAGCAGCCACATGGTGGCTCACAGCCATCTATAATGAGATCTGGTGCTCTTTTCTGGCATGTGGGCATACATGGAGGCAGAATGTTGTATACACAATAAATAAATAAATCTTTAAAATATGTTTAAAATATAAAGAATTTAAACAAAGATATCCTACATGGGCTGACTATGTTGTGATGAGTTACTGTTCAGGGAAACCCCAGTGGTCCCAAAACATCACAGTTGTTGTCACTGCCCTTGTTTCCCACTATAACTACAGGGTGAGGCCCCATCACTGAAGATACCGCACACTTTAGCAGCAGAATATAGAGAAATCAGCTCACGCCAAGTGCTGAAATTCTTCTTTTTTGACTAGCTTTCACAGTATCCAGGGTTGTTATGTAGGCTGTTATGGAAGAAAAGACAACGATCTTACTCAGTTCTAGACCTTGCATGCCACAATACTGACCTGCCAGGAAATATAGCCATTGCTACAGAAGTGTCAAAGCTCTTATGGAGTAACTAACCACTCTCTGATTGAATTTGAGACCTTTACCACAGGAGGGAATTTCACACGTCATACTGTAATCCTGGTCTACATCCCATGGCTAAGGTGGTCAAGGGTCATAAAGTAGATCATGCATGATATTTTGGGTTTCCTAAGTGGCCATGTTGTCAAACTGGCATTTATGTTTGTACTCTTGCATTAGGGCTGTTCTCAACCTTGCTCAGACAAGGTTAATTTTCGCAGCAGTCAATACAGAGATACACACCATTAGTCAAAGTTTTGAGAATAAAAGACTGAGCACTAGTCTGCAAGTAGAATAGCTTTATCAAGCCCCTCTCTGATTTTCTACCAAGACTCAGGGAACTTTGAAGGGGCTTGAGAGGAGTGTATGATACTGAATTTACCATATGATTTGGGTATTGTACTGAAGAATTCACCACAGCATTGATTACTCTCACACATCAAGCCAATGATAATTGATTGCAGCATTGATGAGAGATGGAAGTTTCCAGGCCCTACCCTTTACTGAAGATGAATTGTCAGTGGATAGCAGCAGGAGAGATAGAATTATATGTTTTTGAGTTGCTCCCCCAATGGTAGGGGAAGTATCCACCCCAATGTCATATGTACAGCAGTAATTGGGACTTAGTAAGTTATTTAAACAAAAAGAAGAAGTTACATTAGTGTTATTCTCAAACTTTGTCAAAGAAACTTCATGAAACTGAGAAGGTTCTGTATGGCTAAGGACACTATCCTTTGGACAAAGTGGCAGACTACAGAATGGGAAAATATTTTTACCAACCATATATCCAATAGAAAATTAATATCCAAGATATATAAAAATTTAAAAACTGGATATCAAGACAACAAATGTCAGATGAGTCTAAACAGAATTCTCAATAGAGGAATCTCAAATGGCTGAGAAACACTTAAAAAATATTCAACGTATTCAGTCTTTAGGTAAATCAAAACAACTATGAAATTCCATCTTAAGCCTGTCAAAATTTCTAAGGTTAATAACACAAGTGACAGCTCATTTTGGAGAGGATATGGAACAAGACGGACACTCCTCCATTGCTGACAGGAGTGCAAACATGTACAGCCGCTTTGGAAATTAGTGTGGCTGCTCCACAGGAAGGTGTGAGTTGATCTACCTCAAGATCCAGCTACACCACTCTTGGACATGTACCCAGAAGATTCCTCATCCTACTCAGATGCACTTGCCCAAACTTGTTCATTGTTGCCTTATTCATACTAGCTGGGAACTGGAAACAACCTAGATGTTCCTCAACAGAAGAATTAATGAAAAATATGATGCACTTGCACACTGGAGTATGAAATCATGAATTTTACAAAATCGTCCTGACTGAGTTAACCAAGACCCAGAAAGACAAATAAAGACAAATGGATATTAGATTTTGTTTGCATATCTCTCTCTCTCCTTGCTCATTCATTCATTCATTCATTCATTCATTGTTTTTACATTCCCCCAATTTTCCCTCCCTCCCTTCTTCTCAGTTCCCCTATTCATTCCTTTTCTACTGTTTCTCTTCAGATACAGGTGGGCCTCCCATGGATATCATCTAGCCATGGTATATCAAGTTACAGTGAGACTAGGCACCTCCTTTTCTATTAAGGCTGAATGAGATAATCAATCCTATAGGATGAATAGGTCTCCACAGCTGTCAACACAGTCCCTACTCTCACTGTTAGGAGTCTTACATGAAGACCAAGTCACACAACTGCAAAATATAAGCAAAGGCCCTATATCTGTTCTATTCAGGCACCCTGGTTGTGGATTCAGTCTCTATGAGCCCCTATGAGTCCAGGTTAGTCAATTCTTGGAGTTTTCTCATGATAACCCTGACACCACTGGGTCCTACAATCCTTCTTCCTCCTCCTCTGCAGGATTTCCTGGGATATTAGCTTTTAAATCAATAATAACCAAACTATAATCTAGTACCACAGAGATTAGGTATAGAGTAAAGTACTTTGGATGGGGCATATAGATCTCCCTAGAAAATGGAAATAGGACAGAGAGTCATGGATAGATTGGGGAGGGGAGTGGAATGGGAAGATCAAGATACACTAGGGCAATTGGCTTCACAAACTCATGGGAGTTAACAATCATTGTCCGATTGGACACAAGGCTACTCTACAGGGTGGAACCCTTACCCAGTATTTCTTGGGTGACCAAAAACCTGAGACTAGATAACTCAACGACCAAGGGTAAAACAAAATACTATTTATCTAGAAAACAAAAGCAAGACCAAACAAAACAAACAAACAAAAACTGTAGCAATAAAATGACTCCCTCTGAAATTCTGCTATACTTATAGATCAGTGCCTTGCTCAGCTATCATCAGGGAAGCCACCTCCTGCAGCAGATGCAACAAGTACAGAAATCCACAGACCTTGTGCAGAAAGTAAGAGAGCTTAGAACACTCAGCTCTAAACAGGATTATCTCCATCAACTACATCTCCTAGGACTCAGGGAACTCTGAGGAAGAGGAGGTATATAGAGCTTAGAGCCAGAGGGGATGGAGGATATGAAAACAATGACCCTCTAAATCAACATGTTCATGCACATATGCGCTCACAAAGAATGAGGTAACATGCAAAGGGCCTGCATGGCTCTGCACGGAGACACATGCCCCCATCCCTAACTCAGAAGCTTTCTCCAATGGATAACCACTTGTAAATGAAAATTTAATTCTCTCCAAGGGAGAGCTCACTAGGGAAATAAACTTCTTTTAAGGGTACATCTCATGCCCAACATTAGATGGTCAACAGAAAATGAACTTAATGGCCTCCTTGAAAGTTCCTTATTTTATAATGTCCTGTCAGGCCCTTTCCTTTTAATTTTTTAAAATTTTACCACATTATTTTGTATTTTAATTTTTCTTCATTTTTTATATACTTTTTGTCTTTTCTCTTTTTACCTTACAGGTCCTTTGTGTACATATTATTTCTTCCAGCTTAATGCTTTTATGGGATTCCTGAGTGTGTAAACAAGTAGATCTCTCTTGTGTCTTCTTTTGGGTTTCCTTCCTTCTGTTTGTCTTGTACAATTCTACATTTTATTATTATCCCTTAGAAGACTGTTTCTTTTCTAATGAGATACAGAAAGAGGGTGGACCTAGATGGGATGGGAGGTAGACTGGAACTTGGAGTAATAGGAGGAGACCTGTAACCAGGATATAATATGTGAGAGAAAAACTCTATTTTCAGTAAAAAGAAAACAAGTGTTCAGCTCACAATCTATGCAGCCAGTAAAGGGACAGGCATGGACGAAGAAAGGCTCAGCTGCGGGAGGATCAGGGAGTCCACACTGGAAACACAGGTGCACTTTATTCTGTGCACCCTCAAAAGACTCAGGTTGGCTGTTTGACGGGTGGCATGATCTTCTAATTTGCAGATAATGAGTTTGCAAATACTTAGAAAATTAGGAATGTGGGCAGGCTTGTGTAGATTTTATTATGAATAGGACACCGTATGGTGTTGAGACACCACATCCCCTGTTTGATGAGATCATTCATTTGCCACTGCCTTCCTCAGCCTGCTGTGTTGTCCCAATTCTCTTAGCATCAGGGAACTGAACAGTCCCCTGTCTCAATCTTTCACTGTCTTTAGTGAACTACTCAATGAACCAGATGGGATTTATTTTAGATGTTCAGTTGTTTTATATTTTTAAATAAAATAATTAGTTTTATCTTTTCCCTACTTGACATTTTCCATAGTTTATGAATGACATCCATTTGTTTGAGGGTATGACCATAAGTTGAGGTAAATTATTAAAGAGAAATTGAAAAATGCTTTTTGCTTTCCTTTTGTAATGGTAATATGATCTAGATCTTTCTACATGATAGGCAAATACTCAGCCACCGAGCTTCCTTCAACACTTGGTTTTATGATGCAGGTTAAACTGTGCAGTACAGGAGGCCTTCGTGCTTGCTGCTCTTTTCCTTCAAGACGCCCAGTGGTGAAATACAGCCTTGTGTGTCTCTGCCTGACTATTAAAAAGTATTAAAATCCTTTGTTGCGATATGATACCAGACTTTAAAGTCTTTTATATGTGAAGATGATGTATACTTCATTAACAAAAATATATGCCCCCCAAAATAAATATTTTGCATGCATGTTGAAATTCTCTAGTAATAGAAAACAATATATTAAAACTTTCCTTAATAAACTGCAACTTTGCTTTATTAAAAAATCCCATTAAGGCTAAGACTAGATAACGTTTATAAATGTAAAAATGTTGATTTATTCAGACTTGATGAAAATCAAGATACATGGGGATTAAAATAAAGCCTGGGGTCTGTAATGCAGATAGGTGAAGTCTAGTTGTGTGAGACTATTAGATCCTAATGAAGACAAGGAAACGTGGGTGAAGATTCATGCAGGCTGGCAGAATTATTCCAGCAGGTTGAGCTGAAACCTGGAGAACAATGAGCATCACTATGGAAACCAAAATCTCAGAGGACAATACTTGGTTTCAAGATTTACTCCATTTGTATTTTTCTTTTTTTGCCATGAGATTACAATAAACACAGAGCTTCATATGATAAAGGGAAAAGTGAAATATGAGAGCTTGCATGTTTTATATAAAAGTCCTATCTAAATTATTGTATCATGTCAGTGTAACGGTCCTTTCATATATATGGGTTCTGCCTTCATGAATTTAACCAATCGCAGATGAATTTATGTGAAAAAATGTATCTGTGCTGAACAGTTCAGCCTTTTCCTTGTTGTTATTCCCCATAACACAGCATATGACATTTACAAAACAGTTCTATTTTGTCGGTATCATAAGTAATCACAATGTGATTTGCAGTATGTGGGAGAGTCAGAGGTTACATGCAAATAGTCTACTGTCATATATTAGACACTTGAGCCTCCACGGATTTGTGTAGACTGGTGGTCCTGAAAACTGTATCTCATACGTATACTGCAGGATGGTATATATTTCCAGTTTGGAAAGATTAAATATAACCAGTTTTCTACTCTCCAAGGCTTGGAGACACTTGACAAAGACAGAAGTCTCATGAAATGAAAGGTAGTTAGTCGTTTTGTGATATAGTGTAAATTTGCTTGATTCTTTGATACATTTTATTGACTGTGCTTAGCTTTTTCCCTCCTCTGATACTCAGTCTGAGACGAGAAGGAAACAGACGTTAGTGATCACCGTGAAAAGAATATAAATAGAACTTCCTTTTCTTTTGACAAATTCCCTACTCTCTTCTCTTAAGGGAACTGAGATCTATGCTTACTAAAAGGTATGTTCCTTTTCCTCAGATTCTGTAGACGTTAATGTTTCAGCACTGTTGGGTACTGAGCAGACTGAAAACAACCAGGTAGCTCAAAGAAGCCATGATAGAGAAGGGGGAATTGTGTTTCTGAAATGGTAACAAATGACCTTTAATTGCTTTCTAAAGAAACATAGGTAATTAAAATAAGGATCTCTGAGATTCAAAAGACTCATTGCCTCATCGAGGATCAGAGAGTGTGGGCAGTGGGGCTAATAAATGACAACCCTGGAACATTAACTCAAATGATCTGCTATATTGTCAGATACTTTCCTCTTTTTACTCATAGCTACTATATCAAAGGTGCTGTTGCTACTGTCTTGTAACTTTAGGAAAACAGAGAAATATTTTATGTTAGGGGTGAAACACTTGAACCACCTTCAATACCTAGATATTAAATCATTAATTTAAAGCAACATATTCTATTTAGAAGTTGGTAATGACTGGGGAATGTACTTTGTATTTAGACCCTGATACATTAAATAAAAATGTTTCATAAAGACACACAGAATCTTTATATGAACAATATCAACAACAGTGTTCTATTACGAATGTTCCTGGGTTCATGAAAATCCCCAACCATCTCCCAATAGAATAAGGGGTAGAAAATTAAAATCATTAAGTGTGTTGATTCTGATTTTCTGAACAGTATAATAAGGAATATGTATGTTTCAGTATAATGGTGGAAGCTATAGAAATTGTAAGGAAAACAGTACTTGACGTAAAAGCAGGTGGCTTGTTAATTGTTACCAATTATTTTGTAATTTTATGCTTAACCTTCACGTGAACAGGAAAGTGAGAGTCAGTAGAGAACATGCAGTTAGCTTAACTACATTCAGTTCCATTAGCTATCAAGAAAAGTATTGGCTTCTATTTTGTCGTCTGTTTGAAAAAGATTCCCCATGTTTCAAATTAAGTGCTAATAGGACAACTATATCACACTAGATAGCTACAAATTGCTTATTTAAGTGTTTCTATGGCTCAGTAACTAAGCATGGATGAATATGTAATTAGCTTTTAAACTCTTCCATAAGAGGCACTATAGTATAGCTATTCTATAGAACTTCATTCAACATGTCCCTGGGCAGTTTTAGAATGGTAAATAGAATGTGTTACCTGGTATTTGTCTCAGTACAGTGAATTTATTCCCTTATAAACAAGTAAGAAATTCAAGAATTCTTTATATGCGTGTAAACTCCCAAACAGCAACCAGGGTGTCCATTTACTGAACTCTGATGTCTTCACTGAAGATACAATAAAAACACTAATTCATAAAGTCTGTCCATAAAGCTTTGGAAGCCATACAGCACAAAAGTAAGTGGGTATTGACCAATAATTGCTAGGGAAAGAAGAGCAGATTACCCTAAAATCACCTGGGCTACTTTTAAATAATTTATTTGAATTTCTTTTTTAAAAGATTTATTTTACTTTTAATTATGTGAACATTGGGGTGGCCATGGGATGTGTGAACATGAGTACACATGCTCAAGGAGGCCGGAAGAGAGTGTTGTATGGAGCTGAAGTTACGGGCAGGTATGGATCACCTGATGTGGTTCTGGAACCTGAACTCTAGTCCTCTGCATTACACACTCCTAACCACTGGCACATCTCTCTAACATACAGTGACATAAAACTATATCTAGAAATAATGAGAATGATTCTAAATTACCACAAAAAGGAAATACAGAAGGTGGCGAGGGATGGAGGAAAACACATGACATTAACTTCTGGCCTCTAAACACATGTACACATTTGCATGTGTAATTGCAAATAATGTACCCACAAAATGTAATTCTGCAACCATATATACATGCAGCATACACACACACACACACACACACACACACTCACACACACACATGTGCATGCCCCCAAATATATTTAGTAAACATGTAGGTAAATGATTATAACAGGAAAAACTTCTCTCACCTCTGTTTGTTTATTCTGTCATTGTGCAAATGAACCCCTTGGTTTCACTCCTCTACTCTGTGTGTATTCAAGACTTTTAAATTAGACTAAAGAAGAAATAGGTTTTAGATATTTAATAGGATTATTGGAGATGAAAAAGTCATAAAAATCAGAGACTAGAAATAAAAAGAAGAATATCCAGGAACATCCCTTAGGGCTTCCAGACTTTAGGGAGGACAAAACAGGGAACATATACTGTTGTGGTTAATGAGATGTTTCTACAAGTAACTCTACTTTTTCAGAAACTGAAAATGCCCACATCCCTTTCTCATGACTTTCTATTTCTTCCTACACTAAGGACACAAACATTAGTTTTTATGCAGGGCAGAGTTGGGTTACAGTCATCTACTAATTCTGCCCTGAAGAACCAGTTGGGGAAGAATCTGAAGGGCTTTGTGATGCTAAGAACAAGCTCACCCACCCTTATTCTCACTGCTAAGGACTTCTCAACACCAATAGTGTATTTCTGCTCTTCCTGACTCTAGGAGAAAGAGCTGCCTTCGCTCAGATGTCACTTGCAGAAGAACCACAGAGGAGAAAATTGCAGATGTCCACCTCCGTGGTGCCTTTTTTGTTGGTCTGGTAGCTAAACAGTCCGGGTAGCTCTCCATGATAAGGCTCCTCTCCCATTATCATTACCCCAGGACTTTGTATCCAAGAAGAGATGTAGCAAATAAGTTAGAAAAATCAGCCAGTATCTTCTCCACCAGAAATAACATAACCAATGTAGCTAATATATGTAACACTTTATTCTCTTTTCCTATACATTTTAATAGCTGAAATCATACTGTATTTTGTAATATTGTAAAAAATTCTATCAGTATGCATATCCCCATTTGAATCTACTTATGCATGCTTCTTTTTATATCATTATTACATGATTTCAATAATTATGGCTCTTACTCTTATCAAAACCATGTTATTATATTGAATGTATTTTCTAAGTATTATTCCAATTATCCTAAATTATAAATATTCTTAGTTCATGTAGGTTATATTTTGATAAAAGATAACTCTCTTCTCAGTTTAATGTTACAATGCTGCAGTGTCCTTGCCCTTATGCAGAAATAGTTTCCATGACACCTGTTTAGATAGATGGGTATTAGATTGAAAATATATAGACCTTTCTTTGATAGAAACTATAAAACTGTGATGAAAATATTAGTTCAGGCACATCTTCCCATATTTTACATCCTGTTTTGCCACATACTTCCTGGAGCTGCAAGTGTCAACGATATGTTTATGACTAGTACTCCAGGAAGGCTATCCCATACATATATATCCCTTCCCTCCTCAATGTCACCTTACTCAGGATCTGAAGAAGCTTCACCTTCCCAGCGTGCATGCTTCCCTCAGAATGCCTTCTCCAACTCCGTTTCATGTCTTCGCTCAGTCCAATTTCTACTGTCTGTGTAAGGCTCTGTGTTCAATGGAGTTTTCTAACTGTTCACTTTATTGCCCACTTTCCCATCCTGCTGGAAAACTCCTACTTTCAACAACAGAGTCCACAGGCAGACAAATTGAGCACAGTATCAATGAACGAACTTAGACAAATTCCAGAACAAAGAATCTTTACCTTCTTTGTTTTGTAATTCGCCTTAGTCTGAAAGCATTGTTAGTCTCTCACTCTAGTCTCCTCATCCCAAACACTAAGGGTGGTGACAATATTCAAAACACTTCAAAGTCAAGACAGAGAGCTGATGCTCTTCAATTCTGAAGGCAAGGAGATCACAGGCACAGGTGGCAAATCCTTCTTCGTACAAGTCATTTATTTATTAATTATTTACTTATTCTTTGTTTTGTTTATTCAATAAATGGGCTAATGCCAACCTACCCACATACAGAAGGGAGGAAATTCATTTTTACTCTGTGTACAGAGAAAAATATTAATTTTACCCAGAAACCTCTGCACAGGAGGCATCCACATTCATACTTAACCAAATCTATGCTTATCTCATGGTCTGGTGAAGCTAACACAAGTGTTTATGATCTAGATCTGAGCACTAGGGGAAGAAGAGAAGTCACGTCTGGGCAGACAACATACCCAAACATAAGTAACCCACCAAACAAATGCTGTCTTAGTTTACTTGCAAGGTTGATGCAAAACTTTTACAGTGATATGAATGCTTTTTCTCAATATAAAATATATTACTTATGAAAATTTAGAATGAACAGAGCACTACAAGGAAGAAACTAATTTACTTACAACCTCATGTAAATTAACTTTTGTTGGGGCTGACTTGGTGGTTAAGAACACTTGTTGCTCTTCCAGAGGACCTGAGTCCAGGCCCAGCAACCATGTGCCAGTTTACAGCCATTTTAAACTTCAGTTCCAGTTTCAATAGCCTCTGCTGCTCTCTATAGGCACCAGGCACAGACATGGTGTACAAACATCCATAGATCTTTGAAAAATTTTAAAAATTGTTAGTATTCTGTTTTCCTTTCTGGTGTGAAAATCAAGAAGACATATGAAAAATTGACTAATTGCTATTTTTATATCTCTGTTACATTTTTTTAATATACCATATCGGTAATTTTGAAGTTGGTCCTGGGAATCTAAACGGTGGGAGGTAAGGCGGTGCTGTTTGTCTGTGGTGGTAGTTTGTCATCAGCCTCACTACTCACTCGCTCTGCTCTGCACTTACTTGGGATTTTATGTATGCTCTCCTCCCTGCAGCTCCAGAGCATGCACTGAAGAATTTCTAGGTTCTCCAGGGAGCTTTGCAGCGCATCAGCTCTGCTGGTGGTTGTGAACAAGACATTTGTGAATTGCTCTCAAAGGCATAACATTTAACGCCTCTTTTTGGGTCATTGCACTGGCAGTTATTCAGATACGGCAACTGCAGCCTGAGCTGCTTTTGCCATTTGTTACTGCACAGCCTTGGCTGTATCCCACTACCCACACTCACTTGAGCACAGTAAACAGAGGAGGCCTTTTCCAGGTACATAACCAACTGAATTTTAAGGGGAGCGAGGACATAGAATCAGCATATTTTTGCCTCAAGTTGAGTACAATCCATCTATAAAATCTGAATCCTATCCATATTTTGTTTTTTAAAAAAATCTGTGATTCCTATGAAAAATGTATTATTCCCTATGTTTAAATAATAGGCACTAATATAGTGTGCTTATAATGCATCCAAAATGTCCTAAATACTTTAATTACTTTATTTCATAGTAATATAAGCTATCACACATTCATAGCATAAGTACTGTGCAATTTTACAAGAAGAGACATGAAAATCTTTTTTTTTTCTTTTTTCAGCAAGGACAAGCTCATTATGACTTGCGGTGTCCATACAACTCACCACCACACGCATTGTCTTTTAAAGAGGGAAATATCAACTCTCCTGTAGATAATTAGAGAAGCATCACTGCTGTTAATATGTTTAGCCTGACCTTGGAATCCAGGATATACAGTTTCTTGGTATTTTCCGAGTCTAGCATCCTCAATGAATGAGCACAGTAATTTTAAGAAGGTAACAAAAGAATGTGACAACAAGATGATCAAATAAGTGTGTATATTTCCTGTCCCAGGACAGAAACATCAACTAAAATAATTACTGCCATCCGAGCAATAATTATCTTTCTCTTATGAAGAATTCCCCATCTTTGAGTCTGATTAATTCCAAAGTGTGGTTATTTTTAATTTGTGACCTTTTTTTGGTAATAGCATTTTTAACAAATTCCTGGTGAGATTCATGGAGCACAGACAAATGAAGGTGAATTAGGAGGGATGGAAGGACAGTTACATATTTTCAGTGGCATCCTTATCCAATCTCAGACAACAGAAAAGGGGTGAAGCCCTCCTTCTTTTTAGGGGAGACAGGAAGGAACAATGCTCTTTGCCACAGATGCCAGGAACACTAGACCCCAGTAACCCTTGGTGTCAGGCCAGTTCTGTGACCCAGACTACAGATCCATACTGTGAGCACTGCCAGCATTCAGGAATGCATGAAGTTTACTTCAACAGAATCGAAGGATGCAACCAGCTCATAAAAGCAATATAATTTCCCCTACATGAGCAATAATGTGACTATGAAACCAACAAAATAATTAGATTTAAATCATCATAAAAAATAGGAATAAATTTAACCAAGGAAGTGGAAGGTTTATCATGTAGAACAATTAAACATTCAGGAAAGAAACTGAGGCACAAGTCAAAACAATAGGATTCGAAAGATATTTCATGCCCATGAACTTAATAGGTGAATATTGTTAAAATGTCCATGCTCCTCAAAGGGATCGGAAGATACAAAGCAATTCTTTCTACAGTATGAATGACATTTTCAACAGAAAGAGAAAAATCAATTGTTAATTCAGAAGAAACCAAATTATCACCAAAGTATTAAAGTAATATTAACCAGAAAAAGAAGCCAAATTACAGGCACCAAATCACTAACGTCACAGTACAAAGTTGTAGCAAACAGAGCAGCATGGTACTAGTATAAGGACAGATATAAGCCAATGGAATAGATGAGAGTTAATGCATTTATGATCAGCTATCAAAAATGAACACACAAGAGGAAATAATAGTTTTGGATCTGTATACAATGCCATGTATAAAAATCAACCAAGACTGATTAAGCAGTCAAGGCCCTGAAAATGGAAACACGGAGTAAACATGGGATAAAAGTTTCAGTGTGTGATCTAATGTGATAATTTTGGGGGATGACCCCCAAAGCACAGTTTCCAAAATGAATAAACAGACAAATGAGATATCATCAACCCACCAAGCTTCTGCCCAGAAATAAGAACTATCCCCACAGTGGGGACAGCTGAGAGGTGGAATAGTGTATCTACAAACACATGGCAATAGCACTCCAGATATAGAAAGAACCCAGACAACGGGAGAGAAAAATTCAAGTGCTCTGACAAAAACCAAGAAAATGTTATAAATGAATAGGCATTTCTTGAAAGATATGAAATAAACACCTCTGAGTACATAAAGTATAAGAAATGTTGGGAATCATTAATCATCAGGAAAATGCAAATCAATCCCACAGTGAATTATTTCCCCATCTGATCAGTGTAATGATGAGGAGGTTGGAGACAGCAGACCTTGTTCGCTGTTGCTGGAAATGCAAACTATGGCAACCGTTGTGAAAAACAGTATGAAACACCTCCCAAAACTCAAAAATCAAACCGATGTGGGAATTCCTCACTACAGCATATATCTAAAGGAAGTGAAACAATTATTTGGAAATGACATCTGCACCTCAGTGCACCTTTATGTATTTTTTCTTGATTTGTTTTCATAGCTAAAATCACAACAAAAGTCCATGTAGTGAACAAACTAAATTTATGCACTTTCTTTTTTTGTTGTGTGTGCATGGGTGTATATTCACATGTGTGCCTGCATGTAGTCGAGAATTTGATATCTGCTCTCTTCCTTGGTCACTGTCCATCTTACTCTTGGAGGCAGGATCTCTCACTGAACCTGGAGATCATAGTCTTAGTGAGACAGGTTCAGTAGTGAGCCATGGGATTTGCTTGTCTCTCCTTACAATCCCTTGGACTAAGGTGTAGTGCCGTGCAGTTTTTACATGGGTGCTGAGGATCTGAACTCAAGCCTTCTGTCTTTTGCACCAAGTACTTTATCCAGTTCCACAACCCCAACTGCTGCAGCTTTTAGCATATCAATCCCTAGAACACTAAAGTATTCTCCTTTGTTATGGGAAGACCATCCCTGGTGAGCCCTAACTTCATGATCTCTCAGAAGGTCGGCAACAGATCTGTTTGGATCTTAAAGTGCTACACGTATCACTTCTATGAGGGTGATGTTCTTCCAGTACATTTTATTTTGCAAAAAATAAAGTGGTTTTAATAGAGAAAGAGTTATTTGGCTATGAAATAGAAAATGAAGAAGTAAAACCAAAACCCCAATTACACAAAATGTTGCTCAAATAGGGTCTTGAAGATCTGCCATGAACTAGAGTCTGATCTGTTTGTAGAGAGCTTAAAAAATTCATGAGACAGTGTTATATGAAGCAGCACTATGGACTTGTATCTGAATTCAGCTTCAAATGGGTTCCTGAGAACTCATTGATAGCTACAAATGTTGAGAGTTTTCACAGAAAGTAGGACTTCGGGTTGTATCTTGGGACTTTTTGTTGTTGTTGTTGTTGTTGTTGTTTATTTTTTTTTAGTTGTTAAAAAAAGTTTCTGCCTCCTCCCCGTTTCCCATTTCCCTCCCCCTCCTCGCAGAGATTACCCCCTCCCTCCTCTCCCCTCTCCCCACTCCTCTTACTCTCTCCCCACTCCATTCCCCCTCCCTCTCGAGACGGAAAGGCAGTCCAGATACCCTGCTCTGCACGAAGTCCAAAGTCCTCCCACTTCTATCCAGGTCCAGGAAGGTGAGCATCCAAACAGGCTAGGCTCCCACAAAGCCAGTTCATGTATTAGGATCGAAACCTAGTGCCATCATCCTTGGCTTCTCATCAGCCTTCATTGTCCGCCATGTTCAGAGAGTCCGGTTTCATCCCATGCTTATTCAGTCCCAGTCCAGCTTGCCTTGGTAAGCTCCCAATAGATCAGTTCCACTGTCACAGTGGGTGAGTGCACCCCTCGTGGTCCTGACTTCCTTGCTCATGTTCTCCCTCCTTCTGCTCCTCATTTGGACCTTAAGAGCTCATTGTGGTGCTCCAATTTGGGTCTTTGTCTCTATATCGATCCATAGCCAGATGAAGGTTCTAAGGTGATATGTAAGATATTCATCAGTATGGCAATAGGATAGGGTCATTTCAGGTTCCCTCTCCTCAGCTGCACAAGGTACTAGCTGGGGACATCTCCCTGGACACCTGCGAGCCCCTCTAGAGTCAAGTCTCTGCCAACCCTAAGATGGCTCCCTTAATAAGGATATATATTTCTCTGCTTCTGTATCCACCCTTCCTTTATCCCAACGATCCCATTACCCCAAGCTCCCCCATCCTCCTCTTCTCACATTTCTCACCCCATTTTCCCCTTAGCCCCATGCCACCTCACCCCCAAATTCCCAGTTTTTGCCCAGCAATCTTTTCTACTTCCCATATCCAGGCAGATGACTATATGTTTTTCATTGGATTCACCTTCTTATTTAGCTTCTCTAGGATCACAAATCATATGTTCAATGTCCTTTATTTATGGCTAGAAACCAATGATGAGTGAGTACATCCCATGTTCATCTTTTTGGGTCTGGAATACCAAACTCAGGATAGTGTTTTCTATTTCCATCCATTTGCATGCAAAATTCACAATGACATTGTTTTTTACAATTGAGTAGTACTCTAATATGAATATATTCCACACTTTCTTCATCCATTCTTCCATTGAAGGGCATCTAGGTTATTTCCAGGTTCTGGCTATTACAAATAATGCTGCTATGAGCGTAGTTGAATAAATGCTTTTGTCATATGATAGGGAATCTCTTAGGTATATTCCCAGGAGTGGTATTACTGGTTCTTGGGGTAGGTTGATCCCGAATTTCCTGAGAAATCACCACACTGATTTCCAAAGTGGTTGCACAAGTTTGCATTCCCACCAGCAATGGATGCATGTGCCCGTTACTCCACAACCTCTCCAGCAAAGGCTATCATTGGTGTTTTTGATTTTAGCCATTCTGACAGGTGTAAGATGGTATCTCAAAGTTGTTTTAATTTGCATTTCCCTGATTGCTAAGAAGGTTGAGCATGACCTTAAGTGTCTTTTGGCCACTTGAATTTCTTCTGTTGAGAATTCTCTGTTCAGTTCAGTGCCCCATTTTTTAACTGCGTTAATTAGCATTTTAAAGTCTAGTTTCTTGAGTTCGTTATATATTTTGGAGATCAGACCTTTGTCTGTTGCAGGGTTGGTGAAGATCTTCTCCCAGTCAGTGGGTTGCCTTTTTGTCTTAGTGACAGTGTCCTTTGCTTTACAGAAGCTTCTCAGTTTCAGGAGGTCCCATTTATTTAATGATGCCCTTAATGTCTGTGCTTCTGGGGTTATACATAGGAAGCGATCTCCTGTGCCCATCTGTTGTAGGGTATTTCCCACTTTCTCTTCTATCCTTTTCAGTGTGTTCGGGCTGATAATGAGGTCTTTAATCCATTTGGACTTGAGTTTTGTGCACGGTGAAAGATATGGGTCTATTTTCATTCTTCTACAGGTTGACAACCAGTTCTGCCAGCACCATTTGTTGAAGATGCTTTCTATCTTCCACTGAATAGTTTTAGCTCCTTTATCAAAAATCAGGTGTTCATAGGTTTGTGGGTTAAAATCCGGGTCTTCTACTCGATTTCGTTGATCGACTTCTCTGTTTTTATGCCAATACCAAGCTGTTTTCAATACTGTAGCTCTGTAATAGAGTTTGAAGTCAGGGATGGTAGTGACTCCAGAAGTTCCTTTATTGTATAAGATTGTTTCAGCTATCCTGGGTTTTTTGTTTTTCCATATAAAGTTGATTATTGTCCTCTCAAGATCTGTGAAGAATTTTGATGGGATTTTGTTGGGGGTTGCACTGAATCTATAGATTGCCCTTGGTAGAATTGCCATTTTTACTATGTTGATGCTACCAATCCAAGAGCAAGGGAGATCCTTCCATTTTCTGGTATCCTCCTCAATTTCTTTCTTCAAAGACTTAAAGTTCTTGTCAAATAGATCTTTCACTTCCTTGGTTAGAGTTACCCCAAGATATTTTATGCTGTTTGTGGCTATCGTGAAAGGTGAAGCTTCTCTGATTTCCCTCTCTGCTTCCTTCTCAGTTGTGTATAGGAGGGCAACTGATTTTTTGGAATGGATCTTGTATCCTGCCACATTACTAAAGGTGTTTATCAGCTGTAGGAGTTCTTTGGTGGAGTTTTTGGGGTCGCTTATGTACACTATCATATCATCTGCAAATAATGAAAGTTTAACTTCTTCCTTTCCAATTGGAATCCCTTTGATCCCCTTATGTTGTCTTATTTCCATTATTAGAACTTCAAGCACTATATTGAAGAGTTATGGAGAGAGTGGACAGCCTTATCGTGTTCCTGATTTTAGTGGGATGGCTTTGAGTTTCTCTCCATTTAATTTGATGTTAGCTGTCGGCTTGCTGTAAATAGCTTTTATTATAGTTAGGTGTGATCATTGTTTCCCTAATTTCTCTAAGACGTTTATCATAAAGGGATGTTGAATTTTGTCAAATGCTTTTTCAGCATCTAATGAAATGATCATATGGTTTTTTTCTTTCAGTTTATTTATATGATGGATTACCTTGATAGATTTTCATATGCTGAACCAGCTCTGCATCTCTGGAATGAAGCCTACTTGATCATAATGGATAATTTTTCTAATGTGTTCTTGGATTCAGTTTGCCAGTATTTTATTGAGGATTTTCGCTTCGATGTTCATGAGTGAGATTGGCCTGTAATTCTCTTTCTTGGTTGAATCTTTGTGTGGTTTTGGTATCAGGATAACTCTAGCTTCATAAAAGGAATTTGGCAATTACTTTTCTGTTTCTATATTGTGAAATACATTAAGGAGTATAGGTATTAGCTCTTCTTGGGAGTTCTGGTAGAACTCTGCATTGAAACCGTCTGGAGCTGGGCTTTTTTTGGTAGGGAGGGTTTTTATAACAACTTCTAATTCTTTGCGACTAACAGGTCTATTTAGATTGTTCAACTGGTCCTGGTTTAACTTTGGCCTATAGTACTTTTCTAAAAAAGTGTCCATTTCTTTTACATTTTCCAATTTTGTGACATACAGGATTTTGTAGTAAGATCTAATGATTCTCTGAATTTCCACTGTGTCTGTGGTTATGTCTCCCTTTTCATTTCTGAACTTGTTAATTTGCATATTCTCTTTCCGCCGTTTGATTAGTTTGGATAGGGGTTTATCAATCTTACTGATTTTCTCCAAGAACCAGCTTTTTGTTTCATTGATTCTTTGGATTGTGTTTTGTGTTTCTATTTTGTTGATTTCAGCCCTCAGTTTGATTATTTCCAGTCTTCTACTCCTCCTAGGTGAGTCTGCTTATTTTTTTTCTAGAGCTTTCAGGTGGGCTGCTAAGTCTCAAATATGTGCTTTCTCCATTTTCTCTAAGTGGACACTTAGTGCTATGAACTTTCCTCTTAGCGCTGCTTTCATCGTGTCCCATAGGTTTGAGTATGTTGTGTCTTTATTTTCATTGATTTCAAGAAAGACTTTAATTTCTTTATTTCTTCCTTAATCCAGGTATGGTTCAGTAGTTGACTGTCCAGTTTCCATGAGTTCATAGGCTTTCTGGGGGTAGCATTGTTGTTGAATTCTAACTTTAATCCATGGTGATCTGATAAGACACAGGTGGTTACTAATATTTTTTTGTAACTGTGTAAGTTTGCTTTGTTGCCAAGTATGTGGTCAATTTTCGAGACTGTTCCATGAGCTGCAGAGAAGAAGGTATATTCTTTCCAATTGGGGTGGAATATTCTGTAGATGTCTGTTAAGTCATTTGGTTCATTACTTCCCTTAATCCTCTTATTTCTCTGTTAGGTTTCTGTCTGATTGACCTGTCCATTGGTGAGAGACGGGTGTTGAAATCTACCATTAGTGTGTGTGGTTTGATGATTGCCTTGAGCTTTAATAATGTTTCTTTTACATAAGTGGGTGCTTTTTTATTAGGGGCATAGATATTCAGGATTGAGACTTTGTTCATATGAATTGTTCCTGTTATGAGTATATAATGTCGGTCTCCATCTCTTCTGATTGATTTTAGTTTGAAGTCAACTTTGTTAGAAATTAGTATGGCCACACCTGCTTGTTTCTTGGGTCCATTTGCTTGATTAACCTTTTCCTAGCCCTTTACTCTGAGTAGATGTCTGTCTTTGTGGTTGAGGTTTGTTTCTTGTAAACAGCAGAATTTTGGATCCTGTTTTCGTATCCAATCTCTTAGCCTGTGCCTCTTTATAGGAGAGTTGAGTCCATTGATATTAAGTGATAGTAATGACCAGTGGTTGTTAACTCTGGTCATTTTTTCTTTTTTTTTTTTTTGGTAGTAGATTTTGTGTGTTTCCCTTCTTCGAGTTGTGCTGGTGAGGGTCATTAGATGACTGAGTTATTGTGGGCTTTGTTGGACTCTTTGGGTTGTATTTTCCTTCTATTACTTTCTGTAAGGCTGGATTTGTGGCTGTGTATTGTTTAAATTTGTTTTTATCCTGGAAAATTTTGTTTTTTCCATTTATAGTGAACGAAAGCTTGGCTGGGTATAGTAGTCTGGGCTTGCATCCATGGTCTCTTAGTTTCTGCAGTACATCTATCCAGGACTTTCTGGTTTTCATGATTTCCATAGAGAAGTCAGGCGTAAGTCTGATGGGTTCACCTGTATAAGTAACTTGACCTTTTTTTCTTTGCAGCTCTTAATATTCTTTCTTTATTCTGTATGTTTTGTGTTTTGATTATTATATGGCGAGGAGATTTGTTTTTTGATCCAGTCTATTCAGTGTTCTGTATGCTTCTTGTACCTTCAAAGGAATATCTTTCTTTAGGTTGGGAAAGTTTTCTTCTATAATTTTATTGAATATATTTTCTGGACCATTGAGCTGTTCTCCTTCTTCTACCCCAATTATTCTTAGGTTTGGTCTTTTTATTGTGTCCCAGATTTCCTGAATGTTTTGTGATGAGAATTTGTTGGTTTTTCTGTTTTCTTTGATCAGTGTGTTTATTTTCTCTATGGTATCTTCAGTGTCTTACATTCTTTCTTCTATCTCTTGCAATCTCTTGGTAGTACTTGTCTCTGTAGATCCTGTTTGTTTACCCAGATTTTCCATCTCCATCCTTCCCTTGGTTTGTGTTTTCTTCATTACTTCCATTTCATTCTTCAAGTCTTGAACTGTTTCCCTTAACTGTTTGATTGTTTTTTCTTGTTTCTCTTGGCTTTCTAGGGTATCTTTGAGAGATTTATTCATTTCCTCTACCTTTTTGTTTGTAATCTCTAATTGTTTATGACAGTTTTTCACCTCCTGTTTAAGGTCCTCTATTATTTTCATATAATTCACTTTTGAGTCTATTTCTTCTAATTCTTCTGAAGTAGGCTGTACAATTCTTCTCATTTTGGGATCCCTGGATTCTGGTGATGTCATGTTGCCTTTCAGTTTGTTGGAGAAATTCTTGCATTGGCACCTACCCATCTCTTTCTTCAAAGGGAGCCAGGAGAGGCCTGGTTTCTTGGTCCAATATTTGGTGTGATTGACTCTCTGGGTGTATCTCCTCAGTGTAGAAGCAGGAACCGTCCCGTCCAGATGGAACTCCTCAGCACCGAAACATGGATGCCTGGTAGTCCAATGACCTGTGGACAAAAGGGCGAACTTGGGGGGGCAGGGCAGGGTCGAGTAGAACACAGAAGACGCTGTAGCACAAGCTGAAGGTACCTGCGTTCCCTTTCGGGGGTCCTTGAGGCCTGCCCCGTAGGCAGACACTCACCACTCTGGGTGGGTACCCTTAGTGTAGGAGCAGGATACTGTTCCTGAGCAAAGGACCTTGCGGACAAGGCAGGTCGTCCAGATGGAACTCCTCAGCACCTAAACAGGGAAGCCTGGTAGCCCAATGAGCCAGGAACAAAAGGAGGAATGTTGCAGGCAGGGCGGGGTCCAGTAGAACACAGGAGATCCTGCAGCAAAAGCTGACAGTGCCAGGGCTTCCTTGCATGGGACCTTGAGGCCTGCCTGGTAGGCAGGAACTCACAGCTCTGGGTGGGTAGCCTTAGAGTAGGAGCAGAAAAGTGTTCTTGAGCAAAGGACCTAGCAGACAGCAGGGCAGGCTTGGGGGGGTGGGCTGGGTGACTGGGTCATGTGTACGAAAAACAGCCCTGCAGCAGGAGCTGGGGGAGGGGGATTTGTGCTTTCTTTTGGGACAATCTGCCCCTGGAGAGCACACACTCACCTGTCCAGATGGAACTCCTCAGCACCTAAACAAGGATGCCTGGTAGCCCAATTAGCCAGGGATAAAAGGAAAAACGTGGCAGGCAGGGCGGGATCCAGTAGAACACAGGAGACCCTGCAGCAAAAGCTGAAGGTGCCAGGGCTCCCTTGCGGGGGACCTTGAGGCCTGCCTGATAGGCAGGCACTCACTGCTCTGGATGGGTAGCCTTAGTGTAGGAGCGGAAAACCTATCTTGGGATTTTTAATTGATCTTGGGCTTTGAAATAAACCAAGATAATGATTGAAAAGTATGGTTGAAATCAGTCATACTTAAGTTTCCACATGGATAATACTACCCATAGGATATCTTTGGCAATTAATCACAGGAAGATTCTTTGTGTAAAACAGAACCAAGAAGAATACCTGCTTTTTGGAAGAAATCTCAACTGCAAAGTTTTTCTTTTTATTGAATGTGAATGAGCTCTGTTGTGATCTATGCTGAATTCCTTCTAGTTGAGAAATGTGAATTAAACCTAATCTCCCTCCCCAGTGATCATAACGTAGAAGTACCATAAAGACGTTGGACCTAGACCTTCTGCCATGCTCTGCATTCAATGAATGCCTCTCCTAAGTGTGGACATGAGGACCTAAATATGCTAATATGATTTTCTTATATTTGCTTCCTAATTTACTCCTATCTGTGGCAACTCTGCGTAGCATCTGCTGTTCCCAGATAGGCCTTTCTCCTCGGTATTTCCTGGTGGATCTCATCCATTGCTCTTCTACCAACTGATTAGCTATGGCATGTTTTCCTTCTATTTCTGGTTTTTGGTTAGATAGACGATGGTTTAAAATGAAAGTTAAGATTTGTGTTCAAACTGTATCTAACATTAGCAAAAAAAGTTTTATGTTTCATAAATAGAGAGAGAGAGAGGGAGTGAGGAAGGAAGACAGAGAAGAGAGAACATTTAAAGAGGTATTCTTAAGATGTTCTGTCCAGTTCTCACTAAGCTTAGTCTGATTTATTTCAGACAAAATGTATTTTAATTTACATGGCTGGATTAAATAACTCTATGAACTTTGACCCTTGTGCTTGGGCATTAAGGATGTCAAATACCCATTTGGGTTTTGTTTATGTATTCCTTCCTGTTACATGTCATCTGTGGTTTAAATATTTCCATCACTGGCTTTGGGAAGGAAGCTCGGGCCATTTAAGTGAGAGAGCAACAAACAGGAGACACAGTAAATCAGAGCACTACTGATCTGATTGGATTTTGAACATCTTCCAAAAATACACTTTGCATTGCTTTCTAATATTTGCCAAGTGGATTGATTTATGCTAAAGCCTGTGACCTCATGTGGCAGTCTTTTCTTGGTCTGCTGCTGGTATATTACATGCAACCGTGGTAGCAGTAATGATCAGTAATGTAGCCCATTAAATGACTACAACCATTAGCAGAGGATGGTGAGGTGGAAGACTTTATTTTCTTATAAAAGAATTAAGTACTATTTGTATTACTAATGCCATAATGAAAATTTACATTCCATTAACTAGAAGACATCTCTCCACATTTTCTAAACATTAGCTTTCAATGGTAAGTATGGATTGCACAGGAGTGATGAATGTCAGTGCTGAAGAAGAGCTAGTCAGGGCAGTCTGGGCTCTGTTACAGTTCCCATCCCAAATGAGATGTCATCAATCCTTGAGCACAGGGATTTTAGTCTTCTCCACAATGAATTCCAGGGCAAGCTGCTGTTTTGGGACTACCCTGGATAGTTTTCTTCAGTCACTGGGACTGCCTCACAAAGAACTTTGGCTTCAATTGCTTTTTCTGCCTACATGTAAGTGATAAAACCACTTGATACACTTGATAGCTGTCACAGTAGACTCAGATGGCCACTGCTGCACAATGAGCCAGACTCCCTGACAATGACTCAAGACATTTCAGTGGGGATTGCTTTAATCTATGTATGTCAGACAAGCTCTTTAATAGCAATGACATCAACAACACCATTCCATCTGGGTAGAGGAAAGATTTATTGTAACAGATCTTAAGGCAGAGGAACTGCATAGGGGGAAGAACCATTGCACCACTTCACTGGAGAGTCTCAACTATATGGATATTGTACACCTAAAATTTCAGAACAGAAACATACTCTCATGAGCAGGGTTCTACCATCTAATTTTAGAAGTAAAACATGCATGGAAATAGCTTGTGGGCAAATTAGGTAGGTAAGATAAATAACCAGACCAGCTCAAGAATAACAGTTATATTTTAATAGTTGAAAAAGGGAAACTCACGCTACAAGAGTGGGAGGTCTGACATTCCATTTGTCCAGCGGGCACCGCGCAGAGAGAATGAACGCCTGTGTCCTACCAGTTTTGCTACCTGAGCTACAGGTAGCCACACCTTAACTAGATGTGATTGATTGATAGTTTCCCCATTATCTCCCCCTTTTGTCTAAACAAGATCGATCCAAACCCAATACAACTATATACAATAGGAACAGATACCAAATATAAAATTACAAACAATAAAAAATATTAAACAAGGAACGCATAACAAAAGTTTTACTAAACATTCTATTTCAAGGAATCTAACTATTGCATTGAAATTAAGCTTGGCTAAATCATGAGGAAGGTAACTACATTATCTAATCTTCAACTCCATCAAAGATCTGAGAAGAGAAACAATATTACTTGAGTAAACAGGAAGTACAATAGAGAAACTTCCAAAATGTGCAACAAATGACAGAGACAACTTACTATCTGGGCAATCATCCAAAGTCATATTTGCAATATTGAAGCAACCAACTTTGGCTAAGTCCTAGCATAATTGACATACCATTTTGAAAGGCAAGAAACTTTTCAAAATTATCTTACCCTGTCTTGGCAGGATATGACAGTCCTGTTTTATTCATTTACAGATGCTCTGTATCTCTGTCAGTGGTTGAGGTATGGGCATTTCTTTGCCCAAAGGCCAGGTCTGCTAAGAAGAAAGGCTCCAGGTGGAATGTCTTTGGTGCTCAACATTCTCTCGGGAATAGATTGATGCTGACAGGAGCAATCATATCAACAAAACCATAAGTTATTTAAATGCCCAAAACAAAAGATTTTGGAAATTTATAAATCTTAAATTATTGCAAGTATCAACACAGTAAAACCTTAAAAATTAAGCTATATCAACCACTTGATCAACACAGGGAGAACATTCAATAATTTTTCCTGTGAATGATACATAGGAAAGTTAGCTCAAGTATCATTTATTTAGAGACAGTCTCACTATGTAACTGTTCTCAAACTTACAGAGATCTGCCTACCTTTGCCATCTGAGTGCTGGGATTAAGGGTATACACCACCATGTCTGGCTTGAGTATTTATTAGAAATTCTGTTTCACTCAGGAGACAGAGGCAGTCATATCTCCATAAGTTTGAGGCCAGCCTGATCTATAAGAGCCAATAACAGTACGGGCTCCAAAGTTACGAAGAAATCAAACCAAACCAAAGCAAACCAAAACAAAACAAACCAAAACAAAATAAACAAACAAAAATACTGTGAGCAAGTTATAATACTGGGATTTGATTTTTTTTCTATATACAAAAAAATTATACATGAAAATTACTATTAGGCAGTTTGACTGATGGAGGAAGGTCATTGGTTAAATAAAAAGAAACCGCTTGGCCCTCATTGGTTAGAAGATAGGTGGGAGGAGTAAACAGAACAGAAGGCTGGGAGGAACAGGAAGTGAACTCAGACTCCACAGCTCTCCTCTCGGGAGCAGACGCCTCAGAGAGATGCCATGCTCCCAGCTCCCAGGCAGATGCACACAATGAAGCTCCGACCCAGGATGGACATAGGCTAGAATCTTCCCAGTAAGCGCACCTAGGGGCGCTACACAGATGATTAGAAATGGGCTAAATTAATATGTGAGAATTAGCCTAGAAGAGGCTAGATAGAAATGGGCCAAGCAGTGTTTAAATGAATACAATTTGTGTGTTATTTCGGGGCATAAGCTAGCAGGCAGCTGGGGTGCTGGGGACGCAGCCCCGCCGCCCCTTATTACTACATTTGACAAGACTACTCATGATAAATTTATGTTTGAATTTGGACAAGTGGTTTACCCAGAGGCGGAAAGAGAAATTGTATGCAAATTTGAATTAATAATTTTTACAATGAAATTTTGTAATAGATTTTTTCCACAAAATAATTTTATTTTTCATAATATAGTTTTAATTTTGTGACATTATAGTATAATTACATCATTTTACCCTTCCTTTCTTTCCTCCTACTACTATGTGTCTCCTTCACTCTCTCAAATTTATGGACTTCTCTTTTTTATTGTTTTTATTGAGCTATACATGTTTCTCTTCTCCCTTCCCTGTCTCTCCCCTCCATTTCAATCATCTCCCATGGTCCCCATGCTCCCAATTTACTCAAGAGATCTTGTCTTTTACTACTTCCCATGTAGAGGTAACCTAGATCCAGAAAGACAGTTATCACATGTACTCACTCATAAGTCGTTGTTAAACATAAAGCAAAGAAAACCAGCAATCAGAATTCCAGAGAACCTATATAACAATGAGAATACTAAGAGAGACATACATCAACTTTTCTTTTAAATTGTGTGTATGTCCATGTGTGAGTATATGTATGTACATACATATACATAACAACTATATACACGTATTCAAAGGGTGTGTGTGTGTGTACATACATATACATAACAACTATATCCACTTATGTGGAGGGTTTTCCCTTTCTGTGTTAATGCAATTACAATCTGGTAATGTGGTAGTTCAGGTCTTGTTTAGGAAGCCATTTTGATGAGACTTCAGGGGTGTAGCCTCTGTGGCATTCCTAAGGAGACACAATCTCAGAAAATTTTGTAATCTTTCTTTCCACCTTCCTTACACAGTGATCCTTGAGCCTTAGGTACAGGAATTTTTTGTTGATTTATTAGTTGGACTTGATACCACAAGATCTTTTGTTTTTAATTTTCTAAAGGAACTCTAGCTAATATAAACAGAAACTCATTCTTTACAATCTAAGTAGCAAGGTACTCTTTAATCCCCATCATAGGCAATATTAAATCATCATCATGGCACTAATGTAGATTTAGAAGATCTTGTTTTCCTGATGTCCTCCATCCACTCTGGCTCTGTTTCCACAGGGTTCTTGAGTTCTGAGGGGAGGGATTTATCTGATGGAGATGTCCCATATAGGGCTGAGTGTTCCAAGGTCTCTCACTCTCTGAACCTCGTCTGGCTGTGGGTCTATATATTAGTTTACATCTACTGCAGGAGAAACCTTCTCTGATGGCTGAACAAGGTACTGATCTATGAATATTACAAAATAACTTTAGGAGTCATTTTCTCACAATAACTTTTTTGTAATAGACCAATAGTATTTGGTTTTACCTTAGGACCAGGTATCCAGTCTCTAGTTATTGATCACACACGTACTGTTGGGTGTGTGTTCCATCTTGGGGTGTGACCTTTAAGTCATAGTAGTTATTGATTGTTACTCCCATAAGTTTTGTTCCACCATTGCCCTGGCATATCTTCCAGGCAGTACAACATTGTAGATCAAAGGATTTGTGGCTTGGTGGGTGTTGACATTTCTCTTGGTAGTATGCAGAGTATAATCCTGTAGCAAACACTCCAGAACATAGGGATGAAGGCTCTATGTAGACACCAGTTCACATTCTTCATGGTCAATGAATTGTGTAGGTTTTGTCTTCAGCAGCAGGAACTTGGGGTCAATTTGTGGAGAGCAACTTATTATCTGGGCAACAGCATGGATTGTCTTAGAGATTTCCATGGTACTCCTTTGACCAGCAACCCCATTGGATGTAACCCAGTCCCTTTATGGGAAGCTTTGTTTAATGACAAAAGATGGCTGGTTGTGACACACTCTCTCATTATTTGGAGACTCTATTAGGATCAGCTTCATGTATTTTAGGAAGTTTCTGCTTCAAGAAGGTTTCATATCATTCCTTAAGTTTGTTTCAATTCCAGATGTCTCTCCAGCAATTCTTCCTTCAACCCATCTCCACTCTCCCTCCCCATCTGATTCTCCTTTCTCATCCCCTCATCCCCAGTCCATATATAAAAATCTATTCAATTTCCCCCAGAGAGATCCATGTGACTCTATGAGTCTATTCTTCTATACCTGACCTCTCTGAGGCTATGGATTTGTAGGTTATTTACCATTGACTTAACAATACGTGTTGTATTTGTCTTTCTGGGTCTGAGATGCCTGATTCAAGATTTTATCTGTTCCATCCTTTTGCCTGAAAGTTTCATAATGTCATCTTTTTATGAGCGATACTCCATTGTATAAATTTATCACACTTTTCCCTATACTTCTGTTGAAAGACATCTAGGTTGTTTCTAATTTCTGGCTATTATGAATAGAGCGGCAACAAATATCTTTGAGCTAGTGTTTTTGTCATAGGATGAAGCATCCCTTATATGTTCAAGTAGTATAACTGAATCTTGAGATATATCAATTTCTATCTTTCTGACGAAATGCCACCCTGATTTCCATACACTCCTACCAACAATGGATGCCTATTCCCCCTGATTCCAAATCCTTGTCAGCATAAGCTGTCACTTAATTTATTGATTTGAGCCATTCTGCCAGGTGCAAGTTGAAATATCAAAGTAGTATTGATTTGCATTTCCCTGATGGGTAAGAATGATGCACATTTCCGTAAGTGTTTCTTAGCCATTTGAGTTTGCACTGCAGAGAATTCTCTGTTTAGAACTCAACCCCCTTTTAAATTGGCTTATTTCCCTTTATATCTAGCTTTTTAAAAGTTTTTTTTCTATATTCCAAATATTAGTCATCTATTAAATGTGTGATTAGTAAAAATATTTTTCCATTCTGCAGGTTTCTACTTTGTCTGAATGATGGTGTCCATTACTGTGCAGAAGCTTCCTAGTACCATGAGGCTCCATATACTAATTATTGATCTCAGTGCATGTGCTAATGGTGTCCTGTTCAGAAAGTCTTCTTCTGTACCAATGAGTTCAAAGCAATTCTCCACTTCTTTTTCTATCAAGTTCATTGTTACCGATTTTATGTTGAGGTCCTTGGTCCATTTGGAGTCCAGTTTTGTGACTGATACCTTGGGAGTCGAGTTTTGTGCAGGATGATAAAAATGAATTGCATGTTGAGTTTTGAGATAAGACTGTTGAGATAAGAATGGATTGAAGTCTTCTACATGCAGCCATTCCATTTAACCAGAACCTTTTGTTGAAGATACTGTCTTTTTTCCTTAAGGTGTTTTTCTGGCTTCTTTATCAAAGATCAGGTGTCCATAGGTGTGCGGGTATATGTTTGGCCTTCAATTTGATTCCATAATCAACATGTTTTTGTGCCATTATCATGCTGTTTTTATTACTATAGCTTTGTAGTAAAATTTGAAATATGGGATGGTAATACCTCCAGCATTTCTTTTATTATTCAGTTTTGTTTTAGCTATCCTGTCCTTTTTTTTTTTAGTTTTCCATAAGAAGCTGAGAATTGTCCTTTTAAGATTTGTGTGGAATCATATGGGAATTTTGCTGGTGATTGCATTAAATCTGTATATTGCTTTTGGTAGGCTGGCTATTTTTACTATGTTAATTCTACTGGTGCATGAGTATGAGAGATTTTTCCTTCTTCTAATATCTTCTTCAAAGACTTGAAGCTTTAATAACACAAATATTTTATTTGCTTGGTTAGATCTATTTCAAGATGTTTTATATTATCTGTGGCTACAAAAATTTTTAATTTTTATTTCTTTCTCAGTCCCTTTGTAATATGTATATAGAAATGCTACAGATTTTTGTGAGTTAATTGTGTATCAAGTTACTTTGATGTAAGAATTTATCAGCTGTATGAGTTCCCCAGTGGAATTTTTGGGTCATTTAAATATAATACCATATCATCTACACATTATGATACTTTGACTTCTTCTGTTCCTATCTCTTTGATCTCCTTCAGTTTTTTTTTTGTTGTTGTTGTTGTTTTTTTTCGAGACAGGGTTTCTCTGTGGTTTTTGGAGCCTGTCCTGGAACTAGCTCTGTAGACCAGGCTGGTCTCTCACTCACAGAGATCCGCCTGCCTCTGCCTCCTGAGTGCTGGGATAAAAGGCGTGCACCACCACCACCCGGCAAAAGATTAGTATGGTAGACTGATATCCATCTAGACTTGCCAAAACATAAAGAGTGAACATTATAAGAGAATAAGAACATAGTTAAAGGGGAAACAGATACAGATACTACTCAAAATAATTAAATACTATAACTTAGGCAAATACTATAACTAAATGTCAACATAACCATTTAGTAGTCTTGAAATAACTTTGTATGAAGTAAAATCAATAAATCAGAACAATTTATCTTTCAAGGGCATATAAATATTATAAGAAAAAGAATTTACTCAAGAAGATGTGGTTTTGAAAACAACCATTAACGAGAGCTACTTGATAATATGAATGAAAGGACAGTTTACCTATCGAATATGTCAATATGAATGAACACATTGATACAAATAAAAAACATTCTTAACCAAAGAATAAAAAAAAATAAAAATGTATCATTGAATCCAGTACCAACTATGAATAACTAGAAAAATCTCATAAACTAGGATGCGAAGATACTTCCTTATCTTAAAAAGGCAATAAACTATCAATATATAGCAGCCATACTTACTTAGACCCTATAATCCCATAAAAAAACAGAGTACAGACATGAACAGAAAACTCTCAACAGAGAAATCTAAAATGGTTGAAAGACATTTAAGGAAATGCTCAACATCCTTAGCCATCAGAGAAATGCAAATCAAAACAACTCTGAGATTTCCATCCTACACTTGTAAGAATGGCCAAGATCAAAAACACTGATGACAACTTATGCTGGAGAGGATGTGGGGTAAAGGGAAAACTCCTGCGTTGCTGGTAGGAGTGCAAACTGTGCAGCTTTTTTGGATATCAGTATGGCAATTTCTCAGAAAATTAGGAAACAACCTTCCTCAAGACCCAGCAATGCAACCTTAGATACATTCCTTTGAATGTAATGAACAAGGCAAAGTATCATATATTGCAAATAATATTTTGTATTTTATGGATAGCCTACTTGAGTGTTTTCTGGATAAATTTATGACAGACTCTATGAATTCAGTGCATACATAACATGCACTATACAACACAATCACATGTACACACACAAGCATACACACATACAAGCATGTTAGGTGTTATTCATTATTCTCCTGTCTCCTATAACCCCAAGCACAAACATGTATATAGCCTATCATCTAAACATAATTCACTCTGATGTTACTCATCATCTCCGTTACCGCAAAAGATTTCTATTCTCCTTACTTTTAGGTTTACCACACTCCAAATGGTTCTTCACAGAGAAACTTTAAACTCCAGCTACTTGTCAAGAATTTAAAATTGATTTATGTGTAGTATATGCATGTGTGTCTATGTGTGTGCATGTGCACTTGCACATGTGTAACTGTAGAAGCACAGGTAGGGGCCAGAAGTTGACAGAGGATGTCTACCTCTATGGCAATCCATCTCATTTTGAAACAGAATCTCTCAATGAATCTGGAGCTCACTGATTCATTTAGGCTGCCTGGCTGACTGGCCAGTGAACTCCGGAATCTGATGATCTGCACATTCCTTGTCCCAGCCCTGAGAATACATATGTGTATGTCACCATACCTAGATTTTACATGGATAGGGATCTGAACTGAAATCCTCAAGCTTTTGCAGAGCACTTAAATCACCAAATGACCTTTTAAGCCATTGTACAATATGTAAGATTAAAAAAAAATGGACAGAAAATCCCTTATTATCAAATCCTCCAATTACTTTTTATTGTTTCCAGGTAAATTCCTCGGTATCATACTCATTTCTGTATTTCCAGGGCTTCACAAATCATCATTTAGAATTTTTCTAGGATACTGTTATGAATTATAGTTGAACAAATTTGTATTACAAATAAAGTGAATTACCTCACTTAATTCATCACTTGAGTTGTATTTCTATTTCATACTATAATAATACAGGCTTTTTTTTAAAGCCTAAATTGAGTGTATTAGTCAGAATGACATTCTACATATAAATGGGACAAGAGTGTCTTTCTTCCATTTTCTTTATAGAGACTGCCGCCAGAAGGTGTGGCCTAGAAACAAGGTGTATATTCCCATCTCAAAATATCTGGATTTAGAGTACGTCTTCCCACTTAAAATGATAGTATGAAAAATTCCTCATAGGTGTACACAGCTACTTCAGATGTAGTTAATTCAGGATGTTGTTAAGTTGAAAATCAAGGATATCCATCATACTGGTCATTATTATGAAAATAATAGCAAATATAAATCTTAATAACTATTAAAAAATGAAACAGTAAGTATTGCTTCATTAGACCAAGAGGCCAAGTTCTGCAAAATGGCAGGGTGGAGAATGGCTCTTGACTCTCAAGGATGTAAAATCAATTTGGTCCTGGGACCCGAATCCCACCTGCAGATTCGAAGAAGACCTAAAAATAGAGAATGCATGCAATACAGTTATCTATTGAATTTCATCCACCAGCAGTGGGAAGCAAGCCTCCACACACATCTGTTAAACTTATATAAAGAACTCAAGAAGCTAGACTTTAAAATGCTAATTAACGCAATTAAAAAATGGGGTACTGAACTGAACAGAGAGTTCGCAACAGAAGAAGTTGAAATGGCCAAAAGACACTTAAGGTCATGCTCAACCTCCTTAGCAATCAGGGAAATGCAAATCAAAACAACTTTGAGATACCATCTTACACCTGTCAGGATGGCTAAAATCAAAAACACCAATGACAGCCTTTGCTGGAGAGGTTGTGGAGGAAGGGGTACACTCATCCATTGCTGGTGGGAATGCAAACTTGTGCAACCACTTTGGAAATCAGTGTGTCGGTTTCTCAGGAAATTTGGCAACAACCTACCCCAGGACCCAGCAATACTACTCTTGGGAATATATCCAAGAGATACCCTATAATACAACAAAAGTATTTGTTCAACTATGTTCATAGCAGCATTATTTGTGATAGCCAGAACCTGGAAACAACCCAGATGCCCTTCACTGGAAGAATAGATGAAGAAAGTGTGGAATATATACATATTAGAGTACTACTCAGCGGTAAAAAACAATGACATTGTAAATTTTCCATGCAAATGGATGGAAATAGAAAACACTATCCTGAGTGAGGTAACCCAGACCCAAAAAGATGAACATGGGATGTACTCACTCATAATTGGTTTTTAGCCATAAATAAAGGACATTGAGCCTATAATTAGAGAAGCTAAATAAGAAGGTGAACCCAAAGAAAAACATACTGTTATCCTCCTGGATATTGGAAGTAGACAAGATTGCTGAGCAAAAATTGTGAACTGGGGTGTGGTGTGGGATAGGGGAAAGGGGAGATGGGGAGAGACAAGTGAGAAGAAAAGGATGGGGAGAGCTTGGGGGAATGGGATTATTGGGATAATGGAAGGATGGATATGGGAGCAGAGAAGTATATATTTTAATTAAGGGAGCCATTTTAGGGTTGGCAAGAGCCTTGACTTTAGAGGGGTTTCCAGGGGTCCAGAGAGATGTCCCCAACTAGGTCCTTGGGCAGCTGAAGAGAGAGAGCCTGAAATGGCCCGATCCTATAACCATACTAATGAATATCTTGCATATCACCATAAAACCTTCATCTGGCGATGGATGGAGATAGAGACAGAGACTCACATTGGAGCACTGGACTGAGCTCCCAAGGTCCAAATGAGGAACAGAAGGAGGGAGAACATGAGCAAGGAAGTCAAGACTGCAAGGGGGGCACCCACCCACTGAGATGGTGGGCTGATCTATTGGGAGCTCACCAAGGCCAGCTGGACTGTGACTGAAAAAGCATGGGATAAAACCGGACTCTCTGAATATGGTAGACAATGAGGGCTGCTGAGAAGCCAAGGACAATGGCACTGGGTTTTGATCCTACTTCATGTTATGGCTTTGTGGGAGCCTAGGCTGTTTGGATTCTCACCTTCCTAGACCTGGATGGAGTGGGGAGGACCTTGGACTGCCCACAGGGCAGGGAACCCTGACTGCTCTTGGGACTTGAGAAAAAGGGGGAGGGGAGTGAGGCATGGGGACTGGGGGTAGGGGGAGGGAAAAGGGAGGCTGGGAGGAGGCAGAAATTTTTAATGTAAATAAATAAATAAATAAATTTTGAAAGAAAAAAAAGCTCTAACCAAAGAGACCTGTCACACCACTACTCTATTAAAAAATTCAGTGACACAATTAAAAAAAAGAAATATATATATATATATTGCTTCTTATTAAGAATTTTTAATACAATCTTTTCTCATTTTGCATAGCTATAGCTATCCCCATTTCCAGTCCTTCTCTTCCCCTTTACCCATCCTCCATACACTCCTCAGAGAGGGTAAAGTTTCTCATGGGTAGACAAAAAGTCTGACACTTCACTTCAATGCAAGACCAAAGTCCACCCTGCTATATCTAGGCTGAGCAAGGTATTCCTCCAGCCAGAATGTGCTCCAAGATGCCAGTTCAAACACTAGTAATAACTATGCCTGGTCCCACTGTCAGTGGCCCTATAGACTTCCTAAGCCTCAAAACGGTCCTCCACATCCAGTGGTCCTAGATTGGTCCTATGCAGGTTCCCCCACTTATCAGTCTAGAGTCTGAGCTCTCATTAGCTCAGGTCAGTTGTTTCTGTGGGTATCACTGTCATGGTCTTGACCCCTTTGCTCATATCGTCACTCCTCTCTCTTGGATTGGTCTCAGGTAGCTAGGCCCAGGGCTTTGCTGTAGATCTCTGTATCTGCTTCCATCAGTTGCTGGATGGACAATTAAGGTAGTCATCAGTCTGATAACAGGGGGAAGGCCAGTTTAGGTGTCCTCACCACTGTTGCTTAGAGTCTTTGCTGGAGTCATCCTTATAGATTCCTGGGAATTTCCCTAGGGCTACATTTCTTGCTAGTGCTTTAATAGTTCCCTCAATCAAGATACCTCTTTCCTTGTTCTCCCTCTCTGTCCTTCCCCTTCTTGAGGATTCTGTTTCCTCACGTTTTCCTCCTCTCTCCTCTTATCCCCTCCCCTTCCTTTGCTCCCTCCCTTTTCTTCCTCCATACTCCCAGTTTTTCAGGAGATCTTATCTGTGTCCCTTTCCCAGAGGGATCCATGAATGTATCTGTTAGGGTTCTGCTTGTTACCTAGATCTCTGAGACTGTAGGCTGGTTTTTTTTTTTTTTTTTTTTTTTTGCTTTATGTCTAACATACACTTATGAGTCAGAACATAACATAACATGTTTGTCTATCTGTGTCCGGGTTAGCTCACTCAGGATGATTTTCTCAAGTTCTATCCATTTGCCTCCAAATTTCAATATGTCATTGTATTACTCCATTGTGTAAATGTACCACATTTTATTTATCTATTGTTCAGTCAAGGGACACCTAGGCTGTTTCTAGGTTCTGGCTATTACAAATAAGGTGCTGCTCTGAACACAGTTGAGCAAATGTCCTAGTGATATGAGTTTGCATCCTTTGGGTATATATCCAAGAGTGGTATTGCTGAGTCTTGAAGTAGATAGATTTCCAATTTTCTAAGAAACTGCCACACTGATTTCCGAAGTGTCTGTACAGGTTTGCATTCCCACCAGCAATGGAGGAGTGTTCCTCTTACTCTGCATCCTCTCCAGCATAAACTCTCTTTGGTGTTTTTGATCTTAGTCATTCTGACTAGTGTAAGATGGTATCTCAGAGTCATTTTGATTTGCATTTCCCTGATGGCTGGGGATGTTGAGCAATTTCTTAAGTGTCTTTTTGCCATTTGTAATTCTGCTGAGAATTCTCTGTTTAGATCTGTACCCCCTTTTTTTATCGGATTACTTGGTAAGTTGATGTCTAGAAAAATATTTTACATTCCTTAATTTTTATCCCTTTTAAATGTGTGTATTTAAACTTCTCAAACAGCTTTCATTTGCCAAACTTTTAGTCCTTCACAGTTGCCAAAGAAGTAAATGGACTCAGACATCTATTCTTCTATTTTAGAAGTGCAGACAGGAGCCAATGCAACAGGCAACTCTCTGGTGAGGTTACTGAACACACAACAGTACTAGGGCCACATATATTGTCTCAGAGTGGATGCCAACCAGTTGGGGCCACCTTGTGAACCAGTTGCCAGAAATACTTCACCATGGACCCTCTCACATCATCTTGTAATCTGACTTGACTCATTCTTGACAGAGGGTACAACCTCTTAGGCTCACTGAGCATGTGCCAGAAATTTAGCCATTCACATTAGCTCATGGTGAACATCAATTTGTGGGCCCCACCCATAAACTGTGAACTCTTGTGGCAAATCTGGAATATTCTACCATGTGCCTTCATTCCCTGCTTTTTGGTCAGAGATAGATTGGGAGTAAGGATTGGAAAAGGACTGTTACAGCTTGGGTCACTGAGCAAGCCAGCAGGCACTATACAACATGAGATAATAACAGGTGAGGTGTGTTTTCATGCCCTACTGGAATTAGAGGTGGCCATTACTCTCATCACTGCCCCACCACATAGGCTCACTTTAGTCTTGAAAAATTAGCAGTTAAGCTGTGCCCTCATACCATTCTGGGTTCTGTGGACTCTATGCCTGAATAGAGTATACACTGGGTCTCATGGCAGCCCAGCTAGTTACTGAAGTCATCCTGCAAGTATGCAGGCTAAGAAACAAAGTACGGCAGGAGCCTAGGACTAATGGGAATCCTCCAGCTGAGCGGTTGCAGGAGCTGGCCCACCAGCAAGATTGTCACTGCCCAAGGACAGCCTGCTGCTGCAAATGCTCAGTGCCTCTTGAGTGGAGACAGTCTTATTGAGGCAGTAGAGTTTCCAAGTTAAGGGGAGGCCGTAGACCGTGTTAGAGGAATGAAACATTGGTGTTCAAGACATGCTGGTAATGGTGGTTGAAATAAGAATGTTCCCCATATGCTTATAGATTTGAATATTTGGTCACCAGGGAATGTCACTATTGAAATTATTACAAGGTGTGGCCTTATTGGAGAAGTGTGTTGTTGGGGTGTGCTTTGAAGTTTCAAAGAAGCCATTCTCATGGGATCTGCAAGGTTACACATTAGATCATCTGGCATTTAGAAGATCAATCCATCAGAGATTGACATATTTGGTGGAGGTTAAATTCTCTTAGGCATGACCCATGAAAAATACTGTCTCTACAAATTCTCTTGTGTGATAGATAACATGCTCCCACTCTAACTTAGCTTTGGGACTCTTAACCATTGTATTCCTCATATGTCAGGCACAGTCTTCTTGTATTTTGGAAGTAAGATAACTTTTTCCCCATACACCTTTAGTCCTAAACTGCAATGAGAGAGAAAGAGAGAGAGAGAGAGAGAGAGAGAGAGAGAGAGAAAGAAAGAAAGAAAAAATGCCTTAGAAGCCTGTTCTCTATAATTAACTCCCTGAGAGTATGATTTGATTCGGCCAGACAGAAGTCCTTGTGGATCGATTACAGGAGGAACTTTCACAAAGAGAAACTGCAGGTGTCTGGTCTTGCTAGAGCTACGTCATTCAAAGGTTTATGATGAATTAGAACTGTATTGCAGATATCTGTCCTTTCTATATCTTAGTCCTCCAAAAGATCAACAGCACCTAACTGACTAACCATGTCCAGATATTATTAATCACACTTAAGAAATGTAAAATGGAAGTTTCTCAGTTTTAGGAGATCCAATTTATTAATTGTTGCTTTCAGTGTCTGTGCTACTGGGGTTATATTTAGGAAGTGGTTTCCCTTGTCAATGCATCCAAGTGTACTTCCCACTTTCTCTTCTATGAGGTTCAGTGTTGTTGGTTTTATGTTGAGGTCTTTGATCCATTTGAACTTGAGTTTGTGTATGGTGGTAGATATGGATCTATTTTCATTATTTTATATGTTAATATCCAGTTATACCAGCATCATTTTCTGAATAGGCTTTCTTTTTCAATTTTATATTTTTGCTTCTTTGTAAAAAATCAGGAGTTGGTAGGTGTGTGGATTGATATCCATGTTTTTTTATTCAATTCCATTGGCCTCCTGTCTGTTTTTATGCCAATACCAGGGTGTTTTCAGTTTGGAGTAGAGTTTGAAGTCAAGGAATGTGATGCTTTCAGAAGTTTCTTTATTGTACAGAATTGTTTTGGCTATCCTGGGTTTTTTTGCTTTTCTATAGGAGGTTGAGGTTGAGTACTGTTCTTTTGTGGTCCATGAAGAATTTTGCTGGGCATTGCATTGAATTTCTAGATTGCTTTTGGTAAGATTGCCATTTTTATTATGTTTATTCTACCTACCCAAAAACATGGGAGACTGAGAAGCTTCTGTAAAGCAAAAGACAAAACAGCAGCCTACAGAATGGGAAAGATCTTCACCCAACTCATATCAGACAAGGACTGAACTCCAAAATATATAAAGAACTCAAGAAATTGGTCATGAAAAGAACAGATAATGTAATAAAAATGGGGTATAGACCTAAACACAGAACTCACAAAAGATAAATCTAAAATGGCTTTTCAGCCATTAAGGAAATGCTCAACATCCTTAGCCATCAGAGAAATGAAAATCAAACAACTATAAGATTCCATCTTAAACCTGTCAGAATGGCTAAGATCAAAAATACTGATGACTGGGCTGGAGAGATGGCTCAGAGGTTAAGAGCATTGCCTGCTCTTCCAAAGGTCCTGAGTTCAATCCCCAGCAACCACATGGTGGCTCACAACCATCTGTAATGGGATCTGGTGCCCTCTTCTGGCCATACACACAGACTGAATATTGTATACATAATAAATAAATAAATATATTTAAAAAATACTGATGACTTTCTTCTGTATTCTGTGGAATGTCTGGCAGATTCTTTCATGAAGCAAGAACCTTGAAAAACTGTCTTACTTTTTTTTCTTTCAAGACAGGGTTTCTCTGTAGCTTTGGAGCCTGTCCTGGAACTAGCTCTTGTCGACCAGGCTGACCTCGAACTCAGAGATCCACCTGCCTTTGCCTCCCGAGTGCTGGGATTAAAGGCGTGTGCCACCACCTCCAGGCAGGACTGTCTCAGTTTTAAGCAAGTTCAGCAACCATTTTTCTGTGGGTCTTGCATGTCCAGTTCATACAGCATAACATTAAGTAGTCCATACAAAAACAGTTTCTTGCCCAAATGGCTAACAAACTCCATAAAGAGCCTTTTCAATGCCCATAATCCTCTTAAGTAGATTGGTGCTGCCAGGAGCAGATGAGTCTGAAGAAAGTGACTGACAAATTGCCAATAGAGGTGAAACAGTCTTTCAAATTTCGTGCTCCATGGAGAAGTCTGCTAGATACTAAGGGCCTGTAGACTGAATATAGTTGCCTTAATGTTACAGAAGAACTTTGGGTAACTCTCCAGGCAGCGAGATGTCTCTGTCTATTCTAGAACTTTGGAAGTTGCTTACAATGTACTTCCTACTTACTTAGGTAATATTATATCCTTCTTTGGTCTTTGATGGAGTTGAAGAATAGATAGTTATAATTGTAGCTTTCCTTAGTTATGGTGAAATATAAATTAGATATGAAATTTTAGAATCAAAAAAGTAATATAACTGTAATTCTTGCCTGATTCCTGTTTTCTTATATGTAATTTTACTATATTAAAGTTAAAACATTCCTTTTTATTTAGACAGAAAAAGGGAGATGATGTGGAATTCTCCTCTGAATATGCTACAAATATGTTTTATTACAATTGGTTATTAAAGAAGCTGTTCAGGCCAATGGCTTAGTAGAATATAGCCAGGCTGGAAATTGCAACAGAGATATAGAGAGAAAGTAGGTGGAGTCAGAGAGACACCATGTTGCTGCCAAAGAATAAATACTCCAGCTGCCTGCCAGAACCTTACTGGTAGGCCACAACCTCTAGGTGATTTACAGATGAATAGAAGTGGATTGTTTTAAGATATGAGTTAGCTAGAAATATGTCTAAGCTATTGGCCAAACAGTGTTGTAATTTAAAAAAAATACTGATGACTACTTATGCTGGAGAGGTCATGGGGTAAAGAGAATACTCCTCCAATGCTGATGGGAGTGGAAGCTGATATAGTCACTTTGGAAATCTGTATGATGATTTCTCAGAAAATTAGGAAACAACCTACCTCAACACTCAGCAATGCTACTTTTGGTATAAACCCAAAGGATGCTCAATCGTACCACAAGGACATGTGCTCAACTATGTTAATAGCAGCATTATTTGTCATAACCAGAACCTGGAAATAACCTAAATGCCCTTTGACTGAAGAATGGATAAAGAAGATGTGGTACATTTACACAATGGAGTACTACAGAGTGGAAAAAATAATGACATCTTGAAATTTGTGGGCCAATGGATAGATCTAGAAAACACCATATTGAGTGAGGTAACCCAGACCCAGAAAGATAAATATCATATGTATTCAGACATAAGTGACTTTTAGACATAAAGCAAATAAAAAAAAAACAGCCTACAATTCACAATCCCAGAGGACCTAGACAACAAAGAGGACCCTAAGAGAGACATATGTGGATCTAATCTACATGGAAAGTAGAAAAAGACAAGATCATGTGAGTAAATTGGGAACATGGGGATAATGGGAGCTGGTAGAAGGGAAGGGTGAATGGAGGGAAACAGAGAAAAATGTATAGCTCAATTAAAAATAAAGAAATGTAAAATAGTACATGTACTCTTTTCCTCTTTCTTAGATCTCTCAATGGTTTAGTTCTCTTTCTTTGTAACCTGTAGAGGTTCCCTTTAAGAGAGGGCAAAGATCTCTACACAGCTGCAGCTGCAGTTAGCTACAAACTAACTGATAAGTTTTGTTACATATCTTCAAAGAATGCATGTGTCTCTAAGAATTTTCCTTGTAGTTTTTTATTACTAACAAATTGCTAATAAGTGGATACACACACACACACACACACACACACACACACACTTGGGAATTTGCAGCAGCAGAAAAAATAAGATTGAAAGAGTAAAGAATGCAGAAAATGAAGAAGAAAAAGAAGAAGAAAGAATGTAGAGTAATTATAACAATAATGAATTGGAACAGAAATTTGTAATAGAGAATTGGAATTAGAATTGAGAGAGAATTGAAGCTAAGAAATTATTGATACGTAGGGCAAGAAAATTAGAATTAATACTGAACAATAAAGCAACGTGACTGGAGCTGAAAGCATGAGTCTTTTCCCTCAAATTAGAGCTATCCTAAGATACTTTTCGTTATGCTGAGGCAACCTGACAGAACCCTGGGAGGAAGTCAGCAGAGCTGGACTCCTGCTGACTTTCGATACCATTACAAACCTGGAGTTTCTCTCTTCGTGCTGTCTTTGGATCTGGATGTAGAACTCTCAGCCATCATGTCTGCCTATGCATGGCATGCTCCTTCTTTGCCATGATGACAATTGACTAAATCTCTGAAGCAATCATCGAGACCCAATTAAATGCTTTCCAAGAGTTGCTACGGTCATGGTGTCTCTTCATAGCAGTAAAACACTGACCAAAGCACTGGTCTTTGTGTATGATATGCTGGTCAAGGGACAGGGTTGAATTCATGTGTCTTGAGATCCACTTTCCTTAGCCTTTGGACTGCACTAGTAGTGGAGGCAGGGGGAAATGTGTAAATTTAAAGTCTCAAAATGCTTATGGGAGATCTCCAGGAAGTGGTGATGATGGATATGGGGACTGGAAAGGGGAGCCATGCAGATCAAGAATCAACAATCCCTTATTCATTTAGACTTCCTGCAACTTCCCCAATATCTATAGCTCCTACTTTGCCATTGCCTCCATGAGAAATGTGCTCAACAAATCAGAAAGCTCCTTTCTGTGGCGGTGATATTATTAGTGTGTTGCCAAGGAGGACACACTCATGTTCATCTGCTGCTGTCCCCCTCTAAATGCATCTCACCTGAGCAGAGACTGTTTTCTGTTTTATCGTGGAAAGGATTCTACTTAACTGCCTTTAAAATAAAAAAAAAATACAACTTAATGAAGCTCAATCAGAAGGAATGGGGAAATAAGTCAAAGGGGCATGGATTTTCAAAGATAAACTTGCATGTTTAGAGTGTCACTGCAGAATCTCCTTTTAATGTCATCCTGCATCTGGAAGGCCACATGGCTCTTTAATAAGCCATATTTAGAGATATTTTAAGGGGAAAAAGCAGCATACAGAAAATATACACAGGATCCATAAAAATGTTTCTTTCTTCTTCATTATGTTGGAAAAACTAGTTCATGTTTCAGTTTATCCGAAGCACAAAATATAGTATTAACTGTATTAAAATGAATACTTATAGGTGACATAGAACAGTTTTTATTTTAAGTTTTTACAATATAATTCTTCTAGGGATTGTTAGTGTCTGCTAATCATCTATTGCACCAACATGATTAGTTAAAGTTTATCATCAGGATGTAAGTATTGGAGAATTGTGTCTAATAGAGTTTAAACCTGTGGTGTCAATTGCCTTCTGGGGTCATAGAATGGATTCACAGAAATAAGGACACTCTTGAACAATCCATTATGTGATTGTATTTCACATTGTTCACAGAAAGTAAGCTTGACACCCAAGACCTCTAACCAGTGTGATCCAAAATGTGTTTGTCCAATGAAAATATTCCAAATCAGTGGTCACAGGAAGAAAATCATAGACCTCCTTGGCCATAGGGATTATATACAAAACTTCAGGCAAAGCTGGAAAATATCTGTGGAACCTTGGCTATCAGGGTTATTTTTTAAATTCTCTTGGCAAAAAATAAGCTTCCGAGGGCAGAATGGGAATGCCTGAGGATCATCACCTCCTGGGAGGATCTATGGGGCTCTTATAGCCACAGAGATAACCACAGAGGCTATATTGAACAGAGGTGGAATTTCTGTATCACCCTTTATTAACATGGGAAAGTTTGAGGTTCCATTGGTTCTAAGCCCACCTTTATCAGGAACACAAGTTTTTAGAGTTACTTCTTAAAAAAGCCTACTTCAATAGAGCTCTTTGTAGGACAGGATGCAAATGAAGCTCCATAGGTACAAAGTCTTCTTAGCCTCTCTTTTGGGCAGCATCCAGTAGTCCCTCAGCCCTGGAGAGCTACTTCACCCCTTTCCTCCCATGACCTTCATTATCAAATCATACTTTGGTTTCTCCTCATGATAGCTATACACAGTATCTTTGCCCCAGCAAGTTCTGCTTATTCCCTCTGAGACCCTGGTCAAACCTGCTCTTTCTGTCATCCAAGAGTTTTCTACTCCATGCAATGTTCCTCCTGCTCACCCTCTCTCTTTTGGTTCTGATCAGTGCTTCAATGTCACTATTGTTCCACTCGGTCTCAGAGATGACAAGCTCATTGTGCCCCCATGAAGGCTTAAACCAGTTTCAACCTAAAGCAAATTTCCTTGCACAAAGCCATGCTTGAATCCAGAGAGGAAAGCTGCTCTCAGTTCACAAGAAAGGACTGATATTTATCGGAAAGATTTTCTTAGTCAGATGATGCTGTCCGAGTTGTATTGGGCTTATTCCTGAATATGGTACTTATAACATCCTTCTAATCACTGTGAAATTGCAGGAGGAAGGGCCAGCACATGTAAGAAAGGATCATCCAAATGGCATCAAATGAAATTTTCTCTGCATATGTGTTACAGATATGTGGCTTGATCCTACTGTGGGCCTCCTAACTATGGGAACAGGTACTATCTCCAGCTCTTTTACAGGCTTTGGAAACCTACTCCTCATTCTGGGTCACATTGCACTGCCTTGGTGCATGGGAGGTGCTTAGTCTTACTGCAACTTTGTTTGCTATGTTTTGTTGATTTCCATAGGTTACCTGCCCTTTCTTGAACAGAAATAGAGGAGGAGTGGATTGGAGGTGGGAAATGAAGGGGATGGATTAGGATAAGGAGGGGAGGGTGGAGGTTGCATCTGGGATGTAAAGAAAATAAATAAATGAATTTAATTTTTTTAATTATAAAATTATTATTTTTTATTTTTTTTATTGAAAAAAAATTTCTGCCTCCTCTCAGCCTCCCACTCCTCTCCCCCTCCCTCTCCAGTCTGAAGAGCAGTCAGGGTTTCCTGCCCTGCGGAAAGTCCAAGGTCCTCCCCCCTCCATCCTGGTCTAGGAAGGTGAGCATCCAAACTGGCTAGGCTCCCACAAAGCCAGAACATGAAGTAGGATCAAAACCCAGTGCCATTGTCCTTGGCTTCTCAGCAGCCCTCATTGTTCGCCATATTCAGAGAGTCTGGTTTTATCCCATGCTTTTTCAGTCACAGTCCAGCTGGCCTTGGTGAGCTCCCAATAGATCAGACCCACTGTCTCCGTGGGTAGGTGCACCCCTTGTGGTCCTGACTTCTTTGCTCATGTTCTTCCACCTTCTGCTTCTCATTGGGACATAGCTCAGTCCAGTGCTCCAGTGTGGGTTTCTGGCTCTGTCTCCATCCATCGCCAGGTGAAGGTTCTATGGTGATATGCAAGATATTCATCAGTATGGCTATAGGATAGGGTCATTTCAGATTCCCTATCCTCAGCTGCCCCAGGAACTAACTGGGGACCTCGCCTTGGGCACCTGGGAGCCCCTCTAGGTCCAAGTCTCTTGCCAACCCTAAGATGGCTCCCGTAATTAAGATATGTGCTTCCCTGCTCCCCTATCCAGCCTTCCTTTATCCCAATCATTCCGTTTCTCCAAGTACTCCCCATCTTACCGTTCTCACATTTCTCTCTCCATCTCCCCTTACTCCCCTCCCACCCCACCCCCAAGATCCCAATTTTTTGCCCAGCAATCTTGTCTACTTTCCATAACCAGGAGGATAGCTATATGCTTTTCTTTGGGTTCACCTTCTTATTTAGTTTCTTTAGGATATCAAATTATAGACTCACTGACCTTTATTTATGGCTATAACCCAAATATGAGTGAGTACATCCCATGTTCATCGTTTTGGGTCTGGGTTACCACACTCAGGATAGTATTTGTTATTTCCATCCATTTTCATGGAAAATTCTAGAAGTCATTGTTTTTTACCGCTGAGTAGTATTCTAATGTGTATATATTCCACACTTTCTTCATCCATTCTTCCATTGAAGGACATCTAGGTTGTTTCCAGGTTCTGGCTATTACAAATAATGCTGCTATGAACATAGTTGAACAAATGCCCTTGTCATATGATTGGGCATCTCTTGGGTATATTCCCAAGAGTGGCATTGTTGGGTCCTGGGGTAGGTTGATCCCAAATTTCCTGAGAAACCGCCACAATGATTTCCAAAGTGGTTGCACAAGTTTGCATTCCCACCAGCAATGGATGAGTGTACCCCTTCCTCCACAACCTCTCCAGCAAAGGCTATCATTGGTGTTTTTGATTTTAGCCAATCTGACAGGTGTAAGATGATATCTCAAAGTTGTTTTATTTGCATTTCCCTGATCGCTAAGGAGGTTGAGCATGACCTTAAGTGTCTTTTGGCCACTTGAATTTCTTCTGTTGAGAATTCTCTGTTCAGATCAGTGCCCCATTTTTTAATTGCCTTAATTAGCATTTTAAAGTCTAGTTTCTTGAGTTCTTTATATATTTTGGAGATCAGACCTTTGTCTGTTGCAGGGTTGGTGAAGATCTTCTCCCAGTCAGTGGGTTGCCTTTTTGTCTTAGTGACAGTGTCCTTTGCTTTACAGAAGCTTCTCAGTTTCAATAGGTCCCATTTATTCAATGTTGACCTTAATGTCTGAGCTGCTGGGGTTATACCTAGGAAGCGATCTCCTGTGCCCATATGTTGTAGGGTACTTTCCACTTTCTCTTCTATCAGGTTCAGTGTGTTCAGACTGATATTGAGGTCTTTGATCCATTTGGACTTGGGTTTTGTGCATGGTAATAGATAAATGGGTCTATTTTCATTCTTCTACAGTTTGACATCCAGTTGTGACAGCACCATTTGTTGACGATGCTTTCTTTCTTCCATTGTATACTTTTAGCTCCTTTATCGAAAATGAGGTGTTCACAGGTTTGTGGGTTAAAATCTATGCAATTCCATTGGTCGCCTTCTCTGTTTTTATGCAATAACACACTGTTTTCATTACTGTGGCTCTGTAATAGAGTTTGAAGTCATGGATGGTAATGCCTCCAGAAGGTACTTTATTATATGAGATTGTTTTAGCTATCCTGGGTTTTTTGTTTTTCCATATAATGTTGAGTATTGTCCTCTCCAGATCTGTGAAGAATTTTGATGGGACCTTGATGGGGATTGCATTGAATATATAAATTGCCTTTGGTAGAATTGCCATTTTTACTATGTTGATCCTCCCAATCCAAGAGCAAGGGAGATCCTTCCATTTTCTGGTATCCTCTTCAATTTCTTTCTTCAATATCTTAAAGTTCTTGTCAAATAGATCTTTCACTTCCTTGGTTAGAGTTACCCCAAGATATTTTATGCTGTTTGTGGCTATTGTGAAAGGTGATGCTCCTCTAATTTCCCTCTCTGCGTCCATATCCTTTGTGTATAGGAGGGCAACTGATTTTTTGGAGTTGATCTTGTATCCTGCCACATTACTAAAGGTGTTTATCAGCTGTAGGAGTTCTTTGGTGGAGTTTTTGGGGTCACTTATGTACACTATCATATCATCTGCAAATAATGAAAGTTTAACTTCTTCCTTCCCGATTCAAATCCCCTTGATCCCCTTATGTTGTCTTATTGCTATTACTAAAATTTCAAGCACTATATTGAAGAGGTATGGAGAGAGTGGACAGCCTTATCGTGTTCCTGATTTTAGTGGGATGGCTTTGAGTTTCTCTCCATTTAGTTTGATGTTAGTTGTCGGTTTGTTGTAAATAGCTTTTATTATATTTAGTTATGACCCTTGTGTCCCTAATCTCTCTAAGACTTTTATCATAAAGGGATGTTGAATTTTGTCAAATGCTTTTTCAGCATCTAATGAAATGATCATATGTTTTTTTTTCTTTCAGTTTATTTATATGATGGATTACCTTGATAGATTTTCATATGTTGAACCAGCCCTGCATCTCTGGGATGAAGCCTACTTGATCATAATGGATAATTTTTTCTAATGTGTTCTTGGATACGGTTTGCCAGTATTTTGTTGAGGATTTTTGTGTCAATGTTCATGAGTGAGATTGGCCTGTAATTCTCTTTCTTGGTTGAGTCTATGTGTGGTTTTGGTATCAGAGTGACTATAGTTTCATAAAAGGAATTTGGCAATGACTCTTCTGTTTCTATATTATGAAATACATTAAGGAGTATAGGTATTAGGTCTTCTTCGAAGTTCTGGTAGAATTCCGCATTGAAACCATCTGGTCCTGGGCTTCTTTTGGTAGGGAGGTTTCGATAACAGTTTCTAATTCTTTGCGACTAACAGATCTATTTAGACTGTTCACCTGGTCCTGGTTTAACTTTGGTATATGGTATTTATCTAAAAAAGTGTCCATTTCTTTTACATTTTCCAGTTTTGCGGCATACAGGCTTTTGTGGTAAGATCTAATGATTCTTTGAATTTCCTCTGTGTCTGTGGTTATGTCCCCCTTTTCATTTCTGATCTTATTAATTTGCATATTCTCTCTCTGCTGTTTGATTAGTTTGGATAGGGGTTTAGCAATCTTGTTGATTTTCTCCAGGAACCAGCTTTTTGTTTCATTGATTCTTTGGATTGTTTTCTGTGTTTCTATTTTGGTATTTTCAGTCCTCAGTTTCATTATTTCCAGTCTTCTACTCCTCCTAGGTGAGTCTGCTTCTTTTTTTTCTAGAGCTTTCAGGTGGGCTGTTAAGTCTCCAATATGTGCTTTCTCTGTTTTCTTTAGGTGGGCACTTAGTGCTATGAACATTCCTCTCAGGACTGCTTTCATAGTGTCCCATAAGTTTTAGTATGTTGTTTCTTTATTTCCATTGAATTCAACGAAGACTTTAATTTCTTTATTTCTTCCTTTATCCAGGTGTGGTTCAGTAGTTGACTGTTCAGTTTCCATGAGTTTGAAGGCTTTCGGGGATAGCATTGTTGTTGAACTCTAACTTTAATCCATGGTGATCTGATAAAACGCAGCAGGTTACGAATATTTTTTTGTAACTGTGGAAGTTTCCTTTGTTACTGAGTATGTGGTCAATTTTCGAGAAGGTTCCATGAGCTGCAGAGAAGGTATATTCTTTCCTATTTGAGTGGAATTTTCTATAGATGTCTGTTAAGTCCATTTGCTTCATTACCTCCATTAATTCTCTTATTTCTCTGTTAGGTTTCTGTCTGATTGACCTGTCCATTGGTGAAAGAGGAGTGTTGAAGTCTCCTTCTATTAGTGTGTGAGGTTTGATGGCAGCCTTGAGTTTCAGCAATGTTTCTTTTACGTACGTGGGTGCTTTTATATTAGGGGCAAAGATATTCAGGATTGAAACTTCATCCTGATGAATTGTTCCTGTTATGAGTATAAAATGTCCCTCTCCATCTTTTCTGATTGATTTAAGTTTGAAGTCAACTTTGTTAGAAATTAGTATGGCCACACCTGCTTGTTTCTTGGGTCCATTTGCTTGATAAGCCTTTTCCCAGCCCTTTACTCTGAGTAGGTGCCTGTCTTTGTGGTTAAGGTGTGTTTCTTGTAAACAGCACAATGTTGGATCCTGTTTTCATATCCAAAACAGCCTGTGCCTTTTTATAGGTGAGTTGAGTCCATTGACATTAAGTAATATTAATGACCAGTGGTTGTTAACTCCGGTCACTTTTTTAGTAGTAGAGTTTGTGTGTTTCCTTTCTTTGAGTTGTGCTGGTGAAGGGTGTCTACGTGTTTTAGTTATTGCGGTCATTGTTGGACTCCTTGGTTAGTGATTTTCCTTCTATTACTTTCTGTAAGGCTGGATTTGTGGCTACTAATTTGTTTTTATCCTGGAAAATTTTGCTTTTTCCATTTATAGTGAACAAAAGCTTGGCTGGGTATAGTAGTCTGGGCTCGCATCCATGTTCTCTTAGTTTCTGCAGTACATCTATCCAGGACCTTCTGGCTTTCATGGTTTCCATTGAGACGTCAGGTATAAGTCTGATAGGTTTACCTTTTAAGTAACATGACCTTTTTCCTTTGCATCTCTTAATATTCCTTCTTTATTCTGTATGTTTTGTGTTTTGATTATTTTATTGCTAGGAGATTTGTTTTTTGATCCAGTCTATTCGGTGTTCTGTATGCTTCTTGTACCTTCAAAGGAATATCTTTCTTTAGGTTGGGAAAGATTTCTTCTATAATTTATTAAATATATTTTCTGGACCGTTGAGCTGTACTTCTTCTCCTTCTTCTATCCCAATTATTCTTAGGTTTGGTCTTTTGTGTCCCAGATTTCCTGAATATTTTGTGATGAGAATTTGATGGTTTTGCTGTTTTCTTTGATCAGTGTGTTTATTTTCTCTATGGTATCTTCAGTGTCTGACATTCTTTCTTCTACCGCTTGTAATCTGTTTGTAGTACTTTTCTCTGTAGTTCCTGTTTGTTTACCCAGATTATCCATCTCCATTCTTCCCTTGTTTTGTGTTTTCTTCATTACTTCCATTTCATTCTTCAAGTGTTGAACTGCTTCCCTTACCTGTATGATTGCTTTTTCTTGTTTCTCTTGGCTTTCTAGGGTATCTTTGAGAGATTTATTCATTTCCTCTACCTTCTTGTTTGTAATCTCTAATTGTTTATGGCAGTTTTTCACCTCCTATTTAAGGTCTTCTATTATTTTCATATAGTTCACTTTTGAGTCGATTTCTTATAATTCTTCTGGAGTAGGGTGTTCAATTCTTCTTATTTTGGGGTCCCTGGATTCTGGTGATGTCATGTTGCCTTTCAGGTTGTTGGAGGAATTCTTGCATTGGCACCTTCCCATCTCTTCCTTCAAATGGATCCAGGAGAGGCCTGGTGTCTTGGTCCAGTCTTTGTTGTGACTGAATCTCTGGGTGTACGTCTTCAGGGTAGAAGCAGGAACTGTTCCTGTCCAGATGGAACTCCTCAGCACCAAAACATGGACGCCTGCCAGTCCCTTCACTCGAGGACAAAAGGGGGAACTTGGGGGGCAGGGTGGAGACGAGTAGATCACAGGACACCCTGTCACACAAGGTGAAGGTCCTTGAGGTCTGCCCCATAGGTAGGTGCTCAGCGCTCTGGGTGGGTAGCCTTAGTGTAGGAGCAGAAAACTGTTCCTGAGCAAAGGACCTTGCAGAAAAGGCAGACTTGGGGGGCGGGGTTGTGTGTAAGAAAGCCAGCCCTGCAGAAGGTGCTGGGGGAGGGGGGTTTGTTCTCTCTTCCGGGACAATCCGCCCCTGGATAGCACACACTCACCCGTACAGATGGAATTCCTCAGCACCAAAGTAGGGCTGCCTGGTAGCTCAATAATCCGGGGACAAAAGGATGAATGGAGCAGGCAGGGCGGTATCCAGAAGAGCACAGGAAACCCTTGAGCACGAGCTTAAGGTGCCGGGGCTCCCTTACAGGGGACCTTGAGGCCTGCCCGGGAGTGGGTAGCATTATTGTAGGAGCTTAAAACAGTTCTTGAGCTCTGGTCCTAGCATACAGAAGGGCAGGGTTGGGAGGATATGCTGGGGGGCTGTGTCGTGCATAAGAAAGACAGCCCTACAGAAGGAGCTGGGGGAGGGGGGGTTTGTTCTCTCTTCCGGGACAATCAGCCCCTGGATAGCACACACTCACCTGTCCAGATGGAATTCCTCAGCACTTAAACAGGGCTGCCTGGTAGCCCAATGATCGGGGACAAAAGGATGAATGGAGCAGGCAGGGCGGTATCCAGAAGAACACAGGAGACCCTGGCGCAAGAGCTGAAGGTGCCTGGGCTCCCTTACAGGGGGGACCTTGAGGCCTGCCCGGTAGGCAGGCACTCACTGCTCTGGGTGGGTAGCCTTAGTGTAGTAGCTTAAAACTGTTCTTAAGCACTGGTCCTAGCATACAGCAGGGCAGGGTTGGGGGGGGGGTGCTGGGGGGCTGGGTCATGCGTAAGAAAGACAGCCCTACAGAAGGAGCTGGGGGAGGGGGGTGTGTGTTCTCTTCCGGGACAATCCGCCCCTGGATAACACACACTCACCCGTCCAAATGGAACTCCTCAGCACCTTAACAGGGCCGCCTGGTAGCCCAATGATCGAATTTAATTTTTAAAAAATAAATCATAGTACAGGAAACAGTTTTGAAAATACACACACACATATGAATGTTGGCTAAAATGACGACATTTGTAAAATAGAATTACATAGTAGTATATCTTTGATACAAAAAGTTTGAAGATGTGCATACGTTGTGGTTTCCAAATAGACTAGAACATGTGAAACATTTATGCAATTGGTTGTGGGATTTTAATGCCAGTAGATAATTAACATACCAAGAAAATATCAAGATGTCCTCTTCTAAACTTAAAAGTAAACAATAACACCAAGAAGAGAACAACAATCAAAACAACATCAAAGTAACAGTATCATCTGTGGCATCTTCAGAATGATATGCAGTAATCTGAACATTATTGCAAGAGCGTGGCTGGTGTCTGTCACTTTTTAAGCCTCACAGGTTGGTTGGTGTTCAGTCATCCTGTTCAGGGCACTAAGGTTGGAAGAAGTCCACTTCTGATGTTCTGATGAATGCCCTGAAGACTGATGGCTGCTTTCCAGACTCTCCTTGTTACTCTTGCACTCTGAGGCCTCAATCTTGAGGGGAAGAATGTTATTGATTAGAAGGAGTGTGCCCAAGACTTCTGTCTACCTCATGTATGTGTGTCTTTGAGCAGAGTGGGAATGTCAGACATTTGCTTGATCAGAAGGTAAAATTAGAGGCCCTTTCGATAAGCATGTTAGTATAGGCACCATACATTACAGAAAAGGAAGATCTGAAATTCTCTTGGCCAGATGTGGAGTTTGAATACTCCATTAAAGGAAAAGAGTATGTGTGAGACACCCTTGGTCAATGGAAACCCTATTGAAGGCCTCATATTCAGACCTTTAATATCCCCCACATACGTCAGAAATGTATGAATAGTGATCAAAGGGTCAGAGGTGAGATGTCAGAAACATGCCAAGGTGCATGGGGAAGAAGGGAGGAAACAAGAGCCCTGGAGAAAATACAAGGACCCCAGGGTCAGATGGGAAATGTTTGATGGTGTCCTGTGAGGAGTGTGGAAATCTGGGGGTTGTTGTAGATATTGAATAGCATGTTGGATTGAGTAAAGTTGTAAATCAGCATACCCACTGCTTGACATGAGATCAAAGTCCCAGCCCACCTCATACAATGGCACACATTCCAGGAACTGCCTTATCAGCTTCCAGCTCTTCATCAGATACTTGGATATCTGTCTACTGTAGAGAATGTGTGGTAGGTGAGGCAGCAGTCTGAGTATTTTCCAAAAGTCTGCATGAGAGTCCCAAGCTTGTTCTCCTTCTCAAGCATATGTTCAGCTGCTCAGATCTAAGTTTGAATGATGGGGACCACATTATATTGATTTTGGCTTTGAGGCAGTGGGCTTCAGTTCTAGACTCTACTTCCTACACATGGACTTGGAGTCTTTAAGCCTGGGATGTCTGGAGAAGTCATTGTGTGAAGAAAAGTATTCTATGGTCTCAGGTTTGGGTGGGGGAATGTCTGAGGCCACTGAATCAGAGGAGAAGAGTGTGAGGCTCTCCTTGGACCAAAGGGCTTATTTGAAGACAACTTGCAGAATGAGTAGATCTGAGGCTGTCTGGTAAATCATAGGCAGTAAACTGAAACTCCTTTGGTCACATCAAAATGGTATATGGCCCAATTATATGGTCCTAGTAATTGTACTCCCACAGGGTCATGTTCAGAAGATCTGAGAACCCTTGTATGTACCGCTCCAGTAGAGCAGGCAGGTCTGAAACCCTTTGGTCAGAAGACAAAACTTGGGGGTATACTTGGGAGAGGGGATAGTCTAAAAGCCACTTCAGTAAGAAAGAGAGGATACTCTCAGACTTCTCTGGGTAGGTGGAGCATATCCATGATGAGGGAGTCCCCTCTGTGTGCTGTGGTCACCATTAACAAATAAGATACTGTTTTGGACCTACAGCAAGGCAGAACTTAGGTAGGCAGAGAAAGCCTATGTGGGCAGAAGAAGAATTCTTGCTACTACCTTGGGAGCAGGTGAAAGATCTAAAATCCTCTAACCTAGAAGGAGTCAGGAGCTCCCTAGGACTAGGTGGAATAATCTCAGCCTCCCTTGGTCATATGTCTGTGTACCTATTGGGCAGAAGCTGAATCTTGAATGATACCCTGAGAATTATAGAAAGTCCCAGACACTCACTTCTTCATCGGCACCAAACTTGAAATCACAATCTAGAATACACATTTTCTGAATGTCCATGTCAGGCATGTCAGCAGTCTTAGAAGTCATCTAAGAGGCTGCACGACAGAAGTCTGTGACTCAGTTTCTTTATTTGGTATAGGTCCATCCACAAATTCCTCTTCATGTAGGACAGGAATTCTCTGTCTAAGGGACTAGAGTGAAGGCAGTATTATGAGTTATCCCCATCTTGCTGTTCTTGTGTTCAGGGACCTCGGTCCAGAGAGATCTGAGTTCTCTTTAGTCAGAACAGTACTTCCCAGGCCACCCAAATTAGAAGTAATAGGTATGGAATCAACTGTGAAATTTCCTTGATTACACAAGGCAAGCCTGAGGCACTCTTTATTGATGTGAATGTCTAAATCCACTATGTAAGATGGGGTAGGGCCTTGGTACTTGGGACAGAAATAGAAGGACTATTATACCCTTCATCAAAAATGTTATGTGGTAAAATTCATGGGAATAATGAGAAATATTAATGCACTCTGGTCATAACTGGAATTTCTGAGACATTTTGTGCACAAGTGAAGGTCTACACCTATTTGTCAGGGGTGTAAAGTATATGGCAACGTTCAATAAAATAGGAATCTCAATTTTCTATTAAGCATAAAGTAAACACCTTGTGGAGCAGAGGAAGATCTGGTTTGGCCTAGTCAGCTTCCAAATCTTTTTCAGTATTGAGAATATCCATACCTTTGTGGGCTTGTGAAAGGCCAGGAAGTAATCATTGCATGTTTTCCAAGTGGTTGGATGGTCATTTTCCATCTAAGAAGTTATTGGTCAGATAAGATAATCCCATATATGTAGCAGGATGAAAGTTTGAAGCAATCCTAGACAGTTGGGAATATAGCAGACATACATAGTCAAGAGAACAAGATCTATAAGCCCCATAGTAGATATGGTAGGCCTGAGTCATCCTTGGGCAAAAGAGAACATATTACAAGCCATCTTGGGCTTTGGGAGAATGTTTTACTTCCGCCTGGATAGAGGGGAAAGGCCAAGTATTTCCGAATAGTGTCTGATGCTATAATATGATGCTCGGAATCTCCTCTATGAAAGAAAGACATTTTCAGATCTTTTGGCCAGAGGGGAGGAATTTGAGGACCCTGACAAAAAGAGGATAATGATGACCCTTTCAGATGATGTATTGTAGATGAAACATATTTAAGTAAAGGGGGAGAAGGTCTGAGCCCTCCTTCATCAAAAGGGAATGATTGGATCCTTACTAAGTGAGGGTAAGTTTTGAAGGCCTTTTTGATTGGAATTTGAAAGTTTGGGGGCCTTGTGCAGATATAGATCTTCCCTGGCCCCCTCAGTCATGCAGGATAGATATCAGGCCCTCTTGGTTACAGAGTGTGCATTTGAAGTCTAATTGACAGAAATAGATGGTGGTTAGGAATGGAAGACTTTGTCAGACTTAAAGAGAGAAGCGAAGTCACAAACCACTTAGGCAAAAGGGAGTATCCTAGTCTACCTTGTGCAGTGGAGGAAGGACTTCATCACCGTTTAGAAGATCCACATCTTCAGGCACACTGTGGCAGGCCTGGCAGTAATCTGAGCATCATCTATCAGTCATGATTGGCAGGCTCCAGTTCTCATCAGCTACATTGGTGTGTGTATCAAGGATGGGACCTCTTCATTCTGGTGACTTTAATGAAGCAAAGATGACCTAAGTCTCAGGCTCCGTCACCTCAAAGCAGAGCAAGATGAAGTCCCCTTGGTCACACATGTATTTTCATAGTGGACGTAGTTATGGGGATAATTCTGAGGCCCACATGCTTATAGGGGGTGATCTGAGGATACTTTGATCTTGGTCACCTTGAGAAAAATGGAAATTCTGAGATAACTTTAGTTAAAAAATTAGTTATTCTTATGAATTTCCTTAAACAAAGAGGGATGGCCTTGGGTGTTATTTATAATAACAGAAAGGCCTGACAGCTACTTTAATCAAAGGGATCTTCTGATAACCAGTCACCAAAAAGGCACAGTGTAAGATGCCTTGAGAATAGGAACAGCTTGGGAGGCCCACATTATATTCAGAGGGGAAACTTCTGAGGTCATTTTGAACTGTCTTGCTTAGAGAAAAAGTGCCTGACTATGTTTGACCCAATAGCAAGATCCAATCACCCCATTGTGCAGAAAGGGAAAATGCTAGTTTTACTTGAGTAGTTTAGTTCAGCATCATTTGATTCTTACTGTGCTCCCAACTTCCATGATCCATATATTATATCAACTGTTGGAAAGAGTACAAGAAGCAATTACAACACTCTTTCAACATGATGAGTGGTTGTGTAAACTTTGATGCTTCCTCAGGGTTGTATTGATCTGTGTTTATCCATCAATGTAAATAATGTGGAATGTCCTTCTGTATATGCTTTTCTTTTTTTGGTTAATGAATAAATCTGCTTTGACCTATGGCAGGGCAGAATATAGCCAGGCTGGAAGAGATATAAAAAGAAATTAGGTGGAGTCCAGGAGAGGACATGTAGCTACTGAAGTAGAACTACACTGGAACTTTTCCAGTAGGCCACAGCCATATGGTGATACATAGATTAATAAAAATGGGTTAATTTAAGATGTAAGAGTTAGTTAATAAGAAGCCTGAGCTAATAGGCTATGTGGAATTGTAATTAATATATTTTCTGTGTAATTATTTGCACTTGGGCAGTTGGGAAACAAAAGCACAGTCTTCATTTACATAAAAGATGAGAACATTTTGCATTTCTGACAGCTACATTCTAGGCAGATGGCATAATTATTAGTTTTAGCTTTTTATATTTTTCCCTCTACCTAGAATCTTGTGAGGTCCCATGGTTACAAAAGTGTTTTCTTAGCAATCTTAGCCCCTGGGATTGGCACTAAGGTAATATGATTCCAAGGGTCAAGAGAAATGTGTCCATGAAAGGAAGGGGATGCTCTAGGGCCTCCCAGGGTCAGTGGCTAGACCTGTAGCTCAATTAAATACAGAGTGAACGATTTACAACCCCTTTGGTTGCAATTCTGAGCTCTTATTCATCAGTGTGGAATAGCCCAGACACCTCTTGGCAAAAAATGGGATCTTTGTAATTTTTGTGGTTGAAGTTTGTAATCATAGTTCCCCCTTTCACTACACTGGACTGAATATGGGCAAATCTGACTCTCTCTGTTACAGTGTGAGTGGTGTAAGGAATATTTAATATGAGGCCTCTTTATTCAAAGGTAAAGTTTGAGGGCCTTTGCCACAAAATGAATACTTGAGACCACCTTAGGAAAATGGGGAAGATCGGCAGTAGGCTTTGTCCTAGGAGGGAGGTCTACCATTTTCATCAGTGTAGTAAAAGGAATAAGATAACTTGAGGAGAGTGGAAGCACTGGGCCCTTTGTGAGACCTGTTTAGGGCAAGGGTATGAGTTGGAAAACCCTTGCACAGAGAGGAGAAATGTCATGTACCAGCCTGTTGAAGGTGAATGCCCTTACTACCTTACTCAGTGAAGGAAGGTACCATTACTGCACTTCAGCTTCCAACTCTTCTTTAGAGCTTCCTCATCGTGTGCTGAGTCTTAGAGAGTTCAGGCAGCAACGAGAGCCTTCTTCAATGTACCTGGATGGCTGTCAACAGCTAGGTCTCCTCTTTTTTTCAGGTTGTTTTCATGGTCCATGTCTGGGCAGCAGTGATGGGGTCAGTTGATTTCTTGTGATTGGATTGAAAAACATAGCTTAGGATTCAGTTTCTAATTCTAAAGTTATGACAGGGGCCCACAACCTAGAGTGGAGCAATGCAGTTCCCTAGCCACCAACACCAAATATAAAAGGTTTAAATCATTTTTTGTTTAGAGCAGCATATTTTGGAGGTACTTCAAAGACAGAATGGAATATTTGAGGATTTTTGATAGAATCCTACAAGGTAGGATGCAGTATTATTAAAAATAACATCTCTAATGTCACCTTGTGAATAAAAGAAATGCATGAGTTTCCTGGAGTCAAAGACATTGCTTCCTAGTCTCCCTTGTACAGGTGGATAAGGTGTAAGTACACATTTTTTAATGGAGGGAAGGATGATGGCCCAGTCTGACCCAGGGTAGTTCTCATGAAAACTTCAATAAACAAAGTATACATGTGGTCTCTTGTAAACAGGGAAGTTCTGACAACCTCTTCTCAGAATGGGAAGTTCTGAGACTACCTTCAGCAAATGAGAAATCCCAAATGTCTTTATTCACAGCGAGGAGGGCTCCAGTCACATTTGGTAGAATACTACTATGCACTTAAATCATGATCAGAACAGGAAGGTCCCAAGGCATCTTGGATAATGGGAAAAGGTTCTGGCTCTGCACTAACATCAGCTATTTTTCCCAATGCAAACGCATACCTTGTGTGAAATCTTTGAGAGTCTAAGGCAAATCTCCTAACAATCTTCCAATAAGCTAAGTGGTTATGCAAGCATTGATGTTTCCTCTAGGTTGTGTTCAGCTGTACATATCTGTGAATAAAAGAAACAGTGCATTTTTGATAATGAAACTTGGAGACAGACGGCTTGAGAGCTTCTGTCCTGTAATCTTAAAGCAGAAAGTTGTAAGATCCCATTGTTCTCATATGTGTTTGTATGGTTGTCTTGGTCAGAGGGGCCAGCTCCATAGCAATCTTAGTTAGTAGGGGAACATGCGAGGTCACCAACTAAAGAAGGGAAACTTGATGGTTCTTTAGTCTTAGAGTGGACTAAAGTGCTGAAGATCAGAGGATGGAGGTCTGAGACATCCTTTGTATTCAGGGGCCAGTTTCGAGATACCATTCAATAGGGTTTGATTTTTCAGATTTCCTTTTGTGGAAACTGAACTTCTGAAATCCTCTTCCTAGATGGAAGTAGATAATTGGCTCACAAACCTTCAGGGAAGATCATGAATGTCTGATACTTGTTTTACTTGGTGGTATAATGCACTCTTGGTCTGACACCCCTGTAATGAGAAGATAAAAGACAGAGTCACTTGGGAGGAATGGGAATATATAAGGACCATACAACACCAAACAAATATTTTAGGGTAGGGCTCATTGGAAAATGGGGTTTAGGAAAATCTACATTTTAGGAGAGTTCTGACATCCTGTTCCATGTATTGAGAAGGAATAGGTGAAGAAGAAGAAAAAGAAGAAGAAGAAGAAGAAGAAGAAGAAGAAGAAGAAGAAGAAGAAGAAGAAGAATGAATGAAAGTGAAAATTCTGAGCCCAATGTAAGAGAGGAAACCTCTGAGACCCCATTGAAAAATGAGGACAGAATCACCTTTGGGCAGAGTGTGAAAGTGTCATACACATTTCTGTTGAAGGGGAATATCTTGGGCACCTCATATAGTGGAGAAAGTTCCCAGCACTGATCATGAGCTTCCAACTCTTATTCATAGTTTGTGTTCCTTCTGAAAGAGACAAGGCAGTAAAAATCTATGTCTTCTTCCAAAGACCTGGATGATTATTCCTGGCTAGGTTACTTCCTGTAGTTTGTGTTAAGCAGTCCTGATCTTGGCAGAGATGTTGAAGTCATTCCATTTATATTGACTAATCTGAAGGCAGATGGCATGGGGTTCTATACTCTGATTGCCAAACATGCCTATGGGACCTCAAACCAGAGTGGACTATTGTCCCTTGTTTATAGAGAGAGTCTCCCACAGACCTATTCCTGAACAGCTTGATAGAAGACCTATTAGGTCATTCATGGAAGGTTTCAGGCCCCATGTTTGAAAGGGAGAGTGTTTTGGGAAGGTAGGAAAGAGCCCTAAGTTCCAGAAACCCTCAGGGAGAAGATGAATTCTCCAGGTTACTTTGAAAACTAGAAGGATCAGCCAATATCTTATCAGGTCCAAATGTCCTCACACTATGGAATACCCATGTGTTTTGGGGCTCTGAAGCTTGGTTTCAAGCAATCAGAGTTTTTTTTTCTTTTTTTAATTGATTTTTATCGAGCTCTACATTTTTCTTTGCTCCCCTCTCTGCATCTCCCCTCCCCTTCAACTCTCTCCCATTGTCCCCATGCTCCCAGTTTCCTCAGGAGATCCACATGGGAAGCAGAGTTTTTCTCTTTCAGATTGGTTGGCAGCTCTTAGCTCTGTGTCCTCCACAAGCCTTTCCTCAGTAGCACAGGCGTATGAGACAAGATGAGACCACTCCATTTCTGGTAAGAATCTTAAAAGTAAAAGAGTTTAATCAGGGAAAAGTTCTTTACTGTTTTGTCCCAGGATATCAGTTCAGAGTACTCTGACATCCCTTTGGTAATTTGGGCATGCCTGAACACCCAGGTCAGATGGGAAAAGATTAACATCTTCTCAGTGAGAGAAATAGAGCTGAGGTTTCTGCAGATAAAAGTGGTTTTTCTGAGGAAGCCAAGGTCAGGGAGTGCTTATTTGGAGTTTACATGACAAAAAGATGAACATCTGAGTAAGTCTTCATGTCACTGGTCTGGTCTGTATCCCCTTAATCAGATGAGTTTCTATCAGTACCCATGAAGGTAAATGGTGTGTCTAAAGTCCCCTTTCTCAAGGAAAGTAGAATATAACCACCATCCTTCACAGGGTATTTATTGTCAGAGGCTCTCATTGGATCAATATTGTGTTTACAGTTTACTGAAGTGCAAATCTGGGACCCATTTATTAAGAATAATGTCTGAGGTCCATTCCATAATATCAGGAATTATATGGGCCCCTCACACGAAAGGAACATCTAAACCTCTTTTGAACAAACTGGAAAGATGTAGGACTCCCTTTATTCCAGGATGAAGATCAGATATCTCCTTGACCAAAGGGAAGAGTGAGTAGCCTTGTGAAGAAAGGAGTTTCTGAGACCCATGAGGCAGGGGAGATATGATCAGAATATCCCATATAACCATGATCAAAAATTGAGTTGACTTTGATACCTCATAAGCTCCTAGAATTGTCTCACCCATCTAACTCTTCTTTATAGTTTAGGATGTCCATATCTTTAGCTGAATCTGCAAGAGACCAAGCATCAATATCAGGATTCATTAAGCTACTTGGTGGAAGGCACAGTGTGGTTGATGCCTAAGAATTCTGTGCAGGCAAACAGGACTGGGTATGACTGAAAAGTCTATACCATGGCTACTTTATTTAAGGAAGTGGCATGGGTTCCTGGATTTGTCTACTCTTTTTGACTTCTGAGAACTAACCACAGTGACCAATGCTCTTTGTTCAATGGTGAAATATTCCATGTGCCCTTCCTCAGAGGGAAATTTCTGAAGGCCATTTGGGCTAAAAGGGGTATTTTTAGGCCTAAGTTTTCAGAGCTAATAATAATAATAATAATAATAATAATAATAATAATAATAATAATAATAATAAGGTTTTGGAAAGAGACAGATCCCAGACCTTGTTGGGCAAATGGGAATGCCACTGCTTACCTTTTGTAGAGGAGAAGATCCAGGCACTCCCTAGTCCTTCTCGAACTCTTCAGTGAACTCTAGAAAATTCTTATCTCTGAGGACTCCTTTTGAGGCTTAACGGCAATCAGAGGGTTCTTCTTACAAGTTGAATTATAGTCCCTAGGTCTGTTCCCTACTTAAACTCTGGATAAGCTGCACAGGTGTAGACATGGAGGACAGGCATGTATCTGGTGTGCAGCTTGAAAACAGATGATCTTAGATACAGGGTACTTTTTATTCTTCTGCCATGCAACTTCAATCTAGAGTTCCATGAGATTCCTTTGGTGGTCAGAAGCATATTTCCTAGCCATTCAGTTCTGAGGGAGAAGCTCTAGTCTTGATTAGTTATTTGGTAGACCTGAGTTGGCCATGAACACAAAGAGAAGCTGTGATGTTTACCTAGTAATAGGGAGTCAATCTCAAGTACCTGTAAACCAAGTCTGAATATCTGAGACATTTTTCAGTCACTGGGACAGTTCTGTAGCTTACTTCATCAAACGGGCATGTCTCAGATTCCCCCAGTAAAGATAAAGGAGGTAGCATGTTACAGAAACCCCCCTTTGGCAAAGTATGAAAGTCAGGGGCTACTGTGGTTGAAGGAAATAACTTTAAAATCCCTCTTCATAAGACAGTGCACCAAGGTGTAAGCTTTCTCAACTAGTGAATTAATTTAATTTTGAAGGGAATATCTAAGACATGATGGAGTTGGTAGCTGGAGGCCTGAACTGTCCTGATTCTGGAATAAATCTGAATCCCCGGTGTAACTTAGCAGAAATTCTATGGCTCATTAATTCTAAAGAGTTCGTATTTGTGGCCTTCTTGGAGCATTGTGGAAGTCTGAGGCCTCTTTACTTCTCAAGTTATGTCTCTGTTGTAATAATGAGCAGCGGGCTGCGTCCCCGGCACCCGGCCGCCCACATGGCTAGCTTTACCCGAAATAATTACACGGAAACTGTATTCTTTTAAACACCGCTTGGCCCATTATATCTAGCCTTTTCTTGGCTAACTCTCACACCTGGACTAGCCCATTTCTAATAATCTGTTTAGCCCATGAGCTGGCTTACCAGGAATGATCTTAACCTGCGTCTGCCTGGACTGGGAGAATCAAGGTGACTCACTGACTCAGCTTCTTTCTCCCAGCCTTCTGTTCTGTTTACTCCTCCCACCTATGTTTTAACCTACCAGGGCCAAGCAGTTTCTTTATTGCTTAACCAATGAAATCAACAGATTGATTTATGACACTCCCACATCATGTCTCAGGCTTCCTTCAACATTGAGGATGTGCATGGCACCCTTGTTCTGAAGTTGTAAGAATGAGGTCCATTTGGGCAATTAGTGAATGTCTGGGGTCTCCTGGTTCTCAATGGAATGGTGTGCCAATCTTTCCTTGAACACCAGGTAATGACTGAAGCTTTTGTTGTTGATGGGTTATTAGTTTACTGGTAAAAGTTGTGAGTTACTTTTGTTCTAGACAGAAAAGATTGAGGCCACCTTAGTCATTGGGAAAGATTTGAGACCCCCCCAGTACTGAAGGAGAGGTCAGAAGCTCCCTTCATCTATACATCCATTTGAAATAGCTCTGGTTCTGTATCGATAGGGCTATAGCCTCCTTGAGAATTAGTGGAGTGCATTCTGCATCCTGGTTCAGAAGAGATGTGCCTGAGCACCCGGTAAGCCCTTGAAAATAATTTGAGCTCTACTTCAATCACTGGGAAAAAGGATGAGTCCTCCTGGGCCTGAAAGAATAAGTCTGGGGCCACTTTGTCAGAAAAAAAAATGGAGAACCCCTGTACAGAATAAGAATGAAGCATCCACAGACAAACAGGGAATTTTGAGTACAAAATTTTCGGTCTTCAGAGACAGAAAGTCTTATGCTATTTTGAGAAATACAGAAAGGTCAAAGACTCTTGTGGGAAGCATGGGATATCAACAGTTAATTTCAGAATTAGAGAAGTCTGAACATTTCCTGATCAAATCTTCATGGGAATATAGAATATCCATGTCATGCAGGGCAGGCAACAGTGTGATCAGTCTCCAACCTACTAGGAGGCAATTCTCAGCTAGGTCTCTGTACCAATTCAGCTATCTACATCTGAACATGAAGGGTGTGATTTCTTTATTTCTGCTGATAAAGTTAAGGCACATATACTGGGTTTAGGGCACTGCTGGGTGATCTAACATTCTAGAACTTCAGGCACCAGGGTAGTTTTATTTTTGGACAGAGGCTTTGAAGTCAGATGATTAGAATAAGAAACACCCAGAACCTCTTTGACAGAGGGAGTTGATCTGTCACCCACCAAGCCATATGAAGTAAGTCTAGGGCCACATTAGTCAGAAGAAGCACATGCTATTCTCCGTGGGTAATAGATTGTATATCATGTTCTATGTAGAAACTGTTACCTATTAATAATCAGATGGAAAATGCCTGCCTTCTTTATAGTCAGATGGACGAATCTGATGCCTCAATGTGCATCTAAGATAGCCAGGAATGGAAATCAAATGTTTAACAGGTGTTTGATGAGAAGGGAAAGTTATAAACTCCTGTTGTTCATGTGGGGCACAGAGTAGGAAAATATGAGGCTGGCCTGTGAATAAGAAGATCTAAATATGGCATGATAAGAGAGAGTAGAACCCAGGATCCCCTCTTGAGATGAGCATCTTTAGAACTTCAGTTTGACAGGCTTGTAAGGTTTGAAGCCTCCATGGGCAGAAGGATTATGTTGGAGGCTTCCTAGAGCAGAAGTTGAAGTTCTAACCCATTCTACATTAGAGGGCACATTTCTAAATTCCCTTTGGTCACAAGGAGCAAATGTGAGGCTCAGTGATTTAGATGGGCTATTCTTGAGGCTCTCTCTTTCAGATTGAAAGATTCTAAAGCTGCCTTGGACAGGGTGGCCATAGGAAAGTCTGAGGCCCCTTTGGTCACATTGAGAAGGTCTGATGTCTTCTTGAGTGGAAAGGTAAGAACTTAGGCTCCTTTTTTGCAACGGGATTCTTCGGAGACTGCATGAGACTGAATGTGAATATCTGTGCCCTCCTAGGACAGAAGGGTTACATATGGGGGTCCCATGTTCATATTGGAAGGCGGTGTCTCTGCCTTGGTAAGAGAGGGAAGATCTTAGGTCCTCTAGTTGAGGTTGGGTATATCTGAAATTTCCTTGGACAACAGGGAATGATGTGCCACTCCCTTTTGGAATTGGTGGACATATGAGTCCCCATTGTACAGGAATCCAAGTCCCACTCCCCTCTCTTGCACCAGTGGAAGGTTTGTGTCCCTCTCGAATGGAAAGAGTGTGTTTAAAGTCCTCCTTTGTAGAAACAGGATGTCTGACATCATTGCTTTGGGACAAAGAGGAAGACTTGACACTCCCCCTGGGACTGTGTCCATCTGGAGATGACCTGAAGCTTTCTTGGGCTTCAGTGGAAGTTTTGATGACTTCTTGAGTATAAGGGAAATGCCTGAGTCTTGTTCTGGTAGAAGTAGAAGTAAGACTGCAAGTCCCATGAAGAGAGGTAGAATGTCTGAGGGTCTCTTCATGAGAGGGAGTAGTTCCTATGTCTCCTTCTGTAGAAGTGAAAGCTTCTATGCTCTGTTGGGGAGTAGTATCTGGTTTCTTGTCCCTTTTGGCAGATGAAGCATGACTAAATCCTCTTTGCGACAGATGCTTACAGTCCTCATGTTCTGTATGGGAAGCATGATCATCTGCTTTGTTAGAGGGGGCCTGTTCCAATTTAGTTTTAATAGACCTGGAATATTTATGGCTGGCTTGGGGAGATGCAGAACTTCTTCCACCCTTCTCATGAGATCGTGGGGATCTGAAGCCTCCCTTAAAGATGGAAGGTTCTGTGCACTCTTGATGAGTAGCTTTTGGTTTCTGGTCCCTTTTGGAGGATGAATGCTTAGACTCTATTTTGGACAGAGAGCGAAGTTTGCAGCCCTTGTGTTCTGAATGGGAAACATGAACATCTGCTTTGTTAGAGGGGACCTGTTCCAATTTGATTTTGGTAGTTCTGGAACATCTAAGGCTGCCTTGAGAAGATGGAGAACATCTGAGGCCCTCCTCATGAGATTGTGAGGATCTACAACCTCCCTTTGCAGAAGTAGTAGTGAGGCTCTCTTTGGGCTCAGTTTTAAGCCTTGCACCAACTTTGTTGGAAACCAAATCTCTACCCACCCTTGTGGGAGAATGGTGAAATTTCAAGCCTTCATCTTCTGATGGGACAGATTTGAGGCATGATTCTTTAGGAGCATGTTTCAATTGTGTTTTCTTTGATTTCGATTGTCTGGAGCCACCTTGTGGAGAGGGAGAACATCTGAGATCTTCTTTAGGAGGGGAACTAGATCTAAAGGTCAATTCTGATGATGCTGGGGGTGAGACACTCCTTGGAGGAGTAGAGGTAGAACTTGAGTCCTTTCTGACATATATGGAAGACGTGAGTCTACTTTTGGCAGAAGGGAATGATCTTAAGGCATCAAGTTCTGAAAGTGAATATCTGATATCTCCTTCAGGAAATGGAGCATGACTCACTATTTTTTTGGTAGAATTGGAACATCTATGGCTTTTATTGGGAAAAGGGGAATATCTCAGGCAGTCACCATGAGAATGAATAGGAATAAAGTCATCATGTGCACAAGTGGACAGTCCCAAAAACTCCATTGAAAAGAAAGTTCCTACACCTTTTTGGGTAGATGGTATACGTTCTAGAACACTTTGGGATGGTTTGGGGTTTCCAAGAGTATCGTGGAGAGGTGTTGATGGCTCCAGATTCCCTTGGTCATATACTGAAGGGCCCAGAGTACATTGGTCAGAATTCAAATGTCTCAGAACCTCTAAAAAAGATGGTAAAGATTCCAGAGCACCTAATACAGATTCTAAAGTCTTACAAACCTCTTTTGGCTGTTGGCAAAGGTTCTGAGGTCTGTGGTATAAGAGAAGGTTGCAGATTCTGCACTGAAGGAGGCAGATATTCTAAAGAATCTTGGGAAGTTGTTGAAGTTTCTGTAACGCCATTGTTAGAAGATTGTATTTCTAGAATGCTTTGGGTAAATGGTGGAGTTTCTAGTGTCCTGTCATCAGAGTCAGAAAGTCCAAGCATTCCTGGATCATATGATGAATGTCATAAAGACATAAAGTCCAAAGAAGGGCCTGAAGCTTCTTGGGATGACAAAGAAGTATCTGGAGACCCTTGAGCAGATGGTGAATATTCAAGTGATTCCTGTGCTGATATGGACAGACACAGAGCCTCTTGTGAATGCAATGAATTTCCTGTATAGCATTGCTGAGATGGTGAATTTCCTTGTACACATGAAGATATTTCCTGACAACCTTGTTCTGAGAGGGAGAGTGACCCAGTCCCAGATGCAGGTGGAGTGCTTCCCAGAGACCCTTGGTCAGGAAAAGTAGGTTCCAGGGATTCCTCCAGAGATACTGATGATCCTATAATTTCCTTTTCAGATACAGATGGTCCCATAGTACTTTGGGCAGAGAATGAAATTTCCAGAGATCCTGGTATAGATGGAAAAGTTTCTGAAGTTCCTGGGGAAGAGTCTGATATATTACAATCCTCTTTGGCAGATGACAAAGGTTCTGATGTCTCTGGCATAAGGGAAGCCTGTTGTAGAATCTGCACTGAAGGAGGCAGATGTCCTAGAGAATCTTGGGCAGGTGGTGAAGTTTCTAAAATCCCATGGGTAGAAGATGGTATTTCTAGAGTGCTGTGGGTAGATGGAGATGTTTCTAATGGCCACTGTGAATATTCAGATAGTCCAAGATCTCCTAGATTAGATAACAATAATGATAATGACTGTCCTGAATGCCCTTGGTCCAAACAAGTGCCTGAAGCCTCTTCAGATGACATGGAAGTATCTGGAGACCCATGAGCAGATGGTGGATATTCAAGAGCTTCTTGTGCTGATATGGACAGTCCGGGAGCCCCTTGTGTAGACAATGCATTTCCTGAACAGATTTGCTGCAGTGGTGAATCTCCTAAAGGCACCTTTTCACCTGAAGATATTTCCTGTAAACCTTTGTCTGTTAGTGAAGTTCTATCAGGCCCCATTTGAGATGAAGCAGTTTTCACAGACTGTTGGTCAGATAAAGAAAATTCCAGAGGTTTGTGGGAAACTGTTGGTGATCTCAGTATCACTTGGTCAGTTTTAGAAGGGCCCGCTGCACCTTTGGCAAATGTTGAAAATGTCAGTGTCTCTAAAATAGATGTCAAAGTTTCTATAGACCTTGAGAGAGATTTCAAAATACTATAAACCTCTTCAGAAGATGGCAAAGGTTTTGCTGTCTCTGAAGCAAATTGGGAAGTACCCAGAGGCTGCTCCAAAGAAGTCTGAAATTCTAGAACACTTTGAGCTGATGGTATAGTTACTATAGACCCTTGGACAGATGATGGAGTTTTCCTAGCATCTTGTGTAGATAGTGATGTTCCTAACATATCTTTTGAAGATTGAGAAAGTCCACAATCTTGTGGAATAGATGATGAATGTACTAAAGCCTCTTGGAATAAAGAAGGGCCTAGATTCTCTTGAGAAGATGTGAACATTTCTGGAGACTCTTGATCAGATTTTGAATGTCCTACAAACTCTTGTGCTGATATCGATGTTCCAAGAGCCCTTTGCATGGATAATGAATGTCCTAAACACCCTTGCTGAGGTGGTGAAGATCCTAGAAACCCTTGGGCAGAGATAGACAATTTGGAGCACAACTGGGATGATAATAAAAATTGGGAGGTCCCTAGAACAGATGGAGTAGGTCTCAGTGAACCTTTGGAAGATGGAGAAAATTGAACAGATTTTTGGAGAGATGATGATGATTCCTGAATCTGTTGGTCAGAATCAGAAGGGAACACAGCACTTTGCGAAGATGGCGAATGTCCTAGAGTTCCTGGGAGAGGTGGCAACGTTTCTAGAGTTAGAGATGAAGATTCTGAACAATTGAAAACCATTTGGGGAGATGTCAAAGTTTCTGATGACTCTGGAGTATGTTGGGAATGTCCCAGATACCCTGGGGAATGAGGTTGAATCTGCTGAGCACCATGCACATCTAATAGACCTTCTATATCTTTCTGGAGAGAAGCTGATGTTTCTAGAGTAACTTTGGAAGATGACAAATTTTGCAGTATTCCCTGGGCAGAGAGAGAAGGTGTATCTCCTGGGACAGATGGGAATTGTGCTACAGACCCTTGATTGTAAGAAGGGTCCTGCACTTTGTGGAAAGATGTGGATGATTCTGGAGACCCTTGGTCGAATGAGCAAGGTCCTAGAGACTCTTGTCCTGATATAGACAATTTCACAGTTCCTTGAACAGATAATGAACTTCCTTCATAACCCTTCTGATGTGGTGTTTGTCCTAGAGTCACTTTTGTGGGTACAGACATTTTCTGCCACCCTTGGTCTTGTAGGGAATGTTCCAGAATATCTGATATAGATGGGGTAGGTACCCAAAACTCTTGGGAAGATGGAGAATGTTTCAGAGAAGGTTTGGCAGTTGGTGAAGATGCTAGATGCTTCTTTGAAGATATGGACAGTTCTGAGTTATTTTTGGAGGAAAGAGAAAAGCTCCCAGCATCTTGGAGTGTAGAATTGAAAAGCCTTTGTGTCCTTGAGGCAGAAAGCAAGTTTTCTACAGACCCTCGGGTAGACATAGCAGGTTTAAAACCCCCTTGGGCAGATGGCAAGACTTTTAATTCCTCCTTTGAAAGTTGGGAATTTCCCTCAGTTCCCAGGGAAAGAGACCTGAGTCCCAGATCATCTTGGGCATATGGCGAAGGTTCTGTTCTCCTCTGACTGTCTAATGAAGGTTTCCTAACCTCTTGCAGAGATGTAGATGTCCCTTGAACACCCTGGGCAGAAACAGGAGGTGCCAGAGTCCATGAAACAGATGGTGACATTCCTAAATCCACTTTGGCAGGTGGAGAAGATCCTAGGGTCACTGGGTTAGATGAGGAAGATCCCAAATCTCCTCTTGAGGAATTGGATAACACTAGATTGCTACGTGCACAGGTAGGAACTTCCAGAGTATTTTCTCCATGTGAAGAAAGACAAGATCCCCCAAGTTCTTGTAAAGAAAATAAAGGTCTGGAATTCACTTGAACAGATAAGGAAATTTTCAATGGCTCTAGGAAAGATGATAGAGTCCCTTGCCTAGATAAAGAAATGACTGTTTGCCCTTTTGAAGAAGGCATAGATCCTAAAGAGTCTGAAGCAGATGGATTTGTTTGTTGAACATTTTGGGCAGACTGCCAGGATCCAAGATGTCCCAGGGAAGAAACAAAGGGTCCTTGAGTGCCATGCATAGGTGTAGAGAGACCAACAGTCCCTTCTACAGACAGGGAAGGTTTCAAAAGGCATTGGGAGGAATGGAAAGGACTCAAGTTTTCCTGGGCAGAGATGGAAAGTTCCAGAGGCCCATCATCAGATACCACATGTCCTCTGGTAGCTGTCGAAGTTTTGCATACACCTGGTATAGATGATGAATATCTTGGGGACTCCTGGGGAGTTAGTAAAGGTTCTACAGATGCTTATGCTGTGATAGAAATTCTTGGAAACCCTGGATCAAATTTCAAAGTTTCTACTGTCTTTTTGGCATGCTGGCTGAGATACTGGGTAGATGATGAATATGCTGCTGTGCTCTGTGCAGACGTGGACTGTGAGCATGTATGTTGTGTCTGTGAGGAAGTGCCTGAGAGCCCTTGGGCAGGTGGAGTATGTCCTAGACTCCTTTGTGCAGATGTGGAAAGTCCCATAGACTCTTGTGGAGATAGGCAGGAACCCACAGTTCCTTGAGCACATTGAGAAGTTGCTTGACTTCCCTGGCCTAAGGAGTAAAGTCCCAGAGTTTCCTGAGGACAAGGTTCATATACTGAACTTCTTACATGAGATGGAGAAGTTTCCAATGTCTCTCTTATATGTGACAATTGCCCATGATAACTTTGTGTATTTTGAACTTTTCCTTGGATGTTTGCAGAAGATAACAAGGACCCTGGGGTTCCTTTTGAAGATGCTGATGGACTCAGTGAACACTGAGCAGATACATTAAGTTCTTGAGGCAGATGGTCAGAGATTAGAGATGCTGGATCACCTGAGACATGTGATGAAATTCCTCTAGGCACTTTGTTAAATGGTGAAGGCTCTCTAGGACCTGGGACAGATGGAGAGTTTTCCACAGGCTCCATGACAGATGAAAAATGGTTAAGATTCATTTGGGCAGGTGAAGATGATTCTAGATTACCAGAGAAACATTGCAAAGGATCAAGTTCTCCTTGAGTAAATGAAAAAGGACACAGAGTTCCCTGTGCACACATGGAAAGTTCCAGAGGCAATCCAAAATATAGCAAAGGTTCAGGATATCCTGAACTTGCAGAAAGTTGGGACATTTCCTGAGAACCAGGGGAAGATATTCCAGTACCTGCAGGAGAGTACAAAGATCCTAGTGTTCTCTTTTCAGATTGAGAAGGTTTCAGAGATCCTGGGACAGATGGTGGATACTGTAGAGAATTTTGCACAGACTGAGAAGTTTTCTGAGGGGTTTGGGATGAAGCAGGATGTTTCCTAGTTCCTTGATTACACAGCAATGTCACTAGAGTTCCTTGTGCAGACACAGATAAGTCCAAAGACCCTTGGGGAAATAAAGAAGGTTCCACAGGCCCTTCTGCAGCCCAAGACATTCCCAGAGAACTTTGACCAGATTGCAAAGATCCTAATAGTGTCTGTATATTTTGGATAGACCTCAGAGGTTCTGTTGTTGATGGAAAAGGTCCTACACTTTGTTTTGCAGATGTCAAATTTCCCATTGTGCCTTTGGCAGATAAGAGATACTCTCCAGTGCACTGGGAAGCAGAAGAAGACTCTAGGGTCCCTTGTGCAGATTTGGACATTTTCAGAGTTTCTTCTGAGGATGGGCAAGTTCCCACAGTCATTACATCAGAACAAGAAGATGGTGGAGTTGTTTGTGTTGATGACAGGAGACCCAGATGCTCTGGTACAGATGGGAATGTTCCTCTAGTCATTTGTATAAATTGGGAATTTGTATATGGCTCTGGAACTGCTTTGGAATGTGCAGAAAGTTGTAGAGTTCCTTCAGCAAATTCTGCTGAATGCAGCATTTCCTGGGGTGACATGACATGTTTCAGAGGCCCTTGGGAAGGTTTATAAGGATCTAGATTCCCTTGGCCAGCAGGGCAAGATTCTTCAGATCCTTTGATAGAAGTTAAATGTCCTCTAGGCACTAGAGGTGGTGGCAAAGCTTCTATAGTCCTTGTAGCAGACTGAGAAGTTTCCATACCCTTTCTCCCACATGACAAATGCCCCAAGGTATTCTGGGAATATTGATGTTGTCTCAAACCCTCTGAAGAATATACCGAGTGTTTTGAAGACTGTTGACTAGATGACAAAGAACTCAGGACAGGCAAAGTTTCCTCTGTAGCTGTGGAGAGTTCCTTAGGCACTTTAGAAGATAGCAAAGGTCCCAGAGTTGATGGATTAGATAAAAGATTTTCCTGAGCACCTGGAGCAGATGGCAAATGTTCTATGTGCTCTAATGAAGACAAAAAAGATCCTTGAGGTTTTTGGCTAGATTGAAAAAGTCCTGTAGTCCTTGGGGAAGATGCTGAATCTTGGACAGTATGTTGGGCCAATGGAGAAAATCTTGGAGCTACTTGGGAAAAAGTGGGATGTGTCAATGTACTTTGCACAGATGGCACAGTTTCTACAATTCCCTGTGTGGGAGTAGATAGTTTTAGAGACCCTTGGACAGATAGGGAAGTCCCCTGATCCCCTTGGTCAGATGAACAAGATCCTAGAGTTCCTTGTGTAGATAAAGAAATTATCAGTGGCTTTTGGGCATGTGGAGAAAATCCTAATTCCTTTTTGGTACTTTGAATAGTCCCCAATTTAGAAGCTGGATGTCCTTCAGTACCCTGTACCTGTGTGGGCTTTACCAAACTGGGTTTTGTATAAAGAGAAGCTTTCTCAGGAACTTGAGTAGTTGGTGAAGGATTCAGAGTCTCCTGCCCTGATGTGTTCACTTCCAGAGTTGCTTGTGAAGATAGGCAAAATTCATTATCTTTTTGCAAAGATGGGGAAGAAACTGGATTTTCTTGTGTTAGTGAGGAAAGTCCTGGAGTCATTGGGGTTTGTGGCAATGTGCCTGTAATCACTGGGACAAATGGAAGCATTCCCAACTCATCTGGGACAGAAGACAAATGGCTATGTGCACACATGTCAAACTTGGATGGTTCCAACTTTTCTTGGGATGATGGTGACTGTTGTAGTGATTGTTGGCTATATGGTGAAGAAGCTAGAGTTCCCTGAGTAGATATGTAAAGTTGGTCAGATAGAAAATGTCGGAGATCTTTGGATGCTGATAAAGAAGATTCATGAGATCTTGTGCCATGTTGCAAATGTCCTGTAGTCCCTGAAGGAAATGACACAGGCCCTGTAGGCCCTTGGAAAGATGGTGATGTATCTGTGCAAAACAAGTGTCCTAGCTTACTTTGGAAAGATGCTGATGGCCCCAGAATTAATGGGGAAGATGCTGAATGTTCTACAGACCCTGATCTGGATGAGAAAGAACCCAGTGTACTTTGGAGAGACATAGAATTTTCCTGATTCCCTTGATTAGATAGGCTAGTTGGTTGATTCTTTAGAGTAGTTTGGAGAGGTTTATTAGCATCTGGTGCAGATGATGGTTTCACTGCAACTGGGGAAGACAGCAAAGACTTTTTAATTCCTTGGTTAAAAGATGAGCTCAGAGTCTCTGAAGCAGATGGTGACTCTTGCAGAGGACCTTGGACCAATACATAATGTTTAGAAGCTTCCTGAAAAGAATTGGAATGTTTTTTAAGTTCACAATCAGATTGCAAATTCTCAAGAGTCCTAATTGTAGATATGGGCAGTAACAAAGATTCTTTAGGAGACAAGAAGTCCTTATGGGTAGATGGCAATATTTCTGGTAGTTTATGGTCATATGGAGTAGATTGTAGAACTCCTCTTGTATATGGCAATGATCCTAAAATGCCCTGTATTGAAAAAGACTGTTCCACAGTATCTTTTTCTAATTGAGAATTTCTCTCATTCCCTTGGGGAGATGCCAACGGTTCTAGGGTCCCTTGTGCCAATGACAACACTTCTAGAGTTCTTTGTGAAGGTGGTCTAGGTCCCACTAACTTTTGGTCAGTTAGAGAAGTTGATGAAGTCACGTGTAGTAATGAAGAAAGTTCCAGAGGTTGTGGAGCAGATGGTGAAGTCACTATAGTCCCTGAAACTGCTGTAAAAGTTTCCACAGGCTCTACTTCAGGTAAAATATATCCATGAATGCTCTCAGAGGATTCATGAGTTCCCATAACATCTTGGGAAGATTCAGAATGTTCTTGAGACTCTTGGCCAGATGTTGAAGGATACAACAGTGCTTCAGTCAATTTAAAGGGTTTCTGACGCGCTTGGGAAAAAAGCAAAGTTGCTAGATCCACTGGGCCAGATTGGAAAGGTTCCGGAACACTTGGGTCAGATGATAAATGCCCTCCACACTCCTGGGGGTGAGAACAATTTTCTTCTAGTTTGTGAGGCTGTTGAAGAATGTTCTTTACACTGTTCTACAGTTGAAAAATATTCTAGTTCCCCTTGTGCAGATTGGGATGGTTCCAGGTACTCTGGAGGTAATGTGGAAAGTGCTACAGTCTCAGTCTTAGACTCTTGGGAAGACGGAAAAGGATACAGAGAGTTAGAGACAGATATGGAAAGTTTGCGGGGCATTGGTGGAGTTAGCAAAGAGTCTTGAGGCTCTAGGGTAGCTAGAGAAGGTTCCTGCATCTGAACACTAAATGAAGATGGTGGATGTTCTCTATCTTTTGACGGGGATAACAATGATTCTTCAGTTTCCTGATCAGACGGAGCAGGCATCAAAGCCTCTTTGACATGTGCTGAATGTAATAGATGACCTTGGTCAGATAGAGAAGATTTATTAGCCTCCTGGGAACAAGTTGAAAATTTTGTAGTTCCTTGAGCAATTGATACATTTTCTAGAGCCCCTTCTGCAAACTTGGTCATTTCCACAGTCCTTTGATCAGACTGAGAAGCTTCAAGATCTCCATGGAGAGCTGGCAAAATTCCCACCTCCATCTAGTCATAATATTTAGATGCTGAAGGCCCAAGGGAAGAGGTCAAATGTGCTTTGGTCACTGGTGCAGATGCAGATAGCTGTATAGTATCTGCTTCAGATAGGGAAGGTGGCCCAGCTCCTAGTGTAGATGCCAGTGGTCCCAGAGAACCATGATCAGATGGAGACTGTCCCAAAGACCCTTGTACAGATAACAAAGATCCCACCACCTCTTGAGGACAATGGGATGTGGCTTGAGTTGCATTTTGTAGGGAGGAATGTTCTAAAGTCTTTGGAGCAAGTAAGGAAATGTTCTTAGTTCCTGGAGCAGAGAAAGAAAATACTTGAGACTCTACTCTATTGGACAGATGGTCAAGAACATTTGTGAGCATTTGGGATTCTTTTCCAACCTCTGGAGAAAAAGTGGAATGTTCTACATCCTTTACTCTAGATGTCAAAGAGCACAGAGTCTGTTTGTTAGGTGTGTTAATTTGCAGAGGCCCTTGGGTAGTTACAAAATGTTCTAGGGCCTGGGAAGTAGAAAAAGAAGGTTCCTGTGCATGTGGTGCAGAGGCAGTGTCTTTTGCATCTTCTCTGGCATATAACAGAGACCCCAGAGCTCCCAGACCACATGAGGAAGATTCCAAAACCTCTGTGATGAAAGGTTTATATGGAGTCAATGGAGAAGCTGATTTGGCTGGTTTCTCAAATGGAGAAATTTCTACATCTTTTCCCACATATGACACATGCCCAAGTTTCCTATGTTCTGATTCTGATGGTTCCATGAGCCCCGAAGAATATACCAAAATTCCTAGAGTCTCTTGGGTAGATGGTAAAGAATCAAACATCCCATGTGCTGATATGGACAGATCATCAGGTCCTTCAGCAGATCGCAAATGATCTAGAGTTTCTGGCGTCAAAGGGAAAGATTTGCAAGAACCTGGTTCCCTTGATAAATTTCCTCCAGCCTCTGGAGTTAATAAAGGTCCTTGAATGCCAGAGTCAGTTTGGACAGGTCCTAGAGGCCCTTGTGCAGGTAGTAGATGTTGGTGAGGGCCTTGGATCAATGAAGAAGGTCTCAAAGGCTCCTGTAAAGAAGTAGGAGGTTTCATTGACCTTTCAGGAGATGATACATTTTCAACTCTCCCTTTGGTGGATGATAATATTTCCAAAGCCCCTTGGGAAGATGATAATATTTCCCTAATCCCTTTTCCAGGCAAAGAATTTTCCAAAGACTTTTGGGCAAATGTAGTTCTTAGAGTTCCAGTGGCAGAGGAAGAAGATCCCACAACACTTCCAGCATATTGGGAGTTCTCTAGTGACTCATTTGCTAATGAGGAAAGTCCCATATGCTCCAGAGCAGATGATAAAGCTTCTAGATCCTCTGAAATACTTGGAACACTTTCCAGAACAATTTGTGAAGGTATCAAAGTTTTTTGTCCCTCCTTGGCAGATTGGCAAGATTTCAAATTCCCTTTTAAAGGCACTAAGTGTTCTTGAACCTCTAGGGTAGACAGTGGATTACCCAGAGACTCCTGTTTATATATAGAATGTTGTTCAGGGTGTTTGTCAGCTAACTCATATCCAGAACCCTTGAACCAGATAGAGAGGATTCCAGACCACCTGTGGCAGAAAGAGAATTTTTGACATGTTCAGAGTTAGATGACAAAATTTCAAGAGACTCTAGTGAAGATTTCAAACTTTCTTGAGTCCCCGGGTGGGTTGAAGAATGTTGAAGAGCTCCTTCACTAGGTGGCAAATGTTCTAAAGCATATTGGACACACTGAAGTTTTCCGGTAGCCCTTTTGGGAGATGGTGGGTTTACCAGAGCCACTTTTGCTGCTTCCGCATGTTGGATAGACCCTTGTTCCAATGTGGATAGTTCTGGAGCTTGTTGGGCAGACAGGGAAAGTCCCACATCCTCTATAGCAGATGGCAAATTTCTGAGAGTCCCTTGTGCATGTAAGGAAATTAAAACAGGATCATGATCAGATATCATAGATCCTGGAAACCCTGAGATACTTTTCAATTGTCCTGGAGATCCTGTGTTTTGTGAATATGTTCCCACATCCACTTTCACAGAGGACAATAGTCCCAGGGTCCCCTGGGAAGATATGAAAGGTGACATATCATCTAGAGAAGACAGAGAATGCCCTGAAGTTGCTTTTGTGGACTTGTAAATTTCTATAGGCTCTTGTGGAGACAGGGAATGTCCCACAGACCCATGGACTGAGACCACAGGGGCTATGCTACCTTCTAAGGGTGAGAGACTTCCCTGAAGCCCTTGTACAGATGGCATTGATGGTATGGCCTCTGAGCCCTATTGAGGTAATTCTAGAGTTCCATGAACTAGCAACAATGGGGAAGGGATTTCCTGAGACAGAGTTGAAAGTCCCTGAGCCTTTGGTAAGTGCTCAAGAAGCTCAAAGGCTGAAGGAGAATTTTCCAGATATTCATGTGTAGACGGTAGAAATTTTTGCAAGCCTTGTGCAGATTGGGAAGTACCAGCATTCCCCTGAGTATGTATGGAAAGATCCAGAGGCCTTTCTAGGGACAACAAGGGCTTTTGCAAAGGCACCCCAGGTGAGCATGAAGTTTCCAAAGAGCCCTGAGCAGGAGGGACATGTTCTAAAATCCCTTGTTCTGGTGAGGAATCTTCCTCATCTTCTGGGAGGTTGGGCAAATGTCCTGAATAACTTAATGAAGGTGGAAATTTTTCCTGAGGCCCTTGGGCAGATGGCAAAAGTTCTTTTGCTCCCTGGGTGGCCTGGGAACAATACAGGTCTCCTGGGGCAGATGGTGAATGTTCAAGAAACCCTTGGCAAGATGATGAAGTTCCTAGATACCACTGCTTAGATGTTGATGATATTGGAGACCCTGGGGGAGATGGAAAGTGTTCTGCAGCAAGAAGGCAGGAAGAGGCAGAAGGATCTTTAGATGGTTTGGAGGACATAGGAGATGTCAGATCCTCTTGTGTTAATGGCAAAGGTTCAAGATGTTTTTGTTTCCATTTGGCCTTTCCCTTAGACCCTTTGGCAGATAAGGAAGGTTTCAAGGCTCCCAAATCAGATTTAGAAATTGACAGATCCCTTTGGGTACAGGTAGAATTTTCTGGAGCCTTTGACAGAGATGGAGAATGTCCATGAAGGCCTGGGACAGATGGTAAATGACATAGACTCTTTGGGAAAGACAGAGAAGGCCCTCGAGCCTCTTGGGATGATATGGAATGTTCACGAGGCCCTTGGTTAGAATGGAAAGGTTCCACAGTCTTTTGTTCAGATGTGGAACATTGCAGGTCCTTTTGGACAGAGATAGAAGGCGTAGTGCTTACCTGAGGAGTACTTGTAGTGATTGATGTTTCTTTCAGAGCAGTAGAAGATGCACATACCCTTTTTGAGGAAGGGAGAAGTATGAAACTGCCTTTCTCAGATGAGGAAGTTCCGAAGTCCCCTTCATCAGAAGGCTCATCTCTCAACCTCTTTCTGGTAGAAATGGAACATCCAGGGCCCACTTGGGTAGAGGGAACATGTTTACTATTTCCCTCCTGAGAAGGGATATGCTTGAAACTCTCTTGTGTAGATGGGGAAGACGGTAAAGTGCCTTCATGAGAGGTGGTAGAACCTTGAGGCTCTTTCTCAGAAGGGAAAAGTGCTACTTTGTCAGGTGTACATGTGCATATTTTTACTACAGTTTCAGAATGAGGGAAAGTTTCTAGAACCTGTGTAGGTGTGGTATCCTCTAAAGTTTCCTGTGCATATGTTGTAGGTCTAAAATCCTCATGGTCAGCTAAGGAAGTTACTGGAGATCCTTGTGTAAATGTGGGAGTTTTAGGAACACTTTCTGCAGGTGTAGAAGACAATAAAGCCTTTTGTATAGGGATGTTAGGTTCTAGAGACAGTTTGATGGACAAAACAGATTCCAAGGGCCCTTGGGAAGATAAGGTAGAATTCAGAACCTTTGGAGTATTTGTTGAATGTTCTGGAGTCACTTGTGGGCATGTGGAAATACTAACATCCCTTTGTGCAGATGGGGAACAACCTATAGCCTCTTGTGTAGTTGTGACAGATTGTTGATACCCTTGAGGAGATAGAGAAACTTCCACAGCCTCCTGTGAAGAGTGGAGAGGTCCTGTGGGTGTTTGTGGGCAGGTAGAATCGAAGGAATCTCCTTCTCTCAGAACCCCTAGGGAATTTGATGCAGTTGCTAGAGACCTTTGTGTATGTTGAGAAGGTACAAGGGTCCCTTGGGTAGACTTGGGAGTGTGTAGCATTTCTTGTAGTTGTGTGGAACTCTCTAGGGCCTTCTCTGAAGATAGCAAAGGTTCTGGAATCCCTGATGTAGATGTAGATAGTTTTGTTTCAGCTTGGGTAGGCATGAGTGGTGTGAGGCCCACTTGGGGAATAGTGATAGGGCTTGGTCCCCCCTGTGCTGTAAGGGAAGATCCGAGCCCATTTTCTGGTGGAGGACATTTAAAGCCATCTTGATTTAAAGGGGAACTTATAAAATTCCCTTGGTCAGAGGAGGCAGGACTCAAGCTCACTTCAGCAGATACTGATTGCTTAGGGTCATTCTGGGGAGAGGGGAAACAGGCCTGGCTCTCTTCATGAGAGGGTATAACTCTCCAGTCATCTTTGTCAGCTGTCAAAGGTGTTAAACTCCTCCGGGGAGAGAGGATAGGACACATTCCATTTTGGGAAAATGAGCAATCACCGAGCACCCCTTTTGGAGAAAAACATTTGGAGCCCTCTTTGTCTAATGGGGCCTGCTGTAGGCCTCCTTGATCAGAAGGGGCTTGTCTAAAACTCTTTGGTAGAGAATTGGAATGATTGGTGACCCCTAGGCTAGAGGATGGACTTTTGAAAACCCTTCTGGAAAAGGAGACATGTTTGATTTTCCTTTCAGGAAAAGGGAGAGGTTTCTGGGATGCCTGGGAAGATATGGGCTGCCCCATAGACCCTTGATCACATTGGGTTCCTCCCAGAATTCCTCCGGTGGATAGGGGTAGTCCCTGGGCATCTTGGGAAGAAGTAGAGTATCCCAGAGCTCCTTGGGTAGGGGAGGAAGGTTGCAGAGAACCTTGAAATTGTGGGGAAATTACCAGTCCACTTTGGTCAGTGGAAGAGTCAGCAGAAGACGGCCCAGGCACTCTGTCATCCTCGTTGACCTTTTCACTGACATCCTCAGCACAGTGTCTTGGAGATGTTGCAGACACTCTGGTGCCCAAATGGTCAAAGTGCATAGGTTCTTCAAACACAGTATCCAGGCTTCTTTGCACCTTCCTAGGTCTGTGCACAGAAGTTGAGGCCACTCTTTTTCTGGTAGCAGGAGGTAAGACAGATGGTCTGGGTTCCCTGCTCAGTGGGTTACTCCTGCAGTCAGGAACCTCTGGAGAAAGTAGAACTTGTCCTTCCTTGATCTCTTTCAGCTCTTTTAAGGGATCCAGGGTCTTCTTACTTGATGTAGTCTTTATAAGAGCTCTAAGACTCCGCAGACTATCTGCAGTACCAGTGTAGGGAATTTTGGCTGCTTTGTCTTTATAAGGCTTTTGGCACCTGAACTTGTGCCGAGCCAGTCGAAGCACCCCCGGAGGTGCAAAGTCCCTCGGGAATTTGGTGCTGGTCAAGTATGTCTCCCATTGGGGTGCGCTGTCGTCAATCCCTTGGGAGACACTGAAGGGGGTCCCAGGCCCTTGGCCTCTGAAAGGGGTCCCAGGCCTATGAGGCAAACACTTCCTCCATTGGGATAGGATGTCATCATCCCATTGGGGGACCCAGAAGGGGGACCCTGGACGGGGTCCACTGAAGGGTGTCCCAGGCCGGGGAGGCTGGGAAAACTGTGGTCTCTGGTCAGAGTGTGATGGACCAGCTGAGGCTCGCTGGCCTCTCTCCACAGGTTTGGCCATTTAGCCAATAAAGCAGTTGAAAAATAAAAAGGGAAATTACCCCTTTCAAGGGGCAACGAATGTACTTGCCAAGGGTGACTCTCGGCAAGCAGCAGCAAAGCAATATCCTCAGAGAGAGGCTCTCCTTCCCGAGAACTGTGGACACGTCCGGTAGCCGAAGCGCACAGTACTAAAGTGACAGTTGGCCTCAGAAATCGAACAAAGCTCGAGAGCTGCACTTGGAATGGATGTCCTCGGGCCTGCAAGGGCCAGTCCTGAGCTGTCTCAGCTGGCGGTTCTGAGTGCACTAGCCAGGCAAACATCCAAGCTTTCTGAATGAGGAGGGCACCTTGGACCCTCTCTTCTTCATTAGGGTCGAGAGTGCTAGGTAGTCTGGTACCCACTGTCAGTGACCAGGATATGGACTATTGAAGAGGCAACATGATTGGGAAGGCAAGGGGGTGCTTGGGAGACTTTGCTTTCGGGTTCCTCTTACACCAGTCTGGTCCCGCTGTCAGGAGGTCGTCAGTGTTGCAGTCAGATCTGTTTGAGCCTCATAAATGAATGAAAAAGGGTGATCCAGGCGTTTGCTTCTCAGAGACTGTGGGGGCCAGGCAATCACTGGTTGTGCTAGGGAAAGAATAAGTAATAGTGCTTGAATAGAGCAGAGGATGTCTGCAACTGGTATTACAAATGGTATTCTGTATTTTAAGGATGACCTATCCTAGGATTTTCTAGTAAATTTTTGACAACTTCTGTTAACATCATTCTGTATGCTGAAATGCCTCTCTAGACTGCTTAATAGTACTTACTACAGTGCTATTATTATATAAATGATAGTATGTATGTATATATATATATGAAAATAAGGATAAGAAAAAATAATAATTTTATAGTACAAAAGCAAGTTGTTTTTCAAATACTTTTATCTGCTTTTGGCTAAGTTCACCAATTCAGAAAAGACACAGTTGGACTCCCTTATGTAGCCCTTATGGCCTTAAGCAATTGCTTTGTCTCACTTTACATGTTGGGTGCTATAACATTTACATATTTGATTGTTTTGGAAGGTCATATAATTTTCTTGAAGGCACAATATGGCTAATGGCTCATATTAGTAGCTCTGCATGGGCCATTCACTTCCATTCTAATGATGAAGCTGAAGTATAATTTTGGAAACCCTTAGACAAGTTGATTCTTTGAAAGGTCATGTTTATTGAGCATTTAATATACTGAGAGAGTGCAAATTTGAGGATATGGATGAAGATGTTATCTTACTGATAGAGAAACTTGCTTTGCTTGTTACACGTTTTTCCAATTTTAATTTGAGAACTTTTTGTTCTTGCTGGATGAAAGGTTCTTGTTTATTTATGTCAGTGCTATATCTGATTTTTGTGAAGTATTTCTGTCTCCCTTTGGCTACACAGACAATATGGCTTCAGAAGCATTGGGGGCACTTTTCTATCATATAATTATCTTCCCGTTATATTTAATTCAAAGATCTTTCCACATAAGTTTTTATCTTTTTGATTCAATTTATGTGATAAAAAGTTCCATTCAGAGATAATATCTTCCCTCTGCATTAAAATTCTTATAGGGAAAATTCTAGAAGACAATATGATTAGAATGCAGTTAAGATTTGGATCTACCTGATCCACATGTGCCTTCTGTAATTGCTCTTCAACCAAAGTTAATTCTTTCTCAATTTCTGCTGTTAATTCCCTTGGACTATTTAAGTCCTTGTCATCATCTAAGGTTTTGTTTAAATGAATTATTAGATCAGGTGTTATCCCAACAGCAGGTCGTAGATTGTAAATGTCTCCTAACAATCTTTGAAATCCATTAAGAGTCCAAAATCACTCTCTCTTAATTTGTGCTTTTTGTGTTCTAATTTTCTGTAAACCTAATTTATAACATAGGTAATTGATATAATCTCCTCTCAGCGTTTTTCAGGAATAATTTATAATCCCCATTTGTGCAAAAGTTTCTTTACTTCTTCAAACACTTTTTCTAAAGTAACAATATTTGAATCAGATAGCAAAATGTCATCCATATAATAGTAAATTATAGACTTATGAAGTTGTTTACACATTATTTCCAATGACTGACTTACAAAATATTGACACAGAGTGGAAGTTGTTACAAGTAGTTACTGTGGGGCAAATTTTTCTCTGTCCTATTAAAAATAGTGAAGATACTATTTTTTAAATCAATAACTATAAGAGACCATCCATTAAGCAATAGGGAAGGCAAAGGAATTCCAGATTTTGGAGGGCTCATTGGTTAAATTACCTTATTGACAGCTCTTAGATATGTCACCACCCTTTATTTTCTAGATTTCTTTTTAACAACAAATACAGAAGAATTCCAAGGGCTGTTTGGTTTTTCAATATGATGAGCATCTAGTTGCTCCTGTACCAGCTATTCTAAAGCCTACAGTTTCTCTTCTGTTAAAGGCCATTGTTTAACCCATATTGGTTCCTCAGTTAACCATTTTAAAGGTAGGGCCACTGGTACCTCTGAAGGTTTCCTAGTTGTTTTGTGTTCTTGTACAGCCTGAAGGGCTGGTGACCTCATGTTTCTGGAATTGCAAAAAATGTTAATTTGGGTATTCCATTGCCACAGCAGGTCACAGCCCCATACATTCACTGTGACATTAGCTACATATGGCTTTAGACTTTCTCTCTGTCTTTCTAGTCCTATTCATTCAATCTCATGTTTTGTTTCACTTGAGATAGGGTTCCAATTTTTAGAAATTGAGCATCTGCCTCTTGAAGAAGCCAATCCAGATGCCAAGATTATGGAGTAATGATATGAAAATGATAGTCACATCTGTGCCTGTGTCCAACCATCCTTCAATTATAATCTTATTTATTTGTATTATTAGTTATGGTCTTTAATCATTTTAAAAAGTCTGCCAAAATATGCATTTCCTACTTTCTATTGGAATTTTTATGTTATTCTCCATGATTATTTGGTATTCCAGATAAGCATGGAATTTTACAGAAGGCACTAGGTTTATTATTTTTCCTGAAGAGACATGTCCTCTGCAGCCACTGGAAATGACTGGACTCTATTTGACCTGGGGGCCTGTGAGAGATTTCAATAGTAACAGGTTGCCCTGTCTGTTCTTTGTTAATCTACATTCAGTGGTCCGATGTGGACTTTGTCACAGCTTCTACATAATCCAGAAGATTGAGACCTTCTATTTTTGTCATTCCTGGGGGGGGGTACATTATTTATAGGAATGCTTTGCTTTGTGTACAATCCTTCTCAGATGTCCTATTCTACCATGATTAAAACATTTGGCATTTTGATGTCTCTTTATGCCTTTGGAAACTGTTTCTCCTACTCAAGCCTCAGTATTATAGTCAAATGCCTCTACATTCATTTATGCAGGGTCCATTTATCCATTGGTGCTGATCTAATCTTTAAAGGCCCAACACTCTTTCTCCATTCTAAGTTGGCATTTTCAAATCAGAGTTTCCATAAGTATGTGTCTAGCATCTGGGTCTATTATTCCTATTTGTACAACCTTAGTTAATCTTTGCAAAAAGGCACTAAGGGATTCTCTTTGGCCTTGTTTAACCCTAGTATATGATTAAATTCTTTTTCTTATTTCTTGAATCCTGTTCCAAGCATTTAAGGCTTCTTTGTAGCATAGGGACAAGATTTGTTCATTCAAAAGAGCTTGAGCCTGTGAGTCAGCATAAGTGACCTCACTAAGAATTTGATCTTAGGAAGCCTCAAGTCCTTTTGCTTTTTCCGCTTGGTCTAAAATTTTTGCCTCTTCTTACTAGTAACATTTCCATAGTAATTGTGGTACTTCTTCCAGAACTGTTGAGACTAGTTGAAGCAAATTGTGTAGGGTAGACTTATAGCTTAAAGCCCAAGTCTTTACCATCTCCCAAGCAAATAGTAAAGTTATGATACTACGACCTACTTAATTTCTTTTAGATTGTTCTTACCTATAGGTTTCAATTTATATTCTTTGAATCATTTGGATAGTTAGTACTTGACGGTTAGTCAGAGGTGATTTTGGGGTAAGTAGTTAAAACCCTTAGTAAGTCATCTCTGACTCTGACATGTACTGGTAATGCTAAATTCTGCCCTTGTACCTTCTTTCCCTGCTCATCAGTTCTGATAATTTCCTCAATCATTTGAAATCTTTTTACCAATGTCTTTTGTAAATCCTGCATCTCTTGATCTGTGAATATTTCTAATAATTTTATCAACTCAAATAACTTATGATTCTCATTCTGCATATTTGATTCCAAGATACATCTCATCCTTGGATATTATTTGAATGGTGTGCAGATTGTCTTCCTGGAGAGATATTCTATTTGCTAACCTATTGTAATGTTTTAACAGATTTTGATTGTCAAATCCAACAGTATGAATTCTTTCAGATAATTTCTAAGCATTCCTTGACATGAATTGAATTTTGTCTGTCAAATTCATGTTAGCCATTTCAATGGTATTAATTTTTCAGAGACTTTTGATTTTCAATAGTATCAATCCTGTCAGCTAACTGTTCATTATTAGTCTGAAAAGACTGTAACAATTGTAAAAGTGCCTCATTTTGGCTCTGTTATCAAACCACATTTTAAGGATATAATATGAACAACAAAGATAAGTTCCAATATCAAATAAATGGATATATCAGAAAAATCATATAAGCCTTGTAGAATAACATCCATAGTGTAAACAAAAAGGTTATTAAATTCATGGGTGACAATATTGTCTGCAATTATATAACTTTAAAATTTATTGATTTATTTATTAATCAAATAACTTACTTCTAATATGAGATTTCAGTAAATTGTTATAGTTGTAATAATATTTATTGTTCAGGTGGTGTTGTGGTTGTAGACATGTGGCAGAGAGATGTGACTGGTGGTGAAGTGAACAGCCCTGCTTAAATACTGACAAATATTCTTGACAAATTAAGAGCAATTAAGTTGATTCTGTACAGGGAGGTTTTTGGTGGCCAGAATATCAAGGAACCCAGACCTCGCTGGCAAGGATCACAAATCAGAAGCTGCACAAGTTACTGCATAGCGGGGAAAGTAGTGGGGTGGGGGTAAAGCATGTGTGAGCCTTGAAAATTGACAAGTTGCTTTGCAGCAGGCCCACCAAAAGTTTAGCTCTGCTGCGGTGGGATTTTGGAAAAAAAAAAAAAACACTTAGCAGGTAAACTCAAGCCAGGCATGCATGTGTGGGAGACCTTCGGCCATGGACCTTTTGTGCTGGTCTCAGCAGGCTTGGAATTGGGATCTGTGTGAGTACCAGATGTAGCCCCACACTAGCACAGAATGGAGTACAATAAAGGATTCTTTATTTAGGAGTAGAATCACAGATAAACAGGCCTCTGCACAAGCAGGGAACAGGAACCAAATCCAACAGCCAAGAGAGAGGCATGCAAGCTTTATTTGCATTTATAGTACAAGAGGCTACACCCAAGTGGGCAGGTATATTAAAGGCTATTGGCTGAAGGAGTTCCCATAACAAGTATCTTTACCATGAAACTCATGGGAGTAGAGCCAATAGCCACTCTTCAGTAAGAAGTGATTTAATTAAATATTTTCCTTCAATATTTATAAACACCATTTAAAGATATAGTTGACAATAAAAACCAATCCTATTTTTAAATTATCACTTATTGTTGTCACATAAGTGTATATTTATATATGAATATGTATGGATGCATGCCATTCCAAGACTATATGGAAGTCAGAAGAAACTTGTGGAGTTTGTTCTCTTCTTCCACATTATTGAGACAGAATCTCCCCTTTTCTGCTACTTTGTGTCATTCAGGCTATCTGGCTCATGAGTCTCCAGGCAAGTCTTTTGTCTTTGTCTCCCATCTCACAAGAAGTGCTTGGATTGCATATGCACACCACTGGATGATGTGGGGTTCCCCTCTGCATACTGTGAATGCCATTGGTTAATAAAGAAACTGGCTTGGCCTAATAGGGTAGAACAAAGCTTGGTGGGGGAACTAAACTGAATGCTGGGAGAAGAAAGGGATAGTCAGGGAGAAGCCTTGTAGACCTGCTAGAAACAGACACCAGAACTTTAACTGGTAAGCTGCAGCCACATGGTGATACACAGATTAATGGAGGTGGGTTAAATTAATATGTAAGAGCTAGCCAATAAGAAGCTAGGGCTAATGGGCCAAGCAGTGTAATTAAAACAGTTTCTGTGTGGTTATTTCAGTTCTGGGTGGCTTGGACAAACAAGTAGCCTCCTTCAACTAAGCTTTGTGCTTACATGGGTAACTACATCCACATAAAAACCTGAGAAAGCTTTTAAAGGAATTCTAGACACACAAAAACAGAGTTAAGCATGGTTTGGTAGTGGTGTTTTTCTGGGTTGGCTCTGTTTGCTAGAAGCAATCAGACGCATGACTCATATAGGAGTCATGTGGTAGCAGGAAAAAAAAAGTTGTGGTTTTAAGATACCGGCTTTCTGGGCCATGCTGCCAGCCTGAACTTTAACTCTTTCTAGAGGTCTGGCAATGGAGCATTTAAATGGGTTTTGTGAGAAGAGTGCTACAACTTGCTTAATGACAACATAGACTGGCTGTGTGCCTAAAAATGGTGCAATATACATGGCTCTCAGAGGCAGTGAACAGCTCCACCATGCTGGATTGGGTGGGGCAAGCAGGAAGGGCCATATTATCCCTAGTAACTTAGATTCTTAAGAAACACTTAGCATTTTAAGAAGTGCTTCTGGTCAGAAAATAATTACAGATGCACAATAAAGATAAATCCAGTGAAATAGACTTCTAAATGAGACACAGTGTGTTTAAAAAAATGTACATAGGCTTGGGAGAGAGAAGAAAAAGAGTATAGCAAGTTAGAAAAAGAAGTAAATGATTCATAAAAAATGAAACAAGGTCTTTAAAGAGACAGACTACAGACAGTCAGAGATTAAAGGAGTAAAGATAATAAAGTAAATATTAAAAAGTAATAGAGTAAGAAAAATAAGCCATGTAAAGATAGAAAATTCACAGAGAGTCTGGATTATGTATATTATTATGTTTTCTTTGAATTTTTTGACTGTGAAGGAGCTAAGTACACAGAGATATTTCATTGTACAGGTCACTAAGCTAAACTAACAACATAAAGGTATCTTGACTTTAAAATTTGAGTCTAAGTATATGTTGCTTTGAAAAAAGGTTCTTCTTTTATTTTCACAGAGGATGAGAACCTGTGGATTGCTTCCAGAACAATATGGTTTGATGCACCAAGACTCCCTGAAATGTCACTGTAAACACTCCCCCACCAAATTATTTTGCCCAACTGCTAACTGAGATGAACCTAGTACACATGATATACCATAAAATACCTGATTAACTGCATCCCCAATCAGCAGGAAGAGGTCTAGAGAGCTATGCCCATATTCCCAAATATTGTTTATAAATATTTCTTTACATTTAAAGGGGGATATGCTATAGAGATTTGCTTTGGTATGGATCTTGGTCTATTGATGCAAATTTAAAGTCAATTTTGTTAAATTTATATTTCTGCTCTTCATTAAGGTATTGTGTTTGTCCAGCTCATTTAAAAATGTAATTACATATAATAAATGTAATGTATAACTAAGAAATATAGGTTAATAGATAATCATCTATAATAGTCTAGCTTGTAGTCATGTTAGTTAGATTTTGTAGATGTACAAAAATGTATTTCAGATGGATAGTTATTTTTCAAACCTTTCAAGGACTACAGAATATGGCATTTAAATGTTTAAGTACTTAGGACTTTTCATGACAGTGAGACACATCTGTGCCTAGCAGCACCAAGATACTTCATGGAGATTTTTAAAAGCCATTTGGGCAAGAAACTGCTCTTGCCTAGATTGCTTGATGAACTAGACATGGAGAACCCCCAAAAACATGACTGCTGAGCTTGCCTAAAGGTGAGAAAGGGCCTTCGGGTTTCCGACTACATGAAAGAGTCTGCCAGACGTTCTGCAGGACACAGAAGAAAGCAATCGATGGACTCTGCCAGTACAAGGCAAAAGAGATCCTCAAATTTCCTGCTTCATGGAAAAGACTGCCAGACACTATGGGCCTGTAAGATGATGATGGATGCCCCAGTGGTACAGAAGAATTTTGGTTGACAGTACAGGCAGCAAGATGTCTCTGTCAATTCTAGAGTTTTGGAAATGCTTACAATGAACTTGCTGCTTACTTAGGTAATATTATGTCCTTCTGGAAACTTTGATGGAGTTGAAGAATAGATATAGTTTTCCTTAGTCAAGATAATAGTCTAACTGTAATTCTTGATAACTGCTTTGTTATATGTAATTTTACTATGTTAAAGTTAAAACATTCATTTTAATTTAAACAGAAAAGGGGAATGATATGAGATTTCCCTCTGTATGTTGTGAATACCATTTGTTAATAAAGAAACTGGCTTTGCCTGGTAGGGTAGAACTTACCTAGGTAGGGAAAACTTAACTGAATGATGGGAGAAGGATGGCAGCATCAATGAGAAGCCATGTACCCCATTGGAGACAGATGCCAGAACTTTAGCTGGTAAGTCACAGCCACGAGGCGATACACTGATTAATGGAGATGGGTTAAATTAATATGTAAGAGCTAGCCAATAAGAAGCTAGAGCTAGGCATAGCGCCTCCCTGCCCAGCCTGCTAGGACACTGGGACCGAACCGGGAGGACAAAGGGGTGGCCGGTAGCTCCTTTGTTCCCATAGCCTGCCCGCAGGGAGCGGGGTGGGCCCTTTGTTCCCGAGCTAACCAGGCAGTGCGGAGTTTCGATCTGGGCACCGAGTGAAACATCATTGTGGTGAGTGAGTGCTGCGGCAGCTGGGAACATACCTCAGCCCGCCCACACTTCCAGGCTATCCTACAGGGGCTATACTGCCCAAACCGCCTCTCTATTTCTATCCCATTCAGCTTACATCCAGATCCCCACACCCCCTGTCTCCCTCCCTCTCTCCCTCCTTTGGGGCATAGCGCCTCCCTGCCCAGCCTGCTAGGATGCTGGGACCGAACCGGGAGGACAAAGGGGTGGCCGGTAGCTCCTTTGTTCCCATAGCCTGCCCGCAGGGAGCGGGGTGGGCCCTTTGTTCGCAAGCTAACCAGGCAGCGCGGAGTTTCGATCTGGGCACCTAGTGAAACATCATTGTGGTGAGTGAGTGCTGCGGCAGCTGGGAACATACCTCAGCCTGCCCACACTTCCAGGCCATCCCACAGGGGCTATACTGCCCAAACCGTCTCTCTATTTCTATCCCATTCAGCTTACATCCAGATCCCCACACCCCCTGTCTCCCTCCCTCTCTCCCTCCTTTGGGGCATAGCGCCTCCCTGCCCAGCCTGCTAGGACGCTGGGACCGAACCGGGAGGACAAAGCAGTGGCTGGTAGCTCCTTTGTTCTCATAGCCTGCCCGCAGCGAGCGGGGTGGGCCCTCTGTTCGCGAGCTAACCAAGCAGCGCGGAGTTTCGATCTGGGCACCGAGTGAAACATCATTGTGGAGAAACATCTCTGGGGAGTGACATCACTGGGAAGGTACATCAGTGGGCAAGAAGACCTGATCCTGTAAAAGAAGATCCAAAAGGGAGTATTGGGAGGAAGAGATGGGCAGACGCCAATGCAGGAATTCTCCCAACAATCTGAAAAACAACACGAAACCACCAGAAGCCAGTGACCCCACAACAGGAGGACATGAACACCTTAATCAAGAAGAAGTAGAAAAAACTGACTTCATGAAAGTGATTGACACCCTTAAACAGCATATAAAAAACGCCCTTATGGAAATGGATGAGAAGTATAATAGAAAGTTTGAGGAATTGAGTAAATCAGTGAATGATACCCTAGGAAACCAAGGAAAAACAATCAAGCAGATAAAGGAAACAGTTCATGACTTGAAAACTGAAATGGAGGCAAAGAAGAAAACACAAACAGAGGGCCGGCTGGACATGGAAAATCTAGGTAAACGAATAGAGACTACAGAATCAAGTATAACCAGCAGAATACAAGAGATAGAAGAAAGAATCTCAGATTCTGAGGATAACATAGAGAAAATAAACACTCTGATCAAAGAAAACAGCAAGTCCAACAAACTCATATCACAAGACATTCAGGAAATATGGGACACAATAAAAAGACCAAACCAAAGAATAATTGGAGTAGAAGAAGGAGAAGAAGTGCAGCTCAACGGTCCAGAAAATATACTTAATAAAATTATAGAAGAAAACTTTCCCAAACTGAAGACAGATGTACCTATGAAGGTTCAAGAAGCATACAGAACACCAAATAGGTTGGATCAAAAGAAAACATCCCCTCGCCATATAATAATCAAAACACAAAATATACAGAATAAAGAAAGAATATTAAGAGCCGCAAAGGAAAAATGCCAAGTTACTTATAAAGGTAAACCTATCAGACTTACACCTGACTTCTCTATGGAAACCATGAAAGCCAGAAGGTCCTGGATAGATGTTCTCCAAAAACTAAGAGACCACGGATGCAAGCCCAGACTACTATATCCAGCCAAACTTTCATTCACTATAAATGGAGAAAAAAAATTATTCCAGGATAAAAACAAATTTAAACAATACGTAGCCACAAATCCAGCCTTACAGAAAATAAGAGAAGGAAAATCACTAACCAAGGAGTCCAACAATGACCACAATAACTCACACATCTAGAGACTCTTCACCAGCGCAAATCAAAGAAGGAAAACACACAAAACCTACTACTAAAAAAGTGACCGGAGTTAACAACCACTGGTCATTAATATCACTTAATATCAATGGGCTCAACTCACCTATAAAAAGGCACAGGCTAAGAGATTGGATAAGAAAACAGGATCCAACATTCTGCTGTCTACAAGAAACACACCTCAACCACAAAGACAGGCACCTACTCAGAGTAAAGGGCTGGGAAAAGGCTTATCAAGCAAATGGACCTAAGAAACAAGCAGGTGTGGCCATACTAATTTCTAACAAAGTTGACTTCAAACTTAAATCAATCAGAAGAGATGGAGAGGGACATTTTATACTCATAACAGGAACAATTCATCAGGAAGAAGTCTCAATCCTGAATATCTATGCCCCTAATATAAAAGCACCCACGTACGTAAAAGAAACATTACTAAAACTCAAGGCAGCCATCAAACCGCACACACTAATAGTAGGAGACTTCAACACTCCTCTCTCACCAATGGACAGGTCAATCAGACAGAAACCTAACAGAGAAATTAGAGAATTAATGGAGGTAATGAAGCAAATGGACTTAACAGACATCTATAGATTATTCCACCCAAAGAGGAAAGAATATACCTTCTTCTCTGCAGCTCATGGACCTTCTCGAAAATTGACCACATACTTGGTAACAAAGCGAACTTACACAGTTACAAAAAAATATTAGTAACCACCTGTGTCTTATCAGATCACCATGGATTAAAGTTAGAATTCAACAACAATGCTACCCCCAGAAAGCCTACAAACTCATGGAAACTGAACAGTCAACTACTGAACCATACCTGGATTAAGGAAGAAAGAAAGAAAGAAATTAAAGTCTTCCTTGAATTCAATGAAAATAAAGAAACAACATACTCGAACTTATGGGACACAATGAAAGCAGTCCTGAGAGGAAAGTTCTTAGCACTAAGTGCCCACCTAAAGAAAACAGAGAAAGCACATACTGGAGACTTAACAGCCCACTTGAAAGCTCTAGAAAAAAAAGAAGCAGACTCACCTAGGAGGAGTAGAAGACTGGAAATAATCAAATGAGGGCTGAAATCAACAAAATAGAAACACAGAAAACAATCCAAAGAATCAATGAAACAAAAAGCTGGTTCCTGGAGAAAATCAACAAGATTGATAAACCCCTATCCAAACTAATCAAACGACAGAGAGAGAATTTGCAAATTAATAAGATCAGAAATGAAAAGGGGGACATAACCACAGACACAGAGAAAATTCAGAGAGTCATTAGATCTTACTACAAAAGCCTGTATGCCACAAAACTGGAAAATGTAAAAGAAATGGACGCTTTTTTAGACAAATACCATCTACCAAAACTAAACCAGGACCAAGTGAACAATCTAAACAGACCTGTAAGTCGTGAAGAAATAGAAGCTGTTATCAAAAACCTCCCTACCAAAAAAAGCCCAGGACCAGATGGTTTCAATGCAGAATTCTACCAGAACTTCCAAGAAGACCTAATACCTATACTCCTTAATGTATTCCACAATATAGAAACAGAAGGGTCATTACCAAATTCCTTTTATGAAGCCACAATTACTCTGATACCAAAACCACTCAAAGACTCAACCAGGAAAGAGAACTACAGGCCAATCTCACTCATGAATATCGATGCAAAAATCCTCAACAAAATACTGGCAAATCGAATCCAAGAACACATCCGAAAAATTATCCATTTTGATCAAGTAGGCTTCATTCCACAGATGCAGGGCTGGTACAACATACGAAAATCTATCAGTGTAATCCAGCATATAAATAAACTGAAAGAAAAAAACCATATGATCATTTCATTAGATGCTGAAAAAGCATTTGACAAAATTCAACATCCATTTATATTAAAAGTCTTGGAGAGATTAGGGATACAAGGGTCATACCTAAATATAATAAAAGCTATATACAGCAAGCCGACAGCTAACATCAAATTAAATGGAGAGAAACTCAAAGCCATCCCACTTAACTCAGGAACACGGCAAGGCTGTCCACTCTCGCCATACCTCTTCAATATAGTGCTTGAAGTTCTAGCAATAGCAATAAGACAACATAATGGGATCAAGGGGATTCGAATTGGAAAGGAAGAAGTTAAACTTTCGTTATTTGCAGATGATATGATAGTGTACATAAGCGACCCCCAAAACTCCACCAAAGAACTTATACAGCTGATAAACAGCTTTAGTAATGTGGCAGGATACAAGATCAACTCCAAAAAATCAGTCGCCCTCTTATACACAAAGGATATGGAAGCAGAGAGGGAAATCAGAGAGGCTTCACCATTCACGATAGCCACAAACAGCATTAAATATCTTGGGGTAAATCTAACCAAGGAAGTGAAAGATTTATTTGACAAGAACTTTAAGGCATTGAAGAAAGAAATTGAAGAGGATACCAAAAAATGGATGGATCTCCCTTGCTCTTGGATTGGGAGGATCAACATAATAAAAATGGCAATTCTACCTAAGGCAATTTATAGATTCAATGCAATCCCCATCAAGATCCCATCAAAATTCTTCACAGATCTGGAGAAGACAATAATCAACTTTATATGGAAAAACAAAAAACCCAGGATAGCCAAAACAATCCTATACAATAAAGGATCTTCTGGAGGCATTACCATCCCTGACTTCAAACTCTATTACAGAGCAACAGTAATGAAAACAGTGTGGTACTGGCATAAAAACAGAGAAGTCGACCAATGGAATCGTATAGAAGACCCGGATTTTATCCCACAAACCTATGAACACCTCATTTTCGATAAAGGAGCTAAAAGTATACAATGGAAGAAAGAAAGCATCTTCAACAATTGGTGCTGGCACAACTGGATGTCAACCTGTAGAAGAATGAAAATAGACCCATATCTCTCACCGTGCACAAAACTCAAGTCCAAATGGATTAAAGACCCCAATATCAGCCTGAACACACTGAACCTGATAGAAGAGAAAGTGGGAAATACCCTACAACAGATGGGCACAGGAGATCGCTTCCTGTGTATAACCCCAGAAGCACAGACATTAAGGGCAACATTGAATAAATGGGACCTACTTAAACTGAGAAGCTTCTGTAAAGCAAAGGACATGGTCACTAAGACACAAAGGCAACCTACTGACTGGGAGAAGATCTTCACCAACCCCACAACAGACAAAGGTCTGATCTCCAAAATATATAGAGAACTCAAGAAACTAGACTTTAAAATGCTAATTAACCCAATTAAAAAATGGGGCACTGAACTGAACAGAGAATTCTCAACAGAAGAATTTCAAATGGCCAAAAGACACTTAAGGTCGTGTTCAACTTCCTTAGCAATCAGGGAAATGCAAATCAAAACAACTTTGAGATATCATCTTACACCTGTCAGAATGGCTAAAGTCAAAAACACCAAGGATAACCTTTGCTGGAGAGGCTGTGGAGGAACGGGTACCCTCATCCATTGCTGGTGGGAATGCTATCTTGTGCATCCACTGTGGAAGTCAGTGTTTTGGTTTCTCAGGAAATTCGGGATCAACTTACCCCTGGACCCAGCAATACCACTCTTGGGAATATACCCAAGAGATGCTTTATCAAATGACAAAAGCATTTGTTCAACTATGTTCATAGCAGTATTATTTGTAATAGCCAGAACCTGGAAACAACCTAGATGCCCTTCAATGGAAGAATGGATGAAGAAAGTATGGAATATATACACGCTAGAGTACTACGCTGCGGTAAAAAACAATGACTTCTCGAATTTTGCATGCAAATGGATGGAAATAGAAAACACTATCCTGAGTGAGGTGTCCCAGACCCAAAAAGATGAACATGGGATGTACTCACTCATAATTGGTTTCTAGCCATAAATAAGGACCACGGAGTCTACAAGAGGTGAACCTAAAGAAGCTAAGTAAGAAGGTGAACCCAAGGAAAAACATATAGTTGTCCTCTTGGCTAAGGGAAGTAGACCAAATTTCCGGGGAGATAATGGGATCTTGGGGATGGGGTGGGATGTGTGTAAAGGGAGATGGGGAGAGAAAAGGTAGAAGGGAAGGAGGGGGGACTTGGGAAACAGGAGAATTGGGATAAAGGAAAGGTGGATAGGGGAGCACGGAACCACAATTCTTAGTTAAGGGAGCCAGTTTAGGGTGGGCAAGAGACTTGACCCTAGAGGGGCTCCCTAGTGCCCAAGATGAGGTTCCCAGTTAGTTCCTTGGGCAGCTGAGGATTGGGAACCTGAATTGACCCTATCCTAGAGCAATACTGACGAATATCTTGCATATCATCATAGAATCTTCATCTGGTGATGGATAGAGATAGAGACAGAGACCCACACAGGAGTACTGGACTGAGCTCCCAAGGTCCCAAGGAGGAGCAGAAGGAGGGAGAACATGAGCAAAGAATTCGGGACCATGAGGCGTGCATCCACCCACTGAGACAGTGGAGCTGATCTACGGGGAGCTCACCAAGGCCAGCTGGACTGTGACCGAAAAAGCATGGGATAAAACCGGACTCTCTGAACATGGCGAACAATGAGGGCTGATGAGACACCAAGGACAATGGCAGGGGGTTTTGATCCTACTTAATGTGCTGGCTTTGTGGGAGCCTAGCCAGTTTGGATGTTCACCTTCCTAGATATGGACGGAGGGGGGAGGACCTAGGACTTACCACAGGGCAGGGAACCCGGACTGTTCTGTGGACTGGAGAGGGGGGGGGGGGGAGAGGAGTGGGGGGAGGGGGAGAAGGGTGGGAGGAGGGGGAGAAGGGTGGGAGGAGGGGAAGGGAAATGGGAGGCTGGGAGGAGGTGGAAACTTGTTTTTTTGTTTATGTTTTTTTTTCTTCTTTTCGCAATAAAAAAAAATTTTAAAAAAAAATCAGAAAAAAAAAGAAGCTAGAGCTAATGGGTCAAGCAGTGATTTAATTAATACAGTTTCTCTGTGGTTATTTCAGTTGTAGGTGGCCTGACAAACAAGTGGCCTCCTTTAACAACTGCATCTGTCATTTTGTGATTATTGGGACTCACATTATGGTCCTCAGCTTTCTCAGCAAATGGTCTTACTTGACATACCATCTAAACTAATCAACTTTAGAATTTATTTTAAACATGGAATAAATGTGAAATAATACTATAAAACATATGCATTATTTATGTGGAATAAATTGAAAGAGTAATATAAAATATATGCAATTATTTATACCATTTGGATTACATGCAAGAAGGAAATGATCTTTCACTATCTGGCCAGTGGTTCTCCAGGCAGTATGGGAAACTGGTGGAATATCATTTCTTCCAGTGGCCTCTAGTGCACAAAAAGAATATGCAGTTTTATTGTTCTTATCTTTGTTTCCAACCATTGTTCTCAGGCTAAAGTCTGGAGTTTTGAAATCAAGTGCTGAGGCCAACCTTGAAAGACTACAGTGTTGTCCAGTAGGAGTGTTTGGAAGAGTGTCTCTTAAAGGCAAGCCAGAGACAAGTGCCACTGTTCTGGATAGTCTGAATTTAGCTTAACATTTCTGCAATTTAGTGTACTTATTGGCTTGACTTAATTGTTTTATTTTTATTACTTTAAATAATAAACACACAATATAAATTATGAACTAGACATTTTTCTAATCATGTTATGTTTACTAATCCATGCAATCAATACTTCAAACAATGTTTTGGTAAGCATTGTTTTTTTCACATTTCACAGATGCAAGGAAAGTGAAATGGGCTAAGGACTAGACTACAAATTACACAAACAAAATTATTCTCTTCTTATTCTTAAATATTTTCATTTTCAAGGTTTTCAGTATATTTATACAGAGATACATCTATTTCAGAAAATAATATGACCATTAAAGAAGCAGAACTCTTCAAAGAAAGAACGAAAAGAATGTAAAGGTTAGATTAAAAGTCAATTTGCATAAATCATTAAGATGCAATCCTATTTTGAAGACCAGATTTCAGACCCCAATGAGCAATATGAACAAATCTATTGATTGAAAGTTGCATTGAAAATACTGCAAGCAGTGAGCAGACAGGCTTACATTATATTAATGGGAGCATTACTAGTGAATTAAAATGTAAACTGCTAGTAGCACTCAGAAGCTGATTTTATTTTTATTGCAGTACAAATTAGATTATTAAACAGAGGTCTTGTTCAGCCATGAAATGTGGGTAGACTGTTTAATAGTATTCATGCGGATAACATTTCTAATTAAGCATGGGGTGGTCATTACACTGAATTTAAAAATATAAATGGTCAGAACTTTATGCTACTACCTCCTTAGTGGGACTTACCTCCTCACGCGTTTGCTGTAACGTAAATATGACTACTTTTTTTGCTGTAGGAAATAAGATTAAGCAAAAGCAGAATAAGAAAAGGTGTCACTTCTCTGCCGTGTCACAGTAGGGTTATGATTTTAAATTCTACTAAAGGAAATGGTACAGCATAATATTAACTTAACTTTTCAATACGTTTATGACAATCCTCAAGTCATCTGTTGAAATTAATCTGCAAATCTGAGACTTCAAGACATCATCAAGAAAGCCTAAAAATAGAAAAAGAGAGGATCAAATTCTTAGCTTTTAATGTCCATCTAGTGCAGCGGTTCTCAAAGAGGGTGGTTTTGCTCACCCAAGGGCACTTCTTCTGTCTCTTAGTGTGGATGTTGTTATTCACATATAGTGTGTATAGGTCAGGGAGGCTGATAGTCATGTAATCCCCAACAAGGAATTAAGTGAACCCAGATCACAGTGATTTGAAGGTTAAGAGACCTCAATCTCGAGATTTTTTTTGAAAAATCTGCATACTCTTTAAAATATTTATCTTAGTTCTACTGAGTATATATGCTGTGTCAGTTCCTGGGAAGATGTGAGCAAACATCCAGTCACCTGGCTTAGACCATCAGGGATCAACACAAGAAATGATTCCATCAAAATCTAGTTTCACCAAAATGAATGGAAGCTAAAACCCTAGAGCTCTCTGCATAACTTCTCATCAGTTCACCTGGTAGGATGGGCTCCTTTCCCTAGCAGCTATTACTGCTTGTGTCTTCTTGGCAAGGACTTTGTGGATCTTGGAAACTTAAGGAGCTTCTGAACACTATATTTTTTTAAGCATCCTGAGCCTTGCAAGCTTCATTTACTTCCTGAGTCTTACTTGTATAGTGATAAAGGTGAGCAGGCTTGTTTTTCGTCCTGCTCGGCTCCTGCATGGCTAGCTTTACACCCGAAATAACAACACACAAATTGTATTCTTGGTCACCAGCTAGCTTTACCCAAAATAATTACACAGAAACTGTATTCTTTTAAATACTGACTGGCCCATTATATCTAGCCTCTTCTTGGCTAACTCTCATATCTTGCTTAACCCATTTCTAATAATCTGTGTACCACCACGAAGTGGTGGCTTACCGGGAAAGATTCAGCATGTCTGACCTGGCGGCTGACTCCATGGTGACTTCCTTACTTCCCTTCTTCCCAGCATTCTGTTCTGTCTACTCCGCCCACCTAATTTTCTGCCCTATCATACTTGTATCCTGAAAGGCAAGGATTTGCATATTTAAAGAAAATAACTATACCTCAAGATAGGTGCCAGGTAAGAACTTAAGAGACTTGGGTACATAAGATAATCTACAATTCCATGAATATGTGTAGTTTAATTTATATTTCATAATAAAAACATTTTATATCAACTTGTACTGATAAAAAATGAGAGTCCGGGCTTAGTTCTTAGAAGACAGTTTTATTCTAGAATTGACTTCCTTAACTACCCTGGTGAACTTCTAGGACTTGAATTAGAACAATTTTGCCAGGAGACCACTTTTTGGAAAAAATTTAAAAGATTTATTATGCCTTCAGGAAACAAAGTTTATGCCATCAAGAAATGCACTCTAATAAAAAAAAGCCAATAATATAATTATATAAGTGATAAGTTTTGATCACCTTGGGAAACTAATAAAATGAACAGCTAGAAGGTGATAATTCCAAGTGACACATATGGAGATACAAACCTTTGATGGGTTTTAGGGTATATGAGACAATTTTTAACCTGGATTTCAACGACCATGGTATATCACTAGCTTAGGACATCAATACACAGAGTTTTAACTGACTGTTGCCAAGATAACGTCTGTTATCTGGACCCCTGTGCTCTTCATTGTAATCCGTCTTTATCTCAAAGTGACACATGAGAGTGGAAACATTTTTAATTATGCTATAAAGGCAAAGTGAACGTCCAAGAAGCTGCTGCAGATTGTTTTTGGCATTAAAGAGATGATGTCATCTGTAAATGTGAGTGTATTGACTAGAGAAGCCCAACACCATAAGGGGGTCAGGGCCTCAGCAAGGAAAAGTGCCATTGGCAACCATAGCATTTTGTAAGAATAGGAGGCCATTTGGAGTCAGGGTTCTCCTTTCTTCCAGCCATGACCATTGACATATCTAGCTGCCTTAGAACGTGACTCCAAATCTGTGGAAATGGAGAGAGCAAGACAATGGTTATTTGGAGAATTTCATGCCTGAAATAACAGAGTGAACAATAGCTGAGATAAAATATTTCTCCAACACTGCAATAGAGACTGGCAATGGAAACCACTTGGTGAAAAAAAATAAAAATTTAAATTTCAGAGATTTATGGATCATCACCTTGGGGAAGGTGATAGTTTCAATTCATAAATTTTACCTAGATACAAATATTATGGCTACAGCATCCATGAATGATTTCATCGAAAACTGAACATAGCCAAATCACAAAGGATCTTGTTAGGATTACCACTATCATCTTTCTACTCATATTTTATGATTTTCGCATAATATTTTCTGGAATAATGTAATCATTATTAACATATAGCAATTTTAAAATGGTTTGAGACTGAATGTTTAGTTTCTTGAGTTCTTAATATATTTTGACATTCAGCCCTCTGTCAGATGTGGGGTCAGTGAAAATCTTTTCCCATTCTGTAGACTGCTATTTGTCCTTTTGATAGTGTTCTTTGCCTTACTGAAGCTTTTCAGTTTCATGAGGTCCCATTTATTATTTGTTGATCTTAGTGACTGTGCTCTTGATGTTTTGTTCAGGAAGTTGTTTCCTTTGCCAATGCATTAAAGGCTATTCTCTACTTTCTCTTCTATCAGGTTCAGTGTATTGGTTTTATGTTGAGTCTTTTATCTACTTGGATTTCAGTTTTGTGCAGGTATGGGTCTATTTTTCCTACATGCTGACTTTCAATTAGACCAACACCATTTATTGAAGATTTCTTTTTTCCATTGTATATTTCTTACTTCATCAAAAATCAGGTGTCCATATGTATGTGGATTTATATCTGGGTTTTGATTCAGTTTGATTGTTCAACCTGTCTGTTTTTATGTCAATACCATTTTTGTTTGTTTGTTTTTTTCTTTTCAGTACACCTCTGTATACAGCTTGCAATCAGGGAAGGTAATTCCTCCAGAAGTTCTTTTATTGCACAGCACTGTTTTAGCTATCCTGGGGTTTTAGTTTTCCCATATAAAGCTGCGTGGCCATCTCCTATCACCAGACAAGATTTTCACTGGAGGGGCTGGGACTTCAACACAGTCACATGTTCTTTGACCTACAATTTGCCCTGCCTACAGGATGTGCTTGGAAAGAAGTGATACAGAAATTATGGGAGTAGCCAAACAAGGACTGGTCTGGCTTAAGACTCACACCATGAGAGGGACCTAACCTCTGGCACTGCCTGGAGGGCCAGGATCCAGAGGATGGACAGCCCAGAGACCTAGGAGAAAACTAAACATGACTGGCAATTTAAAAACATCAATGAAATGATTCCTAATGATATTCTTCTATACTCATAGATTTGTGCCTAACCAAAATGCCATCAGAGAGGCTTCATCCAGCAACTGATGGAAACAGATGCAGATACCCACAGCAAATGTTAGGTAGAGCTCAAGGAATCCTATGGAAGACGGGGAGAAGAAATGCATGAGTCAGAGGGGTCAAGGACAGCACTAGAAAACCCACAGAATCTAGTAATCTGAGTTAATAGCTACTCACAGAGACTGAATGGCCAGCCATAGAGCTTGCACAAGACTAACCTAAGCCCTCTGCCCATGTTATGGCTATGTAGCATGGTCTTCATGTGCAACTTCTAATAGTGGAAGGGGCTGCCTCTGAGTGTATTACCTGTTTTTGGGACCAGACTCTTCTACTTGGTTGCTTAGTACAGCCTTAAGAGAAGAGCAGATGCCTAGTCCTATTGCAGCTTGATATGCCATGGGCGGCTGAAATACATGGGGGGGCTAATCTTTTCTGAAGAGAGAGGAGGAGTGAATTGTAGTGGAGAGTGAAAGTTTGCAGGAGGGACTTGGAGGAGAGGAAGGGGAAAAATGTGAACAGGCTAGAAAAAAATAAATTAATTTAGTAAAAAATGTTTGAGACTGAATATCATAAACTCTTTGACAAATGGAAATCTTCAGGCTCTGCTAGAATAGGTTTGGACTTGTTGGAGGAAGTGTGCCATTGTGGGGTGGACTTTGAGATCTCATAATGCTCAATCCACATGTCATATCTCAGTTCACTTTCCATTGTCCACACATAAAAGATGTATGTTTCTCAGCTGCTCCTCCAGCACTTTGCCTGCCTGCACACCACCATGTCACACCATGTTGATAATAGACTACACCTCTTTAACTGGCAGGCAACTCAGTAAATGCTTTCCTTTATAAGTGTTGCTGTCTTCATGATGTCTCTTCCCTGCTGTAGAAGCCCTAAGAAAGGAATTGCGGTATTGTTGTGAGAAGCTTGACCGTACTTTTGTTTAAAGAAATATGGACTGTAAAACTATGGATTAAAAAAGTAGTTGAATGATTTAAGAGTTGCTTAATAGGACAACCTAGTAGGAGCATGGAAGACAGTGGTCCTGAGAATAATTTGAACTTTGAGGGGAAGGCTCAGAGGGTTCAGAGGAGAAGAGAAATATGTGGGCTAGAGATCAGTTTTGGGATATTTTGGTGAAGAACATGGCTGCTTTTTGCTCTTGTCTGAAGAGTCTATCTGAGGCTAAAGTGAAGAGTTTTGGATTAATTCCATTGATAGAAGAAATCTCAAAAAAGCCTAGTAGACACTCTGTTGTGTGAGTTTTAGTATCAACTCTAATATTTATAATGAAAAGGAGCAAGTTGAAAAAGGAAAAATATATAATGTACAATTTGAGGAGAAAAGGAGCACTAGAAGGTGGAATGGAGCTAAGTCCTGTGTCAAGGAGATAAACAGATTAAAAATTGAATAAAGGAAATGGTGACCTCATGGCAAAATCCTAGTTAGCTAACTTTCCAACTTGTGAAAAGGAAAAAGAAAAGCTTAAAGCTGGGTGTCATGTAAATTCCTACAAATCTGGCACTCAGAAAGCAGAGACTGGTATATTTCTGAGTTTTGGGCCAGCTTGGTCTACAGAGAAAGTTCCAGGAGAGTCAAACTTGGGCAGCAAAGGAATTTATGGGAAATAGAAAGCTGGTGAAGTTGTAATTGACCAAGGGGACCATGTTTCTGCCCCTGAAAGCAGCAAAACTTAGCAGCCTTAGCCACATGCTTCTGATTTTAGAATCAAGGACAAAAGAAAGGCATTCTCTAACCTTTCTCCATAACTAAGGAAAACTGTTGAGGGCTGACATGTGTCATGGGTGTCCCTGCATGGAGGCCCCGAGAGGCATTGTGTGAAGCTGTGAAGGATAAGCCTGGATTTTAGTGGAGATCCCAAAATGTTGGAGATGCCAGTGTCATGAAATACCTGCTGAGGAAAACTGTTACCAGGGAGTGGAACACACCCAAAAGAAAGAAGTCTGTTGAGTTCAAGAAGACCGAAAGCAGTTGGATATCTGAAGAGGGTTTGGACATCAGACATGGAGATACAGAGTTTGGAGCTTGCCCAGCAGAGTTTTGGTCTTGTTTTGGTCCATTATTTCCTCACAATGCCTAGTTTCTTATATTTTTGGATGGTAATGCAGAACCTGTGCCATTATATGTTGAAAGTGTATGATCTGTTCTTTTGTTTTATAGCGGATTACATGAATCTCAGAAGAGACTTTGAACTTTACACTTTTAAACATTGTTGAAACTATACTAGACTCTGGAGACTTGGTAAGTTCAACCAAATTTATTTTACATCATGATATAGCTACATGCTTACGGGGGCCAGGCAGTGGATTGCTGCAGTTTGAATGTTACTGGGCTCCATAAGCTCATGGAAAGTGGCACCATTAGGAGGCTTTGTTGGAATAGATGTGGCCTTGTTGGAAGAAGTGTGCCATTGTGAAGGTGGGCTTTGAGGTCTCATATATGCTCAAGGCATGCCCACTGTCTCTTTTCACATCCAGTTACTTGCAAATAAAATATGCAGGACTCTCACCTACTTCTCCAGCATGTCTGCCTGCATGCCACCATATAATCTCACCATGATGATAATGGACTAAACCTCTGAATATGTAAGCTGCCCAATTAAATGTTTTCCTTTAGAAGAGTTGCCATTGTCATGACTTCTTTTCACAGCAATAGAAAACCTAACTAAGACAGTGGGTCTTTCTTTGCTGGTGGACACAGGTTACTGTTAATTTTCTTACACAGAAGCAAGTCCCTGATGAAGGGCACAATTGTGAGCTGTGAGCACAGCAGCTGGGCCTGGAAAGGAGATTAAGGTAGGCTAGTAAGAGCAGATCAAGGAAGGTAATAAGCACTCTGCAGCAAAACTCTCTGGATAAGCTTTGCTTTCCTCGACTCCAACTCTGTCTTCTGCAGGGCAAACGCTGCATACTCAGTTCATCTTCTGGTTTTTCTGAGGTTGGTTTTGGTAAAGGTGTCTCTTTTGGGGTTCCTCAGATATGGAAGACCCTTTTCCGGGATAAAATCTAAGGCATTTGGAGTTGAAATCAGTATTTTAACATACTACAGCTATGACTTGGATTTCATTGGCAAAGTCAGCTCTTCAATGTTTTCGCAACTGACTCTTAGTCTCTTCTGTGTGCAAATGGCAATAGTTAGGATCTGCTACACACTCTTGTAGTATGCAGATTACCTGGTTTCATTTACTTTTCTTGTCAATAAGAATTCTCTGCCCGAATGCTAATAGAAATTTTATTTTTTGCTTATGACATTCATTGAAGTCCTCACTATTCATTGCAAAACTGAGTCAAAAGCTTCACACATTTATAGAATACTTTACTTTTCCTTCTTCTAAGTTGTCTTTTGATTAAACTACGTCATTTCAATAAACATACACAAGATAGCTGTCATACAAATACTGGCAACTTACTTTTATTGAGTACCTTTAAAAAACACATTGGTCATTCTGAAGGCTTTACAATAAACATATATGAAACCATTAAAAGGTTCTTTTAAAGGAGACTAAGGTACATGATACTAATATAAAATTAGGAGAAAATTTGTTCTAAAATTAGATTTTTTAATTCCAGTATCACTTTCTTGATTTTCAAAACTAATTTTTCTTTTTATGCAAGTATTTTTGTTCACTGTCATTTGGTCCAGGTCATGATAATCCCACACCAAATGAATGACATGAATGAACATTTTTATTCTCCATAGCTTACCTCATTCTTTGTTTTCTACCAAAAACAAGCAAATAGCAATTTAACCCCTAAAAGAGTTTTTTTTTTTTTTTTTTTTTTTTTTTTTTTTGGTTTTTTTTTTCGAGACAGGGTTTCTCTGTGGCTTTGGAGCCTGTCCTGGAACTAGCTCTGTAGACCAGGCTGGTCTCGAACTCACAGAGATCCGCCTGCCTCTGCCTCCCGAGTGCTGGGATTAAAGGCGTGCGCCACCATCGCCCGGCTCCTAAAAGAGTTTTATGAGAGGATGGTGACTGTGTGTTGCCTGGCAGGAAAATCTTATGGAATTCTGATAGTTGTGGGTGCAGGGGTTTCCAGATAAAATATTTTTATGGGCATTGAGATCTGACACTGAGGAAAGTGGTTTGATTAAGGGTTTAGAGGGGTGTCTTAGTCAAGGTCTCTATTGCTGTGAAACACCATGACCAATGAGCAAGTTGGGGAGGAAAGAATTTATTTTGCTTACCTTTCAGCATTGCTGTTCATCACTGAAGGAAGTCAGGACAGGAACTCAAGCAGGGCATGAGCCTGGAGACAGGAGCTGATGCAGAGGACATGGAGGGCGCTGCTTAGTGACTCACTTCACCTGGCTGTTCAGCCTGCCTTCTTATAGGACCAGCAGCCCAGGGATGGACCACTCACCATGACTTTCCCCACAACTCACCTTTCCCCATAACTCACTAATTGAAAAATGCCTTAAGACTGAGGCATTTCCTCAAGCGAGGCTCTTTCCTGTGATGAGTCTAACTTGTGCCAAGTTGACTTACAAAACAAGTCAGTACAAGGGGCTCCAAGAAAAAGGAGGGAATCAGGATGTTTGAAAAGAATCAATGTAGTTAGTCCTCTGATAATGGGACAGACAATGAGGACAGGTCACAGCTGTATTCTACAGAGCTGGGGATGAGACTGGGGACTGGATCTGGAGAAGCAGAGGGAGAGATGAAGATCTACAATCAGCCTACCCACTTCCCTGCAGGAGTGGCCTACTGGTTCCCAGAGCTCAAATTTAGCTTTTAAATGAACATTGGCTGCATTAATTACCTAAAATTCATAGGAAATGACATTTTCCTTGATAAGAAAAGATGTATGGATACTTTAATATGTGGCATAACTGATATTTCAGATTTTGAGTCTCATATTTAGTGAAAAATATGTATATTTAATATTTTACTGATTAATTCACATTTGATTTTTATCTAAATGACAAAATATGTAGGTAGCTGAAAAGTTAGCTAATGAGATTGCTTATCAGACAAAATGTCTGCACTCATATTCTAATGTTCTCCAGAAAAAAGTCAATGAGTTAATGCTTAATAAACAGGAAGGATATTAAGTATGATATGTGTCTATACTAAACCAATCTCAGTGCACTTGAAATGAACTAAATGTTCTTTTAGAGCCATTTCAATCCCAGAGTTCTATGGGGTTCACAATTGATTGTGATAGGTCTCTAAGGATTAATTAAATATCAAAAGCTACTAAAGCTGCTTTAATGTTTTCCTTTCACAAGACTCTTGCCCTCAAAGGTTTTATTCAAATGTATTTACATGTAACTTTTAGAGTGCTTATAAAAAATTTGAGCAAATATAAAGTGTACCTACTCTTCCTTCTCAACATAGTCATATACTTGCTTGCCACTGTGGGAAACTGTTTAAATCTGAGATGATACAAATATTGGCTCTAATAGCAATGACCAAATATTTGTCTCAATGAGAACTCTATAAATAGTGATAGCAATAAGAATTTCTATCTACTGACTCGTTCTGCTGAATCCTCTGTCCAGAACTGTTCTATGTTCTTTGGTCCGCAACTGATGTCTGTATCACAGTAAGCTAGAAACATAGAAATGGCAATGATTTCACTAGTAGGTATAATTTATTGAGCTATAAATTCATTTTATTTAATTTATTGTGATAATCTCTTCAAGTTGTTTACAGTTCTGAGATTATAAGATACAAGAAGGTACTGTGTGTGCTCCTAAGACAGCAGCGCATCCACAAAACCTTTCATCTATAATCTGTCCTGTTGACAAGATATGCTAGGGAAAAGGTAGCTAAAACCTGTGGGAGTAACCAACCAATATCTGTATTGACCTAAGGCCTATTCCATGAGATTGAAACCATACATGATACTACTTGGATGACCAAGAACTTGAAACTAGATATCCCAGGTACCCAGGACAAAACCAAATATTACTATTTTATGAAAGGAACATAAAAATAAAATAATTCTTTCTAATGTTCTGCTCTATTCATAGACCAGCGGTTTGTTCAGTTATCATAGTAATAGCTTTTTCCTGCAGTGGATGGGAGCAAATACAGAGACCCACAGAGAGTGAGAGACCTTGAGACACTCAGCCCTAAATGGGGTTTCTCTGTCAAATCAATTTCCTCTGGGCTCAGAAAACCCTGTGGAAAAGGAGGCAGAGAGGGTGTAAAAGCTAGAGTGAATGGAAGACACCAAGGAAGAAACATCATATAAAAATGACAGACCGATGAGCATAAGAACTCACAGAGAATGACAACATGCACAGGGCCTGCACAGGTCTGCATCAGATGGCATCCTAGAGCTGGAAGGAGGAGTGGACCATGCTCCTCATGCTTACCCCAGATGCTGTCTCCAATTGATAACCACTTGTAAATGGAAATTTGCGTTTCTTTGAGGGAATCTCATGTGGGAAACAAGGTCTGCATGCCCAGAAGTACAAGGCCAACAGGAAATGAACTCAAAGGCATCTTTGAAGGGTTTCCTTGTCTCATAATTTTGTGTCAGGTTTCCTTTTTTTTAAAAAAAAAAAGTATATTTTTCTTTTTTTTAAAATTTTTTTACTCATAGGTCTTTTGTGTGTGTGTGTACACATTATGGTTTCTGGACTAATGCTTCTTTGGGTCCCATCATCTGTATCTGTTTCTTGTGCCTTTTCTGGGGGAGTTTTTTTTCCTTCTTTTTGTTTTGTCCTATTCTGATTTCTTTGTTTTTGTTTTATCTTATTATATTATGCTATATTTTAGTATTAGCTCTTAGATACCTGTTTATTTTCTACTAAGGGATAGACTAGAGAAGAGGAATTGGGAAGAGCAGAGGGAAGGGAAACCATATGCTATATGAAAAAAATACCTTTTTCCAATCAAAGAAAAAATAGAAATATGGAAAGCAAGGTTGGGAGGATGAGGGTGGTAGCCGCTCTGAAGGGGAAGTCAAGATGGACTGATGGACTAAGACGACAACTTAGTCTCCAGTTGCTGACTGTATGGCTCTGTGGTACGCTAATAACAACCTGGAACTTGGCGGAAGATTAAAGAAAGGGAGCTTTACCGCTGCTACAAACCTGTGGACTCCAACAGTAGACCCTCAAGTCTTCCAGAACACAGGATCTACTGGTTCTGAAAATAGAGCATAGTTTTTCTTCTAGTCTGTAACAAAAAGGATAATTTTTGACATTTTAACCCAATTAAGTAACAAGTTTTTCATTAAAATCTTTTGTAAGTAGATTTCTTCTATCCTGGTTAGACAGAAACTTTGTGAAGAGATTGAGGCTGAAGTTTCTTGTAGGAATCTGTAACACTGGTATTTTATGTGATGGTGAAGAGTAATTTCATTTGCTCAGTATAGTTCTCTAAAGTTTATATTTTAGTGAAAAATCCATGATCTTAATGGGTATGTTTCCAAATTAATGGTTATCCTAATTTTGGTCAAAATTAAATCAAGAAAAGAAAAATAGTAGAAAAGACAATAGAAGAAAAATGAGGGAAATCAAGTTTACTACTTCTGTCTGTCACCACGCACCCCCCCCCAAAAAAAAACCCACCATAGGTAAATATGTCCTCTAGGGAATAAGATAAATGTCTAGAAATAGCCATCACCTGATGGCTGATAAACACCTTTATCTCAGCAAACTGGACAGGAAAAAAAATGACTACTCACTACTAATGTCTTGCCATGGTGTCCTGCTCTTGGACACCAAGGCCAGGAGTTAGCAGCAGCTGGGGGAAGGCTAGTTGTAGCCACCCCCACATGACTGAGAGACGAAGAGGAAATGTTCTACTAAAATAACTATGTATCACTTCCCTATCGTTGTTTTATCAATCTTCAAAAAGTTAAGGGATTAAAAATTGTGCAAATTATCGCTCTGTATTTCTCTGGGTAAGTCAAACAAGTGAAACTTGACAAAGTCAGGATGCTCACCAGACTGCATTGTCTCAACAAAATATTTATTTATTTAGTTTACTTCCTGGCCCCAGTTGCAGCTCCCCTTCCTTCCCCTCTGCTCAGTCGCTCCTCAGATTCACCTCTGTTCCCATCCCCAATCTCCTGCTTCTGGCAGGTTTCCCATGAACATCAACAAAACATGCAGTAAGACTAAGCACCTCCTCATGTGTTAAGACTGGTCAAGGCAATCCAGCATGAGAAGTAGGGTCACAAAAGCCAGCAAAAGAGTCAGAAACGGCCCCTGTTCCTACTGTTAGGAGTCCCACGTGAAGAGTAAGATATACAACTGTAACATTCATGCAGAGTACCTAGGCCAGTCCCTTGCAGGCTCCCTGGTTAGCAGTTCAGTCTCTGTGAGCCCCTATGAGCCCAGGTTAGTTGGTTTTGTGAGTTTTCCTGTGGTGTCCTTGACCCCTCTGGTTCTTATAATCCTTTCTGCCCTTCTTCTGCAAGATCCCCAAGCTCTGCCTAATGTTTGGCTGTGGCTCTGCATCTGTTTCCATCAGTTGTTGGATGAAGCTTCTCTAATAATGGTCAGAGAAGATGGTCACAGGAGATGGCCAGTTTAGTCTACATATCTGCTATTGCTAGGAATCTCAGTTAGGATCATCCTTGTAGATTTCTGGGAGCTTCCCTCAGTCCAGATTTTTACCTGACCCTGAAATGCACTCCACTTTTTAGTAATCTTTTTCAGTACTCTCTTCCTATATTCCCCCACGACCTGACTATCATGTTCGCATCTGCACCTGCCCTCACTCCACTCACGAAATCTCTTCTATTTCACCTTCCCAGAAAGTTCCAGTAATCCCCTCATTTGTTACCTAGTCACTCTGGGTCGTGGACTGTAGTATTTTATTTTATAGCTAATATCCAATTATTGGTGATTACATACCATGTTTCTCTTTCTTGATCTCAATTACATTACTTGGGATGATGTTTTTCTAGTTCCATCCATTTGCCTACAAATTTAACAGCTGAGTAATACTCCATGTGTAAATGCACCACATTTTCTTTATCCATACTTTAGTTTTTGGGACACATAGGTTGTTACCAGTTTCCAGCTATTACAAATAAAGGTGCTGTGAACACAGTTAGGCAAGTGTCTTTGTGGAATGATGGGCACCATTTGAGTATATGCCCAAGTGTGTTTTATCCAAGGGTCTTGTGGTAGATTGATACCCAGTTTTCTGAGAAACCACCAAACTGACTTCCAAAGTGGCTATACAAGTCTGCACACCCATCAGCAATGGAGGAGTATTCCCCTTGCTTCACGTTCTCTTCAGCATGAGCTGTCACTTGTGGTTTTGTTCTTAACCATTCTGACAGGTATAAGAAGGAATCTCAGAGTCCTTTTGATTTTCATTTCTCTGATGGTTAAGGATGTTTTACAGCTCCTTAACTAGTTCTCAGCCATTTGAGATTCTCTGTTTAGACCTGTACCTCATCTTTAAATTGGATTAGGCTTGTTGACATCTAGTTTCTTAAGTTCTTTATATACTATAGAAATCTGCCTTCATTTGAGTGTGGCATTGGTGAAGATCTTTTCCCACTAGGCTGTTTTCCTATTGACAGTGGTTTTTTGCCTTATGGAAACCTTTCATTTTCATGAGGTCCCATTTATCAGTTGTTTATTTTAGTACCTGTGCTGTTGGTATTCTCTTCAGGAAGTTGTTTCCTGTGTGAATATGTTTGAGATTATTTCCCACTTTCTCTTTTATCAAGTTAGCTGTATCTGGATTTATGTTGAGGTCTTTGAGCCACTTGGACTTGAGTTTTGTTAATGGTGATATATTCTTCTACATGCCATGGTCCTGTTAGACCAGAACCTTTTGTTGAAGATGCTTTCATTTTTCTTTGTTTAATTGGCTTTTTTGTTGAAAATTGGGTGTCTATAGGTGTGCAGACTTATGTTTGGGTCTTCAATTTGATTTCTTTGATCCACCTGTCTGTTTTCATGCCAATATTATTAATATAGCTCTGTAGTAAAGTTTGAAGTCAGGAGTGATGATACTTCCAAAAGTTCTTTTATTGTATAGGCTTGTTTTAGATATCCTGGGTTTTTGTTTCTCCATATGTAGTTGAGTATTGTTCTTTCAAAGTCTATAAAGAATTATGTTGGAATACTGATGTGATTGCATTGAATCTGTAGGTTGTTTTTGGTAAGATGGCCATTTTTTACTACGTTAATCCTACTGATCCATGAGCATAGGAAAGCTTTCCATCTTCTACTATCTTCTTCAATTTCTTTCTTCAAAGACTTGAAGATTTTGTCACACAGATCTTGCACTTGCTTGGTGAGAGTTACAACAATATATTTTATATTATTTGAGACCTTTGAAAAGGTGTTGTTTCTCTGATTTCTTTCTCAGCCCATTGTTTGTTTGTAGATAGGGACGTTACTGTTGTTTGTTGTTGTTGTTGTTGTTGTTAATCTTGTATCCAGTCACTTGACTAGAGGTGTTTATCAGTTGTAGGAATTCTTGTGAATAAACTTTGGGGTTGCTAATGCATATTATCATATCATCTGTAAATAATGATATTTTGACTTCTTCCTTTCTGATTTGTATCCTCCTGATTTCCTTTAGTCGTCCTATGGTTCTAGCTAGTACTTCAAGTTCTATATTAATTAGGTGTGGAGAGAGTGGAACTTCTTGTCTTGTTCCTGATTTTAGTGGAATGCCTATGAGTTTCTTTCCATTTAATTTAATGTTGGCAATCAACTTGCTGTATATTGCTTTTATTATGTTTAGATACGTTCCTTGTATCCTTGATTTCTCCAAAACTTTTATCATGAAGGGGTGTTGGATTTTGCCAAAGGCTTTTCCACCATCTAACAAGATGGTTGTATGTGTGTGTGTGTGTGTTTCACTTTGTTTATATGGTGAATTGCATTGACAGATTTTCATATGTTGAGCCATCTTTATATCTCTGGGATGAAGCCTACTTGATCATGGTAAATAATTTTTCATGTATTCTTCCTTGGATTTTGTTTTGAATACTTTTGTATCAATGTTCATAAGAGAGATTGGTCTATGATTATTCTTTTTGTTGAGTCATTACGTGGTTTGGTTATCAGGATGACTCTGGTCTCATAGAAAGAACTTGACAATGATCTGTAGTGAGCCGGACAGGATCGCCATTACAAGATGGCGCCGACATCCTGTCTTGTTGGTTATAAACAACTCCATATTTGGCTATGGTTTTGAGATCTGCGCATCCCCGCTTCCCGCATGCGTGGTGGATAAGGATCCTTGAGCCTATCCCAATGCAGTCTGGTGGCAGCTGTTGGTGGCAGCCAATCACAGGGCGACCCGTATGCCAATTTCCTATTTAAGCGGCTGCCTAAGTGCCCCCCCCCCCGTCCCTTCGCTTCCTGCTGTCTCTCCCCTTAGCTCCCTGCCCCTTCGCCTCATGCTCTCCCTGCCCTTCCCTTCTTGCCCCTTGTTTTCCTGCCCCCCTTGTTTCATGCTCCCCATCAATCAAGGGTACTCCGGTAAAGCGTGATCTGAGTGGAATCCTGATGTGGTGGTCGTTCTTTCTCGCCGGTCGAGAAGTCCGCCACAATGATCTTTCTGTTTCTATTTTTTGGAATAATTTGAAGGGTATTAGCATTAGATTGAATTCTGTATTAAAATTGTCTGACCCTGAGCTTATTTTGGGTGTATTCAGAGAATTTAAGGACTACTTTTATGTCCTCAAGAGGGTGATTGGTTTATTTAAATTATTTATCTGATCTTGATTTAATTTTTGTAAGATATATATATATATATATATCAAGAAATTTGTCCATTTCATTTAGATTTTCCAATTTTCTGGAGTCCAGGGCTTAAAGTATGACCTGACGATGCCTGCATTTCCTCAGAGTCTGTTTTGTTTCTCTTTTTATCTCTGACTTTGTTAATTTGAATAGTATCTTTATAAATTTTAGTTTAGATAAGGGTTTGCCTATCTTGTTGTTTTTTGAAGATCCTCCTCTTAGTTTCCTTAATTATTTGTTTTGTTCTCTTTGTTTCCATCTTATTGTTTTCAGCCCCCCCTTAGCTGGATCTATTCCTTTTTGTTCTAGAGCTTTTAGGTGTGCTCTTCAGTCACTAGTATGAGATCTCTCCAACATCTTCATGAAGGCACTTAGTGCTATGAACTTTCCTCTTAGCATCATTTTCTTTTTTTCTTTAAATTTATTTATTAAGGATTTCTGCCTCCTCCCCACCAAAGCTTCCCATTTCCGTCCCCGTCCCCCGATCAAGTCTCCCTCCCTCATCAGCTCGAAGAGCAATCAGGGTTCCCTGACCTGTGGGAAGTGCAAGGACCGCCCACCTGCATCCAGGTTTAGTAAGGTGAGCATCCAAACTGCCTAGGCTCCCCCAAAGCCAGTACATGCAGTAGGATCAAAAACCCATTGCCATTGTTCTTGAGTTCTCAGTAGTCCTCATTTTCCACTATGGTCAGCAAGTCCAGTTTTATCCCATGCTTTTTCAGACCCAGGCCAGCTGGCCTTAGTGGGTTCCTGATAGAACATCCCCATTGTCTCAGTGTGTGGGTGCACCCGTCGCGGTCCTGAGTTCCTTGCTCATGCTCTCTCTCCTTCTGCTCCAGATTTGGACCTTGAGATTTCAGTCCGGTGCTCCAATGTGGGTCTCTGTCTCTGTCTCCTTTCATCGCCTGATGAAGGTTAATATTCAGGAGGATGCGTATATATTTGTCTTTGGATTCACCTTCTTATTTAGCTTCTCTAGGATCGCAAATTATAAGCTCAATGTCCTTTATTTATGGCTAGAAACCAAATTTGAGTGAGTACATCCCATGTTCCTCTTTTTGGGTCTGGCTTACCTCACTCAGGATAGTGTTTTCTATTTCCATCCATTTGAATATAAAATTCAAGAAGTCCTTGTTTTTTACTGCTGAGTAATACTCTAATATGTATATATTCCATACTTTCTTCATCCATTCTTCTGTTGAAGGACATCTAGGTTGTTTCCAGGTTCTGGCTATTACAAACAATGCTGCTATGAACATAGTTGAGCATATACTTTTGTTGTATGATAGGGCCTCTCTTGGGTATATTCCTAAGAGTGGTATTGCTGGGTCCAGGGGTAGGTTGATCCCGAATTTCCTGAGAAACCGCCACACTGCTTTCCATAGTGGTTGCACAAGTTTGCATTCCCACCAGCAATGGATGATTGTACCCCTTTCTCCACAACCTATCCAGCAAAGGCTATCATTGGTGTTTTTGATTTTAGCCATTCTGACAGGTGTAAGATGGTATCTTAAAGTTGTCTTGATTTGCATTTCCCTGATCTTAGCATCATTTTCTTTGTGTCCCATAAGCTTGGATATGCTGTGCATTCATTTTCTTTTTTTTAATATTTATTTATTTATCATGTATACAATATTCTGTCTGTGTGTATGCCTGCAGGCCAGAAGAGGGCACCAGACCTCATTACAGGTGGCTGTGAGCCACCATGTGGTTGCTAGGAATTGAACTCAGGACCTTTGGAAGAGCAGGCCATGCTCTTAACCACTGAGCCATCTCTCCAGCCCCCTGTGCATTCATTTTCATAGGATTCTAGGAACTTCTTAATTTCTTTCTTTATTTCTTTCTTAACACAGTGACAACTCAATAGAGAGCTGTCCAGTTTCCATGACTTTGTAGGCTTTCTGTTGTTCCTGTTGTTGAAATTCAGCTTCTATTCACAGTGGTCTGATAACATACTGGGGTAACTTTCATTTTCTTATTGTTTCTGTTGAGACTTGCTTTGTGGTTAAGTTTGTGGTCAATTTTGGAGAAGGTTCCATGCAGTGCCAAGAAGAAGGTATACTCTTTTGTGTTTGCGTGAAATGTTCTACAGATATCTGTTAGGTCCATTTGGATCAAAATGTTTGTTAGCTTCATTATTTCTTTGTTTAGTCTGTTTGGAGGATCTATCCACTGGTAATCGTAGATGTCAAAGTCTCCCACTAATTTTGAGGGTATTCAACCTGAAAGTCAGAAAAGCAAAGTAGCCTATCACAGGCTCTTATTTCTACCTCAGTCCAAAATGGTGATCCTGGCTCCATTCAGAATGAGACTGTATCTGACAGCTGTCTCCTCCCATTTTATATTCCTCTCTAGGGCTGGGACTAAAGACACTCACCACTGGAATTAAAGTGAAGCACCACCCGGTTTCTATGTCAAACTAGTATGGCTAGTTTAAAGGTGTGTGTTACCACTTCCTGGTCTGTAAGGCTGACCAGTGGGATATTTTGCTCTCCGATCTTCAGGCAAGCTTTATTTACTAAAATACAAATAAAATATCAGTACATTTCTTGTCCCCTTTTTGTCTAAAATAAAAAAGAAAGCTATAAATATAAAAAAGATTATATACAACAAATACAATGACTATATACAATATATACAGGCAATAAATACATCATCAATGTCTAATTCATTTGCATTTGAAAAATCCAGATCTATTCTATCTTGGTGAGTCCAAAGTCTTGAAACTAATTTACTCTCTATCATAATTTGCTTTCTGTGACTGGTAAACTATAACTATTTAATCCTCAACTATCTCTGAGACCCAAGAAGGAAATATTAGTAACTAAATAAGCAAAAGACACAAGCCAGAGATTTCTAAATCATGTGAGTAATTACAGAAACAGCTGGCTGTTTGGACAGTCACCCAAAGTTGCACTGTAATGTTGGGACATGCATCTTCGGCTTAGAGGCCTAGCATATCTGAAAGACTTCTATGTGAAACAGGATGTTCTGAAGCACTGTCCCTCCTTGTCTCAACAATATTAGGCAGTCACTTTCTTATGTGTCCTGCATGTCCAATTAGGACAGTATACTGTCAGCAGTCTAGGCAAGGACGTTTTTTCCCCAGTAGTTTACGTTTGCAACAAAGAAAGTAAACTCCATGTGCAGTTTCTCTAATGCCCATTATCTCCTCTGAAGCAGACTGGTATTTCTAGGAGCAGTCATATATCATTGTCATAAAAATGAAGAAGAACTTAGTTTTTTAAAACATCTTGCCGGGCAGTGGTGGCGCATGCCTTTAATCCCAGCACTCGGGAGGCAGAGGCAGGCGGATCTCTGTGAGTTCGAGGCCAGCCTGGTCTACAAGAGCTAGTTCCAGGACAGGAACCAAAAAGCTACGGAGAAACCCTGTCTCGAAAATCAAAAAAAAAAAAATAAATAAAACATCTTAAATGCTATATTCTGTAGATCTCTAAAGTGTTTGAAGATGACCTGTCTACCTAAAATATATCTTTGTTTGACCTTGAAACGAAACCTAATGTGACTACAAGTTTGATTACACTTTGTGATTAACTACTACCCTGAATTTCCTTATTATCCTAAATAGTTGATAATAATAATTTTCAAGAATTACAAATTTACATTACATTTTTAAATGAGTTATATAGGTAAAATAACTTGAGCAAGAGTAGAAACATATATACAGTATGTTCCAACAAAATTAGCCTCAATATACAAAATTTGTATACAATATACAAAAGTCCAATCCAATGTAAAACATTTAAAACTAGTAGTTGATTTCTAGAAGTAATTATCTGTCCTTTTTATCTTCTCATATCTATATTCTCCCTTTTTTCTTTTCAGAGTAGACTTAGTAATCTACCCTTTTATCCTATGGTATACTATCTATATCCCCCCTTTTCTTCTTTTCAAGACAAGAAACTTGAAACTAATTTCCTTTGTTTAACTTTTTTTCTTTCCAATACCAATAATAATTTGTAACTAACCCCCTAACAATGACAAACATCCATAATCCATTGAATGACCATGCACCATCCACTCTACCTCTTAGGAATGTAGACTTTGAATTCTTAAATTTACTTCCTGATGTCTAGGGGCAATGGTATTTTTAGAGGCTCATAAAAAGAAATAAATAAATTAGGTTAACTGTCAAAAAGTTGTATTGTTTTTTGCTCAATTTTGCATAATAGGAAAATGCAGGCCTTGTCTCAAGTCTCGGATAGAATAGTCTGTTAGGCTGGATCATCTCAGTTTATATTCCTCTCCAGGGCTTAGAGTAAAGACATGTGCCACTGGGATTAAAGGCATCCATCACCCAGTTCTGGTGACCAAAATTATTCATGTCCAGTACAAAGTACCTTGTGGGGTTTTAAGAGCTAGGGGTTCCTAGATACAGCCTGGCCTCTGGTAAAGTCAAAGTCTTCTTCCTAAAGTGTAGGCCAAAGATATGGAGCCTAGGGGAAGGAGTGCATTCTGTGGTCCCTAGATCTTGTTGTAGGAATTCTTTCAGCCAATTACCTGTAAGATAGCAGCCTACTTTGGACATAGTCTCATCTTCTATGAGTGCAGACAAAAAGCTTGCATGGCCTTTTTCCTTCTGGGTTCAGTTTCCAGTTCCCAGCACATGCAGAGGACTGCAGATCACTACCATTACTGTGAGTTTATCTCCAAATAAATAAAACATTGTTATACTCCATTTTGGGCTATTGTGGAATTCTTTGGTACAATTACAATTTGGTGCCCAATGTGGAACAATATATACTTATTATTTGATTGAGTTGAAGGCAGATAGCTATAGATTTTCTTCGTTTTGAGATAGAAGGTAAATTAGATATGAAACTTTAGCTCACAAAGAAATATTGTAACTGTAATTTTTGCTTGATACCTGTTTTGTTAGATGTAATTTTACTATGTTAAAGTTAAAACCTTTCTTTTTGTTTAGTCAGAAAAGGGAAAATGATGTGGAGTTCCCCTCTGTTTGCTATGAATATGTTTTATTACCATTGGTTAATAAACAAGCCACTTTTGCCTATAGCAGAATAGAGCTAGTCAGGGAAAACTAAACTGAATGCAGGGAGAAAGGAGAGTCAGGGAGACATCATGTAACTGCCGAAGGAGACCAACAGTGGAACTTTACTGGTAGTGATACATAGACTAATAGAAATGCGTTAATTTAAGATGTAAGATACTCCTAAGCTATTAATTACAATAATTGGTGTTGTAATTAATTAAGATAGTTTTTGTGAGATTATTTGGATCTGGGTGGGCAGAAAATCAATGAGTCATCTCTGCTTACAAGATCTGGTCTGGCTTCTGGGGTCCCTAGGACCAGGGTGGCCTCTAGTACAGTTATCAGGGTTGAAGTCTAGGGATCTGGGTTGTGCCAGTAAAACTGAAGTCTGCTTCAGAAGTTGAAGGCCTGGATATGGAGCCCAAGGGCGGGTATAGTCTGGGGTTCCTAGATTCTGCTTGGCTTCTGATAAATTGGGAGACTTTTTCAAAGTACTAGACTAAGATATAGGGTCCAGGAGTAGAAATACACCTTGAACTAGTTGGACAGTCCTAAAGGGGTTTAGCAGGCAGTGGACAGTTTCTTCTCTGGGGTCCCTAGGACCACTCTGGCCTCTGGTAAAGTCGCTGATCTCTCGGCACTATTATGGAAGCCAGGGAGGTGGGGAGGTGCAAAAACTGCACTCTTAATGGAAACTCAATGGAGGCCCTGTCTCTAAAGCCAGTAATGCTGTATTTCTAATCCTTCTTCCTTTGTCATATCACACTTTAACTTCAACTTCAGCTATACCGGAAAGATTCATTGGAAAAGATCTTTAATTTAAATGTCATTAATCTTCATTTTCAGTCTTGTTCCCATATGAGGAAAATATATGTTGTCAGTGTAAAGGATTAACACACATTTGGGGCCTTCCTACTGTTTACCACAACTGTAGCAATGAATAAACTTTTCTGTAGAATCTTTTCACTACATCTCCAGCATTGTCTGGTCCATGGGTTTCTACGATACAAAGTGTATCTTCAGCACTGACCACAGCAGTAGCAAATTTCTTGAATGGTTAACTGAGTGACCAGTGACTGTCAACACTGTTTTTGAAGAGCACATGAGGGGATGGTCACTCATTTATTCCTGGCAGACAAAGATGGTCATAAAAAAATCCTTAGGTGATGTTTTTCACAGAATAAATTCTTCTGTGAATCCTCTATTTGTGAAACTATTTGTGAAAGAGAAACTGGGGAAAAAAGGCTGACTTTCTTTTAGGCCATTTGTAGGGTCAAAAGTAAAGATTTGGGAAGGTAATATAAACTCTTTTCTCCGCAAAGGTCGTTAAAGCTTAAGCCATGTAAGTTGGAGTGGAATTCATAAATGTTCCTTGGGGTACCTGCTCAAAATATTGACATGCTATTTGCAAGTATAGATGTTGGAGATATAGAATTATAACAGACAAATACAGAGAGGAATAATGAAAACCATTAAAGAGAACCTCTACAGGGTTACTCTGCAAATTTTATTTTTAAAAATCTTTTTATTCATCTATCTATTTATTATTTTTATTTATTTTATTTATTTACTTATTTATTTTTAATTCATTATTTCCTGGCCACAGCCTCCCCCATCCTCCCCTTCCAGTCCCTCTCTCACCCCTCCCCCAATCCCTGCCTCTTTTGTCTCCATCCAGAAATGGGAATTTCTTTAATAAGTGTCAATGAAACATGTTATATCAAGTTTCAGTAAGACTAAGCACCTCCACTCATAGGGGTTTACAGAGACTGAACTGACAGCCAGGGAGTCTGCATGGGACTGACCCAGGTACTGTGCATATATATTACAGTTGTGTAGCTTCGTCTTCTTCTGGGACTCCTAAGAGTGAGAACAGGGGCTGTCTTTGACTCTTTCACTGGCCTTTGAAAACTTACTCCCTATTCTGGGTCTTTTTGCCTAGAAAATTTTACTTTTTGCGTTCATCCCACAGACAGCTCCTACAGCAGTCTATTAACAGCACAACATAATATGTACTCCTCTGTAGATGCACCCTAATGTTTATTTCTATACCCAAATTTTCTGTGGAGTATCCATTTTTCACATTCAGCAAGAAGATGTTGATAAGTAGCCAAGTCTCAATTCTTTGCGAGAATTCACTTTCTACAGCCTTTGGGAGGCTCTATTTGGGGGCATGAACTGAATCACAATTGGAAAAGAGACTTGTTTCCTGATGTACAAAGAGAGAAATCATTATGTCAGCTTGGAATGATGTTTCTTTTGTTCTTATTTTAGTTCAATAGTTACATGTGCTATATGACATCCCCTCTTCAGATAGGAATAAAAGTGCATGTGAAAAGGGAGACAATTGACCAAATTCTTCGTCCAGTTCGGTAAATGTGCCCTGCATATGCACTTGCTTAAACTTCAAGAGAACCAAATTTAATACAGGTTTGGATTTCAAGTGTTTTTCTTGATTTTAAAATTCAAACAGACTGAAGTTTTGAGCTTGGATGTGACTCATGCCTACCCCAGTCTGTATCTATTTACCTAGAAGACATAGAAAATTGTTCTTTATCGTTTTATGAGAGATTATTTGGCAACAGGCAGCTGGGTGCTTGTTTGTCACGGAGGCATTTCAACATTTTCATCTTAGCATAAAATAGATGAGATAAACTAAGAGGTTTATGTTTAAATTCCAGTGGAACATACACAGATATTCTGATATCCAGGAACTCCGTCTTTCTCTTTGAGAGAAGCTTGGAAAGGCTCTCAGAAGAAGGTCAAAGTCCCAGTGCTTTTGGCTGGTCTCCTGTTCACAGAGATGGATCTCTGTGTACTCAAGGACTTGCTTACTAACCTTTTGCAAAACATGAGCTGTGAGTCACTGAGCCAGATGCTGGTTTCCATTTCATCCTTCCCAACTACAGCTGCTCACTGCTTCAGAAGACAGTTCACCCACCAGAAAAGAGATGAGAAGCTTGCATCTTTATTCCTAAAAGCAGTTTTAATTATTAGTTGTTGATCAGGTGACAAAAACTAAGTCCAACCTTGTGGTTTGTTCTACAAGAAACTGTTGAATTTTAGAGTTAACAGAGGAAAGTTTTGCTTATTAATTTGTGTGACCTTGATATTAGTGCCAGCTGCCTGACAGTTGTGAATTCTTCGTTAATTCTTGAGATCATGGCTTGAAGTATGTCTTACTGTCCTTATTTCACAGATGAAGGGAGTGAAATTTGCATGTTAGGCCATTCAAAGTCACAATATGACCAAATGGCAAGGAAAGAACTCAGTCTGAGGATGTTTAACTTTGAAGTTGGTTAACCCCATCTCATATATTGTTTTCCCTCAAATTATTGTTTATGTGGTTAAAAAAGTGAAGTTAATTTGGATGCTCACCTTCCTGGACCTGGCGGGAGCAGGGAGGATCTTGGATTTCCCATACGGTAGGGAACCCTGACTGCTTCTTGGACTGGAGAGGGAGGGGGAGTGGAGGGAGGGAAGATAAGTGGGAGGAGGGGAGGAGGTGGAAATGTTCAATTAAAAAATGATAAAAAAATAAATAAAAAGTAAAGTTAATGGTATCTAACCTCCAAAATTGAAAATTAAAATTAACATATATATACATTTAATATACATATATAATTATTGTTAAATAAATTCGACCATTCACTGAAGAAAAAAAAGAGACAATCTGTTATGTACCACTCATGGTCCTCAGTGCTAAGGAACATAGTGATAGACAGTATAAGGGCTGTATTTAATGTGTTGAAATGTCCAGGTTCTCTGTCCTGTTATCCTGTGATGCTGTCTGTGATCTCACTGCTGTGGTCAGTGTGTAGCAAAGAGTGTATTAGTTTGCTATGGCTGCTGTGACAAGCAGTTATCAGACGGTGCTGCTTAAATGGTAGGACTTTGTTGTCCCTGTTCTAGATGCTTGATGTCTGAGATGTAGTGGCTAATAAGTTCATTTGTTTTGTTTTTAATTTTTTTCAAATTATAGTATAATTACATTATTTTCCTTTTTGCTTCCCTCTTTTCAAATCCAAACAAACCTGCCCTTGCTTTCTTTAAAGCTCATGACTTTTTCTTTAATTGTTGTTGCACCGCACACACACACACAACACACACACACACACACACACACACACACACACGAGACATACACAGAGAGAGAATGAGAAATGAAGAGCTGTGTTAACAAGACCAATCATAACAGCAAATATTAACATTGTCAAATGTCCTTTTTATTAGTCCTGTCTTCTGTTGTACATGAGAAATATGGAACTCGAGGTTTTGTTAAGTGAAATAAAGTTTTGCTGTATGGTACTGAATTGCTACCAGTCTAATTACCCAGCTCTTCTCTTTCTGCTAGAAAACCTTTGACTCTGTGAGAATGTCTTTTACGTCCGTGTGCTGCTTCACCATGGCTCTCCCTGTAGATGTCTGTGACTAAGACGTCTGAGCTCATACCCATTGTCTCCACTGATGGAGTTTCATGATCCTGTGTCTCCAGACAAACTGTTCAGTGATGGATATGCAATGCAAGTGGGATTACTTTTATTATGTTTTTTTTTTTGGTTTTAGCTTTACCAGACATTGATTATAATATCATAGGCTTGGAAGGACCATTATTGGCACAGTATCTGGGAACTAAGACTCTGTGGCACAGTGGGAGAGAGTAAGGAAATGCACCATTAGAGTAGACAAAAGAGGGTCTATCAGCATTTCACTGTGTCCTAGATGGAACCCCTTTAAAATGGGACTCTGATTTCCATCTGACTGTTGCATTTATTTTGTGTTTCAGCACACTTATTTTATTTTAATTTTCTCTTTCTGCATTATGACATGCCTTTGGATCCTATGTATATCTATATTCCTCTTATAATACACCCTCTTACTATTGGATGCTTAAAATAATTTCTTCTACAAAATATTTATTGGTTATATATGCATTAAAATCTTTAGAAAGAGAATTATACAACACATATTTTGTGGAATTTTAATAGTTAAAATGGGATGTATAAAATATTAATTCAATTTGACAGTCTCTTTAAACTAAAATGATCTTTGCCAATCATTTACATTTTCAAAAAATATTTATTGAGGTTATTTTAAAGCAAAAAATTCTCTAATTATTTGAAAAAAAAGCCAAAATATTTGCCCCTATAGACTTAGGCTTGGTAGAAACAATATAATTTTTATTTGTTGGATAATTTTAAAAAGTAAAGTATTTGAGAAATAGATGAGCTCATTTGTTATTGATTAATTTAAATGTAATTGTTAAAATAAAGACATTAAGAGACCTCTCAATAAGAAGAATAGCATGTATTCAGTGATTGTGAGGTAAACTTTATATTACAGGATAACACAATTATTTTGTCCAACCACATTCTAAAGAGGTTCCCTAAGGAAGGAAATCATTTCCAGTGTCATCAGCACATAGGCAGGTCAATACTGTGGCAGCATGTACAGGGCCTTCTCAGTTTCAAGCCAGGTGTGTGTGTGTGTGTGTGTGTGTGTGTGTGTGTGTGTTGGGGAGTACATGAACTCCCATCCCTAACTAAGGAGCTCTCTAACTGAAAACCGCTTGACAGAACATGATTTTCCTCCCATGGTTTCTGCCTGGGTGTGTAAATTGCACTAACGGGCAGGCCCCATGCCAAGGAGGAGATGGCCTACACAAAACAAACTCCAAGGTAGTTTTATAGACTTTTCTTTTTTGTCTTATAATACTTTGTTTGGGTATTTTTTTAACCCTATAGGCCTTTTGCTTTTACATTATTACTTCTGATTTTGTAGTTTTATGTTTGTTTTATTTTTTTGTATTTTTTCATTTTTAAAAAATTTTATATGTCTTATTTTCTAAATATATAATTTTTTATATGTTTGTTTTCTAAAGAGAGAAAGAAAGAGACATGGGATGAAGTAATAAGGGCGGCGGGGCCGCTCCCCCAGCACCCCAGCCGCCCGCTCAGCTAGCTTATGCCCTGAAATAATTACAGGGACACTGTATTCTTTTAAACACTGCTTGGCCCTTTAGCTCTAGCACTTACAGGCTAATTCTGACATCCCGATCAACCCATCTCTAATAATCTGTGAGAACCGGTCTTACCGGGAAGATTCTAGCCTATGTTTGTCCTGGGTTGAAGCTTCATGCCGGGAGCGGGGCATGGTGTCTCTCTCCGAGGCGTCTGCTCCAGAGAGGAGAGCAGAGCTGTGGAGTCTGACCTCACTTCCTCTTCCTCCCAGCATTTTGATCTGTTTACTCCACCTACCTATGTCCTAACCAATAAAATAGGCCAGGGCAGTTCCTTTATTAGCCAATGACCTTCCCCCATCATTTCCCCTTTTTCGGTTTAAACAAACAAAAAAAGCTTTAACATAGCAAAATTACATATAACAAAACAGTTATCAAGTAAAAGTTACAATAATCTTTATCATAACTAAGGAAAACTATAACTATAACTATTCTTAACTCCATCGAAGACTCCAGAAAGATACAATACTACCTAAGCAAACAAGAAAAAAGCAACTTTTAAACCTCTAGAAATGACAGAGACATCTCGCTGCCTGGACAGTCACCCAAAGTTCTTTTGTACCATTGGGGCATCCATCTTCAGCCTTCAGGCCCATGGTATCCAGCAGACATTTCCATAAAGCAGGAAAATTAAAAGTCAGTTCAGTCACTCTCTGTTGTGTCCTGCAGAATGTCTCGCAGACTCTTTCATGAATCAGGAACCCCGAAAGATCATCTCACCTTAGGCAAGTTCAGTAGTCCTCTCTCTGCGGGTTCTCTGTGTCCAGTTTATGCAATAGTCCAGACAAGAGCAGTTTCTTGCCCAAATGGCTATCAAACTCCATAAACCTATATTTCTTAATTATACATTACATATTTAAATGAACTACACAATCACAATACCTTAATCAAAATCAGAAACACTTATACATATAACAAAATTGACCTTAAATCTCTATCAATAAAGCAAAATCTATACTAATGCAAATTATTCATACCTATATCATATCCCCCTTTAAATATAAAAGAACATTTATAAACCATATTTGGGAACATGGGCGCAGTTTTTTCTCTCCAAACTGCTTCCTGCTGAATGGGGGCGTCGTTAATTAGGTCTTTCATGGTATAACCTGTGTGCTAGTTTCATCTCAGTTGGTAGTTGAGTGAAGCAATTTTTTGAAGGCGTGCACAGGAACCATTCAGGAGGACGTGGTCCATCATACCAAATTGGAATAGAAGAAATGAACAGCGTCTCATCCTCTGTGAAAACAAAATAAGAAACTCCTTTCCAAAGTATCATATCCTTAGATACAAATTCAAAATATCTATGTTGGATTAGTTCAGCAGTATTTATAAATAAATATCTTTTAGCAGCTGTTGCTCCTTCCTCAGCATTCAAACAATTCAAAGAGAGCATAATAGCATACAGTATCAAGATTCTCTGTGTATTTTTCATCTTTGTTCGTTTTATTTTAACCTCTATTTTGTTTATTTTTACTTTTAACTTTTTGCTTTTTGAGATAGGTTCTCTGTATCTTTGACCTGAAGTAACTCTGTAGACCAGGCTGTCTTTGAACTCTCAGAGATCCGCCTGTCTCTGCCTCCCAGGCATTCGGGATTAAAGGTGTACACTACTACACCTTGAACTCACAGAGATCTGTTTGTCTCTGCCTTCTAGGCACTGGGATTAAAGGCGTGTGCTACCACACACAACTCTCTTCCTTTATTTGTTTTTTAAGAACTTCAACTTTTAGTCTGCATATATTTTTAACACACTTCAAACCATTTAGAAATTTTCTTTGTCTTTGAATCTCTCTTTACTGTATATCTCTCTTTTTCTGACCACACGAGTCTTTAATTTACCAAGCAATATCAGTAGGATTAAAGGCGTGGCTTTGCCGGCTGGATCCAGCCCATTCCTTAGCTTTCCAGCCTCATGACTGAGGTACTGGCTGTAGCCAGCAAGCGAGCTTCAGCAGCCTTTGCTTGCAAACCGCACAAACCGCCTGCGTAAAAGAGTCAGAGTTTGTCCTGGCAGGACAGCCCAGAAAGCCGGCATTTTTAAATGGCGCAGCTTTTTTCCTGCTATGGCTGAAAACCGAAAAGCATGTGATCAGCTTTTCGTCAACACTGTTTAAGTGTTTCGTGGCAGGACCTCTTAATGAGCTGCAGGCTTTGCAGCTAAAGCTGAGTCAGGAAGCCTCTCTTAGATGAGGCGCTTGCTTGCCTCTAGCAAGCAGAGTAGAACCGAGAAATTGCTGCTACCAAGAAACCAGGCACAATGCTTTCATTTTGTTCAAGAATTACTTCCCAAGCTGTCTCAGGCTTTATGTGGAAGCAGTTGTCCACGTGGGCGCCATATGAAGTAATAAGGGCGGCGGGGCCGCTCCCCCAGCACCCCAGCCGCCCGCTCAGCTAGCTTATGCCCTGAAATAATTACAGGGACACTGTATTCTTTTAAACACTGCTTGGCCCTTTAGCTCTAGCACTTACAGGCTAATTCTGACATCCCGATCAACCCATCTCTAATAATCTGTGAGAACCGGTCTTACCAGGAAGATTCTAGCCTATGTTTGTCCTGGGTTGAAGCTTCATGCCGGGAGCGGGGCATGGTGTCTCTCTCCGAGGCGTCTGCTCCAGAGAGGAGAGCAGAGCTGTGGAGTCTGACCTCACTTCCTCTTCCTCCCAGCATTTTGATCTGTTTACTCCACCTACCTATGTCCTAACCAATAAAATGGGCCAGGGCAGTTCCTTTATTAGCCAATGACCTTCCCCCATCAATGGGATTAGATGGGTATGGAGGGTGGGGAGAATCTAGAAGATGAGAGAGGGGAACCATCATCAGAATATAACAAGAAAAATATTTTCAATAAGAAATTTAAAGCTGAAACAAAAAGAAAGAAACTTTTGAGAACAGTTTATTTTCAGGGGTGGAAACACAAACAACACATTAAACAGTTGTTGTAAGAAAAGGCAAATGGGAAGACCCTGGCCTCCCAGTGTTAACATCAAAATAAGGGATCCTGCAGCACCAGTCATGCTCACGTGCATATGAGCATGACCAGCTGGACTCTGTGCTTATGATAAATAAGTACATAAATGTGTTGAAAGGAGCTGCAGGGCTTCATCCCCAGCACCCCGGCCACCTGCTAGCTTATGCCCCAAAATAATTACACTGACACTGTATTCTTTTAAACACTGCTTGGCCCATTATATCTAGCCTCTTCTCGGCTAATTCTCTCACCTGGACTAGCCCATTTCTAATATATGTGTAGCACCCCAAGGTGTGCTTACCGGGAAGATTCTAGCCTAGGTCCATCCTGGGTCGTAGTTGAATCGCATCTGCCCGGGAGAGGAGAGCATGGACTCTGCTCCAGAGAACAGAGCTGTCGAGTCTGAGCTCACTTCCTCTTCCTCCCAGCATTCTGTTCTGTTTTCTCCACCCACCTATGTTCTAACCAATAAAATGGGCCAAGGCAGTTTCTTTATTAGCCAATGACCTTCCTCCATCATTTTCCCTTTTTTTGTTTAAACAACAAAAAAAGGAAGGCTTTAACATAGCAAAATTACATATAACAAAACAGTTATCAAGTAAGAATTACAATATTTATATCTATTTTATCTTTATCATAACTAAGGAAAACTATAACTATCTATTTTTCAACTCCATCAAAGACTCCAGAAAGATACAATATTACCTAAGCAAACAAGAAATAAGCAATTTCCAAACTCTAGAAATGACAGAGACATTTTGCTGCCTGGACAGTCACCCAACATTCCTCTGTACTGTTGGGGTATCCATCTTCAGCCTACAGGCCCATAGTTTCCAGCAGACATTTCCATGAAGCAGGAAATTTCAAAGGCAGTCACTATCTGCTTGTCCTGAAGAATGTCTTGCAGACTCTTACATGAATCAGGAACCCCGAAAGATCATCTCACCTTTAGGCAAGTTCAGTACTCCTCTCTTTGCGGGTTCTCTCTGTCGAGTTTATGCAACAGTCCAGGCAAGAGCAGTTTTCTTGCCCAAATGGCTATCAAACTCCATAAGGAGCCTCTTCAATGCCCATCTTCCTCTTGAAGTAGATTGGTTCTGCCAGGAGCAGAGTGTCTCATTGTCATAAAAAAAAAACCATAAGTTATTAAAACATTTAAAAGTGCCATATTCTGTAATCTTTGAAAAATATGAAGAATGCCTATCTAAAATATATCTATGTACATCTAGAAAATCTTAACTAACATGACTACAAGCTTGACTATTATTGATTATCCATTAACAACCTATATACATTACATTTTTAAATGTACTACAGAATCACAATACCTTAATCAATATTAGAAATACATATACATATAATAAAATTGACCTTAAATTAATATCAGTAAACCAAGATTCATATCAATGCAAATTATTCACATCTATATCATCTCCCCCTTTAAATGTAAAAGAACATTTATAAACAATATTTGGGAATATGGGCACAGTTTTTTCTCTCCAAACTGCTTCTTGCTGAATGGGGGCGTCATTAATTAGGTCTTTCATGGTATAACCTGTGTGCTAGTTTCATCTTAGTTGGCAGTTGAGCGAAGCAATTTTCTGAAGGTGTTCACAGCAACCCTTCAGGAGGGCGTGGTCCATCATACCATATTGGGATAGAGGCAATCCACAGACTCTCACCCTCTGTGATAACAAAATAAGAAACTCCTTTCCAAAGCATCATGCCCTTAGATCCAAATTTCAAAGTCAAGGCATTTTCAAAATATCTATGTTGGATTAGCTCAGCAACATTTATAAACAAATATCTTTTAGCAGCTGTTGCTCCTTCCTCAGCATTCAAACGATTCAAAGAGAGCATAATAGCATACAGTATCAAGATTCTCTGTGTATTTTCCATCTTTATTCATTTTATTTTAACCTCTATTTTGTTTGTTTTTATTTTTATTTTTTGCTTTTTGAGAAAGGTTCTCTGTATCTTTGACCTGGAATAACTCTGTAGACCATGCTGTCCTTGAACTCTCAGAGATCCTCCTGTCTCTGCCTCCCAGGCATTGGGATTAAAGGCGTGTGCTACCACTCCTAGAAGTCACAGAGGCCAATCTCCCTCAGCCTCCCAAGTGTTGGGATTAAAGGTGTGTACTACCACACACAACAACCCTCTTCCTTTTTTTATACTTTAAGAACTTCAACTTTTAGCCTGCATATATTTTTAACACACAGTAAACCATTTAGAAATTTTCTTTGTCTTTGAATCTCTCTTTACTGTATATCTCTCTTTTTCTGACCACGCGAGCCTTACTGAGCAATATGGGTGAGATTAAAGTTCTGGCTTTGGCAGCTAGATCCAGCCCATTCCTTAGCTTTCCAGCCTCATGGCTGAGGTACTGGCTGTATCCATGTTTACTGCCACAACTCTATGGCATTTCAAGGTCCCTGCCAGCAAGCGAGTTTCAGCAGCCTGTGCTTCCAAACCGCATGAACCGCTTGCGTAAAAGAGTCAGAGTTTGCCCTGGCAGGACAGCCCAAAAAGCCGGCATTTTTAAATGGCACAGCTTTTATCCTGCTACGGCTGAAAACCGAAAAGCATGCGTTCAGCTTTTTGTCAATACCATTTAAGTGTTTCGTGGCAGGACCTCTTAATGAGCTGCAGGGTTTTGCAGCTAAAGCTGAGTCAGGAAGCCTTTCTTAGATGAGAGCGCTTGCTTGCCTCTAGCAAGCAGAGTAGACCCGAGAAATTGTTGCTACCAAGAAAACATGCTTTACTCTTTCCCAAGCTTTCTCAGGCTTTCAGTGGATTCATTTGTCCACACGTCTGGGCGCCATTCTGTTGTAGGAGCTGCGGGCTGTGTTCCTGCCTCCCCAGCTCCTGGTCGCCTGGCTAGCTTATGCCCTGAAATAACAACACACAAATTATATTCTTTTAAACACTGCTTGGCCCATTAACTCTAGCCCTTACAGGCTAATTCTCATATCCCAATCAACCCATCTCTAATAATCTGTGTAGCATCAGTCTTACCGGGAAAGATTCAGCATGTCTGACCTGGCAGCTTGCTTCATGTCGTCTGCCCGGGAGAGGGGAGCATGGCCTCTGCTCCAGAGAGCAGAGCTGTTGAGTCTGAGCTTACTTCCTCTTCCTCCCAGCATTCTGTTCTGTTTACTCCACCCACCTATGTTTTAACCTATGAGGCCAAGCAGTTTCTTTATTAGCCAATTACCTTCCTCCATCATAAATGAATGAATAAATAATGCTGGAGGAGAAGGACATGAAGGTGGGCAGTAGACGTGATGTGGGCTCCTGGGATGAATGTGAACATGGGAGTAAGGGCTGGATATGACCAAGATGCATTGTCCACAAAGTATGAGTTGATCAAAGAATGAATTAAATAAAAAAATTGAAACTTGAAAAGTCAGGGAAATATTCAAACACTACCAAAGATTCAATTTATTATTTTTTTTCTAATTTATGAAATCTATCAATTTGTTCTTTGCTTTTGAAGATTTTTTAAAATGTGTGTGTTTATTCCATTTGCATTCAAATGCCTGTGGAGAGCAGAAGAAAGTGTCAACTTCCCTGGAACTTGATTTACAGGTGGTTTTGAACTGCCTGTTGTGGACGCTGGGATGTCAACTCAGGGCTCCCGGAAGAATAGCAAGCCCTCTTAATACCTGAGCCCCACAGCAGCAGCACAGTTAATACTAGAATACTAATAACTCCCTGACTTCTTCTCCCTTTACTACTTTCCTCCACCTCTCCCTTTTCCCTCTTTTCTTCCATTTATATTTCTGGCACAGTTCTCTATTGTTTAGCCCTGGATGACCTGGAACTTGACGTTGAAGACAAGGATGGCCTTAAAGTTATGGTGATCTTCAGTTTTGTCATCCTGAGTGCTGGGCTTATAGGCATGCAGCACAAGCTTGCGTTCCCGTGAGTGCATGCACATGTGTGTGCATGTGTGTATGTTTCTGAAGACTGAACCCAGGGTCTCATGCCTCCTAGGCAAGTTCTTTACCAATGAGATAAAGTAGGTTTTTAGTTCATTTTTCCTTTTACTTTATCTCTTTGATAATTGAAAATATATTGGAAGTCATTTTCAACTGTCATGGATATAAGTTTATGGTCAGAAATTTAATTTTGTTGTTTGTCTCTCTCAGGGAAGTATATCTATCCAGCTTCCAGCAAATTCCTCAGTTCTGCTCTGTGATTGAAGGCTCCAAGGCAATAACACAAAACAGATCTAGTTGTTGATCCCAAGGGCACCCTCCTCATGACCCCTTGTTGGGCTTTGCATTTTTCATTTTGTGACTTCACAGAACTCTTCAATCTAAGGCTGTGATTGCTGACAGGCGCCATCTTTCTGAGCAGTTCATGTTGCCTTGTGTGCAGTAAGCTCCAGATTCAACTGGTCTCTGGCTTCAGTACAACTTTCAGCTTTTTTGCATTTCTGTTTATGACAAATAGACCTACATACTTGTCTTTTGTTTGAGCATGAGTCTTTTAAAATCAGCTCTATGTTTTATCTATCACTATATACTTCCAGGAGAGGCAACATTCAAGAATGAATCTACAATACTGTCTTGATTGGAAGTTTCAGAATAGAATTTAATATTGCCTTCTCAGACTTAAGCCAGCAAAAATAAAAGGTATTAAGCCAGTAGGACCATTCCTCATAAAATTACATCATATGATTGGATTTCTAAAGTTAAGAACAAAACAAAACACACAAAAAAACATTCTCTGAAATGTCTTATCCAATCACTTTCACTGAAGTAGCACAAGCCATTTGTATCATTGGATAGATTCTAAGCAGTTGACCTGGTAGCACCCCAGAGATTAAGGCCCTTCAAGAGAGTTCCTAGTAAAAGCAAGAAAATGTTTACTTATTTATCCCACTGGAGTTGGCGGAATAAGGATGTTATGAACTAATTCATTTTGTAACCTTGTCAGAATAATGTGAAGGAATTTAGTGGAAAATGATTAGCTGGAACAGAATGGAAATTAATTTGTAGGTTCTTTTGCTATTGGGTTGTTTTTCTGCTCAGCATATTGTGGTTTAGTATACTTATTTTTCTTATAAAATATGATAGTTGAGTACTCTAAGGTGTTTACAAAAGCATGAATTATCTTTCTGAGTCAGAATTATTTCAACTTGTAACAATTTGTTGCCATTGATTAAAATGGTATATTTTTGTTGAACATACGTTAGTACTCAGAAAATACAAATGACACTGATATTAGCCTAATTTTTTTATTTAGTTGTCACTAAGTATTCACTGAATGAATTTTAGCTTCATGAGAATAAAATATTCTGAGCATTTGTGATGGCTGTTTTCGCTTGTTAACTTGACTAAATTGAGGAACACATAACAAATTGAGAAATAGTGTCTCTTCGTGTGCCTGTCAGGGTGTTTCTGTAAACAACTGGAATGTGGATGTGCTAGTTCTTTTCTGCCGCTGTGAAAAATATTTGAGCAGAACAAAGATGCAGAAAGAGCTTTTTGGCTCACAAGCTTAAAGTCCATTCTGTATAACTGTTTGAAGTTCTGCAGAACATCAGTGAGGGCAGAAAGCAGGGGACTGGGCAAAGCGGCCTACCTTGGGGCAGCTAGGAAGCAAGGGTGAGACAAGGGACATTTGGTAAACATCCTCCCACACTCCTCCCCTTCTCCAAGCAGGCCCCAGCTCATACATCACCATGAGCTTACCAGACACTCAGCACTCTCATAACCCAGCTCCTCTCACTGCCCCAGCGGACAGGCTCCCAACACACACTGTCTATGAGGAACGCTTTCCATCCAAATCACACCAGGAGGTCAGAGAATAAAGTGAACTTTCTCTGAACCTGAAGCTAATTCAAAAGATGGGATTCCGATAAAATGAAAGATTAGAGAGGGTGTCACTTATGTTGCATCCACTTGAATCGCCATCTTAAGCAGACTTTTGTTTTGTATTGCTGTTGTTGCCCTTATGCAGGGTAGTAAGATTATCAGACTCTAGCCTCTGTTGCTTTGGTCTTGTGTTATGGGAGTTTTCCAGAGGCTCCCAGGCCTCTGTGTTCAGAGAAAGGCTACAATGGTCCCTCTTACTCAGGGACTTCTTGATTGCTGGATAAACAGCTCCTCCTTTCTCCAGCTTTCCTGGCCACAGATGCCACCACTGGACTCCCCAGGCTCTGATCCGATGAAACAATGTCTCCTCTTTTCCTCTTCTTTCCATGTGTGTGTTCCTCCAGGCCTCTGGAAGACTGATTAAAACAGCATGCTGCCAAAAAGCATGGTTTTATAGCTGCGAAATTTTGTAACCATTTTAGCCTTTGTTTTTCAGATTTGTAGAGTTGCAAGCGTTTCTATAAGTCTTCACTCATTTTTTTTTCATTTCAAATACAGTTTAAGTGCCAATTGTATGGTAAAAATTGTGTTTTATATCTGGAATGCAAGCCATAATTTTCTTCATTGCTATAACTGCTACACTAGTGGAGGATTTATAAAAAAATCAAACAATTACAAGAATATTGAACATTAAAACTATTATAGGTATTATAAAGTAAAAGTATGAAGTGCTCTGAGAAAATTAAATATTAGAGGGAAAATTAGGGCAGAGTTCAGTGATAATGCATGTACTTAGTCTGAATGAGACTCTAGGTTCAATTCCCAGTATCACTTTCTGTAAAGCAAAGTTAAAAAAAAAAAAAGAAAGAAAAGAAGGAAAAGGAGGAAAAGAAAATAATGAAGAATGAATTTTCTGGGGAGGAATTATGGTTTGTGTACAACTGACTTGGCAATGGAAAGATCATTCCTGGCAGTAAACAGGATGTGCAAAAATGTTCCTAGAAAAGGGTTTAAGAGTCTTTTGATGTAAAAACAGGCCAATGTTTCTATAGAGAGGTAAGCTCAGGCAAGGGTGGTCCAGATTGCAGCTGATAATGGCCTCAGGCAGATTAAGGCTTTTGAGCCCATCCTTATAGATAGAAATGTATTAAAACAAGCAAAAGTCATTCTATATGTAGGCTGATCTTGGATAACTGATGGGCATGACTAGGTGCAAGCAGGTTATGCTTTGGGGACAAATGACCTTCAGGCATGCAAGGATAACAGTCTGAATGAGACAGTGTCAATGGATGTGAAAGTAAATGAAACCAAGGGGAATTTGGGAATGAAAATTGACAGGAGATTCAGAAGAAGGCTTTCTGAATTCCTCTTAGTTCTCTGTCTTACATATCTGACCATGTAGGAGGTTTTGGGTGTTAATAGGAATCCAGAGAAGCCCTTGGTTCAAGAAGAAAAAAACTTGTCCAAAACAGTCTTGTTAGTTTGGGGGATTTAAAGGTACTTAAAAACATGATCTATTAGGTGATTGGCAATATAGTGTTGGGCTAGATTTCAAAATTGTGGGTAGCCACAATGTAGAGTTGAGGCTGGATTATATCATCAGGGAAAACAGAGTGACATCAGGCAAGGTTCACACTCCAGATTAGAATCACCAACATCCATGATTCACAATGAGTGTATCCTAAAGATTTTGGAATCTACCAAAGGGAAGAACATATGTAGTAGAATGAGGTAAGAGACATGACTCCAGAACAGTGTGTTTCTCACAGATTGCTCTAAGAGTCTAAAAGTAAAGAAAAACTGAAAGGATTTCCTGGATGTACCAACAGGGAGATCATTTTAATGAGACTGTTTTTGTTGCCATGGAAAAGATGACAAGAAATAAAAAAAGGTCAAAATCCTTAGTTTTGTTTGACAATAAAGGTTGGGATAAAATTATACCTAAAGAAAGACTTAGGTTACCTGTATAGGAAAGTCTAGTGCATATTTTGAAAGCTGATGCAAGACTAATGTTTAGTGGAACTTAGGGACTGTGCTGATTTAGTATGGTAGAGGTTGTAGGTTGTTCTTCAAGATTCAAGACTTTACCAGCCCTGGGGAGTTGTTTAGGTTTCTAGAATCCAGTATGATTTCCCTTTTGATAAGTGTGTGTCCAGTTAGAGAGTGAGAGAAAGAGATAGATAGATAGATAGATAGATAGATAGATAGATAGGGAGAGAGAGGTAAAGAGCAAGAGACAGAAGGAGAGAAAGAAAGAGAGAGAGAGAGAGAGAGAGAGAGAGAGAGAGAGAGAAAGCTACTAGTACCACCAAGGCACTCATACCATTACTATACTCTCGGTTTATTGTGCCCCGCTGGTCACTGATGTGTTTTTTTTTTTTTTAGGCACCATAGCTGGGTAGGATGTTGGTTGCTTCCCTCCTTTGGAAGCTTGCATGGCACTTTCTGGTACCAGGATGAAGACATTCAGGTCTTTTCCAGCCCAGGGGTTTCTGAGCCCTGTGTCTGTAGTGTGTGGTGTCTTTGGCATTAGGGCTCAACTTCCTACCTGTTTTGGGGCAACCAAGAGCAACAGCAACAGTTTATAAAGTCTTGGGAGTCTCATGAACAACCCTGACCAACAACTCAAAAGAGGGCTTCTCATGCTTGGTATTAGGCATTTTGCTAGATAGTCTATGGCTCTTGAAGGTAGCATTATTATCCTATATGCAAACATTTTATTTAAGTTATGTATGTATATTTATATACTGACTTGTATGCATTATTAATATTTAGGTGGTATGATTAGCGTGATTTCTTATGAGTTTTTCAGATATTCTTACTGTTATTTTACCCTCCTCCACCCTTTTGTATAATACTCCCTTTGCCTCCTTAATTAAAACTCTTCCATTTTCCTGTTTCTCCCACTAGATCACTTATACCCTGCTATATTTATCTATGTCTATGTTTATCTACCCTCCCCACAAAGGTTCCCTTTAGTTTTCTGACTTCTGAAGTCACTCCAGGATATGCAGTCACATTAGAAGGCTGGGAACTAGAAACCTCAGATGAGAGAAAACATGATGTTTGTTGTCTGGGTCTAGGTTACACCATTTAAATATGATAAACTTTTCTCTGCAACAGACCATAACAGAAAGCCACAGCCAATTAAAATGCAAAGTTGTGGCACCCTTTCCCAAACAGAACATCTTGAATACAACTCCTGGATCTAAGGCTAATGGGTCATTGCTGAAAAGAGAGGGGAAAAAGTGTAAGAGCCCAAAGAACATGACATGACTGTGAAATTGTTATTTGAGAAACGTCAGAAACTATACCCACAAAATCTTCCCAAGATGGCTGCCTTAAGATGACCTGAACAAGGAAGACATCAATAGGCATGAGGGTAGAAGAGGGAAGGCTCACAAGACCTCGAGCCTAGACAAAGAGCAAAAGGCCATCAAGAAATGCGAGGAGTGGTAGGAATCATTTTCCTTAGGGAACAAATGTGAATTGGTTATCCAGTACCAAATGGACAGCCCTGAAACCATGCATACATGTAACACTATATGTTACTAAGGACTAAGCAGGTTATATTTATGTTTTCAGGAGTGTGTTTGTGTGTGTGTGTGTGTGTGTGTGTGTGTTAACAGCAATTAAAGAAAAATAGGCTGTGATTTTGAGAGAAAGCAATGCAAGGGTACATGGGAAGGTTGGGAGAAAAAAGTGAAAAGTAAAACCCCCCTTTTTAAAAAAGTAATGAAAATATTAGAGAGGGATTAATCTAGTGACTTTATAAATACTTATTCTCTGCATTAGATGTATTATAAATTTGTCAGGTAATCAGTAGGAATGAGTCTTTAGCTGTCTATGGCACAGCATAGTTTGAAAATGCTCCATTTACAATCTGATTTTATTCTGAGTCATGTTGGTAGTTCATACTGTTTATGAACCTCTGCAAACTGGCCATTGCTGTCCTCTTCCAACACCAGGTGTCCTGTGTCCACAAAGTATCTAAAAACAAAAGCATTCATTAAAATCTTTTAAAAGAATAATTAAATGTTCATCAACTATCTGAGAACGTGAAATCCCTTAGTGATTTAGTTCCTGACAAAGTTTAAGCAGTTATTAGGGGTAACGTTGAGTCTGACTGAATTTCTACTTTACACTTTAGATAACCAGCAATAAAATTAATTTAAAGCTCAGATCAGTTGAGTATTTTGCAGTTATATTTTGAAGGGAATATTTTTATTCTTTTTGCAGCAATGGTTTTTAAACCAACCTAGCAAACACTTTGCACTGGAAAACATCTTACTTCATGGGTAATTAACTTGTTGTCACCACTACAGAGGCAAGCAGAGGGCTTATCATTCTATTGCAAATATGAAGATCAGTGAGTGCATACACTTCAGATTTTAGTGAAGTTCATTAAAACTGTTTAGCTCATGCAATATAAGCAAACTAAACAACCGTTGAAGGTAACGTCTTGTGTAACAAGATTTAGATATTTTCTAGAAGAGCCACTAGAGTCATTCATATAGCATGAGTTAGCTGAGTAAAATGTGTTTTGGTTTTTGACTATAGAGAGTGAGTATGGGAAAGAGAATGAAGAAAGTATTGGTGAACGTTTAGTCATCCGTACAGTGTTTGCATTCCCTATCTTAAGTATATATTCAAACTCAAATTACCAAATAAGTCGCAATCTGTTAAAAAAGAGTTTATGGTTTAAGTACATATTTAAATGAAATTAGCCAAAGTAATTTATATTATTTACATTATGTTTAACAGTAGAATTAATGCAAATAGAATATATGGCTAAACCATGAAATTTACATTAGACATCTCAAACAAAGAGCTAAAAGAAAATCGAGATAACGTGAGAAATTTGTAAACAGGATAGTAAGACATGTTGTGCTGTTTTGAATGTTAAACATTAGAAGTGAAGCAGAAAACACAACATATATTCAAAAGACCTGGCAGATACCCATGCAGGTTCCATGATTGCTGCTTCAGTTTCTGTGAGTGCCTCTGAAGCCTGCTTATTTGACTCTGTGAGCTGTGTTCTACTGGTGTCCTTGACCTCTCTGGCTCCTAAAAATTGCTTTCTTATTGTCTTCTAAACTGACCTTAGTTTAGAATCTAGAACACTTGAATTGTGAAGTTTTGGCAGCACTGCTTTTCAACTCTTTCAGTCTTCACTCTTGCAAGTTCTAACTGTCATTCTCATTTCCAACCATTTGCTCTTCGTGTTTGGTTTTATTTGTTTCTGGAAGCTTGACTTTGTTCCTTTTGGTCTGTAGTCTCTGTAATTTTAAAATAATGGATTACTCTTCTTAGGTAGTCAGTGTGCCTATGACTGATTGATTATTTAGGCTTATGTACTTTTGTTTCTCATAGACTTTCCTCTTTTTCTCCTATCTGTTGGGAAACTTTGGAAAATTTATTGCTTAATGCATATATACTAACAAAGAAAATAGATTGATAAATTGACATAGACAGATTTTTCTAAAAGTTGTCTAAGATAGTAATCAATAGATATGATGAAAATTATAATGTAGGTCAAGAGGGTAATCCTACATTAAAATCATGCAGAAGTATATAAAATATCTACACCTCATTATTTTTTTAAAAGACAAGTTTTTGGGAGAGAGTTTACAACTGATAAACTGTAGCAGGTTTTCTTTGGACCACCAGCCAGTTCCCAAATTATGACATGGAGACTTATTACTAGCTATAAATTCTTGACCTTATAGGGGAATGCAAATCAAACTACTTTGAGATTCCATCTTATACCTGTCAGAGTGACTAAGATCAGCACAAGTGACAGTTCATTCTAGTGGTAATGTAGAAAAAGGACAAAAACTATCCAAGTTTGGGGGAAGTTCAAACTTGTACAGTCACTGTGGAAATTAGTATGGTGGTTCCTCAGAAAGTTCAATATGTATCTACCTCAAGATCCAGCTATATACCACTCTTGAGAATATACCCAAAAGATATTTCAACCTACTACAAGGATAGTTATACATGTTCATTGCTGCTCTGTAGAAGCAGAAACTGCAAACAATCTAGAAGTTCCTCAACAGAAGAATGGATAAAGAAAATGTGATACATTTACACAATGGAGTACTACTCAGCTATTTAAAAGATGACATCATGAAATTTTGCATGATCATAAAATAAAAAAGAAACATGAATGGCAACAAATGCTGGTGAGGATGTTAGAGGAAATTTTATCTTTTCTTGTGGAAGCTTGGAAATCAATCAGTCTAGAAGTTCTCAGAAAATGTGGCAACATGGAGACCACGGGAAAGGCTTGAAGGGGAGGGGAGAGAAAAGGAGGGAGCAGGGAGAAATATACAGCTCAATACAATCAATTTAAAAATGTGGCAGCAGTAGTAGTACATTACTCAGCTACAACACTGCTTGACCCATTCATATCCTTTGTCTGATATACACAGATATGTGCACATCCATGCTTCTGCTGTTCTGTTTGCGAAACTACAGGAATGAACTAAATCTACATGTCCCTTAACTGATGAATAATGAGAACATGGTAATTACTCAGTAGGATTTTAGGCAGTTTTAGAGAGAAATGAAATCTTGAAAATTCCACATAATGGAAGGAACTGGAAAAATTATACTGCATGAGGTAACTCAGTCTCAGAAAAAAAAATGGCACAATTTATTTTCCATGCTTTAGATCTGTAGCTTTGTGTATGTAACATGAGACAATTTGAGAAGCCAGAGAACTGTGAAGCAGCCATTGTAGGTGATGCCTTAAAGGAGTGGAAGAATGGAACACAAGTAGAATAAAAGGAAGAAGAGGATATTAGGGTTGAAAAAGTTTAGGGAGGGAGTAGAGTCAAGGTATGGAGGAGATAAGCGAGTTGGGGAAAAGTTGACCAAGAGAAGAGAGTACAGAAAAACCTTATATAAACCTATTATCTTGTTTTTTTCTTGTTTACTGATTATTTTTTAATTAAAACAAAATGATATAACATCCTCCCCTTCAGTCCTTCCTGATTCCCCACCCTTGAAATTTTCTCATGTGTACCCCACTCTCAAGTGATAGTCTATTTTCCTTTGAATATTGCTACACAGACACACACACATGCACTTTACTTCATCTCTTTTTGTTGTACATGTGAAAAAAGGTTTCAGAGATGACCACTCTGCGTTATACCAGCAATAAGGAAACTCACCCCTGACAGAGTCTAATTATCCTTCCAGCAGAAATTAGTGGCCTATAGTTCTTTGTCTAGAGTGGGACCCCATGAAGAATTTACCCTTTGATGTTAGCATGTCCATTGATATTGTCATTGTTCCCACCATGTTTTGTCTGTCCTGTCTAGAAGCAACTGCTTCACAGAGGACTTACTGGTATTTTGTTGCTTTCAATCTTTTGGCCCCCTCTTCTGTGATGCTCCTTGAGCCATAGATGTAGGAGCTTTGATATAGATGCATATGTTAGAGCTGGGATTCACATGATCTATTGGTCTCAGCATTGTGTCCAGTTGTGGTTTTCTGTGATGGTCTCTATTTACTATAAAGAGATGCTATTTTGATGACACATGGTGGCTAGACTTATCTGTGAGTAAGATATGGACTATGATAAGGGATTCTGCTTGTTTGGCAAAGTGGCAAAGGTTAATGACCTTACTAGTTTTGGGAAGCTGCTTATGAAATTTACTATGCTGTAATCCAATTTAAGAATATAATTTAAAAATAAATTAGAAGGAAGATGCTCTGATTGGCTGAAAAAATACTGCTCCTAGAAGTCTCTATCTACTAAACAAAATTCCCAGGACTAAATGTGGTCTATGCCACATCATTGGTCAGGGTGTCCCCAGAGGCCCGTACAGGACAGCTTGGTTTCTTCCTCTTGGTTACCCATCAGAACCATCTAATAAGATGATACTTCTGAAAATACCAAGGATCTTGCTTTCAGGATGTACAGGAATCATGGGAAGTGAGTTGAAATTTCTTCCCTGATGGCTATTTTTCTATGCAGGTCCTAAGCAGCTTACCCAGGAGAGAACACATCAATGAACTTCTCGAGCTGTGCACTATATGAACTTTAATACCAACCAGGAGTACGATGTGGTCCCTTGTGCAAAAGTGTCATGCCTGTTTTGAGGGTAACCACACTCTGCTTAGATCTTAGCTCTTCCGCTAAGAAGAAAAGGATACTAAACTGATACTAGAAATTATGTAGAAACACATGGGTGAGAAAGCCATAGGCATTAGGGCCAATGCACTACTATTGTTCAGTTAAATTTACGTGATGTCAAGATGCCTTCTTTTATTTATTCTTTGCTCCTACTATTATGGTGCATTAAACTGCACTTAAACCACTCCACTGCTTTCCTAACCCAAACTGCCAAAGTTCATATTACCCCAATGAAAAATATAGTCAGTCCTACGAGAGCAATATCCAAGCCCTGATATGAACTTCTGTCTTCGGGTTTTTATTGTTGTGAAGATACACCATGACCATGGAAACTCTTATAAAGAAAACATTCAACTGGGATGGCTCACTTACAGTTTCAGACATTCAGCTCATCATCATCATGAAGGGAAGAATGGCAGTATGTATGCAGATGTGGTACTGGGACTGAGAGTGCAGGTAACAGGAAGTCAACTGACATATTGGGTGGTACCCTGAGCATAGGAAACCGCAAAGTCCATCCCCACAGTGACATACCTCCAACAAGGTCACACCCACTCCAGCAAAGCCATATGTCCTAATAGTGCTACTCCCTATGAGATTATGGAGACCTATTACATTCAAACTACCACAGCACTGCGCATATAAATAAAAGTAAATGCAAATGGTATGGATAAATTGCATTTATTTATTTATACATATCTGTTACAATAATAATTGAAGTAAAAAAGGTCATGAGCTGGAATAAATGGGAGGAGGGCATGAAAAGGGTTGAAGAGAGGAAGGAAAGAGAAAAATGATGTAATTATATTTTAATTTAAAAAGAATAAAATAATTTAAAAATTATGCAAAAGGAATGTATGTGTGTGTATATATTTGTTTTTTTTACCCCAAAAGCGGAGCATAGACAAATCTTTATGTTTCATTATCCCAGAATGTCATAATCGAGTAAATAATTTGTACAAAATAAAACGCCCACAGAGAAGTAGGAATTGCTTCTTTTGACAAGGTACTTCCCTGAACAAGGGTAAGATCCTTTATTCAATGATAGTTTAGAGTTTCTAAATAGCTTTGAAACACTAGGTGTCTATAAAGTCACGGCAATGTTAAAGTGTATATTATATGATGTAACAAATGAGGCAATTAATTTGGATTTGTTTGCACAGAGTAAGCCAATTGATATCTCTGTTCTCTTTCTGGCAGATTAATTTTGATCATAGTAGATCATTATATTCTTTCTGAGTCATTAAGAGCTATTACTGACATGTACCAAACTGTGTTTTAAAGCACTGCCATTATGTCTGAAGCATATAATTTGTGGGAAAAAGTAAAAGCATGAAGTCTGTCAAATATCACTTTATTTCATATTGAAAAGAGGAAGCAAATGGTTCAAAGCTGAATTATTATAAGATAGAGAACTCAGTGGGAAAACTGATATTTGAAAAAGGAAATATTATTTCAATATTTGCAAAGAGAACTTCAGTAACGTTTCCCAAAGGTTTTCACATTGAAGTATTGTCTCCTGTCTGAGAATATATAATAATCTACTTTCCAAAACCTGTTTTGTTTTTCAGGACTACAGGACTAGTTCTAGCTAGCAATAGCCAAGTGAACATGCATCTTCTTTCTACATAGGCCTTTCTGAAAACAACTGTACCAGCTACCTTAGGAAGAAAGCTTCCTTGTGTCAGTGACCATGAAGGGCATTTAGTGAAAAAATGGTACTTAGAAAGTAAGTCTCTCCTGTCTGGAGAATAGCTGCTCCAGAAAGACGTGTGACTGAAACCACTCTATGTGCACAAGAATGATCTGTTAAGATGCATTTGCTACAGGTAGGTTTCACTTATCCAGGCTTACATAGGATGTAACAGCTAGTTTTCTCTCTCTCTCTCCATATACACATGCCTATACTTATGTATATACATATATACATGTAGATACATATATATATTCTGTCTCTCCAAATATATAACAATATATATTATACATATAATTATATATCAATTCATAAATATATCTGTTGTTAATCAGAACCATATTCACAAGCTGATTTAGTGGGAAAATCAGTTCCATGTTTACTAGTGAATGTTGTTTGATAGTATCCTAAGAGATGAAAGTTCCTAATATTTCTTTGCTGTCTACTCATATCCTTCATCCATCCTTCTCCTGAGTTCCTTGTTGCTGAAGAAATGTAATTACTACAAAGAAGAAAAAAAATTGAACTTACGATGTGTTCTTTAACTCTAACTAAGCCATTCAGGAACATGGATTAATCTCAAGACATCAGCCTGGGCTAGGGTTCCCAAGATAGATTTCAGTCATGTTTCTTCACCTGGGTAATCTTTAGTTTTCTTGCTCTATATCCAAGTTAAAAATGTCTTCTTCATACCTAGTCACAAAAACTGATCAATTAAGACACTGTGTGTAAAACAGATCCACTATTTGTTGGTTTACTTTTCTGTTGATAAAATACTCTGGCAAAAGCAGTTTAAGGGAGGAAGTGTTTAAGGTACAGTCTGTTATGGGAGGGAAGTCAGTAGCTGGAAGCAGTTAGTCTAATTGCATCCACTGTCAAGAAGCAGAGAACACTGGATTCCTGGGATCAGTCTGATGTCTCCTTTCTCCTTTCCAGTCTAGGATTCCTTGCCCAGAAAATGGTCCCATGCACAATTAAGATGAGTTGTAATAAATTAATTAACATAATCAACATACTAACATACTACTCCACAGACTTGCCTACCATCCTTTCTCCCAGGTGACTTTAGATTCTGAAGTTGGCAACTGACAGTCACCATCACACATTACCATAGACAAAAATTATAATTCTTGCCTTCACAGTACCTAATGCCAAGTAATAATACAAAGAATACTGGAGATAAATAAATGTACACTTAAATAGAGTTCATATAGATTACAGTTTAGTATTTCAATCTTTGAGGATCAGTACAGAATATTTACACAATTCTGAAGCAGATTGAATAAAATAAGTTGAGTAAACTAAAGAGAAGCTTCTGTGTACAGTAAGCACTCTGTGGAAATAAAATTCAGCTGTTTGTTATTAATATTATTATTGTTCTTATTTTATTCTTGTAAAAAAATAGCATCTGGATGGGGGACTCTGTGTGCAAAGACACAAGCAGCAAAGGCAGGGAAACAGAGGAGCACTGGCACCCCAGGATCACGAGTTGGGGACTGCTTAGTTCAGTCTGCTTGGGATCATTGGTTTATCCCATATCTGATACACATTCCCAGTCATCCAGTTGCATTAAGGGAGTAAATACAAAAGGTACACATCTAGAAATTGCAAAAAGTATAATACTAGGGACCACGCAGTAACACAAAATATGTTTCAAAACCAAAGTTGAGATCACTCACATAAACATATTTAAGAAAGAGGATTTGTAAGAAACAAAATATTGGCATCTTGGCAAAGACAAAAAATTGAAAGTGAGTATGCCTGTTTTCACTTATTCTTACAACAGAAATCACTTATTTCTCCTGCTTTGAGCTGTTTTTCATGGGCATTAACAAATGGCTATGAATGCTGGATCCAGAGCCTGCCAGAGGCATGTAGAAACAATCCATCTTCCTTTTGTAAGACAGTTGAGAATTTACAATTCCCATAAAATTTTACTAAAATAGAAATACAGAAAAATGGACAGAAATGATGATAGTCTCTGTTTCCAAGCTTAATTTTCAGCTTTCTTTCCATCCTGGACATTTTGTCTACATCTGCAGATCCTTCTGTATCAGCCATTCACAAGGTTTATGCCAGATCAACCATGCTTAGCTTTCTTTTTATTTAGGTCCATTTTCACTCTAAATTTAGAGAGATCATAATCATAGTCAACACTTGCTAAAATACTGAGATAACACCCATATATTAATATAACACAGGCATAATGAACATCATCTTAACAATGTCAGGCTACTGTAAAAATTCCAAAACTAAAGGTGCTTATAAATGACAGGAACTAACTTCTCAAAGTTCTGGGAGTTGCTAAATCCCAGGTAAAGACACTAGTAAATTTGGTGGGTGGAGGACCTGTTTCTGGTACACAGATATCTTCTAACTTTGATAGAAGACATGATAGAAAGTGTGATATAAGCCATGATTGAAAAGACAGGGAGAGCTCTGTCATTGTTTTATAAATCAATAATACTATTCAAGAGGACTGACTCTACTCTCAGGAACTAACGACCTGGTACCACATCCTAATACTATCACTTTGGTGATTAAGTTTCAGCAAATAAATTTAAATTTCCAGGGTACATGAACTATCAGGTTCTCTCTCTCTGTCTCTCTCTCTCTCTCTCTCTCTATCTCTATCTCTATCTCTATCTTACATGCACACACTCCACACAATATAATATTTGATCATTAAAATAGTCTTAGCACATAAATGGAATCAGGTGTTATTATTCTCATTGTAGTAGAAATAACAAGCACAGAATATGTTAGCAAGTTTCTCAGGTGTCATCATGATCTAAGTGGTGAACCTTGGAAACCAAGATCCAAGTACTAAATACTTTATACTAGATTCTGACAAAATAATGTACCAAAATAATAGAATTGTGATATCCATATATGCTCAGTGCAAAGTTTCTGTCTTGATTCATTAGGGAGCCAGCCATGGTGAGTCCAGAGTCATTTTAAACACTCTGGGGCCAAAGTGTGAACTATAGATAGCTGTCATCAGAGAGAGAGAGAGAGAGAGAGAGAGAGAGAGAGAGAGAGAGAGAGAGAGAGAGAGAGCGCCCAGGTTCTTGCACAAAGATGCAGATGCCAGTAGGTGGGTACTGATAAGATAGCATGACCTCAAACCTCTAGGTCATATAAATAGTGCATTCTCTATTGTTGTCTTCTACCTAGATCCTAGTTTAAAGTTATTGCCTTTCATCATTCTAGGGAAGACTCAGCACTGTTTTATTATCTAAGCTTCATATAGCAGACTGACAGGATCCTTAAATTTATAACAGGGCTCAAGCTGTTTGTTATTTTCTACTCATTGATTCTTAGTCATACCTAACATTTAAGTGGGAAATTAAGTCTATGGCAGGAGTCTCTTACTCTGTTTTGGAGAAGGTTTTTTAAAATTTTTCAACTTTATTGAAATGACTGACAAATCAGCATTGTGTTTTGACACATATATTCATTGTGAAATGATTATCAACATCAAGCTAAACGCATTTCCTGATCACAGATGAATGGATAAGTAAAACACATACATATGCCACAAAATATATCATTCAGCCTTAAAAAAGAAGGAAATGGGTCTTTAAAATTATTGAACAAGCATTCAAGCTTTATCCATTTGCCTTAATTTCAAGTGCCTCCAATCTGGAGCTCATTTGTAAACTCCATTTTATTCCTATTACGTTAAGGGTGGATCTGATGTGTACAAGTTATTGGAATGAAATCAAGTTAACTTGTCCACACTCCAACATCTCTTTGTTGTCACAAATATGTGGAATCCAAACACAAGCACTGGCTCCAATGCTGCTTGCAGATCTCCTTTGCTGTTATCAATAACTTTTATTATAGATCAAGTTATTCTTGGACTGAATGTTCTATAAAAACAACTACTTATTGGATGTCAATGGTTGGGTTTGGGTCATTTGACTTGAAATTGCTTGGTCTCCTCTTGGCTTGCTCACATGGCATCTGTTGGTTTCATACACATGTCTGGTTCTTTAGAACCTCATGGCTGGGGCTGGCTTAGCATGTAATGGATACTTCACATAGTCTCCACTCTTCAGTAGGCTACTCCGCATGACCATTTTAGGGCAATAAGTGTGACAAAGAAGCATGTTGCAATGCAGTTATCAAAGCTCATGAAGCATTCTTGCTAATGTCCCAATAGTAAAGCAAGTCACCCGACCAGTTGACACTCAAGGTGTGGATGCATAGAGTCTGCTAATGGTATAATCTTCAAGCTGTATTTCAAAAGTATGGGTACAGAATAAAAAAAAAATGTAGGGTTCTTTTCATGTTCTTTTATAGCCAGTTGCCTAATCACAGCAGTCATAAATATTCATATCACTGTTTTATGAGACACACTCATTTCCAGCCAAGATACTTAAAAGACTCACTCAGTTATGACATTAAGTTTAAAGATCTATAATTTTGATTTTGGAATTTCCAACATACCTGTGGCGGTTTGAATAAGAATAGCTACCAAGACACTCAAATATTTAAATGCTTAGTCATGAGGAATGGCACTATTTGAAAGGATTAGAAAGATTAGGAGGTGTGGCCTTGTTGGAGTAGGTGTGGTCTTGTTGGAGGAAATGTGTCATTAAGAATGGACTTTGAGGTTTTTAAAGCCAATGCCAGTCCCAGTCTCCCCCTCTCTGCTTATGGATTGGGCTGTAGAGCTCAGCTTCTTCTCCAACACCATGATCACCTATGTGCCACCATATTCCCTGTCATGATGATAATGGACTAACCTCTGAAACTGTAATCAATGAGTGATTTATAAGAATTGCCTTGGTCATGGTATCTTTTCACAGCCATATAACAGTTACTAATACAATGCCCAAATATACTATATGCTGAACTAAAGACCTATTGATCTAAAGACACTACTTATTTGCATCTGCTCCCAATTCAGGGACAGTACATCTGCAATAAATATTTCCATCCAGAAACAGGAGGCATACACAGTTATGGCCCCCTAATATTTCTGGGGTGGCTGGTAAGAAAAGCTTTATTTTCCAATCCATTAAGTCTTGACTATCCTATATTCCTTGTCAATTCTGCTCACATACTAAACAATCCTTTAGTTTGCCTCTCCATTTGTACATGGGAACGGTACCATTGAGAGATGCTTGTGCCATTCTCCCAGAGAGCTCCTAGCTATGTCCAACATTGCACTAAATGTATTCCCTGGTTTTTGAGTTATTAGACACAACAGTTGTTTTTTCGATAGCTCCAGGACTGTAACATGACTCTCCATTTTTATAATGTACCATCAGCCATTCCCTCACCACTTTATAGTCCCTGCTGCCTCATGACTTTTCCAGTCCTCAGTAATAGTTCTTGTTCATTCTAGTCTCAGAACAAATGGCATGTGATTTGGTATAAATTATTTGCTGAGTAATGGCCCCACCTCTAGAAAACAAATTCTGCACCAATTGTCTTTTACTATATAATAAATTATCTCAAAATGCAGTGACTTAAAAATTACACACTAATTAGCTGAGCACCCTGGGTCAGCAGTTGGTTCTTGCTCAGCTGAGTGGTTAATAGGCTGACCACATAGGTTTGCTCACATCATGTAAATATCTGGCAGATGGTGACATAACTAGTATGCCAAGCTATATGTCTGGATTCTTCAGAAGGCGAGTCAAGGCAGCTGCTAGGTTTCTATAGCATGGGAGACTATTGCCAACCAATGAACAGGAGATTTTCAAGTTTCCATTCTTGTCATATTTGTATGTTCTCTGTGAACTAGAGAAATTCATATGTCCGTGTATCATGAAAGGAAAGGACATTCGTAGTCACACTGAAAAGAAGTGCTCATCCAGACCTCGGCAGAATTAGTATTTGTGACACTAATGCAGTTTACCATATCTTTTGAAGCTTGTCCCATTCCAGTAGGTGGCTGTTTCTCTTTATTTAATTTTAGAGTTGTCATTGTTCCATTTAATGAGCATTCCAACTTTTTTTAGAGAATGAATTTCTTCCAGATCTGCATCTTTATTTGGACTGTTTTGTCCTATGACCTCTTTGGGAAGAGCATACCACCCTGTAATTTAGATACCACATGTAAAATTGCCACAGAAATATGAAGCTCAGTTCTTCCTGTCTTTTGTCATATAACAAATAGTGTCATGCACAGAGATTTCTGTCACCTTGGTGGAGGTATCTAGGCCAGGTAAAATATGCTATGGAGAAGCGACAAGCTTCTAAAATGGTCCACTGTTTAAATCTCACCATCCTAGCATGTGTGTTAAATGTAAAACATAAATATAAAAAATTCAAAGTATGAAATTATAAATATAAAAACAAAACAATTCTGATTTTGGTCAGTACATCTCATAAAATGATGTAAATATTTATTTGTGGGTAGAAATACTTTTTATACTGACAATATCAGACTCTTTTAGAAACTATACCCCAGCCAAAAAGCTGGTAGAGAATCAAGAGCTTGGGGAAAGACTTGAAGGTGAAGGCTAAATGCTTGATGACAGCCACTTGTTGTGCTGCAAGACTGCCTTAACCTCATATATCCAGATAAATGTAACCATACTAGCTGCAAGTCTAGAGATAACCTTAACATCAATACATGTGCTTTCTGCAGCCCCTGTCCTAGAGAGATTAAGTGTACCTTTGGTTTCAGGCAATTATAGAGCTGGATAACCCCGGGATCATAAATCAGCCATCAGAGCAAATTAAAAAGGATATGTGCCTTCTGTCTGTCTCTGTTTCCCTGTTTTCCTCTCATAACACAGACTCTACCCTTGAGAATCTTCTTTACAAGTAGAAAACTTTCTAATTCATATCCTATTTGCATTTCTATCCTCAGGGAAGTTTTATAAGAAGGATTAGAAAATAATATTTACAGTAATTCACATGACATTTGCCAGTGTCTTTCATAGGTTTATACGATCATTTCCAGGACAGATATAAGGCCTCCACTTGGCCTTCTTACAGTGCCACGTGTGCGGCTTCCTTAGAGGCCCAGCTAGGCATGCGGGAGGTATTGTAGATTACATGCTAACAGACATTCTCTGCTGGGCTAAGAAGATGCACTGAGTCCACTTTATTATGCTGAGAGGCTGAGCTTTCTCTCCTATTGCAGAGTCATTCACAGTCATTTCAGTCAGGCCCATTGCCTGCCAAGCAGAATGACCCAGACTGACTGATCTGAGCAGAAATTGTGGTCTGTAATCGTTTTTCTGCTTCATGTGCAGAAATTGCCTCCAGCTGGATCTAGTTGAGCTAGACTAAATTGGATTTGATTCATCAACTTTGCTGCAATGTTCTGTATCAGAACATGGCACAGACCCAGAACTTCAATCCTTTTGTTCATATGGCATCAGAATGGTTTGGCATAAGTTAGAGACACTACATCTTTGGCTCTCATTTTTACTTGTTATAGTCATTTCAAATCATAGGAATACTTTGCTGTAAACAGATACAAAAGAAATTTAATGCTACATATGTAAAATCATGTTATCATCTTTAGAGGATGTTTTAAAGACTTTAATTTAGAGGTTATAAGAGTAATACAGTAAACTGTGTTATAATTGTGTACCACATGTGATTATATCTGCCTCCCAATTATGGGACTTTTGTTTCTCATAAGGAATACCATTGACAGCCAATGGTACTAGAGTTGGAGACACAATGTAGTCTTCTTTAAGGCCACACCAAGTAGGAGCAGATAGAAGTTGAGCTCAAATAGAGGTTAAGCACAATTAATAAAAGTTCAGGGTTAGAAACTGGGATTCAACCAGAAGGTCTGAAAAGCAAAACAGCCAGCCACTGGCTCTTACCTTGATCTCAGTCTAAATGGTGATCCTATACCCTGGAATCTCAGAAGGAGACTGGATTTGAGAGCTGTCTCCTTCCATTTTATATTCCTCATTAGGGCTGGGTTTAAAGACGTGCAACACTGGACTAAAGACATGCACCACCTGATTTATATGACAACTAGGGTGGCTACTGGGATTAAAGGTGTGTGTCATTGTGGCTACTGGGATTAAATGTGTATGTTACCATAAACTGATCTACAATGCTGACCAGTGGGACTGTTTTACTCTCAGATCTTCAGGCAGTCTTTATTTATGGAAAATACAGTTGAAATGCCACTACATAGGGGGACTTCACAACTAATGTTATGATTTACCCATCTGTTTTACTGATTTTCCTTCCTCTCCTCTTTTCCCTCCCCCTCCCTTCTCACTTCCTCTGTCCTTCCCTTTCATTCCCTTCTCCTTTCTTCTACAACAAGCACACCTTGAATACCCACTCATTTTATACACGTACACATAATAAGACATATATTTCAGCTTCTGAGAGAAAATGTTTACCTGGAGTTTACATGGAAATAATGCAAATGCTCCAACACATTCATATAAATTTATAATACAAAGCTGTAACAAATTGCATTAAGTAGCACAGTATCAGAACATTGCAGTCTCTACAATGGCATATTTAATATCACTTCTTTTAAATATTTTATTAATCTCAGGCTGAGAACACCTCAGGTTTTCCAAAACTGCTTATATTGGTAGATGAATCATTTAAATAAAGCTCAGAATGGATATGACATTTGCCTTATTCCAGCTTGCAATAAATTCCTAAAATTGTCAAAAGATATTCATTTAGCTTAATCATCAAACATTTATCTAGTATATGACACTTGTTAAGTACTTTTAAATTATAAACATGGCCAACTTCTGTTGGAGATCACCTTCAACAAAAATGTCACTTACCAGGGTAGGTACGTGGGAATTAGAAAATAAGTAAAGAGGACGAAGGTGGGAGTAAAAATAATAAACAGAAAAAAAGGATAATACTGGGAAGGAGATCCTATAAATACTAAATCACCTGCATTTAATTTTCAATTGCTTAAAATACCCCCTATCCCAAAATGTAGGAGTAAGATTTTAAAAAAAAAAGTATTAACATGATACAAGGAAGAGAACAGACCAGCTGAAGGTTGCAGGCTACATTCTTAGTTTAACATTCTGTTGCTAGAATAATACAAGTCATGTTCACACCCTAGACCAAACATTCTGTAGGCAAACCACTCACTGGTGAAATCCATTGTTATCTCCTTAAGGGAGTAGGAACTTAGTTGGATCCTTACACTTTTGTCTGGGGTAGAAACATATCTACTTCTCTATTGCTGAAATACAAGGTCTAGATATTAGCCAGACTGTTGACAATAACCTTGAGCAGAACTCTCTGATCTAAATCTATGTAAGGCCTTTGCTTGAGGTAAAAACATAATAACCTTGAAGAAATAGAAGTAAGTTCCCACTCTCTAACCTTTGGTCAGGGTGGAATGGTAACTTTGAGGTAGCTGAAACTCTCTGACCTTCAGACAAGGTGGAAATAGGCTCACATTTTTGGGCCCCCACAAACTTTCTAACAATTATCAGCCCCACTAAATGAATGAACACAGATCTGCTTAGAGCTTGAGGAATTTTTCTGCTTTAAATGTGGAGAGTCAGTACTCAAACAAATACAGTGTGACTTCTACATCACCATTAAAATCCCCACACTTCCTCAAAAGGCTCTGTATTTGCTCCAGAGACCTGCAAATCTAAATGCACACTTCCCTTAACAGTTCTATTCTGTCATAATGTAAAGAAGTGGAAAGTTGGTTTTATGATTGTTGTGTTTTAATCAGGAGTGTCTGTGTTTGGGTATTATCTTGGGGACTGTTGGGTTCATTAGTGAGTACATATCCGAAGGCAATAACTATTTATTTCTTAGAGTCCATTAGTCACCAATAATTCAGCAGGGGGTGCTAAGATTCCTTTGGTTCATCCTCAATTCATAACTGGTTGTTGACAAACCCTGTTTTTCCCAGACCCAGTGTAAGCAACCATTGTTGTTGTGTGTCAGACCCTGATTACCTAATTACCTCTGTCATGCCTTGTTGATAGTATTTCCTATCTCATATCTCTCATGTAATTTTTACCTGTTATTCTTCATGATCCTAGAGGTTCTGCTTAGGGCTTTGCACTAAACCATCATTTACTCTGCACCCATTGCTGTTTATTGTGAAGAGAAGCTTCTCTGATTAAAATGAAAGCCACATTTGCCTATGAGTATAAACATAAATATTTATACTTCAGTATGGCGACATGTCAATTGGTTAAGTCATAGTAGTGAAGCCACCTTAGGGTTTATAATCTCCACGGCAATAGAGTTTTGATCAGTTTAGTTTTGATCAATTTTAAGTAACAGCTATGTATTTCTTCCTGTAGATCAGGCCTCAAAAAATCAGAGAATGGTTAGTTATCCTCGTAGGCACTGCTGGCTCTATTGTGGGGGACATCTTGTTGGCAGAATGGCATTGAAGATTATAGGGTTGACAACTAGAAAAGGCATGGATGCCTTGTATTTCCAATAACTTGTATAGAACCTCCTAAATACAGTGAAATCTATCCAGGAGTGAAATCTATCAAGATTCCAGTTGAGTTCTGACTTGCTTTTTCTGTATTTTGCAGCAAAGATCTGTGGCATCTGCCACAATCAGAAGGTCATAAAACAAAACAAAAGACACGAATGTGAAAAATGTCCTGTAGGGAAGAAGGGGTGGCAAAAGGGTGGGTGGGAGCTAATAGAGAGTGAGAGTAAACAATGTACTATATGCATGTATGAAATTGTCAAAGAACAGATTTAATCAATTAAACACTTTAAGTTAGCATTTGGCAACACAAAAAATTGGAATTTATGCTTTAGGGACATAATTTACATAAATGCAAAAATAGGTTTGATAATGGTTTCTAATAAACTTTCTTCATAGTTATATATGCATATATGAACAATGGACTGTAATGATCTTTAAGAGACAAGCTATGCCCACTCCCTTTCCAGTCTGCTGAGGCAGGCACATCTTTCTTCCTGCTTTCAGCCTGGGTTTCTTCCCTTTTCCATTTCCCTCTTAAAGAGTCAGCTTCTCTCTCTCTCTCTCTCTCTCTCTCTCTCTCTCTCTCTGCTTTTTTCCCCGTCTTTCTTCCCCCTCCATAACCCACTAAATAAATATCCAACCTCACTCTGCACAGTGTGCTCATCCATGTCTCGGTCTCTTGTCCATGGCAGCATGTCTCCCTGCCCAAGACCAGCCACCTTCAGAGACCTGTGTCATGGCCTTGTGGCATGCCCATCTGTCTGTCACTCCTTGTGGCTTGCTGCAGTCACTCGGTAAACTGTGCTGTCCCTGCCTGGGACTGGCTGTTCTCGGGACCGGCTGCCCCTGCCTGCCACTATATGGCCTGCTACCTGTTGCTGCTTGGGGACTTACAGCATTTCTGCCACTGCAACTACTCAGGGTTCCGTAGCATTTTTAATTAATCCATTACATGGGACCAAAATGCATGCTCTGAGATTTCTGCTTCTTTTACTCATCCTTGGATTCTATCTTTCCAAAGATTTCTGACCATAGAAATGTGTTTCTACACATCACAACAGTGTCAGGCATTAGACACTGTGAAGGTGTAAGTCACAAACAATTCCACACCAGTTTGGAATTATGATTAATAGGGTGGTATTTATTTAAAGGGGAAAAAAACTTACAGATCACTGTCCCAGGCAACACCCCTCTACGCAATCAGGAAGGCAGTCTAGTCGCTGGCAGAGCAGGAAGTGAAGAGAGAGAGGAGAGGGAAGTGGCTGCTTTTTTTAAAGGGAGAGAGACCATGCCCCAATGGGCTGGTATCTCAGCAGCTATGGGTTGGAGAAGCGGGAGGACCTCCCACAACACCTCCCCCTTTTGTTTAAGTAAGAGAGTTCTAAACCTACTATGAAATTATATACAGTAAGTACAAATATCCTATTCTAACTAGCTTAGGTCTTGTATAATAAATAACTTGGCCAAGTCATGAGAGAAAGTAACTACATTTATATAGTCTTCAACCCCATCAAAGATCTGAGAAGGGAAATAATGTTACCTGGGTAATTAGGAAGTTCAGTAAAACAACTTCCAAAACATGCAACAAATGACAGAGACAACTAGCTACCTAGGCAATCACCCAAAGTCCCGTTAGCAGCGTTGAAGCAACCAACTTTGGCTAAGGCCTAACATAACTGACATACCATTTTCAAAGGCAACTTTTCAAAACTATCTTACTCTGTCTTGGCAGGATATGACAGTCCTGTGTTATCCATTGATGCATGCTCTGTATCTCTGTCAGTGGTTGAGGTATGGGCATTTCTTTGCCCAAAGGCCAGTTTTGCCAAAACGAAAGGCTCCAGGTGGAGTGTCTTTGGTGCTCAACATTCTCTCGGGAATAGAGCGGTGTTGCCAGGAGCAATTGTGTCTCACTACCACAAAACTCTGAGTTAGATTAAAGGCCATTTTCTACAGCTCTTTGAAGAAGTTGAAGATTATCTATCTATACTGAGTATAATCTCTATATATCTAAGGAAACTGATTAGTCTAATTATAAATGACAAACTTAGATGACTATTAATCTATATAATTCTCAATATCTAACTTAAAGGTTAAGAAAATAAACAACTGTGAAACAAATGAGGACAATGACCTCCAAATATAAACAATGTACAAATATACATTGCAGTAGGTAAATATATATCAATACACAAATATTATATAAGTATCTTAATCAGAGATAGAAATGTACACTGCAATATGGTAAATATATACAATATATATATATCAATACAATATATGTCAATACATAAAAAATGTTTTAAACAGAGGTAGAAACATGCATGCATACAATAGTCAATATAATTTAACTTTGTATCAATATACAAGAATCTATACCAATATATTTGTCTAAAAACAGTAACTCACAATTACAAATCTATTATCCCATCATCCCTCTTTTTTTTTTATTCAAAATGACCCCTGAGCTTATAAAATTCCTCCCCCAACCCTCAATCGTATACTAATTATAATCAACCCCTAAATGATGTCCCTAAACCCAAGGGCAAACTTTACTGGGAGAGGGGATGTCGTCTCTAGAATTACTTCCAGCTGTCATGGGGCGACATTCTTTCTGGGGGATCCCGTGAAAGTAAAATGATGGTTAAATTTCAAGATCAATGTCTTTTAAAATTGCCAATAGTCCCTGAATATTTTGTGCAGGTCTGGCCAAAATGTTGTATAAGATGTGCACCATTTCAGCTAACCAAGTTGGAACTGTCTTGTGCAGCTGGTACCCAAAGCAGGTCTTATAGTAGCGCTATCAGTATCATGACGTCATATCGACCAGGAGGAGTTGTTGTTATGGGGCCCCATCTTCTTCCTGGAAACTTGAAATGTCACTTCAGGAAAAACTCATTGTTCATTGTGAAAAACTTAAACATTAATCATATAGACATATATATATATATATATATATATATATATATATATATATATTCACTGAAAGGCATGATAGATATATTCAATGAAAAGTATGATAGATATGAAGAAAAGCAAAGATGTTTTCTAAACTCATATTTCTTTCTGTCCCATATCATGGCTCTTGACATGAGACAGAAACTCCAGAAACTCTGGGGTTTTCTCTTACTAACAGGCTTGGAATTGGAGAGGGACTGAGCCAGAGTCCAACTTCAAAACCAGCTTTATAAATTTAGAAATATGATTTAATATATTTTACTTACACAACTCATTCAGTTTTCTTGATATTTCCTATTGGGCAGGTATTTTTCCATCTGTCAGTATCCAAACATCCAGGGTCCCTTGAATTTTTCAAAGATGAGTGTTTTCCTGTGGAGATAAGAACAGAACCCTGCCCCCACTCTATATGTTTTCCTTACCATCTGTATGAATATCATCATTGTGGATGAGTTATCATTTCTCCTTTCCAAGAAGTTTCTCCTCTTCAAATTGAAACTTTATTAATTTTGATGGTATCCACAATTTTTCTTCTCCTGTGGAAACAAGAGCAAAAGCCCTTCCCCAACATAGCACATCTCCTGGCTTCCATTGAGAGGTCAGCACATCCTTGAAATAAATCGGTTGATTTAGTTCAGCAGACTTTCCCATTATCCAATGTCTTTCTGCTGCTGTTGTTCCTTTCTCATTAGCGTTAAGAAAATTCAAGGTTAATAAAGCACTATGTAATCTATTTCTGGGGGTATTTTCGTTCCCTTTCTGTTTGTTCAGCATATCCTTTATAGTACAATTTGATCTTTCTATAACTGCCTGACCTGTAGGATTATTTGGTATACCTGTAATGTGTTTTATATTATAATAATCAAAAAAGCATTTCATTTTCTTAGATACATATGCTGGACCATTATCTGTCTTTATTTGTGCAGATATACCCATGATGGCCATAACTTCCAATAATGTGTGATTACTGAATCAGCCTTTTCTGAGCTCAGGGCAGTAGCCCATTGAAAACCTGAATACGTGTCTATGGTGTAGTGTCCATATTTTAATTTACCAAATTCCATAAAGTGGAACACATCCATCTACCAGATTTCATTTCTCTTAGTACCCTTTGGGTTACTCCCTGCAGGCAACGGTGTTTGATTATAGAAAGAACAAATAGGACATCTCTTTATAATGTCCTTAGCTTGTTGCCAAGTAATGGAAAATTCTTTCTTTAGGCCTTTACTATTGACATGATGCTTCTTATGAAATTCCGAGGCCTGCAACACACTTCCAATCAATAATTGATCAATCTCAGTGTTGACTTGGGCTAGAGGACCAGGCAGACCTGTATGGGACCGGATGTGTGTTATGTACATCGGACAAAGCCTGTTCCTGATTATGTCTTGTACCTGGATAAACAATGAAGTCAACTCTGTGTCATCTGGTATAAATTCAGCGGTTTCAATATGCAAGATAACTCTTTCTGCATATTGTGAATCTGTAACTATATTAAGAGGTTCTTTAAAATCCCTTAGCACCATAAGAATGGCATATAATTCTGCCTTCTGGACAGAATTATAAGGGCTTTGTTCCACCTTACTCAGGGAGCAGACGCCTCAGAAGAGACGCCATGCCCCGCTCTCTGGCAGACACACGCGGGCCTGTGGAGTTTAAATCCACATGGGGAGGCCAAGGCCGCCACTGCAAGGCACAGGTGGTGGCGGCCAGCAGCTGAGCAGGGGAAGGAGACGTTCTAAAAGCCCCACGTTGCGCGCCAACTGAAGTCGTAAGTCACAAACAATTCCACATCAGTTTGGAATTATGATTAATAGGGTGGTATTTATTTAAAGGGGAAAAAAACTTACAGATCACTGTCCCAGGCAACAGCCCTCTATGCAACCAGGAAGGGAGTCTAGTCACTGGCAGAGCAGGAAGTGAAGAGAGAGAGGAGAGGGAAGTGGCTGCTTTTTTAAAGGGAGAGAGACCATGCCCCAATGGGCTGGTATCTCAGCAGCTATAGGTTGGAGGAATGGGAGGACCTCCCGAAACAACACTGTGAATGTAAGACATCTCCAACTTGCAGTTCTCTGTCCTAGTTCTATGATAAATGTCTGATTGGAATGATCTGTCATTCTGAGCAAAACTTTAGAATCAAGGACTTTGAAAGTAGGACATCCACATTCTATGTTACTTGGGAAAACAATCATTCAACTATTGGGTATTAGTGTCTGTCTTCCTCATGAGATGCAACACTGTGCAAGTTTCCATGAGTTAGTGTATATACATATGTGTATCCGTAGGATGCTGGTTTAAGTCACTTGAAGTGATCTATTGCAAACAGCAAGGGAAACATCCCCACATGAAAGGAAATACTTTGGCCCTAGTTGGCATTTAGTAAATAAGTTCTAATATTATCATAAATATAGGTTTTCATTTTCTTTTATAATCAAAAGAATTTGGTACCTCTGTAAAACTTCATTTACTTGAGAGCAAAGGACAGAATGTATGTATATGTAAAAGAAGCTTGATATCTTGACCTGGTACTAAGAGTTATTAAAAACACATTTCTAATCAAGGAAATGCCCCTGAATTCTGATCTCACATTCCACCAGTCCTAGCTCGGCACACTGTCTTTATATCTCTGGCTTTGTTTTGACAGAAGTGCTACCTGCCTTTGTTTTCAATGTTCTCCCAGTTCCCCTTTTTGAGAAAAATTCTATATTGGTTGTAATTGGCAAGCAAAATGTGAGCCTATTTATGTCGTACTAATCCAAATTGCACAGTGTATATATTGCTACTCTCCCAACCAAATAATTAGCATATCCATAGCCTAACATGGTTATGCGGTCATATTTTTGTGTGCAATGCTTTTTTGAGAGTATCATTTTCTGTTTTTCTTTTTCCTTGACTCTGGCTTCTCAGGTCTCGGATAATCATCAATATGTATGCATTCACTACTAGTGTTTCCTGTTGTCTAGAAGTAAAAATTCAGTAGCATACTGTATCTTACTTCTTTTGCCTGTCTCAAAATATTTTCCACTCTCTGACAGTCCCTTTTTTCTCAAGAGAAACAAAATTCTTAACGAATGAGCAAGCATGAGGATAAGGCCAGCCCGTCTACACAGAGAATCCCAGGAGAGCCAGGGTTACACAGAGAAACCTTGTCTCAAAAAACCAAAGAGGGATGGAGGGAGGGAGGCAGAGTAGAAGGAGAGAGAGAGAGAGAGAGAGAGAGAGAGAGAGAGAGAGAAAGAGAGAGAGAGAGAGAGAGAACGGCTGATAGCTCATCACTTCACTGTGGAGTAAAACAAGCCCTGGGACATAAGAGTCATGGTGGAAACTGAGAGGCTAAGCCCATTTGCTGTCCCATACCTGCCAGGTGAGCCAGATCATTCCAGATCACTGACTACTCGTGGGAGTCTGACAGAGCCAAATACCAACAGCCAGCTTTGGAATACAGTTACTTCTCTGGTTCTTCTTATGGAATCTCATGCATCATATCTGGGTAAGTGTGTTCTAACCATGAGGATAAGGAGACCCTGGGAGGCTTAGGTAAATGGTCATAGTGAAACTCTGCCCTCTTCTAGCCATTACAGTACAGGGGAATCACATCTCCTCTTTGATACACTGTAACTTAATAGGAGATATTTAAAGTAACTTGCTGTCATAATTGTCAGTTGTCAACTTGACATACCCGGGAAAAGAAACCCCCATTGAGGCATTTCCTCAGCTGAATTTTTCTGAGTGCACATGTGTGTCACATTTTCTTCACTGGTGTGGAAGGGTCCAACTCTCAACCACAGAGTCCCTGGGTGTGTGGGCTTGGGCTGTATAAGAAAGATAGCTGAATAAGCCAGGGAGCAATCAAGTAAGCAGTGTTCCTCCAAAGTTTCTGCTTCAAGCTTCTGTGATGAGTCCCTGCTTGGCTTCCCTTGAGGATTCAGGGAAAGCCAAAATCTCTGATGGTGTACTATAAACTGTAAGCCATGTAAAATAAACTCTTTCCTCCTAAAGTTGCTTTTGGTCATGGTATTTCATTGGTACTAGAAATGAAATGAAATGAAAACTGGTACACTTCCTACTAATAGTTCTTTCTTTTGTTGAATGACAGAGACAGACAAGAAGAAAAGGTAGTATATGAGTCTGTGTGTGTGTGTTTCTGTGTGTGAATCTGTGTGTGTGCGTGTGTACATGTGAATGTAAATGTATTGTGAACAGCAGAATATTTACTAATTACTATGTAGCAGCAGCTTACTTTCTTCTGGATAATAAGAATTAATTACCTTTGCAATCACAGATATACCATCTTTTTAAACTTCTAATTCTCAGTATGAAGAACTCGTATGTCTAGGTAGAAGCACAAATTCTAATGTAGTAAAATCTTTGCTGTCTAGTTGAAGCTGTACTCCCTTGGAAACAGACTTTTAGAACACTAAGCCAATGCTTTAGGAATGGGAACAAGATTTTCCAGATGATGTGGAGAAATGATAAAAGAAGTCACTTTTTTTTTTCTGGTTGATGACTCTCTGGTTTGAAGGATACCTATTATCTGTGAGTGCAAGTCTCAAGTCCCTGAAGCATTTCTATTTGGTTGTCATATTGTCTGAAACTTCAGAGGACAATTCTACTAGGCCACTTGTTTCCAGATAGTGCGGCAAGTGGGTGATGTATGAATTCCGAGGACATCAGTGAACTGCTTTACTTCATTTACTGTGATGTGAATTTCTTGTTCAGAGCATTGTTGTAAAGAACATGAATGTTTTAAAAGAAATCTGTTTGATTCACAGAGGAAAAATTTGCTGAATATGTTACACACTGGGATAGCAAGTAAGTTTCCAGTGTTGATTAAACCAAAGCTCTTCTCCCACAGCTTTCTATCTGGTGGTCGTCTGGTGTCCTGAGGAATGATGTTTGGTTTAGGTCTCTGTTGTTGCAGTAAATGAAAAGTAGTGGCTGTAGCCACTGTAGCAGTGGCTTCAAAAGATTAAAAACTCCTATTTCTCAAGTCCTTTGGGTGTAGAAAAAGGCTGAATAATATTTACTAACAAGGAGACATATCTTCTAACTTATAATTAAGATTCTTCTTTGGTGCAATTCTGTCTTGGTGAGCATTATACACACACACACACACACACACGCACATTTTGCACTCTGTATTCAGAGGAATACAGCCCCCTGTCTTTTCACCTGCTTGTTCTAACAATTATGACTCTTCTAAGTCCTTGACCACCTTCCAAACTGATCAGTAGTTACTGTCCTTGATTCAGTGTCTGTCTGTCCTCTTCTTATTTCTCATTTCATGTAAAACAAACAGGTATATTGCTTATGGGTTTTACCATCAGTTGAGTTTTCTTTTACCACAGTTGTTGAGTGACTTTCTCTGGGGAATATCTAGACACATGTCTTTTCACCCTAGGAAGGGCACTGATGAAAAAACTAAAGAAATGATTCTACTCTATTCTATTTTAGTGAGTCAGTGAATTTATATGAGGTTTCTTACAAGCATAAAACGATTACTTACAGGAGTGTGGTTGACATGGAGATAACCATATCACCCGAACATCCATTCTAACATGGGTATTGACCCACAAAGACTGTATCTGTGGAGTTCCATGTGCAACTTCCAGATAATTTGAACCTTGAATAGTCTGTTTGGTCCAGCAATTGTTACTGTTTCCATAACTATAAGAAAATTCTTATGAATCCTTTTGGTTTCAGGAGTTTCCCGAGTCCTTTGAAGTTTATTGCTTCCTAAATTTTATGAAGCTCCATCCTTCCTCCTCAGGAAATTTTAAATTCAAAGGGAATAGCTATGCACGAATTATCTTTCACATGTATACCAGAGAGCGACTGTACTGCTACATCTTTCCATATTTACATAGGGCTAGTATGATACACAGAACCATTTGTGCACCAGATTAATTAGATTTAGATTAATTAATTAGAATTAGATTTGGGTCTGTAGCCTAGGTCCTATCTGTAAATCCGTTCAAGAGCATGATTCCTCGATTATAATCATTTTAACTCAGGCTTCTGATGACTAAAACTAGAGCTCCCCTTTGTCACAGGCCTAGAAAGACTTTAGAGACTGGCGCTCCAATTTAGTTTCCCAGATGCCATGATTCCTACTAGGAAAACTGTTACCTAGCTGTGTGACCATGAGCACCTTATTTTAGGCATTTTGCATTCATATCTGTCTCAGGGCATGAAGATGGTCAAAACAAAAGCAAAACAATGTAAAACAAATCATAAAAGGCAGACATAAAAAAAAGGTGGTACAAGAAGAACAAATCAAACCAATGTGACTGACTTTGAATACACACAGTCACTCAGTCACTCAGCAGCTCCAGTGAAGCAGCCAGCTTAGCTGGTGTTAGTAGTATGCTGCAGAAGCTAACAGATAAGGTTGCTATAATCCTGGTTGCTCTGTAGATGCTGCAAATATGAGACCAGGATTTGTTGACAGAGAAAATGCAAATGTCTTGAAAATCCAAATCAGGCCTTGTTACTGGTATTGACCTAAATGAAAGAAGAATGGAACTGTGCTTCATTTGTCAATAAAAAATTCTCTTATAATCTACACTATAAGGAAATACACAGATGCTAAAGCAAAGATTGCATCAGACAATGTTAAACATGCAGAGAAGACTTTATTTAAGGTTATTGCAATAGACAAGAATGATAAAAACACAATCTGAGTTCAATTCCGCTTAAACAAATGGTAGAATAATTTTTAAGAGCTAGTGTCTCTCTCTGTGTGTGTGTGTGTGTGTGTGTGTGTGTGTGTATGTGTGTGTGTGTGTTTAGGGGGGCATTGGCCATCTGCAGTTGTTAGATGACCTTGCTCAAAAGAAAACGAAAACTCTTACCTGCATTTAAGGATTTGCAACTAAGATCATGTTGCCCATAATTGTTAGGCTCCTTCACTCTCAGAATGAAAGGAAGAGTTCTGTCTTCCTTGATGACTACATGTGCAAAGAATAACTTCCAAGGTCGTTCTTTAAACCTGGACAGAGAAAGAATACAGAATAACCAGCTTTTTTATTTAACATAATTTCTTTATTGATTCTTTGGGAATTTAACAACATGCCTCCTAATTCCAATGACCTCCCTGTGCCCTCATATCCTCCTCCACCCCTGAAGCACCCTCTCAAAAGAAAATTTAAAAAATCAAACCAAACAAAATCAAAACAATCAAATAAACAAATAAAGACAAAACCAAACAAACAAAAACAAAAAGCCTCTTCACTCCTCCATCTTTCCTGCCTTTCTAATACCTCTTCTTTCATCCTGGTGTCACTGGGAGCCTCAGTGTGTCACACAGTAGACCCTCTTGTCCATTCAGCTTTACTTACAAATGTTCATTGCAATGAGTCATTGGTCTGGTTCAAGGCCTCTTATTTCTGGTACATGATCATCACTTACCAGAACACTTCTCAGATATCCTGCACTACCCTTAGTCATAGAAATTCTGTGATATCTATCATTCTACATAGCCAGTCCATTCTTGAGCTCCAGCAGGTCCTAAATGAGGTAGATGTTAGGGTGGGACAACCTTAGACCCAGCTGTAGGCCTGGGTAATAGCTGAGCTGGTCAGTCTAGACTGCTGGGGCTGTTCCCTCAAGCAAGGGCAGAGACAGCTCCCCTACCATCAGGGTCAGTTCTCCCCTGTCCAGTGGCGAGGAGAAGGCAGATAGCTCTCATGAGGGTTGTGACCTGCTTTCTTGTTGTGGTGTCCAGTGAGGGGCAGGTCCAGCCATCCCCGGGCCAGTGGAGTGCGGGGATGGTTCAGCATGGCCCTCTGACTTCATCATGCATGGGTCCTATGGCCTCTTGAGGTGACAAGGGCCACAGACATCAACATAGACCCCAGCTTCAGACTTGGCCCTAGGCATCAGCTTGAGCCTGGACTGCATCCTGGCTCCAGATGGAAGCAGAGGCCACTCAGATCAGGATGGATCTGGTGGTGGCATGGCCCCTGGATTACCAATCCATAGATTGCAATCCCAATCCGTCGGCAGCATCCTGGTCTGGATGCAGTACAACCAGCTTTATAGAGTAAATACACTTTAAAAAAAGATTTACATTTATTTGTGTGTGTGTGTGTGTGTGTGTGTGTGTACTATGCTGGGCATGTGGAGGTCAGAAGCCAACTGTGGGAGTCTGTTTTCTCCTTCCCCCATAGAGCCCACCTAGGATATAGCTTGTCTGAATTTCATCAGTACACCAGAACACCTTTTTCTTAGGAAAAGGAATCCTGGGAAATAGAGTTTCACTCTAGAGAAGGTGCTACATCACAAACCAGTGTATTTGTCCATCCTGAGCTGTTGATATGATGCCATATTTATTGATTATTTTTGTAAGAAATTTGATTCATCTAGAAAATAAGACAACGTATGACAATATCTATCTTTCATCATGTAGTACCCATTGTAGCAGCCATTTTGATAACACATTATGTTTTAGGATAATGTCTGAAGATACATGAGAGGGATTGGGAATAGTGGTTGGAGCGAGGAAAGAACGGGAAGAGAGAGGAGGCATATTAAGATTTTATTTAAAATTCAAAAAAGTAGGAATAGATAAGTAAATAAAGTGCACTGTGAACTTAAACAAGGACTTCTCAATAAAATAAATAAAAACGGCTAAGAAATATTTAAAGAAAAATTTTATTGACCACGGTAAGGCTATGAAGGTTGAGATGAGACATGTCTAGCTTTCTCTCTCTCTCTCTCTCTCTCTCTCTCTCTCTCTCTCTCTCTCTCTGTGTGTGTGTGTGTGTGTGTGTGTATGTGTATGTGTGTGCATGTTCACACGCATATGTTGCTATGGCACATGTGTAAAGGTTACAGAATTATTCTTTGCCCACTGAGTTATCTTGCTGTCCCAGATGTATCTTGATAAGTAAGCACAATTTGCTCATTTTTGACAATTTGCTATTTGTTGACAAGTTTAATTATATTTTTCTGCAGGGCTCATTCTTTTAAGGCATGATTAAGATTACTTTGTGACCCTGGTGTGGGCCAGCACTCCCTGCCGTCTATACTCACGAAGCACAACTGTTTGCATAAAGACAAAGGTCCCGAAAGGTTTTTCTCATAATTTCTGATTCCCTTTCTCTCCATGATTCATTTACAGCCAGGGAGGTGGCCTTAAGGGAGACAATGAATATGGATACATTGTCAGTTTCTGTATTCAGACAGTCACTAACTTATGGTGAGGATTTTCCAATTTTAGGGCGATGTGAAATGTTAAGCATGCAGCAGAAACTGAATCTTGAGTTTAGAATTGTCATTAAACAGAACAAAATAAGACAAAGTAGACCTGGTCCGCTCCTTTGCACAGTGTTGCAGAGTAGTAGTGAACCTTAGCTTCCAGGAAAGCATTGCCCATATCCTGTTGAATGCTGTGGTAGCTAAGGCAGGATATTTGGTAGGTTATGTGTATTATCTGAATTCTTGTAAATTGATGGAAGGCTCATCAGGACACAACTCCATCAGTCATGGATGAGCATGTGTGCTCAGCAAGGGATTCAGAAGTTGGTTCCCAGCAGTGTTGGATTCAATTGCTCTAAAAGCTATGATGGGCTTCTGGAAATGTCAGCTTAAAATAACCCGCTGGGTATGTCTCAAGTCAAGCTGAAGAATGAACAAATAAGACAAGCAGTAATAATGTAGACAGCCTTATGGGGCTTTTTTGATAGAGTTCACTGGCAGGGTGAAGCCTTCCCACAATCATAATTAATCCAAATGGAGACGAACAGATTGCCACTGGAAGTGCTCACTGTACCGACATGATTGCCTCCTGGAGGACTGGGCCTGAAGGGAGCAAGATGCCTGGGACAACAGCTTCTAGTTGCACTGACTTATTCTGACACATGAAGGCAAGGGAAGTGGGTTTGCTCATGGCTTGTGATTGTCACAGCCCTGGACGTCCCAGTAGTGCCAGCCTTGTCATGCCAAGGCAGAAGCTTTTCCAGCCCAGAGTTCAGATTTCCATGAACACGGGGCCCATTTCCTCTTGAAGCAGCCTTCCACCAACAGGAAGCCTATTTTCATAAAGTTATGAAAGAACATATGGTTACTGGGAGCAGAAAGCCCTCATGGGATAAACACTTTGTGAATATAGCCCTCTTGTTCAGTAATCATCATCTCTCTTCGGGAGATGCCTTGAAGGAAACCCAGAATTCATCTGGACTCCCAGAACCTCACTGAAGAATCTGCTTGGCTTTGTTAGCATTGATCAGACCGATGAAAGGGCGGGGGGGGCTCCTCAGCAGACCTTATGCCCTTTGTTTTAGAAGCAGGTCTTCCTGGAAGTGGTTGGCTGGAAGTCACTGGTTCTTAAGTTAAGGTTTTCCGTACCTCCTGTATTGTCAGAAATTATGAACACCAATTTTGTTGGTACAGATGAAAAATATCAGGATACAAGGATGTACTTTTCAGTCTAAATAAAATGAACAAAAAATGATAGCTCACATATTAGTTTTTTTTTTTAAATACGAGTTCTTTGCTGTGGTGTTCAGGTATATATGTCTAACTTATTCTAGTTCTTTGATTCAGCCATACATATATAATGGAGTTATTTGTATATTTAATTTACTATTGCCAATTCAATTTTTTATTCTTCTCTCATATAATACATCCAGACCACAGCATCCCCTCTCTCCACTCCTCCCAGCACCACTTTCTCTCCCAAATCTCCTGTCACTTCCTCTTACTTTAGAAAAGCGCAGGCCTCCCAGAAATATTATCCACCAGCTGACCATGGTACAAGGAAATACAATAAGGCTAGACACAAACCGTTATATCAAGTCTGGATGAGGCCACCTAGTAAGAGGAATAGGTTTTCAAGAGCATGTAAAAGAGTCAGAGACACCCTCACTCCCTCTGGTCTCCTGTGTCTAGGCATTCAAGGCTTTTCCCTACTTTCTCTCTCTCTCTCTTTTTGTTTTTTGTCAGGATCAGGGTGTCTGGTTTAATGTTGAGGTCTATGATCCTCTTGGTCTTGAGTTTGCATTCTTGTATATTGCAATATCCAGTTATGCCAACACCATTTGTTGAAGATACTTTCTTTTTCCCATTTAGTATTTCTAATTTCTTTATCAAAAATCATGTGTCCAAAGTTGTTTTGATTTGCATTTTCCTGATTGCTAAGGAGGTTGAGCATGACCTTAACTGTCTTTTGGCCATTTGAACTTCTTCTGTTGAGAATTCTCTGTTCAAATCAGTACCCCATTTTTTAATTGGGTTAATTAGCATTTTAAAGTCTAGTTTCTTGAGTTCTTTATATATTTTGGAGATCAGACCTTTGTCTGTTGCAGAGTTGCCTTTTTGTCTTAATGACAGTGTCCTTTGCTTTACAGAAGCTTCTCAGTTTTAGGAGGTCCCATATTCAATGTTTCCCTTATTGTCTGTGCTACAGGGGTTATACGTAGGAAGTGGTCTCCTGTTCCCTTGTGTTGTAGACTATTTCCCACCTTCTCTTCTATCAGGTTCAGTGTGTTCAGACTGATATTGAGATCTTTAATCCATTTGGACTTGAGTTTTGTGCACGGTGAAAGATGTGGGTCTATTTTCATTCTTCTACAGGTTGACATCCAGTTATGCCAGCACCATTTGTTGAAGATGCTTTCTTTCTTCCATTGTATACTTTCAGCTCCTTTGTCAAAAATCAGGTGTTTATAGGTTTGTGGGTTAATATCTGGGTCTTCTATTCGATTCCATTTGTCGACTTCTCTGTTTTTATGCCAGTACCAAGCTGTTTTCATTACTGTAGCTCTGTAATAGAGTTTGAAGTCAGGGATGGTAATGCTTCCAGAAGTTCCTTTATTGTATAAGATTGTTTTGGCTATCCTTGGTGTGGTGTCTGGTGTTATGTCCCTCTTTTTGTTTCTGATTTTATTAATTTGGATATTCTCTTCCCAGATAGTCTCTCTCTATCTTTTATGTTGAATAAGGACTTATCTGTCTTGTTGATTTCTCTCAAAGAACCAACTCTTTGTTTGGGTTATTCTCTGTTTCTATTTTATTAATTTTAGTCCTCAATTTAATTATTTATTGTCATTTACTCCTCTTAGGTGTGCTTGCTTCTTTATGTTCTAGAGTCTTCAGGTATACTGTTAAGTTACTAGTATGAGACCTCTCCTTTTTTTTATTTTTATATCGGCACTTGGTGCTTCAAATTTTCCTCTTACTGCTTTCATTGTTTCTAATAAGTTTGGGTATGATGTGCATTCATTTTCATTGAATTCTAGGAAGTCTTTAATTTCTTAGAAGAAGGCATATTTTGTAGATATGTGTTAGGTCCATCAGACTCATAAAATCTGTTAACTCCCATATTTTTCTGTTTAGTTTTTGCATGGATGATCTGTCCTTTGGTAAGAGTGGGGTATGGAAGTCTCCCACTATCAATGTGTGATTTAAGTTTTAGTTATGTTTCTTTTACAAATGCAGTGCCCTGTTCTTGAAGCATAGATGTTAAGAATTGAAAAGGTATCTTTGTTTATTTCTCCTCTGATGAGTATAAAGTGTCCTTATCCATCTCTTTTGATTAACATTAACTTTGGTTTGAAGTCTATTTTGTTAGAAATTAGAATGGCTACATCAGCTTTTTTCTTAGGTCTATTTCCAACCTTTTGCTTTGAGATAGTGTCTACCTTTGATGTTGAGGTGCCGTTATTGCATGGAGCAGAAAGATGGATCCTGTTTTTACACCCATTCTGTTAGTCTGTGTACTTTCATTGGGAAGTTGAATCTTTTGATATTGAGAGATACCAGTGATTCATGATTGTCAATTCCTGTTGTTTTGTTGTTGTTGTTGGTGGTGGTGTGTTACTTCCCTTCTTTTAGTTTTGCTGGTGTGAAATTATTTATTTCCTATGCTTTCATTGGTGCAATTAACCTCCTTGAGTTGAAGGTGTTTTTTTTTTTTTTTTTAGTGTCTTCTGTGGGACTGGGTTTGTGATAGATATTTGTGCTCAAATTTGACTCTATCATGAAAATCATTGATTTCTCCATTATGTTGATTGAAAGTTTTGCTTGGTCACAGCTGGCATCTGTGGTTTCTTAGAATCTGCTGTAGATCTGCCCAGGTCCTTCTGGCTTTTAGAGTCTACATTGAGAAGTCAGGTATAATTCTAATGGGTCTATCATTATATGCTAATTTCTCTTTTTCTCTTGCTATTTTTAATATTCTTTCTTTGTTTTGTATGCTTAATGTTTTGATTATTATGTGACAAAGGGGACTGGTTTTCTGTTCAATCTATTTGGTGTTCTACATGCTTCTTGTATCTTTATAGGCAACTTCTTCAAGTTAGGAAATTTTCCTTCTATGATTTTGTTAAAAATATTTTCTGGGTCTTTGAGCTGTAATTCTCCCCTCTCCCATTATTGTCTTTTCATAGTGTCCCATATATTTTGGATATTTTGTGTCAGAAAATTTTTAGATTTAACATTTTCTTTGATCAACGAATCTATTTCCTCAATTATATCTTCTGTACCTGAGATTCTTTCTCCCATCTCTTGTATTCTGTAAGTAATGCTTGCATCTGCAGTTCCTGCTCATTTACCTAGATTTTCCATTTTCAGAATTTCTTCAGTTTTATTTTTTATTTCTATTTCCATTTTCAGGTCTTGAACACTTTCGTTTGTGTGCTTCAATTATTTGTTTTTTCTTGGTTTTATTTAGGGGATCAATTTATTTTCTTTATTTTTTTTTTGTTTATCTGTTCCTCATATTCTTTAAGGGAACTATTTATTTCTTGTTTAAGGCCCTGTATCATCTTTGTTAAGTTGATTTTAAGGACTTTTTCTTGTGCTTCAGCTGTGCTGGAATATTCAGGGTGTGCTGTGGTAGTACAGCTAGGCTCTGATGGTGACATATTGCACTGGTGTTTGTTGATTGTGTTTTTACACTGACATCTAAGCATCTTGGTTTGGAGTGATTCTTGGTCTAGGTTTTAATTACTGAGTTTGTCCTTGTTTATATGGGTGTTTTACTTCTTGGTTTCTGTTTCCTCTCGGATCTTCTGGTCTGCATGGTCTGTTTTTGAAAAGGAGGGTCTTTGCTTGTGTTGGGGGCTGGACTTTAGGTAGCAGGTACAGCCTTGTATTAAGCAATGTATTTCTGAGCAAGTTTGGGACAGGAGATCAGGTGATTTGTATGACCTCTGGTCCTGTAGGAAATGAATTATGGGAGATCTTCCAGTAGGAATGGCCTGTGATTGGATAGCCTATATCTGCTGGAGTTGGGGACTGAGACACAGTTGTGAAGGGTAAGGGGAAAATTGAAAATTGAGTTCATTGGAAGCTGGTCTTCTAATAGGCATGAGCTTTGGTTGAATAGGAGGTGTCTGACCTGATCTTCTGGAAAACATGGCCTGTGGTTGGACAGGAAATATTTGCATGAGAGAAACAAGACAGTGTTGATTAAAATTTTTATGTATTTATGTTATACAGGATTTCATTTTTATTTTCATTTACAAACAATAATTACAGAGGTTTGGGGGATTATGTGATATTTTGATAGATGTTTACATTGTGAAATGATTAAACTCACACATTAACGACTTATATGCTTAAAGATTTTTGTGGTGAAAGCATTTAAAATATTTTTACAATTTTAAAGTACACGGTGCGTGTTATGGTGCTCTGTGTGGTAATCACTAAAATTTATTCCTCTATGTAACTAAAATTCTGTACTCACTGATCAGAATCACCTTTTATCTCCATCCCCACTCTTGCACCACAATTCTTTTCACTTTAATAAATTTATTCTTTTTACATTCCAAATATAAGTGAGATCATACAAATATTGCTTTTTATGCTTTGCTTCTTTTTGAACGATACTCTAGGATAACTAATATACATCTTAACTTGCAGACATTTATTTCTTGTTGTGGGAACAACTGTCATCTAATTTATGTATTTCAAATGCTCAACTCATTTTCTTACCTAACGCCACCATATTGAACAGTATATGTTGACTTGTTTCTCCTAATGAAATATGACATTCTTTGAACAATCTTTGATGCACATATCCCTTTCGTCTTTCTGAGTACCGGGATATTATTTTAGGAATCCATAGACTTGATCTCAATTAATTTCCTAGAGGAATTCGACAAGAAAGAGTGGTTCTTACATTCAAAAATATAATCTTTCCTCAGATACTAATAGCCTTTAAAGCTTTACAGCATCTTGAACACTAAATCTTTGCATTTATTTTCATTTCACTTTAGCTACTAGTTGTCAGGAACATCAAGCTAGACCAATGGCTGTATATTTTAAGAGAGGGAAATCTAATGGTATGGAAGGAGCACAAAAGGCCATACATAAGCACTAGATAACTGAAGGTATAGCAAAACCAAAAAAGCACTCTGACCTCTGCTGCCTTCAAAAGCTCTCCTTGGCCCAATAGTGCATGCCTGCAATCTTATTATGTGGGAAACAGAAGCATGAGGATCAAGAGTTCAAGGCTATTCTTGTCTACATAGTAAGTTAGAAGCCAGCTTGGAGTACCTGAAGACGCTATCTACACACACACACACACACCCACACACACACACACACACACACTTATAAATAAATAGAGAAAAAGAAAGAAAGTAAAGACAAAGACCCTGGGAAAGATCCGAAATTGAGATTCTGCTTCCTTTCAGCAAATCTGTGAAGCCATCACATAGCAAGTGACCCCAAGAACTGTCTTCATGATCCACCCTTCTGTCATATATCTGTTACAGACAGGACCAAAAAGGACCTAAACATCGGTAGAGGTTGGGAAGAAGTGCTGAAGGTGGCCTTTGTCAAGCATGGGAACAGGTTGGACCCCCAGAGCCAACCAAGTGAAAGACACATTTAGAGAAGCATGAATCAGGTCTTTTGAACCTCCAGTCTGACTCAAGTGTTGAGGTGTTCTTTGGGCAACCCTTCATCTGCACCAGCCTGGGTATTAAATTTCTCCACTGTGTGAGAAGCTTCCACTAAACAAATAAGAGGGCCTAGCTGGTGGCCAGCCTGTCCTCCATTACAGTGTCCTGAAATTTCCCTTTGTTATTTTCATGACTGATACCATTTTTTCTTAGCATAGTTTCATTGTAGCATTTCCGAATCATGCAGTGAGATGAGTGACTCCTGGACAGGCAATCATGCTCAATGAAAATACTCTCGTCTCATTCACTCTGTGAAATTTTTGTTGACTATGATCACAAGGGATGGGTAGCCCTTAGTTGTTTTGTTAAACTAGTTTGGTTTCTGGTATTTGCCAATCTCCTTGGACTCTATTTTTTATTGTAATAACAAAGTACCTAAGCACAAGAGAGTAAAGAATACTTTTAGCTGTCAGTGTCAGAGGTCATGGAAGAGAGGGCCTAGCTGCACACAGCAGCCAATATCAGGATGGACAGAAGCAGACCAAATCAAAGGGTATGCTAACTTGTGAGCTCCTGGATATGGTCCCAACAATACTTAGGCGAGTCTTCCTTCCAAAATGTTCCTGGTACCATCTCAGAGACAAGTCAGAGATATGATTTTTTAATGTGGGTAGGCCATCCTTCAATCAAGTTGACAATAAAGTACCAACCACACACACCATTAGCCTTTTAAATAGCTTTATGCTCCCTTAAAATTCTGAAGCTGTGTGCTTGATGATTGAGTTTTTGATGTAAGCATTCAGTAATACATTATTTTTGAAAACTCCTTTTTATTCATTTTTACTCTTTCTCCTGTAAGTCATACTGAGGAAATAAATTGGACTTTTTATTATGAAAAGTGGAATTTCGAGGTTAAATGATTCTGCTTAGGAAAGCAGGAGGAACAGAGACAGCAGCGATGCCCAAGGCTTTTAAAACCATCGATCTGCCTCACTTGACATTGCCCTAAAATTTTTATCACTTGAACCTTGATAAATAAAACATGAGATCTGAATTTCAGTCATTTACATGCAGTTAGCCAGGTTTGCCTTTTCTTGTTGCAGTGCATTCAGGTCCTTGCAGATGAGACTGGGCTGATAATTGAGAAGCCTGGTGAGGGGGCAGGGCAGTAGCCAACTGACCCAGTGCTCCTTTGGAATGGATTTATGCAACCCCTAGGCTAATGTCCCATTTGCTGTGCAGTGCGGCAGTGACACAGGAAACTCCAGAGATTTGTGCAGCCTCTATTCACTTATTTTGATTGTGGTCTTTGCTCTATGTGTGAAGATTTTGCTATGACACTATTTTTTTTCTCCCTGAATTTGTACTTTTATTTTGAATTTCAGGCTGCTTTTATGAACCTTTCTCTTCCAGGTTATGATTCTTCATAAAATTAGGATATTATTGCTACATAGCTAGAATTGCAAGTTTTATTATATTGATATAAAGCTTGAGTATAAGGCCTTGAGAGATGGATCAGTTGGTTTAAGTTTTTGGCTGTGCAAACATGAGGGCCTGAGTTCAGATTCCCATCACTCAAGTAAAATGCAAGGCCTAGTGGCTCATGCCTATAACCCAAACACTGGCTTTGTGGGAGCCCAGCCAGTTTGGAAGTTCACCTTCCTAGATATGGACGGAGGTGGGAGGTCCTAGGTCTTACCACAGGGCAGAAAACCCTGACTGCTCTTTGGACTGGAGAGGGAGGGAGAAAGGAGTGGGGGGAGGGGGAGAAGGGTGGGAGGAAGGGGCATAGGGGGGGAGGAGGGGGAGGGAAATGGGAGGCTGGGAGGAGGTGGAAACTTGTTTTTTTTTTTTCTCTCCTTTTCTCAATAAAAAAAAAAAAAAAAAAAAAAAACTTGCTAGCCACTTGGGTTTACCAAATACTGTGCTCTAGGTTCAGAGAGAACCCTGTCTCAAGACAAACAGGAAGAGTGATCGAAGAAGGCTCTGGTCTCTGGTCTCCAAACACATACATATTCATCTATGTTCACACTTGCATAACGACATGCTCACACACAAATAAGTACATACACAAACACAGACGGGTGTGTATGAATGGCATGATTTCACATAACCCCTCTATCTAATCTCTGTTCTTGGTTTTCAATAAGATACCCAAGCAATTCTTAAAACAAATTCTTAGAAAATCACTTTGCTTCTGCCACTGCTATCACTGTCACCCCATCTAACAATGGTGCTGCATCTCTGCCTGAGATTCTATGTCAACAGTATTCAGCATTATTAGGCACTTAGCATGTGTTTAGTTCTTGCAGCTGACGCTAGCAAATCAGTTTCTGATGCTTTCTACTCAACTTTAAGTCTGTTGTTCTTGAGCCACTTTTCCTTACTTCTTTCTAACTTCTTCTTTCTCCCTCCCTCCCCTCCCTCCTTCCTTTCTTTCTTTGCCAAAATTATTTGTCTCTGATGTTTACCCTGAATGTATGTTTAGAAAGAGAGAGAAGTATTTTTTTCATTTTATTTCCCATGATTTCTTACACTTAATTATTCATTCATTTTGCAGATGACATTTATGAAGAGACTCGAGTCAATCACAGAGATTTAAAATTTAAAAAGAATTTTAATGAAACTAGGATGTTGTTAGGTAACCGCAAATTTCTATCTTGCATAGGTTGAACTGTTTTATCTTCATAAGCAGTACATTTATAGGGCCAGCAGTCAAGGGGCTGTTATAGAAAGACTGGGTTGAGTCACTGATGAAGTCATCACAGTTCTTCATGGATATACACATCCCCTCTAAACATGCAATTTAGATGACATTCATTAGTTAATGGATAGACTCATTCTGTTAGGGCGCTAGTTTATAGACCCATTTGACACATTTATTTTGTTTACTTAATTTATCAGTGCAACTGTTTTGACTTTTGATACAGTACATTGTAACCAGGATAGAGAGTAAAGTAAGACTCTGCCTAGGTTATAGCGTCACTTGGCTGCTGGGATCCTAGCTACTGAGTTTGTGGCTGAGAGAACCAGGCAGGAATCTTAAAAGTTCAGTTTTGAGAAAAGGAAATACAAATAAAATCACTGCAAAATAATGCCAAATAATTGTATCAGATGTCATAAAAATTGAGGAGTTCACATTTCCGTAGGAGAGGCTGGTGATTCACATACTCCCTGGGTATAACTCCCCGGCTAAGAAGTTATAATATTCTCATTTTATTTACAATGATATCTAAATGAAATATTGTCATACTTTTTAAATTAAAATTTAAAAATTTAAGATATTTCATATTTTCATGATAGTAGGTGCAATTCAAACCATCTTCCTTAGGACCACTTAACATTCAAAAGATAAATTGTAGGTACTTCTGTTTGTTGCTAAAGAAGGATAAACGACTCCTCAATGAATGGGACTTTCCATATAAGGAAGGATCTACATTTGGCTGAGCTGATAGCATTCCATTCAACCTGTATTCTCCACATTTGTATTAACAACAGTAAGGTTTGTGCATTTATGTTATCTCTCTCCCTGACAACTGTTTTTACATTTACCCAGATACATAGAGAGAAGCCCATGAGCTGTGAGTATATCATCAAACTAAAAATACTTGTCCTCCTGCTGACCTAGGGATCCAATTTAGGTCATCATTCTTGCAAGGCAAACACTCACACAAGTTTTCTGTGCAGTCTGAAGATACTGTGATCAAGCATATCATTACTGAGTGTATTTTCAGTGTTAAAACAATTGCTGAAAAATTATTGTTAGTAAAATAAACAAACTGTTAAAATTATTTAACAATGTTGGTAGGTCTTTAATATTTTTTTTTTACCAGTTAAACTGTTTAATTGTGTTCATTGGGAAGAATGACATTTGTATATATTTCCCAAAAACATGGAATAAAGAACTGGCCTTTTATTTGGTGTGAAACCATTTTGTTGTGTATTAGAATTCTGATAACTTTAGTTGGTCCAGCCCCCTCTTTTTTTCTCAAAATTAACAACAGATTATTTTTTTATTTTTATTTATCCTTCTTTCTTTTTTTATTTTAATTTATTTATTTATTAAAGATTTCTATCTCTTCACCGCCACCGCCTCCCATTTCCCCCCCCTCCCCCAATCAAGTCCCCCTCCCTCGTCAGCCCAAAGAGCAATCAGGGTTCCCTGCCCTGTGGGAAGTCCAAGGACCACCCACTTCCATCCAGGTCTAGTAAGGTGAGCATCTAAACTGCCTAGGCTCCCACAAAGCCAGCATTACATCCTGACCACAGTTTCTCCTCCTACCTCTTCTCCCAGTCCCTCCACCAGATCCACTCCTCCTCCTTTCCCTTCAAAAAAGGGTAGGCTTCTCAGCGTTAACAACCAAGTGTAGTATATCAAATTATAATAAGACTAAGAATAAACTGTCATATTAAGGCTGAATAAGGCAACTCAGCAGGAAGAAAAGAGTCCCAAAAGCAGGCAAAGGAGTCAGAGACAGCCTGCTCTCCCACCGTTAATAGTTCTGCAAGAATGCCACGCTATACAACCATAAGATATTTGCAGAGGACCTAGGTGAGACCCCTGCAGGCCCCCTTATTGCTGCTTCAGTCTCTGTGGTCCCTTATGAGCCCTGGATAGTTGATTTTGTGGGATGCTTTCTTGAGACCTCTCATTCCTACAATCCTTTCTTGACCTCTTCTGTAGGATTCCCCCAAGCTTCTCCTGGTGTTTGGCTATGGGTCTATGCATCTGCTCCCAAAAATTTCTGTATAAAGACTCTTTGATGATATTGGGTTAGGCTTCTGTCTATAAGTATAGCCAAGTATCTTTAGGAATAATTTCATTGATTTTTTTCTTTTGCAGTCATGTTTATTTTTATCCCAGGCCTATGGGCTATCCAGATTCTAGTTCATGGTGCTCCAAACAGTGTTAGATACAAACTCCTTCTCATTATGTGGGTCTCAGTTGGCCATTTCTACAAATTCTGAACCACTTTTATCCCAGCACATCTTGCAGGCAGGACTAATTGTAGGCTGAAGATTTTGTGGCTGGATTAGTGTCCCTACCCCTATACTGAAGACTTGCCTGGTTACAGAAGATGGCTGATTGAGGCTCCATGTTCACCATTATTAGGAGTCCTTGCTAGGGTAACTTTAGTGGACTTTTGGGAGTTTCTACTGCACTAGGTTTATACTTTACTCCAAAATATCTCCCAATTTCAATCATCTCTCCCAGTGTTCTCTCATTCTCCAACCTGATTCTTCCTGTCCCCATCCCTCTCCTCCCCAATTCACTCATGAAATTTATTCTTTTCCCTTCCATGGAAATCCATGTGTTTTCCCTTGGGTCCTCCTTTTAACTTAGCCTCTCTGTGTCTGAGAATAATAGCATTATTATCCTTTACTTTGCAGCTAATGTCCACTTGTAGGGGAGTACATACCATGTTTGTCTTTCTGGGTCTGGGTTACTTTACTTGGGATGACTTTTTTTTAACTTTCATCCATTTGCCTCAGCCAGAATGTTTTAGCCTAGAATTTTACCAGACTTTCAAAGAAGAGGGAATGCCAATACTCCTCAAATATAAACTCAAGATATAAACAGAAGGAACATTGCCTAATTCATTTTATGAAGCCACACTTACCCTTCACATAATATTAAATTAAGTGGAGATAAACTCAAAACAATTCCAGTAAACTCAGAAACAAAAAAGGTTGTCCACTTTCTACATATCTATTCTATATAGTACTTGAAGTTCTAACTAGAGCAATAAGACAACTAAGTAGATCAAGGGGATATAATTTGGAAATGAAGAATCAAAGTATCAATATTTCAGATGATATGATAGCAACCCCAAAAATTCTACCAGAGAACTCCTACAGCTAATAAACACCATCAAAGAAGTGAGTGGATGTAAAATTAACTAAAACAATCGGTAGTCCTTCTATATACAAATAGGCTGAGAAAGAAATCAGGAAGTAAGATACCCTTCATAATAGTCATAAAATATTGTGCTTAGTACAATATATTCTAATTATTATTTTCTTACCCTGACTTTGTCTTAGATATTTCCCACAACCTAACCCAAATATATTCCACTTTCCTGTTCTCATTAGAATACAAATAGGTATCTAAAATTAATTAATGTGTTATAATGCACATTGTTGTTGTAAGGAGGCTGCTTGTTTATTTCATGCTGCTCAGCCTTAAAATAATCACACAGAAACTATATTATTTAAGTCACTCCTTGGCCCATTAGCTCTAGCTTCTTATCGGGTAGCTCTTACATATCAATTTAACCCATCTCCATTAATCTGTGCATCACCATGAGGTTGTGGCCTACCAGCAAAGTTTCAGTGTGTCTGTGTCCAGTGGAGGCTCCAAGGATTCTCTCTGACTCCACCCTTCTTTCTCCCAGGATTCAGTTTAGTTTTCCCTGCCTACCCAAGTTCTGCCCTATTGATAGGCCAAGGCAGTTTCTTTATTCACCAATGGTATTCACAGCATACAGAGGGGAATCCCACATCAGTTTATAATATATTTTTTCTTTGTGAATTGTTCAACCCACACACTCTTTTTTAAGAGTCATTAGCAAATTTTGATGTATGTATTAACACTATATCTATCTTAGTAATAATCTTACTGATAAATCCCCTTTGTGTATAAAATAAATAATATTCCCACATTAGGGTTTAGATTCCCTTTGGAGGCCATCAAAAATTTCTTAGAATTATCCAGGGATCCTTAAAAACATACCCATCACTATGGTTTTCATCCAGAGATTCTATTCTAACTATTCCAAAGAAGGTCCGGTTGTGAATAGTTTTAAATTTTCTCCATGGATTTCATATTTTCTAAGTTTGACAGCATCACAGTGGGTGATGGTTTTGGAGTCTTTTCAGTTTTCAACCTTATTCACTAATCTTCTTATGCCTTCAAAAATATACTTAAAAATCTTTGTAAAAAAAGGTATTTTTGTATTATTTGTATTTATATATATGTGTGGGTGTATGTAGAAGCCAGATAATGGAGCCAAATGCCCTAAGTTGAGGTTATAGGCAGTTGCAAGTTGCCTGGTATGAATCCTGGAACTAAGCTTCAATCTTCTTAAACAATTTCCATAGCTCCACTTCAGGTTCTTAAGAGATAAATACATATAGTTTACTGTATGTTGGTAATAATTTGGGTGTATGAATGAGTGTGAGCATGTGTGCACTCCCAACACTTGTTCAAGCACTGGAGCCTGGAGTCTGGACCATCTTACTTTTCTTTCAGCTGTGTAACAGCACCATGGATAGTACCTTCAGGTTGAAATTGGGAATTCTAAAATTCTGTATTATTTGAGTAACAGGAGTCTTTGAGATCACTAAATAAGAAGAGTGAAAGGATTGCTGAAAACTGTCTCTCCTTTTTCTCAGATTTTATCCACACACTTTTTCTTTTTTTTTTCTTTTTGTGGGACTGACTATATTCATTTCTCAGCCCCAGCCTCCAAGCCTCCCATTGCTTTGTAAACATCCATGGCTTCAAGTATGAGTCCCCATGAAGGTCTTCCCAGACTCCTCATGCTAAGTTGCTATGTGCTTTTATCAATGCATCTTTCTCCTTTATGAAATCTTCCAAGTCAATATCTAATTACAGACTAGACAATGTAATTATTGGATTAAAGCTCTTCCCTTCTATGTTATGAAATACTGAATGTCTGATTTTTTTCATTTATTTAAATCCCTTTATCCCTATGACAGTGGCAGCATGTGCTAGGCACACAATGAGTATTTGCTTAATTGAATTGAATTTATTAGTAAGCATACCACGGTGGAACTTTATTTGTCTTAATTTAAAATCTAATGAAATTTCTTGTTCATGCCATTTACTTTTGACTTCACTGTGCTGTTTATGACTAACACTAACATGTGCAAGAGGTTCTTTTACTAGCTCATAAAATGTGCTTTATGACAGTAAGCTCTTGGCTGCTTTCAGTTATGCATGGGTTATAAGGAAAAAATGTACTGGCTTGTCAGAAAGCAGGGGGATTTTAGTTTGTCTATTCAAGAACTATGGAATATGTTCTTATATTTTCCTACCATTTCATGTGGGATTCTCTACATAGACATAGAGCTAGAAAGACACAAATATAGGTGTCTGGTCTTTGTTTCTTCCTAAGTCAGCAATACTTGCTGCTTGAAGAATGAGAAAAGTCAAATGTTGAATGTTAATGGAAATATATTCCTCAAATAGGTAGATTCAGTTTCTAGTGACCTAATCAAGCCTTTAACTTTAAATATTATGCATGTGATGGTGGTTTTGAAGTGTGTATCTGCACTGACATTTGATTTGAATTCTGAATCGCTGTGTCAACTTCATTCCTATTCAATTTCTCTACTTAAATGTCTCTAGGAGTCTCTGAATTCAAATGTTATAAATGGATAGCTTGATTTTCATCCATTATTTTCTTACCTTCCCATAGGCCCCATAGTTCAAACTTCAGTAAATGACACCATAATTTACTGAACTGAACTGGAGAACTAGTTATATTAAAATACACTCTTCCTTCACAAGTTTGGCCAGCTTTTTGAAAAAGCATTTCTTTTTGTACCTACTTCTTTATTGTAATTTAATTTTTATGAAAGTATTCATAGACCCAGGATTAGTAGCACATACCTGTAATCTTGGTATTTTAGGGATTTGGAAATGTATCTGTTAATCTATCTTTTTACTCAAGAATAATATTCATGGCCAGCTTTTTGAAAAAGCATTTCTTTTTGTACCTACTTCTTTATTGTAATTTAATTTTTATGAAAGTATTTTTAGACCCAGGATTAGTAGTATATACCTGTAATCTTGGTATTTTGGGGATTTGGAAATGTATCTGTTAATCTTTCTTTTTACTCAAGAATAATATTCATGATTCTTAGAAAATAGAGTTTATCTATACTCATGTGAAAAACTGTATGCATAGGAAATTTACATATCTGTGTCTATGTGTCTCTGTGCAGAATCTGAATGACAGGTAATGTCAACCAGCTGCCTCAGATTATTATCAGAGAGACAGAGCAGAGCATGGGAGAGGAAGCTGTGGATAGCCTTCCATAGACTTCAGTTCTGAGTGGTTCACAGATCTTTGGAGTGGTTGTCTTTCGTAATATTAAAGTCAGAGAATGTATTAATGAATAAAAGTGGATGTTACCACAGAGGCATGTGACAACAGTGCATTAGGGAACAAGGATTATAATTACTTCAATTTCATACCTGAGTTACTAGAGTGGTTTCTAGTGTATTATGCAAAAATAATTGGCTTAAGGACTCTGTAAAACTTTTAAAAATTAAAATGTTCACTATAATGAATATGCAATTAATTGATTGTGTAGTTTACTTTTTCAAATGTTTTCTTTTGGTAATCCAGCAAACTGTGATACTTTAGATATATGATTAAAGACCCAGATTTTTCAATTTACGCTTGAATTATTTTATCATTTTTATCATTTTTTCCTGCTCTGATACATATAGCTTTAATATCCCCTTAAATGAGACTGTATATTTAGTGGGATTGCGAATGCAATATAAAAATTAGAAATACAAAATACATTTATCATTATTTCTGAAGCCAATCATCCCATTTCAAATGAGAGTCACTGATCACAAATAAAGTTCAAGATTATCAGTGTTTATTCACCAACAAGTTTATTTGCCAAATCCACAAATTGCCCAGTATTATTTAGATTTTTAAACTCGTGTGTGTGTGTGTGTGCTTGCATGCTCCCTCCAGAGTACAGTGCATGCCTGTCTGTGCCATGGCAGCAGGTAGGGGTAAGAGGACAGTCTGCAGTGATTGTTTCTCTCCTCCCATTGTGTATGTTTTTGGGGTTGGACTCAGAATGTCATGAGGCACCAGGGACCATCACCTACATTGTCATCTTTTAAAAAGACTATCCATTCCCTTATTTTTAGAGATAGAAACGGAGCTCATGATTTACGAAGCACTAAAAGTTAGTGACCAACATAAAGATGGAAGGAAGGTTGCCTTCAGTCTTAGTCTCGACTGTTGATCATTACAGACTAGTGCTCACCTGTAATCAGTCCGTAAACAATATGATGAGTGGAGAACAATGCTTAATCACAGAGCTTTTATGTACAAATATTTCCTCACAGCTTTCCCTTGGGTATATCAACTTCACACACATCATAAGAACATAATGTAGAAATTTGAAACATCGTCTTTAGACACTGCTTAGTCATCTGCTACGCTGCCAGCTCAGTATTAGCTAAAAGAGATAGTTTCCTAGAAACATTTTTGATATGATCATCAAATAACAAACAGCAGCTACACTGTGATTAAACTGCAGTCTATTTGTTTCTATGACTGTGATTTCAGCGAAATGAAGTCTTCTTGGGGTGGCTGTACTCTCAGAGAAGTTTTGTTTTCATGGATAGTGCAAACCTCTTTTCTGTCCTGTGGACATTATAAACAGTTTCACTAGGTGGCCTGTGACAGAATAAGCGGGCTTCAGTGTTGTCCCAGAAGACACTCCTCCAATTTGACCCTGACACTCCTTGTATCGCCCTCGGCTGTTCAATAAGCTTTCATCACATACTGAAGCAATTGGGATTTTATCGTCTATTTTGTCTTCTTTATTTCATTTTATGGCTGTTTGTTTTCTTTTGTTTTTGTTTGTTGGTTTAATTTTTTGAGGCAGGGTGTCTCTCTCTCTCTCTAGTGAGTGCTTGCCTGGTACTTGCAATCTACACCAGGCTGGCCTGGGACATGCTGTCACCCTCCTACTTCTGCCTCTGAAGCACTGGGACTGCAAGTTTGTGCCTTTACACTCAGCTTCATTTCACTTGGTGATTTCAATTCTCTTTCCTTTCATGCATTCCCTCCTGCCTTCCTTTCTTTTCTGTTTCTGTTTCCCTTTTTCTTTGGCATGAACACATGTACCCTGGAAATTTCCCACCTAACCTGTTATCCATTTGGAATCACTTGGTGTTGATTGCTTCTCTTCCTCTTTTTGAAACCAGATTGTAATGCTGATTACAGATATTTGTTCCTGGGATCTGGTGCCAAGAGGGTCATCCCTCTTTCTCATTTTAAGCCAATGGCAGGTCACATAATCACTGGGGAAATCAGAGGTTGCCTAACAAATGAATCCAATTATGCTGTGCAAACTTGATCTGGCTAAGGCCAGCTTTGAGCTTCAGTCTGCATGCTGTGAGTGGAACCCAAGCACTGACTCTGCTCCCTTGAGGTAAGAGAACAGACATCCACTATTGATTTGCCTCTGTTCTAGCATGACAACATTTCTCTCAGGCTGTGAGTTCCACTGTTCTTCAAAGATACTAGGTGTTGCTTTTTTCTCTGAAAGACGTTGTGATTCCCATGTTATACTGCTGCTTTGCATGGTTCTTCTTAAAGAATATGTCAAGGTGAACGTGTCTACTCAACAAACATTATTTTGTGGCAGTGGATGGTCAGCCTTTACCTTGATAGTTTGTGATAATAAGAATCTCCTACCTAGCATAAAAGTAAAAGCAAAACCTGAACAGCGTTGTAAGTTCTGGTAACAAATGGTATAAAAATCTGTCTAGATCAGTAAAAACAAAGATGGGGAAATGCATTTATCACTGGGAGGACATTTGTGGCATGTCCATGGAGAGAAAACAGCCTAGCATAACTTCTGTAACCTGGATGGATGACAGAAAACACATGCAGACTGTTCAGCCCACAGGATCATTTGAACACTGGAAGCTGTCAAGGCTCAAAGGCTCTAAACGAGCAGGTGGGAGAAATCTCCCTAACTGTTGAAAAGGCTCCACACAGAGTCACATGTCTCATGTCTCACAGGCTGACAGGGTTGTTTCCTGTAAGAAAACTGAGAAACCTCCGGCTGCAGATTGAAAGCCGTTAAGACGGAGTGTGACACCTGAAGACACAAACGGAGTCGAGAATGCGAACCATATAACAAGTGTGAATGACAGTACAGTGGCGCCTTCTTCCTAACTGCTTTGGCCCAGAAGACAAGCGCTTGATTGCAGGAGAAAGGAAGTGGCCTGAGAAGTAGCCATGAAGTAAAAGAACAAACAGGTGTGTTCACAAAAGACCCCGTATCTGTGGACTTCAAACTGTTTATTGGAACAACCAATAAACCAGAGAGTGAGATTTAAAAAGTAGTACAAATTAGATTGTCCCATTTTATTTAAAAATAAATCCAGTTTCTATTTATTGAAGTGCTAAGTACGTATTTCTTTCATACAACTTCAGTGTTTCTTCCTGACCCCTAAGGAATGGGTAGTTATTTTTTGTGATAAATACAATTATTTTGCAATTTAGAAAACAACTCAGTGAAGTGTCAAAGAGGGAACATGCATGAACACACATCACTGAGGTAGAGGAATTGTTTTATCAATTAATAGCAGCACTGCAAGGGGCATACCAGCTATGCAAACCCACTTCTGTTCTAAGGGAATCTATCAGCTTTACCGGTTTGCTAGCTGACTTTCACTACAGTGTTGGTTCATATATTGCTATATCATTATATTCATGTGTTGATACATGCATTGTTATACATAACTATATTTCATTTTTAGTACTTCTAGTATTTCAACAAATGACTGTATCAAAATCTTTTCACTTATTTCAGTGTTGATAAACATTAGAAAATTTCAGCTATAAACTATGAATACTGCAGGCAGTCATGACCATTCCTCTGTCAGGCCTTCATTGTGGACTCTTTGGGTGTGGCTTTTTTAGTTTCCTCACAGGACATTGACTATATTTTCAGAAGAAAACAAAGCAGAACTAAAACTAAAACAAAAAAAGAGCAGTAGCTAAGTGCCCCCCATTCTTAATTCAGGGAATCACTTCTGCTCCCGTCATTGAAAGTAATCATGAGTATGGTCTAGGTTCCAAAGAATGGAGTATGGAGGACAGGGTAGAAATATTTAATTGAGTTTTCTGTCAACCGTACTCAGCATGGCAGCTACCCAGTCAACATATGGATTACTTAGGTGGTGTATGCCAGAGTTGATACTTTTCTTTCTCTTGGAGAACTGACTTTTCCAGTCCTTATGTGCCTTTTGATTCTCAATGCCTTCAAATACAGTTTTAAAATAGTTTTGCTTTGTTCTTTTGTTAGATAATTGTCTAAAAATAGCTATTATGCCAGTATTCGAAGCAAATCCTGGACTTTGTCTTAACAGAACCATCTGCGTTCCAGTTTGTTTTTGATTATTTCTGCTCATGTAAAAATTGGGGTTCATACCTTAACATGGCCTAGGAAATCTTGAGTGGTCTCAATGCTGTCTCATCCTTATTGAAGGAAGTTTACTGCAGGCTAGGTAAAATGACAAGGAAGCCTTTATTCAAGAAGGCAACAAAGGGAATGTTGAAACAAAATGCAGGAGAGTCTTAAGTGGGGGCAGAGTGAGTGGGAAAGGACTAGAGGATTTTTTAGGGTTGGTTGATTAGTGAGATGAAGCATCTGGTTTAGGTAATGATGTATTCCTGACATCAGAGTAAGAGTCCTACAGCTTCAGGAAGACTGGAGAACACTCTCCTTTGGTGACCAAATGACCAAGACTGGCTCTTGGGACCTGGAGAAAGGCTTTTCTAGATTGCAAAGATTTACACTCCAAAGAATCTGAGAAAGTGTTTACACGTGTATATTTTCTAAAGTAAATAATCCTGCAAAGGGGCCACTGGGGCCCCAACATTCAAGTAGAAAGCAGTCCAAAGGTCAAAGTTTAGGAGTCAGAGAATACTAAGGCTCTCTTAGTCAAGTTCTCTTTCTGCTTCCACAGTTCAGGCTAACCTATCCCTGTCATTCTTAAACATCTTTTCAAAATATCTTTATCAAAATTTCTCCTTTTCCTAGAGACTCATTGTTGTGTGAGAGGGCCTAGGCATGATGTATCATACCATATTGGTCTAGAAGCAATCCACAGGGTCTCATCTTTTGTGAAAACAAAAGAAGAACCTCTTTTCCAAATCATCATATCCTTAGACCCAAATTTTGAAGTCATAATACCTTTATAATATACATGTTGGTTTAGTTTAGCAGCCCACAGAATGAGATGTGTCTCTGTACTTAGCTCCTTTACAGTCAAAATATTGAAAGAAAACACAATAATACACAAAATCCAGACTCTGTGAATTTTCCATTTTATGTAGCTTATTTTTACTCTATTACTTTCTTCTGTCTCTTTAAAGACTTTACTCATTTTTTAAGCATTAACTTTATTTTATGAGTCTGTATACTCTTTATCTTTTCTCTTCCAAGCCTACATACATTTATTCAACAATGGGACCCATTTAGAGGTCTTTTATGTCTGAATCTGTCTTATTGCAAATCTGTAATTCTTTACTGTCCAAGAACAGTTTTGCTTTGCAGTTTTAAATTGCTAAGTGTTTAATAATTTAAGCTGTGATATTTCTAGGTCAAAAACAGGTACTGTGGGCTTGCCCCACCCAGTCCAGCATGGTGGAGCCGCTTGTGTCCTGCACACCTCACACTAGCATGGCAGAGCTGCTTGTGCCTTGGAGTCAGCTGTGCCTCTGAGCCGCACACAATGCTCCCTGTTTAGGCACACAGTTAATCCAGTGGCCGTCAAACAAACCAGAGTACTTTAGTCCAAATGTTCTATCTCCCAAAAGAGTCAGAGGTTACAATGGTGGCACAGCCCAGAATGCTGGTGTTTTGAAACTGCCATTTTTTTTCTTGTGGCTATTGAGTGAGGAAATTTTCTCTTTGTCACCCCACTAGCAAACAGCAGAAAGCCGTGTTAAACTCTATATTTGTGTCTAGGATTTATTTTAAAGCCCTCTCAGGTTTTACATGGAGTCAGTTGGCCAAGTTGAGCATCCAAACTGTTGAGAGAGGAGGCCCTTTGTTTGTCCCAGCCACCCTGATAGTTTATACCTGAAATAATCACACAGAAATTGTATTAATTAAATCACTGCCTGGCCCATTATTTCTGCCTCTTATTGCCTAATGGTGTAGGAGGTTCTTCTGTCTATGTGTTGCTTTCATTGGCTTAATAAAGAAACTGCCTTGGTCTTTTGATAGGGCAGAACTTAGATAGGCGGAGTTGACAGAACAAAATCCTGGGAAGAAGGGCAGAGTGGCAGATGCTGTGGTTCTCCTGCCCAAGAAGGATGCTGTTTAGACTCACGCTGCTAAGCCATAGTCAAGTGGCGATATACATTAATGGAGATGGGTTAAACTAATATGTGAGAGTTAGCCATTGTTTCCATTGAGAAGTCAAGTGTAATTCTGATAGGTTTGCCTTTATATGTTACTTGGCCTTTTTCCTTTTCAGCTCTTAATATTCTTTCTTTATTCTGAATGTTTAGTGTTTTGGTTATTATATGGTGAGGGGACTTTTTTTTTTTTTGATCCAGTCTATTTGGTGTTCTGTAAATTTCTTGTATCTTCATAAGCATATCTTACTTTAGATTGGGAAAGTTTTCTTCTGTGATTTTGTTAAATATATTTTCTGTGTTTTTGCTTTGGTCTTTTTCTTCTTCTGTACCTATTATTCTTAGATTTGCTCTTTCCATGGTCTCCCATATTTCCTGGACATTTTGTGTTAAGCTTTTGTTAGATTTAATGTTTTCTTTGACCAATAAGTCTATTTCTTCTATTGTTCAATTGTATCTTCAGAGCTTGAGATTCCCTTTTCCTTCTCATGTAATCTGCTGTGTATGCTTGTGTTTGTTGTTCCTGATTGTTTTCCCATGATTTCTGTTTCTAATTTCCTTGGTTTATGTTTTCTTTATTGTCTCTATTTCAGTTTTCAAGTCTCGAATAGTTTCTTTTATATGTTTGATAGCCTTTCCTTGGTTTTCTTTAAGGGTTTTGTTTATGTCTTTCAATTTTTTGTTTGTCTTTTCCTCCATTTCTTTGAGGGAATTTTTCTTTCTTATTTTTTTTCAAATAACTATTTTTTATAAGACTTTTTTTATTTTTTTATATTTATTTATTTATTATGTATACAATAGTCTGTCTGTGTGTATGCCTGAAGGCCAGAAGAGGGCGCCAGACCTCTTTACAGATGGTTGTGAGCCACCATGTGGTTGCTGGGAATTGAACTCAGGACCCTTGGAAGAGCAGGCAATGCTCTTAACCACTGAGCCATCTCTCCAGCCCTTTGAGGGAATTTTTCATTTCCTCTTTAAGGTCCTCAAACAGTCTCTTAAAATTATTTTTTGGTCTTGTTCTTTTGCTTCATCTATATTTGGTCATTCAATTCTTGCTGTTGTGAGGCCACTAGATTTTTCTGGTGTCGTTTGCTCTTTGTGATGTTGTATGTGTTCTTACCTTGTCTACACATCTTTTCCTCTGATTGGTATTGTTGGGGTTGTCTGTGACTCTGATGATCAATCTTCTAGGTGCCAGTGGATCCATGTCTCAGATGCTTGCTCCTCATGTTGCAGTCAGGGCCATGCTTCTAGTAATCCCATTGGTCGGTCCATGTTCCTGGAGATTGCTCAGTGCTCCCAGCACTTGCTCTGCAATACAAGGGTCTTTTGGGTCTGTTCCCATGAAGATTGCTTGCTTGGGCTCTTTCTGCTGAGGTTGCTGCATTGGACCTGCTCTGGCAAAGGTTGCTGGCTCAGGTCTGCTACATTAGAGGTAGCTAACTCATGCCTGGTCTGGCAGAGGTCTCTGTTTCAGGCCTGCTTTCTCAGTGGTGGCTTCCTTGTGGGGGTACCTGCTCTTGGTCCTGCATAGTTCTCCAATGTTGGTCTGCTTCCTCAGCAGTTGCTCCCTTGTAACTGCTCCTGTGAAGTTCATTGCCTCAAGCCTGCTCTGGTGGAGATTGCTGGCTCAGGGCTGTTTCTGTAGATCTCCCTGGCCTGGGCCTGTTCCCAAGGAGGTCTCTGGCTCGGGCCTACTACCTTGGAGGTCCCAAACTCATGCCTGGATCCACAGACATCTCTTGCTTCAGCCCACTCCCTCAGTGGTTGCTCCCTTGTACTCTCTCTTGTGGAGTTCACTGCTTCAGGTGTACTCCAGCAAAGGTAGGTGGCTCAGACCTGTTTTTGTAGATGTCCATAGCGTTGACCCTCTCCCACAGAGGTCCTTGGCTTGGGTCTGGTCCTGCAGAGAGGTCTCTATCTGCTGTCTACTCCCTCAGAGGTCCCAGACTTGTACCCAAACCCACACAGAGGTCCTGGCTCAGGCTTACTCCCTCAGAGGTTTCAGACTTTCACTGGAACCTACAGAGGTCTTTGGCTCTGATCTATTCTTTCAGAGGTTCCAGACTCGCACCCAGGTCACAACCTATTTCTTAAAGCAAGTTAAGCCACATCATCTGTATACCAATAAAAAAAGAATTTTACAGTAACAATGCATACTTCCCTGACAATGAACAAAACTTTGACTTTTTCCTATTTCATCACTAGTGCTCTGTCTTATTTCGGGTTTACTTTTGTTGTGAGGAGACACCATGACCATACCAACTTTTACAAAGAAAATATTTAATTAAGGGGCCTTGCTCACAGTTCAGACATTCAGTTCATCATGGTGGAAAGTGTGGTGGCAGGCAGGCAGGCAGGCATGGTACTGGAGAAATAGCTGAATGCCCTCCATCTTGCAGGCAACAGGAAGTTGACTGACTGTCACATTGAGTGAAGCTTGAGAAAAAGATCTCAAAGGCCACCCCCACAGTGACACACTTCCAGCAGAAGGTGTGGTCCAGATTTAAAATGTGAGCTCTAGCCTCAAGGTCTGTATTAAAGGAGTGTGTTGTCCAACTTGCTCCAACAAGACCACACTTTCTTCAACAGGAACACACCTCCTAATAATTATACTCCCTATGAACGTATGGGTACCCAATACATCCAAATTACCACACATTAATAACTCTTCTGATTGGAGTGAAATGGAATTTCAAAGTAGTTTTAAATGGCAGTTTTCTGATTTCTAATGATATGATCAGTTTTAAAAATTTTAGTTGACCAATTGTATTTATTCTTTTGAAAATTTTCCATTCAGTTTATTGGCCAATTTATTGATTGGAAGATCTGTTTTTCAGCAATTAATTTTTTATAGTTCTTTATCTGTTCTAAATATCAACTTACTGCAGAAGCAGAGTTGGAAAAGATTTCTCTGCTCTTGCAGGCTGTCTATCTACTCTGTTGATGATTTTCTGTTCTGTGCTGAAGCCTTTAAGCTTTGTGTAATCCCATTTCCAGTTTCAGGGATTATTTTCTATTACACTACTCAAACTATCCCACAAAATACAAAAGAGTCCAATGCTATCAAAGTCCTTCTGCAAAGGCAGGATCACCCTGATACCAAAACTTGATAAAGACAAAAGAGGGGAACCACAGGCAAATTTTCCTGAGGAATATAAAATCCTTAGTAAAGCACTTGTGGATCCAACATAATGTCACATTATTTACCATATGGCTGAGAGGCAAGGGAAAGCTTCTTTAATCCCAGCACTTGGGAAGCAGAGGCAGGCACATCCTTGAGTTTGAGGCCAGTTGATAAACAGAGAGTTCCAGGACAGCCTGGTCTGTGTTTTAAGCTTGAGAACAGTCACCCCCCCCCCCCGCCACCCCCCCCCCACACAAACAAAGAAACAAACCAAAAGCCAAAACAAACAAACAAACAAAAAACAAAAAAAAAATCACTGTTTAGATGAAAGTCACACCCTAGCTCCTGGCATCCATATATTCAAAGAGTCTGGAATGTACCAATAGAAGTTTTACCCCAAGACCCCTCCCCTGGGAATTGCCTCATTCCAGACTCTGCCCCTGAGAAAGCTCACCAAATGCTGACTCCTCCCCAGAGATGCTCAAGACCACTCCGACAGTTCTCCAGAAAACGAACACATGGTTTTCTGGTCTTCCTATTCTGTCTCTTCTCTGGAAGGCTGGAATGTCACACAGGAGCATTTGTATTCATTAAACCTGGGCTTGGATTATTGCATTGGTGTAGAAGTTTAATCAGTGTGCAGAAACTTTTCATCTAAAGGTCCCACTGAGGGGGTGTTTTTTTCTCCCACTGGCCCTGGGCCATGTGTTAAGAAAACACCCTTCTATCTTGAAACACCAAAAAAAAAAAAAAAAAAAAAAAAAAAAAAAAAGAAAAAGAAAACACCCTTCCCCCCTGTACCTGCTCTCTGTCTGTTATGCTAAAATCAGCTTTGTCTGAGTAAGTTGTCCTTTTCCAACTGCCTCCAGCAGTTTGGGGGTTTCCTGCAAAATAAGCAGTCTTGCTAGGCTCCTAACCTGTTACTGGGACAAAGACCTGCCTTGTCCTGTGGGATCCTTTTTCAGAAGATGTTCTGTTTGAGGAAATTTCTCACACCCCTGGCTTTTTTTGTTTGTTTGTTTGGTTGGTTGGTTGGTTGGTTTTTTTTTTTTTTTTTTTTTTGACTCAAAGTCTACCACAGTGGACACATCGTGCTAGTCTTCTGGTCCTGAGATAGACTCGCAGAATGGCAGAATGGGCACCTGCAATTTGAGGCCTGATCCCTAAATATCCTTGGGTTACTTTTACAAAATCCTTTTAAATTGGGGCTATCTGACATCATATGTCCTTAACAATTAAAACTTTTTGTTGATGTGGGACCAGTAGACAAAACTTTGCCCATGGTTTCTGGTACTGCACTCCTGCCCCTTTCTTCTATTGCTGCTTGTTGCTTGTTTCTCTGCACTCCTGTTTCTCATTCCTGGCTTGTGGTCTGGCATGCTGGGATTCTCCATACAACAGATCTGTTCCCCCAGTCCTCCCACTCTGAGCTGCATAGGTGTTCCATCCTTATGTTTCTCTTCTCCCTTACAGCATCTGTTGATCTGGCCTTCAAGAGAACCACCTGATGGCTCAGCTGGCTTCTGCAGTCTACTCCAGAATTTTTAAGTTGGTCAACTTACACAGTTTCCTGAAGACAGTTTTGCTCTTCTGTCTGTTAATTTATATGTATGAATAATGTGGCCACTGTATGCTTCTTTTATGACAATGTGTGTAGTGTGATTGTTTTAAAATCTGTAAAACTTGTAACTCCAGATTTTAAAAAAACTCTGGAAAAATACAAACATGTGGATAGCCACCATTTTTGTTGATGTCAAAGAGGAAACCTCAGCACCATCTTTGGTAAGAGTACCCATGTGTGTTCTACCAAGGAGACATTCTACCTTCAATGTATTTTGGCTAACTAAAATATTCCTTCTTATTTTCTTGCCTTTACTGACATTGATAAGCTATAATTGACTGGGTAAACTATATCTTTAAATTTATCTTACATCTAATTTAGATATACCTAACATATAATGGTACCCTGATTCTCAAGTGTCACAGTCTTATGACCAAAAGACACGCCAACTCCTACAAACATCCCATTGCTCCTCCAAGAAGACACATGGCTGCAGAACTTCCTCCTGGAAGCTTGCCTTTGGATATGTCAAAGTTACACATACTAAACAGCTGCCTTTCACCTTCTCAGCTTCTTGGACCCTGCCTAAAATGGATGACACTATGTTGGGGGATGAATCATCTCATCCTTTTATGACAGGTAGATCAAATCCTTCTCCCACTGAAAAATATGTCAGTCCTCCTGGGCCTAGCAGATAAAGGCAATTACTGCTTCTAAGTGTTTCCCCCGTAAGAATGGTCAAGATCAAAAACACTGATGACAACTTATGCTGGAAAAGATGTGGGGAAAAGGGAACACTCTTGCACTGCTGGTGGGAATGCAAACTGGTACAACCCCTTTCGATGTCAGTGTGATTTCTCAGAAAATTAGGAAACAACCTTCCCCAAGACCCAGTAATACTACTTTTGGGTATATATCCAAAGGATGCTCAAATGTGTCACAAGGACATGTGCTCAACTATGTTCATAGTGGCTTTGTTTGTCATAGCCAGAACCTGAAAACAACCTAAATGCCCCTCCACCAAAGAATGGATAAGAAAAAATGTGGCCCATTTATACAATGGCGTACTACACAGCAGAAAAAAAATAACGACATCCTGAGTTTTGCAGGAAAATGGATGGAGCTAGAAAATATTATTTTGAGTGAGGTAACCCAGGCACAGAAAAACAATTATCACATGTACTCACTCATAAATGGTTTTTAAACATAAAGCAAAGAAAACCAGCCTGCAAATCATAATCCCAGAAAACTTAGACAACAATGAAGATCCTAAGAGAGACTTACATAGATCTAATCTACATGGGAAGTAGAAAAAGACAAGATCTCCTGAGTAAGTAGGGAGCATGGGGACCTTGGGAGAGGGTTGAAGCAGGGAGATGAGAGGCAGGGAGGGGAGCAAAGAGAAATGTAGAGCTCAATAAGAATCAATAAAAAAAAAAGACTGGTGTTTGCCAAAGACCATGGAGAGACTTGGGATCCCCTGGGTAACTGGAAAAGCTGTCTTGCTTCTGCTCATTTACTTATCCCTTTCAGACCTGTCTAATGGCATTTGAATACTTAGGGTACTGGTAGCTCAAGTTTCCTGCTACAAATATAGACATGTGTGCCTCTTTCACTGGTTTCATAGTTCAGAATTAATAGGTTCTAGATAATTGTCTTCTAAAATGTTATTGCCTTTTAATATTAATCTGTTCCAACTGTTTTACAGACACCTGCAGGTTCCTGGGGAAAGTTCTGCTGTGTCAATAAATCTGTTCATGTGACAACTAACAATCTCCAGAGCCTATATTGATCCTATCCATTTTTGAGCATATTTTACAGATCACACCTGCTTTCTGGGCCAAGACCAACTTACAGAGGGCCCTCCAGATAATGCCAGCACCTACACCATGGGACTTCACCATTGCAACCTGCCTTCTCATCTCACTCAAGAAACATGCCTAATGTCTCCAGGATGGCAGTTAACTGGATGCCTCTCCACCCACACCTCTTACTGAACATGAGTTCACCAACTCCCAACTCTCCCTTCTCCCACATTGCCCCATGCCCACAAGAAGCAGCCAGACATGAACTGGCATCCATATATCCAAAGAGTCTAGAATGTGTAGATGAAAGCCATATCCAGCTCCTATCATATATCCAAAGAGTCTGGAATGTTCCATTGGAAGTTTCACCCCAACCCCTCTTCCCTGGGAGTTGCCTCAGTCCAGATTCTGCCCCTGAAAAAGCCCACCAAACGATGACCCCTCCCCAGAGTTTCTCAAGACAACTCCTACCACAGGGAATTTAAACTGTTCCCCAGAGAACAAACACGTGATTTTCAGGTCTTCTTTTTCCATTTCCTTTCTGGAGTACTGGAAAGCCATCAAGGAGTATCTTGTATTCATTAAATGTGGGATTTTTAAAATTTGGTCTTATTTGGATTATTTCATCAGCAGAGAGGCTTATCAGGGTACAGAAAGTTTTCAACCCCCCACTATGCCAAAAAAAAAAAACCCAACAACAATAATTACTTGACTACATCATGATATGTTTATTTTAAATGTTATTTTAAATGAGGCAACCTAATTTGGCTCAGACTTGTCTTGAATTCACTACATCTCTGAGGACACACACCTTGAATGCCCAAGCCTGTCTCTATCTCCAGAGTTCTGGGAGCTGAGATTATAGACATGCACTGCCATGATTGGGTGAAATATAATCCTTTGAATAAATTAAATGATCTCTTTGCACCAGATCATAAAGCAGGGAAAATGCAATGATTGTATATTTGATAGGATTTCCTATCTTGATTTCAAAAGCAGAAACTGAAGTCAGAAGTGAGAGTTTATCATCTTTCTTGGGCTTATCACATAAAAGGGAAGTTAAATTCTCTAAATAAAATGGAGTACAATTAAACTGGCCAAGGGAACATGGAAAAATTATCTCACATATTAACCTATCTACAGATCTCATGGCTCATGGTTCCTGGGTCAGTTAATTGGGTGGAACAAAGAAAACTTTATGGAAAGCTCCAACAGCTCACTTTCTAGCTCATCTCCTTGGCTATAATTGCACTAAATTATAAAGTAACCAGTGGTGAAGGGAATGCGATTACCATAATTAATTTAGACTGCTTAAGACCCAGCTTCTGACACTCCACCATTGCTGGTGGGAATGCAAACATTGTACAACCACTCTGAGAATCAGTATGATGGTTTCTCAGAAAATTGGTAATCCACCTATCTCAGGACCCAGAAATACCACTCTTGGGCATATACCCAAAGGAAGCTCAATCATACTACAAGGACATTTGAAGATGGACACTTAAAAATATCCCACACTAGCTCAGAATTGAGTATAATAGAGAGTTATTTATTTAGGGGTAGACTCACAGATTACAATCTTCTGAACAAATGGGAAACAGGAACCAAATCATGCCTCTGGAAGAAAGGCCTGATGTGCACTTTACATTGGCATATATAGGAAGAGAGGTCACACTCAAATGGGTGGGTAACATAAAGGCTACTGACAGTAGGAATTTCTATCACACCTCCCCCTTTTGTTTAAATAAAAAAGTTCTAAGCCGAATACAAAGTTATATACAATGCAAACAAATATCAGGTATAAAAATTAGAATTACACCTAGCATAAACAATATCAAGCAAGAAACATTTAATAAATGTTTCAATAATTATCTTATCCTAATGAGTTTAAATCTTGCATAATAAATAACTTGGCCAAGCAATGAAAGGAAAGTAGCTACAACTTTCTAGTCTTCAACCCCAACAAAGACCCAAGAAAGGAAATAACATTACTTGAGTAAGCAGAAGTGCAATCAAGCAACTTCCAAAATGTGCAACAAATGACAGAGACAACTGACTACCTGGGCAATCACCCAAAGTCTCATTTGCAACACTTGAGCAACCAACTTTGGCTAAGGCTTAGAGCAACCGACAGACCATTTTTATAGGCAGAAATTTTTCAAAACCATCTTAACCTGTCTTGGAAAGATTTGTCAGTCTTTTTTCTTGTATTCTGCTTGTCCTGTCTGGACATTATGCATTTTGTCAGTGGTTGCTGTATGGGCAGTTCCTTCTCCAAAGGCCAGTTTTACCAAAAAGAAAACAAGCTCCAAGTGGAGTGTCTTCAGTGCTCAACATTCTCTGTATTAAAAAATTCCTGTAGGAGAAATTCTGGAAGGCAATATAACTAGAATACAATTGAGATTTGGATTCACCCTATCCATAAATGCCTCCTTTAATTTCTCCTCAACAATTGTCAATTCCTTTTCCACTTCAGCTGTTAATTCTCTAGGACTATTCAAGTCTGTATCACCATCCAAGGTTTTATTTTAATGAATTATTAGATCAGGTATTATCCCAAAAGCCAGTTGTAGACTGGAAATGTCTTCTAACAATCTTTGAAAGTCATTAAGAGTCTGCAACTGGTTTCTCCTAATGTGTGCCTTTTGTGTTCTAATTTCCTGTAAACCTATTCTATAGCCTAGGTAATTGAAAGAATCTCCTCTCTGTAATTCTTCTCAGGAGCAATTTGTAATCCCCATTTTGGGGAAACTTTCTTTACTTCTTCAAACATTCTTTCTAAAGTATCTATGTTTGAATCAGATAGCAAAATGTCATCTGTGTAATGGTACATTATAGATTTAGGAAATTGCTTACATATTATTTCCAATGGCTGACATACAAAGTATTGGCACAGGGTGAGAATATTGAGCATTCTTTGTGGGAGGACAGTTCATTGATATTTCCTAGTAGTCTGAGAATCATTATAAGTAGGCACTGTGAGGGCAAACTTTTCTCTGTCTTTTTCTTATAAATGTATAGTAAAGAAACAATCTTTTAAATCAATAACTATAAGAGGCCATCCTTTTGGCAATGGAAAAGGCAGAGTGATGTAGGAAGGTCATCTGTCTATGTGTTAATTTCATTGGTTAATAAAGAAACTGCCTTGGTCTTTTGATAGGCTAGCCCTTAGGTGGGTGGAGTAGACAGAACAGAATGCTGAGAAGAAGGGAAGTAAGGAAGTCACCATGGAGTCAGCCGCCAGGTCAGACATGTTGAGTCTTTCCTGGTAAGCCACCTCTTCGTGGTGGTACACAGATTATTAGAAATGGGTTAAGCAAGATATGAGAGTTAGCCAAGAAGAGGCTAGATATAATGGGCCAGGCAGTGTTTAAAAGAATACAATTTGTGTGTTGTTATTTCTGGTATAAAGCTAGCTGTGAGGGAACTGGGCAGGACAAAAAGCAGGCCTGCTCTCCTTATCACTACAAATGGTGCCCAGACGTGTATAACTGAATCCACATGAAGTCTGAGAAAGCTTGGAAAAGAATAGAGTAAAGCATGTTTTCTTGGTAGCAGCAATTTCTTGGGTCTGCTCTGCCTGCTAGAGGCAAGCAAGCACTCTCATTTAAGAGAGGCTTCCTGACTCAGCTTTAGCTGCAAAGCTTGCAGCTCTTTTAAGAGGTCCTGCCACGAAACACTTAAACGGTGTTGATGAAAAGCTAAACGCATGCTTTTTTGGTTTTCAGCCGTAGCAGGAAACAAGTTGTGCCATTTTAAAATGCCGGCTTTCTGGGCCATCCTACCAGGGCAAACTCTGACTCTTTCAAGCAGGCAGTCCCGACTATAGAACTTTTGAATGTTGTTTAACACTGTTGCAGCTTGCTTGCTGGCAAGGACCTTGAAATGCCATAGTACTAGCAAAAAGTTACTAAAAGTTTTAATGGTAATATTGTCTGCCATTATATTACTTTCAAGTTTATTGATTTATTAATGAATAAATTATTTACCTGGTATGAAGCCTGGTAAATTGTTTTAGGTGTAGTAATCTTTATTGTCCAGCAAATGTCCTGGTTGCAGAGTCATGACTAGCAGTGCAACCTGGTGCCATGAACAGTTCTGAGTCGCTTAGGTTTCTCTACCTTGATGCTGTTAAATACTGAGAAATATGCTTTGCTTGACAAATTAAAAGCAAATAAATCAATTCTGTACACAGACCAAGAAGCCTAGAACTCAGAAGCTGGGAGTACAAATCAGAAGGTGTGCAAGTTGCCATGCAACAGGGAATGTGGCAGTGGGGACAGGAGTGTGTGCACTTGAGAAATTTTCAAGTTGCTGCACACAGTTAGCTCCACTGTGGCGGAGGTTTTACAAAAATTGCTTAGTAGGTAAAAGCAAGTCAAGCAAGTGGCGGTGGGAGATTTTCTGGGCTGTGGACCATTTAGGCCTTTAAGTCAATCCACCAGGTAGTGTGGAGTTCAGATCCATGTGGGGCACCAGATGAAGATGGACACTTAAAGGGAATCCCACACTAGTTTAGAACTGAGTATAATAGAAGGTTATTTATTAAGGAGTAGACACACAGAGTATAGTCCTCTGCACAAACAGGGAATGAGAACTGAATCATGTCACTAGAAGAGAGGCCGAATGCATGCTTTACATCGGCATACATAGTATAAGAGGCAACACCCAAGTCGGTGGGTCATTTAAAGGCTGCTGGCAGTAGGGATTCCTACAGCAGACATTTGTTCAACTATGTCCATAACAGCTTTATTTGCAATAGCCAAAACCTGGAAATAACCTAAATCACCCTCAACTGAAGAATGGATAAAGAAAATGTGGTACATTTACATGTTGGAATACTACTCAGTGGTAAAAAATAATGACATCTTGAAATTTGCATGCAAAGTATGGAATTAGAAAAAAACATTCTGAGTGAGGTAACCCAGACACAGAAAGATGAACATTATATGTACTTACTCATAAGTGGATACTAGCTGTAAAGCAAAGGATAACAAGCCTGTAGTCCATGACCCCAGAAAAGCTAACAAGGTGAGCCCTAAAAGAAACATATATAGATCCCCCTGGGAAGAGAAAATAGACAAGATCTCCTGAGAAACTTGGAAAAATGGCTGTTGTATGGTGGTGGGAAACTGCCATGCTTTCCTGCCTGTGCATGCCTAGCAGACGTGATCCTGCTATCTGCCGTTCGGAGAGGGCTGAGCCTGGGCATAGTCTCAGCTACTTTCCTCCTGACTCTGAGTGGGTACATAAGCATCCGGACCCAAAGTGGATGGTGGGCATCAACCCCCAAAAGGAGCCAAAGCTGTTCCTGTAACTAGCACAAACCAGAAAGCCTTCCCTTAAAGAAACTACACAGTTCTTGCCACTAAAGTTGAGTCAGAAGTCCTCTTAAAGGAGCTGCATCTCTGCTTGCTACCAGAAAACAGAGCAAGAAACTGTACAAACTTTGTTTTTATTTTGTGTGTGTATGTATGTGTGTATGTGTGTGTGCATGAGTCTGGAATTCGTTTTTAAGTTTTCTCAGGTTTTATGTGGATATAGTTGACCATATTGGTCTGCCAGCTTGTTGTAAGATGCTGCTTGTTTGTTCCCAGCTGCCCAGAACATGAACTAATCACTCAGAAAGTATATTAATTAAATCACTGCTTGGCCAATCATTTAAGTGTCTTCCTGCGTAGCACTTATATCCCAAACTATCCAATTTATTAATCTGTGTATCACCACATGGCTGTGATTTACCAGGTAACATTCTGTCCATAATTTGGCATAGCTTCTGCAGCAAGGTTCCATGGCTTTTCCTTGACTTTGCCCCCTCTCTCTCTCTCTCTCTCTCTCTCTCTCTTTTTCTCTCTCTCTCACTCTCCACTGGCTGAAAGCAGCTTCTTTATTAACCAATAAAAGGGCCACATATACAGGACTTCCCACACCACACGCACACGGGGGGTGGGGGTGGAGGAAGAAGACAGGGCAGAAGGGGAGGGGAGTGGAAAAGGGGAGGGGTTGGAGAAGTTGAGGAAATAAAATTGTTGAGATGGTGGAAGGACAGAAATGGGGAGCAAGGAAAGAGATGATTTGTTTGAGGGAATGATTATGGAATTTGCAAGAAACCTGGCATGAAATAAATTCCCAGGAATCCACAAGGATGACCCCAGCTAAGACCCTAAGCTAAAAATGAAGAAGGTGACTGAACTTGCCTTGCCCTGTAGTCAGATTGATGACTATCTTTAGTATTACCATAGACACTTTGTCCAACAGCTGATGGAAGTAAAGGCAGAGACCTGCACTGGAGTGCTTGGCTGAGCTCCCACAGTTAAGTTGAAGAGTGGGAGGAGTAAGAATATGAGCAAAGAGGTCAAGGTCATAATGAAGACATCCACTGATACAACTTACATGAGCTAATGGGAACTCACCAATTCTGGCTGGACAGGGAGTGATCCAGCATAGGACCAAGATAGACCCTCTGAATATGGGTGACAATTGTATGGCTGGGGCAAACTGTGGGAAAACTGGTAGTGGCACCAGAATTTGTCCCTGCTGCTTGTACTGGCTTTTTGGAACACATTCTCTCTAGATAGATACCTTTCTCAGTCTAGACATAGTGGGAAGGGCCATGGTCATTCCTCAGATCCCTTTCTGGGGAGTGAATGGGAGGGAGGGGTGGGGAGGAAGATCGAGGGAATGGGAAAAGGGGAGGGAGTGGGAACTGGAATTGGTATGTAAAATGAAAAAGGATAGTTTGTTTTCTTAAAAAACAATAAAGTAAAAAAAAAAATAAGACTCAGTTCCTGGGCCTGGGCCAAGCCTGAACTTCATGATTTCTTCTGGTACATTACTGTCTTCATTGCATAAAGATACACAGCCAGACCCCCCCTCCCCCCCACACACATGCTCATGCACACAGATACAAACTAGTATTCTTCTTTCTATATATAGTATTGTACATGTGACTATAGGAATATATGACTATTCCCACGTTCCGTATAATACTATAATCAGAAATTGTATTGCAGTGACTCCACTAATGTTTGTTCTAAGAAACATTGTTTGCCACAATAGATGTTTTGTAGATTTGACTCAATTTTTGCCATGAAAATTCATTATCCGTGGAGAAGATATGAGGACAATTCCATTTTAAATAAAAATAGAGTCAATAAAAATTCCAATTACAACACTGCTAATGAACCATTAATTCCTGGCTCATAAAATCTCATTACAATGTAGATTTTTTTCTGATGCCTTACCTTAAAGAAAAGGGTTTTCTGTAAAAATTAAAGTGAAGATAAACACCATGCTTGATAAAATGAGCTGTTGTGGGAGATTTGTTTTTACTATCAATCTAGGACCACCAATAAAATTAAACCTTGATTCAGAGGGTGGAATCCACATTCCACTCGCTGCATTAAACCATAGAGTTTTTTTCCGGCTGACTAAAATGAAGATATAGAGACACAGAGGAAGATGGAAAAGCTTGGAAAGATTTGTGGACCTTTTCAGTCTGGCCAGGTAGAGAAGAGAACCCAGGTGGTTGTTCTCAGTTGCTCAGTGGATCTATCAGACTTATACCCCAATATCTGACTCCTGAGCTTTATTTACTAATAAAACAACAAAAGTAGTCACTACCATAAACTCTCTAGCTTATTGTTCTAATTCAAACCTTATTTTTGTCAGCTAATTGCTGTGCATCTGCCGGGGAGAATCTTAACATTTCTCTGCTTCTTTGTATTAGCTGCTAAAAGGAGATGATAAGAATATCTATATCCTAGGAGTAGTTTGGGATATAAAGAATAAATGGAAAGTACTTAGAACAATGCCTGACATGGAGTAATTCTGAAACATATGCTAGATATGTTTAGATATATGCTAGATATTACTCTGATAATTTAATGATACAAACATTGAGATATTTATGTTGTCTCTATTGTTGAATCATAGTTATATTCTTTAGGTAGTAGTTTACTGCTAAAACTCAAAATTATCTAACGTATTGTTCTTTAACATGATAGATGAGAAGATAAAAATTATCCTAAAATATTTAAAAAGGGTATTTTCATAAACTTCAATGAATGAATGTTTTAAAGGCCAGAAAGACCTCCAATAGGAAGAAATTGAATTGGTACAGGTGAGTGAAAGTTTACGAAAGAAATTATACTGACAGAATTTGAAAATCAATTAAGATCTTAGAATTGTGTGCATTATGAATCACTCTTTAAACACTAAGATGATAATAGTGTTCTCAAGAGATGTTTACCGTTTCTATAGCCTTTATGGTGAAGGACTGAAGGGCATTTAGAAAGTAGTGCATATGATGAACTGTAACATGGGTTCATGAGAAAGCACACATGTGGCTTAGAAGTCAACATCTGTCTTAGTCCTGTTTTGTTTCTGTGATGAAACACCACAAGACAACTTATAAAATAAAGCTTCTGATTGGGGGCTTGCTGACAGTTTCAGATTGGTGGTCCATGATCACTACGGCAGGGAACATGGTGCCGAGGCTGAGAATTCATACTGATTCATAAGCTGGAGAGAGAGAGAGAAAGAGAGAGAGAGAGAGAGAGAGAGAGAGAGAGAGAGAGAGAAACTGGGCTTGGTGTATAGTATTGAAACCTCAAAGCCCATTCTAAGTGATGCATCTCCAACAAAGCCACACCTACTTAAAGAAAGTTACACCTTTCAAACAGTTTAATCCTTCCCAAATAGTTCCACTATCTGTGTATCAAGGACTCAAACATATGAACCTATGGGGCTGTGGTACTTAGAATGAATATGCCGCACATAGGCTCCATAGGGAGTGGCATTATTGGAAAGGATTAGGACTTGTAGCCTTGTTGAAGGAAGATTGTCACTGTGGGGTGGGCTTTGAGGTTTCAGAAATTCAAGCCAGGCTTAGTGGCTCACTGTCTTTTCCTGCTGGGTCTTCATGAAGATACCTGATCTCAAACAGCTTTCATTAACCACAGAGAAAGATGCTACATCCTTTTCCTGTTGCAGAATGTTTGTTTAACTAAGTAAAGATGTGCTACATTTGTTTATGCTGCAGAATATTTGTTTAACTATGTAAAGAGGCATTGCATTTATTTAACTATGTAAGGAGATGTTGCTGTTTTACCTTGCCCGCCTAAGGCACTTAATTGGTTTAATAAAAAGTTGAATGGTCAATAGCAAGGGAGGAGGTATAGGTAAGACTTTTGGGCAGGGCAGGGAAGTTGGAGGAAGAATTTAGGCTTGGGAAAAGAAATAAAAAGAGATGTCAGGGAGATGTTAGGGACAGGCTAGACAGACACAGAGGAAGCAAGAATGCAGAATGTACAGAATTAAAGAAAAGTAAAAATCCCCAAGGCAAAACATAGATGAATAGAAACAGGTTAAAATTAAAAAAAACTAGTGGGACAAGCCTAAGCTAAGGCTGAATAATAGGAATTAATACTAAGTTTCTGTGTCTTTATTTGGGAGTTGGTTGGGATTTCAAAGAAAGTTCCACTACATTTTTCTGACTCTGACTCCAGAAATATGTTGCTACAGAAGTTGCCAAATTCTGAAGTCTGCTTGGGCTAAAACTGGGTTTCCTCCATGACTTACATTTGCAAAAGTTTCAGCTTTTCAATGGTTTCTATTGTTGAACGAACTTTGTTTTTTTTTTTTCCCCCACCACATATTGGAAGCTTAGCTAGATGAGGTTTTTCCCTGAGGATACAACTCCCTTTATTTCATTTAGCATCAAGCATTTCTTAACCTTCTCAACACTTTGTGCACAGGTCTTGATTCAAATATTATATTTCCTGCTTCCCCCTTTCTTCCCGAATTGGGCATTTTGCACTTCTTCTGGCCCCACTTGCTTTTTCTCATTGTAAATCTGCATAGTAATGATCCCTAATGACCATGTGACACAGTATATACTGTTTTTGGATCTCCTGTGCCAATGACATTAATCCATAAGTCTTCAATAGAGCCTCAAGCAGATTCTTAGGACAAATGGTTAGTCCATGGTATGTCAGTTGACTGACAGGCATGGTTTTAATGTAGTAGCTGAGAGTCCACATCTGACCCATAGTTGTGAGCAGAGCTAGTGAACAGTGATCTAAGATGGACTTTTGAAACCTCAGAGCCCACACCCAGGGTCATACTGCCTCCAAAAGGCCATACCTTCCGAAACCGTCCCACTAACTGGAGAACAGATGTTCACACATATGAACCATTTTCACTTAAACCACCATATGATTTATTTATGCAAAATAGGGATTATTTCAAGGCTGTGAATTATGCTAACCATGCATGACCTGGAAGCTGGCTCCTGCCTTGCTTTAGTGAAGTCTATTGCACAGAATTACTGCTGCCTAATTTAGTGCTCAGACCTCTGATCTGTGTTTGTCAGCCTATTTGATGGAATTTATTGCCAGCAACTCAGTCAAAAGCTGGAAGTTGAGGAGTGATGAAAGTATGCAGAGTGTCCTAAAGATTACTTAGGAGGCCTGCTAAAAGGCTTTGTGCTTTCTAGGTCTATGTGGATGCGGTTCACTATGCCAGAAGGCCACAACTTGGTCATGTGCATTTAGGAGTAATGACTCTGCCTCCAAAGTACCTGAGTTTCAGTCCTGGCTTCACCCACCCCTTCTAGCTGCATAGCTATGACAGAATCATTTGAAACATCGGTGACTCATCTTCATCTAATTGAAACTAACATGTACCATGTGCTATCTTTGATGGGTAAGTAAAATAATAGCCACTTATCTCTGCATCTACAATTACCTATTTGCCACCTATCTCTTAGCTTATTGTATGGCACAACACAACTCCCTTCCTCTCTCTCTCTCTCTCTCTCTCTCTCTCTCTCTCTCTCTCTCTGTGTGTGTGTGTGTGTGTGTGTGTGTGTATGTGTGTGAGTGAGTGACTCATGGGCCTATGAATATTGAAGCCAGAGATTCACATTATGTATTGCTCCTCAGGAATTATCCACCTTTATTTTTCAAAGAGCATCTCTTACTGGCACATGGGGTTAGGCTGGCCGTCTGTCCATGGGGCCCTGAATTCTACCCACCTCCATCTCTTCAGCAATTTTAATTGTAAATACATGACTATGTCAAGCTTCTTACATGAGTGCTCGGTTAAACTCAGATCCTAATGCGTGTCTACCAAGAACTTTATTGACTGAGCCATATACTAAACCCTAACCTTTAATTTATGATATCTTCTGCTGCACATCAGCATTTTTGCCCAGAAGCTTTAAAGAATTTAAGGTTTTCAAAATGTTGGAACCATGGGTATTCTCTCAGGCAAGGAGAACTAAATAAAGTGCTATTGAGTTATGTACTTATGTGGAGTCTTCCTTAGATTTAACAAAAGGTATATTCCTAAAACTGATCCCCATCTGGTTTTTGAAATTTCTCCTGCAATATAAAGCAGAACTATATTCAAATCAGACATTTAATCATTGCAAGATGTAATCAGAAACCTAAAATTGTAAAAGCTGCTGCCTGATGGATTCAGTAGACCTTCTAATCAAGGAAACTTCTTTATCCAATGCCAGGGGTGAGGGAGGAAACAGTCTGCTTGTATGATCAGCCACCGAGACACTGCACTATTGTTCAGCTTGAACTTTAGGATGCAGACCTGAAAGTACCATGCCACAGTGGCATCTTCTCTTTACTTTGTTAAGTGGGATGTTGCAAGGTTAGCAGCAGAAATGGATCTGGAAAGGCTTTCCCACTTGGAGCTTTGTTCTCCCAACACAGGAGGCAGGACAGACACAAAACAAATTAGTCTCCTTTCAGAAAAAAAATAGTTACACTTTAGTTAACAGAAACCTGGTTTTGATAACCACCAGGTTAAGGAAGGAGAGTGTATACCTGCTTAATCACACCCAGAATTATATGCCCTAAATGAGAAGACATTTTTTTTAAAAAAAAATGTTTTTATTGAGCTGTATATTTTTCTCCACTCCTCTCCCTTCCTCTCTGCAAGACGACATTTCTAATCATAAACACCGTGGGAGTAAAACCAGAATTCCTGTGAGTACTTTGCCTCTAAGATTCTTTGACTTTATAAATATTGAAGAAGGGAAATGCTTCTAACTACCTACTGCTGTAAATGACAACAATCAATCCCTGGAAAGCAGAAGGGGTCATCAGCAAAAGGGATAGAGAAAGATCAATGTGGTTGCCTAGCAACAGACCTGTCTGCAGTGGGAGCCTGTGGCCATCTGGGACCTTCAGTCTCTGTCTTGACCCACTATGCCACCGGCAGGGCTGCTCAAATTTCCATAATGCTAATGTGGAATACAGATGTCTCAAAGACAAAGGTATGCATGCTCACCACTGAAAAACGAAAAACAGTGAGCATGTGATGTAGAATAAGGTGCTAATTACATTTTATCTGAGGCAAATGGTATTTAAAGTGACCTTGAGCTAACCTGAGAATCAGATACTTTTGCTCGTCAAATTCAAATCACAGAAATGGATATAGCGTGAATCATTTGGCTTTTTAATATGCTAGTGTTTCTTTTATTGTTCTAAACATGTTTGATCTTTTAAATAAAATTAAGATCAATTTCTACATATAAAATATCCAGTTATCTAAACTTACTCCAATCTGACTTTAATTTTATATTTTGTTTAATGTTTTTACATATTTCCTTTAAAGCTGATTTCTTTCTCTTGTTTATGAGATTTGCTCTTTGACAGTTCAGCTTCAAACAGGTATATATTTTATTCTGTTCTCTTTGTTCCCACCTGCCCATTTATCCAATCTCCTTCCCATCCAGACACTTTCCTGGTTCCTGCTGTTTTGTTTTGTTTGTTTTGTGACCCACAGATTTCTAATCGGGACCATCTGTGAGTACGAGTTGGGAAATATCCACTGGAGCCTACTGAGTTCAGAAGTGAGTAAAAAAGGGAAGGCAATCACTGTTCCTCTCCCAGAATCCACCTGTTGCCAATTGTTTAGTAGGGAGGAGTAGGACCCCAGGAATTCCTCCCTGCAGCGCACCACCCCTGTCTGCGCTCTATGCGCCACCATACAGTTCATGAACTGGGTAAGGGGCTGGAGATTAAAACACACAAAGTCACAGAGGCAGAGACATGGGTCATCCTTGAAACAGGAATGCCCCAAGCGTGCCCCCTTTATTGTGTCCATGGACAGCTTATATAGGGATAGACACGCCCCAGCCAAAGACACCAGAAACCATTCCCCAGCAATCAGAAACTCCTGAGGGTCTCATGCTCAGAGCAACTGCAGTCTGTTTCAGATCATGGGAAAACAAGTTGTTTACAAGAAATTCAGGATCTGGGGGTTCACAGCTCGCAACACCTCCTGGACCATGACAGGCCCAGTCCTTTGTAAGGCTAAGACAAGCAAGTGCAGCATGAGGATCGGGTTTGCAGTGACTGTGTCCTGCCCTGAAGACAAGGTTTCTCATCTATTCTCTCTATCTCTGGCTCTTATATTCATTCTGTTCCCTTTCCTACAATGTTCTCTGAGCCTTAGGTGGCTGCTATAATGGTGCTGTTTAACAGTAAGCATTAGCTCTCATTTATTCTAAGCAACTTGAGCAATGACACATTGCATACACTATCAGCTGCACAAAGAAAAGCTTCTCTGATTAAGGTTGAGAGTAGCATTTGGCTATGGTTATCAGTGTAAATATATAGAATAAATTTTGATGTTGTGTCAATAGGGCTTTCCCCATTGGGTCATTTAGCCAGTTTACAGTACCAGACATTTGTTCTCTTCTGCAGAGTGAATCTAACTGCAGAGCAGTTGGTTACTCCCATAACACTGCTACATCAATGAACACACTTTGCTTGCAACATTAGTGCTGTGGTTCACAGGGTTCATAAATAGACTCTTGGTATCCCCACTCCAATACCTCAGAAGCCTAGATAGCAAAGTTCAACACTAGAAACTAGTCAGCAGGAAGGAAGCTTTCAGCTCAGTTCCAGCTTTCTTTCTCTGTATTTTGCCACCAAGGTAGGGGGTATCTTGAGCAATAAGGACCTATGTCCAGGTCTGAGGAGCAACCAAGAAGAGTTAACAGCTGACTTGTTCTGGAGGCCTCTGGGGTTTCCTTGGCCAATTCATAAGGAAACACCCCATACCACGCCCTTGGGATGATATTTGCTTGTTTGATGAACAGTTGGAAATATATATATATATATATATATATATATATACACACACAGGATGGCAAATGTGAACATAATGTAAATATTGTAATATATTGTGAGATTGCACCTCATTTTCCACTGCTATAAAATTATGTAATGCTGGATGTTTTAAAAATGAAATATTATTAGCCGAAAACTGTGAGAGTAAACAAACAAGCACCACAGATCAAAAAAAAAATACAAAAATTTAAGACTGAGCATATCCATCAATTTAGCCTCTAGTGAGGCTCCTCTAAGCTTTGGTACATTATGGCAGATGACTTCCTAGGAGAAGCACATGGTACAGGGGAGATCAGATGGTGAGGAAGACATGGAGTGGGTCAGTTTGATCTTCCTTGGACACATATGCAAACAGGTATATGTGCAGGTATCTGTTATATACATGGAGAGGCCAGAGGAGAACTTAGGGTATTCTGTTGTATCACTCCACCTTATTACTTGAGTTGAAGTCTGTTGCTGAGTCTGGAGTTGCATGAGTACCCTGAAAGCTACAGCAGTCTTCCGGCCTTGCCGCCTACAGTGATGGAATTGCAGGCATGTAATCCTACCCTTTTTTTCACATGGATACTCAAGATTCCAACTCAGATTTTCATGCTTGTATTTAGCTGTTCTTACACACAAGCAGCTATCTTGACCCAGTTTTACACTTTATTACAATTATTAGTGGGAACAAAGTTAGGTACTATAAGAACTGCCTTATTGCAGATTGAATTCAGTGTCCCTAGAAACTGAATTACCTCTTACTAGGCCTCAGCTCTTAAGGATTTCCCCACCTCCTAACACTGCCATGCTGAGAACAAAGCTTTCAACATATAACTTGAAGTTAATAGATAATCATCTATAATAGTCAAGTTTGTAGTCATGTTAGATTTTCTAGATGTACAGAGAAGTATTTCAGATAGCTAGGGATTCTTCAAATCTTTCAGAGACCTTCAGAATATGACATTTAAAATGTTTAAGAATTTAGGACTTTTCATGACAGTGAGGCACATCTGCTCCTGGCAGCATCAAGCTACTTCAAGAGGAAGATGGGCATCGAAGAGGCTACTTATGGGGTTTGTTAGCCATTTGGGCAAGAAACTGCTCTTACCTGGCTGCATAAACTGGACATGCACAACCCACAGATAAATCATTGCTGAACTTGCCTAAATGTGAGTTGATCCTTCAGGGTTCCTGCTTCATGAGGAGTCTGCAAGACATTCTGCAGTATACAGAAGAAAATGATGGGCAAACTGTCAATATAGGCAGAACTGTGTTTGAAATTTCCTGCTCAATGGAAAAGTCTGCTGGACACTATGGGCCTGTAGGCTTAAGATGGATGCCCCAACGGTACAGAAGAACTATGGGTTTCTGTCCAGGTAGTGAGATGTCTCTGTCAATTCTAGAGTTTTGGAAGTTGCTTACAATGTACTTCCTATTTACTTAGGTAATATTATATCCTTCTGAAGTCTTTGATAGAGTTGAAGAATTTATAGTTATAGTTTTCCTTAGTTATGATAAAAGATAAAGTAGATATAAATATTATGACTGTAGTTATTGCTTGATACCTGTTTTGTTATATGTAATTTTACTATGTTAAAGTTAAAGCTTTCCTTTTTGTTTAAACAGAAAAGGGGAAATGGTGTAGGAGATCCTTCTGTCTTTGTGTTGCTTTCATTGGTTAATAAAGAAACTGCCTTGGGCCTGTTGATAGGGCAGAACTTAGGTGGTCAGGGAAGACAGAACTGAATGCTGGGAGAAAGAAGAACAGAGCCGGAGAGAAGCCATGGACCCACTGCCAGAGATAAATGTGCTGAGACTTTGCTGGTAGGCCACGACCTCATGGTGATATACAGATCAATACAAATGGGTTAAATTAATATGTAAGAGTTAGCCAATAAGAAACTAGAGCTAATGGACCAAGCAGTGATTTAATTAATACAGTTTCTGTGTGATTATTTCAGTGCTAAGCTAGCCAGGTGGCCAGGATGAACAACTGAGCCCTCCCTCCTACAATATTACACAGTGTATAATGAAAATCATATAGATACTTTTGCAACCAGCATGAACAGTGGTACCAGGGAAATCATATCTGGGAGATAGGCTTTCTAAACCAGCTTATCTTAACTCTTAATTGAAGAGCTCTCTAGAGCTCTCTTTGTTTGTCTTTACAACCCATGTCTATACCTGATTAGTTGCTTGACTTAACATCTCAGTACCTCAGTTTATACATCATCACAAAGAGAATAAGAAACATTCTTCTATACATAAATGGATGTGGGCAGTTTGCACATAACAGTGTCTAGCAGACACCAGGCTCAATGCTTGTTAGTTAGCTTGATTGTCCATAGAAACAATTGCCTTGATATGTGCTGAAAACCCATTTTATCAGTCAGAAAGCACTCCAAGCCTGGGTTCCACAGTAATGAGCATGAGATTATTTCTCTGTTTTTATGGAGGTAACATTCCTGAGGTGAAGTTTGCTTAAATTCAATACATAATGAGTGGATATCTTAACTTTCAGGTCCTGGAATGAGAATAATCATACACAGAAGGATTCCAGTAGGGGTTATGTTTATCATAGTCTGTGTCAACTTTATTTTTCTCTGGGGGAAAGATTTGGGGAAAGCGGTGAAAGCTGGACTCAAACATCTTCCCCTCTTGCACCCTGGCTATGACTTACTGAACATAGTTTGGAAGAAGCTGTTAAAACACCTCAGGTTTGCTAAGATTTTCTTTTCCTTTCTGCCTTTACCAGCATGTCTTTAGTTGGGGAGAAAAGAACTGGAATTCATAAACTCGCTTTAGTACACATATTTCTCTAGATAGAAGGCAAATGAAGATGTAATTATCTATTGGTGCAGTGTGAAGCTCAATCTCTCTCAATTTGAGCAAGGCTGATGCCTCTCTGTAGGCTGAGAACTACAGGAGAAATAAATGGAAATGAAAATTGAGTAGGTGGCTGTCCACAAAGGACTTCGACTGCAAGTCATGACCATAAAAACTTAGGTGTAGCCATGTGCTCATATAACCTGATAGTGTAGGGAAAGAGACTGGTGGATCTTTGAGGCTCACTGACCAGGGAACCAAGCCAAATGGAGGTACTCCAGTTTCCATGAGAGGAATTTCCCAAAAAATAATAAAGAGTGATTAAAAAAATACCAGTTAACGCAAATGCCAGCTTCTGGCTTCCACATGTTTCTATATTCCAGTCAGTACACATGTGTAGTGTATCTACTCTCTCTCTCTCTCTCTCTTTCTCTCTCTCTCTCTCTCTCTCTCTCTCTCTCTCTCTCTCTCTCACACACACACACACACACACACACACACACACACACCAAACTTAGAGATGGAGAATAGAATGGAAGGAAGCAAAATATTCCTCAAGTTTGGGAAGATATATCTTGAATGATGGAGAGGCAACTGAGCAGCTCAGGGTAGCCCTGAGGTCTGTGGGCATCTGGAAGCAAGGACTGTGAGGGCAAATCAAATTCCCAAAGTGAAATAGCATGCTTCCCTGTTTCTTAAAATGGAGTGAAAGACAGTGACTCTTTTATCGTTATCACTGTCTTAGCACACAGACACCGTAAGGCGGGAGGTGGAGAAGCTGGGTTGTCAGGCCACTGTGGCACCCTTGTAGAGGACTGGGCCAAAAGATTTTTGTTCTTGAAATTTACATGCTGATGAGAATTCTCTGTTCAGCTCAGTGCTCCATTTTATAATTGGGTTGATTAGCCTTTTACGGTCTAGTTTCTTGAGTTCTTTATTTATTTTGGAGTTCAGACCTTTGTCAGTTGCAGGGTTGGTGAAGATCTTCTCCCAGTCAGTGGGTTGCCTTTTTGTCTTAGTGACAGTGTCCTTTGGTTTACAGAAACTTCTCAGTCTCAGGAGGTCCCATTTATTCAATGATGCCCTTATGGCCAAAAGACACTTAAGGTCATGCTCAACTTCCTTAGCGATCAGGGAAATGCAAATCAGGACAACTTTAAAATACCATCTTACACCTCTCAGAATGGCTAAAATCAAAAACACCAATGATAGCCTTTGCTGGAGAGGTTGTGGGGAAAGGGGTACACTCGTCCATTGCTGGTGGGAATGCAAACTTGTGCAACCACTTTGGAAAGCAGTGTGGCGGTTTCTCAGTAAATTTGGGATCAACCTACCCCTGGACCCAGCAATACCACTCTTGGGAATATACCCAAGAGATGCCCTATCATACAACAAACAACTATGTTCATAGCAACTCAACTATGTTCATAGCAGCATTGTTTGTAATAGCCAGAACCTGGAAACAACCTAGATGCCCTTCAATGGAAGAATGGATGAAGAACATATGGAATATATACATATTAGAGTACTACTCAGCAGTAAAAAACAATGACTTCTTGAATTTTGCATCCAAATGGATGGAAATAGAAAACACTATCTTGAGTGAGGTAAGCCAGACCCAAAAAGAGGAATATGGGATGTACTCACTCATAATTGGTTTCTAGTCATAAATAAAGGATATTGAGCCTATAATTCGTGATCCTAGAGAAGCTAAATAAGAAGGTGAACCCAAAGAAAAACATATAGGCATCCTCCTGAATATTAACATTTATCAGGTGATGAAAGGAGACAGAGACACACATTGGAGCACTGGACTGAAATTTAGGTCCAAAACAGGAGCAGAAGGAGAGAGAGCATGAGCAAGGAATTCAGGACCGCGAGGGGTGCACCCACACACTGAGACAATGGGGATGTTCTATCGGGGAACCCACTAAGGTCAGCTGGCCTGGGTCTGAAAAAGCATGGGATAAAACTGGACTCGCTGAACATAGCAGACAATGAGGAATACTGAGAACTCAAGAACAATGGCAATGGGTTTTTGATCCTACTTTACGTACTGGCTTTGTGGGAGCCTTGACAGTTTGGATACTCACCTTACTAGACCTGGATGGAGGTTGGTGATCCTTGGACTTCCCACAGGGCAGGCAACCCTGATTGATCTTTGGGCTGACGAGAGAGGGGGACTTTATTGGGGGAGAGGGAGGGAAATGGGAGGCGGTGGTGGGGAGGAGGCAGATATCTTTAATAAATAAATAAATGAATAAAAGAAAAAGATTAAAATTTACATGCTGAAACCCTTTCCCCAATGATGGAGGAAGGTCATTGGCTAATAAAGGAACTGCCTTGGCCCATTTTATTGGTTAAAAGATAGGTGGGAGGAGTAAACAGAACAGAATGCTGGGAGGAACAGGAAGTGAGCTCAGACTCCACAGCTCTCCTCTCGGGAGCAGACGCCTCAGAGAGAGGCCATGCTCCCGGCTCCTGGGCAGAGGCACGCGATGAAGCAAGCCGCCAGGTCAGACATGCTGAATCTTACCTGGTAAGACCAGTGCTCACAGATTATTAGAGATGGGTTGATCGGGATATCAGAATTAGCCAGTAAGGGCTAGAGCTAAAGGGCCAAGCAGTGATTAAATGAATACAGTTTGTGTGTTGTTATTTCGGGCATAAGCCAAGCAGGCGGCCGGGGTGCTGGGAACGCAGCCCCGCCGCCCTTTTTACTACACCCCAAAGTTACTGTGGTGGAAGGCAAGTGAGATGAAGCGGTCCTGAAACTGGAGCCCCCATGGATGGAGCTAGTGGTCTTGTGAGAGAAATGTCTGCAAGTCACCTAGCCCTTTCCAAAACATGAAGACAGAGGATAGATGGCCATTTAGGATGACAGTTGTTACTGGCTCCTGATTTGGAGTTTGTAGCTTCTAAAACTGAGAAATGTCAATCACTGTTGCATATATGCTATCTGTTCTGTAGTGTTTCATTAAAGAAGCCCAAACAAACTCATTCAAGTCACCTCACAGCTAAATTATATGGAGGAAGGTACTATGAATAATGTGTACTTTCCATATATATTTGTTTATATACAGCTATAGAACTACATATCAGTATATATCACACGTATTATACATGAGTATATAGAGATTTAAATGTAGATAGATATATATCTATCTCTCCCTGTGTATCTTAGAGCTAAATGTGAATACAAATTCATGTACAGAACTTATATCAACATATGGCTATGCAAGTATGAAAACACTTGTGAGGGGCATTATGGATATACAAGTGAAAAACAGAACGTTGTTATTTTTAATACTCTGGTGACAAAATATCATGCATAAATTCAGATAATACTCAAAATACGAAAAGGCTAGACTCCTAAAATAGTAAACAATAGATATGCATATTGAATAATGAGAAAAATATTATTGGATAATGTCAGCAATTAGAGACACAATTTCCACTTTGAGAAGACCACAGTCAAGCCTCTGATGGCATGTAGACAACAGCATGGTGGAACCATGGTGACTCAGGAGATAAAGAGTACACAGAACTGGAGGACATGCTCAAATCAGGAGAGAGCAGCCAAATGTGCATGTAGGGCCATAAGAAATGATGGCAAAATTTGTTAGCAGCCAGGAACACTGGACAGCTTCATAACAATGAAATTTAAGGTCTAAGATTCGGGAACTAGCAAACATTGGCCAGGCAGTGACAGCAACTGGAATTGCTGCTTACAAAAGCTCCAGGAAATAAGTCACAGCAAAAGTTTATTTTGTGTTCCCATCAAAGCATGTCTTCACTTCATATCAAAACAATCATTTTCAAGGAACAGGAGACTATGGAAAAGCATAATTAGATGTTTGGCAATGAAACAGTTGCCTTTGCTCCCTTTCTCGAGTTTTGTTGATTTCCAAACGGAGTTGGCTGAGGCAAATGAGAAGCATATCAGGGCAACCCCAGAAGCATGCTCCACACAGTCCAAAAATATCTCGTAGCACATGTAATGTTCAAACTATGACAAATAACGTGTAAAATAAACTCTAGGATGTCTGATAGAGAGCTCTCTGGTGCTTTATTTGCCTCAGAGCTGAAGTTTCCGTGCTGTGGAGACCCACCCTGAAATCAGTGCTAACCAATATTTTACCTGACCCAACTTAGCCATAGGAATCCAGGTCTGCCTACTGAGTGTGGTCAGGAGGGAATACCAGCAATAAAAGGTGGAACATTCTTAGAGAGGGTGAGCAGGAACACATCTCAGGCCCTCTTAGCCTAAGGAAAGACCCATACTGTATTAGCAGTCATGGGTGAAGTTTGGCTCTCTAGTCAATTGACTTGGGGATGATGTTAAAGTGAGTAGGGACAAGATAAATAAACACTGTGGGTTAAAATATCATATATGACATGGATGAGAAATTTGACAACTTGCCTATATTCCCAACATAGAGGGGAGCTATGTAGTAAGGACCGCCTAGGCTACATGAGACTTGAAAGACAGACAGACGCCTCCCTTCTCGTGTGTGTGTGTGTGTGTGTGTGTGTGTGTGTGTGTGTGTACCTATACATGCATATGCATATGTGTGTATGTTTTATTCTGGAAGAAGTCCTGAAAGCGTTTTAAACACATTAGCATTTGTCATGCTATGACATGTAACCTAACTAAATAAAGAACACTAATTAGACAAATCAGAGAGGAAAAATTTTTTTTAAATTGACACAGTATTTGTAAGCCTAAGATGGCTATATTGTTGGGTGAAAGTATGTTTCTATAACCTTACGAATTCATGATTCTTCTTGCCCATTATTATGCAGTAGTAAAGTACTCATATTGTCTTCCATGAAGAGTGCGTGGACTTGGTTTTTAGTCATTTATCATTTAGGATTGAGCAATAGCCCCTCTGTTACTCTAAGGATGTTGAAAAGCTTGGTATATTTCAGGAACTTTTGCTGTTTCCTTAGGAGACCATTGCAGAAGTGAACAACCTGCAGCAGACACGATACCAAGTGCCTCAGTTCCTAGTCTCTGCCTAACTTTCTCCTTTTCCTACTGTCCCAATGGACATGGGCACAGTCTTCAATTCTTGGACATTTAGTGCAATTAATTATTAACAATTCTTGCAATTAATGCAATACTAAGAATGAATCAAAGAAAGAATGAGATAAAATGATATTATTGATAAAGAATGAAGATGAATAAAGTATAGAGGGCAAAGAGAAAATGATAACAAGAGGCAGTAATGCAATCACAAATACAGTGCCTAGTGCCTAGTACTAATGCCATGAAAGGAGAAAGACCAAAAAGCCACAAATTGAAATTCCTTTCTTCTTCTTTTTTTCTTTTAGTTTACTAAATAATTTAGTAAAAATTCAGAAAGGTATGGATTAGAATCTGCCTCTGTATATCCAGATGGTAGATAGCAGTTAGGATAATACACAATGAGCCCTATTTAGGTAAGGAAAAGAACTCAAGAAAAAATAAATAAGCCCACATGGAATTTTCTCTACAGAGAAGCAGCTATACCTATTTCCTGCTATACCATATAATTTGTGCATCACGAGAGTCAATGGCAGCTGTCAGAGAAGTTCTATCTCCTTTAGGATGTAGTGAAAAGCCAGAGAGACTGACTCTGATGATACAACCAGTGACTGGGTACAACACGCACAGAGAGGTGGCTATGACAAGCCGTCTGTGCAGACAGAACAGAATGTGGAACTGGAGCCTCAAACAGGTTATCACTGAGTGCCATAGAGGTTGGTGTCAGAGAGTCCAAGCCCCTGTCATTGCTTGGAGGAACCACATGAGACCTTGGGAAGTGTACTCAGTGACTTATAGTCTTCTGACAGGTGTGACCACCAGGAAGAGACCTCCCAATGGAAAAGGCAAACAAACATGTACAGAGTACAGCAATGTCCATCTGGAGAAAGATCCCCAAAGCAACAGAGAGACAATTGTGGTTGGCAGGAGAGAGGACCTCAAACCTGGGGTTTATGCTATAAAGTAGACTTCTGACATTGGCGAAGCAAAAAGCATCAAATGGAAAAAAGAAAGCATATTTAACAAGTGGTGCTGGAATAACTGGATATTAACATGTAGAAGAATGAAAATAGACCCATATCTATCACCATGCACAAAACTCAAGTCCAAATGGACCAATGACCTCAACATAAAGCCAGCCACACTGAGCCTTATAGAAGAAAAAGTAAGAAATACACTTGAACAATTGGCAAAGAAGACCACTTCATAAATATAACCCCAGCAGCACAGACACCGAGAGAAGCAATTAATAAATGGGACCTCCTGAAACTGAAAAGCTTCTGTAAAGCAAAGGACATGGTCAACAAGACAAAATGACAGCCTACAGAATGGGAAAAGATCTTCACTAACCCCACATCAGACAGAGGTCTGATCTCCAAAATATATAAAGAACTCAAAAAATTGGTCACCAAAAGAACACATAATCCAATAACAAAAATGGAGTGCAGACCTAAACAGAGAACTCTTAACAGAGGAATATAAAATGGCTGAAAGACTCTTAAGGAAATGCTCAATATCCTTAGTCATCGGAGAAATGCAAATCAAAACAACTCTGAGATTCCATCTTACACCTGTAAGAATGGTCAAATCAAAAATATTGATGACAACTTATAAGGGAGAGGTTATGGGAAAAGGGGGAAAACTCCTGCATTGCTGGTGGGAATGTAAGCTGATACAGCCCCTTTGAATGCCAGTGTGGCGATGTCTCAGAAAATTAAGGAGCAACCTTACTCAAGACCTAGTAATACCACTTTTGGGTATATATTCAAAGGATATTCAATTGTGCCACAAGGACATGTGCTCAACTGTGTTCATTGCAGCATTGTTTGTCATAGCCAGGACCTGGAAACAACCTAAAGACCGTTGATGGAAGAATGAATAAGAAAAATGTGGTATATTTACACAATGGAGTACTGCACAGTAGAAAAAAAATGACATCTTGAAATTTTCAGGAAAATGGATGGAGCTAGAAAACATTATTTTTAAATGAGATAACCCAGACACGGAAAGACAATTATCACATGTGGTTATTAAACATAAAACTAAGAAAACCAGCCCACAAATCACAATCCCAGAGAACCTAGACAACAATGAGGACCCTAAGAGAGACATACATAGATCTAATTTACAGGGTTAGTAGAAAAAGACAAGATCTCCTGAGTAAATTGGGAGCATGGGACCTTGGTGGAGGGTTGAAGGGGATGGGAAAGGAGAGGCAGGGCCACGAGCAGAGAAAAATGTAGATCTCGACAAAATCAATTAAAAAAAAAGATGTGGAAGTACTAAATTGAGAAGATGGCAGATTGAGAAACACATGTAAACAAAACTCAAACTAGCACATTGTAAAGAGCATCCATACTCATTGATGAGCAGAATTAATACTAAGAAAAATGGCCATACTACAAAAATCTGTCTATAGGTTCAATGTAATTTCATTCAAATACCAATAATATTCTTCAAAGAGTTAATAAAACATCCAAATATTCGTTTTGAAATCCAAAAGAAACCAAATATCCAAATCAGTCCCCTGCAAAAAGAAAAACTAAGCAATAAACAAAGCAAAACAAAATAAACCCCCAAACAAATAGAGCAATGTCAGACATCAAATTATACTACATACCGTAACACAGCCAGCAGTGTCACAACAAAGGCCTGTGGACTAATGTGCCATGATACAGGACCCAATAATATAACCATGTGGAGCCGTATTTACCTTGTTTTTAATTTAAAAATGTATTATTTATTAGCAAATGGTACCCATTATGTTTTAAAGCCTGTTGCCTTTGCATAATAAAGAAAGCACAAAGAAATAAAATGTAGAATAAGAAGTAACTAATTTCAGTTGTTAGTTTTCACCCCCTATTGATCGTAACACCATAAAACAGATAGTATTACTAGTTATTGAAAATCTACCCAATTTGTCACAGATCAATAAAATATTATGCTTTCAGTGCTATTTACTAAATAATACGTTATTTATGAATATATGTATACACACATATATTATTAAATACATGAATTATTAAAGCAAAATTAATAAAAGATGGATAAAAAGAGTGCAGTACTTCAGTGAGTGTAAAGTTTCCTCCTTTAAGGTAAGACAGGCAGCAAGGAGCCCAAGGAGAGAAGATAGTCCTACTTAGAAGACTGCCTGTTAATGGTGCGGGGACCTCCAAGCCTCCAGCTTGGATGTGTGGCTACCACGCTCAGTTACACTTGCAGTGTCACAGACCTCATGTACCAGTGTAAGTAACCCTAAGCAATACCCCTGCAAATAACTCCAATAAACTCTGACTCAGCACATCCGACTTTGGTGGGATCCCTATTTCTCTATGTGGGATAAATAGACTTTTGTTCACATCTGCCCAGGAAATGTGCCACACAAGCAATGCTTTCCTGTGGAATAAAATTCACGGTATGTGTCCAGCACAATAATTTTGAGAGTCACTTGAAAACCCTCCTGGATATTATCTAAAAAAATGTTTTTGATGTCACTGATTTTGATGAAGGTTTCAAAAGCACGCGTTGGAGAAATGCTGTCTTCACGAATGGCGCTGTGAAGCTGGATATCCACGTGAATAAGAATGGACAGAATTGGAGTTCTCATCCTGCAGAAAAAACAGTTCATAGTGGACAAAGGACCTTAATGTATAGCCTGAAGTGCTGAAGCTGCTGGAGGAAAGCATCGGAAAACACTTGGAGACACTGGCATAGGTAAGTACCTTCCTAGAAGGACTGCAGCAGCCAAGTAACAGACACAGGAATCAATAAGTAGGATTGTCGTAAATTATAAGAACTTTGCACAGCAAAAGGAACTGCCAGGAGAATTAAAATATGGATTGTAGAATGGAAGAAAATCTTTCCCACCTATGTTTCACACAGGGTTTTAATATCTAGAACACAAAAAATAATTGCAAAAACAGAACATGCATATTCCCTGAGTCTTCTGATCAGTAACTAGGCTAATGAAGCAAACACATTCTCAAAAAAGAAACACAAGTGGTCGTTAAATATTTTTGAAATGTTCAGCATATTTAGCTCTCTGGGAACTGCATATTAAAACTGCTTTTTAATTGTATCTCACCCCAGAGGGAATGACTAACATCAAGAAACAAAGACAACAAAGGCTGGGAAGGAAGTGGTAAATAAAGAACCCTTATTCATTGTAGTTATAATGTAAACTAGTACAGCCATATGGAAATCACTAGGGAGGTTTCTGGGAAAATGAAAAGTAGAGCCTACCTATGTCCCCCCCAACAGACTCCACCTCAGCACAAAAACAGGTCTTGCACATCCATTTTTATTGCTGTCCTAATCACAGTAGATACAAAAATAGAACCAGCCTAGATGCTCTTCACCAGATGAACAGATGAAGAAATTTCTAACCTATACACAATGGAATTTCATTCAGCACTAAAAAAATGAAATCAAAACATGTATAGGAAAATGGATGAAAATGGAAATTGTGATGTTAGGCAAAATAAAACATTAAAAATGATATATGTAATTTTTTCATAATATGGAAATCTGAGATTTTAGTTTGCCTTTGTGTAAACATGATTGTGTGGGTGGGTGAGTAGATGGTGATAGGTAAAAAGACTAGATGAGAGGAGACCAACGTTCTTGAGGGTTGGGGTAAATGATACATGCTCCATGGACACATAAATAGGGCTATCGGTAAAAAAGGGGGACAGCAGTAGAGACACAGGGATCTGAAAAGGAGATGGAGATAGGACAAGTGTTGATAAGAACAGAGTATTTTTTTAAAAAAGCCATAATGAAACCCACTGTTTTGTATACGAATTTCAAGAAAACCAGTTTAAAATCAACGAATGAGATTTTCTGGAAGAGTTTGGCAACACTAATTAGCATTTGAGCAAAAAATTTCCATCACCAAAGTTAAGTGACTTTTCAAACCACAAATATTATTGCACAATGTACATTCTGAATAATCAGAATGGTCTCTATTGAAAAGGCCAGGAATGCCACACTGTTGCAGGCATAACACGTACCATCTACTCATCCCAGAAGGGGTGACCCTGACAGACCAAAGTAACAACCACAACAATGTCCGACTGAGTGAACCATGAGATTTGTATTGGAGTTACCAACAGGAATACAAGGCGTACAAGGAGTTACCCACACTCCTTGTAAGTAACTGCATCAGTGAAAGGCTCACCTTGGTGATGTGTGAACACAGATGACTCCTGAAAGCTGCAAGCATGGAACTCTTTCCACACCTTGCCTACAGCTCCATCATCTGAATCTGTCTATTCTCTGCAGCTCAACTGGTCTCTACCCCCCATTTGTTTACTCATTTTTTATATTGCTGGGGCTTGATCCTCAAGAACTTTCCAAGTTTGTGTTCTCCTAGACATGTAACCTTTTACTTAGCTCCTGAAGCACTTGGAGAAAATGTTTGAATTTTGAAGAAAGGGGAAAATGCCATCTAACACCAGCTCAGGATGAAGGCTCCACAGAATGCCTTGTAATTAAGGGAGCTTAAGTCATTCTTAGCTCCACACAGGAAAAAGCACAAGGACTATGGAGCCATGAGCACCCAAGCTCAGAAAGGAATGTGACAGTAATCCGGAGTAGGTGACAGTCTGAATCACCATGACTAGTGTCTCATTGAATTAAGTTCTTAGCTTGCTCTTATGGGTATTTTGGTAACTGAATTATTTATTTCTTTAAAGTACAAAAAATTAATTTTGAGGTGACAGATAAGTACAAGAGACATGGAATTTTAGAGGTTAATCCTGATTTGCACTGACATATTCAAGGCCATTTCTCTGAACAACCAAACATTAAAATTGTGTAAGACAATCTACATACATACACATGACAGATACTATTTGGCATGTCTATTTCAGACATAGGCACCTTCCGTAATTTGAAGAAAGAAGAGATCCCCCAGGAGCCGACACATTCATAAGAGTAGGTGTCAGCATAAAGTTTTCACTAGAATTTTGCATATGCGGTTTTCAAATGTGAAGAATAAATTTCTTTCTGTTTGGAGCAAAATGATTTCTTTTATTTTGGCTGCATGGTAATAAAAGACAGATATTAATCATCTGCCACGCCCACTGACGATCTAGGTTAATTCTGCCAGTCTCCATGGAGAATGCACAGAGCCGATTTACAAGGAGAGGTGAGTAACAAGGGTGCAGCAGGAGAACTGCATATTCATGCCAGGACAGAATTGGAAGTTAGAGGGCGCCAGGGGAAGCCTAGCAAATCCTTGAAATGCCCTGCAGGGCCAGCAGTTAGCATTTAGAGGCAAGAAAATCAATAGCTTAGAGGCTGCTTGGCTATTCGAAAAGGTCAGGCTTGGGGAATGACACTGTTCGCCTGCTTTTACTAGCCCAGCTTGGACAAATGCTCTGAATGCCCCTGTAGAAAACAAGCGCTCATGCTATGGCCCAGGCTGGCCTCAGATTGCAGCAATCTTGCCTACACCCCCATTATGAGCCACCCTCCTCAGCTCTCTTCTAAATATGTGAGGACACAGTGGCAGGATTCAAATACAGGCCCACCTACAAATCCTTGAAAACTATGTATCCAAATATTAAAAAGAATCTAAAATAAAGTAGCAATTCTGTTTGAATTTTATTTTTATTTTACATACGTCAGTATTTAATTAAAATAACTATGATGCTTAAATATAAGAATATATGTAATTTATAAATTATTATATATTTGTTTTACAGCAATTTTGCTTGCTTGATCATGATTTTGTGATACTGATGTGAAAGATTAACAAATAAAATGCAGTTTATTGAAGGTGTTTAATTTTGAATGTAATATAGAGATATAAAGTGAATGTAAAAATGCAATTAATTTATTAATAAAAAAGTAAAATACCATGTATTTTTAAATTTTTTTCCTTCACAAATAATAGATTTGTTTAGTAAAATGAAACTAATGTGCAATTTATATTTAATACACATTGACTATAAAATCTACTTAAATATATAAATTAAAACTTATTATGTTTTGAAATCTACTGATAGTCAAATGTGATTCTTTACAATTCTAGATGTTTTCTTAAATGTATTCTGGCATGTTTGTTTACGTGTGTATTTTTGCATGTGTACATGTGTATACATTTGTGAGAATGCATGTGTTTGTATATACATATGCATTTTAGAGAAGAATCTCAGGTATATCAAAAATATTGTCTATTCTACTTTTGAGGCAGTCTTGCTTTCAGTTTCCACTGCTATTGTAAATGTGAAGAATTGTGGATGGGGTAGAAAATATATTTATACTTACATATGTGCAGGGGTAACATGCATCATTTGTCAAATGCTTCTAGGCCACCTTGCACAGCTGTTGCAATGATTTTATTAATCTACAGCTATCTTTGGCATTATGACTTGGAACTCAAAGAAAAGGAAGAAACTGTATTTTCATCATACTGGAAAATTGTGGTTTATATGCAACAACCTACTAAATTCATGCTCAGGTTTTCATACTCAAGATTGTCACTGATATTTTCTGTTAATTAAGACAAGTATGGCCCAGCAAAGTGCATCTATGACTAATTCTCCATGCCTTAAACAAAACACACCTTTATCTGAATGTTTGTTATCCCACTGGCCACACTAGAAAGAGACACAGAATTGATTTCAATGCTATGATGCCTTGGACTAGGGAAAATATTTTTCAAATTCTTATATTAGGTAATAACTTAATGGTGAGTATTTTTAATACCAAGGATTCTCTAAAGTAGAGTTCCTACTCAGAGGTTTCTCTTGCATATGTCTCGGGGTGCTAAGTTAAGAAAACTATTTTATATTTCTAAACACTAGCAAACATTAGAGGTTCAAACTTTGTCATAGGGAGGAAGAAATAAGTCTTACAACATTGATAGACTTTGATATTAAAGGAGAGAAAAGAGGTCTTGATTAATCAGAAAAGTTAACGTATTAAGATTTGCAGCCATACTTCCCACAGTTTCCTGTCAAGCATGGCCAAGCTTGTGGCTAGCACTTTTAGGTTGTTGATGTAGACACTTGTGCTGTGATCAAAGCTCTCAGATACTGATGATTAAATGTAACTGGACTCTCAGGATAGAAGAATTAAAAGGTGAGAAAGGTTAAGTTTGAGATTAACAACAGTAGAGAAACTTCCTGTAGCGTAGTAGGAGGATGGATGTGTGGAAGGATCTATGAAGAAGATTCACACAGGATCTATCTTCTGAAGGTTCACGGGGAACATCAAGTTTCCAGAAATGATAGTTTCTTGGTGCAACCACAGATGCAATCCCAAGGAAAGACTTTTAGCCTTGGAATAAATCTCTCCAGTATGGGCTTTTCCAATGCTGAAAATCAACAAGCCTCAAGTGTTGAACAGGCAATGATGCCAAGATCTCATTGGTGATTGACAGACATGTCAGAGGAGTCCTTCCTGAATATTCTGTTTTGAATGAGATAAAAGGATTCAGAAGTTCTGTAGAGCAATCATAATGACAGTGATTTTTCTGACTAAAAGGCAGACTTTGTTTTATTTATTAAACTGAAGGAATATGAATGTATATACTTGAATTTGTTATAAGTTTATTACTGCATTATTATATGTGCATTACCATTGCATGACATTATATTTTCCAGTTTTCTATGTGTAAAATTTAACTTTCCAGTATGGTGATTAAGATGCTTGAAATTCAGAGATATTTGACCATATTTGATATTCTCTAAACAATATTTCACATTCATCTACATGAATAGATAATCCTTTATCTGCATTTAATTGGCTGGAAAGCTATACAAATATTACTATGCAAACATATATCTCATGCCAAGATCTGAACACCGTGTATGTGTATATTTCTGTGAATCATGTGTATGTAGAAGTTTGTGTACATATTAGTGTGCCATGCATGTAGGTACTTGTTGCAGTCAGAAGTTGTCCTGTGTCTTCCTCTATTGTTCTCCACTATATTTTTTTTTGAGATAGTATGTCTTAATGAACATGGAGCTCACAAATTTGGCAAGTCTAGCTAGGTGCCCAGAAAGCTCCATAGTCCTCCAGCCTGTTTTCTGATATTCCACCATACATGGTTCTGAGAATCTGAACTTAAGTCCTTATGCTTTTGTTGCAGCACTTTATGGAATAAACCATCTCCCAGTTTTTAAAGCCTTATTTATAAAGATTCTGTGTTCACTGACCCCTGAAGACTGCATTTAAAGATATATTTTTGGCATTTCAAAGGCAACCCATCAGGAAATGATCCATAGGGTAAAGAGCTTGTTGTGCAAACAATAGCATTTAGAGTTCAGATCCCTAGAACCCACATAGAAGGCAGATGGCATGGCAGCCTGATGTAGTTCCAGCACATGCCTGGTGGAGATGGAATTTTCCAGTAAGCTTTCTAACTAGACCATACAACAATGAATCTGTGAACTCAGGGTTCAGCAAGAGAACCTGTCTCAATATACAAGGTGCAGAGCAATTGAAAATGTGTCAACAGTCTTCATCTTCTAATGAATAAACACACATGTGCATGTGTACCCCCACACAAACACGCATATACATGCCAGATATATGCCTGAGCCATTGGCCAAACAGTGTTGTAATTAATATACTTTTTGTGTGATTATTAAGGTCTGGGTGGCTGGAAAATGAAAGCACAGTCTCTGTTTACAAATGTAGGTCATTTGAAATGAACAATAAAGAGAGATCTTTTCACAAAAAAGTTCTCCCTTAAAAGGAGTTCTCCCATAACTTGCCACATTGTTACCTTTGAATAGGTAACTGCTCTTTTAACAACACCTTTATTTTGTTGAATAAAATTCATCTCAGATATGTAGAACTCAGAAATGCTTTATCTTACTTCACCCTAGTTTTGATTTGATGGGTGAGGGTTAACAACACCTATCATCCTCATGCACTTAAGCAAAATCCCTGAACATTTTTCCACTTAGAGTGACTTTTCTCTTTGGCTTCTTTAGTCTCCAATTGTAACACATTGAAAGCACCAATGAGACAGCAAGAGGGATCTTATTATTTTCCTTCACTTCCACATAAGTTTGGAACCCTCTGCTTCTTAGTTTGTAGACTCTTCTTCCTTTAATCCCAGATAGTACTAAGGGGTTTAATGGAGAGGCTGAGAATTGAAAGCAGAACACATCTAGGCCTGCTTGAAATGCTTCAGGTGAGCATCAGGTCTTGGCTAGAGAGATGACTCAGCGTTTACTGCTCTAGCAAAGGACTTGAGTTTAGACTCAATGTTTCAGCAATATCAAATGGGTCGCAATGACATTTTACTCCAGCTCTGGCCCCTGTAGGCACTGCACTCTCATGCACAATATCTCCATGCCACATACCCATAAATATATAATTAAAATAAATTACTATAAAAACCACTTCAATCTCTTTGTATGCTTCTTAGTTGTAATGTTGCAACATTATTCAAATTTACTATGCAAAAAATTGAGTTATTAGAATGGATAAACTATAAAGATAAAAAGAAGAATGAGGCAAAAATTTTTCATTTTCTTAGCTATGATATTTTCTTACCTGTGATACTTGTAGTTGGTACAAGTTACAGTTTCCCCATAGTATTCATAGGGTAATTGATTGCAGATTTCCTCCAAACTTACCAGAATTTGTGGAAGCGTAAATCCCTATATAATGTATAATCTATGCACAATCCATCCCCATATTCTAAACATTCTCTAGATAACTGGATGAATGTCTACGATCATAGTAGCTTTATATCGTTCAGTGAAGAATTAAAAAAAATACTTTTTGTACTTTGCATATGTAGTATCATGCAATACATATGTAACTTAATTTGAATATTTCCAGTGCAAAGTCAATTGAATTCATCAATTATAAGTCAACAGATTAGAAAGAAAAATGATATAGCTTAATTATCCACTCATACAGGTCTAGAAGCATCCAGTCTATTATGGCTGTGTAACACAATGGTTTTACTTCAAATAACACAGAACACTGTATTTTTATATCTTTCTCTTAGTGCAAGGCAGTAAAAAGCAAATGACTATTTTCACTTCTGTTGATTTATGTTGTGCACCTACTTGGTTCAATGCATTTGATTGGATCTATCTGAAAATTTGTATTTGTTAGAAGTTATGATAAAACCCTGGGTCCATTAGAGTTAAGCACAGAACACAGAAATAATGGTTTTTATTCCAAATAAATCACTAGCTACTGTGTGTTTAGGCCTGTGCCTGTCATACCGACAACAGCGAGAAACGATATGGAAGCCTAGAGCTTCCCATCAAATTGAAACAAAAGAAAAAGCACTTGGTTAGAATGCTTTGTCATGGGACTCACTCCTGACCTTTGCTGTCAGTGTGGCTGAGGGAAGGAGGCTCACGGATTCTACAAACTGAAGGCGATGGTGGGGGTTAGGGGGCAGTTGAGAACAATTAGAAGGCTTATGAGGAATAGAAATTATTATTTTTTTAAACCGGTTAAGCACATGCTTCAAGTTTATTTTTTAAAAGAAACTTCTGTCTAAATAATACAAGATATTTTTATAGAGAGACACAGTTGCCGAGCAGGTCTTTTAATTTACATTTCTCTCCCAACCACCTGCTAATTATCATAGCAGTGCCGAAATGCAAATTTCCTGAATTCATGTAGTAGAATACCTTCAAAATATTGTCCCTATGTGCTCTTTACTCCGAACACAGTGAGTGTTACCTTGACTGGCTCCTTTTTCCTCTTTTCTTCTTCCTCGTATATCCCTCATTTTTGTCCCCAGTACAAACTACATAGTGACAGAAACTTCACCTGGCATGCTGTTATTTAAAACACTGCTCGACAGCCTCCCATACTGAGTTGTTGAGCTGTAATACTTTAGCTGTCTGTGGCAGCGATTGGTGGAAGTACAGCATTTTCAGTGTCAAACAGGAGGTATGATGGACAGGCACAGCCAATTTTCTCCAGGAAAATGCAGCCTTCTGAATCAGGCATTGTGAAAAATTCTAAGAGCCTGAGGTCTACACTTATGCACACAGAGGAATTGATTTTCTTTGTGCCTGAAGACACTGCTGCTAATTATGTTGCTCTATCTCTTTGCTAGTGGTTGGAAAATGAATCAATGGAAAACTCTTGGTCTTTGACATCCACTCTCACTGAACCATTCTTTGTTGAAGACAATATTTTTAAGGCCTGAATATTAATACAAACATTATTTTCCATTTTAGTAATCTATTTTCATGTTCTTCTGTAAGTCTTCAGACATTCTACTCAGTTAATAATTCAAAAATAAGGCTTATTCCTATTTTCTAGAAAGCTAAATTGAGATTTTGAACACACACAGATGCACCCTTACCTTACAGTGCATTACAGATTATACACATCAAAAACATTCAATGCTGCTTCTCAATCCAAATGGTTAATAATGACCAATTCAAGGTTTTTGAAGACATTTTCAAACTCAGGTTCTGAGATCAAAAGCCACATCTGCTGCATATACATAGAGGCAGGCATCTTTTCCACATGTTTTCATTTCTTGTACAAGACGTGGTGAGTGCTTGGCATCAAGTGCTGAATGAACATCTAGGGTCTGTTAATTGAACTGAAAAATACATTAGGACTGAGTGAAAAAATTAGGAAACAATTATATACTGAGAAATGTGGCAATGATATTTGCTGTGGGGATGAAAAGGAAGAGTTTGAGAAAAGATGTTAGAAAATGTTCACCCCCAAAGACTCAGTATTACCAGAGACAGCTCAGAAGAATGGTATTGCAAAAGGTTGAGACTGAAGGATGGAGGAAACAAAATGATAAAGATTAGAGATTCAGGAATAGAGCTAAGTCTGTATGTCTGAGGTAAAGAAGAGATCAGAGAAACGCAAAGGTGTGTGTGTGTGTGTGTGTGTGTGTGTGTGTGTGTACATGCTCATGGGCATGAGTATGAACATTTTATGGTGAAAAGTAAAATATTGAAGATGATAGTATAGAATTATTGATATGATATTCACGCACGAACAGGATTGGCAAATGCAGGAAATTCCTAAAGGTGAAAGTTCAACTAGGAGACTTGAAAGCACAATCAGGGAGTTAGGCATTACCCAGTCAGGAAAGGGGCTCAAAGCTAAAGCATACAGTATATTTTGCAGGGTTTAAAATTATATTTTCCGAAATTTTGCTTTAGTAAAGGAAAGAAACACATTAAGTCAAGTCCTAAATAAAATACTATCAAATAATTTGAAGTCCTTAAAGCATAATTATTAGAAATACTGAGAAACTTGTGCTGTTGGAGACTGTGGTGGGATCACATACCAGATAGAATTTGCATGTTGAAGGAGCAAAGACCAGAAACTTTTCTTCTTGCTCTGGGTTATTGAATATTTTTCGTTATGGTTATTGAAGATTCAAAAGGTAGAATAAAGATTGGAAAGTACACTTATAATAAGGTGCCAAACAATCTTTGAGTGTACACATATCTGAATCAGGTAGGACAAAGATTCTGTTGAGTATTGTGTGATCATAAATTTGAGATCATTTGTCATCTAAGGTACTTATCATGAACAAAATTGTCAAAGGGTACAATAATAGCACAATAGTTTCTAACATTGAAATTTGAAGATTTCAGTATGATTACTACTAAAATACCATTAAGCTAAAGAAGAGGAAAGAAGCCACTAGAAGAATTAAGCTGGAGACCAACCTGCAGGAGGAGTGTTTGCATAAGAATGGGTTTTAAGACTAGTTTCTACTATTTTACTCAATTATTCTTCCTGGTTCTGTGATACTGTTAGGGTGACATTTGAGGTGGTGTATCATTCTTCTATTATAAGGCAGTCTTTCAAAACCATTATCAAGAAAGAGAAAAATTCAAAAACAAAAATTACCAATCAAGAGTCTTCCTCCTTGAAGCAAATTGCATAAAATGGTCATGAGAAGATGGGAAAGAAAGGTATTTATCATGAAAATCACCAGAAGCTAGCTTATTCTGAAGCTGATGCACAGAACCATGGTAGTTTACAAGTGACCTTCATCTCATTAAAGCAGGTTATAAATCAGTGGCTATGTCTATAAACAGATTACTGATGAGTCTGTAATCTGCTTTGATTTTCTGGGCCAATAGAGTATTCCATGAAAACAAAAGCATCCATTTTATAGCAAAATGGATCCAGGGAGTCTGCATGGGATCGACCTAGGCATTTTGCATCTAGGTTACAGATGTGTAGCTTGATCCTCTTGTCAGACTAGTGGGAGTAGGGGTTGGCTCCTTAAATGGCTTTTGGGCCTCTGTTACTCATACTTGGTTACTTTGCCCAGTTTCTTTTTGTTTGTTTTTGCTTTTGTTTTTCAATTTGCAAATAGGATTTATTATTCAAATTTTCCTGTTTCCTCTATCCTTAGTGGAAAATACAATTTGAAAAAAAAAAGACAGCATTTTAGTGATGTAAAGTTTCAATCCATCTTATCTGAGCATCAGTGTGATGGCTCAGTGGGAAACTTCTGTAGTGTGAGGCTGGTAACATTATCTTGATCATTATATGAAGAAGAAAAAAAGTAGACCTCCACAAAGTTGTCTTCCAGTCTCCACATATCTGTCATGGCCTAAAAAAGCAATCATATTATATACAAATGCACACACACACCCCAAAGGTATTTTTAAAAATAAATCTCATTGCTATTACATTCATTATATTATTTGCCATCTCTGGTTAATTCCCTCAATACATGGGGAGGTGCTTAGTCATACTGCAACGTGACATGCCATATTTTGTTGATATCCATGGAATACTATCCTTCCATTTCCTGAACAGAAAGGGGGGAGGGACAGATTGCAGGGAGGGAACAGGGTGAGGTGAGGGAATGGGGAAGAGAAATACAGCCAGGTTGTGAAATTAAAACAAAAAAGAGGGTTCTTTTTTATTTTGTAAAGTTTCTAAGTAAAATAAAATTGCAATTGTGAAAGAAATTCAATTCCCTGTCAATCATGTGTATATCTCAAAGTTGGTGTTCAATACATACCTTTAAAATAAATTAGTGTCCCGGTGTGTGGAATTTTATTGCCATCTTTGTCAGAATGGAACAGCGACAATTTATTTAATGTGAAACTCTAGCATAAATGTACAATTTCTGAAGCAATAAAGGACATTTTCAAGAATAAAATAATGGCAAAAATAATTCGAACCAAGCTAGCAAAAATGAGAGAAAGTGAGGACACTTCCTTAGAAAGCTGCAGGAAACAATGATAAATGCGTGAGATTCGAAATGTTTGAGGTCCTCTGGCAGGTGGAGAGAAGCAATCTCCTCCAGGATGAAAAATTGACATGGGCAGAGACTGACCATTGTGGTCTTGCTTCCAGGGAACATGGAGATGACACCTACAGGGAGTCATTATGCCCTTATTTTATGGATCTTGGACTAGCATTTTGCATCTGTGTGGAACAAGAGACACATGCAAAAGAAACAAGAGAGTGATGCATTTGTAGGCAGTAGGACCTCAACATGCCAGTCTTGCTTCCCTAGGGAAGACAAGAAGGCACAATTCTTTATGACCATCAGCTGATATTAAAATATGAAGGAACTGGAGTTAACTGATTTCAGAAAGGAAAGTACTGCAGATACTGATATTTGAGGTGTTATCCTAGTTCCTCAACTTACTCCACAGAAAAGCAAATGGCATTTATGATACAATTGCATTGTGAAGAAGGGGATTTCTTCCTGTAAGTTTAGACTACTGAGTCTTGAGTCTCCATAACTTTCCAAAACAGCAACATCTAGCCTGAGACTACAGTGTACAAGCATGGACCCACTGAACAGGCACTCAGCAACTGTCCAAGCTGTGGATATTGTCCTTCTCTGCCATGCTCCATCTGTCAGCTTGTCAGCTTGGACTGTTGTATCCCCCAGTTCTTCTCCAAGCTGTATCCAAGCATAGCTGAAGGCCAAAAAGAAAGTTGACCTAATAACACTAGGCTTCTCTTATTTCTCTAAATGCACTGTCAGTCTGTTCTCTAGAACTTTTGAATTAAAATCTTTATCGTGCTGGAATAGGTTTTGAGTTTTAACAAATACATTTCCACAAAGTCTGCACTAGTATAGAAAACTGTATTAGCATGTTCCTGGTCAGTTGAATATAGCTCTTTCTAACAGCATTCTTTACAAGGAAAAATTCTGAATATTTTCTCAAATTAAAATAAAGTTCTGTCATACCTGATGGACCCTCTTTTTTTTTTACCAGCTTTTTAATAATGCATAAACAATTACACAAAAACAATATAAGAAGTGCAGTGCTGGTAATGAAATTACACAAAATAATCAGAGGATGGTTGGAAATAATACTATCTTTATTAATTGTTACTTAGACAACTCCTTGGATTTATTTAGCAAAATCAATCTTTGTAAATGCACGTGAGTACTCCAACACTGCTGAGCATTTCCTATTTTTTTGGATGAACAAGTTTTTCTGACAAGCTAACAAAACCTTCTGTCTGTGCCTCAAATATATAAGCCAACACACTTCTGGCAAGTTATTTCATTATATCATGTTGATTTATGATGGACATAGTGACCATTTGACTTGTTATTTTCTGCCACCCTTATCTTCCTGATGTTATTGAGACCATTTAGGGAAAAGCAATGATAAGTAGAGCATAAAATATCCTAGTGAGCCCATGGGTAGGTTTTAATGTATGATTCTTCAATCGCTCATTCAAAGCAGCCAAAACTCATGATGTTAATTCAATTCCTTTTTTTCTATAATGTAAATTTAGCTGCAGCTTCATCAAAACCTATGTTATCCTGCAAGAGTAATACAGGAATACTTTTACATGTTTAGTTTTATATTCAGGGAAGAAACAGGATGACTAGAAATTGGAACAAAATGTTAAATCCGTCATGCTAGGGTTAGATTAGAAAAGGCATTCGGTTTGGATGTTGGGAAAGGCACTAGGAGAGAGAGAGTAAGAGGGAGATGGCTGCCCAGTTGGCTTTGGGGACTCCAGCAGTTCTGTTAGAGGTTTTGTTGTAACCACTGATTATAATAGCTAGTCCTTATATCTCTGCTCTCTGTGAACTGTGTGATTCTATTAAGTAGATCTCACTTTGCCAGAGAAGTCCATAGATTAGCTTTACTGCTTATGGAGGGAGATACCAATAAATGATGTTTAGTGGCTTATTTAAAAGCCATTAAATGTCTAAAAGGAATAAAAGTCTATTTACAGCTCATTGCTCATTTCTGTATTTTTATAGCAAGCCCTGAAATTTCCTTAAATATCACTCCATTTTTATGTATCTGTGCTGAATAAGATGTAACTTAATATTTAGATTGATTGCATATGGTAGGAGGGTTGAAGGGGGAGGGGAGAGGCAGGGAGGAAGCAGAGAAAAATGTAGAGCTCAATAAAAATTAATAAAAAGAAAAACAGTGACTAAAAAATTAAAAAATAAAATAATAAATTTCATAATGACCCATGCATTACTTCAAAACAACTTGATTGGTTTTCTTTGTGCCAAGAAATGTCTAATTTAGAGAATTAGCTCATTAACTTTTTATAAACCAACAATTCCTCTGAGCTCCATCTTACAGACAATAATACTGAGGCAGTGTTGGTGCAAGCCTCTGGATGTCTGTATATCCCTACCAGCCTCTCTGTCTTATTTGCAAGTCCTCTTGACACTACTTCGGGTATGTGTGCTCCTCATAAACAGATCAGTGGCCAGCAGTAATGTCTAATGTGGCCACCAGGTCACTATGTTAAGAAATGCATGCTGTTCACTAACTGAACAAACAAGATTGACTCATTCCTCCAAATCACTGGTAGAATTCTGACTTGTGTTCTGACTCTGTGTTCTGTTCCTCTAAGGAAAGTTAAGAATGATTATTAACCAATTCAGCTAAAACAACTTGGGGGTTAACACCTCAGAGGAATATGTAGCTAGGTAGAGATATAAATATCCAGATATAAGTAAGCATACCCACCAATATATAGCTGTGGACATAATCATAGAATGCATGGACAATTTCTCCAGACCTTCATGAAATTTATATATTTCATCTTTGTCACAATTTCAACCAAGGAATTACAGTGATGTTTTTAATTTTTATCTTAAAGGTGTGAAAATTGAGATTCAGAGTGGTTTCCTGATTTTGTGGGTTCCACACATGTGAAGCTGGGCTTTAAGCAGAAAAGTTCAGCTCCAGAGTTCAATTGTCTAGCAGTTTTCATGATGGCTTGTTTCCCATGCTATTTCTAATGAGTGACTGATGAAGAAGAAGATGCAAAACCTGGAATGTTATTGCTCAAATTCAATTTTTTCCAATGCAACAAACACATCTATTTCTAATAGTGAACTTTAATAACCATGACATTTTACTAACACCATGAAAAAACTTTTTGTATGAGCAGTTATTACCTTCCACAGAAATTCATGTGTTGTAAAGGACCGAATATATATTTAAAGTGGTACTGAACTGCCTTTCGGCACTGTTCTAGTGAATCAATATAAAAATCAATACAAAAGAGCATATCTTAGCTAATAAGTAGAATGGTTGCTATGCATTTATTTATTTTTTTTTCAATAAGACAAAGGTGAACTCTGCTATTGCACCTGACATTTTAATTCTGAGTGTTTTGGTAATAGCATTTGAAAGGGAGCAGTACTTTTTCATTAGCTTCATTTTATTCTAGTTTTGGTAGCATGCTTTTTAATCATTTCTCTGGCTACTTCTGCAAGCTCAAGTGATTTTAGCTCTTCTGTCACTGCTAGTAGGGATCTCACACTGAAAGGTCAATACAGGAGGATTTCATCACATCCTGTAATGCGCTGGGCTAGGGGCACTACTGACAGCCAAAATTTATTACTTGGTGAGTGTAATTCTTTTGCCAATGAGAGAGTACAATGGACATGTCTTCTGAAAAAAAAAATGAGGATGTGACCTCCAGCACATGTTCTGACAATAAGATGGAATGTAAAATATCAATCCTGTCAATGAAATTAATGGTACATTATCAGCCTCTGTGAGTATGATGTGGACAGTTAGAAAATAGAAAATACAAATTTCAAATTTCTTGGTTATTCTCAATGATGAGGAAGGAGAACAAAGGAAAACAAACCCTTTTCTAAAGACCTCATTGTATGGCGATTCTTTTGTTCCCTCACTCATTTTCCTCCATTCTTTTCTTTCCCTCATGCCACTTAACATGTTTCATAAGGCTTAAAATTATTAAACTCTATGGGATATAGATGACTGTTATAAGAGAATATAATATTTGCCTAATAAGAGTTCAAAGTGTATTTGTTTTATTAGAGAAGTGTGTCACTTAATGGTGTACTCATGAGGACCTTAAGAAAGAGAATACAAAGTATAGTGACATTTGACAAACCAATGCAAACTGACTTAGCTATTAATGGATGAACATAGATTTGCATAAGTTTCAGGGTAAAATGAGAACACTCAAGCAAGGATGAACACACGAATCCTGAATGGCTATATCCAATTGTGACATCTTTTTCCATCTTGTAATTATGATTGTCTTATAATGCTTTTATTCTTAGACAGTCTTCCCATGTGGAGAGACATCTTTACCAATTTAATAAATCTACATTTGTTTCATAATTCCAGAATAGTCACAGTCTATAGATTTATTTCTCAAGTCAACTTTCTCTCTGTCCCCTACCCGTGTGTGTGTGTGTGTGTGTGTGTGTGTGTGTGTCTATGTGTGTGTGAAGTTTTGACTAGCCAGATTTGAATCTGGTGGCAATGTTGGAATTGTAAGGAAGGCTCTTCTTCAGGAGAAACACATAATAGGTGAGCAAGAATTATTCCCTGAGGGAAACTGAGTGCTAGTGCTAATCAAATGTGGAATGAATTTCCATGAGAAAAAGTAACATTTTCATATTTTAAGTCTGTGCAGAAAAAGGTGTTTTAGACTGAAGACATTTTTCTAAAATACAGTGGAGTCGGACAAAAACATTCAACACAAACACACACACGAGAAACACTGAGAAGTTCCATAAAGGCTGTTAAGGGACATGTGGATAAGGTCTTCCGTCAGGCCACCTAGATTCTAAACTCAGAGGTGACACAAATGATTCATTATGTGCGAGAGTCAGAATGTCCCTTCTGAACAGTGGGAGAGTGAAGTAATAGGAGCGGTGGCGAGGCTGCGTCCCCAACACCCCAGCCGCCTGCCCGGCTAGCTTATACCCCAAAATAATTACACAGACACTGTATTCTTTTAAGCACTGCTTGGCCCTTTAGCTCTAGCACTTACAGGCTAATTCTCACATCCCGATCAACCCATCTCTAATAATCTGTGAGAACCGGTCTTACCGGGAAGATTCTAGCCTAGTCCATCCTGGGTCGGAGCTTCATGCCGGGAGCGGGGCATGGCGTCTCTCTCAGGCGTCTGCTCCCAAGATGAGAGCTGTGGAATCTCTGAGCTCACTTCCTCTTCCTCCCAGCGTTCTGTTCTGTTTACTCCTCCCACCTATCCTCTAACCAATAAAATGGGCCAAGGCAGTTCCTTTATTAGTTAATGACCAATGACCTTCCTCCATCAGGAGAGCAGCAGCTTTCTATGCTGACATGACAGATTCAAGTAGATTCATCTCTTCATAAGCAAGTGCAGTTGCCTGCAAAAAAAGACGCACAAAGGGATAGGTGGTACTACTTGACTGTCATGGTGCAGTGTGGTGTTTGCAGGCTGAGCCTTACCCTTTCTATCTACAAAACAAGAAAAGCAAGAAACCAGTTAAATGGAAAGAACCAAGGCATTGAACCTGGAAACCACACCTGGAATATTACCTAGTTACAAATTAGTGGGTAGGTGATTTTGGAGGACTCATTTAATATCTTTTGGAGTAAATGTTTACATTTTAAATATGAAAATTTATATAAAATATATGCTTATATATTTATAATTATTGGAGGATTAAATAAAATATACATTTAAAGTTCCCTACAAACCCAGAGGGGGTATTGTTACCATTACTTTGAAGGTTGTATTTAGTTACTTAATTACATCTATTAGCAGCAAATAAAATAAATATTTTTGTCTGTGTATGACTTCTTATAAAGTTTTAGTTGAAGATAATGGCATATATCAGATAAAATATTATGAAATAAATTTTCTGTCTGGGTATGTTGAATTAAGTACTGTACCTCCAATTGTATACACAACATAAGTATTCAATTTAATAGTATAATACTATACAATATGCAATCAGGCATAAATTTAATACATAAAACAGATAATAGAAAGAACCCTAAGAGATACAACAAATTAAATAATTTAATGTAGATTTGTTAAACTGCACAGATTAGTATAAATATGGGATTAGTCATAGGATTGAGAATTTTTACACAAACTTTGATTCTAAAAAATGTATAAAAGAAATTATATAATTAAAATAAATGGAAACTATAGGAACTTTAGTCAGGGAGGCAGGTAGGTAGGCTAACTGCAGATCCTTATATCTATTTCTCCACTCCTCCAAATCCAACCCCCCAGTCTTATCCCCAGCTATGTAGCAGAACAGCTGCTGTAGCTTCTTTCCCTACCTTGCCCCTCCCATCGCCAGTGCATTGTGCAGATCTTTTCTTCCATACTTCCTTCCACCTGCCCATTGCTTTAGCCCACTCTCCATCTTCAGCAGGGATTGCTGAGGGACCCACAGCACTCTAACTAGGGAAACAGGTAGGCTAACTACAGATCTTCATCTCTACTTCCACTCTTCCAAGACCAGTTTCCCATCTTATCCTCAGCTCCATAGAAAATTACCTGTTGTGGCCTCTCCACACTCTCTGCTCCCACTTCCAAATCACAGAGATCTGAGCCGGGCGGTGGTGGCACACGCCTTTAAGCTATGGAGAAACCCTGTCTCGAAAATTAAAAAAAAAAAAAAATCACAGAGATCTTCTCCAACCTTCTCCACTTACTGTGTTATTCCAGCCCCCAACTCGAGTAGGCATCTTCTGGAAACCCATCAGCCAAGCCTGTTAGAGAATCAACTAGGCCAGTCAAGCAAGTAGGCAAGCTTCAACTCATCACTTGCCTTCCCTTTCTCCATAGCCAATCTCTCAGCAGATTACCTGTGGTGGCCTCTCTTCATTCTCTGCCTCTATTCTTAAGTGACTAAGCAGATGATGGCAGAAGAGACTGCTTGCTTTCTTCTTGTGAACTCCCCCAGACTCACCATCTTCTAGCCCAACCCCACTACTAAGTGTCTGCCCCTAATACCTAAAATCATATATTACCCAGAATTCCCAGTGGCCACACCTATCAGGATCCCAAAAGTCTTTCCTATCAGCCAACAATCCTATCAGTTAACAATCAGTTAACAATCCTCTTAGGTATCAGAGGGCACAACAGAAACCAACGAACAAAACGTACACCTAACAAAGACAGGACCAGATATCAGCATCTAGAATTGCAATCTTTCCAAAATCAAATGCCTAGAAACCAGCATAGAAACACTAGGAAAATATAACAGCTAGGAGAGTATAACTTGACTGGAGCCTAGAACTCTACCACAGAAGGTCTTAGGTATTATAACATAGCTGAAATACAAGACAAAGACCTTAAAACAATCTTTTTGAATACAATGGAGGTCCTTAACGAAGAAATTAATAAATCCTGATGTGGGAGTTTCCTCTGTGCACTATAATTATTATTAATGAATAGAAAACTGCTTGGGATACATAGCAAGACAGATCTTAGGTAGGCAGGGAAAGCTAGACTGAATGTTGAGAGAAGGAAAGGCATAGTCAAGAGACACCATGGATCTACCACCAGAGATAGATGTCCTAGAATTTTCTGATAAGTCACAACCTCGTGGTGATATACAGATTAATGGTGATGGGTTAAATTAAGATGCAAGAGTTAGCAAATAAGAAGCTAGAGTTAATGGGCCAATCAGTGATTTAATTAATACAGTTTCTGTGTGGTTATTTTGGGGCTAAGTGTCCGGGAAAAACAAGCACCTCCTCCAACAAAATTTAATAAAGAAATTTATGGAAATATAAACAGAGGAAGGAAATGAAAAAAACTGTTCAATATCTGAAAGTGGAAATAGAATCAATAATGAAATCCCAAACTGGGGCAGCCTAAACAGGAAAAATTTAGGAACTTGAATGGGAACCTCAGAGGTTGGCAAGCCTTACCAACAGAATACAAGAGATGGAAGATAATCTCAGACACTAAAAACATTATGGAAAAAAGTGATACCCTGGTCAAAAAAAGTCAAATGTAAAAATCACCTGCTACAAAACATCTAGGAAGTCTGGGACACTTTAGAAAAAAAAACAAAGCTAAAAATAATAAAAGGAGAGATAGAAGAAGAAGAAACACAGGTCAAAGACACAGAATTTTTTTCAACATAATCATAGAAAATTTCCCGAATCTAAGGAGATACCTATCAAGGTACAAGAAACATATAGAACATCAAATCAATTGGACCAAAAAAGAGCTCACCCTCCAGCACATAATAATCAGTACATTAAAAGTACAAAACAAAGAAAAATATAAGAAGCTGTAAGGGAAAATGGATAAGTAACATATAAACATATTAGGATTGCACCTGATTTCTCAATGGATGCTATAAAACTCAGAAGAGCCTGGTCAGATGTTCTCCTGTCTCTAAGAGACCTCAGATGTCAACACAGATGACTATAACCAGCAAAAGTTTCAGTCACAATTAAATAGATAAAATAAGACATTCCATGAGAGTTTAAGCAGTATCTGTCTACAAATCCAGTCTTACAGAAGGCAGTAGGAGGGAAATTCCAACCTAAAGAGGTTTACCACATCAAAGAAAGCACAAGGAATAAATAATCCCAGGCCAGAAAATCAAATGAGGAGAAACAACATACACACACACACACACACACACACACACACACACACAAAACCACCATCACCACCACCATCATCACCATCCTCACTATCACCAACAACCACCACTACCACAACCTACAGCAACAACATCATCATCAATGGTAACAATTCCCAATAAAAAGACTAGAACCATAATAATTGATGTAAAAACGTGATCCATCTTTTTGCTCTGTCCAAGAAACACACTGTAACAACAAGGATAGATATCACCTCTCAATAAAATAATGAAAAAGCATTTAATATCTGACAAAATATACTTCAAACCAAGACTAATCAGAAGAAATAGGGAAGAACATGACATATGCATCAAAGGAAAATCCACTAAAAGGACATTGCTAAGTCTTAACATCTCTGACCCCTGAACAAGGGCACTCTAGTTCATAAAAGAACCACCATTACAGCTGAAATCACATACTGATCCTCACACACAGATAGTGGGAGTCACTTAACTATTACAATCGTCAATATACGGATTATCCAGACAGAAAATACTAGAGATAACTGTCCTTATAAGCCAATAAATATTTACAGAAAGTTTCACTCAAACACAAAAGAATACACTTTCTTCTTAGCATGTCTTCGAACTTCTCCAAAATTGACTACATACTTGGACATATATAAGAAAATTGAAACAGTACCTTGTATCCTGCCATAGATTAAAGCTGGATATTAACAACAACAGAATAGAAAGCTTTTAAACTCATGAAAAGTGAACAACTCACTATTAATTGAAAAGTGGGTCAAGACAGAAATTCACAAAGAAATTTAAAGACTTTATATAACTGAAATAAAATGAATATACAGCACACTCAAACAATAAAAGTGGCACTAAGAAGCACATTCATAAAAGTAAAGCCTAAGTAGAAAAATATTGGAGAGACTAGCAACTTAATAGAATACCTGAAAACTCTAGCACAAAAAGAAAAAGAAAATTACACCCCAAAAAAGTTACGGGCAAAATATAATTAAACTCGGGGCTGAAATCAATAAAATAGAAACATAGGAAATACAGAGAATCAAGGGAACAAACAGTTGGTTCTTTGAGAAAAGCAATAAGGTAGACAAACTCTTATCTAAAGGATCTAAAATGAGGAGAGAGAATATCCAAATTAACAAAATTAGAAATGAATAAGTGGGACATAACAACAGACAGCAAAGAAATCCAGAAGATCATAAGGACATATTTTAGAACCTTGTAATCTATCAACTTGGAAAATCAAAAAAATAATAATTCTATTGATATTTACCACTTACCAAAGTAAAATCAAGATTGGATAAACAATTTAAACAATTCCATCGCCTCTAGTGAAATAGAAACTCTCATTAAGATCTTCCCAACAGAAAAGCTCAGAGATAATTGATTTTACCATATAATTCTACCAGACTTTCAAAGAAGAGTTCATGTTAACATTCTTCAAGTTATTCCACAGAATGGAAACGGAAGGAACACTGCCAAATTTGTTTTATGAGACTACCATTACCATCATGCCTAATTTAAAGACTAAACAAAGAAAGAGAATTACAGACAAATTTTCCGTATGAACATAGATTAAAAAATTCTCAGTAAAATACTTGCAAACTGATTCCAAGACCATATTAGAAAGATCACTCAGCCTGATTAAGTAGCCTTTAGCCCAGAGATTCTAGGTATGGTTCAACACTGTAAATCCATAAGTATAATTCATCATGTAAACAAACTGAAAGGCATGACCTTCTCATTAGATGCAGAAAAGGTCTTTGACAAAATCCAAAACCCCTTCAAGGTAAAAGTCCTCCAGAATTAGGGGTATTAGGGATATACCTCAACACAATAAATGCAATTTGCTGCAGGTTCATAGCAAACATCAACTGAAATGGAGCCAAACTCAAAGCAATTTCACTAAAATCAGGACAAATACAAGATTGTCCACACTCTACATGTCTATTCAATATAGTACTTGAAATCTTAGCTAGAATAATAGGACATCTAAAGGAGATCAAGTGGCTTAAAATTGGTAAAGACATCAAAAGACCTTTATTGGCAAATGATATGATAGTTTATATAAGTGACTCCAAATATTCCACTAAGAAACTACCACAATTAATAAAGACTTTAAGCAAAGTAGCTGGATACAAAATTAACTCACAAAAATCAGTAATCCTCCTATATAGAAATCACAAATGGACCCAGAAAGAAATCAGGGAAACAACACCTATCACCATGGCCCAACATGGGGAATAGACATAAACTCTTGGCATAGGAGAAGATGTTCTGAACGGAATATCATTAGCCCAGGTACTAAGATAAAAAACAAAAAACAAACAAACAAAAAAAAAAACTAGATGTCCCTCAACAGAAGAATGGATAAAGAAAATGTGGGTACTATTCATCTGTTAAGAGAAAAGAAATTTGAAGGTAAATAGAAGAAACTAGAAAAAAAATCATCCCTAGTGAGGTAACCTAGAACCAGAAACACAAATATGGTATGTCTTCACTTATAAGTGAATATTAGCTGTTAAGTAAATGATCACTAAGCTACAATCCAAAAAACACAGAGTTAGAAACAGGGTAAGGGTGGATGGGGAAGAGATGGATCTCCTTAGAAAATGAAATAAAATAGTTATGAGCTAATGAGGGTGCAGAAAAGAATGGGTGAATCAAGGGGTAGGGGCAAGGAAGAGGGGGATGAGAGAGGAAGTATGGAGAAAAACAACTAAAATTGCATGCCATTTGAGGAGCAGTATGGAAGCAATACAATAGAAGCTTCAGAAGATATAAACATATATGAAGACAATCAAAATGATTTTTTCCAAATAAAGGGTGTAGACACAGCCCAACTGATCATAACAGAAGAGAAAACTCAAGCAATATATATAAAAAAATCTCAGGAAAACTCTTATAAAGTAAACTTGTGTGACAAAACCTTTAAGACGCTGAAGAAAACAATGGAAGAAGATATCAGACAATGGATTATCTCTGGGCTCATGAATCAGTAGGATTTAACATAGTAAAAATGGCCATCCTACCAAAAACAATCTACAGATTTAATGCAATCCCCTTCAAAGTTTCAGCACAATTCTTTACAGATCTTGAAAGAGCATTTTTCAATTTCATAAAGAAGAAGAACACACACATACAAACAAAAAATAGTTTAAAAACTATCCTGAATAATAAAATACCTGTTGGAGGTACCACCATCACCAAGTTCAAGTTATACTGCAGATCTATAGTAACAAAAACAGGATAGTATTTTCCCCACAACAGACCCATTGATGAGTGGAATTGAATTGAAGACCCAGACATAAATCCACACCAATGAACATTATGTTTTTGCTAAGGAAGCCAAAAGTAGGCATTGGAAAAAAGAACATCTTTTGCAAATGATGCTGTCTAAATGGATAACTATATGCAGATGAGTCCAAATAGATCCATACTTATCACACTGCACAAAAATTAACTCTAAATGTATCAGATATCTCAGCCTAAAATGAGGTACACTGAAGCTGATAGAGGAAAAGGAGGTGAATAGCCTTGAACTCATTGACACAGGAAAAGACCTTCTGATCAGAACACATTCACACAGATCAACCATTGATAAGTGGGTCTCCATGAAACTAAAAGCTGCACAGCAAAGGAAATGATCCTTCAAACAAAGCAGCAACCTGCATAATGACGAAAGATTTTCATTAATTTACACATCCAACAGAGGCTAATATCCAAAATATATAAAGTACTCAAGAAACTATGCATCAAAAAATCCCACAAACAAACAAACAAAAATCTCAATTTAAAAATGGAGTATAGATATAAATTTTAATCCTCAATAGAGTAAGTTCAAGTGTTGGAGAAACATCTAAAAGAAAGGTAAAATGTCCTTAGCCATCAAGGAAATGCAAATCAAAACGATATTTCACCTTACACCTGTCAGACTGGGTAAGCTCAAAAAAAAAAAACATAAGCGACAACTCATGTTACAGAGGATGTGGAACAAGGGGAACATTCTTCCATTGCTGGTGGGAGTGAAAACTACAGCCAATATGAAAGTAAATCCTCAGAAAATTGAGAATCAATTTACCTCAAGACCCTAGTATTCTATCTACTCTTGTTCATGTACCCAAAGGACACTTCATCCTTCCTCCCACAAAGACACTTGCCCAACTATGTTCATTGAGGCTTCATAATAACCAGAAATTGGAAACAACCTCAATGTCCCTCTTCTGAAGAATGGATATAGAAAGTGTGTTCTAATGGATATAGAAATTTGTGCAATGGAATATTACTCAGCCACTCAGTGGCTTTTAAAACATGACGTTATGAAATTTTCAGGCAAATGGATGTAATTAAAAATATATCATGAGTGAAATAAGTCAGACTGAAAGATAAATGTGCTATGTATTCATGTATAATTGGATATTACCTGTTAAGTAAATGATAATCAAGCTGCAACCTACAGACACATAGAGGTTAGCTAAAGAGGAGGGCTCTAGGTGGGCAGACAAATGGATCTTCCTAGGAAAGAGCAAATAGAATAGATTTTGCAGGTGGACCTGGGCATGTGGGGATGGAAGCAGGAGGGATCAGATTTGGGGGTGAAGGAAGCAGAGTAAATTTTAGGGAGAGACAACTGGAGTGGACTGAGGTTGGTAAATTTTGATTGTCAACCTAATTGAATTATAAGTCTTATAGGGCATCTTTGATGAATCTCTGAAGATGTCCCAGACCCACCGAGAATATGGGCAGTACCTTGCCATGTGCCAAGGTCCCAGAGCGAGTAATAAAAATGGAACATAAACAGAGTGTCAGCATCACTCATTTTCTGCTTTTTGATCTGCCCAGATAAGCAAACAGACTCCTGCCACCAAGGACAAGCCCTGCACTGCCACCGCATGTCCACTAACCTCATGGACTGAATGCACTGAACTGTGAGGCAAAATCAACCTTTCATCTCTTAAATTGCTTCTTTTCAGATATCTGGTCACAAGAATGTGAAAAGTCACTAAAATGTCCCCAGTGGGATCAAATAGATTGTAGAAAGGAGGTCATAAAAATTTTTGAACAGAAGGCTAAGTGTGTATGTGTCATATAGCAATTGATTTGCAGTGACAGAATTGAAAGCCTTTTTTTTTTTTCCCTGTAGAATCTTTTTAAGTAAGTCAGACTGATCTCAAATTCATGACACAGCTAAGGACCAAGTGGTGGTACCATATGTATGTCACCGTGCCTGGGAAGGGCTCAGTGTTTTGGGAAGGTCTGGTGATCTGGGTGATCAACATAGACATGGTGAGAAGTGGTAATGCCTGTGTGTGCATGTGGCAGGTAAGATGACTGAGCAAACGGAGTGTGGCAGCAGCAATGCCAGGCACTTATTCACAATTCCACAGTGTCTCCGAATATACAGAATGAGATAGGAATGTTAATATTAAAATAATATATAGCTGAAGAGCAGTTTTGTGTTACTGTGCATTTATGAAAACTTCTATTCAAATTAGTAGTTCAAAAATGTAAATACTCCAAATAATTTGCAAGGAATTGTGAACTATATCATATGACAATGTCAGTTATTTAGCAACTGGTTAAAATATTTTTTCTGAAAATATATAATTTATAATTTTTAGACATTGAAGCAAGATTTAGAATTTATTTTTGCTGTTAGAAAATAAACAAGATTTTAAAATAAAGTAAAAATGATTCTACTAAAATTTTAAATATAAAAAAAAAAATCTCAGTGGAGGAAAAATTTCTGTTAAGGAAATTCAGAGTATAAGTTCCAAACAATGAAAAAGGAGGTCTTTGGGGTTAGATCACCGATTGGGTATGTCTCTGTGTAGCTACAGGTGCGCCAGAAAAGCAGTAGGACCAACAAAATGAAACCATTGTCTCACTTCCTCTAGAGGCGAGCATGCTCCACCGCTATGTCCATCTCTTTTCTTGTTTGGCTTCGGTGTTTTGTTGTCAGTTTGTGACTCTTTTATTGGTAACCCCAATGCTCTATTTAATTTTTTTAATAACTTCTACTAAAAACTCTTCTTATTTGGACACAAATTTCAGCTTCTACATCTCTACTGCTATGTGTTTTGGACATGAGCTCCTGGAACCTTCCCAAAGCATTCCTCCTTTTGGCTACAGATGCTGTGATCTGGAGCAGTCTATGTCAAAAGCAGTCACCAAAAGCTATTTTTGGCAGGTGAACAATCGTATCTTTTAAAAAGATGACCTTGCCAAAGATACTCATCAAGTAAGTATATTAAAAGGTGCTGCATATAAAGCCAACTAATATGAATGTCAACAACAGGTAGCTGTCATTACCTGTCTCTGAGAATGCCAGAGTCCCCAATGGTGAAAATACTGAAGGCTAAGATCTGAAGCAACAAGTTTCATTCCTCCCTTCAGAACTGTGAAGCAACGTAGGAGGGAGGCTCAGAGTTTTCATAGAAAACTAAACTTGCTCTTACAGAATGATCCAGCAATCATATCCTGTGGCATTTTCCCCGAGGACTTGGAAGCTTATATCTGTACAAAGACCTGCACACGGATGCTTACAAAATCTTCTTCATTCATAGTAGCAGGAACTTGCAAGCAAACAATGATATCCCTCAGGAGGTGAATTGCTAAGAAAACTATGGCACATCTAGACATCACTACAGAACTGAGGTCCAAGACATAAAAGGAACTTAGGAAATTAAATATACATGGTTAAAGGAAAGAAGTTAAAAGCTAAATAATATAACAAATTCATGTACTAGAAAAGCTTCAAGGTAATAAAATTATCAATAGTTCCAAGAAGTTGGGAGGGAGTGATGAAAGGGCAAAGACAGAGAATTTTTAGGGCACTGGAACAGTTCTGTATGTTCCTAGTGGTGAGCACATGTCACTTAAGACTGTGCATATGGAACACTGAGTGTGCCTAATGTACACTGTGAACTTGGAGTCATCATGGTATGTCGTTGTATGTTCGTCATTTGGATGAGTGGAGGCTACCCATGTGTGGCACCAGGAGCATTATGAAAAATTAAAACTTCTTCCCAGTTCTGTATGAACCTAAGACTGAAAATGTAGACATAACGACTAAGAAATATTTGGAAAATGAAAACAAAAACAAAGAAACAGGACTAGCGAGGTGCCTCAGTGTGCAAAGGTTCTTACCTGACAATCTGAGTACAATCCCTGTGACTTAATGGTTGAATCAGTGAATCAGCTACACACACACACACACACACACACACACACACACAAACATCTTCGTAGAAACCTGACTTGATTCTTTTGGATAAATAACCCAAAACTGGTAGATGTCAAACATATATAAATTCTATTTTGAATTTTTGAGGAACTTCCATACTGAATTCCACGGTGGCTAAACTAACTTATATTCCTACCATCAACATACATAATTTTTTCTCCTGCATAATTACAATGTTTATTGTTTATTATTTTCTTCTCCAGTAGCCAGTCTGACTTGAGTGAGGTAGAATCTCAATGTCATTTTTATTTACATCAACCTTGTGATCAACACTGCTAAATTTTAAAATATATTTATTGACCATCTGTACATCTCCATTTGAAAAGTCTTTGTTCTATTCTTTTGTTCATTTAATAATACAGATTTTTGTTGTTTACTATTTGAGTATATAAGGTGTTTTGAATTATTCCTATATTGAATGAATAGCTGAAAAATATTTTATCCCTGTATTTTATTTTTTTAGGTGTACAGAAACTTCTAAATTTGATACAATCTCATTTGTATAATTCTTGCTAGTCACAGGGCTATTTGGTCTTTTTATGGCCATTGTTTGTACCTGTATCTTGAAGACTTTCCTCTATGTTCCTAGATTAGCTTCAAATTTTCAGATTTTTGGTCCATTTGTATTGATTTTTGTACAGGTTGAGAAGTCAAGATCTAGTTTCTGTCTTGTATGTGCATACCCAGTCTCCTCAGGACTACTTAATAAAGAGATTTTCTTTTTCTAGTATATGCTCTCAATTCAACATCTTTGTCAAGAATCAGATGTGTGTATAAACTCATGAGTATATACATGTATATATGTATGTATGCATATGTTTGTGTTTGTGTGTTTATTTCTGGAACTTCTTTCTATTTCCTTAGTTTGTAACACTGTTTTGTGACAATACTATACTATTTCTGTGTCTATGGCTCTCTTTACTTTATGTTTAAGTCAGATATTATGATACCTCCAATATTTTTTTATGCACACTATCATCTAAGCAGAGTATATAAAGAAAATCAAAAACAAAAACAAAAAATCCCACATAAGCATTTCAACTAGGGAAGAATGATACAATTCACTAAACATTTATGAAAAATGGAGGACTACATCTCAACATAATCATATCATACACATACACACCTACCCTATAGCCAACATGATACTGACTGAGGAAGAAGTGAAAGCTGTTAATTGCAGATCTGTCAAAGTGTAAGGGTATCCACTGCCACCAGTTTCATTTACTATAGGGCTTGAAATCTTGCCCTGACCAATAAAACAAGGGAAATAAATGAAGTGACACAAATAGGGAAAGAAGGAACAAATATCATTGCTGCAAATGATAAGATCCTTACTTAGGGGGACTCAGAAAGCCCACAAGGAGACATTTAGATCTGATGATAAATTTCAGCAAAGTTGGAGTATACAGAAGTCATTAAACAAAGCTCAACAACTTTTCTCTTTGCAAACAAAGGAACTTGTTTGCTTAAAATGAAATTAGAGAAAAAAATCCCATTTTCAGTAGCTTCCAAAAAAAAAAATAATCCTAAAACACAAGCTTATCTTAAGATGCTAAATATTTCCACGATAAAATCTGTAATCTATAGAAGAAATTTCAGACACCACTGACAGAGGAAGGTCATTGGCTAATAAAGAAACTGCCTTGGGCCATTTGATAGACCAGCCTTTAGGTGGGTGGAGTAAACAGAACAGAATGCTGGGGGGAAGAGGAAGTGAGCTCAGACTCAATAGCTCTGCTCTCTGAGGCAGACAGGATGAAGCTCCAACCCAGGATGGACGTAGGGTAGAATCTTCCCGGTAAGCTCACCTTGGGGTGCTACACACATTATTAGAAATGGGCTAGTCCAGGTGCGAGGGTTAGCCGAGAAGAGGCTAGATATAACGGGCCAAGCATTGTTTATATGAATACAGTTTGTGTGTTGTTATTTCGGGGCATAAGCTAGCCAGGTGGCTGGGAGCCGGGCTGCAGGAATGCAGCCTGCAGCTCCCTACAACAGGCCACTAAAAACCTCAAAGGCTGCTTATAGCTATGAATCGGCAAAGTTAATATTGTTAAAGTGGTCATACTACCAAAGGTAGTAGGCTAACAAACATTCCAGTGATGTTCTCAAAAATGGGGAAAAGATATCTAAGTTCATATGGAAACAGACTATCCTAGCTCTCTGGTTGCATAATTCCAGATCTAATTAAGTCTCCCCCACTCCCTCCCTTCATGCCCACAATATCCTACTCTGGTGTCCATCACAGCATCATTTCTACTTCTTGAGAACCTGCACTAGTACAGTAACAATACTGGTTTCTCATGTTTTTCAGCTGTTTATTGTTAACAAAGCATATTCTTGTATTCTGTAAACTTTTTTACAATTATTCACTTAGTGAACAATATTTCTCTGCAGCCTGATTTTCAGGGAAGAAATTATGGAACAACTTGCTTAGCTTCTTTAGCTAAGTTCCTGAGTTGTGTTCAAGACCAGATTTATGTAATAGGTTAGTTTCTAACTCACCTGGTATGAATTTTTTTGGCATTGATGTCATGCTGCTGCACAAGATAGATATAGTTTTCTTTTTATTCAGAAAAGTTAAAATCTGGCTCAAGGTTCATCCTACCAAGGCACATCATTCCACTGTGCCTGAAGGTTACTTTAAAGTACACATCACAATCATCCATCATGGTTTTCATAATGCTTTCACTACGAACATAGTAAATGTACTGCTATTTGTGTGTTTCCAATGATAGTAGATATGTACCGCCTGGTAAATATACTGTTCTTTAAGTATGTGTTTCTAATTATAGTAGCTATGTGCCAGCTGGTTCATGATGGAACCTAGAAGACAATCATTGCCACATAAAATCACCTATTTGGCCACATGGAATACAAGTCCTATTGTCTGTATTTTTAGAGTATTTAATATATATTTTTTTCACATATCTGTCTCTATTTCTGTTCTCATTTTGTTAGATAAAAGGCTTATTTCCTGATTAAATTGCTGTAATCTCAAAATGGGTGTCTCTTTCTTAAATTCACACTTGCCACAGTGCTTTTTAAAAAATGTATACCAGGTCTTTGAGGCATTGTTTTCAAAGGCTTTCATTACATGCAAATTTTGTGTGTGCGTGTCCAAACTTCCCGGCAAAGGACTTTATTATCTCACCACTGAATAAATCCATTATTTCCTGTTAGAAGAGCCTGAGACCCACACTGCATCCTGACACTCCACTGTATTAACACATTTGTCAGTCCACACATGGGTGGTCCAAGGTCCTTCCTCCTAATGCCTCCTTCCCACTGCACCAGCGTCACTCCAGGGTTTTAGATAGTATAGTCATGTGGTTTGTTGTCCTGACTGTGTCAATATTGAGAGAGAAACAGGAATTATTAACAAGAACACTGAAAAAGATACATACTAACTAATTTTATAGCAGGTAACATACAATGGCTTAATCAAAACAGTCTTAATTGTGTTCCCATCATTCTCTGAGTTAGCTTCAATGACACTAACCATATATTATAAAAAAACAAACTTGCTTCCCTTTTTAATTTCTTCAGTCAAAAACAAGTTTGATTTGCCCAACCTTGTCTCCAGAAAGCTTTGCATACATTTTATTGCCTTCTAGGTGTTCAGTATTTGTAAAATATGTGATTAAATGAATACTCTCAGAAATTTCACTTACCACCTGGACCTACATTAAGCTTTGTTGGTTACCTGGGAACAAATAACTCATAGCATAGTATACATAGAGACATAATTCTATGGATCTCAAAATGGTTATAATGTGCTGCTCATATAATGTATGATTAACATCTGTGAAGACTTTAATTGGTGGGGCAATACAGGAGTATCTCTAGATAATATGTTATTTTTAGGAAATAGCATGTTATATTTATAAATGCCTGAAATTTTCAGTGTAGTCTACTATAGAAAAAGAATATTTAAACCATAGAAGAAAGTGTTTTATTTAACCTTCAGAGAAAAATCATCTATATTATTCAGGTTTCTCCACAAAAGACAACTTACAGTGCACATAGTAACTCTAGATCCAGATGTGTAGAGACTGACTTACACAGCGACTCCAACTACACAATGTTTTGTCCATAAGCTGAAGACCCAGAAGAGCCAGCAGTATTTCTAGAAAAGGCTGAGAACCACGAGTCCATAGGTAGAGGACCACAGCCATAGAGAGAGCTGATTCTCTCTCCCCACTTCTGTTAAGACATGTAGTGGGAAGGCAACACCCTCACTGAAGTTCACCCAGACTGATCAATTAGAGTACTAATGTTTTAGAAATGTCATCACAGGATGTTTTTCTACAGTAACCCACCCTGAAATTTTCAGTTATTTATAAGTATAATGTGCTACCATCTAAAGATGATATCACTGAGAGAAATTCCTACTTTGTCCCACCTACAAAATCTCCAGAGATGTTAATTGTGCCATGAAAATAGGTGTGACACATTATTGTGCAACAGCACATTATCCTACTTAAACAGGATAAAATTTAGCCAAATATGCAGATCCTCCTTGATCTAGACAAGCTGATAAATAAAATTAGCTATCTGATCAACCATGTGGCTTATCAAATAATTCTGACAAATTTGGTAGTAACTAGAAAAATTGTGACATGGAGGTAAATAATAGGGTTTGTCCCTCACAAACATTGTATATCCCTGTGCAGTGTGTGGTATGGTGTTCTCACATAAGTGTGAGGTGTATGTACCTGTGGGTATGCACGAAAGCAAGAGAAAGGTTTCAGTGGTCCTCCTGTATCACTCTTGCTTTGTCCTTTGATTAAAAGTCTCTGCCTTAACCCAGACCTTGTTTTTATGGTTGGGCTGGCAGCCAGAAATCGCCTCTTGTCCCTGGAGTCACATAGGGCTGGGCTTAAAGCTACCTGAAACCGTATCTAGCCTGCTATATGGGTTCTGGATGTTAAATTGAGACCTTAAGGTGGTGAAATCTGAACAACCGAATCATCTCTGCAAACATTGACCTTAAAGAAATGATTGTAAAAAACAAACCGACAAAACAAAATAATAGCAACAAATACAAAACAAGGCGTCGCAGGGAGTACCTTTGTAAACCTGTATCAGTATTCTATCTCTCTTAAAGATGGTTTGGATCCATAACATGCTTCATGATGGTTAAGTGAGCAATTGTCTTAGCCTATATTAGTATTAGTTACTTTTATATTGCTAAATATAAAACATCATTGATAAAACATCATGACCAAGGCAAGGCAACTTATAGAAAACAGGGTTTATTTGGACTTTTTCAAGAATGATGAAAGTCCATCACCATTGTGGTAGGGAATCATGATACAAGGCAGACATGATGACTGCAGCAGAAAGCTGAGAAATCACATCTTATTTTTATTGATTTTATTGAGCTATACATTTTTTGCTCCCCTCCCTAGATCCCCCCTCTCCTCCTCTTCAATAATTCCCCCAATTTAATCAGGAGATCTTGTCTTTTCTACTTCCCATGTAGATTAGATCCATATATGTCTCTCCTAGGGTTCTCAGTGTTGCCTAGGTTCTCTGAGATTGTGAACTGTAGCTTCTTTTTGCCTTCTGTCTAAAAGCCACTTATGAGTGAGTACGTATGATATTTGTCTTTCTGGGTCTGGGTTATCTCACTCAATATGATGTTGAAAACTTACATCTTAAACCACAAACAGAAAGTGGAGAGAGCAAACAGGGAATGTTTAAAGTACTAAAAGCACCATCCACCCCCAATAATATACCATCTCCAGCAAGGTTATACCTCATAAACCTATCCAAACATGAACACCAACTGGGGGCTACAAATTTAAACATCTGTGCCTAGGGGGCATATTACAATTCAAACCGCCACATGACAAAGTTCCTGAAGGTTGTCACTTTGCATCCACACTTAGCAAAAAGAGCTTCTGATGGAGGAGGGTCATCTGTCATCTGTTGCTTTCATTGGTTAATTAATAAAGAAACTGCTTGGCCTGATAGGTCAGAACATAGGTGGGTGGAGTAGACAGAACAGAGTGCTGGGAAGAAGGCAATGAGACAGACGGCATAGCTCTCCTCTCCGAGATGGATGCAGGTTAAGAATCTTCCTGGTAAGCCACCACCTCGTGGTGCTATACAAATTAGTAGAAATGGGTTAATCAAGATGTGAGAGTTAGCCAGTAAAAGGCTAGAGCTAATGGGCCAAGCAGTGTTTAAAAGAATACAGTTTGTGTGTTGTTATTTCTGGGGCTAAGCTAGCTGTGCGGGAGCTGGGTGGGAACACAGCCCGCAGCTCCCTTCTACAAGCTTCTGGGACAAAGCTGGGGTCTTTTGATGACTATGAACACATTGACTGTTCTGCTGATTATGTTCTATAATATAATCAACAACAAAGCTAAATATCAACATTTTGGGAAAACAAAAAACACAGTCTCGATATTTTGTTTTTTCTTTAGTGCTTTTTCAACTTCTTTCACAATGATCGTTTCTGTGTTTATAACAATTTGACATGTTATATAATGATATATTAACTATGTAGCCTTTTGGGAAAAATAATAAAACTAGGGTTACAGCATGATATGAAAATAGTTAATATTTACATGAATATCTTTGCTGTAACACTTAATTTCCTTCAGTGATTGATAGTAAAAATAAAATAAATTATGCTTCATTTCTTTTTTATTATTTTATTTTAAAATAATCTTATTTTATATACCAATCCAAGTTTCCTATCCCTCCTGTTTTCCCATTCCACTTGCCTCCTCCCTTCCCTTCCCCCATCCACTCTTCAAATGGGGAATCAACAAATCCTGTCATATCACTTGAGACAGGACCAAGGCCTCCCCCCCCCCCCGAATCTAGGCTGAGCAACGAACCCCTCCATTGATGAATGAGCTCCAAAAAGCCAGTTCAAGCACTTTGAATAAATACTGGTTCCACTTCTAGTGGCCCCAGGAACTGCCTAAGCCACACAACTGTCACCCACGTTCAGAGGGCCTAGTTTGGTCTTATGCAGGTTCCTCAGCTGTCAGTCAGCCACTTTGGAAATCAGTATGGTGGTTTCTTAGAAAATTGGGAATCAATCCACCTCAAGACCAGCAATACCCAAAGGATGCAGATCGATACCACAAGGACATTTTTTGAACTATGTTCATAGCAGTATTATTCATAATAGCCAGAACCGGAAAACAATCTAGTTGGCCCTCAACTGAAAAATGGATAAAGAAAATGTGGCACATTTACACAATAGAATACTACTCAGCAGTAAAAAACAATGATGCCTTGAAATTTTCAGGCAAATGGATAGAACTACAAAAAACCAAAAACTAAAACATAAAACAAACAGAAAACATCCTGAGTGAGGTGACCCAGACACAGAAAGACAGAGTATGTACTCACTTCTAAGTAGATTCTAGATGTAAAGCAAATGATAACCAGCTTACAGTTCTCAACCTCAAAGAAGACAAGAAAAAAGGAGACATCTTTTTTATTTTTGTATATGTTATGTATACATAAAAATATCTAGACACACATTGTTTTATTTCATGTTGTATTATTTATGAGAGCTAGTTTCTTAAAGTCAACCATGGGACTATTTCAGAACTGAGTCTGGTGGCAGCATAAATCTCTCATTTACTACAATAGAAGAGTGGTTGACCGACCCACTTTCTGTGTTCAGCTGGTTCACAGTATACTCTCACACTAAAAAGAAGAGATTATATGGGACCATAAATATGAGGGACTGAGATCATAGGGAACACTTAGGGAGTCCTTTTGTAACAGGCACATTTATTTAAGGAGAAAAAAATGCTGGCAAAGCTCTCATTAAAAAGGTGATAATAGATCAGATCTTGGGAGACTCAACTATGTGCTGGTTTTTGGAATAACATCCGGTGACCAGGCAAGCCACCTGAAGGGGAAAGGTGTTTGACAATTTTGAGAAATAGGCAGAAGGCAGCTGTGCCTAAACGAGAATAAGTAAAAAAAGAAGAGAAAGCAATGAAGCCAGAGAGCTCTCCGGGACAGGGTAAGGATGGAAAAAGATGGTAGCCATAATTGTGGAAAACTTTAGAAATTTTTTTCGTAGGTAGCTATAGAAATTTGATATTTATATATAGTAAAATCAAGCAACAAAGGAGGGGTGAGGGTATCAAGACAATATAAGTTATATAAAGGTGTCACTGCCTGGAACAAAAGTGGGAGGCACAAAGGTATGGGAAGTTTTTAGAAGGCTCACGGAGCAGTCACAATAGAAGTGACAGTGGAAATGAAAAGACCTGGTTAGGTATAGATGCAATATTGAAAGTAGATTGACCTTTGAGTTTATTTTTTTCCTTCATTCTGTAAACAAAGTAGCAATTTCCAAACCTTTATTGTCAATGGTTTTCCTACCTCAAGGGGGTGTTGTGGGCACACCTTTGGTTCTAACACTCAGGAGGAAGTGGCAAGTTGATTTAAGTAGAGTTGAAGGACAATCTGTTCTACATAGGGAGTTCCAGGGAGGAACTTTACATAGGGAGGCCAATTGGGGGTATCTAGGAAGACCCTGTCTTAAAAATTAATAAACAAGAGTAACAAATATATAGACCAGGAGAGAGACCATGTCTCAAAAATTAATAAGCAAGCATAACAAATGTACAGGTCAGGAGAGATGGCTCAGTGGTAGCATGTACAACTATTCTGGAGTTCAGTTCTTGGGTTCACAGCCATCTACATTCTAACTTCAGGGAATCCAATGGCTTTGGCCATGAGGGACACCTGCACATATGTGCATATAGTCACACAAACACAATTTTTAAATTATAGAATTAAATCTCTTAAAATCAAGATTAATGTGGTATCTCTAGGAAACTGATCTATAACCTGCCACTCTCGGGGGGAGGGCAGAATTACCATGGTCCACCAGACTGCTCAAACAAAGAAGGAAAAGCATCCAAAAGAGGAGAGAACCTGGTGTGTAGGAAAAACTGTGCAATGTCTAGTCTAAATATTTGATAATCAGCTGCCATGTCAGTAAGTACCAGCTCACCCAAATGAAACAAAAAAATCAACCTACGCAAAGCCAAATTCTAGGAGAAAAATCGAAAAATCACTTCAACTTTTATTGTTTCTTATTCCTGACAAATTAGTAAATTTTAGGAAAAGTGGCAAGAATTTCATAGACCAGTAAATGAGTATCGAAAAAGAGGATTTAAAATAGCATGTTAGCAGTATTCTGAATCTCTTGTGAGCTGACCCTGAGTCTACAAAATTGTGGTAACTAAAAGAAACACTCACCCTCTATGTATGTTGAAGGATAAAGCTGAGTTCTTAAAGTCTGGAGTCTTCACCATTTTGTTGGCCCAGAAAATCTAAGTTTTTATAAGGTAGGCATGGATTATTTTCTTTTTCAAATTCTCTAGTGGCCTGCAAAGAGAATAAGCTTTTATCTTGCAGCCGCAAGAAGCCGAGGCAATTAGGCGAAGATCAAGAGCCCCAGGATGTTTCATTTCAACTGTTACCTGGGCTCTAAAGCTGGAGTCTATTATTTCCGAAGCCTGCTTTACTTACACACAAATGTGACAGTGGTAATTCATTAGGGTGGTTTTACTTTAGTTACTTGTTCTCACCATTAAGCCCTTTTCATAATTGCTAATTAGATGTCATGAACGTATTACTAGAGGATGGATTCTGTTTCTGTGAGGCTGTTGGCACATCAGTTGCTCTGTGTGTTGCCCCGTGTGAGTACGTATACAAAACTTGCCTAAAGAGCTCAGTGACACTTGCCTCATTATCTTCTGACCATATGTGGCCAATTACATTTCCTCTGTTTTTAATAATGTGCTTGTTGATTTACTAGTCCACATTCTTCTCTGATCATTAATTTTTATGGGATTTCATCCTCTGAATCATCCTCACATGGTTTGTTACAGCAGCGCTTTCTTGCCACCACGTATTTTAAGCTTATAAACAGAATACAGAAATGTATTGTTCCCATAGAAACCTTCAAGCCCTTCAGAACCAAAGCTCTGAATCTGCAGCTGTTACTGAATGATGGATGGTTCATGGCCTGTAGCAGCATACTTTAATGTCCAATGCCCCTAACACGAAGATGCAGTTAACCCTCATTCCATTACATATAATTGTTTATTTTATTTTCATTTTAACTAGCTTGGTTCTGGTCAAAGCACTGGAGCAGTCTATCACAGTTCACCAAGCCAGGTTCCCTGAGAACAAGAAGATGTGTTCTGAAGAAGAGAATGGCAGTTAATGGTGGAATTCCTAAAATTCTTATTCATTTATTCACTCACTCATTCAGCTTTGATTATCAACTAACTGGAATGAGGCAGGCCTACTTCAGTCCTAGGAAGTCTAGTGATGAGCAAGACAAAGTCTCAGACTTTGTGATGCTGACAATCTAGTGAATAGGGAAATCAAATGTGTATGCAATTACATGTAGTAATATTAACCTCGTGGTATGGAAAAGAGGTGATATATATGTTAATGGTTGTAACTTGTTTTGTCAAGGCCATCCATCAATGGTAAAGTAAGCCTTAGTGACTTTCTTGCTATTAAAAGGAAGGTGAAAGTGCCCATGTCTTACATACTTCTTTCCTAACCCATGGAGGAGTGCCAGTCTCCTAACCTGTGGAGGAGTTCTGGTTTCCTAACCTGTGGAGGAGTTCTGGTAACCTAACCTGTGGAGGAGTTCTGGTAACCTAACCTGTGGAGGAGTTCTGGTAACCTAACCTGTGGAGGAGTTCTGGTAACCTAAACTGTGGAGGATTTCCAGTATCCTAATCAGTGGAGGAGCTTCAATATCCAAGCGCTTAATGCCAAGAAGAGGAGTTTGCCAAGTGACTTGGAAATAGAAAAGAGGAAAAGGAGTTAATAGAAGTGATCATGTGTTGTTTCATGAACCAAGGTAAAGTTACTGAACTGTGTCCTGAGCACAGTAAGCATTGAACATCAAGTACATTTGCAGTGTGATTGCAAGTTTCTCCATTTGTAGTAAAGATAATTAACCATCAGGGCCAGAACAGAGGCTGAAAGGCCAGCAATGTTGCTGTTGCAGCCATTTTTGGTTAAGGAGAGAGAACATTCAAAAAGGTTTAGGGGTAGCTGAAAGATAGAACCAGTAAGTCATATTGATGTTTTGAACATAATTTGTGAAGAAAAGGAGTCAAAGTAACTAATAATAATCAGTGTTCTAAGTGGTTAGGTTAATGGTGATAACTGTCACCAAGGCAGAATACTGAGAACAAAGACAGAGGAAGGAGTCCTGCTTTAAACATGCAGAGGTGGAGCTCTCAAGGTTTTGCTCATGTGTACAAGTTTGGCACTAAGAAAGATTAAAGCAGGAATTATATGTCATAATTCTGGGGTGTAGTTATATAAAGATAGCGCACTTGTGAACAGCTGAAGCCAAGGTTATAGCTCTTCGTACATATAATATTGCTGTTCTAGACAGGGCTCACTTACAACCATCAATGTGGAGTTGGTTTAAGGTGTGGTGGGGGAACTGGAATGGCTCAGTTCTGATGGCTTCTCCAGAGAATGAAAGGCAGGCAGTTTAGATCAGAGCAGTATTCATGCCAGTTTTAAAGCTGGAGGAACTCTATGGTGTTTTTCTCAATTTTCACCTAAGAATGAAGCACACAATTTCAGATAACTTTGTTGAAATGTTGAAATTAGAGGGCAGTGTAAGGTAACTGAACTGTTTTGAAAGCAAATACAGTTATTTAAGCCTGAATTTTCTATCCCAGATTTTTATTGATCCCCTGTTTCTGTTCTAACTTGTGGCTCCAGGAAAATAGCAGTTCTCTGCATTCTGCGGACCCTCTCATACTGAACATCTGTGCTTCTTACAGGCTCAGGTATTGGGAAGAACTGGTTTGATACCTGCTCACATATTTCATGTTTACACAATGGATCCTTTTACCATATGCTGTGCTTTATATTTTCATTTTACCTAGGGAAAGTCTGGACGCAAATACGGTAGACGTGAATAACAGAATTAAGGAATACTAAATTCTTACATAAATGTTACTCCTTAATGTTTTTGGCGTTAACCATACGTTTCACCCTGTCAGCTATGCATTTAGTTGTACAAATTTGCTGTTACCCTTGTCAAAGCTTCCCACTGTGTTTAGGATAAGGATGCAGACCCATTAAAAGATAGCTCAAAAAGTGGTGGGTGATGTGGCTCCTCTCAGTATCCACTTCCTCATCTTCCACTATTTCTCCACACCTCTCTATATCCCAGTCAGGATGGTTTCTCCGTTTCTTCCTCATCTTCTACTATTTCTCCACACCTCTCTATATCCCAGTCTGGATGGTTTCTCTGTTTCTTCCTCATCATCTACTGTTTCTCCACACCTCTCTATATCCCAGTCTGGATGGTTTCTCTGTTTCTTCCTCATCATCTACTGTTTCTCCACACCTCTCTATATCCCAGTCTGGATGGTTTCTCTGTTTCTTCCTCATCTTCCACTATTTCTCCACACCTCTCTATATCCCAGTCTGGATGGTTTCTCTGTTTCTTCCTCATCTTCCACTATTTCTCCACACCTCTCTATATTCTAGTCAGGATGGTTACACTGTTTCTTGAGTGAATGATGGTCCCTTATGACTTTTTCCTATGCTTGGATAACTGCTGAGAAATAACCATTTGTCTTAAGATGCTTACTGATCTCTCTGAATTCTTCTCTTCCGAGACTCACAGCAGTCACACCACACTGCTTAGCAGAGAGAATTTAAGTATATGTTTGTGCAGATATTTTATTTGTGTCTATCTTCCCTACTTTAAGATCCATGAAAAGAGGAACTGTGTCTATGTAATTCACTTTCCAATTTTAAGATTTTATTAGCATGGTGCCACATACAAAACAAATTACAAAGAATGGTTTTGTTTGAGGTTAGTTTGCTTTCAAAGTGATTCTTTCCCTAAAAAAATAAGCAGGTCATTTAAAAGTATTCTAAAGAGTTATGTAGAGAAGTATGTATTAGAACGACTCCTTTGATTACTTAAAATATGCTCTTACTATTTTTAAGATTTCCCGTATTAAACAGCCAGACTCACTTCTATTCTTAAGGTAGTCATTTTATTATTATAAAATAACAGATTAGCTTAAGGATTATTAAGATACAAGATGTTACATTTCTTTCTTTTATCTAATTTCTCTTTGCAGGATGACTAGGTCTGAGATTAATTTTCTGTAGGTATTACAAGCAAGGGACTGACAACAAAATTTGACTACCTGACATTTCATTTTCTTTCCTAATGATGAAAATTCTGAAATTCTAGAACAAATTTAAGAGGTTTTCTTGTTACTTTAATAATTTTAGCTTTGTGTGTAAAAATAAATTATTGTAGAAGACCTATATTTTGATATGTTTTGTATAGGCTTAGACTGTATCTGATTGTTCTTCCAAAACTTGCTCTTTCTTAGATATTTATGTGAGACCTGTTCAATTATTTTTTCAATGAAATAACAATTTTGTGAAGATTTTTATTTTAAGACAGTATTATCGAAGAAGAAAAATATTATTAATAATGCAACTACAGGAAGTTCAAATATTTAATCCTATAATTCTAGCTACAAGTTTTCCCCCACCTAAGGCCCTTGAAGGAGACTTACCAAATTATTACAGTAATAGACATAAAATTCCCTTTCAAAGATGGTAAACGTCTCCAGAAACTCTTAAGCAGCTAGTTAGAAAGGGTTCTATACTGAAAGCTCATAAGGATAGAACATTAGACTCAAGGCACATTGGGTATGTATTAATTGCCCAACACAAGCCCACGCTTCAGTGACTGACTAGAGCACTTTCAGAACAAAGTAACATCTGGCGATTTTCCCCTGATGGGGCCTTTCTTAGATTCCTTTAAAATTACCCATGAGTTGTAAAAGAAGACAAACAATCCACTAAAAATTAAGCCTGAGATTGTCAGATTTGAGAAAATTCCCTAAGTATAATACAAACTTGATGTGCTTGATTTAAGATGAAAAACCCAAACAACTGCCCTTTTCATATCATGAGAAAACTCTATGTGCCAGAGAAGATAGGAACAAATTCTTTTCTGATTTATCACTCCATCTTTAAACAATAGCAGCAACAACAAAGAGCCTTGAACTTCATATTCCAGATGGTATAAGTCTTGGGAACGCTGGAATAAAGGAAGCAGAATGTTTAAACTAACTCAGCTTCCATTCTCTCAGATAATCTGCAGCTTGCTGCAGAAACGTGCCATGAAAGTGTCTAAGGTACTGGTGTGTAGATTGTACAAGGAAGTATCATGTGACTTGGGACATGGACTTGAATACCTGCAAGGCCAATATGACAGAAATTATTAGTCACTGGAATGAATGACAAACTTCATATTGAGAGTTTCTCTTAGAATGGGGTGGCACAAAAACCCAATAATTCTTTTTCTGGGTGTTATTAGAATGGCATACTTACATGTCCCAACTAATCCAATATGCTTGAGGATTTTAAGAGAGGAAGGCAGAGAGCTTCCAGATATATTTAAAATTCTTAGTGTTTAAATTACAAAGAGCTAGATAAAAAGTAGGAGGATTTGACCTGAAGGAAGTAAGCAGACACAACACTGGGTAATATCTTTTTTTTTCTTCCCAATTCATTTAGTTGACACCTATGCACTGTCAGGGTGTCCGAAGTGATGTTTGCAATTATTGAGCACATTTAAGAGAGATTCCATTAGCTGAAAAAACATGTTCATCACATCATCTACTTACTTTGTTAAGACAAGATTGATGAAAGGTCTATTCTTTTAACAGTTTTGAAAGTTTCAGCACATCATTATTAACTTTGCTAATCATATATAGTAGATTACTCACATGTGTTCACCTGGCCTAACTGACACCTGTACCCTTTGAGCAACATCTCCCCTTTCTCCATGCCCTTCTCTCCTGCCGCCTGACTTCTACTTTACATTTATATGAAATCATTCTTTTGGCTTCTGAGTAAAACAATATCATAAAATATTTGTCTCACAGTGTCTGGCCTATTTTACTTAACATAATGTCCTCCAGTTAACATAATGTCACCCAAATCCATCCATGTTGTCATAGATGACATATTTTCTTTCACTTCAAAGGCCATACTATACATACATGCATGCATATCATATCCCTATATTAATCTGTTGATAGATACTTAGATTGTTTCCATATCTTGGCTATTAGGGATCGTGCTTAAGTAAACACAGGCATGTAGATGTTTCTTTAATATCTAACTCTAATTCTTTTTGTTTTTGTATCCAAAAATGGAATTGTTAAATTAACAATTATGTATTTTCTGAAAAGGTATGCTGTTTTCTAAATGGAAGTTGTAATTGACATTCTTCTGATGGTGTACATAGGCTTCCTATTTTTAGCACATCTTTTTTTTTACATATCTTTTTTTTTATTGAGAAAAGGAGAAAAAAAAAACAAGTTTCCACCTCCTCCCAGCCTCCCATTTCCCTCCCCCTCCTCCCACCCTACGCCCCCTCCTCTCACCCTTCTCCCCCTCCCCCCACTCCTTCCTTTGCTAACATTTGTTATTATTCATCTTTTCAGTAATTGACAGTCTAACAGATATGAAGTCATGGCTTGCTGTGCTTTTTGCTGAGGAGTTTTATGACAGGAAGACAATTTGGTATTGAAAGCAAGAACATGACATTGTTCAAGCCGTCTTTCATAATTATGAGGATAATCTTATAATTTTGAGAAAGATAAATGTAGGAACATAAATATGAAAGGGAGCAGAGTAAGAAACAGTAGCCATAGCCAATAGCCTGTGGATAAGCATAGTAAGAAACTGGCAGCCATGGTCAACAACTGAAGAGTGAGCATGGTAAGAAGCAAGCAGTTATATAACCAATGACCTAAGGATAAAATGAAGAAAGAGTATTGCTATAGCTTGAATGTTACATTTTCCCCAAGAGTCATATATGAAATGCTTGGTTCTCAGTTAAGTGCTATTGTGAGGTGGTTGATCCTTAAAAACTGGTGTCAAGTTAGTAGCCTTAGGTCATCAAAGACTTATTCTTTTTTTGAGGGGGGGCGTGGTTTGAGACAGGTTTCTCTGTAGCTTTGGAGCCTGTCCTGCCTGGAAATAGCTCTTGTAGACCAGGTTGGCGTTGAGCTCACAGAGATCCAACTGCCTCTGCCTCCTGAACACGCTGGGATTAAAGTGTATGCACCACTACTGCCCAGCAAAGACCTGTTCTTAAGACAGATAATGACTCTCTTCTCTCTCTCTTTGTTGTCTAGTATTCAATGATCAGTTTTTCTCTGGTCTGTGCCAGGCTTTATCACTTCATGTTAAACCTAAAGCAATGCAGTGAATCAGTTATGGATTGAAATTTTCAAAATTGTGAGCTCAAAGCAACCTTTCCTTTCATAACTTTATTATGTCATATAGTTTGTCATAGAGGTGGAAAGCTGACAATAGACATTAACTCTTGATGAATAATAATGGAAGAATAAGAAAAAATTAATCTCTATTTTTCATCAGATAGGTCTGATGAATTTTAAGAGTTGGTTTTAAAAAGAATAAAGGTGAGACAAGTGAGGCTTGGGTATCTGGATGTATGCTAACTGAAACAGATGAAAAACTGAGATTTGCAAGGAAAGATGAACTTAGATTTTAGATTATGAAGTATCCAGTTCTGTGTGCACTTTAAGATCTACAGAACTGGTGAGACTCACCAGTAGAGGGAACAATTGACATCCTGGAAACTTCTAAAACTGTTGTGCGAAACTGTAAAAAATGTAAGAAGAATAACAAGAAGATAAGACACACTAACATTAATGAGACACACATAAAACTGGAGTTCTGAAAAAGTGAGTGAGAAAGAGGGGACAGTCTGGAGAGAAGACATTCAGGGGTTCACAGTTTAGAAAGTTGTTGAGGAAGAATGAATTCTATTGTGCCCATGAAGTCTAGCTGCAGGCTTAGACATGTACTGTCCTTCAACTCAGTTGTAGACACCTTTTGAAGAGGAAAAATTTTTCTTCCCAAAGAGTTTCATAAAAAATGTATTGGTGTCCATGATCCATGCTGCTGCTGGAAGCCATGTTGGTGATTTTGGTCTGGGGAGCAACTGGAGACCATGCTGATGTCTTTAATGCTACTGAGAACCATGCTGATGCCCACGTTCTGAGCTGCTTCTAGACACTATAGGAATGGAGGTTTCTTTTGCAGTGATGTCGTTGACTGCGGACTAAAGTGAGAATGAGAGACACTGAAGGTCTTGGTGGTAACTCCACTCCATACCCCTACCAAAAGTTCCCAGTTCAGACAGGAAGCTATTGAAGAGAGTCCTTAAACATTGTGATAAAGATGCTGAAGTGTAGCTCTTCACAGTTGAGGGCTTCTAGATGGAGGGTAGGAAGCACTCAGTTTTCTTTAAGGGATTGGCTGTGGGGAGTTTTACCATGCTTCAGTGAGTATATGGGCTGTGGGATAGTCCACAAATGTGGATTCCTTCCACCTTGACCAAAGGTCAGAGAGTTCAGACCTATTGTTGCTCCTTCAAATTTATTGATAGGAAGTTTGACACAAGGAGTGACTACTAACAGGATGTTTTGAGCTAGCGTGTGGTGACTTGATGCTTTGAGTATTGAGGTGATTACTTTGTTTGTTCCTTGTGTCATATCATAGTAAAGAAGTTTTTGTAAATAATGTGGTTTCTGTGTCATTATTTCTGGGCTGAACAGAAATAATGCTGGGAACAAACAAGCAGCCTCCTATAATACCCCACCCCTGCAAAAAAGACAGCAAGTACAATTTGTGTTGCCCATTGTTGTATCTCATGTTGAGGGCAGTATCAGTTGCCTCACTTATTTCGTCTGTGCTTGGAGGGAAACACGAAGATTAAGAAATGGCAGGTAGAAAAAACAAAGAAACAAAAGAAAAGACAGAGACAAAGGATAGAGTTGGAAGGGCAAACCAGTGAATACTGAATCTGTCCCATGTTTGTTTCTCATTGGACTCACATACCCCAATCCTGCCATTTCTTAATCTTCATGCTTCTGAATGTCTGGCAGTCTCTTTCATGAAGCAGGAACCTCAAACAACTGTCTCACCTTCTTTAAGCAACTTCAGCAGTCATATTTCTGTGAGTACTGTGTGTCCAGTTTAGATAGCATAACATCAAGCAATCCAGACAAGAGCAGTTTCTTGCCAAAATGGCTAGCAAACTCAATAGGGAGCCTCATCTATGCCCATCTTCCTCTTGAAGTAGACTGGTGTTGCCAGGAGCAGATGTGTCTCATTGTCATGAAAAGTTTTAAGTTCCTAAAACATTTTAAATGTCATATGTTGAAGGTCTTTGAAAGGTTTAAAGAATATCTATCTAACTAAAATAAATCTCTATATATCTAGAAAATCTAACTAATATGTCTACGGCTTGACTGTTATAGATAATTATTTATTAACCTATATTTCTTAATTATACATTACATTTTTAATGAGCTGCACAAACACCTTAATATATATATATATATATATATATATATTTAATCTTAAATTTGTAACAATAAATCAAGATCCACTCCAATGCAAAGCAATTTCTATAGCTTTCTTCATCTCTATAACATATCACCTTTTTAATGTAAACAAACATTTATAGACAATATTTGGGAATATGCTCATAGTTTTCTCCAAACTGCTTCCTTCCTTTTGTTGGGCAAAGTAACTTTTGGGTGTATTTACAGTAACCTTTCAGTGAGTCTTGTTCCATCAAACCACATTAGTCTGGAAGGATTCTACATGTTCTCATCGTCTGTAGAAACAAAAATAGTCTTTTTTCCCCTAAAACAACATATCCTTAGACCCATATTATGAATTCAAGATACCTTTAAAGTATATATGTTGGCTTAGCCTTAGCAGTCCCCTATATCAAATGTCTCTCTGCAGTCAAAAAATTCAAAGAAATCTCAATAGTCTACATAATCCAGATTCTCTGTGTATATTCTGTCTTTACATGGCTTATTTTTTCTTTACTCCTTTTAATTTATGATTGCCCATACTCTGTCTCTTTAAAGCTTTTACATTTTTAAAACCATTTACTTCTTTTTATAACTGTCTATATTCTTCTTCTTCTCTACCCCAAGCTTACATACATTTGTTCAACAGTGTAACCAATTTAGAGGTCTTTTCCATCTGAATTTGAAGGATAGCTTCTTAAAGTGGTAAGTACTTGACTGGACTCATTACCTGCTTTTGGAATAATAGAAAATTTTGTGAACTGTTTACCCAGTGTATATCTTAAGAATGTGAATTTAATAAAGCATATATACATGTATAAAAAGACAAAAAAAAGTTAAGTACTTGGTCTCAGAAGCCCTAGGTGCTGGCTCCACCCCCTCAGGCTTTAAATATGGTGGAGGGAGTTCAGCACCAGCTCTAGGATCACAGGATGGGAGCCATCTTCACCACCTCAACTCTAGGTAGCATCATGTAGCATATAAAACCTTTTAATCAGAGTAATGACTAAATCTGCCATGCAGAGCACTGCACAGCCTGGAAATATCTCTGACTATAGCAGCGAGAATCCAACATGCTTTCCTGCCTGTGCATGACTAGCAAATTTGATCCCAATACAAGGATTGGAAGGTGGACCTGAAAGGAATGGGAAGTGTGTTAACTTGGGAGTATTGTATGAAATTTCCAAATACTTAATAAAAATATTATGTTGGGAGAAAACGGAAATTTTAGTTAACACAAAGAAGAATAAAGTCCTGAAAGGCTGACTCCATCATGCCCATCCTCTCCACCCTCCATCTGAAAATGATATAATTCAGGAAATAACAATCCACATCCTGAAGACTACTTTTGGTGTATAACAGGTAACTGATGGGCTAGGTTGGGGATAAAGAAGGAAGTTCCATAAAAAAAAAAAAAAGTCCCTCTCACATAGGCGTGAATGTGCTTCTCAGCAGTTAGGATTAGGATATTGAGGTTGAATGCTTTGGAATCACAATTTCGTCAGTGGGCTTGATACAGATTTACAAAGAGCCCTGACTTGCAGCCTGTCATCCATAGGAAACTCCTCCCCAGATGACTTCCATACCTAAAACTATGTTTCCTAGGTTTGGTTCTTCTGTGCCTCTGTACTGGTAACACCTTAAAGCTAAGTCATCATTAGTCTGGAAGTCTAATGGTTGCACAATGTCCATTTCTGCTTGAAACTCCAGTTCTTGACCAAGCTGATGACTGCCTTGCATTGACATTCTTGACATCCAGCAGAGCTGACATCAACCTCTTGATACCTGGCTTTGGTGTCTGAGTGTACATTATCAGACTGGAATTGTTCACTTTTCCATAAAAAAAGGCATTGATATTGATCTGAAACTTGGCTGCTATGCTGAAGACGCTGGGTGTTATTATTTGTTGGTCTCCAGGCAAGATTGATAACAATATCCAACTTCTTCTTCACCAAACTCTGTCCAGTTGTATGAAATAGGAACTCATTCATTTTATTTTTATATTATTATTTATTACTAATATGTGTTATATCTGTGTGATTAAATTCCATGTATGTATTGGTGCTCATGGTGAACAAAAGAGGAGGGCATCCTTGGAAACAGCTACCTGAGGTTGTAAGATACTCATGTGGGTGCTGAGAATGGCACTCTGGCCCTCAGGAAAACAGCCATGCACTGGACTGCTGAGGACTTTTGACTGCACCTTTGACAGGGTTCTGGATCCCTTTCTCTCCAGTTTTATTTTACCATCACAGAAAGCTCCACTTATGTTCAGAAGTCTTGAAAGAAACTGAAGACAGACTATAACCTGGAATTGCTCAAACAATTATAATTTTACTCACAGAGGATGTGGGCTAAGTTGGATTTTTTTGATGGTTTTTCTAGATAACTCTTTCCAGTTATTCTGATGAAGCATTCAGGAATATAAATCCATTTTATACATATGTGTGTTTGAATGTGTGTTATCACATACATCCTAGAGAATATAAGCCTAAAAGATTTTCTCTGTTAGAACTACAACATACATACTCAATGTGTGATTTGTGATATCCTTCTGTATGCAATGAATATGTATTTCTCCCATTTGTTAATAAAAAACCTGCTTTTGCCTATGGCAGAATACAAGATAGCTAGTTGGGAAATCCAAGCAGAGATAGAGAGAGGAAGAAAGCAGTGTTGAGAGAGATGCCAGTGAGCTTCCCATAGAACAGGATGTCAGAACACCAAAGGTAATGCCATGGCCATATGGCTATATGCAGACTATTAGAAATAGGTTAATTTACAAGTGAGAGCTAGCCAGTAATAGAATAAGCTGTCGTCTAAGTAATTATATTAATATTAGCCTCTGAGTGATAGGTTATTCTATAAGTGGTTGCAGGAACTAGCCAACAGGAAAGAAACCAGCCCAGTGAGTCATGGGCAAGACATAGAAAAGCTTCTGGATACACATGGGGATAGATACATAAAATACATGTACAGTTCAAAACTACAAAGAAAAATCATCAACAGTCTAATACTTTAATGTGCCAACACTTAAAATTTGCATAACTGCATCTCATTTGAATGCATACAAATGAGGAAACAGTAAAAGAAAAATGATTCTATCCATTCACCTTATAGAAGAGAGAATGTCAGTCATTCTGCCTTTGGTTTTAGATGCACAGCTGTCAAGGACATTTATTATGTGCATGCATCATTAGAGATGCTTTGCTTTGAAACATAATGTTCAAAACACACTTTTCTTTTCCCTTTAAGATAAATGAAGTTTAAGAATAATCTTCAGCTAGTGGAATTGTTTGAGGGTTGTGGAACTTTTAGGAGCTAGAGTCTTACTGGAAGAATTGAGTCAACTGGGAGCAGACCTTGAGGTTATGTAGCACAACCCTGTTTCTGCTCTGTTCTCTGCTTCCTGTTGTTCTGAAATGAGAGCATGACCATACCCCAAAGCCTTCTTTCCCCAAGTTACTGGGTACTTGATCATAGCTTCAGATGGGTACTTGATCATAGCTTCAGAAAAAATAACATACCAAGCATTTGTTCTGAGAACTGGGGCTGAGTCTATGACTATCTGACATGTGGTTCTTAGGTTTCTGGAACTGGCTACGGGGAGAAGTGGAAGATTTTGGTGCTTCAGGCTAGCAATGTCCTAGAATGCTATAAATGGAACTTATTGACACATTCTGGTGGGAATTCAGAAGACCAGAATGCTGAAAGAAATGCAAATGAGAAAATGGTGTGCAGGGTGTCTCAGCATGGAACAAGGATTATAGAAGGATCAAGCTAGAGACTACCCAAGACATGTTCTGTCAAAACATCTGAGTTTATATTCTCTGTGTCCTGAAAATCAAAATGAGACTGCATTGAAAGCATTGATCCAAGCTGTTCAAAGAACATTTGGAATCAAAATAAGGTTCAAGTTAAAGCATGGCCACTGCTCGCTGTATTTAATATGGATTATACTGAGAATTACATACACAAAGAAAGAAAAAGTATGCAGTTTAGCTAGGTAAAGATAGTAAACAAAGCTCAAAATGCCTTCAAAGTGAAGAAGACAGATTCAGACATAGGAACAGTAATTGTGAAAGAAACTTACGAAGTTAAAGATAATTGATTAAACTGATATTTCCCAAAAGTAATTATTTGGTAATTTTTCAACTGCTTTGTGTGTATGTGTGCTAAAAATGGCAATTGAGAATACAACAATGTGTTACTCTTTTCATCTCTTTGTTGAAGTAAGACCTGTGGTAAAAGCGGGAATGTTTGCCTTTAGATTATTTGACAGTTTCATTATGACATGCTTCTGTATACCTCTTCATGTACTTAGGTAAGTGGTGTGGGAGTGTCATATATCAATCTGTTGCTTTCATTGGTTAAGTAATAAACAAACTGCTTTGGCTCATAGCTTAGAACATGGGTGGAGTAAACAGAACAGAATGCTGGGAGGAAGAGGAAGTGAGCTCAGACTCGACAGCTCTCCTCTCGGGAGCAGATGCCTCAGAAGAGACACCATGCTCCCTGCCCCTGGGCAGACACGCGATGAAGCTCCGACCCAGGACGGATGTAGGCTAGAATCTTCCCAATAAGCGCACCTAGCTGTGCTACATAGAATATTAGACATGGGCTAGTCCAGGTGCGAGAGTTAGCCTAGAAGAGGCTAGATAGAAATGGGCCAAGCAGTGTTTAAATGAATACAGTTTGTGTGTTGTTATTTCGGGCATAAGCTAGCCAGGCTGCCGGGGTGCTGGAGACGCAGCCCCGCCACTCCTAATTTCTACAGGTAAGTCTGAATAAATGTGGGGAAAAGAGGCAAAATCAACCAGAATCTAAAGTGGAAGGGTATAAATCATTTAAGATTCAGAACGATGCTGTAAAGTTAAGTTTGTATTCATTTTAGCCATGTATTTTGTTGACTAGCTTCATCATAATGACTATAATAATTAATATAGATTTGCATTGTGTTCTTCTCATATATATTCACCCAATGAAAGCAACTGCTGTTCCTCTTTAAAGCAAAAACAATCCCTTGTATTGGTTCCTAAGAATTATTTTAGAAGATATTAATTCAGTTAATTGTCTTTAGTGGAAGTCATGTTGTTGGAATTTCAGTCACGACTTGAAGCTCCATATAGTGTGTTGAGAGTATTTCATAAAACAAAAGTAATAAAGAATGCATTATAATGGAGTCTAAGGTGTTCATTTCCTTTCCAGAAATTCAGTCTCATATATGAAGAATTACTCTGATTAAAGGTGAATTTCGTACTGAATAACAGGATTTTAAAATGTAGTATATATTATTTGTACAAAATAATGGGTTTTATTGCAACACTTCCATGCATTCATATTCTGAATTTTGATTGTATTCATTTAATGATTACTGACATATGGCAGATTTTATGTCATAAGATAAAATTCCCAGTTCAATATCAATAAATAAGATGCAAAATTTACTTAAAATGTATTAAAATAACATTTTATACTTGTTTAAGTTTCTAGTATTTTACATCAAACAGTAAATTTATACAATTGATATTCTAGCACCCAAAAGAACCAGATACTACAGTCATACAAATTATATATTTAGATAAAGTATTTCTAACTCAAAATTTCAGGTAAAATCATAAATTAGTTTGAATTTTATTTAAAAACAATATCAAATGACTTGGTATCTACACACAGAACAGTTATGATCTGGTTTATATTTTGGAAGAGTGTTAGAATTTGTGCTGATGTACTAGAGGTTAACTACTGGGTAGAAGCATGTTAGTCAACAGAATACAGATGAGTGTACAACTTGGCATTGACACTCCATCTAAATAATCAGAAAAGCAGAGTTAGTGTCTAAGAATGTGGTATGTTGCTTAGATTATAGATGTGGCATTTCATCAGCTCCAGCCAGCTGTCTTCCTGGACGATAAATCTAATCTCCAGTATTGCTAGAGTTTTGAATTTAGAAGAAAGATATAAATCTCTAAATTTTCAAATCTTGACAACTTCAGAAAATCATTTTTAAAACCACCCTGAAGGCCAAAAACAAATGTAGGGCTAGATTTACCCTGAGTCACCGGTTTGCACTTAGACTTGAATTTATATCTTAGGAATTGGTGGCCTTTGCACTTAGACTTGAATTTATATCTTAGGAATTGGTGGCCCCCCCTTTTTTTTTTTTACCCAAGGCCAAGTGAAAACCAGCTTATAGAATTTTTCTGCTATCTGTTTTGCTACTTGATGTGTTTTGATTAAATATTGTGCATTCTTCTTTTGTGATCTTAGTTTTTATACTTTTATTTGTTGGTTTTGTGTTCGTGTGTATGTGTGACATATGTGTTGTGGGGTCCCACATTCCACAGTGAGTATGTCTATGCAAATCCATTAAGGTATGCAGGGGGAACAGACTCACTGAGTTGAGAATCAAAGGACCTTGGAACTGCTGTACGCCGTTTCATGCTGCCTTACTCAATTTTTGCAACCCAAGAAAGCTCACTATTTCTTTCTTCCTTTAAGAGATCATGTCCAGAGACAAGAAGCCACGCCCTAAGATCGATACCCCAAAGCTATTGGCAGAATGAATTCCCACAACACTTCCCAGTTTTGTCTAAATAAGAAAGTTCTGATCCTAACATAAAAATATACAATAAGAAAAATTATCAAGTATTGTCCAGGAGAAAGAAAGGGTATTAACATTAAACAAAATGGAACTACAACCATCAAGAACAACATCAAGAAAGAAACACATACTAAATGTCTAGGCTATAGGCAAATAACAAGGAGTATCCCACAATATGAATGCTCAAGTAAGAGGACAATGATGAGAAATTGGCTTTCCCCTGACTGACACTTTCATGATAATTCCACTCAGACCAACAAGCATGCCCACACGTGCCTTCACCCACTGGGCATTAACCAGCTCTAATGCTTTGTTTTCCAACTATGTATACATCTCTTCAGGAAATAATTGATCTGTATTCTGTTTTACATACTTATGCAATTGTTATTGATTATCACGTAAAAAGTTATCCTTTCTGACCTAAAGCTGACTCAACAATAAACCTAAGCAGGAATGAAAGGAAATATATATAAGTTTCCCATTCCTTCCTAACAAGTGGAAGGTGAGGCAGTGGAGTATTGAAATCATGGAATATCAATGACTGCAAGCTCACTAATTTGTCTCTGTAAAATATTTCTATCTTGACTCTGGTCACCACTTTCTCTACGAAATTCAGAAAATACTGGTAAAGATATTGTAGTGAAGTTATGTCAGAAAATGGAAACTCTATTGATTTTATTCTTTCTTTTATGTAAAACACAGTTAGGGGTCTCAGTCTTCAGAAAGACACAGTTCTCTATCTTATGAATTAGTTATGAATTAGGGCAAGCTAGGCTTTTTATCTCTGTCTGTTAAGTATTTCATGTGGTGCACAATCTAATACTTGAGGCGTCGACAGCGCATACTGTAGCAACTGATCAAACAATGTTATTACAGGCTTAAGTAGACAAGATGTCTTTCAATGATATATTTCTACCTTTGAGATAAATAATTTATTTTTGTAAAAGTCCTTCTATTCAGCTCTTCTATCAGGTCAAGTACTCCAAATCACACACAATTATTTTCATTCTATCTTATTCTTCATTTATATGTAACACTATATATGTATGTATATATATATATATATATATATATGTAACTCTTCAGCACTAATTCACAAATGTATCATTGGTTTACTTCCAGCCCCCATACTAATCCATGTCCTCATATTTTGTAGAAATGGCTATATTCTCTTTGGGATTCTTGACTCTCTCTTTATGATGTACTTTTCATAGACAAGTTATGATATATTTAAGATGTAAACTAGTTGCCAGCATTGTCATTTTCCAGATGCAAACAGTGTAGTTGTTTACTACTAAAAACCTGAACAAAACCCCAAATCCTTTATTTTGTCTTCAAAGCTCTGTGTGACTAGATCCTTAACTATATTTCTGCTTGCACTTTCTACCATTATATCTTCTTCTTAAAAAAATTATTAATTTATGAACTTCATGTAAATGAATCTTTTGTCTTCATGTACATTTGCACATCAGAAGAAGGTATCAGATCTCATGGGTTTACAATTATAAATGATTTTTAGCCATCATGTAGGTGCTGGGATTTTTAGCCATCATGTAGGCTTCTGGAAGATCAGTTAGCATTCTAAACTGCTGAGACATCCTTCCAGCTCTCCACCCCCATTTTATCTTCTTATGTCTCTTGGTTACAATGCTCTATTTCAGTGATTCTCAGTCTTCCTAATCCTCAACACTTTACTTGTTTCTCATGTTTTGGTGACTCGCAGTGATAGAATTATTTTCATTGTGACTTCAAAACTATAATTTTGCTACTTTTATGAATCGTGAATTGTAATACAAATATTTTTGGAGTAAGAGAATTACCAACACAGGTTGAGAGCCAATTGCTCTAGTTGGTAACATTCTGTTTTTCAGCATGCCCGGTTGATTCCAGGTCTAACTTAACAGTGATCATTCTCTTGCCTACATCTTTTCTCCAACAGGTTTCATGACTCATCCCCCTTCAGTTAAATGGAGGGTCAAAAATCACCTCTCTACACAGGTGTCTTGACCTACTCATTTGTTGAAATATATTGGTTACTCCAATGACCTTATGTGTCTTGTTTCTCATTGTTTTATAATCAGGACAAATTATTCTTGCTTTAATAGTTATTAATTTTCTTACCAACCAAGTTGCAAGGTACTTAAAGACTTTTTTTATATGCCTTGATTTCTAGCATACCTCCTAGTGAAGTTTCTGTTTAATATAAGCAGACTTTTAAATACTATTGTATGGGGTATGATCTATCATCAATACAACTCAAATTGTTTTAAGCACTCCACCATATTACCTACTACCCAAAGAAAGTGAAATTAATAACTTATATAATTACAGGGACATGCAAGTTCAGAACCAGCCTTCATTTCCTTAGAGTTCTATAAAGTGATCTTAGAGAGACCGACCGAATAGACAGGCAGTAACTGGAATAATAATAGTTCATAAGACAGAAAAAAGAAAAATGTGTTTGTTAAGACTTCTTTAGTTGCAGGTGGAGAGAAATTTTTTTATTTTAGAAAGCATACCATGGTTAATTCTCTCACTATATATTTTGCTGTATTTTAGAAAATCTAAATTTAGTTAAGTAATCCATTCCATTCATCTGATTTAATGAAAAGCAATATAAAATTATATATTTTCATTTTAAACACCTTTCTCCAAAATTAATCCCAATATTTTTTATTATAATTAACTGTGCTCTCCTTATTTCTACTATCAACCTTTGAATCAACTCTTATTTACAATCTAGAATGAAATGTGGGTCATCAAATTTTCTAGCCTAGAATATTCTGATTCTGAGTTTTACATACATATAAGCCTTCTATTTTATGCCCCAAATCCTAGCATAGTTTTCCATTACTTGTCTACAAAGATGTTTGAAGACAGGGTCTAGCTTACATAGGCCAGGTTGGCCTGAAACTTAAAACCATTTTGAACTAGCTTCACAGGGCCTGAGTTCTCCCTCCCTTCTTCCTTCCCTTTCTTTCTTCCTTTCTTCCTCCTTTTCTCCATTGGGACATCATGTTTAAAAGACTTTAAATATTTTTAAATGTACTATCTGCTTTTGCAACATTGACAGAACATTGTTCAATAAATTTTCACTTCTTTACTGAAAATTATAATTTGGTAACTTGAATTTCTTATCTCAAAACTAAATTGAAACACAACTTATATTTGGAGCATTCTAATTCTTCAAAATACCATAATATAGTCAAAATACTGTCATATAGCCAAAGCACCATCATATAGTCAATACACCATCATCAGCCATTCAGGATACAAACCCAGGATCATCTGTGTCCATTTTTTCCTTTCCACATCAGACACCCATTAGCTTCATCTGGAAGATGTCATCCAAATAGAAATCCATTCCTTTGTTTCCTTTGTCATCAGCCTTTTTGACTTCACAACACACAAAGAAGGATAACACTTACATTTTAATTTATACTGTAACCACATGCATGACTTACTGTCTGCACAAAAGTCGCTCCAAGTCTTTTTGAACTTAAATTAGATCCTACCATGTTCAAGCAAGAAACTGTCTTTCAATTAATGTTTCTTTGACTTGAATAAAGATATGGGGAATGTTATATGTGTGTGGAATCTGACCACTTACTTAGGTGCTTAGAGATAAAATATCTTGAGTACATTTTAGAAACAGTAATTTAAAATATTGGATTAATGGACAGATACAGAATATTTTAATTACTATTTCATGTATAAGCATAGTTGTTAGGATAGTTAAAATATGATTACCATATCATGTATAAATTGCCATGCCCCTTTGGCATATGATGTAGCTCATTAATTTAATAAGTAGTAGATAAAGTGCTGAAGTAACAAGATAAAGGTATGGGTAAATGAGAGAGTAATATTGGTTATTGAGATTGGTGACCTAATCATTTCGTTATCTACCCGGGCTTCAGCTAATGTACCCAGAGATTAGGGTACATTGACACAAGATGACCCCTTAGACACATTATCTTTGACAGCGTGGGAGGAATCTCCAGTGATGTGCAATCACTCTAAAAACTGACTTTTATAAGATATTTACGGGAAATTTCTGGCTGTTGCTGCCAGGAAGCCTTTGGCACTATAAGTACCGTGTTTTGGTCCTTAGGAAAGCTGCCAGATGGTGAATAAACAGTAAGTACTGAAACATTCTGTTTATACCAAAGTAAGTACAATAAAAGGAGAAGTGACTTTTAGCTTTCAGATCAAATAATTAGACAAATAACTTAAAAAAAAAACCCTTGTTTCCTTGAAAGAGATACTCTTATAGACAAATGATCCTTTTAGATTCTGTACAATTGTGATTAGTGGTTCCAAATAAATGTCTCCATCACCCCAATGTCTAACAATTAAGGGAAATCTGAGGCACAATGACACTTGATAGCTTTGTTCTGGGGGTCCTCTTTCTCTCTCAGCCTGTCGACCACTAGCCCAAGAAAAAAAGAGGCAGAAACAGAGACAGAAAGCTTTGTACAACACCCATGAGCATGAATGGAGACAGCCCTCCAGGAGACAGTGTTTTAGGTGAATCAGCTCAAATTCATTCCAGAGTATAAGGAATATATAGAATTGGGGAGCCTGGGGATAAGCCCTAATTTGCAGGAAGTGGCACGGTCATATCATAAGAATTCTAGTATGTGCCCAAAGAAGGCTTCTAGCAGAGTTCTGTGCCAGGGTTTAAGCTAAAGATAAGTCCGGCATCTGGATTAGAGACAGGCCTCTGGCTTAGCGACAGCTTTTAGATAAGGTTGTTTTTTCAGGCCCAGGAATATTATCCACATAAGGGCAGGTAGAGGCAGGAAATTCTGTGGTAGGGGGAGCCCCATGTTGTTAAGCTATTGAGATAAGTTGCCAGGCCATGGGAAGATTGCAACCTCTGGCCAGCCAACAATGTCTTCCAACATTTGTAATACCTCCTACTTACAATACAGGTTTTCCCAGGTCAGTCTAACCAGCAAAGGGAAGGCGGTAGAAAAATATCTATGTAAATAGTGTTATAGGCACAGAAACTGTAACTTAGTGACAACTAGTGATATAGAGATAAAAGAAAATGCATTGAGAAAAATGAATTCATATTGATAATTTAAGTCTAATATGTGAAATCAATTGGAAATGTCATTGGTGGCAGTTGTTACCGTGCCACTGGCAATAAACTGCCTTCACCTAGGCACAGCACAGTCAGGTTAACAGGTACCCAGGAAGAGCATAATAGATTTTTAGGTGTGGACTTGTATGCTGCACTGTCAGAGGAAGCAAACTGCTCCAGAAACGCTCTCCTCTCAGTTCTTAAGTTTTAGAAGTTACTGCTTCCATTTTACTAAGTATAGCTGAATTAATGTAGAATTTCAAATCAAATGAACCAATTCCACTACTGAGGGATGTTTGGCAACTTTGAAAAAGTTATGCAACTTTTGTGGATCTACTTCCTCATTTGCAAGCTAGAAACTGAAATAAGAAAATATGGGAAACACTCCTGAAAGGTTTATTCTGTGCCACTGGTGTGGCTGATGTGCTGTTCCCACTCTCTCATTTAAGGCCCGCTCTCACCATCTGACAAAGAGCTGTATACACTAATGCTTTCTCACTGTATCTGCCACAATATTTTGTACTAAATATCTTCAAAAATTTAGCCTCTTTCTCGTATTACCCACGGCACACTAAGCTAGCTTTTATATGTCTTGATCAATCGACAAATTTAATCAAATTTATATTTATATTGAAGATCATTCTTCCTTGATTTGCTGCCACTGTATCAATCTTGGGTTCTTGACTAAGATAGAGGGATGAATTCCACCTACTCCAGAAGAGGTATGTAAAGTGTTTTCCACCGATTCTGGCACTTTTCAAGCTTTTAACTGGTGAATTGTTTTCATTTTGACTTTGAAATACATTCTCAAACTTAATATTAGAAATGGCCTTATATGCCAACTCTCTAGCCCAATAAGAAATCAATGTGTAAAGTCAATGAATGGGGACTATCACAACAGTTTACAGAAAGTCTGGTGATGAAATTTATTAATACTTAGTAAGAAACAGTTTTTAAAGGGTATAGCACAAACTCTAATTAAATTTAATGTTTGTATAAGAATTTTAAAAAATAAGCCACAAAACAACCGCTTGCTAAGAAGAGTGTTTAATTTTAGTATTCTAGGTTAAATTATCTAAAAATGATTTCTAGCTAGAAAAAAAATAACCCATTTTATTTCCTTTCCAGTTTGAATTTTAATGGTAGTAAAGACAACAAAGGCAATGTTTTCTATGTGCCAGCTTTTGGGAAAAACGGAACATTGTATTTTGATCTTCTCTGTGCAGAAAACACAAGCTGGGGCATGTGAGAGGCATTTGATGACATTTAATATTTCTGGGCTTTGGACTTGAATGGACAATAAACGACTTTCCATTCTATGGCTCCTAACTTAAGTGGGAAATATGAAGAAAATAAGGACATTTATTATCTTCCCCATATCCTTGATACTGAATGTCACACTTCCTTTAGGAAGGCCTATGGGAGACAGAGGTTATTTCCTATAGTAATCAATCAATTTTGGATATTGAAGCACTTTCACTTTCACGTTAATATCTAAATTGAAGAGGGAGAAGAGAGACAGTATTGAGACCTCCACTTTCCCGTATAGAAAATCTTCCATGAACAAGTTGTCTAAAAATATATTTAGACGTGTATCCAGGGTATAAGATATATACCTGCATCCTGAAACATCTGTGTGTGCTCTCTGGAGCATCTGTGTCATCTGTTCTAGTGAGTGTTATGGGCATATTTCTCTTGGAGAATGAAAGTGTGGTACTCCTTAAGGTGTTGCTGAGCAATTGTTCACACAAGACACAAGATAGATTCTGGTTTCCCATTTTTAGCAAAGTATGTCATATGACTAGGATATATTGAATGGGTTCTTAATAGCCTTGCAAATAAGCAAGGCACAGAACCACAGTTACATAGTTGATGCACAAAATAATTTCTGGCCTAACTATATAAAATCAAATAGAATGAAGAATTTGATGAAATTTCCGAGAAAGGGACTTTCATTCCCTTCATTGAATAGGGAACCTAAGGGAATATGAACATTACACACTATTGTTGGCTATCAGACACAGAGACCTGTACTATTTACAGAAAGCACAGATAGAAACTTGGAGTTTTGAACATGTTTTTTTTCTGATGTATGTGCTAATATTCCTTGTGATTCATTACTTAAGCCTGTTTCAATCAAAAATTCTGTTACTTGCCACATTATTTTTCAAAAACAGAAATCCAAAAGACCATGTCTCCTTTAATTGTTCAAGTTAAAATGGAGGTTTCTGAGCATGTACTTCTGCTACCAACACAACCTGCTTTAAATTGTATAAGAATGGTGTGCTCCATTGCCTGCCTGGGTTCAGTATCTTCTAAACTGCACCCAGGAGCCCTGAGCAAGGCTTTAAAAAGGTGAGGAGAAAATGGTTAGGAAAACGATGACAGCAGCACCTAAATTTGAAATAATAAAATATTTGCGTTTTCAACTCCACGCATTCTATCCTCACGTGTAACTTTGGGAATCTTACCTGCGAGTAAGACCTCTGTGGGCCAGAATACTTCCTCTTGTGGCTGCAGTGCTTCACACGCTCAGTGCTGTTGAGTTCTTCATTTGGAAAGGACAGACATAAATGTTAAGGAAAGATGTATGAAATATTACAATCTACCACCTCAGAAAACATTGTTTATGGAGTTCAGAGCGTAGAGATTCAAGTATTGATTGCAGTTTTATTTTGAAAATAATGCTACAGCTTAATGTGGTTTTTCTTTCTCATGTTTATATTTTAAATAATTTTTTTAGAAAAAAGGAATGATGTGCTCATCTATACAGCTATTACAATTGTTCATTAATATAGAGTAATAGATTCTCTCTCTCTCCATTCATCTCTGAAGATCAAACCCAGGCCAGTGTATGTGCTATCACTTAGCTCCAAACCCAACTCAGTTTACAAAGATTGACTGAAAAGCTCAGTAGAGTCTCTCTCCAATGCATTTTGTTATTCAAGTAAAGATAAGAGTAGATTGTTGTGCTAGCCAGGATTCTCTATAGGAGCAGAACAATATAATGGCTAGATATAATTTTTAATTATAAATAAATAATTTATTAAATCAGTTTACTTCAAAATAGTAAGAGTTGAATCACACTGAGAGGCTGAGAACCAAGTCATTGCTCAGACTGTGGGGCTGGGTGACTGGGCAGTCTTAATCTGGTACAGAAAACCTGCAGTTCCTAGGGATATGCTGGTCTTAGTTAATGACTAAAGTCTGGAGACTCTAATGCTGAGTTCAGAGAAAGAGTCATGGTTAGCAGCAACATGGTAAATTGACTTGGCAGTGAGGCAAGGCAGAGTCAACAAGAGGTGAATAAACGTCCTTATGCTACAATCTATTTTCTCTGTGTAGCTTTGGAGCCTCTCTTGGAGCTCACTCTGTAGACTAGGCTGTCCTCAGACTCACAGAGATCAACCTGCCTCTGCCTCCTGAGTGCTGGGATTAAAGATGTGTGACATCACTGCCCAGCCTGCTACAACCCTTTTCATCTGTGCCACTGAGCGCTGCTACCACAGTTGTGACTGCTGCTACCACAAAGTTCTGCTACCCCAGATGTGACTACTGCTACCATAGAGTGCTGCTACCACAGAGTGATGCTACCCCGGATGTGACTACTGTTACCATACAGTACTGCTACCACAGATGTGGCTGTTACCATGGAGTTATCCTACCACAAAGTGCTGGCCACATTTTCAGGGGGTGGGTGGAGGGCTTCTTCCCATATCAATTAAGGCAATCACGATAATTCCTCAATAGATGCTACCTACTCAGGTGACACTAATCAAGTTAACATTGGATCCAATCATCACACTTGTACAATCAGAGAAGAAAAACAAATGCCTTTTCATGTCATCTGCAGCCTTCTTGTCCCTGTTTGTCCCTCCCACGTGTAATTCTGCACCCTTTCTCTCCTCTCCCTCTCTCCCTTCCTTTCTCTCTATGTACAGGTATACAGAGAGGAGGTAGAGGGAGGGCAAGAGAGGGAGAAAGGAAGGGAGAGAGAGGATGAGAGGGAAGAAGGTGGAGGAGGAGAGAAATAATACTCCGACATAGCATAGTCTTTGTCCATAATAATTTTTCCCCTAAAATCTTCATTGTACAAAAATTTCCCTTGTTGAAATTAAAAGCCTTTGCTTTTAGCAGGAGAAGGAATTTCAATCATTTCTCCAGCTTTCTTTCCATACTCATCATATGCCCATTCAAGTATCCCAAAGGACATATTAAAATCTCCTAAACAGATTTTTTAAAAAAATGGGCTCTTCTGTTACATGAGTGAGGAAACAGTTACAATTTTAAAAACCATTAACTCTTGTTCCGTGCACAGTCATTCCAGAAAGAATTCTGGCAGAATTTAGTGAAAAAAACATGTGTCTACTTCCTACAGCCCAGCATTCCCAGTCCTGGGTTTACATCTAGAGCAGCGCAGTTTTGGAACTCCTCATCTTATCCTGTGTTCAGATGCTTCCTTGTGCATTTTCTGGGAAAGAAAGTGGAAGGAAAGGAAGAATCCACCAGGAAGGAAGAGCATGTATAAGGTGTGTTACAGCTGGGTATTATGGACTATCATGCAAAAATTGTGGATTATGAATGTGTCTCAGAAATACTAAAACAAATTTAAACCTTAATTCATAGCCTACTATGTGTATAAGTTAAAAAACACAATAAAACAAAAACACAAGCCTTATTTTAAATGGTTATCATATAGAAAAGGACACAAATGAAAAATGTGATTTCTGAAAGACAAAACAAAGCTTATGTTGTTTCTATCTTTGGTTCAGCAAACCTTTTATTATCTGATTAATTTTAGAAGTGAAAGGTAAAACTGGAAAAGAAGATTTGAAATGATTGAGGACTAGAACAGAGGAGAAACACAAGCTTGTATTAGAGCAAACATAAAAGTACATACATCAATCTACCTTCAGGAAAGAACACAATTAAGTCAACACTCTGCCACGGACATGAGCAGCAGCACAGGCTGACAGCAAACTCCTGTTATCCTTTAGACATTGTCACATTTAGTTTAAAACAAATTTGCTTCCTCACAGGTTACAGTAATAAATAGAAAATATGAGCTGCGCCTGGCTGAGAGCCCTCAATTATGATTAAGGAGGAGACAGGCCCAGATAACAAACCAGGAAGTGCTAATAGAATTTCTGATTGCATGCTTAGAATAACTTACTGTGGTGAATTACTTCTGTGACTTGAAGACTTGCTTATACCATTGCAAATGCATATTTTAATAGGAACTAAAAGCATAATTATTTTGTAGATAGTATAAATTGTTTTTATTTCTTTATTAACCCAGGCTTTTCTAATTTTAATTTTAAAGATATTGTGTCTATACTAGAAAATGTAGAAAGTATTGAATACTTTTTTAAGAATGATGCCAATATGCACCCGTGAGGGTATAAACAAGTGGAAGCACATTAGAGGTTATCTTCTTATGGTGTTCTGGAATATTTATATATTTTTATATATATATATATATATATATATGAGTTTTGTAAGTAACACAAAAAAGATAGAAAATAATTAATGCTATTTTATTATTCAGTGAAAAAGCTATAGCAAAATAGCATAGACTTGTTGGTTCATAAACAAAAAATATGTAATTATCGCTCTTCTGAAAGTAAGATTACTGTGCTTGGGATTTCAGCACTGTGTGGTTCATGTGAGGCTCCTCATCTATACTGTAGAACACCATCTTCACATTCTATGCCATTCAAAGCAAACATCAGGAACCTCTCTTAAACCCTATTTTAAAGGAACTATTTAGCATCCCTCAAGTTTTACCCTTATTACCTAATTATAGGAGAACATGAACAAAATAATCCACACTAACACAGAATTGAGTGTAATAAGGGGTTCTTTATTTAGGGGGCACTCACAGATCATAGTTGTCTACATGAACAGGAAACAGGAACTTAATCCAGCAGCCAGGTGACAGAGGAGAGAGAGCACCTTTTTGATACCCAAGGCCACTCCCAACCTGGTCCAGAGTCCCAAAGGCCACTGGCTAAAGGAGGTTTCCCAGAACCTAAGCATTTCCTAAAGACAGACCTTTCTTTTTCATATTGTGTTAATGGTCAGACTTTCAACGTGTGTGTGTGTGTGTGTGTGTGTGTGTGTGAAAATGTCTTCACTTTGCAAGGTATTACCAAACTTCCACACTTAATTAAACCTTCTTTACTAGACACACAATGGTTTTTTATTATTTTACCTAAATTATTTAGCCAGTTTCATAGTGTTGTATATTAAACTTTTATAATTCATTGTCAAAAGCACTTCTTTGCACAGCATTATGGATCTTTTTGGTTATTTTCTCTTAGTAACAATTCCAATAAGTAGATTTATTTAGTCAAATAGTAAATAAATTCATCTTGGTCTTTGGAGAGGCTCAGGTCACAAACTAGAATACAAAATTATAAAAGGGATAAAGTATCCCAAAGTATCCAGATATTTAACTTATTTTACACTTCATGGTATATCTAATGACATTTTGCCTTGAAAATATTTAGATAATTAGAAGCATGCTTCTAAATGTTCTAAACATGTCAGAGTAATTCTTTAAAATGAACTTAAGGAAAGGAATAGCAACCAATAGGTTGCTCAACATTAAGTCAAACAATTATTTTAACTACCTTTTCTGACTTTCAAACTGTAAATTGCACTTAAGCACAGAAGTAATAAACATATGAACAAATGCACAAGCACACACACTCACAGACACATGAGCCTTTCAGAAAAATTATTGTCTTTAAGTTACAAATGACAGACATGAGACATAAATTAGGGCACTGATAATCATTAACTATATAATCACGGACAAGTGGATTAGATTCTTCCCTAACTTATGTCTCATGATGTTAAGCAACAATGTACCCTACTACTATAACATTTTTGTGTTGTTTAATTTCTTTATTTCACCATCTTGTACCTTTTCGATTTCTTTATTTCTCCATCTTGTACCTTTTTGATCTCTGGATAAAAACTAAGTAGAAAAAACACCATTTGTTTTTTCTCTCAACGCAAAGCAAGAACGCATGCACGTTGGAAAACTTGCTTACTTGGATCCACACAATAGTCCTATACAGCAATAACATGCACTGTATTCTGGAAAAGTTCCTTTCCAAAACATTTGGTGCCAAAGACCAAAGAATTATCTGGCCATGGGCTGTAAATGCCGTTGATTTTTCATATCCTTTTCATCTGTACTTTCCTATGTCATCTAACAGAAACTAACATCAATTGCTTGTAAAGGTAAAATTTAGTTGAAATGCATTCACTTTAGTAAACGTTGCCCCTGAATTAACTCAGCGCCTTAGATGGTTCAGTTTTAAATGTCTCTGTATAGTCTAAAACTTCCAGTGCCAGGGCCATTTTCAAAATGAATTGGAGTGACCATCTCCTTTGGTTTCCACCTTTAATTTCTTCTCTCTTTTGTGTCTGTGTCTTCATAAATACTTGAATAGTATGCTACTGATAAAAATTGCTGCATTAAAATAAAGTAATTTGATTTTGTAGAGATGAGAAAAACAGGTTCATTTAGTTTAATAGTTACACAAGCAAATTCAATATACCATGTGAAACATTGTGGGGAACTCAAAATCTAAATTAACACCAATGAATTTAAGAGGCGTACAGATAACATGATAATAAGTTATATATCATATGTACATACAACATTACACATATTTATACACATATAAAAACACATCCTGAAGCACCGGTAGTATAAAATAAGTTTTATATAGGAGTTTCATATGGCATTTAAAACTGAGAGCAAAGAGAAGTTTCCTATGTTGTTGAGGTTTGAATTTATTAATTACCTCATATGCTTTTTCCCACTGAATTTTATGACAGTTGAGAAGAGAAACACAGCTAATGAACAAGTGGAGATCAAATTGTCAGTTTTTAGCTGGACATAGTGGTGTGTGTGTGTGTGTGTGTGTGTGTGTGTGTGTGTGTGTGATCCTAGGACTCAGAGTCGACATAAACAAAAACTATAAAATTTGAGGCCAGCCTGAACAAAATTGTGAGATTGTCTCTATAAACAAAACAAAGTCAGATTCATGACTGATAAAGCAATTTGGAAAAAGTCCCCATTTTCAGAGTTACAGACAACTTTTGAATAATTTCATCCTGTTGCCCTTCATGAACCAAAGGTTTTGGAAAGGGTCAAAGAGAGGTCGGTGTTGCCTTGCTTCCCTATATAAAAAGCTGAGCAGACTAGTCTTCCTGCTGAGGTTTGAGCTGGCTGATTTGGTCCAAAGAGCAGTAAGGAAGAATAAAAGAGAAGGGATTTGGGGAAGGAAGAAGAAGAGTGAAAGCAAGGGATCTCTTACTGGATCCAAGCTTTACATGAAACGCAGTAGCATTTACATTCAGTACCTCCCTGGTTGGTGCCCCTGATCTTCACCGCAGGGAGCTGGAAGCAGAAGAAGGAAATTCAGCGTGAAATTTCTTCATCTTTGCTTTTCTCTTGGCTTTGTGGAGGGTTATGTGCCTTACCCCCATGACCCAACCCGTGGTTGCTGACTTTCTGGGCAGCCTCGGGAACTTTCCCAGCTCTGTGCTTGGATGTCCTCCAGCACATCTAACTGCTGGCCTCTCCACCCACCTGGAAGGCTTGTAAGAAGAATAGTTTCTAAGTCAACAGGAGCCTCACAGTCCTTTGGAGGTTCTTCCCCTGTGGCAAGACACCTCCCCAAGCAGGTGATCCTCCTTGTCCTGCAGATGGCTATGATTTCTCTGCATGGATCAGGCACTGTGGTGGTCCAGGGAAACAGGGAACACATAGCAACCCTTCAAGCTGCTGTAGTGAAACTCCGCTCTCAAGTCAGGTGGCAGTACTTCTCACCACACAACTTTGAAGGTTCACGATTAAACACAATACCCAGTAAAGAAATCTTAGAAAACTCTCCCCACATTCCTTTGACTCTTTTACATAGTTCATAGAAACTTACTTTAGAAAATGAATATCAGTTGGCAAACACTACCTCTGAAGTTTTGCCAAAGAGAACAATACCTTGTACCATGAGCCCTGAAATCAGTTTACAGAGGGCACAAGGTTCTTGTGCTCAAACAAGTGCTAGAGAAAGCAGGAATTTTTTTAGTTAATTGATTTTAAAAAGGTATCTTTTCTCATTTTACACACTAATCCCAGTTTCCACTTCCTCCCCTCTTCCCGCTCTCTCCACATCCCTTTCCCTACCCCTCATTCACTCCTGGGAGAGGGTAAGACTTCCCATGGGAAGTCAACAAAGTCCAACACATTGCTTTGAGGCAAGACCAAGGCTTTCCTCACTATATCTAGACTGAGCAAGGTATCTCTCCAAAGAGAATGGGTTCCAAAAAGCCAGTATAAGCAGTAGAGATAAATCCTGGACTCACAGAAAGCCAGGAATTTTAAACAGGCAAGATTGCCTCTTCAATAGAAGGACTGTATACCTGTTACTGCCTGGAAAGCTGAGAATGAAAATAGTCAATAGCCTGGTGATCTGTGTTATACCAGGAGCCAGGCCACGCCCAGATTCCAGGCTATTATGTTTATCCCAGGCTGTTACTCTATAGACTTTGATACAGAGCACCATTTCTCAGCATATAGAACCAATTCTTAAGGAAGTGGTGACATGTAGTTTGTAGGAGTTTCAATGTAGTCACTCCATAAGTTTTATGTGAGAATTGTCACCAGTAAGCTTTTATCCAAAGTTGCACTGTTCTTAAATATGCCTAAAATAACCTGCTTGGGGTCAGATGTTTAAAGTTTGAACCAACACTGGCTACTGAATCATGCTGAAACAGATCTCCTTGTCTCACAGTATTCCTTACTCTGCCCTTAGTGTTTGCCGAGACCCTCAACACCAGCTGCCTAATTCTTGACTATAATTTTCTAGAAGTAGCTAACCTACCATATTTATCCATATTCCTGCCTCAATTCCATCTTTGTTTTTGATAAAATATGGTTTCATTATATGTAGCAGGCATTCCTTAAACTCCTAATCCTCCAGTAGCATATTCCCAAATGCTACCAACCCAGCACAATTTCATCATTTATAAATTACAAATAATGTTGTATTACCAGATAATATTATGTATAAATCACCAAAATCTTTGATTCAAACATAATCAAATTTTATTGATTTGCAATAAAGTCTTATTGGTTTTCAGTACACTGTCATATTTCTCTTTCATATAGAATTTTCTAAAAACAATTGTTCTTCAGAAATGTCATTCCTTCTCTTAGAAAAAATAAGGCCAATTAAATTAATAGATAACTTTTTGTCATGGTTTTATATTGCAGTCACAGAAAGTACTTTTTCCTAAATGTCTTGACAAATTCTCAGCAGCTGTAGCTAGATGGCTAACTCCTTTAGCACCTTAAAGTTGATTATAATGAAATCTTTACTAATTCCCAGTTTCAAAGCCTTCATATAACTTTTAAAACTCCTCTACAGTGTAGTTCTTGGTAAATAAACCAGTTCCTGACATCCATCCCACTACCCTGTTTCCCCTGCCTAGTGAAGATCACCTATGACTCAGCACTTTGTCTTCAGAGGGTAAACAATCTCCAGTGCACACCCTGCTTTAACTGTTGCGAGCCCTTGGCGCTGCTCTGAGCTTTGTCTGTGTGACTCACTTTCAGTTGTCCTGCTTTGCCTTTCCCCACTGGCCATCTTTTCAGGTGTGCTGCTTTCTCCAATCACGTTGACTCCTGAATTCTACATTGGTCTGCACTCAGCCTTTAGTTACTGTCTCTTCTCTTGCTGACTTGGAAATGTCACTCAGTCCTTTGGCTTTGATCTAATCTTGTTAATTGTCATGTTGATATTTCTGGCTCAGAGTGCTTGACTGAAATCTTCATTTCGCTTTCTGCCTGCTTATTCAATGTAACTTGGGTATGCAATGAATATAAGATGTTCAGCTTGTCCTAATGCCTCCACTAACCCTTCCTCCTAGCCATGCTATTCCCACCCTCCACAAAATAGCCCTGCTCTTTACTTTGTCTTCTGGCCTACTAGATAGTTCCAGTTCCTTGGGCCTCATTCCAAAGGCCATCAAAATTTTTTTATTTCACTATTTACCTTCAATTAATTCAGAACTTTCATTTTTCTGCTTTTAATGAATTGCAGCAGCATCATTTCCTGTGGCAGCTTTGCGGAAAACCCCCCAAAGCACCATTCAGTTTCCACATAGTCTATTTCTAGTTCAGCGCCTGAGGAATCCTTCCAACATGTTGTATTGTATCAATAATCTTCCCAAACTCTAACATATATTATGCATATGCTTGTGCTCCGGATATTTCATTGCTGAATATCTTCCTGAGAGATATAATATCATGTAACAACAACAAGACTTAGCTTGAAGATTGATAGCAGTTTTACTTGTAATCACTGTACATGGGAAGCAACTCATATACCCATGAACTGCAGAGGAGATTAATAAAGTTAAGCAAAGTAATATAATGCACTTATATGGAATAACTCATACTAACAAACTAGTACTTAACTAGTCTGATATCTAATGAGAAAATAAAAGAAAAATATTGTGATGATATCTCTCTAAGGACAGCCAAAATATTGCATGATTTAACTTAGATTGCAAAGAAATGAAAAATGAGCACATAAAATTAACCTCTGCTGAAGAAATTAAAATTTGGGGTCATTCTTTGGAGGTACCAGTATTATTTTTAATTTTCCTTTCATTAGCAACATATTTTTTCTCATATGTAACAAGATTATGATTTTCCCTTCTTCTATTCCTTCAAGAATATCCTCTTTCCATCTTCATTTACTCCATTCGATCTCTCAATGAAAAACAGTCTTCTAAGAGATAATTATTTTTAAAAAGTAAAATAAGATAAAAGAAAACACACTAGAAACAGAACTGAGAAAAACAAAACCAAAAGAAAAGAGGCCAAGAGAAGGCACAGGAAACAGAGACTCATTCATTTTCATCCTCAGGAATCCCATAAAATCACTAAACTCGAAGCTGTAGTATGTATGCAAAGAGCAGTCTTTCCTCCCCATCTTCTTCAGGCTTACCTGAGCTCTGAAGGGAGGAATTTGATAAAGATGGTCCACTTAGGGCTGACTGTACCAAGGCGAGATATCAGTATCAGAAGGAATAAAAAGACATTTTCTGGGATAATAGCAATGTTCCATATCCTGATTTGCAATTGACTTAGTGTTTTACCACTTCATTACGTGTTTTCATCCAGTAACACAGTGAAAGGAAGAGTTTTATTTTTTCCACTGGTTTTTGTAAACTTATGCTTTAGTTTTCTTGATATGTTCCTTAAAAGATACTGTTCTGAACATGTTCTAATGAAAACACACATGGACATATTCATGTCTTCCCATGGGGTGAGAATTTAATGAAGAATAATAAATTCATGAGTTCTGTTGGTTTCATTGGCTGTGATTTGCCAAGTAGGCCACATTTCCCATGACAACTGACCACTGGAGAACATTTCTTTGATTACACTCTTACCTGTGAAGATTAACTCTCAGAACACACATTACACCTCACACACTAAATGTGTGCTGCAAGAGACTAAAGAGGTAACGGCAGAGTTCACAAAACAGAGTGAGTACTCAGTGGGGGCAGAGATAGACTGCTAGTGAGGAGCCGAAGAGAATCCCTGCATTTCAAGGTTGTAAGCAAGCCTGCTGGAGATGACTTCTGAGAAAGCTGAATAGAGCAAAGCTGCATGGGACTTCAAAGATCCTACAAGTGAGGCCTTCCAATCACAGCCTTAGGTGTCTTCCTCTCCATGGGACCTGGGTGCCTTTCCTTTTTCTGCCACATTCTGTAAGTTCTCAAGCACATATGCATAATTTTAAAATGCCGTGTACTCATTTGATCCCAGTATAATTTGATGAATTTTTATAAATCTGTTGTATTTGCTTTTATGAACATATTATCTTTCAGCACTTCCTTGGCAGTGCTGGACAGGTGATAGTATTCATACTCATGACAAGGTGAAGAGTCATCCTGTCTTTGAGTTTGCACTCACAAATGGTATATAATATTACTTATAAAATGGAATCAGTTAATCCATAGTCTGAAACCTAATGTTTTATTCAGAGCAGGGCAATGGCTGGTTTTAATAAATTTGTAGCATGCTTTTCTTTTGTCTTTACCTTTGTTTCCATTACCACTGCTACATTATAATATGAAGAGCTCCGTAAGCTGTTCAGATTTACCTCAATGATTTCCCATGTAGGCAGCCACACCTAAGTAGTTCTCATAACTACTCTTTTTAAATGAAGGTCATAAACCAACTGTATAGTATATAGTATACTATTTCCTTTCATATTTTTTGCGATTTCATTTTAAACCTTACTGTTCTTTTAAAATAGAGTGACTTTCCCACTATTTGCCTTTTATTATTTTATTCCTTTTCCTCTTAAAATTTAAATTTTAAGTGAAGAACTAAAGTATCAGACATGGGTCTGGCTTTGTGTCCCATCCTAGTAAATTTAGAAAACAAGTAAATCTGCTAATCTTTTCTAGTTTCTGACACAGTCAGCCGTAGTCGCACCATAGCCAGGATCAGGTCCTGAGTCGACAAAGGGGAGTCAGCACACAGAAGTATCTGCCCAGAAGAGTTCCACACAAGTGGCCCACCCTGAATAAATCAAGCCTTCTTTATTTATATTTCAAAAAGCAAGCATTCACCTTCTGTAAAAACAAATATTTTCCCCCAATTTATACATCAAAACAACTTTTAAATTAAAACATCAATTTGTTAACTTGGCTAAATATCCAACCAGGCACACACCTGTCCCTACAAAGCTAAAAGGTGATAAACATAGGCACACTTTTTCAAGAACAACAATATCATTCAAAACTTAACAAAGCATATGTATAGAAATGGGGGTAATTTACTGTAAACTGCATGCAACAGTTAGCTCGTTATTTCTCCAACTGTTCCCTTGTCCTATAAAAGGGTCCTGCACACCTAAGCCTCTCTATAAAGGGTGAACTTTGATAAGGCACTCTTTTTTCATCTTAATGTTTTCCCTCAGAATTAAGAGACTTAGTTAATGTCCTCCTTGTTATTTCATTTTTGTGTCTATTAAATTTTATTGCCACCAATCCTGTCAGAACTGAATCAGAAAAGTTCTCAGGCTCTAGGGTAACAGCTGGTGTTTCCAGAAAAGAAACCTGAGAGGCATCAGTTCCCAAAGAATTTTAGGGGGAATATTGGAGAAAAAAATGAATTTCAGGGAATGATCACATTTGTCCCATGAGTAACTGACAAAATGAAACTGAAAAACCACCAAAAGAGTCATAACTATTATGAGACTAGAGCTTGCAGGCCCACAGTGCCAGCAGTATTCTGTGCTGGCCTGAGGTGCACTGGTTCTTGCTGAATGAGAGTCCATCTCCGTGGGTCTTGCCTTGCAAAGATCCACTGGACAAGCATTCATATGCTGATCTGAAACCAGGCCACATGGCTCCCGACAACAGCCACACCATCTGTTTCATTGAGGGTTACTACTCATGTGATGGATGCAGTGACCAAAAGCAATTGGAGAGGAAAAGGTTTATTTGACTTATACTTCCACATCTGTACATAACAGAAGGAAATCAGGGCAGAAACTCGTACATGGCAGGAACTTGGATGCAGGAACTGATACAGAGGCCATGGAGGAATGCTGCTTACTGGCTTGCTCATCAATACTTGCTCAGCCTACTTTCTAACAAAATCCAGGACCACCAACCACTCGAGAAGTGGTATCACACTGAATGGGCTGAACCCTCCCCCATCAATCACTAATTAAGAAAATTCACAAAGATTAGCCAGCTTGCAGCATGATCTTACAGAGGTATTTTCTTAATTAAGCTTCCTTCCTCTCAGATGACTTTAGCTTGTGTCAAGTTGACATAAAACTAGCCAGCACATCTTTCTTTGATTAATGTGGTACACGGCAGTAAATCTTTTTTCCTCTACTCTTCAGTGAGCAGAAACATGGTAAAAACACATGGATAACAAATTACTAGGTGCTCTACTTTCCCTACTAGGAGAAGTTCATATGAAATTTCCCAACTCTCATAGATTTTACCATGCAAACATTCTAAAATAGTCTCTAAGAAGCAACACATGAATCTTCAACCTGGCGATCCCTTAAATCAGTTCTGTTGAAAATTGGGCAATGAAAAGCTGGAGTCAAATATGTTATTTATTGATAACTAACAAAGGTCTCATTTTCTCCCCTGCAATATGTAATGATTTTGTTGTGGTTCTCGATCTTATAAGCTAGGTGAATACTTTCTTCTAAGAAAATTGATTAACATGTAAATCTTTCTTCAAACAATAAACTTTTTAAATTGAAAATGGTTGAGGCACAATGAAATCAAAATGTCTCAAATGTTGCAGATTTCATTGTAGCCTCTTGTACTCATTTAGCAGTGGGAAAGCAGGGTGCTAAATACAGGAAAGCTGATGGGTATGTATATATCTGATGATATGATATGTTCAACTTTCACTTGGACTTAGATGCATTAGAGTATGGTCCCTTACTCTGTGTTTTGACTAATTGTGGTTTGCTATAACAGTCTCCAACTTTTGCAAAGTAGATTTCTTTGATAAGGAAAGAGAGCTGTATTTATTTGTAAATATTCACATTAAGCACTGGTCTTTGGAAATTTGTGCTTAAGAATACTGAGGTAGTGAGTATTTCTATGCATTTATCTAACGACTTCGGAAATTTAGAACTTAATATTACTGAAGTCAAAATGGGTACTTTTAAAGAACTGTAGATAAACACACGAGCTTTTATTTGCAGATTTCTTTGCTTGAGATTGAAAAGTATTCAAACTGCAAATATAAACTGCTCTATTCTTTATATACTAAAAAGGATGCTGATCTGAGAGTTGTTGGAAGTAAACAAAAACAAAATTAGAAGTTAGGGGAGTAGACTTGAAATATAGCACATCATTACTGAGCTTGCCTAGTGGTAAGAAAGCCTGAGCTTTGCTGCTCAACATTTAACAAAATTAATAAATTGATTGATTGATTGACTACCAAGAAATATTAAGGATATCACATATTTTCTAATGTCTAGTTTGAAAAATGACTTGGATGTCAATTCAAACAAACGTATTAATAAAGTAAGGAATGCACTTTAATATCTGAGCAGGAAGTAATAGCATAAATGAGAAATTCATGAAGAAATTAGGTCTGAAAAATAGAAATATGAGAAATTTATGATGCAATAAATCTAATTAAAAAAGCAAAGTGTCATATAATACTAATAAACTATATAAAACAGAAGGAAGACTTTTAAGGATTAAATGTAAGGTTAAAAAAGATTATATTCAAATATTTATAAACAAAAACATTAAGCATATGCACATGAATTCTGGGACATCATCAAGAGACTAAACCCAAGAATCTATGGAATACCAGAATTATCTGACACATACAATAAACAGATATAATACCAAATGACTTTAAATTAGAAAATTCTCAAGCTCTAGGAAAAAACATGGGCACTAGAGCTAATAAACATGATGAAAAGACAACCTCTACATATTACATTATAGTCAAAATTTTAGTTCTACAGGAAATAAAGGAATGAGATTAACAGATGCAGGAGGACAATGTTGACTTACGTATGAAGATAAACTTATCAGTATTATGTGACTTTACTTTGAGTGAGATGAATAAATATCTATTTACTCCTAAGTAGGTCATCAATAACAAAGAAGAAACATTGTTCTACACAATTGTATTTTAATAAATATAGCTTGTCTAAAGATCAGAGAGTAAAACAGCAGCACTGGTCAGCCTTACAGACCAAGTAGTGGTAACAAACAATGTTTAATCCCAGTTGCCACACTAGTTGCCATAGAAACCGGGCAGTTTGTGCCTTTAATCCCAGTGGTGCACGCCTTTAATTCCAGGGATAGAGAGGATTATAAAATGAAATGAGACAGCTCTCAGACACAGTCTCATTCTGAGATTCCTGGAGCTAGGATGGCCATTTCGGACTGAGGTCAAGGTAAGAGTCAGTGGCTGACTTTGCTTTTTGGATCTTCAGGTTGAATACCATTTTCTCTCTGAGTTTTTATTAATCATGCTTCAACTGTGTTCTTTAGTCTTTTTTGTGTTGCCTTTTTATCTCTACATCTTTCTTATATGTTGAATAAAAACCTTCTGTAATATAAAAGCTAAGTATATGGATTTTTCATTTTAAAACCTAATATAGAAAAGTTTACAATGAGATGAACAAAAATTATGGCTATTTCAATTTGTTTCTTATTTTCTGAGTTAGGATTAGATGAGAGCTTTTTCCATAGCTATGTTAAGATTGATTATTTAATAAAAGTAACTGTATTAAAAACAGTAAAGCTTTTTATCATGAAATGCAACTGTTATATTTTTATTTCCCTGCTTACTATCTTCATAGTACTTGTCATCTATTTCAAAGGAATTATTGCTGTAGCTATAAATGCATTGATGTTATTATCTGTTTAAAATTCAGGAAATAAATCCACTTAAGAAGAATAAACCTAGCCATACATTCTTTACTCAAATCCTCATATGTTTCATAAATGTACTGAAGAAAGACAATGCCCATAGAATATCCATAGGATACTCACTCATACCAATTCAGTTCTCTGTTAATAACCAGTCTTTTAAATATTTCTACATTTAGTTGACAAGGCTGAGTATATGTATTTATGGGATATAATGTGAATCTTTGATACATATGTACCATGTGGAATGGGGAAATTCTGTTAAGTAGCATATCCATTATCTTACATGATTACTTTTTCTTTGTACATTTAAAATCTATCAGTAATCCACAAAGAATTTTTCAGTATACTCCATACTATTGACTACAGTCACCTTATAATAGAGTATCAAAACCTAGTTCTCTTATCTAATAGAAGCTTTGTCCCCTCTCTCTTATGCTCCTCCCCCTCCAGTCTCTGGTACCAGCTTTCCCTTAAATGTTTCTGAGTTTGATGCTGTAGATTCTATACACACAGAAAAATGTCTTAGAATTTTGATGTGACTAACTTGGTTCAATTACCATATTTTCTTCCAGTTTCTTCATGTTGTTAAAAATGGCATTTTCCATTTTAAGATTGGATAGTATTCTGGTATTTTTTTAGTGAACATATTCATCATGATACATACTAAGTGTAGATACACACTTACATCTCAATCTCATATGAATTTATATCTCTGTCTGTCTATATCTATCTATCTATCTATCTATCTATCTATCTATCTATCATCTATCTATCTGCTTCTTCAGTGATATACCTTGACAAAAGGCAGCATTGTCAGGAAGGAAAGGGTTATCTGACCTATAGATCCACATAGAAGTCAAAATGAGCTTGCATCTCACATACGCTAAAGCAGTATTATCAAAGAGAAAAAAGTAAGTATTGTTTGCAATAGTGTTGGGAAAAAAGGAATATCATTGGTGGGATTATTTGTGAAATCAGATATTTTGGAAAATAGTGTGAAGATTCCTGATCCAAGCACAAAAGTATAATTGCCAAAGTATCTAATTAGCCCTCTTTGGAGGCATAACCAGAAAAGTTGAAATTAGTATGTTCAAGAGCCATTTGCCCCTTCCCCATGCCCATTGCAGCACTGTCCGTAACAATCAATAACTAACTCCAATCGAAGATGAATAAATTTGGAGATTGTAAAATGCATGAATTGTACATTGAAATGGTTGGCTTTTATTTTCAGCTTGATACAACCTAGAATCACCTGAGAAGGAACTCTCAATGATGAATCACATCACTCAGTTTGTCCTAGAAGACTGTCTCCAGAGGTTTGTGCCCTTATTGAGGTGGGAGGACCCACCATGAATGTGGCCAGCACCATTTCATGACCTTAGCCAGGAGCAAGATCAAAACAATGAAACCTAAAATCCTGGATGTTTTTAACATATAAATTAGGGACTGAGTATATTTGAATATTGTTCTTATAGAGGAATCGAGTAAGACTAAAAGTTTTGTACAGGAACTTCCTTCTTTTGTGGTGGCATTCAACATTCAAACTATAGCCCACAGTTGCCAACTGAAGCTGATTTAAATTGCTCTATATTTTAAAAAAGTAACATTTTAGTGCACACAAGTTGGTACCTCTATATTTTTGTTTGAGAATTTCATGCAGACAATGAGCTTTAAATTTTACCAGTAATTAAAAAAAGAAAGAATTCTTTTTATTAATTATCTATGGAGGAAATAGAGATACTAATATAAAATATTATCTTAAAATCTTAGATGGTCAAAATAGAGCAACAAAATCATTGTACAGAAAGGGGTACTTGGATTGCCCCGGGACCAGACCACATCAAACTCGGAGAAAGATAGAAGGGAGGCATGAGGTGAGAATCACAGTTGCACAGAATGTAGGTCACGGGTTCCTCCCAAGCTATTAGTGAGTTCCAGGAAAGATACAGTGTGAGTACCTGCCTTTTGTAGGTTCTGAATGGAGCTTGGCGCCTTTGATTTACTGTAGGATGCCTGTATGCTCAGCTTTAACAGAAGCACTTTCCACCCCTTCTCAGATCTTGGCATAGATACACAGAACATACAGAAGTAATGAGGAAACATGGAAAAGAATGAATTTCAGCAAAATAGTTACTACAAGCTCTTTATCCCCTTAATTATAAGATAAAATTATGGAAAATTTAAATATGAAATGTCTATGGTTTCAAAATTATTTAAATACATTTTAATAAAATCAAGTTTCAGTTCCAAATAATTCTTCATGTATATTTTTAGCAATGGAATTAAGGTGCTTAATTTTTACTTTCAAGCCAAATACTGCATGAGTAAGTGACCAAAATTCTTTTACAATTCTTAAACATTTTATCCAGCTAAACTTATATTTGAACAATTCTATATTCATTTTAAAAGTTAATGAATGCATTCCAATTTCTAGTGAGCCTATAAATAAATTTTCAATCAAGTTGAACTTTTTACATGGTCTCCAAACAAAAACAAAACCATGAATTTTGTTATGAGTAGAGGTTTTAGAGTAGCCTCAGCAGTTGGCTTAGACACCCTTACAAGGGAAGAAAAGCCACAACCACTAAAGACCTAAGAGATGAGTCCTGGTGGCCGCAAGGGTCCCTCTCACTTGTGCCATTCTGTGCCTCCTCCTACAGCTTCTCAGATGAGCAATGGCATTCCTTTGTCCCCTGAAGTAGCTGGCCAAAATGAAGTGGTCCACAACTGGCCACCAGCAAAGGCTAGTGTTTGCAGCTTACCTGAGTTATTTATTTGGGAAAAGCCATTGGTTTGGTGTAGGAGGTTCTATTAACGACAGAGCCAGTAAGACAACCCACTTGAGTTGCTCAGTCATCTGCAGGCTGCAGCACCTGGGGATCGGCTACATTAGAAATGCTAGATTGAGAATCTCTAAAATTATTATTTACAAAAATTGTTACTGTGATATTTACCCATAATATGCAAAACTAATTTTGCATCCCTTTTCCTACAAAACCTCTGACATTAAAGTAGTTATTTCATTGGAATGTACATAGACTTGTCTCTATGTACAATATGACAAACACAAAGAAGTTCTAAGTGTGAAATACAGTTCTGAAGACCACTTTGAAGACACATTTTAAAATGACTTTCTTTCTAAGTCTAGTTCTTTCCATGGGCATGGTGTCATTTAACTGCTCACTATAAAGCTGTGAGGAGGGATGACAGGAAGGGTAAAAATATGGTTCTGTCTTTAATCTCAGCCAATTCAATAAAAGCGAACAGAAATGAATAGAACACAGGAAGGCAACGTAGATGGAAATTCTTGGCCTAACTCCCCTGAAGCTCTCTGTTGTCCGGGGCCATCCATAGTCACAGGAATTAACCAGAGCTTAGGTAGTCCCTGACCTCATAGTCTCTGGAAGGCGCTGCAAAGACTCAGAATGACTTTACAAAACCATTGACTTTAGAGGAACATCTAAACTCCAAATGAGTATCTAATTCATAACAGGATATTAGAAATATCTAAGGGCAGTGCACTATTTTTTCCTAGAGCAAATACACATACTTTAGTGATAACGGCATAAATGGATTAGACCAATTTTCCTCACAGACAATATTGCAAAGTCAGTGTGTGGAAATATTAATTATGCAAAAAATGTCAGGAGCTTTTCTAATATAAACATTTGCACAGGGGAGAAAAAGTAAATATCATTCCAGTTAATATCATTTGGCATATATTCTTTTGTATTTTGGTTCTGAAATTGCCTTATTTGTGAAATGTAGAAATTCAAGGCTAAATAGTTTAAACAACGTGCATCTTCTTTAGTAATTAAGTTTATTGCTTTCAATACAATATGTAGATGGAAATTTCTGTCCCTCCTGGTCCAGCAGCCATTCATTCCCAAAGAAACACACAGAAGCTTATATTAATTACAAACTCTTTGCCCTGTTAGCTCAGCCTTATTGTTAAGTAGGTCTTATAACTTTAATTAAATTGTAATTGTTGTCTATGTTTAGCCATGTAGCTTGGAAACTTTTCTTAATGTAGTATTCTCATCTTGCTTCCTGAGTCTGGCTGGTGACAGATTCTCTGTCTTTTCTCTTCCCGGTTTCAACTCTTCCAATCAACCTATCCTTCCCAAGTTCTTTAAAACATAATGCTAACTCTGAAGAAAACACAAGGCATCTCCAAAGAGAAAGACCTCATGAGGCTACTGGGTGGAAAATCTCACCAGCATGCATTTTGGTAAGTTCCCTTTTGACTTGATTTCCAGGCAGCAGTAGACACACACAGCCTTGTGATTCTGGAATATCACCATAATCTACTTTCCTATAGAAATGTACATTTGAAGTTCTTGATTATCTTTTCTTGATTGCATAACTTGTTTCTTTATATGTCTGAAGGCAAAGTGTTATAATCAGTGTTTCCTCTTTGCCTTTTCCTAGAGTAGCTCCCACATGTAGTTATTGAACTTTCTATCTCCAGTGGGTTAGGGTGGTTGAGGAATTTATTGAGCAAATGTTATAGAAGAATAGCTTTCTGCTACTAGATACAGTCATACAATTGCATTTTAACTGCAAAACTTATTGTATATCTCTGTGTGCACCAGAAGTCTGTGGAAAAATAATTACTGGAGTCTTCATTATTGAAGGTTTTTATATTTGATTTCTTTTAAAAAGTGCTGTTTCTGAAACATTGGATTGACTTTGAAATATGACCTTCTATTATTCTTGTTCAGTTGGTGGTTTACTGCTTTCAGAAAATCAGTTTCCACATGTATACATTTTGAATGTAACATACTGAGTCTATAGAAGCATGGATGAGATTTGCAACTGTTTGATAGCAGACGAGGAATGTCCTTACAGAGAAGGGGCTACAGAATTACCGTAGTCCAGTTTTCCTACACAGTTAACTTTGAAAACAGCTTTTCATTATGGCTAGGCTTGATCTCTTTTTTTATTTTTCTTGAATTTTGAGAAAGGAGCAACATCTTGAAACTGAACTCTATTTCTCGAGTTCGTGCTATTTTCTGGATATAGGATGATAGTAATAAAAATGTATCAAGTAACATTTATTCTGTTTTCTCTATTTAAAGACTGTGTTAAGTTTTTCCAAGCATCAAACCTCACACCATCTTATAGGTTTCTTTTCTTCTTTTGTGAAGCTATTTGCATGGTCTGATACCACTGAATTTCCCAGTAACCCACTTTACTAATCATTGCTCCAGTGGGACACCCCTTGAGCTTACAAGAAATTACTTTTATGTAATCAAACACACTGAAAGCAACTTGAAGAGGAAAGGGCAATATTAAACTTCCAGGTCACAGTCTGTAATTGAGGGAGTTAGGGCAGGAGTTTAAGGTAGCAACCTACAGGCAGGAAGTGAAACAGAGATCATGAAGAAATGCTACTTACTAGATTGCTTCCAGACTCAAATTCCTATACCATGCAGGCCCACCCATCTACAAATGGTACTATCCACATTGAGCTGGGAACTCTTACTACAATTAGCAATCAGGAAAATACCTCACAAATTGACTAGTCATCACAACTTCAGCATTTGTCAAACCACAACCTTTCCCAACCCCATGATCTCACATTAATATTATAATATAAAGCAATACAACTTTAACAATCCTATCATCTTCAGAATTTCCTACGATTTAAAAGTTCAAGTCATCTTTTAGAAATACAAAATATCTGTTGGACTTGTGTGGCCCCAATTCTCGTTGTCTCTGCCCACAGCATACATAGCTGTTCTCACAGCACCAGGCCAGCTCCACTTCCAGTCCATCGATGGCGGTTGTTCCATGATTCTGGCACCTTCAATATGCTGAACACAGCAACTGAGGCCAAATCATCACCAGTTGCCTTTCTCTTCCTCTTTTGGAGGACCAACACAAGGTGCCAAGAATCAGATGCCCTCTATGACCCCTTTATGCCTTCAAAACCAGACCTGAGTTGGAGTCTCTTACACATCATTTGCCAAGTTAATATGTAGCCCTGTCCCCTTTAAACAACAGCTTCTATGTACTTACTCTGAGAAAATATTTTTTTTTCCAGGATATTTACCTTAATGATGCTAATTGTTTAATAATTACAACTGAATTTTAGCCCTGTTGACCACCATTGAATGACATAGAAAACAAAGGTTTCCTTCTTACAGATTCTCAATTCAAATATGTCACATGAACGAGACTTATATAGTCTACGAGCTACTCAATCTCTCTCTGAAATTTAGCACTTTTATCTTCCAAACTCCTATAATGACATCTCATCCAACTCTGGATATCTGATTTAAAGTTTTTGTCATATAAGTCTTCCACTTGTTTGGTTAGAGTTACTCTGAGATATTTTATCCTATTTGTGGCTATTGTCCCACATCAGACAGAGGTCTGATCTCCAAAATATACAAAGAACTCAAGAAATTGGTCATCAAAAGAACAAATAATCCAATAAAAAAAATGGAGTACAGACCTAAATAGAGAACTCTAAACAGAGGAATCTAAAATGGCTGAAAGACACTTAAGGAAAAGTTCAACATCCTTAGTCATCAGAGAAATGCAAATCAAAACAACTCTGAGATTCCATCTTACAACTGTAAGAACGGCCAAGATTAAAAACACTGATTACAACTTACGTTAGAGAGGTTGTGGGGTATACTTCTGCATTGCTGGTGGGAATGCAAGCTGGTACAACCCCTTTGAATGTCAGTGTGGCAATTTCTCAGAAAATTAGGAAGCAACCTTCCTCAAGACCCAGTAATACCACTTTTGGGTATATATCCAAAGGATGTTCAATCGTGCCACAAGGGCATGTGCTCAACGATGTTCATAGAAACATTGTTTCTCATTCCAGAACTAGGAAAAAACCTAAATGCTCCTCAACTGAAGAAAGGATAAAGAAAATGTGGTACACAGTGGAGTACTACACAGCAGAAAAAAATAATGACATCTTATATTTTGCAGGCAAATGGATAAAGCTGTAAAACATCATTTTGAGTGAGGTTACCCAGACTCAGAAAGACATTTATCACATGTACTAACTCATAAGTGTTTTTTAATCATAAAGCAAAGAAAACCAGCCCACAAATCACAATCTCAGAGAATCTAGACAACAATGAGGAACCTAAGAGAGACATTCATAGATCTAATCTATATGGGAAGTAGAAAAAGACAAGATCTCCTGAGTAAATTGGGAGTATGGGGAACTTGGGAGAGGGTTGAAGGAGAGGAGAGAGGCAGGGAAGGGAGCAGAGAAAAATGTAGACCTCAATAAAAATCAATAAAACTAAGAAAATTACCATTCATGTGGTAGACCAAACTGATTCATAGTTACATATTACTTGTGTGTACAAATTGCATGATCATTCTGATGTCATGAAATCTTCAATTTTGATATTTTTTTAAAAGAAAACAAAATTTGGGCTCGGGCTGGTTTATATTTAAAGTGGTCAATTTTAAATAGTTTTAAATAGGATCAGCTTATACTCTTTACATTTTTGGCAATAACATTAACATTATAAATATTAAAATTGATAACAAATGTGGTATACTTAAGGATGAGACATACTCTTCGTGGTATACATTGAATTCAGATACTGATACCTGGCTTGCACTACCTCAGAATATGGCCTTATTTATGCATAGGTCTATTATACATGTAACTAATTAAGAGTATGTCTAACTAGAATAGTAGAAGCCCCTAATTAAATACATAACTCTTATCCTTATATCTTTGGAAGACACACACACACACACACATAATCTTTATATATGCATAAAAAACATCACATTGAGGTAATGTGTCTATAAATCATGAAAGGCAAAAAATGGTCAGCAAGCCAGTGGACATTATGAAAGAAGCACAGACCTTCAAGACAGCCCTGTCAATCCCTGGACAAATGGACTTTCAGCTTCTTTGGTGGTAAAGTATTACATTTCTGTTTCCTAAAGCATTCAGTGAGCAGTGCACTTACTCCACAATCCTAAAAAAAATAAAGAAGACAGTATATTATGTTCAATTACAAGCATATTGCTTGACCAAAGAAAATCTTTTCTTTAGGGAACATCAATTTTCTTTCCAAGTCAAACACAGAAGTGTACATTAGTTTACACATCATTTTTCCTTGTATCATTGCACAAAGAATCTTGATATCAATTTGAATATTCCTTATAGGTTGATATTAGCTGAGAATCTTAGTCTATATAATTTTAATGGCAATATATAATGTTGTCTTATAGAAAAATAGCTATTGTTTCAATAATTTATTGTACTGGCTTTGAAATTCTATTTAAATAAGAAGTAAACATTAGTGGGACTAACCTGAATCTTGAGTGCCACATTGACACCTTCTGACAGCAAGGTTTTCAGTATCATTGAAATCTGATGCTATTAGAGCCTTTTAGCTTCATCAAACTGGAAGCTTCACCTTCTCAAAATGCAGTTGCCATGGAAACAGCAGTTCCAGGAGTTTGTTTTCAGAAGCTATAGAAAACCCCCATGCCAATATAATAACATAGGGAAGCATATTAACATGTGCAGTTCAGCTCTGGTTTTAAATGGGAGCAGAAAAAAGAGCACAATAATGCTTCCATTAAACCCACCAGGGGTCCGACTTAACCTTTGTGTCATACACGATTCTTTTATTTATACTCACCTTTGTTTCCGAAAGTGATTCGGAAAGCCTAAGCTCTGCATGTTGTTACCAGACACTTGGACAGATATAGGCAAAGCTTATGGATTTTTTATATTCACACTGTCTGTAAAGGTGTCTTCATTAAGACCAAATCTTAGGAGATTTTTCGTTGAAGACTGTAGTTATATTATTTCTTTATCTTTATTTCAGGGTTGCCTATGATGATAAAGCCAGGTACCATTTTTTGAGCTCTTTTAATTTTTTCATCTGACTAGTTTTTTTAATTATAAAAATAAAAGTAAGTTTCAATACTGCATCTTTTAGGCCCATCGCTGTTGCTGCATCTCTGGTCACACAAATCACAAGGTTTGAATGAGCACTGGGGAACTGCCATGGTTTTGGAAGTGCAACCTTAGAGAACTGAATTTTGTATAATCCTCATTGTGACCTGGAGGAGCTAGTGAGAGAGTTAATCACAAGGGCTCAAGTCTGACCTCTAGAAACCATGTTAGGAAAATTCATGCACAGTTGTTAGCACTTATTATCCTAGCACTGAGAAGTAGGAACAAGCAGATGCCCAGAACTTGCTGCCTTTTCATCCTAGCCAGCTTGACTATCTCAAACAGCAAATGAAGATGGTGCCTAAAGACAGACACCCAGGGTTGTTGTCTGGCTTCAGTAAGGGAATGTACACAGGTATGACAACCTTCCTCCAACATGCACAAATGCACCTGCATGCATAAGCACGTACACTCATGAATCTAAAAGACATGTGGTGATGATGAGAATGAAAATATGCTGTAACCATGGCTACTACTATTAAGTGATATATGTTTTAAAAAATGGGTCTGTAGTTCAAATAGGTACTTTATGTGGTTCAATCACTGACTGAGAGGTATGCTCCAAATAGATCCATTAAACAGAAAATGTTTAGTAATGTATACAATAGGAATGGATTTTATGGGGACTTTTCCATAGGGCCATCTCCAACAGAGGGACCCTTAGTGTAGCAAGAATTAGTGGAACAAAGCAAATCAGGGCTCAGACCAAGGCTCTGACATTTATTCTATCATTCTACATAAGCCATATTAATTTAATCTTAGTAGACATTCTTTTCTTTATTAGATGGGCATTCCTCACCATCTAAATTCCAAAAGATGCTAAACCTTGTTGTCATAAAGAGTCCTGGGAAAACTATATACAATAAATAAAGCAAGTTATTTAATTTCTGTTGACCTTTGCTCTCTCTAACTAGGAAACCTCACCACTTGTAATAGATGCTCAGTAAGCAGCTGCTAATAATTGACTACTGAAATCTTTAATTTATACTTCTCTTGAAAGGTGCTAACAAATCTCCCACACAATGTTTTGAAGGTTCGTGAGAATGCATAATAAGTATATTGCTAATTTCCACTGTATAGATCTATCTATTTTTCAGTGACACAGTGGGTTACTTAGGGTCAGCTACCCTCACTTATATGTGCATCTCCAAGTCGAAGCATGGAATCTTTCCCATAAGAGGAATCTAATATTTGTTGAATGACTGCCTAAGGAAAGGTGGTGAAACCAAACCCTATTTTCTCCCCAGCACTGTGATTGATGCAGGTATCAGCACAGAAGCCAACTTTGCTCAGAGGTTCTGGTCATGTTTTTTTTTATTATTATTATGACCAGAAATAATGAGAAAACACTTCATATTCTCCTTTTATTATAAAAGTTTACAGATAAAGGTTTAGTGCTACCTGCAGCTGTGGTTTAGAAATCAAGTGTACACCAAGCCCTTAGTAAATGTGAGAGAAAGAAGGAATAGCAACAGGATGTTATAAATGCAGAGAATATATTATACCTACATCCACTCATCCATGGAGCTACTCATTACCAGTAATGGGTTGGTTTTATGAGTGTGATGGGCTGGGAAAATGATAATGCAATTCTCTCTGGGACAGTGAATATATTTAACTGAAACTTTTTTTGCAAGACTTGGTTTAAAACGAAAAAGTAAACACATGACCTCTTGCTTTCATCGCAGCTCAGGAAAGATTATACAGAGCTATTTTAGTTCAGAACACTGAGAATCTCCACCCCAGGATTCTCCTGGATTCATGAACACTTGAAACTAATTCTACATGAAGAATAAAATGGAAGCTCAGACACTTTGCTTCCAGAGTCTTGGTACCAACTTCATATTTTCTGAGAAGACCATCAGTCATATTTGCAAAAAGTTTGGAATTGAGATGTAGAAGAAAGAATGCTACCCACTGACCACACAAAGACTGAATTGTTCTAGTTAATCTTGCTTATTACAAGATAAGCTGGGTCATAATGGCACACACTGCACATTCTTGCTTCTTTGTTTGCAGCGATGGAGCCATTTTCCCAATTTTTGCATGCTAGATAAAAGTAGAACTTTTTTGCTTGTAAGCGAAAGGCACAGTTTTAAAAAGAAGAAAGACTGTGTTAGATTATTAGCACATTACAGCTGTGGTTTGAGATTTTATTATTTTGTGGTATTTCTCAAGCTCTGAGATCCATACCTTGAATTTAAAGGAGCTTAATATAAATGGCTTACTGAAATTCAGACACAATATCACCTCATTATAGTAAAAGTCATTACAGAAAGAAGGCATGCCTGGCAAGTGGCAAGGTCAGAGAAAACCTACTTCTGATGCTGCACTTATTCCTATTCTGATGCAGCACTTATTCCTAACTGTTGCTTATCTTTTCCTCAGGGAGGAATGCTTGTAATTGCGAGGAGGTGTCAGAATCCAGTTCCCAGGAACTGAGCGCTGAGTTACTTGAGCTATTGTAACCTCTGGCTCTCTTGGATGCTTGGAAAAAAGAGGGTTGCATCTTATGCCTCTTGGCATTTGCTTTCTTGGAGAGATAAATATGTAATTTCTGCAAAACTGAAAAACAAAATGAAGCAAAACATTTTTTCCTAATGGACAAATGCTCAAGTTGAAAAGAAAGAGTTTGGATTGAGAAATGTTTGCTGACTTTTGTTTTTTTTTTTTTTAACTATTTTCTACAAAAGTCACCAGAATAGCAGAACAGAACCATGAGAGTGTATTTATTTCTGCTACCCCAGTCTTCCATTGTGCTCAGCAGAATCTAGAGTTTATATGTCTACTCTTTCCCTTTAACTAATTAGCACATAGGCTGTGCTGCCCAAACAGGTCTTGAATTCCTAGCAATGTGACCAATCTTTCTTTTTTTTTTTTTAAGTAGAAATTTCTTGAGCCCTGTTAGATGCTCCTCTATCAGCCATGAAATTCACATTTTGAGCTTAATCTGGTGAGCATGTCTCAGATTACAAATGTCTCTTTGAGGGAAGAAGTTAAAGCATACAGCATACTTCAGAATAATGCTTGTTAGTCAAGCAACACAGATGGTTGCTCTCCAGGCTACTCAACAGATCAAATGGAATTGAAATGTTCTGTAACATTTCCAAATCAGAAGGGCCAAAACCACGTGGCCCTTTAGAAAAAATGAAAATATTTTCTTCATAAGCAAGTGGACAAATCCAAGGTTTTCTCTTGAGCTGTATTTAATCCTCCACCGAAAAAGCATGGAGAAGGCCTATTTTGTACACAAACATTACTTTCCAATGTCTTTGTATTCCCTATTAGCTAGAATATCTCTTGGAAGAAAAGATATGGTGTGTCAAGACAAGTAACGAAAGGGTTGGAAGGGGAAAAGAAGCTAGAAGCCATCTACACAACTACATGTAATCTTGGTCTCATACAGTTCCAAACAATGGATAAGTGAACAGAATATGTCCACTTGTTATGCAACAAGACCTTCCTATTAATAGCTAGGCATTGTCACAGCAACTGGAGTGCAATGCTAGGAAAGAACAGTCGCAGCTCTTGTGGAGATTGTTATATCTGTAAGTATACAAATAGGCACATTTATATGTACAGGCACCAACCTGAGCACAGATCTAGACTTCAGGGATGTGGGAGAAGCACAGAGTGAAAGCACCAAAATTCTGTAAGAGGAAAAGTATTGTTCTCAAATGAGCCAAGAGTTGTTGATATATCTAGGTATATGGTAAAAACTTGTGCATAGCATGTGTACTGAAGGAAACAAGTGGAATTTTAAGGATATGTAGGGCTGGAATGAGAAGTCACAGATTGGAGAACTGCCAATATGCAGTCAGATTTTTACATGGAGTTTATATAGTTCTTGGATACACAAGAAAATTGCCACAGATTAAACAAGACATCAGTTATAGAGGTATTAAAATTCTGAATATAAAAAAAGCCATCTGAAGTACTTTTATGAGTTCTAGTAATGTCTATAATCTTGGAATAGTAGTACAAAAAGGCACAAAGTTCACTCTTTAAAACATTGATGGAAATGGGTTATACTGAAGGTAACATGTATGTCCATCAGATGACGTGACAAGAACACAAAGGGAGTTAATGTAACAGGTAAGGTGTTTATTGGCAAAAACCTGATTTCCAAATTTGTTAGGTACACAACTATGTAATATATAAATAAAATTCAAAAATTAATAAGAAAATGAAATATAGCTAAAGGAGAAAATGTGCAAACAGTCTCAGTAGTCCCTTCACAAAAGAGAATATCCACATAGCCAAAATTAATCATGAAAAAGGAGCATGCTTTGTCCTGCTAGTCATCAAAGAAAGACAAATCCAAATCACACTGTCATACCAACACACGCCCACGAGGCTGCCTAAAATAAAACAAAACAGAAAATCCCACATGTTGACAGGGTGTAAAACCTGAAAGTCATACTGTGCTGGGAAGTTCTACAGAAATATAGCACACTAGAGAGCTTAGTCTACCAACGCTAATATGGGCATCAGCTACAACACTTCTTCTATGTGGGTAGCTAATTAGAAATGTGTGAGTGTATTCAGTGGAAGAAATATAATCTTTCTAAACCATTATTTGAAGTATATCTATCAATTTTCCAAAAATCTATTAAAATAAATAATTATTTTATACACCCAAGTGGATGTTGAAATCAGAAATTATGCTGTACTTTATAACTATATAAACTTCACAAGTCTAATCCTGAATAGAAACAAAAACAAAAAATGTAGTGTGTTATTTCATAAATTTAAGTTTCAAAACTTAGTAAAGCCACCTAGGCCATTAGAAATCACAGCATGTTTCCTTTGGAGAAGAAAAGAGCAGTGTGCTGTGGAAATCAAGCAGGCTGTGTAACTCTATTAATATTCTCTTATATTAATGTGGTTGTTCATGATGGTTATGGTCAATTTGTAAAAATTCATTAACCATGCTTATATTCATGTTTCTTTCTGTATATTTTATTTCAATGGAAAGTTTAAAGAAAGTAAAACTGTTTTCCCATGTGTTAAAAGCCGAGAACATTTGGATTGCATGTTTAAAGGCTGGAACTATATACAGAAAATAATAAATTATTAATAATAACTTTGGAATTATGACGCTGTATCTTTTCTATTTGTGTATATCAAGCAAAAAATAGCTTTGAAAAGGGAAATTGTTTTAAGCTGCAACTGCTTTTGGTAATGTTAAGTTACATCTACCTATCTATCATCTTTTGATGAAGGGGTAATTATTAAGAGATTTAGGAAGACCAAAATCCTGATATTTTCCAGGTTTACTCAGTTTCTTTATCACCCAAAGGTATATTTCACCAAGCAAACAATGAATAAAAGAAGATAAAAAATGAATATAATTTAACTGTTTTGCTTTACCATTGGTGATGACATACTTGTAATAGAATTTAAGTAGAGCTGCCCGATGGCATGATTTAAAAATTAAAGCTGTTACTTACATACAATAACAAAACCCAATGTGTGCTAGATGTCTGAGATGATTATTTTATATGTCTGCAAATGTATGAAGTCATCAACCCATTCCAGACACACTCATCTCATATATGTGCACACGTGCTCATGCACAAACATGCACATCTGTGCACTTCTTAACATGATAGCATCTTAAACTGTCCTTAAAAATCTCCTCTCCCCAGTTTTGTTATGCTAAGTCCATTCACCTTCTGTTCAGTTCTTGTTTTCATAATCCAGTGTAATCTTTCAGAGTAGTTTATTCTCTTCTCTCAGTCATTTCCATGAGTAACCTTAAATAAGTATTTGTTCATGATTTATTAAAATGTACCCAGTGTCAAATCAACTGTCTCAAATTGGAGCAAATGTTATTGTTAAAAAGAACAGGAATAATGTACATTATGATATTTTATGTAAAGCAGTAATAACAATTACAGTCATTATTTTGCAAACAGAAAAAATAAAAACCAGACAGTAATGCATCCGTGAGAGATCACATAGCTGCATTTAAACTTTTGGCTCATCATGCAGAACTGGAAGTAGGGAAAGTGGTTTCAGCCAATAGAAATTAGTGTTATGTAATCCTGAGTAACAGCTGTCCTAATTTACTTACTAAGATGCATTTTTAATTATTAAAATTCTAAGAAAATAAAAATGTAGCACCAATTAAAATTCCAGAACAACCAATCATGTGCCTTAAATGTGGGAAGCAGTGTCTATCAATTAAATGCACATTTTTATTGTTTATTTTTTATTTTTTTAATATTTATTTATTTATTATGTATACAATATTCTGTCTGTGTATATGCCTGCAGGCCAGAAGAGGGCACCAGACCTCATTACAGATGGTTGTGAGCCACCTTGTGGTTGCTGGGAATTGAACTCAGGACCTTTGGAAGAGCAGGCAATGCTCTTAACCTCTGAGCCATCTCTCCAGCCCCCATTTTTATTGTTTATATTTTGAGATTTTATTTAATGAATGCAAGATTGACATTTACTTACTTATTGATTTAAAATATCAACTCCAGTTCCCACTTCCTCTCCTGCCCCTACCTACCTTCTAGTCCATTACTATGGACTCCTTAAAAAGGACTTCTGTTTGGAGTCAACAAAGCCTGGTACATTAGATTAAAGCAGGATCAAGCCTCTCTTCCCCACATCAAGGCTGAGCAAAGCATCTCGCCATATGGAATGGGCTTCATAAAGTCAGTTTATGAACCAGGGATAGATCCTGGTCCCACTGCCAAGAGTCCTACAACCAGACCAGGCTACAAAACTATCATCCACGTGTAGAGGGCCTGGTTTGGTCCCAGGCAGGCTCTAAGCTGTTGGTCCAGAGTCAGTGAGTTCCTACAAGTTCAGGTCAGTTTTGTGAGTTTCACCTTCATGATCTTGACTCCTCCTTGTACATATAATCATTCCTCCCTGTCTTTGACTGGACTCCTGGTACTTAGATGTGGATCTCTGCATCTGCTTCCATCAGTTACTGGACAAAGGTTCTATAATGAGAGTTAGGAGAATCACCATTTTGATTACAAGCAAAAGCTTCTCTGGATCTGTGGATCATAGTATGATTATTCTGATATCCTTTGTTTTACATATATCATCCATGTATGAATGAATACATACCAAGTTTGTCTTTCTGAGTCTGGATAACCTCACTCAGAATTATTTTTTGTGATGTAATTGGTTTTTTTGCTTGATGTTTTTTTTTATTTTTTGCTTTTTTACACCTGAGCAGTACTCCATTATGTAAATGTACCACATTTTCTTTATCCATCTTTAGTTGAGGGGTATCTAAGTTTTTTTAGGTTCTACCTATTAAAAATATGCTGCTATATGAAAAACTTTAAAATATGAATATAGTTGAGCAAGTGTCCTTGTGGTATGCATGGACATGCTTTGAGTTATATGCCCAAGAGTAGTAAGCTCTACATTACAGTCCTCCAAGAAAGTACTGTGATGTAATCTCACTTCAGTCCATTCTATTCTGTCTTAGATGTGAGTCATTTTCTGTCCAGACTGCCTACCCTCCTATTACACTTAGGAGTCATCAGTGGCCAACTGATCATGTTACATGCTCCAATAACCCTTACATTTGAGTAGGAGCCCTATTTACTTGATTGTCTTCCCAAAGCACAGGGGGAAAGATTCTAACAATTTCAATATACCAAAATGATGTGGGATTCCCCTCTGTATATCATTGGTTAATAAGGAAATTGCCTTGGACTTATCAAAGGGCAGAATAGAGTAAGGCAGGAATTCCAAGCAGAGATAGAGGAGAAAGTAGGAAGGGTCATTGAAAAGCAATGTAGCTGCCAGAGGAGCACATTACCAGTAATCCAAGTGCCTCATGGTAAAATATAAAATAGTAGAAATTGGTTAATTTGAGATATAAGAGCTAGCTAACAATATGCTTAAGTGACTGGCTACCCAGAGTTGAGGATGGCTCTTACCCTGCAGTCCCAGAGCTGGAGGTGAACTTCCTCTACTATATTGAAAGCCTGAGTGAGGCGGAAGCAGCATTCAGGGTCACTGCAACTAAACTTTATACCATTTTAAAAGTGCTCCTGGTCAGAAAATTATTACTGATATGCAATAAAGACAAACTTAGATGGGAAAGACCTCTAAATTGGCCACAGTGTTGCATAAATATATGTAGACTTGGGAGATAGAAGGAAAAGAATATGGACAGTTATAAAAGAAAGTAATGGTTTTAAAAAATAAAACAAAGACTTTAAAGAATCAGACTACAGACCATCATAGATTTAAAAAGTAAATAAAAATAAGCCATACAAAGATGGAATATACACAGAGAGTTTGGATTATGTATATTATTTTTAGTTTCTTTGACTTTTTTGACTGTGAATGAGCTAAGTACAGGGAGACATTTCATTGTATGGGCTGCTAAGGCAAACTAACATACATATTTTAAAGGTATCTTGACTTAAAAATTTGGGTCTAAGTATATGTTGCTTTGGAAAAGAGGTTCTGCTTTTGTTTACAAAGAGGATAAAAACCAAACTGGATTCCTTCCAGACTAATGTGATTTGATGGACCAAGACCCTCTGAAAAGTCTCCACAAACCCTAAAATTACTTCCCCCAACAAAAACCAGGAAACAGTTTGCAGAGAACTATGTCCAAATTCCCTAAATGATTGTTTATAAATGTTTGTTTATATTTTAAGGGGAATATGATATAGAGATGAATATTTTGTATTTGTATGCATTTTGGTATATTGATACAAATTTAAAGTCAATTTTGTTATATGTGTATCTCTGCTCTTGATTAAGGTATTGTGTTTGTGCAGTTAATTTAAAAATGTAATGTATAATTAAGAATTAGAGATTAATAGATAATCATCTATAATCAGGCTTGTAGTCATTTTAGTTAGGTTTTCTAGATATATAGAGATATAGTTCAGTTAGATAGGTATTCTTCAAACTTTTCAGAGACCTTGAGAATATGGCATTTAAAATCTTTTAAGAACTTAAGACTTTTCATGACAGTAAGACACATCTGCTCCTAGCAGCACCAATCACTTCAAGAGGATGATGGTCATTGAAGAGGCTCCTTATGGAGTTTTTTAGACTTTTGGGCAAGAAACTGCTCTTACCTGGACTGCTTGATGTTATGCTGTATGAACTGAATATGCAGGACCCACAAAAAAGTGACTTATGAACTTTCCTAGAGGTGAGACATTTCTTCAGGGTTTCTGCTTCATGAAAGGGTCTGCCAGACATTCTGCCAAACACAGAAGAAGGTGATTGATAAACTTCCAATATAGGCAGAACTGTCTGCCAGATGCTATGGGCCTGTAACAGGCTGAAGATGGATGCCCATTGTTACCAAAGGACTTTGGGTGACTATCCAGGCAGCAAGATGTCTCTGTTAATTCTAGTTTTGGAAGTTGTTTACAATGCACTTTCTGTTTACTTAGGTAATATATCCTTCTGCAGCATTGATGGGGTTGAATAATAGATAGTTATAGTGTTCCTTAGTTATGATAAAAGATAAAGTAGATATAAATATTGTGTGTAATTCTTGCTTGATAACTGTTTTGTTGTATATAATCTTGCTGTGTTAATTCTTTTTTAAAAAAAGAAACCTTCCTGTTTACATAGACAAAAAAGGAGAAGTGATGTAGGATTCCCCTCTGTATGCTGGAAATACCATTGGTTAATAAAGAACCTGCTTTGGGCCTAATGCAGTGCAGAATAGGGCAAGGTGAGAATTACAAGAAGATGGAGGAGGAGAGAGTAGATAGAGTCAAAGAGGCACCATGAAACTGCTGAAGGAGATAGATGCAGAATGAAAGCTCACCCATAAATCACAACCACATGGCAGTACACAGATTAATAGAAATGTGTTCATTTAAGCTATAAGAGCTAGCTAATAAGAAGCATGAACTAATAGGCCAAGCAATGTTGTAACAATATGCCAGTATCATTTGAAGATGTATTCTTTTTTCCACTGTACGGTTTTGGCTCCCTTGTCATAAATCAGGTACTTAAAGCTCTGTGGGTTAATGTCAGGGTCTTCAACTAAATTCCATTGGTTCATGTGTCTGTTTTTATGCCAGTCCCAAGTTGTTTTAATGACTATAGCTCTATAGAAGAGCTAGAAGTCAAGGATGGTAATGCCTCCAGAAATTCCTTCACTGTACAGCATTGTTATGGATATACTATGTTTTTTTGTTTTGCCACATGAAGTTGAATATTGTTCTTTTGATGTCTATCAAGAATTGTGTTGGGATTTTGATGGGGATTGCATTGAATCTGTAGATTTCTTTTGGTAAGATTGCCACTTTTAATATGTTAATCTTACCTATCCAAAATCACGAGAGGTTTTTTTTTTAATTTTTTGATATATTCTTCAATTTCTTTCTTCAAAGACTTAAAGTTCTTGTTTGATTAGAGTTACCAAAAATATTTTATATTATTTGTAGCTATTGTAAAGGGTAATGTTTTTCTTATTTGTCAGCTTGCTTATCATTTGTATCTAAGAGGACTACTGATATTTTTTAGTTAATTTTGTGTCACATACATTACCGACAGTGTTTATTGGCTCTAGGAGTTCATGGTAGAATTCCTGGAGTCATGTATGTATACTACTTTATCATCTGCAAATAACAGAAGTTTGACTTCTTCCTTTCTATCTAATTTGCAACCCGTGATTTCCATCTATTTTATTATTCTAATTAGAACTTCTAGTATTCTCTTGGATAGGTATTGGTAAACCAATAATTGTTTATCTAGTTTAAATGTTTAATTGAAACACTTAAAACATTGATTTCTAGATTGGTTTATGTAATTGTTCATTTTTCAAAAATGTTATTGTTGGTGTAAAACAAAACAAGTGGATTAAAAATTGATTTTATATCCTCTTGATTTGCTACATGAATTTATTTATAAGATAGAGGAGGGTTTTATTTATGTATTTATTTTGATAGATTGTTCTCAGGTTATTTTTTAATGCTTCCTTTCAAATTTCTATTTTCTTCTCTTTTTATTAGCTAGAACTATCTGTCTGATGTTGATAGAATGGTGAGGATGTATGAATTTTTACTGATCCTGACTTTATGGGCAACATACTATGTTCATTATTATTAAGTATTAAGTAAGCCATAAGTTTCATTAAAAGAAATTTTATTAAATTAAGGATATTCCTCTATATCCCTAGTCTCCTGAGTTTGTTGGAAATTACACATCTGAAATAAATAATAGTTTATTATATTTATTTCTATTTTAGTGTATATGTCTCTGTGCAAACACACTATGTGTATGCAGATACTCACAGGGACCAGAAGAGGGCATTGGATTTATTGGGAGCTGGAGTTATTGGTGGTTATTAGTGACCCAGGGAGGAGACTGGGAACCAGCTCTGGTCTTCTGGAGGAGCAGAGCTCATTCTTAAAGCATGAGCTATCTCCCCAACTCCTATTGCATATTTGTTTGTTTGTTTTAACAGAATATACCAAGCCATTCTTCAAGATTCTTTTTTCTTTTTCTGAGAGAAATACAGATTTAAGTTTTCTTGTAATATCCTTTTTTCTGGTAGGTTTTTGGATTACGCTTACCTTAAAGAATTGTGAAATGTTCTCTCTCCTTTTCTTTCTGGAAGATTATATGACTAGTGAACACCTCTTCATTCTTTTCTTTTGCTATAATATACCAGTGAAATGGAGAGTCTCATTTCCTTTGTGAATGTAAGGCTAGAAAAATGTATTGCTTCCATTGGGAGAATGTGTCCTCCCTTTCTCTTAATATAATGATCCATGTTTATCTCAGAAGTTCTAGGTCATTCTTAGTATTCTTTTTTGTCCTTTTAATATTCATGAAATAAATAACAGTAAACCCATCCTTATTTCTGATGCTGTGTAGTTTTTTCTCCTCTCTCTTCCCCTCCCCTCTTTCTCCTCCCCCTCCTCCTTCTTCACTTCTTCTTTCACAGTTCACTGAAAAAGTGAACTCATTTGACTGTCTATCTTGAACAATAGCCTTTGTGTTGATTTGATACCCTATATCTTTTTCATGGTTTCAGTTGAATTGAAATTTATCTTGTTTTCATTCCCCTTGACTCAGAATTGTTTTTCTCTAATACTTTTGAGTGAGTGTTTAAATTTTAATTTTAAGACTATCATGCCTTTCTAATACATGCTTCTACTGCTGTTAATTAATTTTGGACATTGTTTTTGTACATTTCCTAGATTTTACAAATTGCACTTTTATTGAAATAACTTTGTCTTTATTTTTAGAAGTCTCCTTTATCAAAAAGTTATTAAGGAGTCTTTTTAAAACTCTAAATATTAAAGAAATGTCCCACTGTTTTTATAGTATCATTTCCAGTTTATTTTTACATGGTCTCTAAATACTTCTACTATATTAAATCCTTGAAATTTATCTATTGCTAAATTTAGGTTTAATTTAACTCATCATTATCCACTAACCACATGGGAATAAAGATCCAATTTTCTGCATTTTGGAAGTAATTGAGACAAATTTTTAAATACTCTGACCATAAAATCTAAATGATGAGTCCATGAGCCTGACACAAGAACATTTAGAAATGGGTTCTAGTAGGTAGATAGATGATAAAAGTGCTGCCTTCAGTATGAGATTTGTGTTTTTGAAAAAAGAATAGAGACCTAGCTAGGCTTTGCTTTATAGTGTAAGGACTTAATGGGAATATTAGCATCTACAAACCAGGAAGTGAAACCTCACCAGATATCAGATCCGAAAGAACCATAGTGTTTTTATTTACCAACTCCAGAATGGAAAGAAACAATTATTTACTTTTAAACTTTATAATCTATGATGATTTTTATAGTTGCTAAAACTGAATAAAAATCATTCAGAATTTATTCCTTGTGTTTATTCATATGAGTTATATTTCTATGTAATTATAAAATTGTTTATGAGTGGTATATTTTGTTGAGTGTTATAATGTTGAGATGAAATGATCCTCCTCTATAGTATTGTGTGAATAGTTTATGTGAATGGAATTATGTATAAATGCCAATGAGGGGAAAGTGATCAATAGCATCAATCAGGTCTTTATAAGCTCATATTTATAGGTATAGAACTGTCCTATTACTTACCAATTATCCACAGAAGCTGCTGAAACCTCTTCTTGCATTAATGAATTTGAATGTCTCTATTTCATTACTATTAATTTTATTATGGATTTTGAGATAATGTTAGTGATATATTTTGTATTTAAACTCTGTTTTAGTTTACGAATTAACTATCTTCATTATTAATAACTTTTTATTTTAAATTGTGCTTCTTGTAGTTTTATATTTAGTCAATTCTCTTTGGAATAATGACAATATAATATGTATTTAACCACCTCTTTTCTTTTATCAAAGGCTTTGTTTTATTTAGTGTAAGTTTATAACAGATAATGCATGGCTGGGGCTCTTATTTTGGCTTCTACTCTGAAAATGTATTTAAACTGATATATTTAAGCCATAATTGAAATCATTGTTGAGATATTTGGCTCATACTTACTATTTTAGCAATTGTTTCTATTTCATTTGTTCTTTGTTACTTTGTTCTGTCTTCCTGTATATTCTTGGGCATTCCGAATTTTAATTTTCTTAATTTTTTTTCTGGAGGTCTGTCTCTTGGTGCTATATTTAATTGCTATAAAAGAAGACATGTAATATATAAAAACCCATTGGTACAAGTAAAACATTGTGGTAAGTGTTCTTAGATCTGAACTGAGTGAGCCTTTAGTATCAGAACATCCTTTTGTGGTTAAAAATAAATGTCATTATTTAAAATAAAATTTCTATTCTAAGAATTTTAGCATTATGGTTAATGCCAAATAGCATATTATAAATTCACAAATTTTGCTGTATTTTTCTTCCTGGGATGAAAGAATGCATAGACCCCTGATTATTTTTAACTTCTCTCTGTGGAAACGTTTCAAAGAATGTCTGGTTGCTGATGTAGCGGAGAGACATTCATGATTTAGTTCTCTTCCAGCTTGTTCTGCATTTGTCAAGTAGTTGTACATGTTTGACATCTATTCATTTCCCGTCAGAAAAAGGGGATGAAACTACACTTCCTAAGAGAACTAACCCTCATGACTCCTTCCTCTCTATGATTCTCAAAGATTGAATTCATTTCAAAATCTTGAGATATATTAACTGATCTTTATATATGATCACATGCACACAATAATCCAGATGCCTACTTTTCTGAAAATAATAGAAAATTGATGAATCATATTCATTTTCACTTACCTTTAATTATTTTACTTTGAAATTTTATACAGTGGTTTATGGTTCAAATTACTCAACAAACACATGTTTTGTATCTTATCATTCTTCCCAAAAGCCATTAAAATTATATCATAAAAATTTCATAATGGCATGTATTTACACTTTTGGAAATAACAGAAGCTAGCATTTCTGCAAGCTTCTTTTCATATTTCTAGAAGAGCTACAATTGATGGTGTCCATGACACAGATGGGGTGACTGATACGTCAAAATGGACCTGAAGCTCTATTACTGATAGAAAGTGAGAACAGTATGTGGCATGGAAAAGCAAGAGAAATGGAGGGTGTGGATATAGAGTGACTAACTGCTCTCTTGTTCCTCTTCTGTCAAGATAGGATTGCCCTCCCTGAAGATTGCAGTTGAACAGCTTTGGGGAACACATTGTTTGCCTGCAACTCACCTTAAGGTTAAGGCGTGCTATCATGCAAAACCCTTCATCTGTACTCTACATGTCTATAATCAAAGTGCATGGAAAAAGTAAGTTACAGAGCAAAAGAGATGGTCACAGCAGATGAAAGATATTAACAAATAGTAGAAATATAAAAGGTGATGGAAAGATAAACATTTTCAAGAGCTGAATATACTCAGCCTCACAGTGAAGGCAACAGGAAGGATACCAGTGCATTCCTTGAGGCATGGGATGATATGGAATCATCAGGGGAAAGGGAGACATAACCAAAAAATAAAAGGATTTATTGGAGACTTTGACAAAAACATAGCAACTAGATGTCCAATTTTCTTCCTCATCTCAGGAAGTTGGGTGACTTGGGCCAACAATGCATTAGGCAGAGTGGGCACAGAGATGATGATATCTAATAGTTTTAAGAACAATCAAAGTATTTTAATTTATTTCAGAGTTAGATATAAAAATTAGTTTAGGTTGCATGGAGTTTCTGAAAATACAATCATAAAACACATTAATTTTTATGAAAAAAGGAATGCTCTAATTTTAATTTTTTTTAATATTCACAATTGTTCAAAAGCCCCTCTGGGAGTATCAGACAGCAAAACTCTGAGAGAGCAGGAGAAATTACTTGATTCTGGAGAGTCTGGGATAGAGAACGTTAAGCACTCAGGCCCTTCAGTCTCAGAGGCAGATTCACAATGCTCATAAGAGAAGAAAATAAATGAAATCTCTGTATGCTGAGTGCTGCGGGAGCTCCTTCCACTCCTTCAGCCAATAGCCTCTGAGATACCAGCCCACTGTAGCATGGTCTCTTTCTCTTTCGAAAGCAGTGGCAGCCCTCCCCTCACTCGCTTCCTCCAGGGAATAGACTCCTTTACTGGCTGTAGGATGGTGTTCTGTAAGTTTTTCCCCTCAAATAAATAACCCTTTGAATCCAAACTGGTGTGGGATTGCTTTGTACATTATCTGGTGCCCATGTAGATAATTGCATCCACAGAAGGCCTGAGAAAGCATGGGAAAGAATAGAGGAAAGCATGTTTTCTTGGTAACAGCAATTTCTACGGTCTGCTCTGCTTACTAGAGGGAAGCAAGAGCTCTCATCTAAGAGAGACTTCCTCACTCAGCTTTAGCTGCAAAACTTTGCAGTTCTTTTAAGAGTTCCTGCCACGAAACACTTAAACAATGCTGATGAAAAGCTGAACATGCTTTTTTGGTTTTCAGCTGTAGCAGGAAAAAAGCTGCACCACTTTAAAATGCTGGCTTCCTAGGCCATCCTGCCAGTGCAAACTCTGACTCTTTGAGGCAGGAGGTCAGCTAGAGAGCATTTTAGTGTTGCTGCTTGCTTGCTGGCAAGGACCTTGAAATGCCATAGTGTTGCGGCAATAAACATGGCTCAGGCCGGTACCTCTGCCAAATGAGGCTGGAATTTCATAAAGCTAAAGAAAGGGCTGGATATAGCTGTCAAAGCCACGACTTTAATCCTACCCATATTGCTTGGTAAATTAAAGACTCATGTGGTCAGAAAGAGAGATATACAGTAAAGAGAGATTCAAAGACAAAAACAACCTCTAAGTGGTTTACACTGTGTTAAAAATATATGCAGGCTAAAGGTTAAAGTCCTTAAAAAAAACAAAGAGAGTAGTTGGGTGTGGTGGTACACACCTTTAATCCCAATGCCTGGGAGGCAGGGACAGACAGATCTCTGTGAATTCAAGGTGTGGTGGCACACACCTTTAATCCAAGAACTAGGGAGGCAGAGATGGGTGACTCACTGTGAGTTCAAGGACAGCCTTGTCTACAGAGTTATTCCAGGACAAAGATGTACAGAGAACCTGTCTCAAAAAGTAAAAGTAAAAATAAAAGAAATAGAGGTTAAAATAAAGCCACACAAAGGTGGAAAATACACAGAGAATCTTGATACTATATGCTATTACGCTCTTTGAATTGTTCAAATGCTGAGGAAGAAGCAACAGCTGCTAAAAGATATTTGCTTATAAGCTAAAAGATATTTGCTTATAATGCTGCTGAATTAATCCAAGATAGGTATTTTGAAAATACCTTGACTTCAAAGTTGAAGTCAAAATGTATGTTACTTTGGAGAAGAGATTTTGCTTTTGTTTCTACAGGAAATGAGAGGCTGTGGATTCATTCTGAGTTAAGAAAAATCAGGTTCTACGTACTGGCTTTCTGGGTGCCTAGGCAGTTTGGATGCTCACCTTACTAGACCTGGATGGAGGTGGGTGGTCCTTAGACTTCCCACAGGGCAGGGAACCCTAATTGCTCTTCGGGGTGATGAGGGAGGGGGACTTGATTGGGGGAGGAGGAGGGAAATGGGAGGCAGTGGCTGGGAGGAGGCAGAAATCTTAAATAAATAAATAAATAAATAAGTAACAAAAATGTAAAAAAAAAAAAAAAAAGAAAAATCAGGTTTGATTAAGGAAGACCACCTGAGAAATCTCCAGTAGGAACAGATGACCCAGATGTCTGAGTTCTACATCCAAAAAAGATTCAAGATGCTGCCTGAAATGATCAAACCTCACAGGATTCTCCAGTCAGGACTTGATCATAACTCTAAATTTTCTTTAGGTCCCCATAAGATTAGCAGTGCCCCCAACCAGCCGGAAGTAGCCTGAAATACTACACCCACATTCCCAAAAAATGGACTATGGATATTTTCCTTTGTTTAAAAAAAGAGGGGGAAGTGGTATGGGATAATTGTCTGTATTCTGCAATCATGTTTTAAATAAACACTGATTGGCCAGGTACGAAGTATATGCTGGTCAACCCGACAGAAAGTAGAGGCAGGGTGATGAGAACAAGAGTATTCTGGGAAGAAGGAAGCTCTTCCGGCAGTTCAGTCCAGACCACGAAAGAAGCAAGATGTAATCCTCCCGGCTGAGAAAGGTACCAAGCCATGTGGCTAACATAGATAAGAATAATGGGTTAATATAAGTTGCAAGAGCTAATAAGAAACCTGAGCTAATGGGCCAATCAGTTTATAATCTTATGGAGATCTCTGTGTGATTTTCTTTGGGGCTTTCTGGTTGTGGGAACTGGGCAGGGCAGAAACTCAGACAACAGAGCAGGCCCTCATGTTATAGTATTATGCATAATTTTGTAGTAGGTTTAGAATTTTTTTACTTAAACAAAAGGGGGAGGTGTTTTGGGAGCTCCTTCCTCTTCTTTAGCTATAGCCGCTGAGATGCCAGCCTACTGGTGTGGTCTCTTTCTCTTTAAAAAGCAGCGGCAGTCCTCCACTCACTTTCTTGCTCCAGCAACTAGACTCGTTTCATGGCTGTTGTTGTAGGATGGTGTTCTGTAAGTTTTTCCCCTCAAATAAATAACCCTTTGAATCCAAACTGGTGTGGGATTGCTTCATGCATTAGCTGAGTACTATGACTTGTATTTTGCTCTCTACTTGTCAAAGGTGGGTTTACAACATAATCTCTGCCCATTGGAAAATAATTCTGAGAGATTGACAAACTATAAAGAGAAGGTAGATCCACACCTTTTCTCCTGGTGCTTCAGATCAATGCTCTAGCCTCATTCCAAGCCCTAGCAGAAAACCTGCTGCTCTTTCCCTTTCTTCTCTGATCCCATTCCCAACAGATCATGAAGATCTCTGGCAACCTTTCCCCAACTCAGCCTCCAACACCACAAGCTATTCCCTGTGAACACACTAGTTGAGCAGGATGAGGAAACAGGATAACTGAAGACCATCACCATGACCTCATGCCCTCCAAACCCAATCCCCCAACCCCATCCCTATCACTACAAGAGAACACCTGCTGCAACTTTCCTTCTCCTTCTGCACATGTCTCTGGTGGAAGTCACAGACCTTCCTTTTTTAATATACTTTTCTCCACTTGTTACTTTATCACAGTCCCAACCCCACAAGCACCCCTTGCTAATCCACAGGCCATGCCTGCCAGGGAAGCATACCATAGGCTGACTGTAGATCTCCCCTCCTCCCCTGGTCTTTTGGCTTCACTTTCACTATCATTCCCAGCACTATAGCAGACCCTTAGGGTGACCTCACTTCACTGTCTGCCTCCCTTCCAAGAAGAGAAAATAAACAGATTCCTGTTGACATTGCTTTTTTTCCTTCAGTGGACACGCTCAGATCCCCAGTCAGCTACATTTCTAAATGCCAGACCCTAATACCCAGAAACACATTTCACCTGGAATCCTAGTAGCCTATCAGGTCCAAAAAAAAATTTCCTACCAGGCAACCCCTGAGCCATCATACTCTCCAAAAACTAAGAGAGGAAACAGAAACCAAGGAACAAAGCACCCACCCAGCAAAGACAAATCTAGAAATCATCAACCAACCCTCCTATTCTATGACCTCAGAGAAAGTACAGTCTGCAAGTGCACATCACCCACCCACCTGAACACTCTGCTCTCTTGTCTCTCAGTACTGGAGCAAAACACCAGGCCCCTCCGCCACCTGCCTCAGCTTCTCTAGCCATCCAGCAAAGAAGCTTCCTGCACTCAGTTGTTACAATACTCCCACCCCATTGATCAGACCCTGGAAGCTACAAGTTCCTCTCTGTTCCCAAACCTTTCTATCCTCTGTGACCCCAGAAGAACTCTGAAGCACAGACTGTGGACTGCAGAGGTGGGCTAAGAAGTGTGTGATCACACACCCGGAGGTACACTCTACTCCCTAGGCCCTCAGTACTGGGACAAAATCCCAGGCCCCTCCCCCACCTGCCATTTCTTCTCTAGCCAAAAACCAGGCAAGCTGTCTGCAGGTAGGTTGATACAACCCTTACACCATCAACCAGACTTTGAAAGCTACAAGTCCCACTCCACCACCAAATGCTTATATTCACCCCCATCCCCCATCCAAAACCTCAGAGGAACTCTAAAGCACAGGCTGCGACTGAACAGAGCAGACCAAGAACAGAACAATAGAGCAGGTCAAGTGAGACCTCAATAGCTCCCTGTGACACAGACAGCAACAATATAGAGCAGACCAGGAACAGCTCCCAAAGACATGGACAGCAACTGCAAGGATTGGACCAAGAGGCAAAGACGCTGTTGGCAGCAATTAGAGAAAGAGATGGGTAGTTCATTAAAAAAAAAAAAAAAAAAAAAAAGCAACATGGTAACACCGGAACCTGTTGGTTATACAACAGGAAGACTTGATCATTCTAACCAAGAAGAAGGAGAAGAAAATGACTTTAAATGTAACTTTATGAGAATAACGGAGACCTTCAAAGAGGAAATAAAAATTCCCTTAAAGAAATGGAGAAAAAGACAAACAAAAAAAATGGGAGAAATCAATAAATATTTTAATGAAACCCAAGAAAATGAAGACAAAATATTGAAAGAGGTGAAGCAAACAGTTCAGACAGTTAAAGGATTAAAAACCGAAATAGGGTCAATAAAGAAGATACAAACCAAGGGACTTCTGGAAATGGAAAATCTGGGTAAATGAATGGGAATTAGAAATACAAGCATAACCTACAGAATACAAGAGATGTTGAAGATACTATAGAGGAAATATATCCATCCGTCAAAGAAAATGTTAAATCCATCAACTTCTTAAAACTTCCAGGAAATGGGACACCAAACATAAGAATAGTATGGATAGAAGAACGAGAAGAACGCCAGCTCAAAGGCACAGAAAATATATCAAACAAAGTCACAGATGAAAACTTTCCTAACCTAAAGAAGGATATCTCTATGAAGGTATAAAAGGCTTACAGAATATCAAATAGACTAGAACAAAATTTAAAAAGTCCCCTTGCCATAGAATAATCAAAATATAAAATATACACAATAAAGAAAGAATATAAAGAGCTACAAAAGTAAAAGGCCAAGTAACATATTACAACTGTCAGAATTAAACCTGACTTCTCAATGGAAAGCATGACAGTTAGAAAGTTCTGGACAGATTTCTGCAGAAATTAAGAGATCACGGATACAAACCCAAACTACTATATCCAGCAAAGTTTTCTGTAGTAGCAGGCTACTTGTTCATCCCGACCACCCAGAACTAAAATAATCATACAGAAACTATATTAATAAAATCACTGCTTGACCCATTAGCTCTAGCTTCTTAGTGGCTAACTCTTACAATTTATTTAATCCATTATTCTGTATATCGCCATCTGGCAGTAGCTTACCAGGTAAAGTTCCCAGCATTTGTCTCTGGTGGGCTATGTGGCTTCTCTCTGACCCTATGTTCTCTCTCCCAGCATTCAGCTTAGTTTTTCCAACCTATCTAAGTTCTGCCTTATCAATAGGCCAAGGCAGGTTTTTTGTTTTTATTCCTTAATGGTAATCACAACATACAGAGGAAAACCCCACATCAGCTTTCAATCACCGCAAATGAAGAAAACAAGATATTGAATGACAAACCAGATTTACATAATCCCTATCCACATATACCACAAATCCAGCCCCAAAGAAAATACTAGAAGGAAAACTCCAACCCAAAGAAGCTAACTGAACTGACAAAAACACAGGTACAGACAACCTCACATCAGTAAATACCAAATAAGGGAAATACACAAACAGTATCACCAAAAAATATCAGGAATTAATAATTACTGATCATTAATATCCCTTAATATCAATAGACTCAATTTACCTATAAAAATATACAGGCTAAGAGAGTGTATATGAAATCAGGATCCATCCTTCTGCTGTATACAAGAAACATACTTCAAACTCAAACACAGATATTACCTCAGAGTAAAGGGTTAGGAAAAGATTTTCCAATCAAATGGACTTAAGAAACAAGTAGGTATAGCTATTTTAATATCTAACAAAATAGACTTCAAATTAAAATAAGCAGAAAAGATGGTGAAGGAAACTTTATACTTATCACAGGAACAATCCATCAAGATGAAGTCTCAATTCTGAGCATCTATGCCTCAAATAAAAGAGCACCCACATATGTAAAAGAAGCATTACTAAAGCTTAAATCTCACATCAAACCCCACATACTAATCGTAGGGGAGTCAACACTTGACTCTCCACAATGGACAGGTCAACCAGAAAGAAACTTAACAGAAAAATAAGAGAATTAAGAGATGTCATGAGTTAAATGGACTTAATAGACATCTATAGAACATTTCACCCAAACAAAAAAGAATATACCTTCTTGTCAGCACCTCATGGAACCTCCTCTAAAATTGACCACATGCTCTGTAATGAAGCAAACCTCAACAGATAAAAAAAAATGGAAGAACTAATATATCTTATAAGATCATCACGGCTTAAATTTAGGATTCAACAACAACACTAATTGCAGAAAGCCAACAAACTGATGGAAATTGAACATTACTCAATTAAATCACCCCTGAATCAAGAAAGAAAAAAAGAAAGAAGTTAAAGATCTCCTAGAACTCAATGAAAATTAATGTACAACATATCCAAACCTATGGGACAGAATGAAAGCAGTGCTAAAAGTTCAAAGCACAAAGTACCTACACAAAGAAAGTAGAGAAATTTCACACTCGTGACTTAACAGCACACACGAAAGCTCTAGAACAAAAACAGACTCAACCAGGAGGAGTAGATGGCAGCAAATAATCAAACTGAGAGCTAAAATCAATAAATAAAAACAATAAAACAATTTAAAGAATCAATGGAACAAATATCTGGTTCTTTGTGAAAAACAATAAGATAGACAAACCATTATCAAAACTAAACAAAAGGCAGAGAGAAAACATCCAAATTAACAAAATCAGAAATGATAAGAGGACGTAACAGACACAGAGGAAATTTAGTGAATCATTAGGTCATACTACAAAATCCCATTCTCCACAAAAATGGAAAATGTAAAAAAAAGTGGACAATTTTCTTCATAAGTATCACATACCAAATTAAATAAAGACCAGGAGAATAATTTAAACAGAACTAAAACCTTCAAGGAAATAGAATCAATAGTCTCACAATAACAACAAAAAGCCAGTATTGGATATTTTCAGTGCAGAATTCTGCCAGAACTTTAAAGAAGTTTTAATACCTCTACTTCTCAAATTGTTCCACATAAAAGAAACAGAAGAAACATTGGCAAACTCTTTTTATGAGACTACGGTTACCCTGATATTGAAACCACACAAAGTCTCAACCAAGAAACAGAATTACACACCAATCTCCCTCATGAACCTTGATGCAAAAATATTCGATAAAATACTGGCAAACCAAATCTAAGAACAAATCAAAAAAATCATCCACCATGATCAAGTCAGCTTCATCCCACGTACGAAAATCTATCATTTAATCCACCACTTAAATAACCTTAGAAAAAAACTATATGATTATCTCATTTGATACTGAAAGGGAATTTGACAAAATCTAACACCACTTCATGATGAAAGGTCTTGGAGAGATTAGGGATACAAGAAATATATCTAAACGTAATAAAAGCACTATATAGCAAACTAATAGCCAACATTGTATTAAATGGAGAGAAACTCAAAGAAATTCCACTAAAATCAGAAACAAGATAAGGCTGTCTACTTTCTCCATATCTATATGACATAGTTCTTGAAGTTCTAGCTATAGCAATAAGAGAACAAAAGGAAATCAACGAGATTCAAATTGGAAATTCAAAAAGGAAGAAGTCAAACTTTTGTTATTTGCAGATGATATGATAGTATATATAAATTACCCCAAAACATTACCACAAAACACCTACAGCTGATAATCCCTTTAGTAATGTGGCAGGATACAAGATCAACTCAAAAAAGTCATTAGTCCTCCTATGTACAAATGATACAGTAGCTGAGAAAGAAATCAAAGAAACATCATCATTTACAATAGCAATAAATAACATAAAATATCTTGTAGTAACACTAACCACGAAGTGAAAGACCTGCTTGAAAAAAAAACTTTAATTCTTTGAAGAAAGAAATTGAAAAAGATACCAGAAAAATTGAAATATCTCCCATGTTCTTGGATAGGTAGGATAAACATAATAAAAATGGTAATCCTATCAAAAGCAATCTAAGGATTCAATGCAATCCCCATCACAATCCCAACTTTTTCACAGCTTTTGTCAACTTCAATATGTCAACTTCATATGAAAAAAACAAAAACCCAGAATAGCCAAAACAATTTTGTACAATAAAGGAACTTTCAGAGACATCATCATCCTTGACATGAAGCTCTTTTATAGAGATATAGTAATGAAAACAGCTTGGTATTGGCATAAAAGCAGACAGGTTGACCATGGAATTCAATTGAAGACCCATACACCTATGAACACTTGATTTTTTACTAAGAAGCTAAAACTATACAATGGAATGATGAACACATATTCAACAAATTGTGCTGGCATAAATGGGTGTTAACATGCAGAAAAATTCAAATAGATCCATTTCTATCTCCATGCAAAAAACTCAAGTCCAAATGGATTAAAGACCTCTATATAAATCCAACCACACTGAACCTGATAGAAAAGGAAGTGGAAAGTAGCCTTCAATTCATGGCAAAGATTACTTTCCAAACATAACCCTAGTTGGACAGACACTGAGAGCAATACATAAATAGGACTCCCTAAAGCTGAAAAGCTTCTTTGAAGCAAAGGACATAGTCAATCAAGCACAAAGGCAGCCTACTGAATGAAAAGAGATATTCACCAAATTACATCAGAGAGAAGACTGATCTCCAAAATATATAAAGAACTAAAGAAATTAGATATGACAATCCCAAATAATCCAATTAAAAAATTGGGTACAGACCTAAGCAGAGAATTCTCAACAGAAGAATTTCAAATGGCTGAAAGACACATATTTAGCTTCTTTAGCCATCAGGGAAATGCAAACCAAAATGACTCTGAGATAACATATTACACCAATCAGAATGGCTAAGATCAAAAACAGCAAGCTCATTCTGGGGATGATGCAGAGAAAAAGGAACACTCTTCCATTGCTGGTGAGAATACAAATTGTATGACCATTTGAAAATAAATGGTGATTTTTCAGAAAATTAAGAATCAATATACCTCAAGATCCAACAATACCACTCTTAAGCATAGACCCAAAGGTTGCTCAATGTTACTATAAGGACATTTGTTCAACTATGTTCATAGCAGCATTTTTGTAGTTGCCAGAACATGGAAACAATCTAGATGCCACTAAATTGAAGACTGGTTAACGAAAATGTGGTACATCAACACATTAAAGTACAACTTAACGGTAAAAAAACAATGACATCTTGAAATCTGTATCCAAATGGATGGAACTAGTAAAAACAATTCTGAGTGAGGTCACCCAGACCCAGAAAGATGAGCATTGTATGTGCTCACTCATAAGTGGATACCAGCTGTAAAGCAAAAGATAAAGAGCATATAGTTTATGACCCCAGAGAAGCTAAGGAACAAGGAGAACTCTAAGAGAAACATATATAGATCTCCTGGGAAGGGAAAATAGACAAAATAGCCAGAGATATTTTGGAACATGGGGGTGGAGGTAAAAGAGAAGGGATACTCGAGATGGGGGAAGGAAAGAGATGAAGAGCAAGGAAAGAGATATTTTAATTGATGGAGCCATTATGGGACTAGCAAGAAACATGGCACAAGAGAAATTCCCTGGAATCCACAAAGATAATGCCAGCTAAGACCCTAAGCAATAGTGGAGAGGGTGCCTGAACTTACCTTGCTCTGTAGTCAGATTGATGATTATTTTCTTTTCGAGACAGGGTTTCTCTGGGATGAGTATCTTAAATGTCACCATAGAACCTTCATGCAACATCTGATGGAAGCAGAGGCAGAGATCTACAGCAGAATGCTGGACTGAGCTCCCAGTGCCCAATTGAAGAGTGGGAAGAGTGAGAATATGAGCAAACATGTCAATACCGTGATGGGAATACCCACTAAAACAGCTTACCTGAGGTAATAGGAGCTCACCAACTCCAGCCAAATAGGAAAGAAACCAGCAGATGACTAAACTAGGCCCTCTGAATTGTATGGCTGGGGCAGACTGTGGGTCCACTGGCAGTGGAACCAGGATTTATCCTTACTGCTTGTACTGGTATAAAGGGAGCCTCCTCATTCATTTCCCAACTGCTCAGACCCAAATAATCACACAGAAACTGTATTAATTATAACAGTGTTCAGCCAATGAGTCAGGCAAATGTTTAGCTAGCACTTACATCTTGCATTAACCTATTTCTGTTAATGAATATATCTGCACAAGGCTGTGGCTGACTAGTAAGTATCTGGCATCTGTCTACTTTATCAACTACATGACATCTCTCTGACTCTGCCTACTCTCTCTATAAATGTCTGTTTGGATTTCCCACCTGGATTTACTCTTCTATGTCATTGGTCAAAACAGTTTATTCATCACCCAATAATAGCAACACATATTCAGGAAGATATCCTACATCATTTCCCATTTTCAGTCTAAAAAAAAGTAGGTTTTAACTTTAACATAGTAAAATTACATATAACAAAACAGGTACCAAGCAAGAATTACAGTTACATTATTTAGTCTATTTCTAGTGAGTCTAAAATTTGATATCTAATTTATCTTTTATAATAATTAAGGTGAACTATAATTATAACTGACTAGTCTTCAACTCCATCAAAGACTCCAGAAGGATGTAATTTTACCTGAGTAAACAGAAAGTGTATTGTAAGTAACTCAAAAATTTTGAATTGACAGAGATGTAGCCATAGTCACAAATAATGCCACACCAGTTTGGAATAATGATTAATATGGTGATATTTATTTAAAGGGGAAAAAACTTACAGATCACCATCCCAGACAACAGCCCTCTGCGCAATCAGGAAGGGAGTCTAGTCACCGGCGGAGCAGGAAGTGAAGAGAGAGAGGAGAGGGAAGTGGCCGCTTTTTTAAAGGGAGAGATACCACGCCCCAACGGGCTGGTATCTCAGCAGCTATAGGCTGGAGGAGCAGAAGGACCTCCCACAACACCTCCCCCTTTTGTTTAAGTAAGAGAGTTCTAAACCTACTATGAAATTATATACAATAAGTACAAATATCCTAGTCTAACTAGCTTAGGTCTTGTATAATAAATAACTTGGCCAAGTCATGAGAGAAAAGTAACTACATTTATATAGTCTCCAACCCCATCGAAGATCTGAGAAGGGAAATAATGTTACCTGGGTAATTAGGAAGTTCAGTAAAACAACTTCCAAAACATGCAACAAATCACAGAGACAACTAGCTACCTGGGCAATCACCCAAAGTCATGTTAGCAGCGTTGAAGCAACCAACTTTGGCTAAGGCCTAACATAACTGACATACCTTTTTCAAAGGCAAGCAACTTTTCAAAACTATCTTACCCTGTCTTGGCAGGATATGACAGTCCTGTTTTATCCATTGAGGCATGCTCTGTATCTCTGTCAGTGGTTGAGGTATGGGCATTTCTTTGCCCAAAGGCCAGTTCTGCCAAAAAGAAAGGCTCCAGGTGGAGTGTCTTTGGTGCTCAACATTCTCTCGGGAATAGAGCAGTGTTGCCAGGAGCAATTGTGTCTCACTACCACAAAACTCTGAGTTAGATTAAAGGCCATTTTCTACAGCTCTTTGAAGAAGTTGAAGATTATCTATACTGAGTATAGTCTCTATATATCTAAAGAACCTGATTAGTCTAATTATAAATGACAAACTTAGATGACTATTAATCTATAAAATTCTCAATATCTATCTAACTTAAAGACTAAGAAAATAAACGACTGTGAAACAAATGAGGACAATGACCTCCAAATATAAACATTGCAGTATGGTAAATATATATCAATACACAAATAATATATAAGTGTCTTAATCAGAGATAGAAATGTACACTGCAATATGGTAAATATATAATATATATATATCAATATGATATATGTCAATACATAAAAAATATTTTAAACAGAAGTAGAAACATGCGTGCACGCAATAGTCAATATAATTTAACTTTGTATCAATATACAAGAATCAATACCAATATATTTGTCTAAAAACAGTAATTCACATTTATAAATCTATTATCCCATCATCCCTCTTTTTTTTCAAAATGATCCCTGAGCTTATAAAATTCCTCCCCCAACCCTCAATCAAATACTAATTATAATCAACCCCTAAATGATGTCCCAAAACCCAAGGGCAAACTTTACTGGGAGAGGGGACATCGTCTCTAGAATTACTTCCAGGTGTCATGGGGGCGACGTTCTTTCTGGGGGATACTGTGAAAGTAAAATGAAGGTTAAATTTCAAGATCAATGTCTTTTAAAATTGCCAATAGTCTCTGAGTATTTTGTGCAGGTCTGGCCAAAATGTTGTATAAGATGTGCACCATTTCAGCTAACCAAGTTGGAACTGTCTTGTGCTGCTGGTACCCAAAGGAGGTCTTGTAGTAGCGTTATCAGAATCGTGACGTCATATCAACCAGGTGGAGTTGTTGTTATGGGGCTTCATCTTCTTCCTTGAAACTTTAAATGTCACTTCAGGAAAAACTCATTGTTCATTGTGAAATACTAAAACATTAATCATATAGACACACACACACACACACACACACACACATATATATATATATATATATATATATTCACTGAAAGGCATGATAGATATATTCAATGAAAAGTATAATAGATATGAAGAAAAGCAAAGATGTTTTCTAAACTCATATTTCTTTCTGTCCCATATTGTGGCTCTTGACATGAGACAGAGACTCCAGAAACTCTGGGGTTTTATGTTACTAACAGGCTTGGAATTGGAGAGGGACTGAGCCAGAGTCCAACTTCAATACCAGCTTTAAAAATTTACAAATATGGTTTAATATATTTTACTTACATAAGTCATTCAGTTTTCTTGATATTTCCTATTGGGCAGGTATTTTTCCATCTGTCAGTATCCAAACATCCAGGGTCCCTTGAATTTTTCAAAGATGAGTGTTTTCCCCTGGAGATAAGAACAGAACCCTGCCCCCATTCTATATGTTTTTCTTACCACCTGTATGAATATCATCATTGTGGATGAGTTGTCATTTCTCCTTTCCAAGAGGTTTCTCCTCTTCAAATCAAAACTTTATTAATTTTGATGGTATCCACAATTTTTCTTCTCCTGTGGAAACAAGAGCAAAACCCCTTCCCCAACATAGCACATCTCCTGGCTTCCATTGAGAGGTCAGCACATCTTTTAAATAAATCGGTTGATTTAGTTCAGCAGACTTTTCCATTATCCAATGTCTTTCTGCTGCTGTCGTTCCTTTCTCATTAGCATTAAGAAAATTCAAGGTTAATAAAGCATTATGTAATCTATTTCTGGGGGTATTTTCGGTCCCTTTCTGTTTATTCAGCATATCCTTTATACTACGATTTGATCTTTCTATAACTGCCTGACCTGTAGGATTATTTGGTATACCTGTAATGTGTTTTATATTATAATAATCAAAAAAGCATTTCATTTTCTTAGATACATATGCTGGACCATTATCTGTCTTTATTTGTGCAGATATACCCATGATGGCCATAACTTCCAATAAATGTTTGATTACTGAATCAGCCTTTTCTGAGCTCAGGGCAGTAGCCCATTGAAAACCTGAATACGTGTCTATGGTGTGGTGTACATATTTTAATTTACCAAATTCCATAAAGTGGAACACATCTATCTGCCAGATTTCATTTCTCTTTGTACCCTTTGGGTTACTCCCTGCAGGCAACGGTGTTTGATTATAGAAAGAACAAGTAGGACATCTCTTTATAATGTCCTTAGCTTGTTGCCAAGTAATGGAAAATTCTTTCTTTAGGCCTTTACTATTGACATGATGCTTCTTATGAAATTCTGAGGCCTGCAACACACTTCCAATCAATAATTGATCAATCTTAGTGTTGCCTTGGGCTAGAGGACCAGGCATATCTGTATGGGACCGGATGTGTGTTATGTACATCGGACAAAGCCTGTTCCTGATTATGTCTTTTTCCTGGATAAACAATGAAGTCAACTCTGTGTCATCAGCGGTTTCAATATGCAAGATAACTTTTTCTGTATATTGTGAATCTGTAACTATATTAAGAGGTTCTTAAAAATCCCTTAGCATCATAAGAATGGCATATAATTCTGCCTTCTGGACAGAATTATAAGGGATTTGTTCCACCTTACTCAATTCATCTGACTTGTATCCTGCTTTCCCTGATTTATTTGCATCACTATAGAATGTATGGCCTCCAGTTATTGGAACAACACGTAAAATTCTTGGAAGAATCCAAGAAGTTCTTTTTATGAGGTTAAGTCTACCACTTTTGGAATAGTTGCTATTAATTTCTCCCAAAAAATTAGCACAAGCTCTTTGCCACAGTTCTTTGTCTTCCCATAACTTTTTTATCTTCAGTAGTAAAAGGCACTATAATTTCTGCTGGGTCTATACCTGCTAGTTGACGAAGTCTCAGCTTACCTTTTATAATTAATTCAGAGACTTTTTCCAAATAAGTTTTTAATTTTTTACTTGGTTTATTAGGTATAAATATCCACTCTAAAATAATATCTTCCCTCTGCATTAGAATCCCTGTAGGAGAAATTCTGGAAGGCAATATGACTAGGATGCAGCTAAGATTTGGGTTCACCCTATCCACATGTGCCTTCTGTAATTTTCCTCAATCATTGTCAGTTCCTTTTCTGCTTCAGCTGTCAGTTTTCTTGGACTATTCAAATCTTCATCACCATCTAAGGTTTTGTTTAAATGAACTATTGGATCAGGTGTTATCCCAACAGCTGGTCATAGAATAGAAATGTCTCCTAACAATCTTTGGAAGTCATTAAGAGTCTTTAACCGGTCTCTCCTAATTTGTGCCTTTTGCGTTTTAATTTTCTCTAACCCTATTCTGTAACCTAGGTAATTAATAGAATTTCCTCTTTGAATCTTTTCAGGGGCAATTTGTAATCCCCACCTAGGCAAGACTTTCTTTACTTCTTCAAACATCCTTTCTAAGGTATCTTTATTTGAATCAGATAACAAGATGTCATCCATGTAATGATAAATGATGGACTTGGGGAATTGTTTACGAATTGTTTCCAATGGCTTACTTACAAAATATTGGCACAATGTAGGACTATTGTGCATACCCTGTGGGAGGATAGTCCATTGATATCTCCTATTAGGCTGAGCATTATTATAAGTAGGCACTGTGAAGGCAAATTTTCCTTTATCCTTTTCTTGTAATGGTATAGTGAAAAAACAATCTTTCAAATCAATAACTATAAGAGGCCATCCTTTTGGTAACAGAGAAGGCAAAGGAATTCCAGATTGTAGTGGGCCCATAGGTTGAATTACCTTGTTGACAGCTCTTAAATCTGTCACCATTCTCCATTTACCAGATTTCTTTTTTACAACAAACACAGGAGAATTCCAAGGGCTGGTTGATTCTTCAATATGGTGAGCATCTAGTTGCCCTTGCACCAGCGGTTCCAATGCCTGTAATTTATCTTCAACTAGAGGCCACTGTTTGATCCATATTGTCTTCTCAGTTAGCCATTTTAAAGGTAGGGCTCTTGGTACCTCTAAAGGTTTGGTATTTGCTGTATGTTCTTGTACAGCCTGAGTGGCTGGTGACCTTTTTCCATAATACCTCATCATATCTTTCCCAGAATTATGAGTTCCTGGAACTACAAGAATGTTAATCTGGGTATTCCATTGCTGTAGCAGGTCACGGCCCCATAAATTTATGGCAATATTGGCTATGTATGGCCTTAGTCTTCCTATTTGCCTTTCGAGCTCTATGCATTCAACCCATCTTGTGCTTTGTTTTACACGAGATAGGGTTCTAATTCCCAGGAACTGAAGATCTACCTCTTGAAGAGGCCAATTCAGATGCCAAGATTCTGGGGTAATGATACTTACATCCGCACCTGTGTCTAATAAGCCTTCAATAAAAGTGCCTTTTATACAGACTCTTAGCTTTGGTCTTTGAACGTTAATAGAAGTCTGCCAAAATATACGTTTACTCTGTCCTACTGGGTTTTTTGACTCATCCTCCACATGTAATCCATCATTTAGACCAGTATTACTTTTTACAGCAGAAATTGGAGCTTTTAATTTTCTTGGTGAGGCACATTCTCCACTGTGACTGGGAATGACTGGGCCACTGTTGGCTTGGGGGCCTGCGAGAGGCCCCTCAAGGAGTTTCACAATGATATCGGATTGCCCTGTCTGTCTGTTGTTGACCTGCATTCGTTGGACAAATGCCGTCCTTTACCGCATCTCCTACATATACCTGAAGGCCGAGGTCTCCTATTTTTGTCATTCCCAGAAGAGATATTATTCCTAGAAATTCTTTGCCTGCAATCCCTTTGCAAATGTCCCAATTTACCACAATTAAAACACCTGGCAGTTTGATTTCTCCTCATTGCTTTGGAAATCACTTCTCCTACCTAAGATTCATCATTATAGCTAAACGTCTCAATATTCATCTTATTCTGAATCCATTCATCCATAGGTGCTGATCTAGACTTTAAAGGCCCAATTATCTTTTTGCATTCTATGTTTGCATTCTCAAAAGCTAGAGATTCAAGAAGTATTCGTCTAGCTTCTGAGTCTGTTACCCCTATGTCCAGAGCCTTAATTAATCTATGCAAAAAGTCAATAAAGGGTTCTCTCTGTCCCTGCCCAATTCTGGTATATGATTCAACCCTTTTTGCTGGATCTTGTATCCTATTCCAAGCATTTAAAGCTGCTTGGTTACATAGACAGAGTACTTCATCATCATAAAGAGCTTGGACCTGTGGATCAGCATATTCTCCTGCACCAAGAATTTGATCTTGGGAAACCTCAACACCTTTTTCTCTTCCTTGCTGTTCCATATGTTTGGATTCTTCTCTGAAATAAATTCCAAACATCAAAGAAGTTCCATTATCTAAAACTGCAGATACTAACTGATGGAAATCATAGGGGGTAGCTCTAGCATTAGAAGCCCAAGTCCTTATCATTTCCTTTACATATGCATTGTGCAAGCCAAAATTAACAACAGCTTGCTTAATTTCTTTCAGATCATTCATTGCTATTGGCATCCATCTAGCTTCTTTTACTCCCTTTGAGCCTTTAGAAGTTGATGCTTTGTCAGAATTAAGTATAGGGTATGTTCCTAGAACCCTGGGTAAGCCAGTTCTAATAGCTGGTGGAGGCATTGTATCTTGTCCTTGTGCCTCCTTACTCTGTTCACCAGCTGCAATAATTTCTCCAATCTTTTCAAATCTTTTTATCATTGTCTCCCTTAATCCTGAATCTCCTGACTTGTATATATTTCCAGTGATTTCACTGAGGTATCAATTTTTTGGTCCCCATTCTGCACCTGTGATTCCAAAGCTTTAATTTTTTCCTTCAAAGATAACATGTCCTTCTTAAACTTTTTTTGTATATCATGTAGATTCCCATCTTGGAGGTATATTCTGTCTGTTACCTTATCAAAACTTTGTGATAAAGTCTGAAGGTCAAATTCAACAGCCTGAACCCTTTCAGGTAACTTTCTAATACCCTTGGATATGGAGTCAATTTTGTCTGTCATAGTATCCACTTGTTCAGATAACCTCTGATTTTCAATAATTTTAATCCTGTCAATTAGTTGTTCATTATTAGTTCGTAACGATTCTATTGTTCTTAGGAGTCCCATATTCTTCCTTAATGATAGAGTATGGAAAAGAAAACTGAAACCTAGTAACAAGCAAATTAAGGTATCCCCATAATCATATAAACCTTGTATGACGTAATCCATTGTATTAGTAAGTATAAGTTTACTAATCCATTGTATTAGTGAAAACAAAGCAGTAAAATTTGCGTTAGAAATGAAAACTGCCATATTACCTATTATCCAGCAGGTTGTGCTGTTGTCGAGTCGAGATGAAAATGGGGTCCTGTTTCAGTGCCTTAGTAGATGTTAAAAACTGGAAAATGCGAGTTTCTCAACAAAGTAAATGTAATTAAATCAATTCCAGAGACGGAACCAGAAACCCAGAATCCAGGGGTAGAGAAGAGCAACCTGGAAGCCGTGTATGCCTCCACGTGACAGAATCACCCTGAGGGGTAGAAGCTTTCAGCAACTGGCAACCGCGTGCTCTGGTTCGTGCCACTTAAGAGCTGTGCTTGCAAGGGAGATTTAAAAACAACCCAGAAAAGAGCAAACCACGCGGGCGGAGACTACGTGGGCCTGTGGAGTTTAAATCCATGTGGGGAGGCAGACGATAGGGTGCGTGGGGACTTGAAGTCAATCTGAGGTGTCTAAAGGGAAAATATAAAGAACTGCAGCAAGAATAGCCAGTGCATGATGATTTATATTAAACTGCTGGCTCCACGCACAAGACACAGGCCACAAGGCACAGGCTGCGGCTGAGGAAGGGAGGGGCTCGTGTCAAGCCGAATTAGTGGCAGGCAGCTGAGCAGGGGAAGGAGAGGTCCTATAACCGAACATTGGGCGCCAGGTGTAAGCGTATGTCGCAAACAATGCCACACCAGTTTGGAATTATGATTAATATGGTGATATTTATTTAAAGGGGAAAAAACTTACAGATCACCGTCCCAGACAACAGCCCTCTGTGCAACCAGGAAGGGAGTCTAGTCGCTGGCGGAGCAGGAAGTGAAGAGAGAGAGGAGAGGGAAGTGGCTGCTTTTTTAAAGGGAGAGAGACCACGCCCCAACGGGCTGGTATCTCACCGGCTATAGGCTGGAGGAGCAGAAGGACCTCCCGCAACACAGAGACATATTACTGCCTGAATAGTCACCAAAAGTTCTTCTTTAATGTTGAGACATTTATCTTAAGCCTACAGGCCCATTGTATCTGGCAGATGTTTTCATAAAACAGGAAATTTGAAAAGTTAATTTGCCTATATTAGCAGTTCGTCAGTCACTTTTTTTCTGTGTCCTACAAGATGTCTAGCAGACTCTTTCATGAAGCAGGAACTCTAAAAGACTGTCTCATTTTTAGGTAAGTTCTTCAGTTATTTCTGTGAGTCCTGCATGTCCATCCAGTTCATACCTCATACCATCAAGCAGTCCAAGCAAGAGTAGTTTCTTACCCAAATGGATAACAAACTCATAAGGATCTTCCTCGATGCCCAAATTCCTCTTGAAGTAATTGGTGCTGCCAGGAGTACACATGTCTCACTGTTGACAGAAAGTCTAAGTTCTTAAGACATTCTAAATGCCATATTTTGTGGGTCTTTGAAGTGTTGAAATTATCTACCTGAAATATTTCTCTGTATATTTAGAAAAATAACTAACATGACAATAAATTTGACTATTATAAATTACTATCTATTAATATGTAATTTTAAATTATATATTACATTGTAAGTGAGCTGCACAAACACAATACCTTAAACAAGTGCAGAAATGCATATACACAAAATTGACCTTAAATTTGTATCAATAGACCAAGATCCATACCAATGTAAGCTTTTTATCTCAATATTATATTCCCTTTAAATGATAACAAACATTTATAAATAATCATATTAGGAATTTGTACATAGTTTTCTCCAAACTACTCCCTGCTGTTTGTTGGGTGAAATATTTTTCAGGTTCAAAGAGACCTTACAGGGGTCTTGATCAACAAGACCTATCCTCTGTGGAAACAGAAGCTTTCCCAAAGTAACATACTTAGACTCAAATTTTGAAGTCAAGATACCTTTATGTGTGTTTAGCTTAGCAGCCCCCAAAGTGAAATGTTCCTCTGCAGTCAAAAAATTCAAAGAAAACACAATAATATACATAATCCAGACTCTGTGTATTTTCCATCTTTACATGGTTTATTTTTCTTTACTCCTTTTATCTATGACTCTCTGATCTTTTTAATATTACTTTTATTGTCTCTTTAATGACTTTGTTTTATCTAGACTTTTTTAGTCTCTCTCTCAAACCTATTTTTGAAACACACTGTATCTCATTTAAGGGTTTTTTATGTCTGAATCTATCCTGTTGTGTGTCTGAAATCCTTTTCTGACAAGGAGCCTTTTAAAATGGTAAGAAGTGTGGTTGCAGTATCCCTGCTCCACCTCTCTTGGCCTTTTGCAATGGTGGAAGTACTTTTTCTGCCAGCTCTGGGACTGCTGGGAGGGAACTTAATTCATCACCTCAACTCTCAGAAGCAGCATGCAGTACATAAACCCTTTTTGCCTGAGCAAAAGTTAAATCTGCCATGGAGGACACTGCATGGCCTGGAAATATCTCTGTGCATGGTGGCAGGAATATGCCATACTTTCCTAGCAGACCTGATCCAGCTATTTTCCCAGGCTGAGGTGCTAAGCAGCAGACATGATATTATCTACTTTCCTCCTAACCCCAAGCAGGCATACGAGCACCTGGACCTGAGGTGGGGCCTGGCCATGCTGGCTATCCCCAAATGTATTGGTGCCATTTGTAAACAGAGGCTGATGTTTCATTTCCCTACTGCTCAGACCCAAATAATCACTCAGAAACTGTATTAATTACAACACTGTTTGGCAAATGATTCAGGCATATTTCTAGATAACTCTTATGTCTTGAATTAACCCATTTCTATTCATATATGTATAGGCACAAGGCTCTGGCTTACTGGTAAGGATCCAGTGTCTGTCTCCTTCAGCACCTATGTGACGTCTCTCTGATTCTGTCTACTGTCTCTCTATATCTCTGTTTAGAACCCCACCTGGCTTTACTCTGTTAAGCCTTTGACTGAAAAAGCTTTATTCATCAATCAATAAAAGCAACACATGTATACAAAGATATCCCATATCATATTGACTTTTTAGAAGCCATTCTCTTTGGAAGGATACCTTGCTCAGCCTAGACATAGTAGTGAGGGCCTTGCCCCTTCTCCAAAGCAATGTGCCTTACTATCTCTGAAGAGTGGATAGGGGTGGGGGGGGAAGGAGGAGGGAATAGGATGAGGGGAGAGATTTGGAACTTTGATTGTTATGTAAAATAGAAAAATATAGCTTTTTAAATAAAAAATAAAGAGAAATAAAAGAGAAATCATCACTAAGACCTATAATCAACCCAATACCAGATTCCTAGACACCCATGTAAAAACACAATCAATAAAAGTCAGGGCAATATGTCTTCACTAGACAGCTATCCTGAATATTCCCACATAACTGAAGCATGAAAAAAGACCACAAATCAACTTATGAAGATGATCAAGGTCTTAAAAATGAAATGAATAAATACCTTAAAGAATGACAAGAAAATATAAACAATGGGAGGAAATGCATAAAACTGCTCAAGACCTGAAAAGAAAATAGAATCAATAAAGAAAACAAAACCTGAGGGAATCATAATGAAGAATATGGAAATTTGAAGAGGAACTACAGATGCCAGTTTCATGAGCAGAATACAAGAGATGGAACAGAGAAACTCAGAAGTGAATATACTGTGGAAGAAATAGATAAATCGGTCAGAGAAAATGCTAAATCTAAAGACTTCTGATAGAAACATCCAGGAAATTTGGGCCATTATGACAAAACCAAACCTAAGAATAATAGGAATAAAGGAAGGAAAAAGAGTCTCAGCTAAAGGCAGAAATTGCTTTCAACAAAACCATAGAAGAAAAATTTCCTAATCTAAAGAAGGCAATGCCTATAAATATACAAGAAGCATACAAATCACCAAACTGATTGGACCAGAAAAGAAAGTCCCCTTGATACTTAATAGTCAAAATGCTCAACATACAGAACAAAAAAAAAAAAAAAAAAAAAGAATATTGTCTTAGTTAGGGTTTCGTTTTTTTGTGAAGAGATACCATAACCATATCACTATTACAAAGAAAAACGTTCAGTTGGGACTGGCTTACATTTCAGAGGTTTATTCCATTATCATAATGGTGGGAAGCATTGCAGCATATAGGAAGATATGGTTCTAGAGTTATAGCTGAGACTTCTATATTTAGATTCACAGATAGTAAGAAGGAAGAGTAACACTGGGCCTGACTTGAACATTCGAAACCTCAAAATTCATCCCAATGATAAATGCACTTTCTCTTATAAATCCACACCTATTCTAGCAAGGTCACACCTCTTAGTGCTGCCACTTCCTGGTGAGAAAGGAATGAACTTTAAGAGCCAACAGGGACCATTCTTATTCAAACCACCACAAATGTAGTACAAAGCATCAACCCACAGGGCCACACCTCACCAGAGAGAGGACATCTGACTCATAAGTGCTCATATTAACCATAAATGAGACCACTAGGTAGTATAACTACAGCAAGAAATTATTTAATTAAAGTATATAAAGGTATAATGCACAAGTCTCAATTATGTTAGTGCAAGGAGTGGAAAATGACTTCAGAACAGATGTGAGAAAGGAAAGAGAGAGGCAAGGAAGGAAGCAGGACCCAGTTAACCTCCTTACAGACAAAATAATCATATAATCCTTCTTAGAACATCTGCACAAGAACATGTGTGCTCCATATATAAAGCAGGTAGAGACACTTTAAATGTAATAAAATAAATGAAAAATATGTGATCATGGAAAATAATTTTCCCAGGAAAGAGAGAGATAGAGATAGAGGGAGAGAGAGATGTTGAGAGATAGAGATACAGAGAGATCAAATAAGTAGACTCAGTGCTTTTAATAATCAATCTAAAATGATAAAGGAAAGAAATGTATGAAGACTATAAACTTCTTAGAATTCAAAGTCAAAAATTTCAGGAAGGAGGCCAATGACAAATTTAGAATGAAAAATAATTATATCTGCAACAAGACTCGTTATTTTAAAATGTTTACCAAGAGAATACAAGTAGATTAGTTAGGATTCCTTAGATAAATTCAAACAATATTATAGAAAGACTTAGAAGATGAACTGGAAGACTAGGAAGGCCAGTGCTGTGATCCATTCAATGTCTGATTCTGTCAGAAGGAAGTAGCCCCTGTTGTCAGGTTGCGGGTCTGAAGCCTCGCAGACAAAGAAGTCAAGGGATCAAGTCCAAGAAAAGATGAGTTACAGCAGAAAAGACAGAATTTACCAACCTGATGTAGGAGGGTCTTCTATCTATCTGTTGCTTTCATTGGTTAATTAATAAAGAAAACTGCTTGGCCTGATAGGTCAGAACATAGGTAGGCAGAGTAGAAAGAACAGAATGCTGGAAAGAAGGCAATGAGGCCAACACCATGCTTCTCCTACCCAAGATGGACAGTGGTTAGAATCGTCCCAATAAGCCACCACTTCATGGTGGTACATAGATGATTAGAAATGGGTTAATCAAGATGTGAGAGTTAGCCAATAAGAGGCTAGAACTAATGGGCCAGGAAGTGTTTAAATGAATATAGTTTGTGTGTTGTAATTTCGGGTGTAAAGCTAGCCGTGTGGGAGCTGGGTGGGACAAAAAGCAGGCCTGCTTGCTTCATCACTACACCAACCATGCAACTTCTTGTTCTCCAAGCATCAGTGGTTGTACCATGTCCACTCACGTGAGTCCTATGATTCTTCTTCACTGTTTCATCAAATCAAATATTTAACCCTTATAGAATCATCCTTAAAAATATCTGAAAAAAAAATGGTCTACCAGACTACTAGACATCTTTAACTCAGTCAGCATGACTCATAAACTGACCTTTTTTCATAAAACATTTCAGGAGTGTAATGAGCATGGAAACAGATTCCTCTAAATGAATAAAGGGAAATCTGTAGTGTAGATCGAACAGGAGATTTATAGAATAAGAATGAATGCAACTTGGGGTTGGGTAAAAGCATTTTTTCTTGTTTGTGGTGTGGAAAATTACTAAGGTGAAATATTGGGAGAACATTTGCCCACTTGAAGGCTGCCACACCCATCTGGCACTGCCAGATGGGAAGGCTGCTCCCGGCAAGCTTGGTAACGAAGTAATCTTGCCACACTAGAAGGACCCCCACCCTTTTGTGGCCAATCAGTACTGATAACCTAGGACATCTGGTTATCAGAAGAATCAAATGACAGGCAGTTTCAAACTGGCATAAAAAGAGAGGGCAGAAGCAGGGCAATTATCTTACTTCTTACAATTGTCTGGGTGAATTAAGCTTCATAGAGAGAGATCCTCCAAACTTGCCTCCTGAAAAGCAGAAATAATTTAACGCCTTGCCTAAACATTTAAGGCTCTGTCTCCCGAGTGCAGAGCTTCATCTCCCAAAAACAGACATTTTACGCCTTGCATCCGGAATGCAAAGCCTCATTTCCTGAGAGTGAACATCGAAAGTCTGTCTCCCAAGAACAGACAAGACACTCTGGCTTCCCAAGTACAGACAGAACTCTCGGCCTTCCCCAGCACAGGCAGAACGCTTTTGCCTTCTGAGACCAGGCCACAGACTGCGTCAAGAATTGATGCAGAACCTGATACCAGCCTAAGAGCATGACATCGAAACCTTATCTCCTGAGTGCAGACTACGGGGTCAAGAGTTGAGCCTTGCTGTCCAGCCCCCAGTGCGGTCAGGTGTCCAGCCTGAAGAAATTCAAAAAGCCCTTTTTAAGCTGAAGAATACAGGTCGTATGATGCTATTTAATGCATGTATGAAATGTTAAGAGACGAGCTTAGATGTGTCAATACATTTGTTTAGTGTGTGAAATGCTAAGAGATATCTTATGGATAATTGATAGGATTAGGAAATGTTAATGGATAAGCTGTATTAAGGTTAAGAAGTGTTTTCTAGATAAGCAATAAGGTAGATTACGGTTATGAATTGGTTTTATGTATTAGGATTAGTAGGATTAATAATTGTGATATTGAATTGCCTGTGTGTTGCCCATTATCAATCCCCCATGTCTATTAAGATTGTAAAGCCCATTGATGCCTTGGATATTGAAGTTGCTAGTAAAGAATCATTATAAAGACAATTCTCTTGCTTGGTCTGGTTACTCATCACTCTTTGGGGAGAAGTGCACAGGATCCTCATAGTACTACTCGCAAAGGACCTGGAACTGAAGTCCCCGAGCTCGTAACAAGGAGTCAGCAAGATGGCTCAGTGCATGAAGGTGCTTACAGTACAAGCCCAGTGACTGGGTTTGTCCCTGGAACTGACATAAAGATGGTAGGAGAAAATCAGTCCCCAAATGTTGACTACACTCAATAAGAATATTTTTAAGATAAAGGCATATGACAGTATCAGAAGCCAAATATCTCACCTACAGTAATGCATGTTGAAAGAGTAAAAAAAAAATCACTTCAAAAATTTAAAAAAAAAATAACAATTACTACATGAACTAGTTGAAATTTATAATTTTAATTGTTTGTTTTTTCATATTTGGAAGCAATTTTATTGTCTTCTCAGCAATTTAGCAGCATGAAAATCCAGCTCCCAAGCCACTACCATGGGTAACTCAGAGAAGACTTCTCAGGAGTGAGGATGGAAAGATTTCTGTAATACCCATCACACAGGATCTGAGGGTTATTCTCTTTATTGTTCTGCAGCTCTAAATCCCTTGCTCTAATTGTCTCTGATTCTCTTTAGTTCCAATTCTCTCTAACCTAAATCATTGTTTCCAATTCTCCCTTGCTTCCTTGTTTACCCAGCTTAAGCATACATTTTGCAGAAGACTTGAGGCAATAAGAAAACAATTCAAAGAGTTACATCTCATTGGTCATAGCACATTCCTTGAATAAATGATAAGGATTAAGCCATTTACCATGACAATACAAGGTTTCAAGGCTTCTGGTGTAAGACTGCAACCTGAGGTCAGGGCCACGGTGCCTGCTGAGACAAGCTGCAGAGAGATCTGCACAGAGAATCATGTCTTATCAGCCAGATTAGGCAAGGGAAGAATTGCCCTGATTTTTTAGGTTTCCTTGTGTTAATAACTTTGGTAGATACCTACAACTCTGAAGTTATGTAAATCTGTAAAGTTTTTGACTTATGAACTATTTACAGAAACATGAAGTCTAATTTGAACACTGAGGTAAAAATGAGCTAATTGTGTGTAGTTTGAGTAAAAGGAACAAAGCAGACTTTTTAAGTGTCTTACAGTCCTCGTGAGACATAGATCTAGTTTTGAAGCATATCCTAGCATATTTTCTACATATCAAACATACAGTTTAATGATAAGTCATTTTTCCTGACCAGCCACAGATATACAAGCCAATAAGACTGAGATGCAATCATGAGATTACACATATATGATATGAAATTTTGCACTACAATGCAGTATTGGGGGCCACCATAGCTGCTTTTGCACATATGAAATTACGGACAGAAGCAACAGTTTCCAGAGTCAGTGGTCCCATAGGCCCTGTCTATATGTGATACTCCTCCATCAGATAATCAATCACTCCTCTGGTGGGTTGACATCTGAACACTAGTTGTCACCTGCTGCAACTTCCATGCCCTCCAAAGGATCTAGTCTCGAACTAATAGCCTTCCAGGACACTGAGCATTCCAGATGTTGGACTAGGTACTCACTGCCTTAGTTGTCTTTCCAATTTATTATTTTATAGCCAGGCAAAGAAAGTTTCAAATAAGCAAAATTTTCTGAAGTATTTTTTTTCTAATAGACCAATTATTACTTGTACTTATACTACTTTTGCTTTCCAAGTTATTGTTAATTGTATTAGATAATTATAATAGCAATTACTGGTGTGACATAATTATAGTAACAAGTAAAATTTGCATGGATGTGCTTAATAACAAACTCCATATATAAGTGCATAGTCCAAGACAAGGTGAAGGGAAGTGAGTGGAGGATACCTGTCCTGCATTCTGTGCAGACTGCCACCTGAGCCAGTAGAATTTAGGAATTAATAGCCTTGAGGAATTAAGGGTATCAATTAAACAGTGGTAAATGAAAAAACCTTAACATTTTCCTCATCCTTAAAATCTTCACGAGCCAGTAACGTGTCTGCATTGGTTCATCAGTATAAGACAAAGGGTTTAAACAGTCAGCACATAAAACACAGTAGACTTGAATTTAAAAAAATGATGCAAATAAATGTGTACAAAAATTACAGACAATTGTAAACTGCCTCAAATGGAATATGTATTCTCCACACTTTCTCTGATGCTGTCTGGACCATTTGTGATGACATTGATCTTTGCTTTGCACATAATTCCCACAACAGTCTATAATTGTGCTGGAAATTGTGTTATCCAAAGATGTATTCCTCAAATTAAGTGTGCCTCCAGGCTCAGACAAAATAACACTGTTGAAGAGAATCCATTATTTGTATTTAAATATCTTAATTATTTTCTAAAAATTCATAACAGAAACTGTTATAAATGGCAAAAGGGAAGATCATTCATGGTTTAGAGAGGCTAAAATGGACAAAATTTTAGCAACATTTAAATGATCAAAGAAAATACATTCTCTCTATATTTAAAATTGATAAATTTTAAGTGATTTCAAATGTGAAATCTTATTCTATATAGAATGCTAGTATGTTCATTTTGAATAACAAAAATGAATTTAGAAACTGTCTTTCCCAAAATTGTATTTAGGGTAATAATATTCATAATGACTTTAATTATGGCTGTTAATATAAAATGGAAAGAAATGGGCAGTCTTTACCAAACACAAATACAGCAAGACATTTTTTATCTTCCCATTTATCCTTTCTTCATCCTGGAGATCTCTTTTGCAGTTGTTTATAGTTATCAGTTTTTAAATAACCGTGATATGATATGATGTGGTAATATGTAAATCTCCAGGAAGTATTTTAAAAGTCAGTCTGGAATCAGTGCTTCAGAGCACCAGCTGCTCTTCCAAAGAAACAGGGTTCAATTTCCAGGGCCCTTGAGACAGCTCACAACTGTCTGTAACACCAGTACCAAGAAATCTGATGTCCTCTTCTAAGTTATGCTAATACTAAACACACAGACATCCATAGAAATAGTAAAATAAATTTATAAAGAGGCAGTCTGTACACATATACCTGATACCATCCCTTATCACTGAAGATGAAAATATAGTATGTATTATATATGCTTCTGCATAACTACACATACTTATATATAGAATTTTTATGAAAAATGTATTACACTACATCTAATAACCTTAAATTTGCACTTTAATTTAAGGCCATATGCTAGATTCTTTCCACTTCAGTAAGTTTGAATGTTTTTCAGTGTTTGGACATATTTTAATTTGCTGTAAATAGAGTAGTTGTTAAATAGTTCTTTGTGTGTTTTCAACTAGAAATCAAGCATAACAATCCTTTGACAATTTCACGTCTTTAAATCACGATTTACAACATTCAACATCCTAGTATGTCAACATTGGTCAAATGTAGTAATGTTAAAACTTGTGTAGCCTTTTCTTGGCCACATTCTCCCCCAAAAGAAAACAAGAGGGTGATTACTTGATTGATATGTTTTTTTTTTCCACAAATTTTCATTTCTAAATTCCCAGTCACATTATATTAACTCCTTCTGATTCTTCAAGGTTTAAAGGGTTTATCATTAAAAATAAGATAATAAAAGAAAGATAACAATTAATTATTTTGCAGTGCTACCTGTAATAATCTCCACAAAATTATTTCTTACACTCTTCAAATATATGGGCTCATTATGCCATTTATTTGGATATCTTGGTAAGAGCATTTGTTGAATTATTACAATGATAAAGCCAGGAAAAATAGTTTTTCATTTTGCTTTTATCATGGTTTTTCAGGAGATAGTTTTTTTTTTTTTTTTTTTTAGCAAGCTTCATTTCCTCCTTTGACAATTTAGACTGAAATAAAACCCTTTTCCTTGCTCCACTCTCAGATGCAGTATTTGAAATGCTATTTATTGTGCCCTGAATTCCAATGAGTCTTTGAAGCTTAAAGAAGACAGCATTAAGAAAACCACATCCTTTCCAGAACTTGTCTCTTAAAGTTCTCATGAATAAAGGTGAAGGAACTGCACAGCTTCAGAGAGCACTCATGTAGCACGGAGATCTACTTCATCTGTACTCTAGCTGGGGATGATGAATACTTTAGCTTTGAGAAATATTTTTATTGTTACTCCGTAGGATAATGCCTCCTGAAATGAACCACTGTAAATAAGTAGAGTTCACGTCATACCTTTTCAGTATGGATGCCTGGAAAGAGCCCCACATTGCTCTATCCCGTTAAATGGCAATAATTTCTAACATAAGAGTTCCAAAGCCTAATCAACTGTTTCACGAAATGATACATTCATTCAAAAATACCAACGTGAGAGGTAAGAGACACTGACAGCTGTGGGGTCCATATGCAAATTGTTTACAAATTCACATGTACTCTTCTATTGTACACTCACTTAATGAATATGGACAACAGCTTCAATTTAAAACAAGTCATTATCTTAGTTTATTGTATTCTTTTTTTGGTGACAAGCAACTTTATTGGCTGAGCCATGTCACCAGTTTGACCTTGTCATCTTAATTCAGTCTAGATTCTATGTTTTCACAGATCCCATTATGTTTATCCATGCCATATGCTTAGTACACTGCAGCAAACTCATTTGCTTATTTACATTTACTCAGAAACACATAGCACTCAAAATGTACCCAAGACTGTCTCATAGAGAATAGTTAATAAACACTGGGTGAATGGGTGGACATTTTTGCTAATACCAGGTCACCATAGAGCATCAACAATAACAGATTTAGTTTCCTTGGTTTGAAATTTTCAATACTATGATGGTGCCCACTCCACCGAACCAAAAAACGTATCTGACTCCCATGCCTCCCTCTCTCTCTCCCCAGTGAGATAACGAGTGATGAGATGAAACTGAGCAAAGGAAGAAAGCAGTGAGTGTTGTCACGGTGCTGCCTAAACCTCTCACATAAGCAGTGTGACTTGTACTAGTCATGTGCACACTAGAAGACCAGAAGTATACTGCCCATGGTTTACCGTTAAGTTAGTAGGAACTTACTAGATACCCTGTAGGTCTTGAGTGATTACTGTGTGTCTGTTTTCTAAAGTATATTGAGCTATGCACTAGCATAAACTTTGCTACAAAACCACAACTCCATCAAGGAAGTAAGTACAGGGAGTGCATGCTTCCTAAGAAAGATGATTATAATCCACTCCTTTAACTCTGGCTGAACAGCTGGCTTGCCTCACAAGCAGCTCTTGAGTTTGTTGTCAGCTTATAATTGTGGTATTTCTGGTCCCTTCCTTTAATCTACTGTGGTGCACTGTACTTATCCTTTAACAATGCCTTTGGATTAGGCTGAACGCCTTGCAGAACTACGCTTTATCACCATCTGTGTCTGTCATTAAATGATATGAGAGGAATAAATGAATAAGCTAAAGACTATGTTGATTACCTTATTCCATTTTCCACTCTTACAACAGAACACCAAAGATTGGATAATTTACAAACAATGGAAGCTTATTTGGATTATTGTCCTAGAAACCAGGAAGTCCAAACTGAGGAGTCACTTCTAGTAGGATTTGATTTCTTCTGAATCGTTACATAATATTGACCCCTACTGGAATCAGATCCAAAATCTAGACCCATATTCAACTCCTGCAAATATTCTACACACACACACACACACACACACACACACACACATATATACACACACAAAAAATATTTTTAAACTAGAGTTTATATTTATGCCCACAAAATTAGTTTAATATTCATAAAAACCTTGATAAGGTTATATCAATTCATTTTAAGCTTAAGGAAATATAAGGCACACAGAGGTGAAATGGCTTGCCAAATTTGCAGGTGCCCTTCAAGGGGCAGAGCTGAGATATGACCACAAGTATGACAGTAAATACTGGTTATCAACCTGTCAGTGCCTAGGATCACATAGGTGACAAATTTCTGATAATTTCTATGATGAAGCTTTTAGGGTGGGTTAAATACGGTCAGAGGATCTATCCTAAATATAGGTGGCAGCATTCTATGGGCTGGAATCACAGAAAATGTGAAATATCAACATTCATCTCTTTGTCTTCTGCTTCCTGACAATGGATACAATATACCTAGCTGCCACACATTGCTGCCACTGAGATTTCCCCTCCATGATGCACTGTGTACTCTGGAACTGTGAGCCACAGTAAACCTCTCCTTGCTTACATTGTTTTTGTCAGGTATTTTACATTGTGTCTTTTTTAAAATTAAGTTTATTTATTTATCTTACATCTTGATGGATGTTTTCCCTTCCTCTTTACCTCCCCCAATTTCTTCTCCCCTCTCTTTCCTTCCCCAACTCACCCCTTCTCTATTTCTGTTCATAAAGGGACAGGTTTCTTATGAGTATCAAGAAAGCATGGCGGCTCTTCCGGTCGCAGGCGCTTCGGGAGCTGCCGATTACCGTCCAGCCATGGCCAAGTCCAAGAACCACACCACACACAACCAGTCCCGGAAATGGCACAGAAACGGCATCAAGAAACCCCGGTCACAAAGATACGAATCTCTCAAGGGGGTTGACCCCAAGTTCCTGAGGAACATGCGCTTTGCCAAGAAGCACAACAAGCAAGGCCTGAAGAAGATGCAGGCAAATAATGAAAAGGCCATGAGCGCACATGCGGAGGCCATCAAGGCCCTGGTGAAGCCCCAGGTGGTGAAGCCCAAGGTGCCAAAGGGCCCCACCCGCAAACTCACCAGTCTGGCTTTAATTGCTCACCCCAAGCTTGGGAAGAAGATTAGAAGCTACATGGCCAGGGGTCGTAGGCTCCAAAAAACAAAGCCCAAGGTTCAAGCCAAGGCAGAGGCCTCAGCTGCAAAGGTGCCCAGGCCCCTGTGAAGGCCCAGGCCCCTGTGAAGGCCCCATAAAAAAGGCCGCAGTCTGCCAAGTGTGAAGACAGATGGACTGGTGTGAACACCTACACAGTATTTGCAGATGTTCAGGACCTTATGCTGTTTTTACAAATAAACTTGAGGCAAGTTCTGTTAAAAAAAAAAAAAGAAAGAAAGAAAGCATGGCGTATCTAGTTGCAGTTATACTAAGCACCTCCTCTTGTATTCAGGCTTGGAAAGGTAATCCATTATGAGAAATAGCTTCCCAAGAGCCACTCAAATCATATGAACAGTCCCTGTTCTCATTGTTAGAAGTCCCAGAAGTAGACCAAGCTACATAACTATCTCATATATAGAGAGGCTTAGTTTCTCTGGTTGTTGGTTCAAACTGTGTGAATTCCAATCAATCAGGTTAGTCATTGCTTTGGGTTTTCTTGTGATCTTGTTGACTCCTCTGGCTCCTACAAGCTTTTCTCCTTCTATTCAGGAGGAGTACCCAAACTAGACCTAATGTTTGAATGTGGGGCTGTGCATCTGTTTCAATGAGTTACTGGATGAGAATTTGGATAATCATCAATCTGGTCACAGGAGATAGTCATTTTAAGCTACATATCTACTGTTCCTGGGTGTCTTAACTAGTGTCATTCTTGTAGATTTGTGGGAGTTCCATTGCATCAAGTTTCTACCTGACTGCAAAGGGCACATTTCTGGCCATCTCCTGGAGTACTCTCCCACTCCATCCAATTCCCATCTTTATGTGAACCCACTCCACCTAGGATATCTCTACTATTTCTTCTTCCCAGGGAAATCCATGTGTCCTCCCCTACCCCTTGGGTCCTCCTTGTTACCTAGCCTCTTTGAGTCTGTGGACTGTAGCAATGTTATCCCTTACTTTACAGCAAATACCCACTTATGAGTGAGAAAATACAATGTCTTTCTCAGAATGGTATCACTTTGATCTTTAAATAACTTGATTCCCAATTTTCCAAGGAGCTGCCATATTGATACCCAAAGTGGCTGTACAAGTTTGCACTCACACCAACAATGGAGGAGTGTTCCTCTTGCTCCACATATTCATCAGCATAAATTGTTATTAGTGTTTTTGGTGTTATCCATTCTGACAGGTGTAACATGGAATCTCAGAGTCATTTTGATTTTCATTTGCCTGATGGTTAAAGATGTTAAACATTTCTTTAAGTGTTTCTCTGCTATTTGAGATTATTCTGTTTAGAATTCTGTTCAGATTTGTACCCCATTTTTTAAAATTGTACTATTTGATTACTTGATGTCTAGTCTCTTGAGTCCATTATATATTTTCAAGATCAGCCCTCTGCTGGAGATGGGTTCAGTAAAGATCTTTTCCCATTACCTAGGCTACCATTGTATCCTATTGACAGTGTCTCTTGCCCTATAGAAGCTTCTCAGTGTCATGAAACTCCATTTATTAATTGCCAGTGTAATGTCTGTGCTATTGGTGCTGTATTCAGGAAATGCCAGTGTTTTCAAAACTATTCACGACTTTCTGTTCTATAAGTTTGGGTATAACTGGATTTATGTTGAGGTTTTCAATCCATTTGAACTTGAAAGTTGTTCAGGGTGATATATATGAATCTCTTTGCATTTTCTACATGTCAATATCCAGTTATGCCAATATTGAGTTCTTGAGAATTCTTTCTTTTTCCCATCATATAGTTTTGAATTTTTTGTCAAAAATCAAGTATCCATATGTATGTGGATTTATATATGGGTCTTTGATTCAACTCTTTGATTCAATGTGTCTGTTCCTATGCCAATACCAAACTATTTTTATTACTATAGCCCTGGAGTAGAGCTTGGGATCAAGGATGGTGTTATTTCTGGCAGTTCTTTTATTTTAGGTAAAGGATTGTTTTAAGTATCATGGGTTATTTGTTTTTCCATTTGAAGTTGAATATTGTTCTTTCAAGGTGTATAAAAAAATTCTGTTGAAATTTTGATGGGAATTGCTTTGAATATGTAGATTGCTTTTGGTAAGATGGCCATTTATACCATGTTAATACTACCAATACATGAGCACAGGAGATATTTCCATCTTCTGAAATATTCTTATGATCTTAAAATGGATTTTTATAATGTCAGGGTGGTGTCATATGCCTTTAATCCTAGCAATTGGGAGGCAGAGGCAGGTGACTCTCTGTGAGTTTGAGACCATCCTGGTCTACAAAGCAAGTTCCACGATAGCCAGAGCTGTTACACAAAGAAACCCTCTATAGAAAAATGAGATTTGGGAGTTTATTATCAGTGATTTGATGGAGGAAGGTCATTGGCTAATAAAGGCACTGCCCTGGCCCATTTTATTGGTTAGAGGATAGGTGGGAGGAGTAAACAGAACAAAATGCTGGGAGGAAGAGGAAGTGAGCTCAGAGTCGCAACAGCTCTGCTCTCTCGGGAGCAGACGCCTCAGCAGAGACGCCATGCCCCGCTCCCGGCATGAAGCTCCGACCCAGGATGGACTAGGCTAGAATCTTCCCGGTAAGACCGGTTCTCACAGATTATTAGAGATGGGTTGATCGGGATGTGAGAATTAGCCTGTAAGTGCTAGAGCTAAAGGGCCAAGCAGTGCTTAAAAGAATACAGTGTCTGTGTAATTATTTTGGGGCATAAGCTAGCCATGTGGGCGGCCTGGTGTGGGGGACGCGGCCCTGCCGCCCCATATTACTACAGTGATTATTATCAGTAATTCTTTACTCAACATTAAATACATATTAACTGTCTTTGTTGCATTTCTATTGCTATGATAAGAGATCATGACCAAGATAACTGACAATAGAAAGTGTTTAATTTGAGTGTATGATTTCAGGAGATTAGAGTCCATGATGACAGAGCAAAGGCATGACAATAGGAACAGTTTGATAGTTTCCATATTTATATGAAAGTAAATGGTAGAGAGAGGGAGAAGGGGAGAGAGAGAGAAAGAGAGAGAGAGAGAGAGAGAGAGAGAGAGAGAGAGGTTGCAGTCTCTTGAAACCACAAACTTGTCTCCCTTGATATACCTCATCCAAAAAGTTCACACCTCCAAATCCTTCCCAAACATTTCTGTAGGGACCACAAATTCAAACATACGACCCAATGGGGGTCATTCACTTAAAAACAATGGCAGTAACAGAAAGCAACCTTTTTCCACAAAATAAACTCCACTTCAAGCTTACTTGCCAAAAAAATTCAGTATTTATTTTAACTAGTCAGGATACAATAAAATATACTACAGAGAGGACAGTCCCAGATTTAGGCAATTAAATCATTATGAAAATTCATTCTCAGCCATAGATTGGGTGATTCAAAGATTTCTGATGTGGGAAATCCTTCTCTATATGTGCTGCTTTCATTGGTTAATGAATGAAGGAACTGCTTTGGGCCTATAGCAGGGCAGAACAGAGGTAGTCAGGGAAAACTAAACTGAATGCTGGAGAAAGGAAGGTGGAGTCAGGAGAAGACATGTAGCTCTGCCAGAGACAGATGCTGGACAAAACTTAGCCAGTAAGCCACAGCCACATGATGATAAATAGAAATGAGTTAAATTAAGATGTAAAAGCTAGCCATTAAGAAGCTAGAGCTACTAGGCCAAGCAGTGAATTTAATTAATACAAAAAAAAGCATGGTTTAAAAATGGCACCATCCTGGTTCACCAGCAGAAATGGCTCTAACTCCTTTGGGAAGTCAGGTCAAGAAGCATTTAAATGAGGTTTGTGGACAGAGTACTACAACTTGCTTATTGGCAACACAGACCCACTACAACCTGACCCTGCATCTGGGGTGGTGAGAATGGCTCTCAGAGGTAGTGAAAAGACCTCTGACATGTTGGACTTGGCAGAGTCAAAAGGCAAACCAGCCTTAATTCTAGTCCTAGTGATTTTCTTAGCATTTTAAGAAGTGTTCCTGGACAGAGAAGGATTTCAGATACACAATAGGACAGATTCAGAAATAAAAGACCTCTAAACAAGACAAAGTGTGTTTAAAGAATGTACATAGGCTTGGGAGACAGAAGAAAAGAGTATGGACAGTTATACAGACAGTCATAAAATAAAGGAGTAAAAATAAATATTAAACTTGTAGAAAAAGTAATAGAGTAAGCCACATAAAGATGGAATGTACACAGAAAGTATGGATAATATATACTATTGTGTTTTCTTTAAATTTTTTGACTGTGAAGGAGCTAAGTACAGAGAGAGAGAGAGAGAGAGAGAGAGAGAGAGAGATTTCATTGTATGAGCTGCTAATCTAAACCATCATATATATTTTAAAGGTATAATGTCTTCAGAATTTAGGTAGATGAATTTGCTGCTTTTGAAAAGAGGTTCTTCTTTTGTTCCCACAAAGGATGAGAACCTGTGGAATCCTTCCAGACTAATGTGGTTTGGTGGACCAAGAACACTTGAAAGGTCTCTGTGAACACCACAAAAATTACTTCACCCAATAAACAGCAGGAAGTTGTTGAAGGAGCTGCGGGCCTCTTCCCACAGCCTGGCTCCTGGCCACTTGACTAGCTTATACCCTGAAATAACAACACACAAATTGTATTCTTTTAAACACTGCCTGGCCCATTAGTTTCAGCCTCTTAACCCATTTCTAATAATCTATGTAGCACCACGAGGTGTGCGTACCAGGAAAGATTCAGCATGTCTGACCTGTGGCTGGCTGTATTGCGTCTGCCCTGGAGAGAGCTCCATGTCATCTGAGCTCACTTCCTCTTCCTCCCAGCATTCTGTTCTGTTTACTCCACCTATCTAAGTTATCTAAATTTTAACCTATCAGGACCAAGGCAGTTTCTTTATTTAACCAATGACCTTCCTCAATCAGGAAATAGTTTGGACAGGATAAATTCCCAAATATTGTTTATAAATGTTTGTTTATATTTAAAGGGAGTATATTATATAGATATAAATAATTTGCATTTTTATGGATCTTGATTTATTAGTACAAATCTAAGGTCAATTTTGTTATATATTAACATATATTTATTTCTGCTCTTGATTAAAAGTTTTGTGTTTGTGAAGCTCATTTAAAAATGTAATGTATACATCTTACACCTGTCAGAATGGCTAAAATAAAAAACACCAATGATAGCCTTTGCTGGAGAGGATGTGGAGAAAGGGGTATACTCATCCATTGCTGGTGGGAATGCAAACTTGTGCAACCACTCTGGAAAGCAGTGTGGTGGTTTCTCAGAAAATTCAGGATCAACCTACCCCTGGACCCAGCAATAACACTCTTGGGAATATACCCAAGAGATGCCCTATCACACAACAAAAGTATATGCTCAACTATGTTCATAGCAGCATTGTTTGTAATAGCCAGAACCTGGAAACAACCTAGATGCCCTTCAATGGAAAAATGGATGAAGAAAGTATGGAATATATACATATTAGAGTATTACTCAACAGTAAAAAACAAGGACTTCTTGAATTTTGCATACAAATGGATGGAAATAGAAAACACTATCCTGAATGAGGTAAGCTAGACCCAAAAAGAGGAACATGGGATGTACTCACTCATATTTGGTTTCTAGCCATAAATAAAGGACATTGAGCTTATAATTTGCGATCCTAGAGAAGCTAAATATGAAGATGAATCCAAAGACATACATATAGGCATCCTCCTGAATGTTAACCTTCATCAGGTGATGAAAGGAGACAGAGACAGAGACCCACATTGGAGCACCAGACAGAAATCTCAAGGTCCAAATCAGGAGCAGAAGGTGAGGGAGCACGAGCAAGGAACTCAGGACCGCGAGGGGTACGCCCACACACTGAGACAATGGGGATGTTCTATTGGGAACTCACCAAGGCCATCTGGCCTGGGTCTGAAAAAGCATGGGATAAAACCAGACTTGCTGAACATAGTGGACAATGAGGACTACTGAGAACTCAAGAACAATGGCAATGGGTTTTGATCCTACTGCACGTACTGGCTTTGTGTGAGCCTAGGAAGTTTGGATGCTCACCTTACTAAACCTAGATGGAGGTGGGCGGTCCTTGGACTTCCCACAGGTCAGGGAACCCTGATTTCTCTTCGAGCTGATGAGGGAGGGGGACTTGATTGGGGGAGGGGGAGGGAAATGGGAGGCGATGGAGGGGAGGAGGCAGAAATCCTTAATAAATAAATAAATTTAAAAAAAATAAAAAATAGGGGAAAATATACAAAATGTAATGTATAATTAAGAAATATAGGTTAATAGATAATCATCTATAATAGTCAAGCTTGTAGTCATGTCAACTAGATTTTCTAAATATATAAAGATATATTTCAGTTAGATAGATAGGTATTCTTCAAATCTTTCAGAGACCTTCAGAATATGGCATTTAAAATGTTTTAAGAGCTTACCACTTGTTATGACAGTGAGACACATATGCTCCTGGCAGCACCAATCTACTTTAAGAGGATGATGGGCATGGAAGAGGCTCCTTATGAAGTTTTAGCCATTTGGGCCAAAAAGTGCTTTTGCCTGGACTATTTGATGTTATGTTGTATGAACTGGACTTGCAGGACCCACAAAGAAATGACTGCTGAATTTGCCTAAAGGTGATACCATCCTTTGGGGTTTCTGCTTCATGAAAGAGTCTACCAAGCATTCTGCATGATACAGAAGAAAGTTATTGACAAACTGCCAATATAGGTGGAACTATCTTTCAAATTTCTTGCTTTATAGAAAAGTCTGCTGGATATGATGGTGTGGTAGGCTGAAGATGGGTGCCCCAACAATACAGAAATACTTTAGGTGACTTTCTAGGCAACAAGATGTCTCTGTGAAATTCTAGAATTTTGGAAGTTGCTTATAATGCACTTCCTGTTAACTTAGGTAATAGTATATTATTCTGGAGGCCTTGATGGAGTTGAAGAATAGATAGTTATAGTTATAGTCAGAGAGAAGCCATGTAGCCCCACAAGACACAGACACAGCACCAAAACTTGTCAGTAAACCAACAGCAATACACAGATTAATGGAGGTGGGTTAGTTTAGGTTTTAAGAGCAAGCTAGCAATATGCTAATGCTATTGGCCAAACAGCATTGTAATAATATGGTTTCTTTGTTATTATTTCAGTGCTGAGCAGTTGGGAATGAAGAAATGGCCTCCTACAACAAATTTATATTCTGGATTGTCCTTACTTCAATTGCTGAATGAAAACATCTAGAACATAGTTGGTTCCAGCAGAAAAGTTACAGAGCTCTAGTCAATCTTTCATCAATAACACCCTTTCTTGCATCTGTTGAAGAGTGATAGGCTGCATCCCACCACCCGGCTAGCTTTATCCAAAATAATTACACGGAAACTGTATTCTTTTAAACACTGCTTGGCCCATTAGCTCTATTCTCTTATTGGCTAACTCTCATGTCTTGATTAACCCATATCTAATAATTTGTATAGCACCATGAGGTGGTGGCTTACTGGTAAGATCTTAACCTGCATCCAGTTTTGAGAGGAGAGCTATGGTGTCTGCCTGGAGAGGAGAGTTATGGCGTCTGCTTGACTCAGCTTTATTCCTCCCAGAATTCTGTTTTGTCTTCCCTGCCTACCTAATTTTCTATCCTATCAAAGGCCAAGCAGTTTCTTTATTAATTAACCAATGAAAGCAGCAGATAGACACATGACCCTCCTCTATCATGCATCACTTTTTCTTACTGTTCATTGGCCAGAACGTCACAGAACTTCACTTAACTGGAGGCAGGAATTTCAATTCCAGAAACTGAGTGGTCAGAGGAAAGAGTGCCAGAAATGTATTGCCTAAATATCACTGAAAAATTTTCTACAATTCATCTTGTTGTCTGCCAAATTTCTCTTAGTCTTTCTGGGAAAATGATAGACTCACTCTTTGACCCTGGTCAGCAAAATTAAGACAATTATCAAACTTTGATAAACTCAAGCTTGTATCTCTGATGATATTCCTTTCTTTGTCAGTGTGTTATAGACAGTGTGGTTCACACTCAGTCTGAAGACTAAAATGTTACCTTGAAATTTCCTATCCAGTCATCAGTGCTGAAAGGACAGGATAAACAAAATCACATTCTCAATAAACACAACAGTGTTAGTTTAAGCTTATATGTGACTTGGTAGCAAAATACCTAAAACTTTAGGGTATTCTCTATTTATGTTGGCTATCCATATGCAAATAGATATGCCATAGCTATTTTCTAGATATACTTATTTAAATTTATTATTTTTTCTTTTTGGTTTCATCGCTCATTGGTACCTTTGCTCCCTTGCCTCAATTGGACATGATTGACCTTTCAGATGTAAGAGTTGACTGGGTAGTGTTCTGTTTATTCTCCATTTCCTCAGTCAGTCTGTTTAGATAAGCAACTTCCTTGATACCACTGCCTTATTCTTGCCTGTCCTCTGAGTTACTATATTTTATTAAGAGATTTAACAATTGCCTTGATGGTAATACCCACATCTGAACTTTGTCACAGGACTTTATTCTAATGACTTTTATCAAAATATGTCACAGTATTACTCATCAATGTTATTTCATAAGAGAAACATCTGTCTCTTAAAAGGTACTATGACTAAAACTTAAAATATTAAATCCTACATGCAACTTAGTTGTTTATTTATTACCTTGTCTGTTTTTCTCTTTCTCTTTGTCAAAACACCAGTAATAGCTACATATTATTAGGAACATATGTTTCTAGTTTGTTTCTATCCAACACTCTGGTGTAGGAGTCCCTTCTGTTTGTGTGTTGCTTTCATTGGTTAACGAATAAAGAAACTGCCTTGGCCTAGTTGATAGGGTGGAACTTATGTAGATGGAGCAAACAGAACTGAATGCTGGGAGGAAAAAGAGCAGAGTTGGAGAGAAGCCATGGATCCTCCACCAGAAATAGATGCCTGTTAGAATCTCCAGTAAGCCTCTGTCACGTCACAATACACAGAATAATGGAGATGGGTTAAACTAATATGTAAGATTTAGCCAATAAGAAGTTAAAGCTAATGGCTAAGAAATGTTTTAATTAATACAGTTTCTGTGTGGTTATTTTGGGATAAGCTAGCCATGTGATGGGGAAGAACAAGAGGGCCCTCTCCCTTGCAACACTGTTCTCTCTGGATTCTATAACTTATAACCCCCCTTTCCTAGTGTCTTGCCACTGTCATTAGCATTATTGGAGTCTATGTGCTCTTCTATAACCTAGAAATCATTTTTATTGAGCAATAATCAACTGTTCTGAATGTTTATGGCTTTCCTCAAGAATTCAGGCTGATAAACCATCCAATCAAGAGGGATTCAAGAAGTGCACGGTTAATACTTCAAAACAGTAGGAAATCATGTGGCTGACTGTACTAGTGTCCAGAAAATGTGTGGTCATCAAAATTACAGTTGTAGTAAAGCAATTACAGCATTGTGTTCTTACCACAGTGAGATCTGCCAAACTACGTATAGGAAAATGGTTAATTTTCAAGTACAGCCTCTGAATTACACAGATATTTTCAGGAAAGCATCATTGGTAAGTGTCTGGAAACTCTGTATGGATCAATTGTTTAAAGTTATATTTTCCATCCTCCTCCTGTATTCATTTCAACTTAGGCACTTAAACTTGTTATTCTACAATCTCAAAAATAAAAATTTCTCTCCTTATATAGCCAGTTGAATTTTCTTTTGATTTAAAGGAGAATGTCTTTAATATATTCAGTTAGTCATTCTATTGTCATTATTTGAACAGTTTGCCTCACTTTGTTTCCTTTAACAGCTAAGCACATAAATAAAATATAGCCTATTCTCTTTAAGCATCATAGTCTGTACTGATCTAGTCTCCTATACCTTAGAGGGTGAAATGAAACAGCATAGAACTCTGTGTTCAAAGTGTCACTGGGATGAATGAAAATCTGTTAATAAAGAGTTTGTAGGTGGGAAATCCCATCACATTAATTAGCTTTATGTGTTAATGCAACCTCATTGCAGGCCAACAGAGAGACTCATTGCTGAGAGTCTGTTCTAGCATTAGAACTTGATGACTGAATGACAGATTCTGGTAATTTTCTGAAGTATGTGGAAACTGAAAGGAAAATAACTGAATTTGACTTACCTAGACTAGTGGTTCCTAAAATATAGCCTCTGCCTCTGCTACAGCAATAGCATTTCTAGAGCCAGTAAGAAGTTAACTCATGGACACTAACCTTGGATTTGATGAGTCAGAAATTCTGGGAATGAGTTTGAGCAGCCCAGCCTTTAACAGACCTTAGCCGAGTTTTATGCATACTCTCTGTTGAATGCCTAATGCCTAGTCCATTGCTTCTCAACCTAGTGAGTGTCACAGTCACCTGCTTGTTACAATGAGTCACATGTGTTCTCCCACACCAGACTTTTAATAATAGGTAATTTTAAAACATACGAAATATTGAGTGAACTCATAGGCCTGATTCTTGTTCCTTGACAAATATTATAGATATAAAAAGTTATTTATTTAGAATGAATTGTCCATATAGCATCTATAAGAATTTTTCAGTGGGGCCTTAGGGCACAGCTTGCTTCACGTAAGCTATTTTCCTTTGACCAAGGCAAATACTTAAATGTTTTGCTCTCCATTTACCTTATTCTTTGTAAGCTTTAGTTAAAATCCATATTATTTGATTAGTTCACATTTACTCATAGAATTTATATATATATACATATATATATATGTCATGGAGTGTTATTGGATATTATAGATAACATAGTATCTTGGTCTCATAGGAAAATTAATATCTAAATTGCACAAAACATAAAACATACTGGAAAGAGTAAATTTTGTTTTTAATACTTGTTGATTTTCTCAGACATTAAGAATTGTTCACAGCTGGTTGGGGGTGGTGCATAACTTTAATCCCAGAACTCAGGAGGCAGAGGCAGGTGGTAGTGACAGCATGTAGCTTTTTGATTCTATATCTTTCATTCATTTAGTTTAATGCATTAAAGAAATATTCGTACAATGGGACAGTGTCAGCTCTCCTGCTCTCCTGACCTCAGGGTAAATTCATCTGTGTCCCTGATCAAATGGTCAACTTTAGTATGCTTCCCAGGTAAGGTACACACCTATGAGTTGTGGAGCCATCTTTCCTGAGTGTCAAGGTAAGCTCTACCCTGAGAGACAGGGCCAGCTTGCCTATTGCAATATTCAGTGAGGGGCAGGACCAGCCAACCCAGGGCCAATGAGGGCAGGGCCCACTCAGCACAATATGGTTATGATGATCTTCATGTTAACACAGGCCATGGACTTCACCATAGACCCCAGCTGCAGCAGGACTATGGACCCAGACATGGCTCTTGACAGCAGCTCAGCCCCAACCCCAGGATGCTACCACAGCCCCAGCAGCAGCACAGGCCATTTAGGTCACCATGGTCCTGGCATGAAGTCCCAGCATCAACATAGTCTCAGGTGTCTGGCAGGAACTCGGGCATCCGCAAAGCACTTACCTCTGCAGAACTACAGACTCAGACATGGCCCTAGGCAATGATCTATGGTATCGGGACATTTCCATGGCTCCATGTGGCTGCACCAGCCACCCAAATCAACACGGCCCTGGGCACAGCATGGTCCTTGGACACCAACATGGTGTGACGTGGCTAACCAGACCCTGGGTCTCCACATGGCCCTTGGTAACAACAGGAGCCCCTCTCATCAACTCAGACCCTGGCCACTGTAGGACCATGAACCTAGACATTGCCCTCTGCAGTAGCCCTGGCCTGGGTGACACCATGGCCCAGGGTAACAGTGTAAGCAAATCAGATCAGGATGTCCCTGGTGGCAGCATGACCCTTGGATGCCCTTGTGGCCAAGGGTTATGGCCCAGACCAGAGTCATCTATGTGACCTTTGTTGGAACATGGGCCACAGACATCAAACAGACCTTGGCTATGGTAAGTCCAAAGAGCCAGACATTGTCTCAGGCAGTGGCCCAGGCCTGGATGCCACCATGGTCCTAGCTGGTAATACAGGCCACCCGAACCAGCATGCTCACCACAACAGCATGGCTCTTGGACATCAATAAGGCCTCAGGTATCAGCCAAAACCCCTGGCATGGTGATTGATAGTCTGAGAAGCAACAGACATCAACACAGACCCTGGATGCAGCAGGACCATGGACCCATACATGGTCCTAGGCAGCAGTCCTGGTCAGGTTGTCACCATAGTTCCCAGTTGACTCTGCAGGTCACCCAAATTGGTATGGCTGCCACAGCAGTGCAGCCCTCAGACATCAATGTGGTCCCATATCACGGCCCAAACCACACGTCCCTGAATGGCCCCTAGTGACAACAGCATCCACAGAATCAACACAGGTTTCATCAGTTGCTCCAGCGCCCCAGATTCAGACCTGGCCCTTGGTCATAGCCCAGACACCAGACACTCCAGTGGCCAGCTGGCCATTCACATGGGTCAGCTGGTTTCTCATTACTCAGCTCTCCAGATCTGCCTTACTCCCTATCCCACAAACCATTCCATCTCTTCCTCTCTTCTACCTGCCCATCCTGTTCTCTCTCACAACAGTGATGCCCAATTACTCAGCACCAGAACTCTGTTTGGGTCGCAGGTATTGCTTGGTTGAGTACTGCCCACTCCAGTCACAGGGATGGCCTAAAGCTGTTGCCTTTCCTCCTTCCCATGGCCGGGCCTAGAGACCCTGGGCAGCACATGGTATGATGGCTGAGGTAGGGCCAGGGGCTCCTGGTCATTTGTTGCACCTGCAGACTAAATGTCTGGGGTGATGCCAACTGTGTCCAATGATGATTCAGGCCCAGGTTCAGTACCTGGCTGGTTGTGGCCCCACAGACACAAAGATCTGCGGGGATGTCGTCTGTGTCCACCACTTAAAGATACGCTTTAAAATGAGCTACACATCTGAGGGTTATAAAAATAAAACACACGAAAACAATTTATGGCTGTCAGCACTGCTAGTTTTCTGTACTTTGACAAAATCACTGAGATGAGGAAAAGAGGACAAGAACCTGGTTCAGATTTCACATAAAACCATAGCACTCCTTATGAGCAACACTCAGGACCTCTTCAGGTGTGAAATGCCTTAGGTGCTCCTGTAACTACCCAATCAGGGTCTCTGGATGTGGCCCAGCAATCTGTTTCAGCGTTTTCTTGCAGTGATTCTGGTTGAGGCTCAAATTTGAGAACCATCATAGGAAACTTTAAAGCAACTTGAAACAAATACCACAGATAACTCATTTAGAAAAAGAAACACACCTAAAAATAGAGTCGTATGAGTAACTTCTAACTTCACAAATAGCAACTGTAAACACTTTCTAAATTTTCCTAAATTTTAGTAAAACCACATTAATCTTTTGCAAATGAATAGTTTTGAAGCCAACTCTAAGTGTGTTCTGACTATTTTATATTTTAAGCCAATGAAGAAAAATTCTAATTTGCATTAAACTTTTGTCAAAATTTTAAAAGCACTAAAAATAATCAAGTATCTTTCTTCAGGAGATATTCCAACATCTGTCCATCTTCATTCCATTCCTAAATCAGAGAAAAATAATGTTTTATTTAATAGCCCCATATTAATTCTATTGCCTGATTTTTGATAGATGTTAAGTTTATTTGCATATAATATCTCTGCTAATTAGAATATTTGGGAGGACAACTTTCTTTAGTGTCTTTTTTGTTTGCTTTTTTGCTTTAGCTAACAAACTTCTTTAAAATATAATATTCTAAAAGTTATTTCCTTTATGTGCAGTATCCGAAATATGCCACTAAGTAGCTTTAGAAAGATTCTGATATAATAAAACAGATCAGGCAGTTCCTACATGGTAAGTAATGTGCTATACTCATGAGAAAAAATAGGGAAGGAAGGAATGAAAGGAAAAGGGGGTGAGGGAGCACCCAGAAATGATGGTACTAGGCTATAATTCCAGAATGTAGGAGATGGAAGCAGGAGGACCAGTTGTCTCTAGCCTCCCGTACACAGCAAGTGAGAAGCCAAGCTAGAGTATAAGATTGCTGAGCAACACAAGATGTGTTTCTCCCTTCCATGTTAGCATTTCTATTTGTGTCAATCTTGTTGGTGTTGATAAGACATCATGGAGATAGCTCCGCTGACATGTATGGGAGACTGCAATCTCACAGCAAGTCTTCTGGACAGAAAACCTAACACCTTATTTGCTGATGATCCCGAGCCTCTGGAGCAGGAGCTGCACTATAGATGTGTAAGTTGAGATTGGGCAACACAGTCATCTGTTCTCTGCATTTTGATCAGCTAAGATTTTCTGTAATTATACCCTTCTGTTTCAAAGAGAAGTTTATTCAGTGAGGGATGGCTGAGAAATACACTTTTTGTGGGTTTATCCATAAATAGAATTTAGTTAGGGACTGTGTTGGTTTAGTGAAGTGTCAATTGCTGGTTCTCCTCCAAGTTCTATTACTTCACTAGGAACCTAGTGAAGTTTATAGTATCTAGCTAAGTTTCCAGTACTAGGCATGGTATCCCTCTTGTTGAATGGACCTTAAATCCAATTACAGAGGTGTTAATTACTGCCAGGGTATGTGTGATACTACTGTAAGCTTAGGTGCCTAAACCATAGACAAAAATCTATAGCTTTTTAAGGAATGCTGAGAGCAAGAAAAATTGTCTTCCTCAGGGAAGAGTTCTCCTTAACTGGTTATCTAATACCAAATTATATCATAGGATATACGATATATATATATATATATATATATATATATACCTGTATGTATATAATAAATCAAGTAATAGTACATACATACAAGTAATATATACATACAAGTAGCATTGTAAAAACTAAGTGGGTTGTATTTATATATTTAGAAATATATAATATATAAATATGTTTATATAACAACAATGAAAGGGTGCAAACATGTCTGAGGGGTGAAATATTTGGGTCTGATATTAGCTTTATTATCAGTTTTTTGAGGAAACATTGAAATAATTTTCATGATGGTAGTATCTAAGTGCATCTCAGTAATCCCAGCAGTGAATAAGCTCCCACTTTTCCCACATTTGTTGTCAGATCTCTTGATTACAAGCATTCTAACTGTGTGACATGGTGTCTCAAAGCAGTTTTCGTTAGCATTTCCTTGATAAATAAGGAAACTGAGCAAATTTTAAAATAGTTACTTGTCATTTTTATTAATTTTTTATTTGAAAACTGTCATTAGCCCATTTATTTATTAGCATTCTTATTTCATTAGTATTTAATCTCTGCAGTTCCTCTATGTATTAGGCCCTTGTCTAAGGTAGAAACAGCAATGATTTTCTCTTCTAACGTGAGCTGTCTGTGTGATGTGCTGAGTTTCCATTGCTGTGCAACAGTGTAGAGCAGTAAGTGGTTCTCAACTTTCCTAACCCTGCGACCCCTTAATGAAGTTCTTTATATTGTGATGACCCCAACCATAAAATTATTTTCTTTGCTACTGTAATTTTGCTATTGTTATGAGTAATAAGTACGCAGGATATCTGATGTTTGACCTCTCTGAGAAGATCGCTAGACTTCCCAGAGGAGTCGATAGCCACAGGTTGAGAACCACTGGTCTAGAGGTTTCACTGTTTGCAGTTTAAGTTGATTATTTTTCAGGGTAACATATATAAATCTAATTCATTCTTCACTAGTGAATACTCAATTTTACTAGCACCATTTGTTGAATAGGCTATCTTTTATCCATTGTATATTTTTGCCTTCTTTGTCAAGAATGAAGTAGACATATACTTTGTCTCTTTATTTCTGGGTCCTCTATTCCAGTCTATTTGTCTGCCTGTCTGGGTTGGTTTTGCTGGTGTCATGCTCTTGCCAGCTGAAACTATTTTAAATAGATGAATGAAATACACCTCTGAATGTCCTATTCAATTTAAATAGTCTCACTTCCAGGGACACGGCCAAAGAAAACACTTCTGCAGTGCGTATTGCCAAATGCCAGGCATGTTCCAGAAACAACCACTTCCTGTGATAAAACCCGGAAAACATGTGAGTTTACAACTCTGCACAAGGAAGTCTTGTGGATCCACACAGTATAAATAAAAAGAAACGAAAGGGTTTCCATTAGCGACACTCTCCTTTCTTCTTCCACTTCATTTCCCATTTGTCAAAGCCTTATTTGAGCAAAGAAGATGTGAGGATTTGTGCTTAATAACTTTGCGAAAGTGACAACACTGGCATGCCTTTGTTACTGTATACTGAATGCCATTGGTGGGGCCATTTTGATAAGTTTTACACATTTGTAAACACAGTTCAGCTCTGACCATCATCTTTTACCACATCCAAATTTATTTTAGCCTAGCACCTTGTAAAATGTCACTAATTTAATGAGTGCAAAAGAGTGGGTAGTTTTCACCACATTATTTCCTTGCTGTTTCTGAGTTTATTCTCTTATAAACTGACCCATTTAACTTTTTTACTGAAAGCATTTTCTTCATACAATATATTTTGGTCACAGCCCCACCTGCCAAAACTCCACACAGATCTTTCCCACTCACCAATACAACTGTGTGCCTTCTTACTCACTTATAAAACAAAAAGGCAAACAAAGCTCAACACAAAGCCAGATACCCTAAATCTGATAGAAAAGAAAATGGGGAATAGTCTTGATTTTTTCCCAGAAATTCCACCTCAAGAATTTAACCTCTGTCTAGCATGTATCTCTCACTTTCTCTTTGTCTGTAAGAAGCTACTATCTATGTAGTTTTTTACTACTGCCATGTCCTATACATACAAAGAATTGGGAAAGAAATGCAGAAAATTTAATTTCCAACTGCATTTGCATTTGCAGACTCTTTGCGTGGGCATAGCATGTAACATAAGTGAGAGATCAGTGAAAAAGACATGGAGTGAAAGGCAGGCTGGTGTCCATGAAAAGTGAAGCTTACATCTGTGTCCCATGTTTATGTCTTCAGTATTCTTTTCTCTCACGATAGTCACATTGTGGGTAATAAATGACTACCAGGTAAAGTTAGCTCCACGTTATTATAATTTTTGAATTGTGTAGCATTGCCAAATAAGTATATAGTATGAATTTCCTTGCAACCTTTCAGAACCGTGAGAAGAAAATGTCACGAAATGTGTTATCCATTCTCATTGGATCTCCACTTGCAGAGTTGACATGTTAGAACACACATGACTTGGAGGACAGAACTTTATAATTTATAGACCATTTCTGACAAATGCTTTGACTATGTGACTGTGCACAAAGTATGTACCATTCCCATGTTTCTATTGACTAGAGCCAGTGTTTATACCGTTTTGGAATTAAATAGGTAGAGTTTATAAAATGCCTGGTAGCTTGCTTGCCTAATTGTTGATAGTCAGTAAAAATTAACTCTATGATACAACCTGCTCTCAGGCCCTTTGAACAAGAACCCTTTGAAGAGCCTGTCTGTAAAGCCATTGCAGAGAATGCAGTCCTTCTGTAGACAGCCGCTCTACTGCATCCAGGCAGAATTCAAGCTAGGAGATTCCCTCTTAGTGTCAGAAGATGGAATTGGAGCACTGTTGGACTTAGAATGTGTTCCCTACACCCGATCTCTTGGCCTGGACCAGTACCATTTGGAAAGTGTTAAGGTCACCATGAACATGCAAATGAAATGAAAGTGCTTCAATAATCCGCCTCACATTGACGATTACACCAAAGTATTCTAACTTCTTCCAGAAGCTTTGACTTGCCCTGAAGACTCTCCAGTCTCCAAATCCTTTCCTGTCATCAGGTCCATAGCTGGAGAAGAATAGGAAGTTTCTGCCCACAAATCACTTGGGACTTAATCATCACATGGTCCCCAGATCTACCATTTAGTCACACATATGTAGTGACTAAGTACTCTATTTCCAACATACCCTCATGTTCACTCCCTAGACACACACCCTATTGGCTCTTTTCATCTTCTTAGTCATAACTTCCTCTCCCCAAAAAAGAAATTTTGGGAGAGCACAGTCATATTTGAAAATGGAATTAAGTTTAAATTATATTCTGCTGAAGAGTTGCTAACATCTGTTATCTGATGAGAACTTAAAACAAAAGTTTAATAAAAATTTCTGTTTCTCCTTTGTGTGTGGAACTGATACATAGACCACAGTTCCAGAAAGGAAGCCAGGAAAACTGTCTTGGTCAGTGTGGACACCAACTTGGATCTCTTGGTGTAGGACTATAGAGCAAACCTCTCCAATAGCAAATTGAGACATGTTTGGGGTTGGTTTGAGTTCTGGTGTGAGATATAGCCTATTCGGTGACTCTGGTAACTTTTTTGACTTATCTGATCCTCATTATTCTTCCCCATATGATGAAATCTGGAACCCCTTCTAGATCTCACAAATCTCTGTTTTTTTTTTTTTTATTCTAAATCAAGATGCCAGGTTCTAAATTGTTACATGCTTGCTTCATTCAAAGAAGCTCGATTTCACATACTCATGTTTTGCTGCAGTGTGCAATAATTACTGCTGGTGGGGAGTAAGCATAGGGCAAACGGATACATTTTTAAAAGTGAGCAGCAATTTTCTAGTTACTAATGTAAGGTGGTTTCACAGACATTGGTTATGGTTTTACACATACACAAAGCATATAGACTCTTTTAAATGTTCTCTAATGTAAGTAAAAAGAATAAGCAGAAAAGAAGATCCTACCATTTATGTTCATTCTTCTTCACAATTTACTCTCCATTAAGCATCTTGTATAAATGCCTCTGAAAACTAGACAGAAACAAATTGAGTTCTAAAAGCATTCTGTTTCTCAGTTTATGTGTGTTTTATGGGCTTCATTTGTTAGAAGCAAAATCATAATACAAACCAAGTTTATTTTCTTTTTTCCTGGAAATTGGGTGGTGATGTGACAGGTTTTGTTGTGCTAAAGGGAAACTGAGCAGAAACAATATGGGCCTTAGAATCCACCAAGTACCAGAGTGAGAGGACAGCAGATTGACTCAAAAAGCAAAAGAAACTTTAGAATATAATAGATAGCTAGGATTCTCCAAATATAAGTACATAACTGTATCTAAGTTATACTGTGATTTTATAATTATTCTTTTTTTTTACGTCTGGCAAAATTTATTTATGCATTGCTCTTTAAAAAATAGCAGTTAGTTACTTATGCCATAGTAAAGAAAGATAATTTCACCAAGTTCTCCAATCTTTAGCAAAGTTCTTATTCATTGCAGTTTCAATTCATTGTAAAATCTAGGTACAGACAGCATCCCTAAAGATCTTTGTCCTTGTGGAAAATCCATGACGACAGGAAATTCTGGACACACCCTTGTATGACACTGCAGATGTCTAAGCTGTAATCCTATTATTGGCAGCATGAAAGAGAAAGTTAGTTTCACCAGTGCACACTGTACTGCACCAGATGGTCATGAGCAATAAGATACCTTTTTACAGATTTCTGTGACTGTGAGCAGAGTTCCTCTTTCTCGTGGAAATAAAACTTTCATTAAAATTCCACTGTTATCTCTGGAACTGAGTAAATGTCCAAGAATCAGGAAAGATATAGAGAAACCTGCCAAGCTTAGCAATCACACAGGACCTCCTTCTGTACTGACTACATTTAGCTGCTGCTAAATAAAGAGGAACACCATAATGCTTCTGGAATATTCTCCAACTGTGTACTTCAAAGCTCTGCCCTAGGCTAGTTAATCAGGATTCTCCTAAAAATGGCCAAGCACAATCACGGTCTGGAATGAGGCCTAGAAAAAAAAAAGTGATTTTGTAAGATTTAGTTTATTATGTCTTACAAACTCTGGACAGTGATTTGGAACTATTTTCTGCAATAAACAGGCAATTGCATCCTAACCATCCCCAAACTATTATTATTTGTTGGAATTTTTAAATTAATAACTAGATATAATACAGCAAGTGTTTTATGAAATGGGACCCTATGGTGGCACAAAGAACAATTTGTTTAACTATGCAAAAGCAATGTTAACTACAAGGTTTCAATGCAACTACTTGGTTACAACAAGTTTTCCAGGTGAAAGACAAATGTTTGGTAAAATTCAAACTCAAATTAGGTTGCATTTTATTGTTTGGGAAAAATAATAGTACTAGGGCCTATTAACTATTTATCTACATCCAAACTTCTTATTAAATATTTATCATTTGTTTGCTATGATCATGAGTTGATTCTGTGATGCCGTGATATTACATTGGCTTTAGGAGTTGAACTAACTGGAGCCATAAGGGATAGAAAAAGGACAGATACACACAAACATACACAGAAAATCTGGAATGAGGTGGTCGTGTGCTCTGATGGACATTAACCAGCAGAGACCTGGAAACTCAGCATGTTAATTTTTTACATTCAAGTTGAGGAGGTGGGGTTATCTTATACAGCTTTGGGGGGAGGGGATGCTTAGTGATTCCCAATAGGGAGTCTCTGTTGGGCATCAGTCTCAGGTGATAGACATTCTTTTCTGCACACATTGCCAGCATCCACACATGGAGCAGGGGAACAGTTCTCCATGTCCCTGAGCCTGACCTAAAGAAGGCTCCACTTCCATAGGTACTAGCCATGGTTTGGATGTTATAGATGATTAACTACTAATCTGTATTTTTATTATCTTAAATAGGTGTCAAGGACTAAACCTTCACATTATATTTTATATGTGTTTCAAAGGTACAATACTTTAAACAGTAATATATATATATATATATATATATATATAACAAAAATAACCTTTAATTTGTATCAATATACAAACATTGATCACCATGTAAAATATTTGAGACTAGTGGTTGTTTAAATGTAGACTCAAAAATCCATTCTTTTATCTCATTATTTCTATATTATATCCCCCCTTTTTTCCCTTTAGAAAGAGATCCTTGAATCTAATATCCATTCTTTAGCTTTCTCCCTGACCGTGACCAATAACAACTTATAACCAACTCCCACCCAAATGATGAGAAACACCTATAACCAACTATATTACAAAATCTATCTATTCCAACCCTTGGTAAAATGGGTGGTGTGATTCTCTAGACTTCTTTCTGTTATCCGGGCGTGCTATAATCTTTAGGAGACTCTGAGAGAAATTGGGATAATGATAAAGTACTGGGAGAACTAGCTTTGTCATTTGTTGTCCAAGCTCCATGTAATGGGAAAGTATAAGACTTATCTGATGTCTTGACTGGAGTAGTCTGTGAGGTTAGATAATCTCAGCCAGCAGTCTTGAAGCTCTTCTGGATACACAACACTGAGGAAACTGAAACAACGGCACAGTGAGAGTCTGAATCACCTGGGTCATCCATTGTCATTGCTGTCTGGTCCCTTTGCTTTGAAAACCAAAAAAGAAAGAAAGAAAGAAAGAAAGAAAGAAAGATGTTTAAAGGTAACGTACATATCTGAATTAGCACAAGAATGGAATGTACAGTGTGTACAAGTCAGTTGTAGAGGATAATTTTGTCCTATGTTTGAGTAGGTAAAAGATATCTGTCAACCTTGTAAGTCTGTTTGGACTGCATAAACAAACTGTAATATAAATCTCCATGCCATTTGAAGGATGCCATGTAATAATAAGTCATAAGGGGTAATGTGGGATTTTTCTCTGTATGGGATATGTTTTATTACCATTGGTTAATAAAGAATCTGCTTTGGGCCTATGGCAGTGCAGAATATAGCCAGGTAAGAAATCTGAATATATATATGTGTGTGTGTGTGTGTGTGTGTGTGTGTGTGTACATGTATATGGAGAGAGAGAGTAGTTGGAGTCAAAAAGACACCATGTAGCTTCAGAAAGGAGATAGATGCCAAACTTTACCTGGTAAGCCACAGCCTTGTGGCAATACACAAAATAATAAAAATGAAGAGTGGATTAATTAAAATCCTAAGCTAATAGGCCAAACAGTGTTGCAATTAATATATAATTAATTATATAATGCAATTAATATAATTAATAGTTTCTGTTATTATTCGGGTCTGAGCCGAAAGGAAATGAGCAAACAGTCTCTGTCTAAAATAGCTTAACAGAGTAAAGCCAGTTGGGAAATCCAAACAGAGATATAGAAAGAGAGTAGCAGAATCAAAGGGATGCCATGGAACTGCCAAAGGAGAAAGATGCTGGCCACCAGCTAGAACCTTAACAGTAAGCCACAGCCTCATGGTGATACACAGAATAATAGAAATAGGTTAATTTAAGATGTAAGAGTTAACTAAAAATATGTCTAAGCTATTGGCCAATCAGTGTTGTAATTAACATAGTTTCTGTGTGGTTATTTTGGATCTGAAAAGCTAGGAAATGATGAGCAGCCTCGGTCTACAGAGGATTCTGTAGCCAACAAGATTTATCATGTCTCATTTCATCTCCAAGCTGTTCCCATTCAGAGGAATCAGCTTACATGTCACATGCCCTGTAGTCTTTCTTGGTTTCCTCCCCTCTGTCTGTATTCAAGATACTCAGGAGTCAGTAGGCAAGTCTGATCTCTATTCACTTTGAAGGAAACCACAGGAAACAAAAGCACAACCTCCCTCCCACAACACATATTTTATTCTGTAGTTATATTCTGAAACCAAGACTATCCTAATATATAGGCTGGTTTAATTAAGCAGTCTCATCCAAAATCCAACATCTTTCAGAAATTGTAGTTCTCTGTTTATTAGCAATTTTGAAAATTAAAATTAACAAAGAACCATATAAGGTCTAAACTCCCTGTACTATAATATTTTTTTCGTTTTACATGGCTTATTTCTATGTATTATTTTGTTCTTTCGTTATAGACTTTATGGTTTTAAAACTATTTTCTATAACTCTCTATACTTCGTTTTATACCTATACAGAATATTAAAGATACTGTAATATGATTAGAGATTTTTCTGACTGAGCCTGTTTTACTCAGTATCTGTAACTTTTTATGAATGCATGAGCAAAACCTTAAACCACTGCACAGCTTAATTTACAATGTGCTGGTGACTCACGGCTTCAGGCAGTGACTGGTAGACATGTCTCAGTATTGGAGCCAAAATAAGAGACTGCAGGACCAGAAAACCATGTCTGCTTCTGCGTTTATGTGTTTGGTGCCTCTTTTTAAGCTTTCTTAGCACTTATGTGGAAGTATAAGCCCCATATTGGGTGCCATTTTGAAACATGTTTTTTATTGGACTACCAGCTCACTAAAAGGACACACAAACTTATATTAATCATGAAATCTCACAGAAAGTGGCTGGACAGAGCAGACCAAGAGGTGAGTGACAAATCTACCAGTTGGAAAGTCCACTCTGTAGGCTGTAGGTCCTGGGGCAAAACCCCAAGGCCTTCCCCCATCTGTCTCAGCTGCTGTAGTCAGTCAACAGGCAAGTCTTCTGTAGACAGTGTAGTAATAGGGGCGGTGGGGCTGCAATATGGTACCACTAGAACATAGTAGTCCTAAAACAAGAAGACCTGAACATCCCAAGCCAGAAGAAATAGAAAAAAAAATGACCTTAAAAATAACTATGGTGATGCTAGAGACCCTGAAAGAGGTAGGGGGAAAATTCTCTTAAAGAAATGAAGAAAAACAGATTCGATGCTATGCCCAGCAAAATTCTTCACAGACCTTGAAAGAACAGTACTCAACTTCATATGGAAAAGCAAAAAAAACCAGGAAAGCCAAAACATTCCTGTACAATAAAAGAACTTCTGGAGGCTTTACAATCCCTGACTTCTAACTCTACTACAGAGCTACAGCACTGAAAACAGCCTCATATTGTTATAATAACAAATGGGAAGACCAATGGAACAGAGTAGAGGACCTGGATATTAATCCACACTACTTCAAACACCTGATTTTTGACAAAGAAGCCAAAAATATCAAATCGAAAAAGAAAACATATTTAACAAATGGTGCTGCCATAACTGGATATCAACATGTAGAAGAATGAAAATAGGCCCATATCTATCACCATGCACAAAACTCAAGTCCAAATAGATCAAAGACCTCAAAAGGAAGCAAGCCACACTGAACCTTATAAAAGAGAAAGTGGAAGTATGTAGCACTATTGTGTGTTGTTGTGGTTTCTGTCCCACCCAGTACCCCACAACTGTTTAGCCCCAAAGAAAATCACACATAGGTCTTCATAAATTATAAGATGATTGGCCCATTAGTGCTAGCCTCTCACTGGCTAACTCTCACATCTTGATTAACCCATTTTTCTGATCTATGTTAGCCATGTGGCTCAGTACCTTTTTACAGTGGGGCAGATCACATTCTGCTGCTTCAGTGATCTGGGCAGGAGTGTGAGGAATCAACTTCCTCCTTCCCAGAATTCTCCTGTTCTCATTACATCATTTTTACTTCCTGTCTGGTTTTCCCACCTATACTTCCTACCTTGCCAATCAGTGTTTATTTATAACATGATTGACAGAATACAGACAATTATCCCACACCATAAGTACCCTTGAATGTATTGTCACTTCCTATATAAAACCCCCAGCAGCACAGACACTGAGAGAAACAATCAATAAATGGGACCTCCTAAAACTGAAAAGCTTCAGTAAAGCAAAGAATATGGTAAACAAGACAAAACAACAGCCTACAGAATGGGAAAAGATCTTCACTAACCCCACATTAGACAGAGGTCTGATCTCCAAAATATACAAAGAACTCAAGAAAGTGGTTATCCAAAGAACACATAATCCAATAAAAAAATAGACATGCTAATCAAAGGGATTTGAATCAAAGGCCCAGATACAAATTCACATACCTATGAACACCTGATAATCTATAAAGAATCCAGAAATATACAATGGACAACAGACGTCATCTTTAACAAATTGTGCCAGCCTAACTGGATGTCAGTGTGTAGAAGAAAGGAGATAGTGCCATGTTTATCACCCTGAACAAAACTTCAGTCCAAGTGATTCAAAAGTCTCACATAAAACCATATATACTGAACCTAACCAAAAAGAAATTAGAGAATAGCCTTGACTACATTGAAACAGGAGACTACTTCCTAAACAAAACACTGATAGTTCCAGTACTAAGATCAACAATTAATAAACATGATCTCACAAACCCGAAAAGGTCCTGGAAAGGAGAGAAAACTGGCAATTTGACAAAACAGATGTTTACAAACTTGAAAATGATTTTCCCTATCTCCACATCTAATAGAGGGTTCACATGCCAAATATATAGACTGCAAGTCCATGTGGAAGTTCGTGATTCCTGCTGCTTCCAGTTGATTGGGGCAAGGAAGAATCTTTTGCAGACACATAATTTAAAATGTGAGACATTGAAGGCTGAAGTGATAATCTCTCTCATGAAACAAACAAATCAAAATAAAAACAGTCCAGACAGGGAGCAATTGAAGAGAATACTTAAAATTGTGATAAAGATGCTAAAGTCGATAGATCTTTACAAATGATGGGTTTTAGTTAGCAATCTTTAAGGATCTGGCCACTGTGAGTTTGACCATGTTTCAATGAGTATAAGGGAAACCCCTTGCCCAAAAAAAAGAAAGAAATGAAGGAAAAGACAAAAAAAATGGAAGAAATTGATAAATTTCTTAAAGCCAAGAAAAAATAACCAAACAAGTGAAAGAAATAGTTTACAACTTAAAAATTGAAATAGAGGCAATAAAGAAATCACAAACCTATGGAATTCTGGAAATGGAAAAACTGGGTAAATTAACAGAAACTAAAGATGCAAGCATAACCAATAGAATGCAAGAGATGGAGGAGAGAATCTCAGGCATTGAAGGATATGACACAGGAAATACAAGAAGTTCAGCTCAAAGGCACAAAAAATATATCCAAAAAAATCATAGAAGAAAATTTTCCCAATTTAAAGAAGGAAATGCGTATGAAGATACAAAAAGCTTATAGAACACCCAAGAGACTTACCCCCCCCCCCAAATTCCTTCACCACATACTAATCAGAACATGAAATATACAGCATAAAGAAAGAATATTAACAGCTGAAAAGGAAAAGAACAAGCTAACATATAAAACAGAACCATCAGAATAACATTCAATATCTCAATGGAGACTCTGAAAGTTAGAAGGTCCTGGAAAGATGTTATGCCGACACTAATAGATGACAGATGCCAACTAGGACTACTATATCAGCAAAACTTTCAATCATAGATGGAGAAAACAAGATATTCCACGACAAAAACCAGATTTCAACAATAGCTACCCACAAATCCAGTCTTACAGAGATTACTAGAAGGAAAACTCAAGTGAAAAGAAGTTAGCCACACCATAAAAACATAAGCAACAGATAACCTCACAGCAGCAAACCAAAAAGAAAAAAAACACGGAAACACTACATACATCAAATGATCCCCTTTGATGAGTATCTTTCTCTTGAAGTAAATTGGTGCTATGAGGAGCAGATGTGTCTCATTGTCATGAAAAGTCCTAAGTTTTTAAAAGATTTTGAATGCCGTATTCTGTTAGTCTTTGAAAGGTTGGGGAATATCTATCTAATTGAAATATCTCTCTATATATCTAGAAAACCTAACTAACATGACTATAAGCTCGACTATTATAGATGATTATCTATTAACATTTATTTCTTAATTACACACTACATTTTAAAATGAGCCGCACAAACACAATACCTTAATCAAGAGGAGAAATATACACATAACAAAATTGGCCTAAAATTTATATCAATAAACCAAGATACATATCACATGTAAATGTAAATCAACATTTATAAACAATCATTTAAGGAATTTGGGCATAGTTCTCTCCAAACGGCTTCCTTCTGATTTTTAGGCAAAGCAATTTTGAGGTTTGCAGACACCTTTCAGGGGATCTTGGTCCATCAAACCACATTAGTCTGGAAGGAATCTAAAGGTTCTCATCCTCTGTGGAAACAAAAGCAGAACATCTTTTCCAAAGTAACATATCCTTAGACTCAAATTTTAAAGGAAAGATTCCTTAAAATATATATGTTGGTTTAACTTAGCAGCCTTTACAATAAAATATCTCTCTCTACTTAGCTCATTCACAGTCAAAAAATTCAAAGAAAGCACAATAATATATAATCCAGACTCTCTGTGTATATTCCATCTTAATGTGGCTAATTTTTCTTGCTCTATGATTTTCTCTACATTTTAATATTTATTTTATTATCATAAATCCTTTAATTAATGACTGTTTGTACTCTTTTATATCATAACTTTTTATACTCTTTTTCTTCTCTCTTTCAAGGATATATACATTTATCCAATGCTGTGACCCATTTAGAGATCTTTCCCATCTGAATTTGTTTTTATTGTGTATGTGTATCTGTAATTATTTTTTGACCAAGGGCAATTTCTTTTAAATACTAAGTGGGCATGGCTAGGACAAACTCTATGGTCCTACCTATTGGCTATAAGATATGGGAAGTATTTCTGTATATATTTGTTGCTTTATTGGTTAATGAATAAAGAAACCACATTGAGCCTATAGCAGGGAAGAACAGAAATAGGAGGGGGAAACTAAACTGAATGCTGGGAGAAAGACATCAGAGTCAGAAAGATACCATGGAGCTGCCAGAAGAGAAAGACGCAAGCTGCCAGCTGGAATATCTCCAGTAGGCCATGAGCCTTGTGGTAAAATACAAAATAATGTTAATGGGTTAAATTAGGATATAAGAGCTAGCCAATAAGAAGCTAGAACTAATAAACCAAGTAGAGATTTAATTAATATAGTTTCTGTGTGATTATTTTGGGTCTGAGCTTCTGAACAATCAAAATGAACTAGCAACCTCCTACAATAATTTGGCACCCAATATGGGACTAGAAGCAAGCAGTGATGCAATTCTTTTAAAAGAAGGCTTCCTGACTCAATGGTAGCAGCAAAGACTGCATGTTTCTTTACAAAACAGCAACACCCCAGTTCACGAGCACAAATGGCTCTAATGTGGTCAGTTTTGGAGAAGGTTCCATAAGGTGCTGAGAAGAAGGTATATTCTTTTGTGTTTGGGTGAATTGTTCCAAAGATATCTGTTAAGTCTATTTGAGTCATAACATTTGTCAGTTCTTTTATCTATCTGATTATTTTCTGTCTGGCAGTCCTGTCCATTGGTGAGAGTGGAGTTTGAAGTCTCCTACTATTAGTGTGTGGGGTTTGATGTGAGATTTAAGTTTTAGTACTGTTTATTTTACATATGGTTGTGCTCTTATGTTTGGGGCATATAACTGAGACATCATATTGATGAATTTTTTCTATGATGAGTATTATCTCCGCTCTTGATTGATTTTAGCTTGAAGTCTATATTGTAGTTACTAGAATAGCTATACCAACTTGTTTTTTTGGTTAATTTGATTGAAAAATCTTTTTCCAACCCTTTATTGTGAGGCAATGTCTGTCTTTGATGTGTTTCTTGTATGTCTAAGAAGGATGGATCCTGTTTTCTCATCCACTTTGTCAGCCTGTGTCTTTTTATAGGTGTACTGAATCCATTTATATTAGGAGATATTAATGGTTTTTGTCATGCAATATCTTGTTTATGGTAATTGAAATCTTTGCTGGGTATAGAAGTCTAGGCTGGCATCCATGGTCTCTTAGTGTCTACAGTATATCTCTCCAGTAGCTTCTATCGTTCAGAGTTTCTATTAAGAAGTTGGGTATAATTCTGATAGATCTGCCTTCATATGTTACTTGGCCTTTTTCCTTTGTGGCTCTTTAATATATTTTCTTGATTCTGTATGCTTAGTGAAACTATTTTTTTGGTCCAGTCTATTTGGTCTTCTGTAAGTTTCTTATACCTTCATAATCATATTCTTTAGGTCAGTAATGTTTGCATCTATGATTTTGGGGGTTGGGGTTACAAGGCAAGGTGCCTGTTCTAGAACCAGCTCTGATAGACCAGGCTGGCCTTGAACTCACAGAGATCCACCTGCCTCTGCCTCCCAAGTGCTGGGATTAAAGGTGTATACCACCACTGTCTGGTCTATGAATTTTTTGATATATTTTCTGTGACTTTGAGCTGGATTTCTCCTCCTTATATCCCTATTATTCTTAGGGTTTTTTCTTGTCATGGTGTCCCAGAAATCCTAGATGTTTTGTGTTAAGGATTTGTTGGATTTAACATTGTCTTTGACTGATGAATCTATTTCCTCTATCATATCCTTCAATTTCTAAGATTATCTCTTCCATCTCTTGAATTCTATTGATTATACTTACATCTGTAGTTCATGTTTATTTACTCAGATTTTTTATTACTAGAATTCCTTCCATTTGTGTTTCCTTTATTGCCTCTCTTTCAATGTCTAAGTCTTGAACTGTTTGCTTAATCTGTTTAATTGCCTTTTTTTGAACTTCTTAGTTTTCCTTAAGAGATTTATTGATTTCTTACAATTTTTTGTTTGTAATCCCAGCACTTGGGAGGCAGAGGCAGGCGGATCTCTGTGAGTTCGAGACCAGCCTGGTCTACAAGAGCTAGTTCCAGGACAGGCTCCAAAACCACAGAGAAACCCTGTCTCAAAAAACCAAAAAAAAAAAAAAAAAACAATTTTTTGTTTGTATTTTCCTCCATTTCTTCAAGGGGAGTTTTTTATTTCCTTTCTAAATGTCTCTATCATCTTTATAAATTTATATATAAGGTCATCTTCTTCTGCTTCTTCTGGGATAGTATGTTCAGGTCTTCCTGTTGCAAATCCACTATGTTCTGATGTTGCCATATTGCTCTTTAGGTTGATGAATATATTGTTGCATTGGCACCTTCCCATCACTTTCTCCAGTGAGGGCAGGCAGTGTCTTTGTCTTGTGGTCCAATCCTTACAATTGGTGTCTGTGTCTCAGGGATGCTCTCTTGGAAAGATCCTTGCTGTTACTGTCTGTGTCAAAGGGATCATCTGTTCATCTGCTCTCTTGGTCTACTCTGTGCAGTCCCAGTCTATGTCCCAGAGATCTACTTATGCCAAAGAAGAAGGGTGGGTTTGTGGGTAGAGTGGGTTTAGTAAGTCACAGAATCCAATGTGAATGTGTTGGAGCAGCCTGTCTGCAGGAGGCTTGACAGCTAGCAGGCTAGTACAGCTGAGAATTGTGGGGGAGGAACCATGTTTACTGTCCTTGGGCCTAGAGACTGGCTGTCCAGAAGAGGGGCTAGACACGCACCTTTTTGTTTACAATATGCAGTCCCAGCTTGTGTTTCAGAGAGCTATTGTGGTCATGGGAAATAGATCTTTATTCTTTTTAAATTACATCATCTTGGGTATTTTGTCAGAACTGAATGATTTTTTTATCTCTCTATTTTTGCTTTTTAATAAACCAAAGAGTAATTCTTATTCTTATAAGAAACATTCATTTAATGTTCAGTTGTGGTGAATTTTGATTTCAGATAGAAAGGACCCCATGCCAGCTAGTACTTTGTTTATTTCACATTGATTTGAATTGGTGTTGGATACCAGCCCAAACAAAACCCTTTTTTTTTTTTTTTATCAGCCTCAAGGCATGGGAAAAATGAAGACAGATTCACACAACAGTATCTGGAGGAAATTTCTGAGTTTATTCAGATTGCAAAATCACCTGCATTTATTTTTTAAACAGCTTTTATATCAGCATAAACTGAGGGAGAAGGTAACAAAAGCTTTATTAACATTCTGTTTCCTGGGTAGAGGGAACGACTGAAGTCATGCCTACTTGGTCACGTGGGCATAAAACACCTCTTCCCCAGGTGACCTCATAGTTACAATGGAAAGAGCAGAATTACATCATCATATCCTGGCACCTGTTATAATGGTGTCAAGTTTGCTTTACTTCAAAAGAGCCAGGGGATCCCTCCTGTGTAGAAGGTGCAAATTGTTCCTGTTACTCTCTCAGATTCTCTGACATCCAGAAAATATGGAAAATGGGTTTCCATTTTTTGGCCCCTACACTGGCAGATTTGAAAAAGGGAATTGCATAGATATTTTGTCTGTCTCTGTTGTAGACTTTCTTGACTATCAGCCCCCAAGGCATAACACATAGATTAATTATTAATTATGAATGCTTGGCCTTAGCTTAGATTTGTTTCTAGTTAGCTTTTTTTTAAAACTTAAAGTTAACTTATTTCTATTAATCTATGTGCTGCCTCAATGCTTGTTTACCTCGTCTACAACCTGTCCTTCCTGCTTCCCTGATTACTCCATGACTGACCTGCTAATCTCCTGCTGGCTGGTCCCCAACTGACTGACTGACTCCCCTTTTCTCTGCCCACCAGCCCTGCCTATCCTGCCACTGACTAGCTATTAGCCATTCAGTTTTTTTATTAGACCAGTCAGGTGCCTAAGGCAGGGAAGGTGAAACAACAATGCATTCTTTACATAGTTAAACAAATGAAGCATAAACAAAGGTAACACATAGTTGCATAGTTAAACAATTATTCTGTAACACAAACAACTGCAACACATCTTTACATAATCTATTGCACTGCATGTCTCTTTGTTTTTTTTTTCTCTCTCTGTTTTTCTCTCTGTGTCTCTCTCTCACACACACACAAGGAAAAACAACATACACACATAGAAAAATAAAAATAAAATAACAGTCACCATTTTGTCTGTAACCCAATAGATTGATTCAATCATGTCATCATACTAACTGCAAGGATTTAGGGAATGTGGAAAAGCACATGGGCGTATTATCATTCTATAACTACTGTATCAGGAACATGACTTTGGGACTCTTAATATACCTCTACCTGTGTTAGTTAACAACTTGACCTTTACTCTAGTCCATATAGTTGCTCTCCAAGATCACATGTTCAAAAGGCTAGGTTCCAGCCTGCGGTGCTATCGGAAAATAGTATAATCTTTTTAAAAAATATTTATTTTTAATTTTTGAATTTAAAATACAATTCTATAATTTTCCACCTTACTTTTTTCGTGTATCTCTATTCCTTTCATTCTCTCTCTCTCTCTCTCTCTCTCTCTCTCTCTGTCTTTCATTCTCTCTCTCTCTCTCTCTCTCTCTCAAATGTATGGCCTCTATTTCTTTGATTTTTTTAAATTAAGTTGTTAAATTATTTATTGAAACAGGGTCCTGTAGAAGGAAGTTGCCTCATTGGAGGCATGCCCTGAAAATTTTACTGGGGTTCTCATTTTCTCTTGCTTTCTTTGCTTTCTGTCATGACTTGAACATCTTCAGCATCTTGAGGTGTCACTGTGATGTGTTCATGTGCTCAACAGTAATGGAGCTAACTTATCATGGGCTGATTCTTTGGAAACAATAAAACAAAATAAACTTAATCTTTCTTTTTGTTTTTAATGTTTTCCTTTATTGAAAACAGATGATTTTCTCATATCCTGATTATAGTTTACCTTTTTCCCACTTCCTACCTCCCTTTCCTTCAGGATCCATTTTCATTCGAAAAGAACAAGCTTGTACGAGAAAACAATCACTCATGACAAAATAAAATATCATAAAATGAAACAAACACTATCAAATTCAGACATGGCAGCCCAAGAGGGGGAGATGAACAGTCACAAGTGTCAGAAACCCATTGTTCTCACAATCAGGAGTCCCATAAAAATGCTAACCTAACAGCTATAATATTCATGCAAAGGACCCGTGTGGGCTCTGTGATTTCTGCTTTAGTCTTTGTGAGCTTATATGCATCTTGCTTAGTTGTTTCAGAGGGTCTTGTTCTCCTGGTATCCTCCATTCCCTTTGGTTCTTACACTCTTTGCATCTCCTTCTTTGCAGGTTTTTCTGAATTATGAGGAGAGGGATCTGAATAAAACATCCTATTTAGACTCTTTCTGTATATAAGGTCTGGCCGTGGGTCTCTCCATCTGTTCCCCTCTACTGCCAGAGAAAGCCTTTCTAACGATTACTAAAGCTTCCTCCTTCTTTAATGTTTATTTCAGGTATCTTGTCATAGTGGAAGAAAATGAATACAACATCTGATGAAAGAATTTGTCTGGCTGCATGTGTTAATCTTAATTAAAATGTATTTACCATTATATTCTATTATCACTGTAGCTTGTTTTTGTACAAACCAAGAAATTATGTTTTCCTCTTAGCTTTTTTCATAGAAACCCTCTTGATAGAAAAATATTTTAGTGCCTTGTTTCTGCTAATGGTTTTCTGAAGCATTATAGACCAAGCATTTACCTCTCTTTCTCTTTCTCTCCCTTCCTTCTCTATTTCTGTGTATCCATTTTTCTCTTGTTCTCTCTTTAATAGAGTGCTTTGATTCTTCTTTTCAGTCACTGCTACTGTTTCTGTTGGCTTTCTGTTAGTCCTCTTGTAAAACATCCTTAAAAATAATATTGAAGATTGGTAGGCATAGAACACTCTCCATTATACCCAGAATGATCATCAATATAAAATGACCTACTTTTCCAGTAAAAATATGAATTCTTAAATGTTAAGTTTTATATTGCTGGTAACATTTGCCAAATTTACCATTAGAATGCATAAATAAATACATTATCTTTCTAATCTGAAAAGTTTCTTTAATTTTCTAATGTATTCTTTCTCTTTTCTCCTGTCTACCCACCAAAGAAATAGTTGAAATTCTAAGGGCTAATAAAAGCTGCAATTAGGAGATCTCAGAGCTGAAAACTAATAATGCCCAGTTTGAAAAATGATCAAGAAAACCATGAGATGGGACAAGGGGCTGAAGTTTGCTCTACTATTAACATTTCCATTAAAAAAGGCTTAGAGTAAACATGAGGATTTTCAATTTTTAGAAAAAAATCATGGCTAAAGTAATAAGAGTTCTAGTACTAATCTTAAATTTTCATTAAAACAACTGCAGTTGAAATATTTTGCTAGAGTTCAAATTAATTCTTTGTATTAATTATTATGCAGTAAGGTCTATTAAACATTTGACCGTAACAAAATGCACATTTTATGGGCATTTAATGATCACTGGATGAACAATCATGTAGTTCTCCATATTTGTTAGATCCTTAAAGTTAGATGAGTTCATGTACTTAGTTGAGCCCAGAGGGTGGTGAGCAGTAATGATGTGTGCAGATTTCAGGCCATGTTACCTAAGAGCTGGGGAGTGACGTGATGCTTTTTATTGACAATGCTGCAGATCTCCAAACTGTAATTATAGAACTCCTCTTCTTGTATGCTTCTAAGTTACAGTTGGCTTAAATTCATACATGGTTTAAAGGAAGAAGTAAAGCTGTGGTCACTATTATCTGAAGAATTTGTGGTTGGCTGCAAAGAAAGACAGATGAAAGGAGACCTTCAGGTTCTAACTTCTGCTCAGCTTTGCTCTCCCTGCTCATGTATTTGCCCGTTGACTTCTGGGAGAGATGGACAAGTCAATCATGTATGAGTAGAGTCAGCAGTCTTCCACATAATTCTCTTCCAGCAGTTCATGCAATTAAGTGGCCTGTTTTACAAACCCTAGAAGTCCAGACTCATCTGCACATGACACCAGTTGGGATGAGATGATTTGTGGAATCTCTGATATTCCATCCCCACCTTTCAAAAACTCCATTCTTAAGACTTTATCTTATTTTCATCAAGCCTGTATCCTATAATGAACTATTATTCCACAACACAATGTTCTAGCCCGGTACTTAAACCCTGTCTGATACAATAACTCTCTAACTCTACTCTTTCCCTGCCCTGTTAAGACAATCAAAAGAAGATTGTTAGGTTGCAAGACACAAAGCAATTTCTCCCAGTTTTAATGGCTCCCAAGTAATGTATTATTTCTTTGAAAGTGATAAACATGCCATTCAGGGATACATACATGCATACATACATACATACATACATACATACACACACATACATACACACACATAGGGAGTTATGTGTTACTATAGGGCTTCCTTGTCTAATATAATAAATACAGGCTAACATATTATCTGACCAATATACTGAAAAATTCCAACTTGGGTTCACATTCAGACATTCAAAAGGTTTTTAAATATCATGAAGCAAAATTACCAATTTGTGTTGAGAAAATAAAAACCTCCAGAAATTGTGTGAAATAGACATATTTCACAGTTTTGTAGTATTTGAAAATTAAGTGTAACACATACTTAGCTCACAAATAAGCTTTTTCAAGATGTCCAGAAGACAAGCTACTAGAGGATAAAACCTCCTCTTCTTACCCAGGGCACAGAACACTGTGAGAAATGGACATAGCTCACTCAGAACAAAGTAGAAAACTGAGAAACAGATTCAGAACCAGGAACACTGTAAATACCTCAAAGCTGAGATACGAGGAATTGTAAATCTTCAGCTGGAACATTATCAACTGTCTAGAAACTATGTACCTTGTAAAGACAGTCTTCTCAAGAGGAGCAATATTCCAGATAACAACATCAACACACATAGTTAATACCAAAAGACACGTGTGGAGCAGACGTGGTCAACACAATGTATAGAAAATCCGTCATTGTGTCTAGTATATAAAACATAAGATCCAAGACAAACCACATGCTGGGTCACAAGACATCTTTAAATAGTTTAAAAGTCAAAAAGCATGCAATGTGCATAGCAGCCAGCAATGGCATTGAACTAAAAATCAGTCATATACCTGGAAAACTCAAGAGTTAAAAACAGAATAATACACTCCTATAAAAAATCCAAGTCACTAACAATCTGGTAAGAAGTTAAAAATAAAAAAAAATATTTGCAAAAACCTAAATAAAAGTTAAATATAACCTATCAAAATATGTGAAATTTAACAATATATGGTGACATCACTTGAATTCGCAGTACCTGGAAGGTAAAAACAGAATTCTCAGGAGTTTAAGGTCATCTGTCATTACATAGTGGGTTTGAAGCCAGTCTAGACTTTATGAGACCCTCTCATAAAACACACACAAACAAAACTGAAATTGGATTAGAGTAACTTGAAATGGACTGTTTGCAGTCACTCATAATTATTAGAAGCTATGATGCTTTCTGGCTTTGTTGGGTTCTTATAATCTGGGAAAGAACACAGCCTTCTGGGAGCAAAACCTGCCTTGTTGGATTCTAAATTTCCATAGGACAACACATATATGACTTTCCTGGATGACAAAAGAAATTATACAAACTAGGTCTCTCTTCCTCTTTTCAGGGCTCTGAGAACTACCCCAACCATATTCTCATTTTTTTGAAAGTCTAACACTATCTTGTCTACTTCTACTGCTGTATGTTAGCTAGAGTGAAAAGTGGGTAAAGCCCTACTGCAAGCAGGTACAAAACGTTACACAGGCAGTTTCTTGTAAAATAGGCTTCACTTTTATGACCCAGTGATCAGAGGACCAAGAGGAATTAAAACTTAAGCTTGCCCAAAGACCTTCTGTAAATATTTACAGCACAATTTAGTCATGATCTCTGGTTTAAATTCTCCAGATAGTGAATGGGTGAAGAAGTCTTCTACTGGTTTACAATGAAATGATAGTTTACAAACACGAACAAGCCGTAGACACATACTATGGGATTAATATCTGGAATGTGTTTGACTATGAGAAAAGAGCCAGACTTTATGAGGTACATGGTGATTTTATTAATTTGGCTTCATAAAAAAACTGAATCGTCAAAACATAGAGAAGGCATCAGATGTTCAGGATTGGAGCTAAGGAAGCAGTGTCTGCAAAGGAAGAGGGCAAATAATTACAGGGGACTGATGATAGAAATGTTTTTACCTTAAGTCTGGATGAGCTCCGATGCAGTTACCAAACTTAACAGAATTATAAAAAAAGTATTCAAGTAGCTATATAAAATTAAAAAGATAAGTTTTCTTTGTAAAATTAATAATAATTAAAATTCTATTTTTTATTGTAAATAAATTTTTATTTAAGGGATTTGATTCCATTGCTCTCCATCCTGAGTCACATGGTTTCCAGATTTTTTTCACTCTGTCTGATTGTACTCTTTAGCCCTTTAGTTCTCATCTCTCCTTGAATTTAAGCCAGAACACTCATGACTAATTCAGTTTTTCACCGTAACAATTCTGGTGCCTTCTTCAAACCAATTTACTTTAGGAACCATTTTAAACCAGGCCTCTCACTTGTTGACACCCAGTGTGCTTGAAGAGTTCTGCTTACTCATTCCTAACATCATACTAATCATTGTGAAGGCATACCAGGGCCTGAAGTTTAAAAGAAAAGGTGATATATTATTGCTTCAAACATTTAATAAGTCAAAATATTAATATATGGATAATTTGGGATGATTAAACATAATATTATTAATTGTTTTCTCAATGTAAAAAAGGAGATTATGTTACTAGCTGTCCCTGGTCCTCAGCAGAAGTATCAAAGGAACATTTGAGGAGTCCTTTCTTCGTGTGTCCTTTTTTGAAAATGAGCTTAGCACAGTTATGATTCACATATTATCTCTATGTTTGTTATAATTACTCAAAGGTTTATGTGAAACAAAATTCATAGTATTAGGGCTAGAGAGGTTCTCAGCTCTAAGAGGTCAGACTCAGAGTTGCATTGTCAAATATAATGTCAGTAATATTTCATAATCTTTTGAATTGAGTGGTTTTTAGTTATAGATAAAAATATGCAGTAAGCTTAAAAATTGTAACAAGAAGGGGTATTTTTGAGTAAATAATTTCATAAATCAAACTAAATGAATGAATGATTATTCTATAGTACCTACCCCCACCTACTTATGGTTTCATTCACCTGAAGTCAAACTTTTGGAGAATTTTAAAAGAGAAATACCAGAAGTAATTTGGTAAGTTCTCCATTACAGTTCTCCAAGCAAGTAGTGTGATGTAATCTCACTTCAGTTCATTCTGTCCTGTCTTGGATCTGAGTCATTTTCTGTCCAGACTGCCTACCCTCCTATTACACTAAGGAGTCATCTGTAGCCAACTGGTCATGTTACATGCTCCAATAGCCCATACATTTAAGTAGCCCTATTTACTTAATTTTGTCCCCAAAGCACAGGGGGAAAGATTCTAACCATTTTAATATACCAAAGTGATGTGGGATTCCTCTCTGTGCATCGTTGGTTAATAATGAAACTACCTTGGGCCTATCATAGGGCAGAATAGAGTAAGGTGGACTGCTTGATGTTATGTCGTATAAACTGGGCATTCAGGATCCACAGAAAAATGACTGCTTAACTTACTTAAAAATTCAGTCCCTTGAGGTTCCTGCTTCATGAAAGAGTCTGCCAGGCATTCTGCAGGACTCAGATGAAAGTGACTGACTAACTGCCAATATAGGCGGAACTGTCTTTGAAATTTCCTGCTTCATGGAGAAGTCTGCCAGATAGTATGGACTTATAGGCTGATAATGGGTGCCCCAATGTTACAAAGGAACTGTCAAGGCAGTGAGCTATCTCTGTCAATTCTAGAGTTTTTGAAGTTGCTTACAATGCACTTCCTGTTTACTTGAGTAATATTATATGCTTCTGGAGTCATTGATGGAGTTGAAGAATAGGCAGTCATAGGCATAGTTTCTTTAGTTATTATAAAAGATAAATATATATAACTATTGTAACTGTAATTCTTGCTTGTTACCTGTTTTGTTATATGTAATTTTACTATGTTAAAGTTAAACCCTTCCTTTTTATTTAAACAGAAAAGGGAAGGTGATGTGGGATTCCATTCTGTGCACCATTGGTTAATTAATTAGCTGCCTTGAGCCTATCACAGGGCAGAATAGAATAAGGCAGGAATTTTAAGCAGAAATAGAAGAGAAAGTAGGTGGAGTTCGTGAGAAGCCATGTAGCTTCAGGAGGAGACAGATGTCTGGGAACATTACCAATAAACCACAAACCTCATGGTAAAATATAAAATAATAGAAATGGGTTAACTTAAAAAATAAGAGCTAGCTATCAATATGCTTAAGTGATTGGCTGGGCAGTGTTTCAGTTAATATAGTCTGTTTGATTATTTTGGATCTGGGTGGCTGGAATTAACAAGCAGGCTCAGCCAATACCGAAGAGAGGTAATAAAATCCATTAACTGAAAGGGCAAGAGTGGCTAATGTAGAATGAGAAAACCAAATGTTGATGTTGTTAAGTTATTTGGTTATTACAATGCAGTTAACGTTGTTTATTACCTCCTGTGCCTAATACCTAAGCTTAACTTTCTTATGTGTATGTATACAAAGGAAAAAAATAATATCATTATAGGGCATAATACTCAGGTTATTCCTTGACACTTTGAAAATGCTTTCCCCAAGGCTAAAAGTTAAGAACTTAAAGGTCTCATGCTAAATTTCAGCTGTAACATAATCACTTGCAAAGATTTTTGCTATATTCTTAGTGGTTAATTTAATTCATCTAACGAATTTCACCATCAAGGACTGTGAAAAATTGCAAGTTTTAATTTCATATTCTGGTGGTTTGAGTAAAAATGACCCCCATAGACTCACAGGGTGTGGCATAATTGGAAGTGCAGCTTTTATGGAGCAGGTGTGTGCCTGTTGGAGAAAGAATGACATAGGGAGTCTGTACTGAAATTTAGAAGCTCAAGTCAGGCTCATCATCACTCTCTCTTCCTGCTGCCTGCCAATCTAGATGGAGAACTCTCAGCTACTTTTCCAGCATCAGGTCTACCTATAAGCTGCCGTGATTCCTGCCATGATAATAACAGACTACACCTCTGAACCTGTAAGCCATCCCCAATTAAATATTTCCTTTATAAGAATTTGTCATAGTTATGATATCTATTCACAGTAATAAAACCTTAACTAAGACAGAAATTGCTACCATTGACTGGGGTATTCCTGTGACAGGCGTAACCATGCATGTGTCTTAAGGAATGTGGACATTGGGACTATTGGTTAGAAAAGAAATCAAATGCTTAAAGTGGGGATTAAGAGGCCATACTAATAGGAACATGGAAGAGAGCTGTGCTGAGGGTGGTTTCAAATGTGTGTGGGGGCAGCTCAAGAGGTTTCAGAGGAGAAGACTATTTGTAACCTTGAGACTATTCTTGTGATATTTTGGATAAGAACATGGATGCCTTTTGCTCTTTCAGAAATAATTGTTAAGGGTAAATTGAAGAGTCCAGATTTCTCATTGTGTAAAGTTGTGAGGGTAAAGCTTGGATTGTTAGAGACCCCATGATGTTGAAGATGCCAGAGCTTTGGTATACCTGCCTAGTAGAGTTGCTAACAGGGCATGGAAACAGTCCAAGGGAAAGAAGTGTGTTGCAGTCAACAAAGATGAAAAGAATTGGAGATTTAAAGATGCTTTTATAGAAGACATGAAGATGCAGAGTTTAGAATTTGCCCTGCTGTACTTTGGTCTTGTTTTACTCCCTTCCCTACATTTTGGAATCGTACTATAAAACCTGTGCCATTTTATGTTGGAAATATGTGATCTGCTTTTAAATTTGATTTTACAAGGGATTGCAGTTAAGAGATTTCCATGAGCCTCAGAAGGGACTATAGACTTTTGACTTTTAAATAGGCTTGAGACTATTATAGACTAAGGGGATTTTTTAAGTTGGACTAAATGCCTTTTGCATTATGATATAACAACAAGCCTATGGGGGTCAGGAAGTGGAATGTGGTGGTTTGAATAAAAATTGCCCCCATAGATTCGTAGGGAGTAGAATTATTAGAAACATTACCTGTTGGAAGAAGTATGTCACAGGATATGAGCTTTGAAGTTCCAGAAGCTCGAGTGAGGCCTCTTTCCTCCTGCTGCCTGCCAATCCAGATCTTAGCTACTTCTTCAGTATCATTCCTGCCTACATGCCATCATGCTTCCCCCATGACAATAATGGACAAAACGCTAAACCGGTAAACCAGCCTTATTAAATGTTTTCCTGTACAAGAGTTGCCATAGTGACCCACTGTCAAGCACTAAACTGAGCTCCTAGAGCTCAGTTGAAGAAAGAGAGCAGGGAATCATGTGAACAAGGGATGGGTCAAGAACATAATGGGGGACAGCTGACCTGAGCTACTGGAAGCTCACAGACTTTGGCTTGACAGGCAAACTAGACTTTTCGAATGTGGGTGACAGATATGTGGCTTGATCTGTTGGATAGGCCCCTGGCAGTAGCACCAGGACCTATCCCACGTGCATAAACTAGTTTTCTGGAGCCCATTTCTTATGGTGGGATAACTTACTCAGCCTTGATAAAGGACGGGGGAGTGAGGACTTGGTCCTGACTCAAGTTGGCATGCCAGACCTTGCTGACTCCTCAAGGAAGGCCTTAGCTCTCTGAGGAATGCATGGAGGTTGGGAATGGGGAGATTCAGGGTAGGAGAAGGGGAGGGTGGGAGAATTGGAGTTGCTATGGAAAATGAAAAATGAGCTATTTTTAATAAAAAGAAAAGTTGCCATGGTCATGGTGTCTCTTCAAAGAAATAGAATCCCTAACTAACATACTTATTAAAAATATTTCCAATTGATTATAGTTTCTATCTGACATAATTTTTATTTAGTTTTAGTTATGTTTAATCTTGCTATTTTTCATATTAAATTATGGAAAGTCTTTTTAAGGAAATTTTTAAAGAATGACATTTGGTTCTGTTTATTTTTATGATAGCTCACATGTCTCTAAAGAATTTTGTTGTTCTCATTGGCTTCCAGTGTCAATGATGACTGAGCTGACACGTGATTGAGACATCTGCCTCTTTAGAAACAGACTATTGTATTGGGGAGGGGAGATGGAGGAAAAAATACTAGATATGAATATTTTTCAGAACGGTTTTTATAAACTCATAAACCTAAGAAAATATTTAAATAAACATTTAAAACTGAAAATATGTATGATGATTATTTGTCAGTTTGATGGAATTTAGAATCACAATGGGAACCAATCACTCGGCATGTTTGTGAGACAGTACACAAATTAAAAGAGGTGGGAGATTCATCCTAAATGTGGGTGTGGGATTCATTCCATGGGCTCAGGTGCCAGTCTGTGACTGTATAAGAAGGAGAAAGATGAGCACAGGCATTGCTTGCTGGCTTCTGGATGGTGGATGCGATGTGATCAGTCACTTCTTGCTTGTGTCACCACCACACTTTCCATCATGGACTTCACTCCCTTAAAGTGTAAACTAGAATAAGTCTTCCTTCTTTTAGAGTCTTTCGTCAGGTGTTCTGTTGTAGTAATAAGGCAACTAAATAGCATAATGTGCAAATAGAGCAAATATTATAAATCCAGCACTCTCTTTGGGAAATATTCATATATCTCGTGCTAGAGGAGATTAGTGAAAAGAGACAGGATAATATTCACTGTAGCGCATGCTATACTAGAATTTCACGCTTTGTTGAGAATGGCATTTTCATGACTTTTTAGATCATATGTTGTGAAGAAAGCAGAATGAGTGGAGACACTGTAACATGAAGCTCCAGAGTCAAGCTAACATAAGGTATGGATCATGTTTCCCTGCTTTATAACAAAGATTGGATCCTTTAGAATTATAGTCTCATAAGACCTAGTATTATCCTCAGTGATACAGATGCCATGAGAACTAAGAAAAACTCACATACAAACTTTTCAATTTAGCAGCAAACCTGAATAGACACTATTTGCTCTGCTTCATTTTCTAAAATAAATAAGGGATCTAGAAATAGATATAACATTACTTAGAATCAGTGATTTTCTACATTGAATTAAAAGCATATTATGAAAATTTAATAGAAATAAATGCTACTTACCTGAACTATACTAAATAATTAAGAAAAGTTGAGACTTCTATATTTCTATATTTCTATATTTCCGCATGAATGAAGCCAAACATTAAAAAAAAGAAGAAATCTATACAGTTACAAAATGGATCAATCTTTTCATTCTTACATTTAATAAAAAGAAAAAATAGGTGGATAAAAACATCTTGGTAATAAATGAAACGACCCTAATATGTATATAAACACATGTGTATATTCATAAGTATTTGGAAAAACTGAAAAGACACAATGAAAATATCAATTTCAATTAACTGTAGATCATAGGATGTTGGCATTGTTTTTCCTTATACAATTAGCCTATTTAATAAATTCCATATACAGAACACTCTAACAATATAAGAAGACATTGTATTATCTTATTCATAGGTTTTCAAACAATTTCTAGTTTCATTTCTGTTGCTGTGATAAAACATCTTGATAAGCACCAACATGGTATAATTCAGACTCTCTGTACATTCCATCTTTGCGTGGCTTATTTTTCTTTATTTCTATTATTTTTTTCTACAAGTTTACTTCATCTCTTTAGAGAGTTTGCCTTTTTAAAAAACATTTACTTCTTTTTAGAACTGTCTATATTCTTTTGCTTTTCTCCCCCAAGCCTACATACATTTATGCAACACTGTGACCCACTTATAGGTCTTTTTTTGTCTAAATTTGTCTTTATTGTGTATCTGTAATTATTTTCTGACCAGAAGCATCATTTTAATGCTAAGTGGGCTTGACTATAACCAACTCTGCAGCACTGCCTGTTGGCTTTGCCTAGTCCAATATGGTGGAGGCATGTTCACTGCCTCTGTGAGCCATTCTCTCCACCCCAGATCCATAGCCAGGTATCAGTAGATCTGTGTTGCCACTAATATAGTTGTAGCACTCAGCTCACAAACCCCATGTAAATGCTTTGTCTCCTAAAACAGCCAGAGTTCATGCTGGCAACACAAACTAGGAAGCTGTCTTTTTGAAACCACAAATTTTTGTTTCTTTTTCTTTTCCTTTTTCTGCTACCACTGAGTCACAAAGACCTCTCTTAAAGGAGCTGTGGTACTCCTTCTTGCTGCCAGGAGACAGAGCCCATCTGAAAAAAGAGAAATACGCCCAAACCTCGTTTTGTGTATGTGTGTCTAGAATTCCTTTCCAAGCTTTCTCAGGTTTTATGTGAATATAGTCAGCTAGGGTGGTATGCCAATTTGTTGCCAGAAGGCGATTCATTTGTTCTCGGCTGCTCAGCCCTGAAATAATTATACAGAAACCAAATTATTTGCAATACTGTTTGGCCAATAGCTTAAGCATATTTCTAGCTTGTGCCTACATCTTAAATTAACCAATTTCTATTATTTTATATTTTACTACAAGGCTTGTGGGCTTCTGGTAAGGTTTCCACTGACACGTCATGTCTTCCTCCTGAGGAAGTTAGAAAGTTACTCAGGAATTAACTGTGGAGAGAAAGAAGGTATTATTTTCAAACTTTAGGCTATTAAAGTTATTTTTTCTTCAGATGATTTTCTTTCTGCTTTAAATCATGACATTGAAATAAAATTTTCTTTTTAGTGTGCTACAAATACACACTTGAAATACAAAGGCAGGTCAACATTGAGATCAAGTAATAACAGACCTCAGGTTTATCACTCAAGCCTGGGGTACAAGTGCAAGAAAGATGAGGAGAGCAGAGTTGGCCTAAGTACTACAACAATCCAGCAGAGTTCACAAGGACAGAAAGAGGCAAAAAATGAGCCAAGCTTGTCAGAGATGATCAAATGATTGACCTTGATCTCTGCATCTCCACAGCAATGAAAGAATAGAGCTGTGAGGCTATAACCAGAAGCAAGGGGGAAATAAAATCTTGATTTTGAGCAAAACAATAGAGAAATGTATGAAATCCAAGATGACCAGATATAATGCTAGGAAACACTAAAGGTAAGGTCAGAGTTACAATAGTAAATTATAATGGTAGTGTGGTTATGAATTATGTAAAGTCTCGAAGTCTGTGTTAGACAAATAACCATAAGAAACAAATTAGTCCAATCCAATCACCCTGAAAACTTGATTTTATTCTATCATTCTTGTAGTTTGAACAGACACAGTATAAACATTATATTTGCTTACTAGGATCTCTTTGTTTATAATATTATGCATGCATTATATACATATCTACAGACATAAACATATGATATATATTATATTAACATATGGATTTCTCACATTGAATGGTATTCCTAATGTAAATGTAGACATATTCATTCCCTGATTTTCTGTAGCCATTTCATCATACAAACACATTTTATCTAACACATCAAATGCTTCTTAATTTTTTCTTCACTCTACTTTTAATTCTAATAAGGGTATAATTTAATCAATCATTTTTTCCAATATAATATAATTAGAATTTTTATAAATAAGTCTTTGTGTGCAGTTTCAACTTTAACCGCGAATGGTTAGATTGAAGACCAGATGGTCTCCAGAAAATTATGACAATTTGAATATCCACCAGAGTTTATAAATGGTGACTACATATAAACATATATATATACACACAAGTAGCAATTGCTACATTTTATATACTAAAAATAAAATATTGCATTGACTTTAATTATAAATTATGAGATTAGGTATCATTCAGTTATTTAGATTTATAGTTAATGTGAGAGTTACTTGGAATAATTTAATTTAAAATTTATTGTTAATTTATGTAAATGTTTAATAATTTATTTTAATTAAAGTACCTTATGATCTACCCATGAATCACAAGAGCCTAATAATGCAGTGGGATAAACAAGGGATGGTTCATTGAAAGCCTTTATAGATATAGTGTGATAGGAATGAGAATACATAATCTTAGATGTGATTAAATATAATAGTTTCTTTAAAAGCTGATATATATACACTGAAAAATACTCTCTAATGACAATTTAAATATTGCTATTTGTTTACATAATTTGTTATATTGTCATCTGCCTTTTGGTTCTAATCCACAAGTATTAACACAAATTATGAACATGTTTTCTTTGATATATATATATATATATATACATATATATGGTTCTGTATACTAATATTTCCTATATACTAATATATTCTGCATACTAATATTTTAGATATGTAAGAATATACACTCATGAAAATATTTATAATTAATAAACATTAATATTATGCTCAAATAATTTGCTTTGCTATTATCTTAAAACAAAATTTTGATGCTTCTCAACATCTTTTGCAGCACACAAATCTTAAATGAAACCTCTTTTGGCATATGTGGATTTACTGGTACACTGGCATGAATAAGATGGTTCTTGGAACCACTATTACTGACCCCATGGTTCTGGACATCTGCTAAAAGTTTAATAGATACTTTAGTCATTTATTGCTATAATAAGAAAGCATGAACAAGGCAACTTATAAAAGAAAGAATTTATTTTTGGCTTAAATCTCCAGAGGGTTAAAGCTCATGACCATCGGGGTGAGGAGCATGACAGTAGGCAGGCAGGCAAGTAGGCATAGTGCTAGAGCCTTGGCTGAGAGCATATATCTTGATCCACAAACAGAAAGCACAGAGAGATAATTGGGAGTTGCATAAATCTTTTGAAACTTTAAAGCCCATGCCCAGTGACACTCATGCTCCACAAGGCCACATCTGCTAATCTTTCCCAGATAGTTCCACCAACTGGGGACCAAGCATTCAAACATAGGAACCTATTGGGACAACCACATTTAAATCACCACAGGAGATAATGTTAAATTTACATCCTCCAAACAAGGTAAGACAGTTGACATTTCCTCATTATTGGTTAGGATGCTATGGTTCCTTATATTCTTGAGAGCTTCGAAACCCAGGTACCAAGAAACCATCTAAGCAAAGATGTCTATAAGCAACAAAAGTACAAAGTGTCAGAACCTTTTCCCAAATCTTTTCATAATTAAATAAAATGAAGCTTGGATAGCTATCATGATAACTGTACCATAAAACACATTTTTATTTTCATATGTTTAATAAAATTTAGAGAATTTTTTTATTTTCAACAGGCAATATCATCCAGTAAATTATGTAAATTAAATTTCAGAAAAATATAAATGATGTTCTCAAATGGTTGCTGGAGGAAATTAGGATTTAATCAGATTTTGAAGGTGGATTCTGGAGTGACAAGTGGGACTTTCCTTAGTGCACAGAACTGTTCGTGTCTAGATAGAGAACAGAGCATTGTGTTATGTGTCTGACTCATTCTGGGCATTAATTTAAGCACAGTAGTTAATCATGCCATTTACAAGCATAACAGACAAGTTTACTTTTCCAAAATAAATAGGATATGTAATGAAATGACACTTGCATTTCTATTATTAATACCAGTAATTAATGGAAAATCTCTCTAAACCTAATCCTTTGCTAATGACCAGTCCCTCACACCTGTCACTCACTCAAAGGAAACCCAGTGGTCTGGGACTGAGGAATGCTATTTTCCACAGCTAATGATTCATGTTCTACATTCTTCCCCTTAGGCACAGAAAAAAAAACATTATTACTTCAATGTGGGTGTATCTTCCTTTTGAGACCAAAGCAATTAAGATAATCTGTTATGATAAACAATATCTATTCAGATCCTTTGAATACCTCCTGTTCTCTAAGATGAGATGATCAGATCTTCAAAGTCATCCCTGGAATAGCTTTTCTCAGACCTGTAGGCTGAGTGTTGTTCAGGCAGAAAGCCCATCACATTTTGATTTGGCCATGTAAAAGGTGATTGAAGAAGTAACAACTTGCTTCCAAGTATGTGAAAGCTCTTCTTAAATGACACATAGAGTTCACACTCATGTTTCCTTTTCTTGAATTGTAAAGTCAGCACTCAGCCACTGTCTTAGGGTTCTATTGCTGTGATGAGACACCATGAGCATGAATACTGGTATAAAGGGAAGCATTTAATTGGGGTTGATTTATAGTTTCAGAAGTTTAGTCCTTTTATGATCATGGCAGGAAGCATGGCAGCATGCAGGCAGACAGTGCTGGATAGAGAGCTGAGTGCTACACCTGGAACTTCAGGGAGAAGAAACAGAGAGACACTGGGACTTGCCTTGATCTTTTGAACTCCCAAATCCCACCCCTTAGTGACATAGTTTCCCCAACAAGGCCACACCTCCTAAGAGCACTACTTTCTTTGGACCAAGTATTTAAACACATAAGTTTGTGCGAGCCATTGCTGCTCAAACCACCAGAGCCATCAAGCAGACTAACTTTTTCATTTCATAAAATTAATACCTATGGAAGAGGGAGTTATATTTGTCACAATGCCATCTATAATATTAGAAAAAAGAGAGAAAATTTATATCAGTAGAGTGTGTCCTGTGCTATGGATTTAGAGGAGAAATCAATGGCAAAATGGTAGCTGGAAATATACAAATATTTGTGGATTAAAAAGCATGTGCTACCACACTTTGAACTCACAGAGATTTGTCTGCCTCTGCCTCCAAGGCATTGGGATTAAAGGTGTGTACCACCACACCCAACTACTCTCTTTCTTTTTTATTTTAAGGACTTTAACGTTTTCTTTTCAGGCCTGCATATATTTTTAACACATTGTAAATCATTTAGAGGTTTTTTTCATCTTTGAATCTCTCTTTACTGTATATGTCTCTTTTTCTGACCATGTTAGTCTTTAATTTACTAAGCAGTATGGGTAGGATTAAAGTTGTGGCTTTGATGGCTAGATCCAGCCCATTCCTTAGCTTTCTGAGATTTTAGCCTGATGGCAGAGGTATCTTCCAGAGCCATTTTTATTGGCACAACTCTACAGAGTTTTAAGGTCCCTGTCAGCAAGCAAGCTGCAGCAGTGTGCTCACAAACCACACTCAAATGCTCCATAGTCTACTGCCTGCCTGAAAGAGTCAGAGTTTGCCCTGGCAAGACTGCCCAGAAAGCCAGCATTTTAAAACATCATGACTTTTTTTTCCAGCTATGGCTGAAAACTAAACAGCATGTGTTCAGCTTTTCATCAATACCGTTTAAGTGTTTCGTGGCAGGACCTCTTAAAAGAGCTGCAGGGTTTTGCAGCTAAAGCTGAGTCAGGAAGCCTCTCTTAAATGAGGGTGCTTGCCTCTAGCAAGCAGAACAGATCTGAGAAATTGCTGCTACCAAGAAACCATGTGAAATGCTCTTATTTTGTCTAGAATTACTTCCCAAGCTGTCTCAGGCTTTATGTAGATGCAGTTATACACATGTTGGGTGCCATTCTGTAACATGAGGGGCTTGCTGGAGATTTCTGGGAAGAAGGAAGCTCTTTCGGCAGTCCTTCCCAGGTTGCAGAAGAAGTAGGATGTGACCTGCCTCACTGAAAAAGGTACTGAGCCATGTGGCTAAAATATACTAGAATAATGGGTTGATATATGTTATAAGAGCTAATACAGTTTATTTATATGATGGATTACATCGATAGATTTTCATATGTTGAACCAGCCCTGCATCTCTGGGATGAAGCCTGCTTGATCATAATGGACAAATTTTCTAATGTGTTCTTAGATTTGGTTTGCCAGTATTTATTGAGGTTTTTGCATCGATGTTCACGAGTGAGAGTGGCCTGTAATTCTCTTTCTTGGTTGAGTCTTTGTGTGGTTTTGATATTAGGGTAACTGTAGCTTCATAAAAGGAATTTGGCGATGACTCTTCTGCTTCTATATTGTGAAATACATTAAGGAGTATAGGTATTAGCTCTTCTTGGAAGTTCTGGTAGAATTCTGCATTGAAACCATAACCTTGATTAAACATCTGCAACCTTGACCATGTGCATGTCTGTAAAGTTTTTAACTTATGACCCATTTTCAGAAGCATTCTTTCTAGTTTGAACTTGCTCAGAGGTAAAAATGATCTAATTGTGGATAATTTGACTAAATGGAACAAAGCAGGCTTTTAAGTGTCTTACAGTGCTTGGAGGAGAATAGATCTAGCTATAAAGCCTATTCTAGCATATATTCTATACATAAAAATTATACAGATAAACAAGCAGTCATCTTCCTGATCATCCACAGATATATGTCCCCATAAGACTGAGATGCAAACATGAGATTACACATACATATCACATGAAATTATACTCTACAATACAATATTGAGAGACACCATAGCTGCTTTAGCAAATGTGAAATTACAGAAAGGAGAAACAGTTTCTAGAACCAGTTGTCCTATAGGCCCTGGCTGAATGGGATTCTCCTCTATCAGAGAATCACTCCTCTGGTGGGTTGACATCTGAACACTTGTTGTCACCAGTGCCAACATAGCCTCTAACTTGAGTTTGATTCTGGACACATACCTTGGATTTGAGTGATATAGAAGTAGAGACAAGCAGATCCCTTGACCTGGTGGCCAGTCAGCCTGCCTAGTGGTGAGCCCCAGTCTCTGTTCACCTCTCAAAATAATGACAGCATGCAGGTTTTGTTCCATTGACAGTAATGATTGTACTACTGAAATTCTTGAGGACTGTAGCTTGTGGAGGACCATTTTTGTCTGTAGTACTAGAGATCTGTGGAAACTTTCTGTACTTTGCACTGATCTTTTCTCTGAAGATCAAATTACTCTGAAAAAGTATATTAAAGGAAAAATACAGAAGAAAACTAAAGAAACAGTGTGTCATTGCTCCTTGCTTTACCGCCATCTGGAAAGTGTTTTTAACTTATTGGCCAAAACTTTATTCTAGCCAATACATATTAGTGCCAAGACACCAAAACAAATAAAAGCCAAATCAATGAAAGTTAAAAGAAAACTCATAAAAACATGGAAATGCACCCTGAGATGCATGTGCATAACTATTACTTGCATGATTTTTATTTACCAAAACTTAGATATAAACCACTAAATTCAAACTTAAAGGAACAAAAATAGAAACAATGTATATTGTCCTTCACAATTACTTCAATGTTTCATTTTTCCAGAATATTGAATTAAGAATGAGAGATACAGCTCAGAGGTTAAGAGCACTGACTACTCTTGTAAAGAACCTGGAATCAGTTCCTAGCATGCATATGGTGACTGTAACTCTAGATTCAGGTTATATGATGTCCTCTTATATCCTCCCCAGCTCCTCTACACATGAGGTGCACAAAATCTTATACAAGTATACTCACATTAATATAAAAATAAAGTAAATCACCTTTATTTTTATTTTATAAAGAACCACATATTTAATGGAACCATTTTATTCTTATCTAAAATTTCAGGAGCCCTTCTCGAATGAGTTGAAGAATTTTAACCAAGGTTCTATAGTCTTTTCTGTAAAATGTCAGATACATAATATTTCTAGCTTCAGTGAAATACATTCTTTGTTACTACCTGCTTGGCCTCTGCTGCATTGGCAATAGCAAACAAGGGGCTGATTCAACAAACTTGTAGGTACATAAACAGATGAGTGGCCAATTTGATTCAAACTATTTTCTCTGAAGCAAAATTGACCCAGAAGCACTAATTCAATGGGTATGAGCACTCAAGAAAAAGTCTGACCTAAACACTGATACTGGGTATTTCCCTTTTCAAGGTGTGACAATAATGTATAGTTTTGTACTGAAAACTCCACAACTCCATTTCAGATTTCTTAGCTGTAACTGGTAGCATTGACAGAAAATTTTATTACTGAAATTTGTCATTTATCCCTTGAGCTTCTTATGTAGTTAAATTGTGTTTTAAAAGCAAAAGTCAAGCTCATTACTAAGAAAGCACAATGGGTTGAGTATTCACGTAGTAAAGGGGCGTCCCTTCATTGGCAGAAGATAGATGTTCTGAAAGCTAAGCCCTCAGATAATGCACCAGGATTGCCTTCTGATATCTACTCAAGAGCAGAGCTTCTTCTATTCTATAGTATGATGGTAGAAGATACAAATAATTCCACACTATTTCAGAATTATGTATAATAAAGAGTTATTTATTTAAGGGAGACTTACAAATCACTGTTCTAGGTCACAGTCCTCTGCACAAACTGGAAACAGGAACAGAGTCTAGCAGCTGGAAGTGAGAGCCGGAAGCAAAAGAGTGAGTACAAGCTTTCCAGCTGTGTTAATAGTATAATGGTGTGGGAGGTCCTTTCTGTCTGTGTGTTGCTTTTCTTGGTTAATGAATAGAGAAACTGCCTAGCCCTGTTGATAGGGCAGAACTTAGGTAGGTGGAGAAGTTAGAACTGAATGCTGGGAAAAGGAAGGTGGAGAGAGATTTCATGGATCCACTGCCAGTGATAGATGTGTTGGAACTTTGCTGGTAGGCCACGAACTCGTGGCGATACACAGATTAATACAAATGGGCTAAATTACGATGTAAGAGTTAGCCAATAAGAAGTTAGAGCTCATGGGTCAAGCAGTGATTTAATTAATACAGTTTCTGTGTGATTATTTTGGGTATAAGCTAGCCTGGTGGCTGGGAAGAACAAGCAGCCCACCTCCTCCTATAGTATAAGAGACCATGCCCAAGTAAGCTGGTATCTTAAAGACTATTGGGTAAAGGAGCAGAAGGAGCTCCCACAGCACAGAATGGTGTGCCAATGTGGGGCTGACCAAATACACTTAAAAGCCTGAGAGAGCTTGGGAAGTTATTCTAGATAGAAAAGAATAGAGTTAGGCATGGCTTCTTGAAAGCAGCACTTTCTCAGGTGGGCTGTGCTTACTAGAGGCAAATGCTCTCATTTAAGAGAGGCTCCCTGACTCAGCTTTAGCTCCAAAATCTTGCAGCTCTTTTGAGAGGTCTTGCCACAAAACACTTAAATGGTGTTGATGAAAATCTGACTGCATACATTTTGGTGGTGGCAGACACCTTGAAATGCCATAGAGTTGTGGCAATAAACATGACTCCAGCCAGTACCTCTGCCATGAGTCTAGACTCTCATAGAAATGCTAAGGAATGGGCTGGATCCAGCTATCAAAGACAAGGCTTTAATCTTAGCCATACCACTTAGCAAATTAAAGAATCATGTGGTCAAAAAAAAGATAGATACAGTAAAGATAGATTCAAAGACAAAAAAAGCCTTTCAGAATCTATGCAAATGTCAGCATGGCCTCCAACTCCATCTACCTCTAGAACTGCTTTCATGAAGCCATCCATGATTCCTATGATCTCAAATCCAATGGGTGCTTAGAGATTTGAGAAGTCATATTGATTCAGATGAGCATTATGTTTCTCAAGCTTAGTAAATACAAATATGAAAGAATCTCTGATATTGTTGTGTTATGGTGCTATGTCACATGTATTCATTGAGTGCTTATAGCCTATAGATATCAGAAGTATTAGTGTTACATCTGAAAAGATAACAAACAAAATGGAAAACTAATCACATCACTGAATCAATATGAGGGTGTATTATTCTATACTCTAAAACTTTCTGAGGTATGTTATAAAATATAATTTAAAAGCTGGTTAAAATGATCACAAAGAATTAGTACTTAAATATTTTAAATAGATGGGATTTTTACTTGCTTCACATAAAGAAATGAATTGAATCAAAATTTGAATTGTAAACAATATATTCTGTGCTTACAATTCAAATTTTAAATTTTGGAACTCAGATCTATATGTAACTGAATATTAGTAAAAAAAATTACCAAAACACTTGAAATTACAGAAGTTTGTTTGCATACATGTAAGTAAATATTCATCTGCTCAAATAGTTGTACATCAACATTTGTACAAATCAAACCAAAGAAAATAAGGGACAAAGTCATCTAGAAATCTTTTTAGTTGCAAATAATTAACTAGAAATTATTTAATTTCACAAACATACTACCTCTTTGCTGTTAACAATTAGTATGGGTTTGTCTGTTTACTCAATGGAGAAAGAGCAAAAATTACAAACCAATTTCAAAATACAGAGCCACATCACATATTGGTTTCATTGCTGGGCACTAGTTGCAAACCAATGACTAAGCAATCTCAGCTCTATTCTCATGGGTGTTTTCAGCCTGGCTTGGACACCACCACATCTCCTTTAATCATTCATCCTGGTCACATTCTTCCTCTTCTCTGAGTTATATTTTCTTCTCTGGAGTTTGTGTTGCTATTGTGAGTCACTTGTCATTATGAGTCACTCCATTGTGAGTCACTCACTGTAATATGTGCCTCAGCTACCAGTTTTCTGAAATTCTTATCCTAGATTCTTTAAAAAGAAATGTATAGGTCTTGTTCTTCAAATTCCAAGTGACTTGACTCACTTAGTATTTACTTCATTTTGGATTTATTAATTCATTTACCTTTTCAGTTTGCTACTCATTAACAGCTTTTATTCCACATATACTTGCCAGGATCTATAATATTTCTGAAGGACAAAAAATTAGACATCAACATTATTCAATGGTCACGAAATATATGATTATGACAAAATACTAAATCATACAATAAAATTTAATTTGTTGTTCTTGCAGTTCAAAGTAGTGACAAGCCCTGACTTTAGAGACCAGCAAATTCTTTATTATGGAGCTAGCAATTCAGCTGACGCTTAAAGAATGGTTTCAATTTAACCTCAGTGACATTGAAGGAAAGAGTATTTCATCTAATATGTGGGAAACACAAAGACTTCTGCGCATTTAGGTATTAATTCATGCTGGTAGGGTGAGAAAGTAAGTTTTAACAGTGGAAACAATAGTGTATGAAGCTGGGAACGTAATGCTTTAAATGAGAGAGATTATAATTGAATTATTTTGCTTGATTATATCATTTATTTCATGTGATTCTAGAAAACTAAACCTTCACATGTGTTCAGATTTTTTATATTATTTCAAAAGATACAGATTTTTATAAAGCATGAATTTCTTTGAAGGAATTCAAAAAAGAAATACCATAATGCTTGACATCTCTGACTTTAAAAGGTTACTTACTTCACAGCTACTGAAATTTTTAGCTAAAACAAACTAATAAAAAAGGTTGAGAGGCAGAAGAGAAAAATATTACAATCCTCTGGACAATATTTGAGAGTCTGGATATAGCTGAGGAAATGACAGGACAAATCTACAGAATGAAATATCAATATTTCAATGCCGGGAAGGGAGAGAGTATATAAGAAGTCGTGGTTAACAGTGGGAGTTGGGTTATCTCTGACACTTTTTACTGCTTTGGGTATAATTTTCCTCCTACTGGGTTGACTAGTTCAGCCTTACTAGGAAAAATGGTGCCTAATTTTATTTCAACATTATATACCCTGTTTGGTTGATATTCCTGAGAAGTCTGACCTTTTCTAAAGAGAAATGGAGGAAGGGTGGATAAAGTTTTGGGTGGGAGCAAAGAAGGAAGGGAAAACTGCATTCAGGATTTAATATATACATTTAAAAATATTTAATAATGATATATATTATATAAGGGAAAAGTGGTTGTTGAGGGAAGACGCAGATTCCTCCTAATTTTTCTTTTGATTTTAATTTGATAACAAAATGGGCTTTGGGTGTCACGAACAAGAAAAACAAATATGGAAGGGGCACAGAACAACATGCTGTAACAGATCGAAGAAGGCAGTGGAGTTCTGCATAGGGGGTATAATTTTATTGCAGAGAATTGTTCTATATCAGTGGTCCACAATTTTCCTAATTCTGCAACCCTTTGATACAGTTCCTCACATTGCAGTGACTCCAACCATAAAATTATTTTCATTGCTACTTTAAAAGTGTAATTTTGCTACTGTTATCAATCATAATGTAAATATTTTTGGAGACAGAGGCTTGCCAAAGGGGTCTCAATCTACAGGTTAAAAACTACTGTTCGAGATGATTTTTGAAGCCATTCATTTCTGACCTATTTATAAATAATCAAAAACTGAGCCTTACTAACCCTAGGACTATATGAGATGTGGCAGATAGTAAAAGAAATAGAAGGAAATTGTTGCCTCCATTTGTTCTCCCTCTAATAGCCTATGTTCATTGCCTCATAATTTGGTTTAGAATAAACACTGGGTGGTAAGTAAAAGTTCTAAGGAAAAGTTTTTAAGGGGAAGTCAACAGCATTCAACTCTTTCATTACGTGTCTGAATAAGTTTTAATTCAACTTTGCCACTTCAGGCCTTCCTTCTTTCTACGCAAATCGCCAGTTATTTACCATTAACTGAATTTCAGTTATCCATGGTGGGCTTTTATTTTTTGTGAGAAAAGAAGACCAAGTAACTGTTTGATTATGGAGTTTAACTGAGAGTTACACTTATATCATTTTAGAGGGAGCAGAAGTTAGAGTCACAGAAGACATAGTCTGTTTTATAAAATATTACTTTAAAATGGTGGCTAATTGTGTACTGATCCAAAAGAGCCTTTCATAAGGAAAGCTATAAATATATCATATTAGCAAAATGGTATTTCCATAAACAAAGCAAAAAATTTGCTTTCACGAATAACTCTAGAATTAAAGTAGATATTAGAGCAAAATACAACAAATACAGTGTTAACCTTCATAAATACCTATTGAAACTTCTCTTGGAGACAGGGCCCTCGGAGAGAACATTGCATGTTAATTAATGTTATGAAGGAGAAGAAGCCACCACAGGAGCTATTAACTTAAGTGTCCCAAATCAGATGCTGGAGATGCCATTGTGAATGTTACAGATGAGGGCTGGGGAGTCTCCCAAGGGAAGCGTCACATGTCCATGGCTGCCACCTGCCTCATATATAAACTATTAGTGAACTCTAGATGAGTGTGCACATTTTTATATAAATGCTTGAAGTTGAGATCTCTAAAATATTCAATGTCTGTAAAAATTTGTAAGTTAAAATAGTTTTGATATTTTATCAGACTCCAGGAAGAGTGACTAACATTAAGAAAAGCAAGTGTTTTGATAATTATTGATGTTTTTGTATACACCTTCATTGGTTCCCCCTCTTTTTAAAAAAAAAACATTTCTATGCATTTAAATTATTTCTTACAAGGACTTTGTAAAAGAGTGCTTGGAACATGTTTTCTATTTCTAACATGACTAGTGATTTGTTGAAACTCCCAGCATGCATATTTAACTTGAAGTATCATTTTTATTATTTTGAACAATAAAAGAAAATTTAAACCCATACACAAAATGAAGAAAATACCCAACAACAAATGCTGATGATGTTGGTCATTAACTGTTGGTGTGACTACAAACTGGTAGAGACACTCTGGAAATCCAGTTAGAGAGTTCTCAAAAAGTTAAAAATAAATCTGTCACATGACCCAGGTATTTGACTTCATGGCATATACCCAAAGGACTCACTGCCCTACTCTACAGATATTTGCTCAGCCATGTCCATTGCTGATCTATTCACAATAGATAGGAAAAGCAAACCACTTAAAGGGCTTTCAAGTGATGAGTGGAAAATGCAAATATGCTAATGCACACAATGGATTGCTATAGCTGTAAAGAAAAATTAAATCATGAAATTTTCAGGTGGGTAAGTGGAGCTAGAAAATGTTAACTGTGGTAACTCAGACCCAGAAAAACAAATTCCAGATATTTGTTCTCAGTTTGTGTTTCTGGTTCCAGTTCTTCATGTTAGTATATAACCTGAAGCGACTACAGAAACTAGATACATAAATGATGGAGGAAGGTCATTGGTAATAAACAAACTGCCTTGGCCCATTTTGATAGGCCATCCCTTAGGTGGATGGAATAGGCAGAACAGAATGCTGGGAGGAAGAGGAAGTGAGCTCAGAGGTCATGCTTCCCTCTCCCAGGCAGACACACGCGATGAAGCAAGCTGCCAGGTCAGACATGCTGAATCTTTCCCGGTAAGACCGGTGCGACACAGTTCATTAGAGATGGGTTGATCGGGATATCAGAATTAGCCAGTAAGGGCTAGAGCTAATGGGCTAAGCAGTGTTTAAAAGAATACAGTGTCTGTGTAATTATTTCGGGGCATAAGCTAGCAGGCGGCCGGGGTGCTGGGGATGCAGCCCCGCAGCTCTTATTACTACACATAAAAAGAGATCATATTGGTTGGGAAGGAGCTCTGGAGAATGGAATAAGAGAATACAGGCAATATGGAGTGGGAAATGGGGAAAACCTGGGAATTTAACTGGAGATGGAGCAGGAGGACAATATAGGAGATAAATGAGTTATAACTAGCATTAAAGATTTCTGAAAAGTTTTAAGAAATCATTATCTCACAGATTTATCTAAAATTATACACATAAAACATATTTGTATATGTGTCTATGTCTGAATGTATAGTTCAAATGAAGCTTTGCCACTTGGGATAGCAATAGCTCACTCAAGAATTATATCAAAGGGCCGGGCGGTGGTGGCGCACGCCTGTAATCCCAGCACTCGGGAGGCAGAGGCAGGCGGATCTCTGTGAGTTCGAGACCAGCCTGGTCTACAGAGCTAGTTCCAGGACAGGCTCCAAAACCACAGAGAAACCTTGTCTTGAAAAAACCAAAAAAAAAAAAAAAAAAAAAGAATTGTATCAAACCAAAACTCCAGCACAGGCATAGAGTTGTTGGTCATGGGAGTCCAAGAGATATCCACACAATATTAGCTACTGCTGTGGCCTTTGCTTGCCTCCTAAAGTTAAAGTCCTTATTATTGAAGACAGCATTCACTTCTAGCACAGGACTTAGAGGAATTGTGCTGAATTTTTCTGAAAAGCTTTCTCCCTGAGGAATAGATTCCACAACATCAAGAGGTACTATGCAAGCTGCTAAGGGAGAAAATGAAAAGGATCAACAGTGCCAGACAGCTGCAATGTCTATGAGCCACAACAATGACCAATATTGCAAGACGGCCCCAGAGGCTGAGTAATAGAATTTATATCTTGAAGGCAACTACAGCTGTCTAATTTGACTTAAGGCCCACTCAACAGGATGGAATTCTGGAACTGCCTATGGCCTATGAGATCATGAAACTTAGAGGAAAACCTACTACCGTTTTCCCAAACTAGTATAATCTTTAAATGCATTTTTAATACTTATTCCTATTGCATGCACAGAAAAATAAAATTTTCACACCTCATTGTACAAGCTTTTTTTTTCCACAGATGGAAACCTTTACAGAAATCTATAACTGGTCAAAATATGGAGAACAGCTGACTGAGCTGTGCTCAAACTATACTGGTATATGGATACATCAAGGTGATTTATCTATAAAACAATCCCTACCCCTAAGGAACCATCTCAAAAGGGAGAAAGATTGTAAGAACCACAGGACTAGGAAGTTTTCTGACTGGAGCTTACACTCATAAAATCTCAACAACATTCATTTGTGTGTGTGTGTGTGTGTGCTGTGTGTGTGTAGAACTAAAATAAAGGAAGACATGAATTTGGGACCATTTGGAGGATATAGACATGGAAGGGATTGGAGCAAGGAGAAGTGATATAATTATACTTTAATTAAATTAATAAAAATAAAGGTGAAAATGCAATTGGGTGCATTGAGCAATTTTGATCTAAAGAAATATATACTATACTAATATATTTCAATACTACATAGACAATATTATGAGCTCTTTTGAGCTGATTGCCTATTAGTCACTAAATATTCATGTTATATTCAGTACTGTTATTCTTTTAAAAGTAGATTTATTAAAAACTACTTCATATATATGAATCTACTTTTAATCTCAGCACTTGAGAAACAGAGGCAAGCAGATCTCCATGTACAAAATCAGTCTGATCTATAAGCATTTTTTTTAGGCTATCAAGAGCTACAAAGTGAGATACTGTCTCAAAAAACTAAATTAAAATTAATTATTTAAAGTTTACAATTCATGGATATTTTATTATGATCACAGAATCATCTTCACTATCAATTTTGGAACATTTGCATTACCCACCAAAAGAAATTATATAGCTAACTATTTCCCAATATCTAGCCTGTGTACCCTTTATAAACCTTGCTTATAAAAACAGACTTACACATTAGATTGTGTTTTAAAAAGTGGAAATCACATAATATATATTCTTTTTGTTTAATTTCTTTCAGACTATTTTCAAAATTTGCCAATGTTGGGGCTTTGTCAGTGCTCTCTGTGAATACTAGTCCTTTGTTATATGCTGTATTAATGTTCAGCATTGCCATAGCTAAGTTCTACAAATAGGTGTCTTCAAACAACTGAAATGTGCAAATCCAAACTTCTTTGAAATTTCATCTTTTATCAATGAGAATGGCCAAGATCAATAAATAAAAGTGACAGCTCATGCTAGTGAGGATGTGAGCTAAGGGGAATGCTCATCCATTGTTGGTGGGACAGAAACTTGTAGAGACACTATGGAAAACAGTGTGCTACTTTAGGAAACTGAGAACTGATTTACCTCAAGATCCAGATATACCACTCTTGGACATATACTCAAAGGACTCTATATTTTACTACAGAGACATGTGTTATCCATGTTCATTGCTGTTTTATTCATAATAGCCAGAAATTGGAAATAAACCAGATGTCCATCTATGGATGAGCAGATAAAATGTGGCACTTTTACACAATAATCTTTATTTACTCAGCTAAGCAAGCAAACAAATTCCCAACTCAACCAAACTAGTTAAAAATAATAAAACAAAAACAAAAGCTCTAAATCATGATATTTGCACATAAATGGATAGAACTATTAAAAAATCCATCCTGAGTGAGGTAAGCCTACCAGGCCATAAAGAGTCAACCTGGACTCTGCCTGGAGCTGGCAAAGGCCCTGTCTGTGCCTAGCCAATAAGGAGCAACCAAGCTGTGTTTCCTGAGTGCCTAGCAACAGGTGCTGTCAGAGGTCTAGCCAATGAGAAATGAGCATGAGTTGTCACCTGGCAACCCATCAGAATGCCTGCATGCTGGGAGGGTATTGTTAAATAAATAAGTCTGCTATAAACCTTCTACCTGACTCCTGGCATCTGTGTTCTTAGACATCATGACTTTTCACCCCCTCCCCCAAAGAAGACGTTAGGACCCAGCAATAGTAACCCAGACCCCAAAAGACAGATATGGTATGTATTCACTTATATGTGGAAGGGTTCAATAAGCAGACTAAACTCTTATAACCATGGAGACTAGGTATAGAGTAAGGGAGTGGAGTTGGAGTTGGGGAAGAACTCCCTAGGAAAGGAAAAGAGAATTAATAGCTATGGATTAGGGGAAGAAGGACTGAATTGTAAGAATAAAACAGGGAGATGAGAGAAGGGGAAGGAAGAGAGTATAGGGAAGGTCAGCTTAAACTAAGAGTTAGTCGAAGATTTATATAGAAAACTAATATGGTACAAGCATTTTAAAATGCACCCATTTATGAAAGAAATTTAATAGGAATCTTCAAATGGGAATATCAAAGCACCAAATAGACTTCTCAATCTCATCAAATGAAACCCCAAGTTCCTGGAATAGGTTACATCCAATAGAGTTGTTGAACAAAGGCAGCCATGGAAACCCCCAAACAAGCCAGGCTATTGCCAAGAATGTTGCTTTCCAAAAATGGACATCAAGGCCCTACTGCCGAAGACAACATCTGTATAACACAGTGAGTGTGGAGTAACCACACTGGTGCCTACTCAGAGCCTTCATCCCTACTGACTAGTGTTCATGGTACTGAAAGTACCACTTTACCAAAGTCTTCACTCTGGCAAAGGAGAAAGGCAACACCATCTCAGCTGCAAACCCTTTCATCTACAATGAAGACCTGCCTACAACGTAGGCTGGTGCAAGAGTGCCTCAAAAGCTGTGAGAACTCTCAACCACTCTCTGTTTGGAATTAAGGCCCACTCCATAAGATGGAACCTGTCTGACACTGTTTGGAAGTACAAGTACCAAGACCAGATAGGCAATGGGCCTAGGGGGAAGGACTGTTCTGTTAAAGAACTATAGTAATAAATGACTCCTAGTGAAATTTTGCTATAACCATAGGTCGGTGTTTTACTCAGCATCATCAGATGGCTTTTGCTGCAGTAGATGGAAACAAGTATAGAGACCTACAACTAGCTAAGGGCAAAGAGTGAGAAACCTTGGAATATTCCATCCAAAATGGGATGTCTCTATAAGTTCCCTCTCCACAGTGCTTAGAGAAGAGGAGGCAAAAAGGTTGTAAGAGCCAGGAGGAAAGGAAAACATCATCAAGGATATTGACCTGCAGGGTTCTTTCTGCTCTGTCTTACTTGGTTTTGGTACTATAGTCAAGACCATAGAGATCTAGGAACAACAGGAAGCAGAAAGATTGTAAGAGCCAATAGGGATCGAGAACACCAAGGAGATGAGGTCTTCTGAACACATCAGGACTGACACAAGTATGAGCTCACAGAGAACATGGCAGCATGCATAGGGTATATACTCAGATCTAAGTCAAATGGAGTCCCAGTGCTCTGGGAAGTAAACACAAGCTCCCATGCCCTATCCAGAAGCTATCTCCAATTGAAAACTGCTTACAGGAGAAAAATTTTCTCCAATAGACTCTCATTGGGCACAAACAAGCACCCATAGGGCCTCCTCAAAGGACCGCCTTTGCCTGCAATGATACCACAAGGACTTGTTAGTGTTCCAGCAGTATTAGTGGTCCATGTTGCTCAGCCAGTCCTTGGTGGAACCTGTGACCCACATGGATGTATGCAGTCTGTGTTGTTGTCTGATGCCTTGGTGATGTCCTTGGGTGTTATTGATATGGGAAGTCCTTCTGTGTATGTGTTGCTTTTATTGGTTAATGAATAAAGCTTCTTTCAGTCAGTGGCTTAACAGAGTAAATCCAGGTAGGAAATCCAAACATAGATGTAGAGAGAGAGAGGGAGGGAGAGAGAGAGAGAGAGAGAGAGAGAGAGAGAGAGAGAGAGAGACAGAGAGAGAGAGAGAGAGAGAGAGAGAGAGAGAGACAGAGAGAGAGAGACAGACAGAGAGAGAGAGAGAGAGAGAGAGAGAGAGAGAGAGAGAGAGAGAGTAGACAGAGTCATGCAGAAACCATGTAGCCGCCAGAGGTGCTAGAACTTTCCCCGGTAAGCCACTGTCACGTGGCAATACACAGATTAATATAAATGGGTTAATTTAAGATATAAAAGCTAACTAGGAAGACAGTTAAGCTATTGGCCAAACAGTATGGCAAATAATATAGTCTCTGTGTGATTATTTCAGGTCTGGGCAGCTGGGAATGAATGAGCAGCTTATGTCAAGAGATTGGCACCACAACTTGGGCAAACTACAACCATGTAAAACCTGAGAGAGCTTAGAAAGGAATTCTAGGCACAGAAAAGAAAAACAGAATTTAGTGCCACTTCCTGTTAGCTGCATTCTTTTTGGATGGGATTTGTTTGCTGGTGGCAAACAGGAGCACTTCAGCTCGTTTAAGACAGTTCTTCATGACTCAGCCTTGGCAAGGAAGGCTGTGCAGTTTCTTTAGGAGCCAGCTTCCTGGTTCACCAGCACAAACATCTCTGACTCTTTTGGGAGGTTCAGCTATGGAGCATTTAAATGGGGTTTAAAAGCAGAGTACTACAACATGCTTAATGGCAGTGTAAACCTACTGTGTGCCTGAAAACGAGTCTGTGAGCATGGCTTGCAGACCTGGACCTGAACAGCCCTCCACCATGTTGGACTGGGTAGAGTCAAAAAATTATCAGCCCCCCCCCCCCAAAAAAAAGCAAAGCAACCTTAGTCCTAGCCATGACACTTAGCATTTTAAGAAGTGGTCCTGATCAGAAAAGGATTACAGATATGCAATAAAGACAGTTTCAGATGGAAAAGTTGAATAAATGTACATAGCCTTGGGAGAGAGAATAAAAAGAGTAAAGAGACAGTAAAAGTAATATAAAAGAGTACAGAAAGCCATAGATTAAAAGAGTAAAGATAATAAAATAAATATTAAAGTTGTAGAATAAGTAATAGGGTAGAAAAATGAGCCACTTAAAGATGGAATATATTCAGAGAGTCTGAATTATGTATATTATTGCATTTTCTTTGAATTTTTGACTACAGAGAATATTTGATTCTGGGGGCTGCCATGCTAAACACACACACACACACACACACACACACACACACACACATATATATATATATATATATATATATATATAAAAGGTATCATGACTTCAAAATGTGGGTCTAAGGATGTGTTGTTTTGGAAGAGGTTCTGCTTTTGTTTCCACGGAGGATGAGAACCTGTAGATTCCTTCCAGACAAATGTGGTTTGATGAACCAAGATCCACCAAAAGGCCTACTTAAACCAAAAACTTACTTCATTTCACAAAAAGCAGGAAGCAATTTGGATAGAAAAACACCCAAACTCCCAAAATTGTTTATAAATGTTTCTTTACATTAGAGGAGGATATGAGATAAAGATGAGTAATTTGCATTTGTATGGATCTTGGTTTATTGATAAAAATTTAAAGTCAATTTTGTTATATGTATATTTCTGCTCTTGATTAAGGAACTGTGTTTATGCAGCTCATTAAAAATGTAATGCATAATTTAAAAATAAAGTTTAATAGATAATCTTCTATAATAGTCAAACTTGTAGTCATGTTAGTTCAGTTTTCTAGAAATATAGAGGATATATTTCAGTTAGATAGGTAGTCTTCAAATCTTTCAGAAACTGTAAGAATATGGCATTTAAAATGTTTTAAGAACTTAGGATTTTTCATGACAAGAGACAGTATCAATCTCCTGGCAGTATCAATCTACTTTGATGCTGATAATAATGGACATCAAAGAAGCTCCTTATGGAGTTTGCTAGCCATTTGGGCAATAAACTGCTTTTGCCTGGACTGTTTGATGTTATGTAACATGAACTGGACATGTAGGACCCACATAAAAATGGTTGCTGAACTTGCCTAAAGGTGATATTGTCCTTCAGGGTTCCTGTTTCATAAAAGAGTCTGCCAGACATTCTACAGGACACTGAAGAAAGTGACTAACAAACTGCTAATATAGGCGGAAATGTCTTTGAAATTTCCTGCTTCATGGGAAAGTCTGCTGGATACTATGGGCCTGTAGTCTGATGATGAATGCACCTATGTTACAAAAGAACTTTGGGTGACTATCCAAGCAGTAAGATGTCTTTGTCAATTCTAAAGTTTTAGAAGTTGCTTACAATGCACTTTCTGTTTACTTAGGTAATATTATATCCTTCTGGAGTTGTTGATGGTGTTGAAGAATAAATAGTTATAATTATAGTTTTCCTTAGTTATGATAAAAGATAAAGTAAATATAAGTATTATAACTGTAATCTTCCTTGATATGTGTTTTGTTATATACAATTTTACTATTTTATTTAGAAAGAAAAGGGGAGATGATGTGGAATTCCTTCATATATATATATATATATATATACACACATATATATACATATATATATACAACACACACACATATATGTGTGCGTGTATGTGTGTGTTATATATTCCTACTGTATATATATATGTGTGTGTGTGTGTTGCTCTTACTTGTTAATGAATAAAAAAACTGCTTTGGCCTGTGATAGGACAGAGTAGATCTAGGCACGAAAACTAAACAAAATCCTGGGAGAAAGAAGGTGGAGTGAGTGAGAAGTCATTTAGCTGCCACTGATGGAGACAGATACCCAGGAACTTTATCGCTAAACCATGAGACTTGTGGTAAAATATAAAATCATGTAAATGGGTTAATTTAAGATGTAAGAGCTCGCAGAAAATATGCTTAACCTATTGGCCAAACAGTATTGAAAATAATATAGTTTTTTTTGTGATTATTTTGAGTCTGGGCAGCTGGAAACAAACAAGCAGTCTCTGCCAACACTTTGTTTTCTGGGTGGTCATGCTGATGTGAGTGGCATGTGTAATTGTTAGCCCTTGAGGACCTCTTACTGCCAGGTTCCACCACAGAATACTCTATCAGCTCTAACTGCTAGACCCTGCTCCCACATTACAGAGTAAAAATTCTAAACTCTGGACATGAAATCCCACCAATCTTCCCAACCTGGAAACTTCTACCCTGAAAAGTTTCAACCCCTTCCCAGGAAACTCTATATAAGCACTGTATCCTGTTCAGTTATCTACTGTTTCTCTCTGGAGCAGAGGCAGCCACCCTTCTGGATTGTTTGTTTGTTTGTTTGTTTGTTTTCTCTCAATAAATCTCTTGTGTAAGGTTTCCTGTACAGTGTGATTTACAGGTATTCCTTGGCTCTCACCTGCCAGGATACCTTCCATCCAAGCTGTAATGCTTACAATAAACACCTGAGGCTGTGTTGAGGCTGTGGCCTGTGCAGCCATGGGTGGGTCAGTGGTCCTGATACAGCCAAGATCCATAGTTGATGTCTGTGGCCTGTGTTATCACAGAGGTCAAAGCATACCCATGTGGTCCAGATTGCAGCCTGAAGCTCCCTGAAGGTCCCTGTGCACAGGAGAGTTGGCCCAGCCCTTTGCCAGCCCAAAGTACTTTGGAGCAGGTAGTAGTTCAGGGCACTGGAGGAGAGCTGGTCCAGCCAGACATGGCTCTCCTCAGTTGTGAGATTCTCAAATAATCGATAAAAAATAATTATAAAAAGTGGTGAATTGTGGGTGTCCCAAGAAGACAAGAATGAGCCATTGTCTCTGAAAACTCTGTTTTATAAGTCACCACTCTGTTGGTGCTAACTCCATGGTAGCATCCTCCATGTTCATGGAGTCTCATATAAAGACCTTGATAAAAAGGAAGCATTGTTTCCACCATGTACCAAATTAAAACAAAGTCATTACCATAAGATCAAAAACCAAGTTAAACAATAGTTTTCTAAAATAATCTTTGCTGGTAATCATTATAAACAGTGTCAATTCCTCATGTTATTCCTTTCTGCAGGCTTCATGTGCACTAAAAGCTCTGTTAGACTTTGTTAGGGAACAATGTTCTTTTTCCCAAACTGACAACTTAGCACCTATAAAATACATTCATCCAGATGTTGTTCATAACTATCCTGTCAGCCTGTCAGTCTTGGCTCCTCATTTCAGATTGTATATCTTACCCCAGCCTTAGTGTTTTTGAACTAGGAACTTTGACCAGAGCATGCACCATCTTCTCCAGGCCTCCTGTGCCTGCATGCAAGACACAATCAATACTGGAACAGAATGGAAAGAATTACCGGACACTCAGTGTCCCATCATGCTGCCCGGCCATATGTATGCAGCTCAGCCCTAACGCAGGTAGCCTCAGGATCTTGGGAACCTGTTAGAGAGCACAAGATCGGGACTAAAAGGGACTCTGTTCATGCTAGATGACGTCTTCAGTCTGCCTCTCCAGGGGAGGGATTCTCACAGCACTTGGTTATTCAAGCCAGAAACACATGAATATGGCAGTTTATTTCCATCTGTACTCCGCCACAGGGAAGAGGCATGGGGATTAATAGAACTTTTCTTCATCACTTGGGGTTGCACATATAGATGCCTGTGCCTAGGATAGCCATGTGGGAAAGCAGAACACAAAGCTGGGTACCAAATTGGACCAGAAAATTTATCAGTCATAAATAGTAAGTCTCAAATAGTGAGAGGACAGATGTGTTCTGAAAGCAGCCTTCCACATTTCCTCAGTAAACTGTCCTCAGTGACTATGCCAGATAAAAATATGTAATGACTTCCCGATTTATTGTGATCTACTTTTCAATTATTTTATGCATCTTTAAGGACATTGCTTCTGTCATGGATGAAGTTTGACTGTCTTTGAGCAAGTTTTATGCTGCTCTATGCTCCTCCCTCTCCTGAAGTATCTTTCCCTATTTCCTTTCTTTGATAATTCTCCCTCATCTAATAGTTGTGATGTAGTCATCAACTTTTTTTTCTAAAACATCCCATTAACCATCCCTCCTCAGCCACCACCGGGTGGGTTTCTTCCTGTGTTGGCCTAGTACAACACTGCAATATTATTGTCCATTTGTCTCTAAGCAGGGGTTCTATAATGTCGAAACTAGGACACTTTTGAGATTAAAAGAAGGACAGATAATAACTATAATTTTAGACATTTTGAAAACAAGTATTTGCTGATATATGACTTAGGATGAATAAATGTTTTTAAAACAATACTTTTTCTTACAAAACAACATGGATGTGCTTATTATTACTGAAAAGTTTAGTATAACATAAACCTTTAAAACAACATAAGAAAAATGATTGCCCTTGCAGTATTGATACGGTTTATACAGGTTTGCTAGTGGTGCATGTGTTACTGTATCATTTGTATATACTTGGTGAGAATATGTTTTTGAAGTGCAATTATTTTTATTATTTTTTAAACAAAATTTCTTATAATATTCAAAACTGTGATATTTGTTAAATGGAAAACATTGAAACTTGTTAAGTTTAACTTTTAGTTAATGAAAAAAATAAGTCTTTGCATAATATTCTTAAGGTTCACCCACACTGAAGCATTTAATAGTATATTCATATGTTGAATAGCACTTTATTATACACATACACTGCAATAAGCAAGTTTATCAGAAAACATAGATGAGTGGTATTCCTGAAAGTGGAAGGTTAGTTGCAATGCACCAGAGAAGGGGGTTGGAAGGGAAGTAGTCCATTGCTCTGGTTTGGGATTTAGCCATGTGTTAATCTGAAAACTGTTCACTGCGTGTGTCTCACACAGAACTGCCTGAAGTTTTTCTAAAAGCCATCCTAATTTATGTTAAGGAAACCATTGATAAAAATATTTCCCTTAAAATATGAAATATCAAGAAGAAGCATTAAATTGTATGGGATTTTTGGACAACAGATGTCAGACAGATACATAGCAAGAGAATAATTGTCCTCTTTCCCATAGAAATCACACTTCTGCAAGGACAAAAGACTAGCATAATGATCTTTGCACAAACTTTTAAATGACTTCTTGAAGTTATTTTTCAATTATTATGATTTGAGTAAATTAGAGGGAGGAAAGATTTTAAGAGTCAGAGGGAATGGAGGACTCCAAGAAAACATTGGCCACCAAATCAGTTAAGCAGGGATTAAGTTAAGAGACTGAAGCATCAAGCACGGGCCTTGCATGGGTCTGCACCAAGTCCTCTGGGTAAATGCTATGGATGTCGGCTTGTTGATTTTGCATGACTTCTAACAGTGGGCATGGGTGTGTCTCTGACTCTTTCATCTGCTCTAGGGACTCTTTGCCTCCTATTGGTGTGTCTTCACCAGCTTTTGTGCTTATTATGTCTTGTTTTGTCATATTTCATTATCATCTCTTGGAGGTCTGCTTTTTCATGAAAGAAAATGGAATAGAGGTAGACCTGGAGAAGAGGGAAAATTGGGGGTACCTTAAAAGAAGTAGAGGGAGCGTGAGCTGTAATTGGGATGTATTGTATGTATGTATTATATGGTATGTATGGTATGTATACATGTATGTATGTATGTATGTATGTATTGTGTGTATGTATTGTATTGTGAGAGAAGACTCCATGTCAATAAAAAAATAAGCAATAAATATTCTAAGGCCCATCTTAACTTCTTCAAATAAAGTCAGTGATCAAGCGTTATCTTAAAACCAATAGCCTAATAAAGATCTTTTTTTTTAAGTTTTTTTTTCCATTTTTTTTTTAGTGAGAAAAGGAGAAAAAAAAACAAGTTTCCACCTCCTCCCAGCCTCCCATTTCCCTCCCCCTCCTCCCACCCTTCTCCCCCTCCCCCCACTCCTCTCCCCATCCCTCTCCAGTCCAAAGAGCAGCCAGGGTTCCCTGCCCTGTGGTAAGTCCTAGGTCCTCCCCTCTCCATCCATTTCTAGGAAGGTGAACATCCAAACTGGCTAGGCTCCCACAAAGCCAGCACATTATGTAGGTTCAAAACCCCGTGCCATTGTCCTTGGCTTCTCATCAGCCCTCATTGTTCGCCATGCTCAGAGAGTCCAGTTTTATCCCATGCTTTTTCAGTCACAGTCCAGCTGGCCTTGGTGAGCTCCCAATAGATCAGCTCCACTGTCTCAGTGGGTGGGTACACCCCTCGTGGTCCCGACTTCTTTGCTCATGTTCTCCCTCCTTCTGCTCCTCATTGGGACCTTGGGAGCTCAGTCCAGTGCTCCACTGTGGGTCTCTGTCTCTATCTCCATCCATCACCAGATGAAGGTTCTATGATGATATGCAAGATATTCGTCAGTATTGCTACAGGATAGGGTCATTTCAGGTTCCCTATCCTCAGCTGCCCAAGGAACTGACTGGGGACCTTGGCTTGGGCATCTGGGAGCCACTCTAGGTTCAAGTCTCTTGCCAACTCTAAGGTGGCTCCCTTAACTAAGAATTGTGCTTCCGTGCTCCCCTATCCAACCTTCCTTTATCCCAATCCTCCTTTTTCCCCAAGTTCCCCCCATTCTCCCCTTCTCCCTTTACTCTCCCCATCTCCACTTACCACCATCCCACCCCACCCCCAAGATCTGAATTTTCTCCCCGGCCATTTTGTCTACTTCCCATAGCCAAGAGGACAACTATATGTTTTTCCTTTGGTTCAACTTCTTACTTAGCTTCTTTGGGATCACCAATTGTAGACTCCGTGACCCTTGTTTATGGCTAGAAACCAATTATGAGTGAGTACATCCCATGTTCATCTTTTTGGCTCTGGGATACCTCACTCAGGACAGTGTTTTCTATTTCCATCCATTTGCATGCAAAATTTGAGAAGTCATTGTTTTTTACCGCAGCGTAGTACTCTAGTGTGTATATATTCCATACTTTCTTCATCCATTCTTCCTTTGAAGGGCATCTAGGTTGTTTCCAGGTTCTGGCTATTACAAATAATACTGCTATGAACATAGTTGAACAAATGCTCTTGTCATATGATCAGGCATCTCTTGGGTATATTCCCAGGAGTGGTATTGCTGGGTCCAGGGGTAGGTTGATCCCGAATTTCCTGAGAAACCGAAACACCAATTTCCAAAGTGGTTGCACAAGATTGCATTCCCACCAGCAATGGATGAGGGTAACCCTTCCTCCACAGCCTCTCCAGCAAAGGCTATCATTGGAGTTTTTTTATTTTAGGCATTCTGAAAGGTGGAAGATGATATCTCAAAGTTGTTTTGATTTGCATTTCCCTGATCGCTAAGGAGGTTGAGCATGACCTTAAGTGTCTTTTGGCCATTTGAACTTCCTCTGCTGAGAATTCTCTGTTCAGTTCAGTGCCCCATTTTTTAATTGGGTTAATTAGCATTTTAAAGTCTAGTTTCCTGAGTTCTCTATATATTTTGGAGATCAGACCTTTGTCTGTTGCGGGGTTGGTGAAGATCTTCTCCCAGTCAGTAGGTTGCCTTTTTGTCTTGGTGACAGTGTCCTTTGCTCTACAGAAGCTTCTCAGTTTTAGTAGGTCCCATTTATTCAATGTTGCCCTTAAAGTCTGTGCTGTTGGGGTTACACATAGAAAGCGATCTCCTGTGCCCATCTCCTGTAGGGTACTTCCCACTTTCTCTTCTATCAGGTTCAATGTGTTCTGACTGATAGTGAGGTCTTTAATCCATTTGGACTTGAGTTTTGTGCATGGTGATAGATATGGATCTATTTTCATTCTTCTACAGGTTGACATCCAGTTATGCCAGCACCATTTGTTAAAGATGCTTTCTTTCTTCCATTGTATACTTTTGGCACCTTTATCAAAAATGAGGTGTTCATAGGTTGGTGGGTTAAAATTCGGGTCTTCTATATGATTCCATTGGTCGACTTCTCTGTTTTTATGCCAGTACCACACTGTTTTCATCACTGTAGCTCTGTAATAGAGTTTGAAGTCAGGGATGGTAATGCCTCCAGACAACCCTTTAATGTATAGGATTGTTTTGGCTATCCTGGGTTTTTTGTTTTTCCATATTAAGTTGATTATTGTCCTCTCAAGATCTGTGAAGAATTTTGATGGGACCCTGATGGGGATTGCATTGAATCTATAAATTGCCTTTGGTAGAATTGCCATTTTTACTATGTTGATCCTCCCAAACCAAGAGCAAGGAAGGTCCTTCCATTTTCTGGTATACTCCTCAATTTCTTTCTTCAATGCCTTAAAGTTCTTGTCAAATAGATCTTTCACTTCCTTGGTTAGAGTTACCCCAAGATATTTTATGCTGTTTGTGGCGATCGTGAAAGGTGAAGCTTCTCTGATTTCCCTCTCTGCTTCCATATCCTTTGTGTATAAGAGGGCAACTGATTTTTTGGAGTTGATCTTGTATCCTGCCACATTACTAAAGCTGTTTATCAGCTGTAAAAGTTCTTTGGTGGAGTTTTGGGGGTCGCTTATGTACACTATCATATCATCTGCAAATAACGAAAGTTTAACTTCTTCCTTTCCTATTCAAATCCCCTGATCCCCTTATGTTGTCTTATTGCTATTGTGAGAAATTCAAGTACTATATTGAAGAGGTATGGCGAGAGTGGACAGCCTTGTCGTGTTCCTGAGTTCAGTGGGATGGCTTTAAGTTCCTCTCCATTTAATTTGATGTTAGCTGTCGGCTTGCTGTATATAGCTTTTATTATATTTAGGTATGACCCTTGTATCCCTAATCTCTCCAATACTTTTATCATAAAGGGATGTTGAATTTTGTCAAATGCTTTTTCAGCATCTAATGAAATGATCATATGGTTTTTATTTCCTTCAGTTTATTTATATGCTGGATTACATTGATAGATTTTCGTATGTTGAACCAGCCCTGCATCCCTGGGATGAAGCCTACTTGATCATAATGGATAATTTTTTGGATGTGTTCTTGGATACGGTTTGCCAGTATTTTGTTGAGGATCTTTGCATCGATGTTCATGAGTGAGATTGGCCTGCAATTCTCTTTCTTGGTTGAGTCTTTGTGTGGTTTTGGTGTCAGAGTGACTGTAGCTTCATAAAAGGAATTTGGCAATGCCTCTTCTGTTTCTATATTGTGAAATACATTAAGGAGTATAGGTATTAGTTCTTCTTGGAAGTTCTGGTAGAATTCCCCATTGAAACCATCTGGTCCTGGGCTTTTTTTGGTAGGGAGGTTTTTGATAACCTCTTCTAATTCTTCGCGACTAACAGGTCTGTTTAGATTGTTCACCTGGTCCTGGTTTAACTTTGGTATATGGTATTTATCTAAAAAATTGTCCATTTCCTTTACATTTTCCAGTTTTGTGGCATATAGGTTTTTGTAGTAAGATCTAATGATTCTCTGAATTTCCTCTGTGTCTGTGGTTATGTCCCCATTTTCATTTCTGATCTTATTAATTTGCAAATTCTCTCTCTGCCGTTTGATTAGTTTGGATAGGGGTTTGTAAATCTTGTTGATTTTCTCCAGGAACCAGCTTTTTGTTTCATTGATTCTTTGGATTGTTTTCTGTGTTTCTATTTTGTTGATTTCAGCCCTCAGTTTATTTCCAGTCTTCTACTCCTCCTAGGTGAGTCTGCTTCTTTTTTTTCTAGACCTTTCAGGTGGGCTGTTAAGTTTCCAATGTGAGCTTTCTCTGTTTTCTTTAAGTAGGCACTTAGTGCTATGAACTTTCCTCTTAGGACTGCTTTCATAGTGTCCCATAAGTTTAAGTATGTTGTTTCTTTATTTTCATTGAATTCTAGGAAGACTTTAATTTCTTTCTTAATTTCTTCCTTAATCCAGGTATGGGTCAGTAGTTGACTGTTCAGTTTCCATGAGTTTGTAGGCTTTCTTGGGGTAGCATTGTTGTTGAATTCTAACTTTAATCCATGGTGATCTGATAAGACACAGGTGGTTACTAATATTTTTTTGTAACTGTGGATGTTTGCTTTGTTACCGACTGTGTGGTCGATTTTTGAGAAGGTTCCATGAGCAGGAGAGAAGAAGGTATATTCTTTCCTATTTGGGTGGAAAGTTCTATAGATGTCTGTTAAGTCCATTTGATTCATTACCTCCATTAATTCTCTTATTTCTCTGTTAGGTTTCTGTCTGATTGACCTGTCCATTGGTGAGAGAGGAGTGTTGAAGTCTCCAACTATTAGTGTGTGCGGTTTGATGGCTACCTTGAGTTTTAGCAATGTTTCTTTTATGTACATGTGTGCTTTTATATTAGGGGCATAGATGTTCAGGATTGAGACGTCATCCTGATGAACTGTTCCTGTTATGAGTATAAAATGCCCCTCTCCATCTCTTCTGATTGATTTAAGTTTGCAGTCTACTTTATTAGAGATTAGTATGGCCACACCTGCTTGTTTCTTAGGTCCATTTGCTTGATAAGCCTTTTCCCAGCCCTTTACTCTGAGTAGGTGGCTGTCTTTGTGTTTGAGGTGTGTTTCTTGTAAACAGCAGAATGTTGGATCCTGTTTTCGTATCCAATCTCTTAGCCTGTGCCTTTTAATAAGTGAGTTAAGTCCATTGACATTAAGTGATATTAATGACCAGTGGTTGTTAACGCCGGTCATTTTTTTAGTAGTAGAGTTTGTGTGTTTCCCTTCTTTGATTTGTGTTTGTGAAGGGTCTCTAGATGTCTGAGTTATTGTGGTCATTGTTGGACTCCTTGGTTAGTGATTTTCCTTCTATTACTTTCTGTAAGGCTGGATTTGTGGCTGCGTATTGTTTAAATTTGTTTTTATCCTGGAAAATTTTATTTTCTCCATTTATAGTGAACGAAAGCTTGGCTGGGTATAGTAATCTGGGCTTGCATCCATGGTCTCTTAGTTTCTGAAGTACGTCTATCCAGGACCTTCTGGCTTTCATGGTTTCCATGGAGAAGTCAGGTGTAAGTCTGATAGGTTTACCTTTATAAGTAATTTGGCCTTTTTCCTTTGCAGCTCTTAATATTCTTTCCTTATTCTGTATGCTTTGTGTTTTGATAATTATATGGCGAGGGGATGTTTTTTTTGATCCAGCCTATTCGGTGTTCTGTATGCTTCTTGCACCTTCGTAGGTATATCTTTCTTTAGGTTGGGAAAGTTTTCTTCTATAATTTTATTAAATATATTTTCTGGACCATTGAGCTGCACTTCTTCTCCTTCTTCTACTCCTATTATTCTTAGGTTTGGTCTTTTTATTGTGTCCCATATTTCCTGAATATTTTGTGATGAGAGTTTGTTGGACTTGCAGTTTTCTTTGATCAGTGTGTTTATTTTCTCTATGGTATCTTCAGAATCTGAGATTCTTCTAACTCTTGTATTCTGTTGGTTATGCTTGTTTCTGTAGACTCTGTTTGTTTACTTAAATTTTCCATGTCCAGCCGGCCCTCTGTTTGTGTTTTCTTCTTTGCCTCCAGTTCAGTTTTCAAGTCTTGAACTGTTTCCATTATCTGTTTGATTGTTTTTCCTTGGTTTTCTAGGGTATCATTCACTGATTTATTCAATTCTTCAAACTTTCTGTTATATTTCTCATCCATTTCTATAAGGGCGTTTTTTACATGCTGTTTAAGGGCATCAATCACTTTCATGAAGTCAATCTTTTCTACTTCTTCTTGATTAAGGTGTTCATGTCCTCCCGTTGTGAGGTCGCTGGTTTCTGGTGGCTTCATGTTGCTTTTCAGCTTGTTGGGCGAATTCTTGCCTTGGCGTCTGCCCATCTCTTCTTCCAAATGCTCCCTTATGAATCTTCTTTTATCAGATCAGGTCTCCTTGCCTACCCAACGCTGGCTCTCCCCAACGTTGGCTTTCCTGGTGCCAAGAGATCAGGTCTCCGTGCTGGTTGGGCAGCTTGCAAACAAAGTGCCTACCCCCAACACTGTCTCTCCTGGCGCCAAGAGATCAGGCCTCCGTGCTGGTGGGCAGGTCGCAAACAAAGCGCCTACCCTGCTTGGTGCAGGCAGGGAGTCCCACCCGCTTGAGTGCCCCGAGAATTCGGACCCAGTGCCCAGACAGGCTGGGCTGGATGATGTTATTTGCAGAAAGAGGACAGTGGGGCCGAGGTGGGGAGGGTTCTGGATGGGAGCTGGGTGGGCTAGGAAGAAAGAGGAGGTAAGCAGGGAGTGGAGGCCCTGCAGCAAGCCCAAGCCCTAATAAAGATCTTGTTCTCAATAATCGTAATCCATGCCTGAAGCAAGCATTAGCTTAAATTTTATTTCTTTGAATTACAGTTTTAACAATTGATATGATACGTAAATTAATGTAACAGTGTCCAATTTTTGTCTTTTTTTCTGGAAAAGTTAAGTGGGTTATAATGCATTATTTTATCTTATTCTCATATTATCAATTTTACAGAGATGTGATTAGATCCATCAGAGGCAGATAAGGTCCCCTAGAAAGCTGACTGAGAAATATAGGTCAGTGTCAGCGTATCCAGGAGTGCTGCCGCTGAGACTGGAAAGCTCTTCCTCTCCTCCCCCCTCCTTTTCTCCCCTCTTGTCTCCCCCCCCCTCTCTGTATAGTTGTGTGTGTGTGTGTATTCTCATGTGTGCGTGTGTATATAAAGACCAGAAGACATTCACTTTTCACCCACCCTTTAAAGCTACCCACCTTTTATTTATAAGATGGGATCATTCAGTGCATCTGGTGCTTGCTGGTACACTGACTAGGCTAGACTGGCTGAATAATGGACCTCAGTAATCCTCCTGTCTTTATCTCCCTGATGTTGGCACTGTAAGTGCCACCTGGATTTTTGCATGGGTGCTAGGGATCAAACTCAGGTTCCTGTTCCTATACTTTTTTGGCATGTGTACTTTACTAACTGAGAAAAATCCCCAGATCCACCCCAGGGGCTACAGAGTTTTAAATTTACCTTCCCCAGTCCCATCCTGAAGTTTCAGAATTTTTTAGTTTATGAAGTAAACTGTCTGAGAGAGATGAGAGCAGAGCAGATAAACTTAGATAGAAGCTAAGCACAGAAGCCACACATATACAACAGATGACTCAAAGAGTGACCAGAGAGCCGGATATTTTTCTGTTTTTAAACAAAGGACTAGCTAGGGCTTGGCCTTCTGCAGGGGACGTAGATGGTGCAGGCCACAGAAGGGTGAGAGGAGGCTATACTCTGGAAGTTGACAATATTTTGCTATGCTGTCTTCCAGTAACAGACTCTTGAGGTCACTGCCACCACCCCACCACCCGCGGGTACATGTCCTAAAGAGAAAGCAGCACATCCACAGAACAGGCTTCTTCTGCATCTGCCATTCACGGATTTAGGAGGGGGACTGATATGGCAGTCACTCCTGTGCCTGCTAAGGTCTGCATTTTCTCCGAATAATCAACTTGAAATATACCAGGAAATGTACTTGGGATGTCATGTTTTGTTCTTCCATGGTATCAACACATAAGAAAGGAGGAAGTAAAACTGGGCAGACATAGAGCTGAGTTTTATGCAATATCTTTGAAAGATACAATCGAGCCTAGGGGGAATTCCAAGAGTGACAAGCCCTTCACAGTAGCCTTAAGTTGTGGGAAGAAGACTTCTCCTTCATCAGACTTTGGATGAGAGTCATGGACACTGGCCAGGACAGTGCTCTCCAGACCAGACAAACACTGTGGCAGAGTTGACAGACAGCTGAAGGCTGTTTGATAACAGCCCTTCCAACAGCTGGAGAAACAAGACCCTTATCCTTACAGGGCCTTGGGGCTATATATCATAGTATCGATGGCAGTCATTGGCTACAGCTTCATTAACTTCAGGAAAGCATAAATAATTCTCTTTAAAAGACTTATCATTTTTAAATAATAGGAAGCAAATTTTAACTAAGATTCTGACTCAAATCATATCTTGGTCATGGGCTGAATGTGATGTTTATTTAAAATGTATAAACTGCTGAGACCCTCTTTTTAAATATATAAAGTGATGTAGACTACATTTGACAATACCTAAAGTCCTTTTTAAATTATAGTATCTATAAATACGAGTGTGTGTGTATGTGTGTGTATGGTATTCGGCCCTCCACTAAAGAAAAGAAATCACAAGCACATTGCTAAATCATCCCTCTGTTGTTTTCTGCTAAGCCAAAGAAGGCTGTCAGAGGCGTTGCTGCAGTTTTTCTATTGCTACAGAATAGATCACTATAAACTTAGTAACACCCATCCCCTTTATCATTTGAGTTCCACAGCCCCAATGTCCACAGGGCTCTGTGGACTTCTCAATCAGAGTGTCACAAGAACGAAATTGATGTGCTACCTGATCTGGAGGCTCCTATGTATGACCCATGAGGTTTTTCTTTCAACCTCATTAAGCTGTTGATAGAATTTAGCCACTCGTAGTTGTAGGGTTGAGGCTTTTGGGTATACTCTAGATTCTTGCTAGATTGCTCTGGTAGGGAGGTCATCTCTTATGTGTCGCTGTAACAAAATGCTTGAGATGATGGACTTGAAAGAAGAAATGCTTCTTTCACCTCAGTATTGGTTGATCAGTTCTGGCCAGGCAACCTCACTGATTGGGGATCTATGGTGTGGAAGGAGAGCATGACAGGAATGGATGGTAGAAACCACATGATATCCAGGATATGTAAGAAAGGAAGAGGACACTATCATAGTCCCGCATTCTCTTCAAGGGAAATTTCACATAATCTAAATACTCTTTCTTCCCACCTAGCCCAGTCTCATAAGAGATCTACAGCCTCCCAACAGGAATGCAGGATAGGGCAAAAGTATTTAACAGCATGGATCTTGAAAGAACTGTTATCAAAGCCATGGTAACTCCCATTGGACAAAATGATGAAAAAAGCATATGAAGAGTGGAATAATGGAAAGGATCTACCTGAAGTCACCTTCTAGAGCCCAGAAGCAGGATAGGAAGCCTATACTGTATGTCGAGCAGGATCGCCAAGTCATCACTCATGAAATTTATTTCTGAAAGTAGAGAAATATGCATGTCAGAAATATTTGAGGCTAATATATCTTCTAATGAGGAAAAAATTATCTGTCATATTAACAAAGTTGTTCCAGGAAATTAGCATTTCATTTTAATATTTGCTACTGCTAATATCTAGAGGAAAATTCTAAGTAAGCATGTGACAAGACAGACTCATTTCAAATATATTTAAAATAATGCACACCCCTTAATGAATTAGGGACAGAAAATGTATTTCAGATTTCTAACACTAAATTATTATACAAATCATACTGAATTCAACATCAAAATTATAAAGAATACTTCATTTAAAAAAGGCAAAGCTGGACATAAGCTTAATCACCATCACAAGTACAATTAAATATTTGTGTATACCCTGTGACCTTTTTCTATGGTCAGTGAAAACTGTTTTCTTTTTCTTTTGTATGGGTATGTTTCTGGTCTATTTATATGTGTGTTTACATGTTCATCTATGTAGACTTGTGTGTGTGATGTGTGCAGACACATATGGATGTGTGTGGGTATGCATGTAAAGGTCAAGGATTGATGTCAAGCAATTTCCTTGATCTTAAAACCTCTCACAGAGCCTAATGCTGACCAGTGTAGCTAATCCAGCTAGCCATCGGGTTCTCAGGAATGTCTATCTGTCTCATAAGTGCTGGAATTGCAGGTGGGCCACCATGTCTGCTAGGCATGTATTATGCTTGCAGAGGACCTGAACATGGGCCCTCATACTTGCATGGCACGTGCTTTATCCACTGAGCTTTCTCTCTATCTTTATATTCCCTCTTAATTTTACCAGGCGTCTGGTGTGAGATGACTGCCCTGACTAATTGAGGAGAGATGATGAAAGTTAATTCAAAAGCCCTTTCTGAAGCATTTATTTTATACAAAACCCACATTTCTCTTCGTGTGTGTATATTGATGGCTGTTCCTGGGTTTTTTTGCATATATGAGCAGTATTGTGATTAAATTTTCTATATATTTTAACACCTTTAGCAATCTTCATGATGCTGTCCAAGGCTACTGGAGCTACAAAAGAGTACTTTATCATAAGTAAGTGCTCATTCTCTCTTGCAAAGGATACACTGACCCAAAACCTAAGACTCCAGGATTATAACTGCAAAGTAAGCATCCTCAGAGCTGCTTAAAGAAGCTTTGGAAGAAGCAGAGATCACATCAGTGCTTATATCATGCTCCAGTTACCAACACTGATGTCTCATTCCCTAGAATTCCTTCCTAACCAAGGCACCTGGTCCAGACCTCCCCAGTCCAGCAGAGATATTTCTGTGTGAAAAAAGAACATACTTGTAATCCTTTCTTCCCAAGTATTTCTCTAGATTTTATGTAAAATTTCATACGCATGCACATGCATGCATGTACATACACACATACACACATGTATGCATATACACACATATACACATACACACCCAAAACAAGGACAGTTCCTATAGAAAAATGGCAGTCATCTTTTCATTAAAAAGGAATTCTTATTTGAACCTGTTCTGGAGCATCTTATGCCAGAATGGTTTATAATTTCGTGAATAAATAGAATCATTCAAGTGATGTAGTGAAAATGAGCCCTGTGGAGATTCACAATGCTCTATTCACATAGAGAAGATATTTATATACCCTTCAACTTGGCCCCCTCAAAAGCTACCTTATACAATACAATTAATTATATCTAACATATTTTAAGCCCAGTCTCAATTAAAATCAGATTATAAACATTTATATTAATTTACACAATAGAAAATAGTGAGCATAAGTGGGATCAGAAATGAGAATGACTACATACAGGTAGAACTCAATGACTATGGTGATTTTGAACTCATAGTTCACCAAGTTTCTTGATAATAGGAAAAATACATTCCTCTTCCGCCTCAAGAGAGTTATCCCTGATGTTCTTGAAAGTAGTTGCCTTGTTGGCACTGCAGGTTTTCTTCTAGAGAATTCAGTTTCATGATCCCAATATTCTTCTGAATCTATGATTAGACTTTCGTCCCCATGGTATTCCAAGGTCTTTAAGCAGACTGAAGTCCCAGAAGACTTCACTGTATACAGTAGAAAATGAAACTGACAAAAAGAAAATCATCATGATCTTTCCAATATACACTTTAGAACTTAGAAAATGGGTCTAGAGGTGTATTTTAAGAACTTGACAAATGGTAGAAGGAATACAAAATTTAAGGCTGTCTTTTTATATGACCTCATTAATTCTGATGTCCTTTAAAAATGTCTGGATTTTATTTGTTGACTAAAATAGTATGCAAACAAGGCTTATACCCAATTTGTTTGGAATGTCAGGATTACCTTGACCCTACAAAGGAAAGTGTCTGAATATCAGAGGTGGTAAAATTAGAATACATTTATTACCATGTCAGTCCTGTTCAACCAATCAGGGCAATATAGAGAATACAAATAACTTCTATACCAATGGAGAGGACCAAATTTGTGATGCTTACTTTTGAAATATAAAGAACATCCTAGCATTATCAGGTGATATGCATTTATTTTTCTCAGTCAATTTGAAATTATAACAGCAACTAATAATTTTAAAAGGGAAAGTGTGGTCAAGTGGTATTAGGAGTCTTGACATTTGCTCATTAAAACCGGCTGTATATAAGTTACTGTAATGAACAACAGAGCCAAATGACTATTGGAATAATCTAATTTCAAGAGACGTATAGCCTTAACAATTAATCATGCTGTTCTAGAAGCCATCTATTAAGCTCTTATTGTTGTGCCTAAGTGAAGATCAGGTCTAGTAAACACAAATTTAATTTTGATCTAAAAACATACAAGTATAGCACCTCAGCCAGTGCCCATATGGGGAAATTAAAGTCCTAGAGTCTAATTGATAAAGAAGAAGGTTGCTGGGTTCCTCTGAGAAAAAACCACACTACATCACCAAAAATTCATATAGTTGATCTTTCTTCTAGGCTTCGTCAGAGAGACCCACGGCTTTAGCACACCATGACTGAGCTTATGGGAAAGAAAAGTAGCCCCACTGTGGGGAATTATTACATCCTGTCTCTAAAACAGCACTAGTTTCAGGACACCCACTATGTCACGAAGGTCTACAAGTGAAAGCAGGGTCATGTGGCAGTTCAATGAGGGACAGAACTTCCAGTTAGTCCTGTCTCACAATGTATTGGTGTGTGTCCAAATCTGTCCTGATATTATTTCTAGAATTCATAATTAGGTATAACATTCAGAATTTAACAAAATGTTTATATTGGTTCTCTGAACTATAGAACAAAGGATGTTATGCAATGAGAGACCAAGCAAAAAACATAATAACCACTTCTTTTGGAGAAAACAAGAAACAAAAGAAATCCTGCAACCCAGAAAAAAATGAGACCTGAGGACACTTACTTACACCAGAGCCAGTTTAATTTTGGCCTCTGCACAAAATCTGGAACAATGGGAATGAGAATGGATTGCTGTAAACTACTGAGCTCTGACTAGAACCTCAGCCATTATTCCAAGTTTAATTTTATTGCTTGAACAAATTAATATTTCCTATTGTATCTCATATGTGTTATTTACTTGTAAATTATTCTTCTTTTCCTGTGTATATTAATAAAGACATACAGAAACAGGTTTTTTTCCAACTGAAAAGGCTAAAAATGTACTTTCACTGTACTGTGTATTAAGACATATGTTCTTTAGTTTCATATAATAGGCAGAGTGACTGTGGATGTCACACTGCTCTGTGACACTGATGATATTAGTTTGATAGAGATTTAATGATGGCTATTGAGTACCAGTCTAATTCACTCTCAGGGTTCAGAGAGAACATTATGGCAAGTGAGAGGCTTGGGATCTGAGGGTAGCAAATGAATCTTTTACTATGTACTTTTTCATGCCCATTTCTTTATTCTTCTCTTTCTGTTCTAATTATCCTGTCCTACTTCTAACTTTTTCTTGTTTCTTCTCCTAGCTTATTCCTCTTCTATTCTAAAAACTCCTTTCCTTCATGAGCCTTGAAGTGATAAATAAATTACAAAAGTTATCTTCTCATTGGTGAAAATTACATTCCTATGGGAAGTGATTAGAGAGCTGAGTGTTGCTATGGCTTTATAAGGTCCCAAGGCCATTAGAGCAAGACTGCAACCAGATAAGGGGGACACAGTGAGATAAGCTTTGAGACATAGGTCTTTGTAAGTAGACTGGAAAGTGAAAAATTGGCATGCTTTCCTTTAGAAACCTTGGTTGGACATCTGCAGCTCTGACATTGGACATAGATGTAAGTTTTCAAACTTATGATCTGTTTGCGAAAAGTCTTTCGTCTAGTTTGACTTGTTCTGAATTGAAAGTGAGCTAATTATACGCAGTTAGTTGGAGCAAAAGAACAAGGCAGACTCTTATAGTGTCTACAGTCTTTGAGGACAAATAGACCCAGTCATGAAGCATGTCTCAGTATATATTCTATATATCAAAACTGTATAGCTAAATGAAAGGTCATCTTCTTTTTTTGGTATATATTTGTTTACAATTTTTAATGTAAGGCCATTTATCAAAAGAGACAAATCACAAGATGAAAATGAAGGCAACAGAAAGAAATTCAACTTCTCACAACCAAAACAATTATCACATCCTTAAAAAATAATTTAGAAAAGTGTTGTACAGATATGTTGCAGATTTGCATTCCATTAAACAAGGTTGTGTCAATTTACAATTCTGAATAAACCTTTTTTAAAGTGTGAGAGTTAGAAATCATGTTTCAGTGTATTTGTAGATATGTTTTATCCCACACATTTATTCAACTGGGCATTTAACCTCATAACAATTTTTATTCTTTACATTTCATTCAACTTTACTTAGGGTTAAATACACATGAAATGTGCTTTAATGCATAAGAATCACAGTGGATAGCAGCAAAGGACTGGGGAGGGGGTTAAGGAGAATCTGGTCATTCACATTGTGATTATTCTGCACATTAAAGAAAGATAACTCACACTTCTAGATCCTCAAGACATCCTTTTCCAAAGAATCAAAATAAACTCAAGACACCTTGCAGACACTTCCCCACCCCTGAACAAACTGATGACTCTTTCACACGTAAAAACTAAAATAGTTATGGCAGCAAAGACTTCAATGGCGATGTAAGTCTGTAAACTGTACTCCAGTCTTGTTTCTGAACCCCAAAGTGCAAGAAGCAGGGCTCCCAATCTTTCAGTAGTGCTTCTCCTGCAAATAATCTTTCATTTTGTTTGGCAAAGGCAGTTTCTGAATCAAGTCTATTCTGGTGTACTGACGTATAACAAAGCGGCACAGGTACTGCAGAGAGCGCACCTGCATGAACCGGGACACTGGATTAGTCAGTCTGTCCCGGTAAGTCGCAGATCCAGGCAACCGAGACCTTGAATAACAAAATACTCCATTTTCAGAGTCCCTGATTGAATGCTCGATTAAGTCAACTATAGACGTATGCCCTTCTACATCTGGCTGCTCATAGAAGCTGAACCTACCATTTGAGTGCTCAATTCTAGTGTGAAGTGTTTTACCATGAGCGAAAGCTCAGGCTTAAAAGGTAACGGTCATCAGAACTATCCCGAACAAGAAAAGAACCATCTGGCACATTTGCCAGTTTCCCCTCTGCCTCCCAGCGTGTGATGGGACCCCAGTACAACCCCTGTTTTGCAAGCTTCTTCAGCTCCTCTGTTAGACTTGTCACAACCTTGGGACCACTGCTCTGCACTGAGTCATAAACTCCGGCAACCCCAGGTGCAGAGTTGGGATCAAAATTCAAATGACAACGCACGCTTTCAGCCATGTGCACATCCGGGCCCGAGAGGCCACTGAAGTTCCTTTGGATTGGGTTATTCTGCATTGGAGGTAGCAATGGTGAGAGGGGAGGGGCATCGTCAGGACCTGCTCTAGGGCTCTGCAACATGACTCCTGTGGTGCCAATCAACAAGTTGTTCACCGAAGAATCGACAAGGATCTCTGGGGCTACAACCAGGTCCTGGTCCACCTGACTGTCGTCTTTGGAGAAGGCGCTCGCCCCGGGTAGGGGCACGGCTGACACTTCCATGGGTGAGGACGTGTCCAGGCAGCAGCTGTGCGGCCCTTCCAAAGGGCACATCCCGTCTTCTAAAGGCACGGTGTACTGAAGGTAGTCCTGAGACATGAGTCCAATAACTACAGGCACGTGTTCCTCCAGATGGAGGCGCAGGTCCCGGGTGAACCAGGGCTGCAGCGGGACTCAGGGCGTGGCTCCGGCTGCTGGTCACACAGCTCCCTGGACTGCAACAGCTCCCTAGGTTGCAGGTTCTGCAGCTCTTTGGGCTGCAACTCCCGCAGCTCCTTGGGCACACCAATGTCTGGGCCCGGGCTGGCAGCATGCACCAGTGCCTTCACCCGCATCTCCATCTTGATGCGTGTCTCCTCTGAGCTGGTGGGCCTCAGCGGCCAGGGTGTGGGGCTGTAGTGGTGACTGCGCAGTGATGTGGAATGGATGGGCCGTGGGGCACGCACATCCTTGAGGCCACCAGGCGCTGAAGCAGAGGAAAAGGTATCCTCATCTGTGGGCGCAGTGCCGCCCTTGCCCTTGCCCTTGCCCTTCTGCTTGGCGGACAACCGCCTCTTCAAGGTGCCCATCAGGCTCTTGCTTTTGGACCTGTTCTTCCCTTTCTCATCCTCACAGCCAATGTCGCAGCTGGCCATGTCCTTGCCATAGCAGCTCCCAAATAAAGAGTCATCTTTCACAAAGTCGCCAGCGAGGGTCTGGGGCTGAACCACCATGAACTCGGTTTCGTCTTTGCTTTTACTCAGGTTGAAAGATTTCCGGAAGGTTTTCAGACTAATTTTCTTCATTGTGACTAGCTACCTAATCCTAACGGGTCAATTTCTCTCTGGAGCAGCTATCCCCAAACATCGGCAGGAACTATGAAGCCTCATGGATGAACTCTGCCCAGCTTCATTTAACCTCTGGAACTATTTTCTACAGGCAAACCTTATGGAGGCATTTTCTCAATGTAGAGTTCCTCTTTCCAAATAACTGTAGCTTGTGTCCAATTGACAAAAATCTGACGAGCATACTACCATTCCCCCATACACAATGAAACAACTGCTGTAAACAAGTGGTAGCTAGCCCAAGGTAACAGTGAAGGCTGGGTGACAGTGGCACTGTTTTCAAATCTCCAAAACCGTCACCCCAACTGTTCAGTGACTCTCCTTGAATCTTCCACATTCTCTGGCATTCTTGCAAGCCCATATGATGGATTCCCTGCGGTCGCTGGCTCCGCTTCCTCCCGACTGCCGCCCTCGGCCTTCCTCAAGCCGCTCCTCCTTCCTCCTCTTCCTCCTCCCCGAAGGGAGGGCGTGCGGCCCCGGCCCAGGCGGGAGCGGAGACGCTGCCGAAAGGTCATCTTCTTGACCATCCACAGATATATGTGCTCAGTAGGTGGAATATTTGCATGAGATAAACACGCAAGCAGTGGTAAAGTACCCAAAGCTATTCTTAGGGAAGAAATGAAGTTCCAAGGGAAGAGATGAAGTGACTTATGAGAGAAATTACAGACAGGAGCGATTGTTTTCCACAGCCAGTAACTCCACAAACTTTAGGTGGGGCTCCCTATCAGGGAATCGCTCATCTGGTAGGTTGGCCTGTTGAACACTAGTTATTACTTGTTGTATCTCTCATGGCCTCTAACAGATATTATGAGAAGAAAATAGTTTCTCTCTCTCTCTCTCTCTCTCTCTCTCTTTCTCTCTAGCTCTCTCTCTCTTTTCCACCCTCCCTCCACTGTTGTTTCAAAGGTTAGGAAATCATTTCAAGGGAACACAGAAATCTTCCATCTCAGCTGGAACTCTCAGGTTCTAATAATGAGTAGCAGGACTATGGTGGAGAATGAGATTTTTGTATCAGGCTTTCCCAGCAGTAAGAAAAAGGACAGTGTAACAAGCTTACAGTTTGGAAGCGTCAAATTGCTGTTTGGAACACTCTGTACTGATCCACATACTTAGTGATCTAAAATACCTCCCTCTCCTCCCCCCCCCCCCCCGCAGTGTGTGTGTGTGGCCCAGGCTGGCTTGAATATACAAATGTGAAAAACACAAGAAAACAACTTGCTATCATTATAAATGGAAGTTACAGCCATATGACCACTTGCAAAAATCAGGACTGTAATAATTACAAGCATTGCTTCTTTGTCTCATTTACAAAACCTTAAGTATAGTAAATGGATATATTAGTTTCTTTTTTCATTATTGCAACACAATAAGTCCATAAGGATTTACTAAAGGGAAAAGGATTTGTTTTGTCTCACAGTTTGAGAATGTACATGATGAAAATTTTCTAATGTTACTAGCTTACAACTAAGACTTTTCATTTCCTTACACTTAAATTAGTAGTCATACTGGATGTAGAATGAGCCTATAACCATTATAGCCGGCACTGAGTGACCCACTGCCTCCAGTTAGACTCTACTCTACAACCTCCATAAACGATGTTATCAGATGGGAGGCATTTATTTAGATACCTGAGTCTGTAGTGGGCATTTCATACTCAACCCAGAGCATTTTGTCATTGGCCTCCACAAGCTAATGGTAACTCCTAACAAAGCATAAATCCAATCTCAATTCAAATGTCTGTGTAATCTTAGCAATCCCAATAGTTTCAAATTTCTAACATCCAACGCCTATTCTAAGACGTAAGTCAAACTCTTAGCTGTGAAACCTATTAAAATTAATTAAATATTCACAATATGAAACTGGCCAGATTAAACAATCCTACTTGAAAAGGATGGGATATGGGTATTGCAGGGAAGTATGGGACCAAAGAAAGATTAATACGCAACAGGACAATCACCAAATCTTACAACTCCAAGTCCAGGACTCAACAATCGTTAGACTCCAACAAGATAAGCTGTCCTACCCACACACCCTACTGTCTGAAGCAGCCTATATCTCTCTCCTGGGCTGGCTCTGTACGTTTATAGCTCATTGACATCCTGGGTTTTGGGCATCTTCAGCAACCTGAGATCTTTGTTGAAATCTTGAATTCAATTTTACTGCTCACCTAGTCACTATTTCAGGGATTCTTAGGGAATCTGACCATACTACACATTACTTATAGTTTTCAACATCTCTGGAACTCTGGAGCAACACCTCATGACTCCACGGCTCTTATATTGTTCATGGCTCTAAACCAGTACTATATAGATGCTGCTATACGGATGCTGCTGCCATGTTCTGCTATAGGCTCATGATGTGTCCTGACCACTCTTTACAAGAGCAACAGTAGCTACAAGAGTTTCAAGAGCCGTATATGAATCGGGATTTCTAAACTTGGGAAACCTTTTCCCTAGAAGTTCATTTTAAACAGGTAACTTTTATATTACTTTATTCAGGCATTATAATTTCATTGAGTATTAATCATTTAATGAGTTTTCAGTTTTACACCTGGAAACCTTTCACAGGCACTGACATTCCATTGAGGCACTTTTCTTTCATCCCGGTTTAAAGTATGTGGTCTCTCATTAATGTCACCATCTACTCAGCAATCAGAGCGGTTTCTCACCTACACCTAGACTGTGGGCATTTGTTAACACTTCAGCCATGCTCACATGTTTTTTGACATACTGTATATTTTTAAGATCGTTCTGTTCCACTTTTCTTCTCACTAAAAATCTAGTTGAATCCAGTGAGCAATAACCATGCAAAAGCCTGAATGGTAGGCAAAGATAGAAGTTTCCTCTGTCAACAACAAAGTAATCCGTCATTGTTGTTTTAATTCAACCTCATCCTGATTTTCATGGCAAGTAGAATATAGTCACTAGTGTGCTTGAATATAATATTATTGATGCCCTGTCTACTTTCAAATTAACTTCTTGATCCCCTCTAAAGCCTCATGAACATATTTTTCCTGCCTTCATATTTATTGGCATTCTAGTTTCCCACAGCCAGAATTGCCTGTGAAACACTGTGCATTTACCCTGCCTGTAGCTCGTTGCTTTAAAATATTACATATTTCCACCAATCAAACCAGCTCTAGTTTCTGTGTACTGTTTGGTTATGTTTATCATAGAAAACCACCCCATTTTTCTGTAACAATTTTATGTATTAGTTACTTTTGCTGCTACTGTAACACAGTACAAGACAGAGGTACCAGTCTGGAAATTTTCACATTGCTATGGACCAGGAAACAGAGAGCTCAGGCGAGAAGTGGGACTGAGCTATGACCTCTAAAGCTGGCTCCCTATGACCAACTTCTCCCAACTAAACCCTATTACCTAAAGTTCCACCCCTCTCCCGAAATAGTAGCACCAACTGGAAGCAAGTGTTTAAACTTACAACACTGAATACTTTTGGTTGTGCTGTTTAGTCTTAATGTCTTAATTACCTGCACATAAACTATCAAATAAAAGTGAAAAGCACATAAGGACTTTGAATCCTCTTCTGACAAAGCATATTAATATGCTAATAAAATAGTAGTATCATATTAAGGGCAAGTTTATTTTTTTCCTATTATTTAAAGTTTACATATGAGTAAAGAACATACGTATTGGTGTGAAATTGATGAACAAACGCTGATAGTGACTTCGATGTATCAACTTGGCTAGATTTCAGCTTCTAGCTATTCAAATATTATTCTGTATGTGTCGATAGACATAAGAAAGTTGTCATTTAAGACTGAATCTATACAATGAAGAAAACTAAATATTGAAAATCTTTATTAATGACATACTCATTAAATACTAGATAAATTTACAAATGAATCTATAAGTTTCAGGGAATTTCTTTACTAGAAGACTTTTAATCACTGATAAATCACCAACAGTCAAGGGTCATATATTCCAATTTTTACATGTTCAGTTTTAATAACCTATTTCTAGGATATTAATAGAATAATAACAGGTTATCAATTCATTTCTCTTAGATCCCTCCAACTTTGTTATATGATTGTCTTTAATAATCTATGATCCTTTATCTTTCTCTAGAATCATTTATAATACTTTTTATTTATAATTTTGCATTTATAACATTTCTTAATCTAGCAAATAATTTATCTATTGTAAATATCTAGAATTCAAGTTAAAACCTCCTATTTGCTATGTAGGATGGGTAAAATTAAAAATTATACATATATATGTACACATACTGGACAGGATGTGAAAAGAGGGAACATTAGTGTATGATGGGTGAAAATATAAATTGAGATTGTCACTATGGAAAACAATATGAAATTCCTTCAAAAATTAAAGTGTAATAAGCATTATATCAATCAATTGAACTTGATAATATATTCAAATGAGTCAAAATCAGCCTCTTGAAGAGACAAAAGCACTCCTGTATTCATGTTAGCATTTTCCTGATGTGAGATTTCCCTCTGTATGCTGTGAATACCATTTGTTAATAAAGAAACTGTCTTAGGCCTGCACAAGGCAGAACTTAGGTAGGCTGGGAAAACTAAAGTGGGAGAAAGAAGGTGAAGTCAGAGAGAGGCCATATAGCCCCGCCAGAGACAGATGCTGCAATAAGCCACAGCCTTGTGGCAATACACAGATTAATGGAGATTGGTTAATTTAGAATATAAGAGTTATCTAGAAATACACTTAAGCTATTGGTCAGACAGTATTGCAAATAATATAGTTTTGGTGTGTTTATTTCAGGGCTGAGCAACAGGGAACAAACAAGGGGCCTTCTACAACATATTGGCTTGCCAGCATGGGGCAAGAATTTCCATATAAAGTCTAAGAAAGTTAAAGGGCTTCTAGACCCACAAAAATGAGAGCTAAGCACATTCTTGGTAACATCATTTTTTCAGATAGGCTTTCTTTGCAAGAGAAGTGCAGTAAAAACTGCATGGCTTATTTAAAACAAAGTGGTGGCTTTCTGGTTCACCAGCACAAATGGCTATAACTCTTTCAGGAGCTCTGCTATGGAGCATTTAAACGGGTTCTGTGAGCAGAGTGCTACAACTTGCTTAATGGCAACAAAGAGCCACCATGTTCCTAAAAATGGGGCAATGTGCATGGCTCTCAGAGGCACCAAACATACTTCCACCATGTTGGAATGGGCAGAGCAAGCAGGCATGGCTGCATTGTCCCTAGCCATGCCTGCTTAGCATTAAAAAAAAACCTTCTGGTCAGAAAATAATTACAAATATGCAATCAAAATAGATTCAGATTTTTAAAAAATCCCTCTAAAAGGATCACAGTGTTGGATAAATATACGTAGTCTTGGAAGAGAGAAGAAAAAGAATATGGACAGTTATAAAAAGAAGTAAATGGTTTAAAAAAAGGTAAAGTCTTTAAAAAGACAAAGTACAGTCATAGATTATAAGAAGTAAATAAAAATAAGCCACATAAAGGTAGAATATGCACAGAGAGTCTGGATTATGTATACTATTGTGTTTTCTTTGAATTGTTTGACTGGAGAGAGACATTTGATTCTAGGGACTACTAAGATAAGCCAACATATATACTTTAAAGGTATCTTGATTTCAAAATATGGGTCTAAGGATATGTTGCTTTGGAAAAGAAGTTCTTCTTTTGTTTCCACAGAAGATTAGAACCTGTAGATTAATGACCAAGACCCCTTGAAAGGTTGCTGTGAAAACCCCTCAAAATACTTTGCACAACAAAAGGCAGGAAGCAGTTTGGAGAGAACCATATCCTTATTCCCAAATATTGTTTAAAAAAAGGTTTGCTTATATTTAAAGGGGGTTATGCTATAGAAATTTGCATTGGTATGAATCTTGGTTTATTGATACAAATTTAAAATATATTTCGACATTTGATTAAAGTATTGTGTTTTGCAGCTCATATAAAATGTAATATATAATTAATAAATATGTGTTAATAGATAATCACCTATAAGGTCAAATTTGTAGTCATGTTAGTCATGTTTTATAGATATATAGAGATATATTTCAGTTGGGTGTTTTTCAAATAAGGTATATGACATTTAAAATGTTTTAATAACTTAGAGTTTTCATGACAGGAAACATATCTGCTCCTGGCAGCACCAATTACTTCAAGAGGAAGATGGGCATTGATGAGGCTCCTAATGGAGTTTGTTAGCCATTTGGGCAAGAAACTGCTCTTGCCTGGACTGCTTGATGTGTTGTTTTGCTGTATGAAGTAGACATACAGGACCCACAGAAAAATGACTGCTAAACTTGCCTAAAGGTGATACCATCATTCAGGGTTCCTGCTTTATAAAAGAGTCTGCAAGACATTCTGCAGGACACAGAAGAAAGTGACTGATAAACTGGCAATATAGGCAGAACTGTCTTTGAAATTTCCTGCTTCATGGAAAAGTCTGCTAGATACTATGGGCCTGTAGGCTGACGATAGGTGCTCCAACATTACAGAAGAACTTTGGGTGACTGTTCAGGTAGTGAGATGTCTCTGCCATTTCTAGAGTTTTGGAAGTTGCCTACAATGCACTTCCTGTTTACTTAAGTAATAATATATCCTTCTGGAGTCTTTGATGGAGTTAAAGAACAAATGGTCATAGTTTTTGTTAGGTTTAAAGTAGATATAAATATTGTAACTGTAATTCTTGCTTGATGACTGTTTTGTTATATATAATTTTACTATGTTAAAGTTAAAACCTTCCTTTCATTTAAACAGGAAAGAGAGGTGATGTGGGATTCCCCTCTGTATGCTGTGAATACCATTTGTTAATAAAGAAACTGTCTTAGGCCTGTACAAGGCAGAACTAAGATAGGCATGGAAAACTAAACTGAATGCTGGGAGAAAGGAGTTGAAGTCAGACAGAAGCCATATAGTCCCACCAGAGACAAATGCTGGAACTTTACCCAGTGAGCCATAGCCTTGTAGTGAAACACAGGTTAATTTAGGATATAAGAGTTATCCAGAAGAACATCCCCATTGTCTCAGTGTGTGGGTGCACCCCTCACGGTCCTGAGTTCCTTGCTCATGCTCTCTCTCCTTCTGCTCCTGATTTGGACCTTGCAATTTCTGTCCGGTGCTCCAATGTGGGTCTCTGTCTCTGTCTCTTTTCCTGGCCTGGGTCTGAAAAGGCATGGGATAAAACCTGACTTGCTGAACATAGTGGTCAATGAGGACCACTGAGAACTCAAGAACAATGGCAATGGGTTTTTGATCCTACTACATGTACTGGCTTTGTGGGAGCCTAGGCAGTTTGGATGCTCACCTTACTAGACCTGGATGGAGGTGGGTGGTCCTTAGACTTCCCACAGGGCAGGGAACCCTGATTGCTCTTTGGGCTGACGAGGGAGGGGGACTTGATTAGGGGAGGGGGAGGGAAATGGGAGGCGGTGTCAGGGAGGAGACAGAAATCTTTAATAAATAAATAAATAAAAATAAAAATAAAAGAGTTATCCAGAAATACACTTAAGCTGTTGGCCAAGGAGTATTGCAATTAATATAATTTCTGTGTGGTTATTTCAGGGCTGAGAAGCCAGGAACAAACAAGTGGCCTCCTACAACATTTTTTCAATGGGAAGGATAAGGCAAAAAAAAAAATGACAAAATATGTATAAACATGAACATGATCCAAGAATGGATTCACATTAGGAGAATTCTGAGTGCTTATGAGAACACGCAAAGAAAACAAGAGTCTTTGAACCTCAGGTTCTTCAAAAACTTAGAATTGTTTTGGAATATCTTTTCATGCTCCTCCCAAATGTAGCAGATAGAAGTGACTTTGCTACAGGTTACCCATTATTGTTTGCTTCTATTATTCAATTAAATGTTTAAACTTTCCTTCATATGCCTTTATGAAAAGGCATGTTTTGCCATGTCCAGCTTGTCCTTGAGATTGTATACAGCCTTAATGCATGAGAACGTTACACAGGTAGCCTCTCTTAGCCCTCAGAGTAAAAATTACTTGGAACTCTAAAAGAAGTTGGCTGTTGCATGAGACTCTAGCCTGCCTTAATAGGCTCCATTCTCCCAGGTCCCACTGCCTCTAGAGCAGTAAAACATGTACTAACATAAATGGAATGTAGTATGTGTGTGAATACTATTAGGCTTTTAAACAGAAGAAGATGCTGTCATTTAATAAAAGATGTGAGTTCTTCTAGAGTACAGAGGCCATCCTTTCATGTTTATGTGGACTCTTAAAACAATATACTCATAGAGCAGACTGTGGCCAGGGGCAGTGTGCCTGCCTTAGGCATAGTGAGAGAAGTGGAGATGTAATACTTGAAATTTCAGTTTCAGTTGTGCAATAGAAGCAATTTCTGGAGACCCACTGTAAAATAAAGTGGTCAGCTAGCCAACGGTGCTATAAACTTTAGGCTTACCGAGACACTGGGTATGATGTGCTCCTGTCAGAAAGATCAAAAACACAAGAAGCCTGGTGAAAATAAACAGGGAGAAGGAACTCCGAGAGGTAAAGGATAAGCTTGTGGCTCTGATGTTGACGATGGCTTCATGATAGCATAGCCCCTAGATCACTGACATCTGTGCACTGAATGCATCCACATTCTGCATGCCAATCTTGTCTCAATAAAAAGCTTTAAAATTAAATAAAATCTGTTATTTTTGAGCAGTTTGACCTAATCTTTCCTTTCCCAATATAAAACACCTCTCTCAAAACTTCACCTGTGAGAAATTTAACAAATTCCTACAAAAGAGAAGTCCTTATAAATTATGTAATGTATTCATTATAAATTTTTTTTAAATTATTTCTTAGATAATTTAGACCATCAATGATAACATAGAACTTAGATTCATTTCATACCTGGCAAAGTTCAGAAAGGATTTTATTTGGTCCATTATAAAAAAGAATCAAAGTCTACTGCTTGGTTTTATTAGGATCTGGTTAAACTTCCTGAGGCTTTCACATTTAGAAACAGTCGTATAAAATCTTGTAGAAATAGCTTCCATTATTCTTGAACCTTCTTTAAAAAAGACATTTTGTGTTGGTAGTTTGGCTATGGTTGCCATTTTTAAAGGTGACCATATGGTACTTTTCTGTGTTTTTTAAAAAACGAATAATAATGGGCAAAATGTGCTATTGTCAACTGTGGGCAGTGTGCTGTAGAGAATAATCTCTAAAATTTATTTATCTGGTTTCATTGAAATTTTTATCTATGAACAATTTTCTTGCCTGCCCCTAATATACACCATTACATTCTCTCATTTGTTACTTTAAGTTCATAGAGATCTCATGCAATTAGATTCAGTATTTATCTCTCTGTACTGAAGATTTCATTTAGTAGAATGCCTTCTGAGCCACTCATATAGTCTCAACTTTCAAGGTTTTATTTCTCTTTCTTTCTTTTTTTTTGAGACAGAGTTCCTCTGGATAAAAGTCCTAGCTGTCCTGGAACTAGCTCTTGTTGTATCGGCATAAAATAAATGCAATGCAGATATTAAAGAATATTTACCACTTTAATGAAAAACTTACAGAACCGAAGTTCCAGCGTAGTACAGGAAGTAGGAAGGAAAAAAAAAGGGCCGAGCCGCCTCCCTGCACGCCCATTTATTGGCAGGCATTCGCCCGAGGCAAACCCCGCCCCCTAAAGGGGCTGTCTTAACCCTACATCTTGTAGATCAGGCTGGCCTAAAACTCACAGAGATCTGCCTCTCTCTGCATCCCAAGTGATATGATTAAAGATATGCATCATCACTAAGGTCAAGTAATATTCTACTATATTTATATATGTTACTTATTTTTCTATTTGTTTGTCAGTAATTGGTAGGATCATTTTCCTAATTTGCAAATAATCCAGCAATAAAGGTGGGAAATGTAGAATCTCTCCAAGTCCTGATGTCATCTTCTTTGGCACTGAAATGATGGACAGATGCAGAAGTTCTTTATCATTTTGAATAGGGTGTAACATATTTTAACTATTTTCAGTACTGAACCAAATAAGTCAACAAAATAATAATAATAAGAGAAAGAATAGGAGAACTCTTTGAGAGGTGACAGATATGACTGTGATTATGATTACAGTGACAAATTCATGAATATTTTCAGGTACAGATTCATTAAATTATGCATATTTTAGAAGTTGTTCTTTTTTCAGTTAAATTCAATAACTATGTTTTAAGCAAAATAAAGTGATGGAGAAAACACATATTGAAGACTTTCAATGTGCAATGCATCCTACTAAACCACTGCAAGATTATCTCATTTAAGCACCACATAGCTTTTAAAGTAGTTGTTACTCTGTTGTTATTCCAGATTATAGATCAAAAAGAGAGAATTAGTTGGGTGTAAGTCACACGGTTATTAGCTTTGTTCTGTCATAACTGTTGAACTCCCTTTCCCGAGCATTATTTGTTATTTCATAATGTTTGCCATCCTAATGGTTGATTTTAAAATAAAAATTGCTCTGTTCCAAAGACTATGGCAAGCTATTTTCTTCGTATGACTTTATTCAAGGTATACAACTATCTGATCATTATATGCTACCTTCATATCACTGTTACCAAATCCATAAAAGGAATTATTTAAAATGAGGAAGAGTTTGTTTTTCTAATTTTCAGAGGGATTATTACTTGATTGCCTGTACCTACATGCTTGATTAGAACATCCTAGCCAAGGGAACATGCGAAGGAATTGCCTCCCATGATATGGATTCTTCAAAAGTGCTTTCTCAGTATCCGCTTCCTTCTTCAAGGTCCAGCCTCCTAGTTTCTAGTATTCTCAAAATAGTGCCATTCAATACTGAGTCTGTGTTATCGTGTGCCCACCATAATAATCACCTTAAAGCTTTTTCTTGTTTTGCTTATCTGTAGTCACTTCCATCTTTATCCTGGTCCCTAAAAGCTACCATTCCTACAATTTGGCCATTTTATAATGTCATATGAATAGAATGATGTCAGAATGGGACCCAGATGTGTCATGTTTTGATAGTGTCCCTGAAAAACAAGCAAGATTGTCACAAGTATAAATAATAATACTCATTTAATGAATAGACATATTCAATTTTTTTACAGCTCCATAGCTGCTTAGCCATTTTCCCACTACAAGACACTGAGACTGCTCCTGTACTGGAGGTATTCCAGATGAGGGTGGCCTCAAATTTCAGTTCTGCAGATTCTCAGAGAGATAAGTTTTCACTTATTTGGGTTAAATGTTGAAAAATGAGATTGATATACTGGATAAGAAACTGTCAAGTTATTTTCCATAGACTCTGCACTATTTTTACATTCCAACAAGAAATAAATAAGAGTGTTTTCCCATAACTGCCAACATTTGCTCACAGGATATTCACAGTGACATGTACCAGCATAGCATGAATCAATCTGAATGGTTTTCTGCTTTATCTCTTTATTCCCCTTTGTGATTTATAATATTTAATAATATTTTAGATAGTCCCTCCATGTTCATTGAAAGCTACATCAGACATGGCTTGGTTGCTCAAATTCTTTTTCGAGAACAGAAAGCACGCAGACACTTTGACACTGTTAGACCGGGAAGGCTCAGGCTCTCTTGGACTTGTTGCTGCTCCCCATGTGGCCATCCCTAGCTGTATGATATGATGTCAGTGTTACTAGGCTTTAGTGAAAACCTTAACTCTGGATGAGGTTATATTCCATTCTTCCCCAGCAGGGAAATGAATGGTCCCTCTTTGCTGCTTGAGTATAGACAGAAAGCTGGGCTGCCTATGTCTTCTCTACGGGCAGAGTGGATACAGAGAATGTGTTATAGACTGAAGGATAAGAGCACATAACTCACGTCTGACACAATCCAGCAAAAGACATGCATCACCTTGAAGAGGACTATGGGAGTCTGCCTCCCTCATTATTGCTGAAGTTGGTCCAGAGGTTACAGTTGTTCTTTTTCTTGCTGTTGCCCCATCCTTTGGTGAGAAGAAAAAGATTTTTTTCTTCTTTTATTCTTATCTATTTCTATAGTCACTCAGTCCTGTACTCACTCAAAGAGATATGCAGCAAAAACATATCAAGAAAATTCACAACTGTGCCATACCTCATATATTTGGACATTTACCCCTCGGGTTGCTTTTCTCTCACCATCTTTTATAATATTCTGGTTGTTCTACATGTAAACATAGAACAGTTCTGGTTGTTATTTATATTGCATATGTTAAACTAGATTTACTGTGTTTATGAAGAAGTAGTCTACACCCTTTTGTATTTGTTTTATCATTTTTCTCATCTTTCTACATCCTTGTAGCATCTCCTTTGCTAATATGAAAACAAGCAAAAAGCCAAGTTTGGAAGTGGAAGACTGAGAAAAAAAGAACAGCCTTGGCTTTGATAGCTGGAGCAACACAAAAATGGAAACTTCCTGTTTTCCTCATTATTTCCAAAGTCCTTGCAATATTTTTCTTTCCAGTTCACAAACATCACTCATCCAATGGATAAACAAGACGATAGACTAGGACAGAGCATTAGGAAAACCCACTGTTGCTGAGATACAGTGGATTTTACTGTGCCACGTGATGTGAGTTAGGTACCAAACTTTACTAGGGAGACTTATAAAGCTCAGTGAGAAATTGTAGCTCAGCCTCCCTATTCCCTCTCCCTGCCCCCAGAGAATCATTTGAGCTTCGATACTCATAGACAAATGTCAAGTCCTTGATTGAATGATTCACATCCTCCGATATTTCTCCCAACTTAAGGTTATTAATCTTTCTGGATAAGCTAAGAATTAAACTACTGTTTATCTGAGATTAGATTCCACAAGAATTGGCTTGTAAAATGATATGACTAACCAGGGAAGACCTTGTAGAGCAGGTGAAGAATAGTCATTTTTTTCTGATGCTGTGGGGAATGAAGTTCAGGTACAAGCTAGGCAAAACTGACTTTCCCACTCTTGAATATTTCCCAGGCTAGCACACTCTCTGGGCTTCACAGAGAGTTGTGAACTTCACCTCCAGACCCCCTGGATCACTCAATCTCATTTGCTGTAATGTAGATTTCATAATTAGGTCTTTGGCCTCCACTCCAGAGGAATTGTTTCTGGATGTAGGAGTGTTTGCGGTGCCACACATTTTGTGCCATTTCTTCTGCAAGGGAGACAGTTACGCCTTCTTGTAAGTGTCACAAACATGCCATTGTCTTTACATCCACCACTGTTAACCAGCCAAACAGATCCATATACTTCTGTCTGCATGCTTTATCTTCACGCTGAGAGCTAGCCTTAGTGTTCATTGCCACTGCTCCAAATTTAAACTCAGACACCACTTAACCATGACAGAGCAAGTAGACAAGCTAGTATCTTAGAACCATGGAAACAGAGTAATTAACAAACAAAACAAATGTTCATTTTCAGCTGGTTGTCATGAGGATGTGATGACATCCACAGGAAACAATAGTTTATAAAACAAGTCACTGTGAACACTGACTTCCCTAAAAAATCACTACAGACTAGGATCAAATGAAGCACTGTGCTTACTCATTCGCCAGGATATGTTTACCATGTGTCTTATGGTATTAAGAGGGCTTTGAAAATACCCTGAGCAAAGGGCTGCTGATTCACTGGTGACAGGTATAGACTTAAGTTAAGGAATTAAGTGACATGTCCAAGAAAATAACAAAGGGCTATTCCGTAGGATATCATTGTCTTCTTGTTTTCTGCAGGAATGAACCAACAGCTTAGAAATACTGGCAATACGATTGCAATATTCAGATGTATAAATGCAATTCCATTGAGCAATATTTTGCTCCAAATGTTTAATCTTCTTTCAGTATAATATTGAGTTGTCAGGCAATAGACAAATATTTAATTTCTCAGGAATAATAATGTGTTTTCGGATATTTGTGCAGAGGATAGAAAATATCAAAAGCATTTCTACCCTAAAGGGTTGGAGGCAGGAGATTGATTTTTGGTGAAGAATGCAATAATGCAAATGTGTTAATGCAATTGATTTTTTAAAAATATTCTCTTTGACCAATATTTTCTTTCAAAGGTTGTTATGTTATGTAAATGTGAAAAAACCAATTCATGATGCCTGCAGAGGTCAGGGGCCAGGCTGCATTTTCTCTCTGCGTGTCACAGCATTTATTGGGAAGAACTGAGAGAGGGAGAAATAAGATGTATTACTTAATACTAATGCTGAGCAGAAGAGGACACAATTTAGCTAGAAATACAACAAGCAGAGCTCTATGTGAGAATTTATTCACCATGGACTAGATTCTTTTTAGAGTAGCAATGTTTGGCAATAAAGGGTCATTATCAATAAATGTATACTATCTTCTAAATCTCTATGAGAATTTTTTTTAATTATTTTTTCAATTAATTCCTACACAGACACACACACATTTCTCCTTTTTAGGCACCCCTTACTTTAAGTTATACCAATATCTATGCCCGATATATGTATGTATATCTTATACAGTCTTCACTTAGTCTTAACTGGAAACACAAGAGATAAGTGTAACGAGAGAAGGTTAGCACTATAAATACTTAATAATCTACTCAGTCATGACAGCTACAGTTCCCTCTTAATGTACTCTTGATTTAAAACCTCTGCCTCTCTGATGTCATAGAAGACCTCAGCATCTTTATTTATCTGCATCTGGGCATATTTATTTGCCCACATCACATTCTAGGCCTGGCTGTTTGCTTGTCCACAGAGGATGCATTGAAGCTCAGCTCTGTAGTTATTTCACTAAATTTAAGCAGCTGTATTTTCTTAACTAGTGATTATTTAATAATTTCCAAACAAATTTCTTTATTTTATATTGTACATGAGAAGTTTTAAAGTTTTAAGACCAACACCAGAAAACGAATTTTAAAAGTCTTGATAGACACTAGAGGCAGCATCAAGCACTGAGATCTCTGTATTGCCCACCAGTAATTTCCATGCTCTTTGAAGACCAACATGCAAATGTATTTTAATTATTATCTGATTTTTCCAGCTCAGTTTTATTTAGACAGATGTACAGACAGTTACAGTTTTAGCAATGTAGTCAGGTTTTGTTTTAGTAGCTAGTTATGTAGCAAAAGTTCAAAGGAAAGCAGGAAGAGAAGACATATTCTTGCTTCTGTAAATAAAGAACTATAACTAAAATGGAGTAAAACTAAAATATGACATAATACAGATGACCTTCATTAAAATCTGTATGTCACAGTACAAAACAAAGAGTCATGAATGGGGGAAAAGGACTGGTATAGGACAGGGAATTGGCAAGTATCAGAAGAAGTTAAGGGAATGTGAGTTGACAATTATAACAATACATTATATGCCTGTATGAAACCATCAATGAACAAATGCAATCAATTTTCAAAGGTTTTCTATCAAACACTATTGCTAGAAGTATGTGTGTTGCGTATTACCTGTGTGTGTATGTTCACAAGTGTATGAGTCTACCTGTGCACATGTGTTAGTGTGAGGGCCAGAGGTTGCTACAGTAGGTTCTTCTCCAACACTCCCATTTTACTAGCTGACGTAGATTCTCCCATTTAATACAAGCCTTGCTTATTCATCTAGTCTATATATAGCCACCCAGGGGGCCCTCTGTCTCTTGCCTCTTAAGTGCTGGGACTAGTGTTGACTAAGACACTTGTCTGTTATAAACTCTGATTTTCCCATTCACTTGGCAAGGATTTTATTTGCTGATTCACCTTAATAGTATAACCACACCTGTTTTTGATAAAAACAGTGTTGTTCATTCCTACAGTAGCTGTAGTTGTGCTTCGCTAATTGTAGATGAGAAAATTTCCAATGAAGTCGTGGTGTGTGTGTGTGTGTGTGTGTGTGTGTGTGTGTGAGAGAGAGAGAGAGAGAGAGAGAGAAAGGGAGAGACAGAGACAGAGAGACAGAGATGGAGGCACAGTTGGAATCCAATTGGAGTAGTAAAAATAGGCATCTTTCATTAAACTAGAACTGCAGAGGTGACAGAGAACTTGCAGGCAGGAAATAATGAAAGTCCCACAGAGGAGGAATTTTCCAAAAGTACTTTCTACAGTTAATACATAAAGTTCTTGTTCTCAAATGTTAAGTTTAAGAAGAAAGTGAGGGATGATATAAGTAACTAAGCTGTTTAGATTTTCCAAACATTAAGACAAAAAAAAATCATGTCACACCAATAATTATGTCCCAGGAGCTGAAGTTTGAAAGCAGAAAGACAGAAGGCAGTGCAATTGATCTGATGAGCACATAAAAGTTGAGCCCAAAGGAGTGGGTGCAACACAGATGGGAAATGAGTTGTTAGATGGAAGGCTATTGTTTTTAATGAATGTAGCCTTTAGATCAGAAGAGCATACTGTCCCATAGGGCAGGGCTTTTAATAACTGGGACTTTTACATGACTTTGGGTATATAGGTTTATAAAGTAAGCAGACAAATAAAACCTTTACTGACTATAAATCTTAATGAAATTGGCTTTAAAATAAATTCATTGGTATATACCTAGTTGTTGTCTTTATTAAAGTTGAACACAAAATCTTACACCAATGAGCTAAATGTGCCTCTCCATTTTTACACAAAAATGAGATTTTGACTGCATGTTTGATATTGAAGAATAGAATGGATCTTCTATTGACATTCTTACTTTGTATTCATCAAGGCTGAGGACACTGTTTGGCAAACATAGATTTTGGAAAAATGGCAGAGGTCAATATAGGCCATTTTATTGTCCCAAAATCAAGCCAAATATCATTGGGCATTTCCTTAGGGAACTAAAATCAATCCTTGCAAGATGGTTCAGCAGATGAAGACACTTTCCACCAAGTGTGACAACTTGAACTAGACCCCTAAAACCCACATGATGGAAGCAAAAACCAATTCCCACAAGTTGTCCTCTGACTGTCACACATGCTCCATAGCATGCACATGCAAATGTGAGGGGGGCACACATGCTGTAAGTGACTATAATAACATTTTTAAAAAATGGAACTTCAGTGGAAGCACACACTTGCCAAGCATGCACATGGCCTGAGTTTGATCTTAAGAACTATCAGTGGAAAGAGGAAGAAAATAAACTCAAGTCAGCAGTAAGTATTACTACCATTATTATTTTTATTGTTATCATCTGTGTGCAAATGTTTTGCCTGAATACATACACACCCCACACAAGTCTGGTTTTTGTCTGAGGAGCCAAAAGAAGCCATCAGATCCTCTTGAACTGGAACTATTGAAAGCTGTAGGTGACCAAGTGGTGCTGGAGACTGAACTTAGGTCTGCACAAGCAACAGGTGCTTATAACTAAAGATACATCCCTCCAAAAATCAAATATCCTAACAAATATGGTGCAAAGGCTTGCTAATTTATTAATTAAATACTGAAGAATGGTTGTAGGAAAATCTTTCTGTCCATAAATAAATCATTACATTTTTATAAGAAAAGAAAACTTTGTAGGCAAGGAAAAGCCACTGTGATTTGTGGCATAATGGTCTTGAGACTGTCTAAACATTTTAGGAAGCATTCATTGGCTGTACACGGCTTGATAGCATGTGAAGTACAACAGTTGCCTTCTGTGTGCTCAGAGGTTGCAATGAAGTTGTGGAATGTAGCACAGGCCAGCACCCCTCCTCAAAGCACCTCAGATTTACCATATTTTTAATGTAAATTAATTTTTATTATTTTGATTAGAAATCTTGTACCTGTCACTTTTTCATAATTTCTTCATTTACTTACATAACCTCATAGGGACTTAGAACTCACAATTTGGGGCTGGAGAGGTGGTTCAGTTGTTAAAAGCACTGGTTTCATTTCCAGAGGACCTGGTTTCAATTTCCAACACCCTCAAGGTGTTTCATAACCACAGGTATTATTAACAGACACACACATACACGCACACACACCACACTTATCACTGTGTCATCCACAAAATGCAAAGGAGCAGCAACAATCATGCAATACCCAGAGAAAAGAGTACAATAGATACATTTATAAACTTTATACATCATATTTCCAAATATGACCTCAATGATAACTTCCAAATGATTTAGATTTTGTAAAATACATAAAGGTAATCATTGAAATTGTCAAAATGTGGCATAAGAGCTAATCTCATCTTCCCATGAAGCTAAACAGTCTGCACTATTTTACTTCCGGCTTGGGGAAATGGAATATAAAATGAATACTTTTGAACACAATCACTTCTGTGTGTGAAATAAAGGATAGGTGAGAGGACATCTGGAGAGCAGAGTGATATTATCAGCATTGCTAACATATTTTCAAAACATATATTTAATTGTTGCTGTTAAAAGCTATAGAACCTTCATCTGGTGATGGATGGAGATAGAGACAGAGACCCACACTGGAGCACTGGACTGAACTCCCAAGGTCCCAATGAGGAGCAGAAGGAGGGAGAACATGAGCAAAGAAGTCGGGACCACGAGGGGTGTACCCACCCACTGAGACAGTGGAGCTGATCTATTGGGAGCTCACCAAGGCCAGCTGGACTGTGACTGAAAAAGCATGGGATAAAACTGGACTCTCTGAACATGGCGAACAAGGAAGACTGATGAGAAGCAAAGGACCATGGCACGGGGTTTTGATCCTGCTTAATGTGCTGGCTTTGTGGGAGCCTAGCCAGTTTGGATGTTCACCTTCCTAGATATGGACGGAGGGGGGAGGACCTAGGACTTACCACAGGGCAGAAAACCCTGAAGGCTCTTTGGACTGGAGAGGGAGGGGGAAAGGAGTGGGGGGAGGGGGAGAACGGTGGGAGGAGGGGGAGAAGGGTGGGAGGAGGGGGAGGGAAATGGGAGGCTGGGAGGAGGTGGAAACTTGTTTTTTTTTCTCCTTTTCTCAATAAAAAAAAGCTAAAAAGCCATTTTTTAAAGAAAGAACTAAATTCTACAATTGATAAAAAATATATAAGCAAATTAGAAATTTGTTCCTCATCCTAACATTCTGAGCAATAACAAACTCAACTGAATTAAAATTGTTTCTGGAAGAAATGTTAATAAATAAGAGGCAGAAATAACCTAGGGTAGATAGTATACAGGGGCCTAATTTAAGATTTCCTGTAGCGCTTATTTTAGGATGAGTCAACCATTTACAATACGGTTGCTACTTGTATCTTGTTTGTAATCTGCCTGGTGACTGCTTACATTTCAGATAAATGCAGTAGCAGCTCAGATTTCCAATAACTGCTGAAGGACCAAATTCCCTGCCAACCTCCCTCACTGATCTCTTTTCTCCCAACACCTGTGATCATCCAGTCTCCACCTTTTTATGACCTCACCAGTCTCTACTCTACCTAGCTCCCCCTGCCCCCCCCCCCCGCCTCCTTTTCATCTCCACAGTCTCCTCATCTGTCCTCCATGCAGCCCTCCAGTAGAGCCTTCCTACACACAGCATGACCCTCTGCATTTTAAAACCGAATGGCTCAAAAGCAGGGACTGACTATACTCATCTCTGTCTTGAGTTTGGTAGTGAGCCCAGCTCACACACAAGCCATGCAGTTAGGAGACAGCGGGCTACTGAGGTGGAGTATCACTTCCAGAATTACTGTCATTACATCCTGGGCTTCTGCCTCACATATTATTATAGTTGGTTCTCGACCTACTCAATGCTGTTACACTTTAATACAGTTCCTCATGTTGTGATGACCCCAAACCATAAATTATTTTTGTTACTACTTTATAACTTTAATTCTGCTACTGCTATGAATTGTTATGTAAATAACATTTACATAACATCTGCATTTTGGGGTGATCTTAGGTGACCTCCAAAGGGGTCTATACCCACAAATTGAGAATGGTTGGTTGTGGATTAAAGTTCTGTGGCTTTGGTGATTTTACTTAGAAATCCTGAGATAGCTCTCCTTTTGTTTTTCCAATTCCTCTAATGTCTCTACTACATGTGCCAGGGGAGAAATCTAAGTCTGTGATGGCCATGTGTGGATGCTTGAAAACCTGCTTCTCGAACTGTTACAGAGAGGAAAGGCTCTCAGTGTAGGAAAATACCTTGAAAACAATCTGATTACAATACCGGAAATGATTGTTTTTTACCAGCAATTCATAATGGAAGTGGATTTGACACATGAGTCATTGCTTTGGTGGGACGACAGGTGGCAGCAGAGTGGGCAGCACTGGTGATGTCCTCCTACTGTCTGGAATGGCAGAGTGGGCAGCACTGGTGATGATGTCCTCCTACTGTCTGGAATGGCAGAGTGGGCAGCACTGGTGATGTCCTCCTACTGTCTGGAATGGCAGGTTGAATTTTTGCATGCCATTTTGAATCCTGCCTTAAAGTTCAGAGTCCTCAAGAAAATCCTCTTGCAGTTTTGCATAGTAATTACATTGCAAAGAAATCATTTGTGTTCATGATAAATTGGGGAAATAGAAAACTTTTAAGAGCCTTCTGGGTCATTCACTGAAAAGGAAAAGTTGTATTCATAGAACTGATATGAAGAAAACTATCACAGCTGAGCAAATGTGCAGTTCACCACCACGTGCTAACAGGGCCTCCCTGCTGCTCTGGCCTCAATTTCTCTTCCTATTATGCAATTTTTCCTACAAAAGAACATTTAAAATTTTTAAATCATTAAATTTAGTTAGCTATATGGTTTGAAGTGTGGCTTTTTAAATCTAGGGCTGAAATTTTTGACAGGAAATGTTTTTGAATATGAAGAGTTAATGTAGTATAGAAACATGTGGAAAATTAAAGAAAGGTGGATATTATTATAATAAATCCCAAAATTAAAGTACACCTTAACATGACTCTAAACAAATGACTAAATTTTTCTTTTTAATTATGCATCAGGGATAACATTTCTTACAAAGTGTTTATTTGATTGATTTTTTTTGAGACTCACATTGTTGTTTAAGCTTGCCTGCCTGAATACAATATGTCACACAAGCTGGCTATGAATTAATGGCAATCCTCCTGTCTCTCAAGTGATGAAATCACAGGCATGACCATCACACCTTATCCAACTTCTTGCTCACATGCAGTCTTGTCTGTACAAAAGAAGCAGGCTCGGAAGGATGGAAAGATCCTGCAGGTAGCTTTATCCAATCACCTAAATAGCCTCAATGTCTCCAGTATGAAGAAAACATATGTTGAAGGTTAGACCCATGTTTACTTACCGGTATATTATCAACATTAAAAATGGTTATGCCAGAGAAGTATGCTTTCACAGGCTCATAATCCCAGCACCTGGGAGGCTAAAGCAGAACTGCTCCTAAATTTCAAGCCAGTTTGCCCTACCTATTGAGTTCCAGGCCAGTCAGGCTACGTAGTAAGAGCCTGTCTTTTAAAAAAGAAAAAAAGAAAGGAAGAGAGGTAACTGTTTCTATTTATCAAGGGGTAAATTAACTTTTCCCTAATAAAGAAATAATCTACACTTGAAGAAATAGGTCTTGTTGAATCAGCTTCCAGGCATAACTTCTTTCTTTGCTTTTGTTAACTGCTGCTGTGATAAGGGTAGGGAAGATGACCTCAGGAGAAGCCATTTCAACAGATATAACTGAGTGCAATGTTAGGGAATGAGATCTAAGTGTCCTCAGATGTCCTTTCCTCGCCTCAGCACTCATTCCTAGTGATGTCACCTCTATGCCTTGAGTCCTTGTGACTTCCTACTCCTTTTGTCATCTATTCTTTAAAACTTGCTTTAAAAGACTATGTTTACATCAAGTACAAATGGCTTACAAAGACTAAAGCTATATGCTATAGTTCTAGGCAAAATCCCAGCTCACAATTTTCAAGAGGGGGTGGGCACAGTGGCACAGAGATGAAGCTGATCACTAAAGACTTTGGGCTGAAGTCATTTCATGTAGTTGCCCTTTTTTCCCTGTTTTCATATCCAGTTAGCCAAATGGCTTTAATTACATGCCACCGAGGCCATTTCAGACATGATTGTACTATTTGCTTTCACCAATTCACTGTCATTGTTTTATGAACCTTTAGACAATCAAGTGTTCGATTTTGTAATTTTCAGTGGCATGAAGGACACAGGATCACAAAAGACAAATACCATTCTCTCTAATTAAGTACTTCTATAAAAGGTCAGTGTCAACTGGTACCTTTGAAGATAATCTCTCAAAAGAAAATACAAAGGCTGGTTTTAGAAGTAGTAGTGTTGACATCTCAAGTGAAAAGAGCCTGGATATCAAACAAGGAGGAAAGTTATATATAACAGGATATAACAGGAGGAAGGTACCAAACCAATGAAAATTGTAAAAAGGCAGTGGACACAAATGAAGACGCATAATCGCAATGGAATTTTGTTTGTAGGGAAGGAAGAATGACACGGACCAGGACAGTCAATCTCAGTTAAAATCATGTGGAAAGTATGTGCTCTCATCAGGTCCATCCTGGAAAGGGAACCACAGCTGAAGGTGTCCTGAGCACTAGGACTTATAAACAGGAAGTAGGAAGCATCTGAGTTAGATTGTTCCAAAGAAGGACCACAGTGCAGATGTCCTGGCTGTGTGTTTATTATCTCTGAAGGAAAATTAACCCAGTGCCACTTGGACCAACACTAGACCGAGGTGATGGATGAGAGAAGAAGACAGTCTTCTTTTACTCCACTGTGACTCTCTGGGGAAAGAGAAGCTGTAAATGAAAAAGCTTATCATTTTAAAAATAAGCCGAGAGATCCTAGGGATGTACACAATACGTCACAGGTTGGGAAGAGTGTATCAAGTGTGTCCTGTCTGCTTGTGAAGAGGCACAACTTATACCATAGAACCAGGGCATTCTTCCATTCAGCCCAGGGCAAACACTCAATCATATTCATGCACACACCCAATCAATAGCCTGAGAGGTTAAATACTTTAATTACAGACCAATGTCTCTCATGAACACACAGGATGTAAGGCCCTAAGTGTGAATCCCCAGAATCCAAATGTGTCATGCTCTGACCTTCACATATGTGTCATGGAAGGCACACACATACCTACAATCACACACAGGATGAAGTGCCTATGAGTGCATATGTACATGTGCACACACAATGCAACACACACACACACACACACACACACACTCACATGCAGAAATATGTTAAGTTCTGCTACCACTAAGTAAAATTACTTCAAATCCTGCAATATTTTGCAAAGATTTTTGGTTTTAAAATTATGCACCAAGATTTTTGATCTAGTTTCCCAACTGCTAATATCAATCCAACCTGAGTGCGGGCTACTTTGCCAATTCTTTTACCAAGTTACATAGGCATTAACTGTAGCTCATAATTTATGTACATTTCCTTCTATGTGCTGGCTCTCTTCTCTTTCCCAGGAAACCACATCGCCTTTTTCTATCATCTCTCCCTCAGTTTCTCTTGGATGCAGCATAGTTCCTCACATTTCCCTCTTTTGAAGACTGTATTGGATCATGGGACATGCAATCCACTCACAACCTATTTGTAGGTTGGAAGCACATTCTCTTCACTGTCCAAGTCTGTTGGTTTTGCCTTGGCCACAGATCTGAAACAATAATCATCATGTTCCTGAACATGTGATGGCACACGACCCATTCCAGATTGACAATCATTAACACCCATTCTCACATGTAGGGTAGGAGTTGATATTCTATCTCAAGGGAGGTAGTATTTCTGCACTGGGTTTTGTCTATTCTGTCCCATTTACTAAGTTCCAATTAATTGTGGAGTAATGGAAATTTACTTTTTAATTTGGGTTGTAATCTAATATTACTTATTTTGTATTCAAATAATTTCAAATGTGGTCATTGGTATTCTGCCACTTGGCTCACCTCACAGACTCCACCCTACCTCAAAATTAATCATGTCTCTAATGTGCTCTGGCTCTTTTTGTTGACGGATAATATAAAACACGAGGTAGGGCCAAGTGGTGTTTATTGTATCAGAGTTATTTTTCCAGACCCTCAGAGGTCGCAGAATAGTGACTATATGTATACATTTATTAATTCATTTCAATATGTGTGTCTATAGATATTTCCAAGTGTGACTCCAGATGTGAATATGTACATCTTGTGTGTTGTAAACTAGAACCCATGTGTTAATGTTAGGAGGTAAAAAATTGGGAGGTGATTATATCGCATGGCCAGAGACCAGTTAGATAGGATTAGTGGCCTCTTTAAAATGCACAGGAGACTATATAATCCCTTCTGCTTTCTGAGAATTCAGTAACAAGACACTGTCTCTAAACCAGAAAATGGGAATCACCAGAAAGCTAAGCTGCAACTACCTTGTACTTGTGCTTCCAATTCTGTAAAATTTTAAGCAACATATTTCTCTACTATACAGTTTATGGATAAGCTAATTACAAAATTACAATCTGTGCCTACTTTCCTATAAATGAATTTATACTGTTGTCTGTGGTTATAATCCACTGCCTCATGGAACATTCTAACCTTCCTCCTGCTGTCTAGATTATTTTTTGTCCTACAGTGAGACACCCAACTAGCTATCATCCAATTAAATGTGCTAACTTTCAGTGTAAAGAAAGCAGTTTTAGTACTGTCTCTTTATGCTGTCATAGAAAGTAGTCTTTTCCAGTACTTGCTGTGCTTTCTTTGCCCCTTTTCTTTATTCGGTTACTATTCATTACTTAAGTGACTTCAGGTGAAACCTTTTCCTCAATTCAGAGACCACGTGTCATGAGTTCACAGTACAGTGGAAGTCTTTGGTGATGTTTTCCTTTATGTCCTGGAAGCCTCTGATATCTTGAAGGATTTTTCATCTCCATCCACTAATGTTACCTTTCGCTGTAATGCTCTGTGGGTTTAAAAAATGTAGAGGGCAATGTAAGTTACATTACAGAATCATAAAATACGGTCTCATGTGCTGAATTTTTGGGGTCTTTTGGGGGGTCTATCCTTTTGTCTAGATCTATAGTTTCATATAAATGAGCCTTACATTGTATAGTCTTATCATATTAGCTTCTATAAAATAGTTTAACCATTTTCATAGTATATAGGACACGTTACTAAATCCAATTTAGGATCATTTTAAATAAAGATTCTATAAACACTGTTAAGAATAGTTTTGTGTATATACAAATTTTCAAATCATTTGATAAATACCTGAGAATATAGTCACAATAAGTAGTCATCACTGCAGAACCAGTCTACCGAGATGTCTGTGACATCATCTGAACTTTTGTTGTCACAAGGCAAGTTCCTATTTCTTCATTCCCTCACCAGCAATTTGTGGTGTCAGCTACTTTGGGCTTTAGTTTTCCTGGCAGGAATACACTGCACTTCATTGTATTTGCACGCCGTGCTTCTCTAATTGAATATGACATCTTTGCACTGGCTTTTCTAACAACTGATGAGATGTCTGCTAAGTTCTTTGAACCCATTTTTTAGAATTAGGTTGTTTGTTTTCTTGATGGATTCTGAGTGTTTTTCTCTACTGAAAACATATCAAAAACATGTGTCTCACAAATATTTTATCTCCAGCATATCATTTTTTTTTCATGATTTAACACTGAGCCTTGATTTCAATTTAGTGAGTCTGTCTTATTTTACTCTTCTTCATCTTCTGTGATTTTGTTGCATATAAAATCTGATTGCCGGATGCGGGATGCAGCTAGCGGGCTGGCGGGCGGGCCGGCTGGCGCCTTGGCGCGCTTGGCGCGGCCTGGAGGCCTGAGCGTGCAGTGGGCTCCTCCTGCTCTCTGCCTCGGTGGCCGGTCTCCGTGCCCCCCCACCCCCACTTGCTTCTGCCAGTGTCGCCTGGCGGCTCGCGGAATGGGACGGATCAATGTCGGTCTAGAGGTGGATGTGCTCTCCAGAGGGCGGCCGACAGCAGACGCCACATCCCCTACGTGGACCATGCACAGGGTTAACCTTGTCCAGGGGGGTCTTTCAGAAGGCAGCAACCGAGCCCAGTGTTTCCAACAGGGTGGAAACCCATTAAGGCCCAGCTGTTTGCATTGACCGAAGATGGAAGTGTGTCAGGAGCCTCACAAACCATCACTGAGCCTGGACTGTGACCACTGTGGTTTCAGAGGCACCGATTATGAGAACGTGCAGATCCACATGGGCTCCATCCATCCGGAGTTTTGTGATGATATGGATGCTGGAGGACTCGGCAAGATGATATTTTACCAGAAGAGTGCGAAGTTTTTCCACTGCCATCAGTGCTTCTTTACCAGCAAGATGTACTCCAATGTGTACTATCACATCACAGCCTCAGAGAAGTGGAAGGACAAACCAAAGGACCAGCTGAGCAAAGAGACCGAGACTGTGGAAAGCCCTTCCCTTCCCGAACACCAGAGCACAGCCTTGGACCCAGCAGAAGTGAGGCCCACTCCAGCTCTCCCCATGGAAACACAGAAAATTGGTCCGAGTTTGTCTCCAGAGCCACAAAAGTCTGTTCCTCCTGCTCTGGAGCTTGAGGACTCTGGCCCTGTTGTTTCTCCTGAGCAACAGGCCCCTTGTCTTCCTGCTGAAGCCTCAAAAACTGCTTCTGTTTCTTCCCCTGAATGTGTCGACCCAGCCAGCATAGTGTCTGAGCTGCAGAAGCCTGTCCCTGCTTCCCCTGAGTCCGTCAAGTCTGCTCTTGTTAGCTCCAAACACCAGAAGCACTTTCCTTTTGCCTATACAGGGGCTCCCCCTTCCACCTTGTCTCCAGAGTCACCAGTTCTGGCCACATCGCCTGAGCCTTGGGGGCCATCCCTAACTGCATCTCCAGAGTCTCGAAAGCCTACACGGACTGCCTCCCCTGAGCCAAGGAAGCCATCCCCATCAGAGTCTCCTGAACTTTGGAAGCCATTCCCTGCCGTCACTTCAGAGCCTCGGAGACCAACCCCAGCAGTATCACCAGGTTCCTGGAAGCCAGGGCCACCTGGTTCTCTTCGGCCTTGGAAATCCAGTCCTTCAGCAACCTCAGGACCGTGGAAGTCATCTAAACCTGCTCCATCTTTGTCTCCTGGACCTTGGAAGCCAATACCTTCTGTATTTCCTGGGCCTTGGAAGCCAGCTCCATCTGTGTCCACTGCATCCTGGAAGTCTTCAGTCTCATCTGGTTCCTGGAAAACGCCCCCCACATCTCCAGAGTCATGGAAGTCTGGACCCCCTGAGCTGAGAAAGACAGCTCTTGCTTTGTCACCCGTACACTGGAAGGCAGTGCCTCCTGTGTCTCCTGAGCTTCGCAGACCGGGCCACCCCTCTCTCCTGAGATCCGAAGTCCAGCAGGATCTTCGGAGCTCAGGAAGCCTTCAGGGTCCCCAGACCTTTGGAAACTTTCTCCTGACCGGTGGAAAAGTTCTCCTGCTTCACTGGATTTCCCCTAGTCCCAGAAAAGTTCCCATGGGTCTCCTGACGTCTGGAAGTCCTCCTTCATTACAGAATCTCAGAAGCCTAGCGTCTTCCCTGAGACACGGAAACATCCTTCTGGCTCATCTGAGCCCCAAAAGGTGGCCTCAGACATTTGGAAGCCTGTCCTCTCTCTAGATGCTGAGGCTAGGAAGTCCACACTGGTTCCTGAGCCCACCAAAGGAGTCCTTCCTGCTTCTCCAGGGCCCCGGAAGCATGTACTTTTCCCTGAGCTCCCCAAATCTGCTGTGATCTCCAACGCTCAGAAGGCCACTGAGCTTGGTGATGAGCTACAGCTGGAAGCTGTAGATGATGCTGCAAAATGTGATAGTCTGGTCCAGCAAGGGCTTCTGGCTGCACCTAAGAAACTGCTAGAGGATGCTCTATTTCCTCCTTCAAAGAAGCTCAAGAAAGACAGTCAAGAGAACTCGGATGCTGAGCTCAGTAGTAGTGAGTACCTGAGAACAGATTTAGATGCCATAGACATCAAGGGCCAGGAGCCCAGCAGCGACCAAGAGCAGGTGGATGTCTAGTCTATTGACTTTGGCAAAGAGAACAAAATAAAGATGAGTAGTCCAGAACAGTCCAAAAATGTACTTCAGTTCACCGAAGAGAAAGAGGCCTTCATTTCTGAGGAGGAGATCGCAAAGTACGTGAAGCGTGAAAAAGGGAAATACTACTGCAAAATTTGCTGCTGCAGTGCCATGAAGAAAGGCGCTATTTTGCATCACTTGGTTAATAAACACAATGTGTATAGTCCGTACAAGTGCACAATTTGTGAGAAAGCGTTTCTCTTGGAGTCTCTCCTTAAAAATCACATCGCAGCCCATGGGCAAAGTTTACTTAAATGTCCACGCTGTAATTTTGAATCAAATTTCCCATTTAACTCATTGTCAAAGCCGGTTTAATGAAGAGGCAAATAAGAAGCTGATGGAAGCTCTTGAGTCACCATTGGAAGAGCCACAGATGTGATTTTCAAACAACAATACTTGTTCTGCGATGTTTGCCAAACTCACAGCTTGTCGAGTGGGCTAGTAGATGGTGTGTGTGTATGTGTGTGTGTGTGTGTGTGTGTAGTGTTCTGTTTGTCTTAATAGTGTTACAAAGAGTAAGCACTTGGTTATTTTTTTCATGTGACCTCATTTATGTGGCTGGCTGTTTTCTAAGTCAATGCATTTGTATTAATGTATTCCAGATGGATATAGCGCATTACCCTTAAGCTTATTTGAGTCACAGTACAAGGATTGGGGGAGGTAAACATTTATTAAGCAAGAGAATTTAAACCTATAAAACCTCCCCCCACCCCGTGTGTGTAATTGATTTCAGATCATAAAAATTATTAGGTAGAGGGCTCCGTGGGAGAGCACTTACCTAGCATGTTTTGCATACTAACTGTCCCATGGCTCAGTCCCCAGTAACTTTAAAAAAAAAAGGATTGAGAATTGAGCATGAAAAGTAAATCTGAGAAAATCTTTGTTAGCCTTAAGTGTACTTTTGAATGACTTTTATATCCTTTTTTCATGTAAAATTAGTTTAAGAATCTTTAATATTTTTGATGTCCATTAACTTTTTTGTTGTCGGGAGCTGGAGTCCTTCAGGTCACGGTTTTCTGCTGAAAGGACAGTTGAGTAGGTATTTAAGGCAGTTTTGATAGTTTCTGCAAAGACTGAAAAGGCCAAGTGACTGAGGTCACGCTTATCTGTAGTTTTTTCCAGTGGAGTCTTCCTTGTGGTGTCCCTGCCAGCTCACATTAACAGATGATCCTTAATTGCCAAACGTGTTAGAGTTTATAACTCCTATTCCTGGGCCTGCTGGGGCTCAAGATCTGCGTAATGAGTAGGAGCTGAAAGTCTTCCAGATTCGGTTAAGAATTAAGAGCTAGTGAGGTAGTAGACAAGCTAGCCTCAGTTACATGAGAGGCTGAGGTCGGGATCACTTGAGCCCAGCCTGGGCAGCACAGTGAAACCCTGTCTCAGAAAGGGTTCCTGTAGATCATCTTGATTTTGTCTCACACAATTTTCTTATTGTAAATACCTTGTTTCTCGTCATAGATTGTTATTCTAACATATTTTGTTAAACGTGTATCAACCAAATTAAAAAAAGACTTTCACGTTAAAAAAAAAAATCTGATTGCCAGTAACCAAGTTATATATTTTCTTCTTTTTTTATTTTTTAAACAATCTTTTTTATTTTACTTACCAATCTCAGTTCCCTCTCCCTCACCTCCTCCTGCTTCCCCCACTTTTCCCCCACTTAACCCTGTATCCACTCTCACAAAAAGTTAGCAAATTCTGTCCCATCATTTTAGGCAGGACCAAGGCCCTCCCCCTTTATCTAGGCTGAGCAAAATTTCCGTCCATAGGGAATGGGAGCAAAGGATAACAAGTCTACAGTAGTCCACAACTCCGGGGAAGCTAGGAAACATGGATGACCCTAAGAGGCACATACATGGATCGGCCTGGGAAGGGGAAATAGACAAAATCCCCATTCCCTATATTCTCTCTTAAATCAGTGGTTCTAATGAAATTCTTAGGCCTGCAGCGCGATTCCAATCAATAATCTATCAATTTCTGCATTACCTTGTACTAGAGGATCTGGCAGACCCACATGGGATTGGATGTGTGTTACGTACATGGGAAAAAGCCTATTCCTTATTATATCTTTAACCTGTATGAGTAATAAAGTTAATTCTGTATCATCTGGTATAAATTCACTGGTTTCAATATGCAAGGCCACTCTTTATGCATATTATGAATCGGTAACAATATTGAGAGGTTCTTTAAAATCCCTTAGTACCATGAGAATAGCATATAATTTTCTTTTGGACAGAATTAGAAGGCCTTTGTTCCACCTTACTTAATTCTTGTGATTTGTAACCTACCTTTCCTGATTTATTTGTAGCAGTATAACGTGTACAGGCTCCAGTTATTGGTACATCATGTACAATTTGGAGAAGAATCCAAGTAGTTTTCTTTATAAGGTTAAGCCTATCAATTTTAGGATAATTGCTATTAAGTTCTCCCAAAATATTATCACAGCTCTTTTCATGGTTCATTGTCTTCCCATAATTTTTTAATTTCATCATCAGTAAAAGGCACTATAATCTCAGCTGGGTCTATACCTGCTGGTTGACAAAGTCTCAATTTTCCTTTTATAATTAATTCAGAGACATTTTCTGCATGAGTTTCAATTTTTTATTTGGTCTTTGTGTTTAAAAGATACGTTTTAAGATAATATCTTCCCTTTGCATTAAAATTCCTGTAGGAGAAATTCTAGAAGGCAGTATGACTAGAATACAATCAAGATTTGGATTCACCCTATCCACATGTGCCTCCTCTAATTTCTCTTCTCTTTTCTGTTTTAGCTGTTAATTCCCTGGGACTATTTAAGTCTTTGTCACCATCTAAGGTTTTGTTTAAATGAATTTTTAGATCAGGTGTTATCCCAGTCGTAGATGGAAAATGTAACATGAGGGCCTGCTTGTTGGGGTTTCTGTCCTGCCCGGTTCCCGCAGTTGGTAAGTCCCAAAGAAAATCATGCAAAGATATCCATGAGATTATAAACGGATTGGCCCATTAGCTCAGGCTTCTTATTAGATCTTATCGCTTATTATTATTCTGATTTATGTTAGCCACATGGCTCGGTACCTTTTTCAGTGAGGTAAGTCACATCTTGCTTCTTCGGTGGTTTGCACAAAACTCGGGGGAAAGAACTTCCTTCTTCCCAGAATATTCCTGTTCTCATCATAAGCCTGTATATATTTTTAACACACTGTAAACCATTTAGAGGTGTTTTTGTCTTTGAATCTCTCTTTACTATATCTCTCTCTTTTTTTGACCACATGAGTCTTTAATTTACCAAGCAAGATGGGTAGAATTAAAGCTGTGGCTTTGACAGCTGGATTCAGCCCATTTCTTAGATTTATGAGATTTCAGCCTCATGGCTGAGGTACCAGCTGGAGCCATGTCTATTGTCACAACTCTATGGCATTTCCAGGTCCTTGCCAGCAAGCAAGATACAACAGTGTGTCCACTAACAACACTCAAACGCACTTTATGTAGCCAGACCACCTGCCTCAAAGAGTTGGAGTTTGCTCTGGCAGGACGGCCCAGAAAGCTGGCATTTTCAAACAGCATAGCTTTTTTTCTGCTATCACTGAAAACCAACAAGCATGCTATCAGCTTTTGTCAACACCATTTAAGTGTTTCATGTCAGGACCTCTTAAAGAGCTGCAGGGTTTTAGAGCTAAAGCTGAGTCAGAAAGCCTCTCTCAAATGAGAGTGCTTGCTTCTAGCAAGCCAAGCAGACCCAAGAAATTGCTGCTACCAAGAAAACACACTTTATTCTACTCTTTTCAAAGCTTTTTCAGTCTTTCTGTGGATATAATTATCCACATGGGTGACATTCTGTAGCATGAGGGCCTGGCTCGTTGAAGTTTCGGTCCTGCCCAGTCCCCTAGCCATTTAGTCCCAGAGAAAATCACACAGAGATCTTCATAAGTTATAAAACTAATTGGCCCATTAGCTCAGGCTACTTATTAGCTCTTGTAGTTTATATTAACCCATTATTGGACATTGAACCTATAATTTGTGATCCTAGAGAAGCTAAATAAGAAGGTGAACCCAAAGAAAAACATATAGGCATCCTCCTGAATATTAACCTTCATCAGGCGATGAAAGGAGACAGAGACAGAGACCCACATTGGAGCACCGGACTGAAATCTCAAGGTCCAAATCAGGAGCAGAAGGAGAGAGAGCATGAGCAAGGAACTCAGGACCTCGAGGGGTGCACCCACACACTGAGACAATGGGGATGTTCTATCAGGAACCCACCAAGGCCTGCTGGCCTGGGTCTGAAAAAGCATGGGATAAAACCGGACTCGCTGAACATAGTGGACAATGAGGACTACTGAGAACTCAAGAACAATGGCAATGGGTTTTTGATCCTACTGCACGTACTGGCTTTGTGGGAGCCTAGGCAGTTTGGATGCTCACCTTACTAGACTTGTATGGAGGTGGGTGGTCCTTGGACTTCCCACAGGACAGGGAACCCTGATTGCTGTTTGGGCTGACGAGGGAGAGGGACTTGATTAGGGGAGGGGGAGGGAAATGGGAGGCGGTGCTGGGGAAGAGACAGAAATCTTTAATAAATAAATAAATAAATAAATAAATAAATAATAAAGAAAATTTGAGCAAGCAGAAAAAAAAACAAAGTCATTAAGAGTCTACAGTTGGTATCTCCTAATTTGTGATTTTTGTATTCTAATTTTCTGTAAATCTACTTTGTAACCTAGGTAATTGACAGAATTTCCTCTTTGTATTTTTCCAGGAGAAATTTGTAATCTCCATTTAGGCAAGACTTTCTTTACTTCCACAAACATCTTTCTAAAGTATCTGCATTTGAGCCAGACAACAAAATGTCATCCATGTAATGGTAAATTATAGACTTATAAAATTGCTTGCATATTATTTCCAATGGCTGATTTACAAAAGTATTGGCACAGGGTGGGACTATTATGATTCTTTTGGGGTTGATGGTTCACTGGTAACTCATAGTAAGCTGAGAATTATTATTAGTAGGCACTGTGAAATCAAATTTTTCTATTTTTTTCTTGAAAAGCTATAACGAAGAAACAATCCTTTAAATCAATAACTATAATATGTTATCCTTTTGGTAATAGAGAAAGCAGAGGAATTCCAGATTGTAGAGGGCCCATGGGTTGAATAACTTTGTTGACAGTTCTTAGATCTGTCACCATCCTCCATTTTCCAGATTTCTTTTTAACAACAAATACATGAGAATTCCAGGACTGGTTGATTCTTTAATATAGAAAGCATCTAGTTGGTCCTGTACCAGCTGTTATAAACCCTACAATTTGTCTTCCATTAAAGGTCATTGTTTAAACCATATTGGTTTCTCAGTTAATGATTTTAAAAGCAAGGCCATTAGTACCTCTGAAGGCTTGCAAGTTGCTTCATGTTCTTGTACAGCATGAATGACTGGTAACCTTTGTTTATAATATTTTATAATATTCTTCCAAGAAACATGAGTATTTGGTACTGCAGAAATGTTAACCTGGGCATTATATTGCTACAATTGGTCATGGACCCACAAATTCACTAAAATATTAGCTATATATGGCCTCAGTTTTCCTTTCTGTCCTTCTGGCCCTTTGAATTTAACCTATTTCGTGCTTTATTTTACTTGAGATAGGGTTCCAGTTCCTAGGAACTGAATATCTGCCTATTGAAGAGGCCAATGTGGATGTCAAGATTCTGGAGTAATGATAGTCAGATCTGCACCGATGTCTAGTGATCCCTCAATTACAATGTCATTTATAGGCACTCTTAGGTTTGGTCTTTGATAATTTATAGAAGTATGCCAAAATATATTTGCTACTGTAGTTTTTGACTCATCCCCCAGGTCTATTCCATCATCCAGAACAGTATTTTTTATAGTAGGCACTGGATTGTTTAATATTCCTGGTGAGACATGCTGTCCACAGTGACTGGGAATGGCTGGACCTTGTTTGACATCAGGACCTGTGAGAGTCCCCCCCCCCCCCAGGTGTTTCCCCATGGTATCAGGTTGCCTTGTATGTCTCTTGTCGACTTACATTCATTAGTCCAATGTCGGCCTTTGTCATACCTCCTACATATACCAGAAGGCTTAGTCCTCCTATTTTTGCCATTTATAGAGGAGACATCATTCCTAAGAATTCCTTGTCTGCAGTCCCTTCTTGGATGTTCTATTCTTCCACAATTAAAGCATTTAGCATCTTGGTGTCTCCTCATACCATTGGAACTCACTTCTCCTACCCAAGCTTCAGTACTATCATCATATGTTTCAACATTCATTGTATGCAAGATCCACTCACCTATGGTGCTGATATAACCTTTAAAGACCCAAGGATCTTCTTACATTCTAAGTTGGCAGTATCAAAAACTAATTATTCAATTAGTACATGCCTACTTTCATGGTCTGTTACGCCTAATTATACAACCTTAGTCAATCTTTGTAAGAGGTCACTAAATGGTTCTCTCTGGCCCTGTTTAACCCTGATATATGATTCAATTCTTCTTCCTAGTTCCTGAATTCTGTCCCAATCATTTAAATCTGCTGTGCTACATAGGAATAGCATGCATTTGTCATAGCAAGCCTGTTCCTGAGGACCAGAGTAATGACTTTCACCAAGAATTTGATCTTGGGAAGTCTCAATTCCTTTTGCTTTCCCATGTGGTTCTAAAATTTTTGCCTCTTTTCTCCAATAACATTTCCGAAGCAGCTGAGGTCCATTTTCTAAGTCTGCTGAGATTAATTGAAGCCAATCATGTGGGGTGTCCTTAATGCTTTGAGTTCATATTTTTATCATTTCCCTGACATGTAGTCCATAAGAAACTTTTGCATGTTTTATTTCTTTTAGATCAATCATATTGATTCCCATGAATATTTTTGACTACTTTTTGGTACTTTGTACGAGATGGTTTTTCCAGGGAAATTACCAGATATGCAGTTGAAACTCTGTGTAAGTCATCTTGAAGTCTGGCACATACTGATGAGGCTAAATACTGTCCTTGTACCTTCTGTCCCTGCTCAGCAATTTTAATAAATTCTTCAATCTTTTCAAATCTTTTACTACTGCCTTTTATAAAGTCTGAATCTCATGTCCAGTATGCTGTTCTAATGTCCTCACTGAGGATTCTCAAGTATGAAACATGTCCAGTAAAAATAATACCTTATCCTTAAACATATCTTAACTTTTCAACAGATTCCAATACTTAAATTCAACAGCACAAATTCTTTCAGATAATTTTGTCAAATTGAAACTATCTCTTTCCATAGTATTGAACCATTTTTAATGAGATAATATTGAAAACAAAGCTAATTCCTAGAATCAAATAAAGGGATGTAGAAGGAAAATTGCAAAAGCCTTGCAGAATACCTTTCATAGAATAAGCAAAATAATTAATTCCAAGATGTTATCAGTTTTTATCAGTTATTTTTTATAGTTTTTCAGATCTTACCTGTTGTAAGGCAATTACAATGAATTAGAGTAGGTGTAATAATCATTATTAGCCAGAAGGTGTCACAGCTGCCGCCACATGGCCAAGAGAAGCTAGCAGCACTAAACAGCATGTGTTGCTTACTTAGGTACTGAAAAATATGCTTTGTTTAACAAATGAAGAGCAGCTATTGAGGTGATGAAATAATTCCCAGGGTTGTGGCCTAGAATAAAGAAAAAACATAAAGTGTTCCATCAGTGTGAGTTGTGGACTGTGTGGATCACAGGGATCACAGGCAGTAGTGTGTGGGCTGGCATGTAATGAACAGAGAGGCAACATGTGGGCTGCAAGCCAGGGAGCACTGTGCAGAAGCCCACTGCATCTGAGGGCCAGCTAGAGCCACCAGTAAGAGGGTCAGTACCCAAGGCATCACACAGGTGGAGGACCAATTCCAAAAATTGTGGATTGGTCTCCACATTTGGGCACCAGAAGATAAAAATATCACACACTAGTTCAGAATTACATATAATAAAGGGTTATTTATTTAGGCAAGACTCATAGATCTATGACAGTGATCCCACTGTCCTAGATCAAAATCCTTTGCACAAATGGAGAACAGGAATAGAGTCTAGCAGTTGCAAGTGAGAGCTAGAAGCAAGACAGTGAGCTCAGGCTTTGCAGCTGCATTTATAGTATAAAAGACCATGCCAAAGTGGTTTGGTATCTTAAAGGCTATTTGCTGAAGGATCAGAAAAAGCTCCCACAGCAAATATCTCTCTTGGGGGCTTCATTATTCTAGGTTTTCTGAGATTGTGAATTGTAGGCTTGTTTTCTGTGCTTTGTGTCTAAAAGCCACATATGAGTGAGTACAAATTATATTTGTCTTTCTGGTCTAGGTTATTCCACTCATATGATGTTTTCTAGATCTATTCTTTTGCCTAAAAATTTCAAGAAGTCATTAATATTTTCCACTGTGTAGTACTCCATTATGTAAATGTACCACATTTCCCTTATACAGTCTTCAGTTGAGGGTCATTTAGGTTGTTTCCAGGTTCTGGTTATGACAAATAATGCTTCTATGAATATGAGCTCATGTCCTTGTGGTGCAATTGAGCATCATTTGAGAATATATGCAAAAGTGGTATTACTAAGTCTTGAGGAAAGTTCCTAATTATCTGAGAAATCACCATACTGTTATCCAAAGCAGCTGTACTAGTTTTCACTCCCACCAGAATGGAGGCGTGCTCCTTTACCCCATATCCTCTCCAGCATAAGTTATCTTCAGTGTTTTTAGTCTTGGCCATTCTTACAGGTGTAAGATGGAATCTCAAAGTTATTTTGATTTGCATTTCTATGTTGGCTAAGGATGTTGATCATTTCCTTAAGTGTCTTTCAGCCATCTTAGATTCCTCTGGTGAGAGTTCTCTGTTTTGGACTGTACTCCATTTTTTATTGGATTATTTGTTCTTTTGATGACCAATATTTTGAGTTTTTTATATATTTTGGATATCAGTTCTCCATCTGATATGGGTTGGTGAAAATCTTTTGTCATTCTTTTGGCTGCCATTTTGTCTTGTTAACCATGTTCCATAATTTACAGAAGCTTTTCAGTTTCAGAGGTCCCATTTATTAATTGTTGCTCTCAGTGCCTGAGCTACTGAGGTTGTATTTATGCATTCAGGTGTACTTCCCACTTTATCTACTATGAGGTTCAATGTGGTTGGCTTTACATTGAAGTCTTTGATCCATTTGGACTTGAGTTTTGTGCATGTTGATAGATATGGATCTATTTTTTTATTTTTTTCTACATATTGCCATCTAGTTACTACAACACCATTTTTTAAATATGCTGTCTTTTTTCTATTTTATATTTTTTGATTCTTTGTTAAAAATCAGGTGTTCTAGGTGTATGGTTTGATATCTAGGTCTTCAATATAGTTCCTTTGCTTCTCCTTTCTGTTTTTATGCCAATATCAGTCTGTTTTCTGTAGTTATGTTTTTAGAGTTTGAATTCAGGGATTGTGATGCCTCCAGAAGTTCCTTTATTATACAGAATTGTTTTGGCGATCCCGGGGGTTTTGCTTTTTCATATGAAGTTGAATACTGTTCTTTAGAGGTCTGTGAAGAATTTTGCTGAGATTTTGATAGATATAGCATTGAATTTGTAGATTGCTTTTGGTAAGATTGCCATTTCTACCTACCCAAGAGCATAGGAGATCTTTTCATTTTCTCGTGTCTTCTTCAATTTCTTTCTTCACAGATTTAAAGTTCTTGTCATACAGGTCTTCCACTTGTATGGTTAGATTTACTCTGAGATATTTTGTGCTATTTGTGGCTATTGTGAAGGGTGATACTTCTCTGATTTCTTTCTTTCTCAGCCCATTTATCATCTGTGTAAAGGAGGTTACTCATCCTTTTGAGTTAATCTTGTATCCTGTTACATTACAGAACATGTTAATGAGTTGTAGAAGTTCCTTGGTAGATTTATGTAAACTATCATAACATCAGAAAATAATGAGAGTTTGAATTCTTTTCTGATTTGTAGCCCCTTGATCTCCTTTTGTTGCCTTACCTTGGACTTCAAGAATTATATTGAATAGATATGGAGAGAGTGGGCAACCTTGCTTGTTCCTCATTTCAGCGAAATCCCTGTTAGTTTACCACCATTTTGTTTGATGTTGGCTGTTGGCTTTCTGTGTATTACCTTATTAAACTTAGGTATGTTCCTTATGTCCTTACACTCTCCAAGACCTTTATTATGAAGGGATGTTACATGTTGTCAAACCCTTTTCAGCATCTAATGAGATGATCATGCAGTTTTTATTTTTCATTTTGTTTCTATGGTGGATTACCCTGACAGATTTTCTTATGTGGAATCATCCCTGCATCTCTGTGATTAAGCCAACTTGATCATAGTGGATGATTTTTCTGGTGTGTTCTTATTTGCCAGTATTTTATTTAGTATTCTTGCATCAATGTTCATAAGTGAGATTGGTCTGTAATTCTCTTTCTTAGTAATGTCTTTATGTGGTTTGGGTATTAGGATAATTGTAGCCTCATAAAAAGTTTTGGGCAATGTTCCTTCTATTTCCATTGTGTGGAATAATTTGAGGAGTATTGGAATTAGTTCTTCTTTGAAAATATTGTAGAATTCTGAGCTGAAACCGTCTGGTCCTGGGCTTGTAGGGATAAGTCCTGCCCCTTAGGGGGCGTGTTCGCCTCGGGCTAATGTCTGCCTATAAATTTGGCGAGCTTGCTCCGAGCTGTCTCTTCTGCTTTCCTGGTCTCCTTGGGAACAGTGGTTCTGTAAGTCTATTTCTACATTAAAACTATATATATTTTTACAATCTGTCTGCATTCGTTTACGCCGCTACATTTTGGCGTCCAACGTCAGGCTATTTTGCCCCCGACTCAAGTGGGTAGCCCGATACCTAACACAGCACCCTCACGGGTGCTGTTTTTCAGTTCGTGACTCCGGCCACAGTGCCGAGTCCGAGACATACTCGGCGACTCAGGCCCATTCTGCCTGCCTTGGCTAAGTTTTGCAGCGGAACCCCACTGCCTGAATTAGCAGAAGCTCAAGTACCTGCGGTTTTGCAACAAAAGCTGCCACAGCGTCAGATTTGGTCTCATACAAAGTGACTTGGCCAGGCAGTGGTGGCGCACGCTTTTGATACCAGCACTTGGGAGGCAAGGGCAGGCGGATCTCTGTGAGTTTGAGGCCTGCCAGGCAGTGGTAGCTCATGACTTTAATCCCAGCACTTGGGAGGCAGAGACAGGAAGATCTCTGTGAGTTCAAGGCCAGCCTGGTCTACAAGGACAGGCTCCAAAAACACAGAAACCACCACTGGCAGGAACCGATTATTGCAGGTAAAAATTTTTTCTTTTATAAATAAAATGTCTGAACATATTACTGTTGAAGAATTTAACAGTTTTTTTTTTTAATTGTACCATGTGGGAGATTTTACAAGAGGTGTCTATCACCCCACATCTATGGATCCTTCTGGGATTCATAGTTTTCATTGGCAACAAATGGTTTGATAATAGAAATATGATAAAGTCTTTACGAGACGAATCCAGGATTCTTAAGGCAGAGACTGAACGCTTAAAAACAATTGAGAATGATAACAATCTTCTCGAGAATCAGTTTGAAGTTCTCCAGGCTGATAACAATCTTCTCAAGAATCAGTTTGAAGTTCTCCAGGCTGATGTTAAGGAGAAATTCATTACTATGGAAGAGGGAACAGCTGTTCTGGATTGTAAGGTTCATTCCCTTTCTGTAGGAACTGAAACATTAGTGGCTGATATTAAGGAGAAATTCATTACTGTGGAAGAGGGAACAGCTGATCTGGACCATAAGATTCAGTCCCTTTCTGTAGGAAATGAAACATTAACTGAGAGAATCAAAACTGCTGAATGTGACAATCAGATTTTGTCTAAAGCTTATGACAGATTGACAGAAAGATTGTCAATACAAGAAGGCACGGTTTATGCCATAAAAATTATGTCCAAAGATGAGATGTTATCTCTAACAGACAAACTTCATACTTTAGAATCCTCAATGAAGGCTTTGGAACATAATTCTGGACAAGAGATTCAGACATTGCAGAAGGCAATGGTGAATAGAATTGAAAAGATTGAGGAATTTCTAAATTCTGATGAAGAAGAGCAAAGGGTAGAAAGGCAAATTTTAACTACATCTGTGGGTAAATCTCTCCAGGACAATTTCCACAAAGCTCTACCTACAGCTCTACCTGCCTTTCCAGTAATAACAACAGAGAAGGTGATTGGTTCCAGAAAACCTAGGGTCATCAAGGAGGATACATGGGAGCCTGTCCGTATGAATGATCTCAAGGAAATAAAACAGGCTGTCATGACTTTTGAGATGCAAGCCTCTTTTGTTAAAGAGATGCTAAGATCTTGGGCCACAACAAGCAGAGCAACCCCCTAGGACTGGCTCCATCTGAGCTCTGCGGTACTCGAGAGTGGACCACAATTAAAATGGAAATGCCTATTCAGGCAAGAGGCTAGACTCTTAGAACAGCAGGAAAAAGTGAAGGGAATTGACATTTCCGTAGATAAAATTCTAGGTGAAGGGCTCTTTTCTGATCCTCAGGAACAAGCTAATTTGGATGAAAACACACTCTCCATGTGTACTACAGCAGCCTTAAGGGCTTGGGACAGAGTACAAGACCCAGGACAGAGAATGGAATCATTTGTCACAGTTAAACAGGGTCAGAGAGAACCCTTTAGTGACTTTTTACAAAGATTAACTAAGGTTGTACAAATAGGGATATCTGACCCAGAAGCAAGATGTATAATGATTGAGTCTTTGGCTTAGGAAAATGCAAATGTGGAATGCAAAAGGATTTTGGGGTCTTTAAACATCAGATCGGCGCCCTTGGAAGAATGGGTCTTGCATACACTCAATGTTGATACATTTGATTATGGCACTGAAGCATGGGTAGAAGAAGCAATTTCCAATGGTAAAAGGAGACACCAGAATACCAAATGTTTTAATTGTGGCAAAATGGGTCATATGAATAGGAATTGTAGACAACGGATTTTCAGAAATAATAATAATAACAATAATACATCTTCTAGAAATAACAGAAATAGGAGGACTCAGCCTTCAGGTTTATGTAGAAGATGTGGAAAGGGCAGACATTGGACGAATGAATGCAGGTCTACATGAGATAGACAAGGCAATCTGATACAGCTGGGAAACGTGAGGGGGGCCTCACAGGCCCCCATGGCAAACATGGTTCAGTCATTTCCAGTTTCTGCAGAGAACGTGCCTCTTCAGAACAATTAGGAAGCCACATGCCTACTGTTACAAGCAATAATGATCAGAAAGACAAGTTACGTGTGGTTTGGCAAACTTCTATAAATGATCAAAGACCTAAACTGAGAGTGTGTGTAAATGGCATTTTTATTACTGGCCTGCTGGACACAGGTGCTGATGTAAGTATCATTACCCCAGAATCTTGGCATCCGTATTGGCCTCTTCAGAATGTAAATGTTCAGCTCCTGGGAATTGGAACCCTATCTCGAATAAGGCAGAGTACGAGATGGGTTGAATGTATAGGGCCAGAGGGACAAATAGGAAATTTAAAGCCATATGTAGCCAATATCGCAATGAATTTATGGGTCGTGACCTATTACAACAATGGAATACTGAAATTAACATTCCTGCTACTTCTAGAGCCTATATTTCTGAGAATAATATTAAAAGATATTACAAATGGAGAAAACCGGCCATTCGGGCTGTACAAGAACAAGCAATTGATGTCCCTTCAGAGATACCAACAGCCTTGCCTCTAAAATGGTTGACTGAGAAACCAATATGGACAAAGCAATGGCCTTTAGCTGAGGAAAAGTTACAGGCTTTAGAACAGCTGGTACAAGAACAACTAGATGCTGGACATATAGAAGAATCTACCAGCCCTTGGAATTCTCCTGTATTTGTGGTTAAGAAAAAATCAGGTAAATGGAGAATGGTGACAGATCTCAGGGCCATCAACAAGGTTATTCAACCTATGGGCCCTCTGCAATCTGGAATTCCTTTGCCCTCTTTATTACCAAAAGGATGGCCTCTCATAGTTATTGATTTAAAGGATTGTTTTTTCACTATACCTTTGCTAAAAGAAGATAGAGAAAAATTTGCCTTCACAGTGCCTACTTATAACAATTCTCAACCTTCGAGGAGGTACCACTGGACCGTTCTCCGCCAGGGTATGTTAAATAGCCCCTCCCTGTGCCAATATTTTGTGAACCAACCATTGCAAATAATACGCAAGAAATTTCCCAAATCTATAGTATACCATTACATGGATGACATCTTGTTATCCGATTCAAACATGGATACCTTGAACAGACTGTTTGAAGAAATAAAGATACTTTTACCTAAATGGGGATGGCAAATAGCTCCTGAAAAGATTCAGAAGGGAGATTCTGTTAATTATTTAGGTTATAAAATATGTTTGCAAAAAATTAAGACACAAAAAGCACAAATTAGGAGAGATCGCCTACGGACTCTTAATGACTTTCAAAGACTGTTAGGAGACATTTCCAGTCTACGACCAGCTATTGGAATAACACCTGATCTAATAATTCATTTGAACAAAACCTTGGATGGTGATAAAGATTTAAACAGTCCCAGAGAATTAACAGCTGAAGCAGAAAAGGAACTGACAATGATTGAGGAAAAATTACAACAGGCACATATGGACAGGGTGAATCCAGAGCTCGATTGTATTCTCATCATACTACCATCAAAAATTTCTCCTACAAAAATTTTAATGCAGAGAGATGATATTATTTTGGAATGGATCTTTTTACCACATAAACCAAGTAAGAAACTGAAAACTTATGTGGGAAAAGTCTCTGAGTTAATTATAAAATGCAAGCTGAGACTTCGTCAACTAGCAGGCATAGACCCAGCAGAAATTATAGTGCCTTTCACTGCTGATGAACTAAAGAAATTATGGGAAGATAATGAACCATGGCAAAGAGCTTGTGCTAATTTTTTGGGAGACATTAATAACAACTATCCAAAAAGCAAGAGGCTTAACTTCATAAAGAGAACTTCTTGGATTCTTCCTCGAATCGTCCATGATGCTCCAATAACTGGAGCCCATACATTCTATACTGATGCCAATAAATCAGGGAAGGCAGGTTACAAATCAGAAGACTTGGGTAAGGTGGAACAAAGTCCGTATAATTCTGTCCAGAAGGTGGAATTTTATGCCATTCATATGGTGCTAAGGGATGTTAAAGAACCTATTATTATAGTTACAGATTCACAATACGCAGAAAGAGTTATTTTACATATTGAAACTTCTGAATTTATACCTGATGATACTGAACTAACCTCATTGTTTATCCAGGTTCAAGATTTGATCAGGAACAGGCTTTGCCCTATGTACATAACACACATCTGATCCCATACGGGTCTGCCAGGTCCTCTAGCACAAGGTAATGCAGAAATAAATCAATTATTGATTGGTAGTGTGCTACAAGCCTCTGAATTTCATAAAAAAAAACATCATGTTAATAGCAAAGGTTTGAAGAAAGAGTTTTCAATTACATGGCAACAGGCTAAGGATATTGTAAAGAAATGCTCTACTTGCTCTTTCTATAACCAAACGCCACTGCCTGCAGGGGCTAATCCAAAGGACACCCAAAGGAATGAAATCTGGCAGATGGATGTGTTCCACTTTGCAGAATTTGGCAAATTAAAATATGTTCATCACACCATTGACACTTAGTCAGGCTTTCAGTGGGCAACTGCTTTAAGTTCAGAAAAAGCTGATTCAGTAATCACTCATTTATTAGAAGTCATGGCTATCATGGGTATACCTACACAAATAAAAACGGACAATGGTCCTGCTTATGTTTCTAGGAAAATGAAACGGTTTTTTGATTATTACAATATCAAGCATGTTACAGGTATATCATACAATCCTACAGGTCAAGCAGTCATAGAAAGATCAAATCGAACTATAAAAGATATGTTGAACAAACCGAAAGGGGTGGAAAACACCCTCAGAAATAGACTACATAATGCTTTGTTAACCTTGAATTTTCTTAACGCTAATGAGAAGGGAACAACGGCTACAGAAAGACATTGGATAATGGAAAAGTCTACTGAACTAAATCAACCGATTTATTTCAAGTATGTGCTGACCTCACAATGGAAGCCAGGATATGTGCTACATTGGGGAAGGGGTTTTGCTCTTATCTCCACAGGTGAGGAAAAATTTTGGATACCATCAAAATTAATAAAGGTTCGGTTTGAAGAAGAGAAGCCACTTGGAAAAGATAAATAACAATTCTTTCATAAGGATGGCGAACATACTGATGGTAAGAAATACAGATAGGTTGGAGGCAGGGTTCTTTTCTTATCTCCACAGGAAAATACTCATCTTCAAAGAAATTGAGGGACCCTGAATATTTAATTACTGATGGATGGACACATTTTGTAAGTATTAATTTTTATTTATATGTCTTATTAAACATTTCTTTATAAATATATAGAGCTGGTTTTGAAGTTGGACTCTGGCTCTGTCCCTCTCCAATTCCAAGCCTGTTAGTAAGAGAAAAACCCAGGGTTTCTGGAGTTTCTGTCTCATGTCAAGAGCCATGATATGGGACGGAGAGAAATATGAGTTTAGAAAACATCTTTGCTTTTCTTCATATCTATCATACTTTTCATTGAATATATCTATCATGCCTTTCATTGAATATATATATGTATGTCTATATATGTCTATATGATTAATGTTTAAGTTTTTCACAATGAACAATGAGTTTTTCCTGAAGTGACATTTGAAGTTTCCAGGAAGAAGATGGAGCCCCACAACAACAACTCTACCTGGTTGATATGACGTCATGATACTGATAGTGCTACTACAAGACCTGTTTTGGATACTATCGGCACAAGACGATCCCAACTTGGTTAGCTGAAATGGTGCACATCTTGTACAACAATCTGGCCAGACCTCCACAAAATACTCAGAGACTATTTGCAATTTTAAAAGACATTGATCTTGAAATTTAACCATCATTTTACTTTCACAGGATCCCCCAGAAAGAACGTCGCCTCCATGACAGCTGGAAGTAATTCTAGAGGACGACGTCCCCTCTCCCAGTAAAATTTACCCCTGGGTTTTGGGACATCATTTAGGGGTTGGGAGGTTGGGGGAGGAATTTTATAAGCTCAGGGATCATTTTGAAAAAAAAAAAGAAGGAATGATGGGATAATAGATTTATAATTGTGAGTTACTGCTTTTAGACAAATATATTGGTATAGATTCTTGTATATTGATACAAAGTTAAATTATATTGACTATTGTATGCATACATGTTTCTATCTCTGTTTAAAACATTTTTATGTATTGACATATATTGTATTGATAAATATATATTGTATATATTTACCATATTGCATACCAAGTTAGATAGATATTGAGAATTATATAGATAAATAGTCATCTAAGTTTGTCATTTATAATTAGACTAATCAGGTTCTTTAGATATATAGAGATTATACTCAGTATAGATAGATAATCTTCAACCTCTTCAAAGAGCTGTAGAAAATGGCCTTTAATCTAACTCAGAGTTTCGTGACAGTGAGACACAATTGCTCCTGGCAACACTGCTCTATTCCCGAGAGAATGTTGAGCACCAAAGACCCTCCATCTGGAGCCTTTCTATTTGGCAGAACTGGCCTTTGGACAAAGAAATGCCCATACCTCAACCACTGACACAGATACAGAGCGTGCATCAATGGATAAAACAGGACTGTCATATCCTGCCAAGACAGGGTAAGATAGTTTTGAAAAGTTCCTTGCCTTTAATAATGGTATGTCAGTTATGTTAGGCCTTAGCCAAAATTGGTTGACTCAACATTGCAAATGAGACTTTGGGTGATTGCCCAGGTAGTCAGTTGTCTCTGTCAATTGTTGCACATTTTGGATATATCTCGTTTGTTGAGTAGTGTTTATTCCCTTCTCAGATCTTTGACTGAGTTGAAGATTATATAATTGTAGTTACTCTTTACATTATTTGGACTCCTTGAGATAGAATGTTTTGCAAAACTTTTGTTCTCAATATTGTTTGTTATATTTATTTTTTCTTGTTATTGTATGTAGTTGTATTTGGTTTAGTTCTGTCTTATTTAGACAAAAAGGGGAGATGTAGGGATTAGTCCCGCCCCTTAGGGGGCGTGTTCTTCTCAGGCTAATGTCTGCCTATAAATTTGGTGAGCATGCTCCAAGCTGTCTCTTCTGCTTTCCTGGTCTCCGTGGGAACGGTGGTTCTGTAAGTCTATTTCTACATTAAAACTATATATATTTTTACAATCTGTCTGCATTCATTTACGCCGCTACATGGGCTATTGTTGGGAGACTTTTGATGACTGTTTCTATTTTCTTAGCAGTCATATGTCTATTTAATTTGCTTATAAGGTCTTGATTTAATTTTAGTAAGTGATATGTATCCAGAAAGTTTAAGTTTTCGAATTTTATGGAGTACAGATTTTCAAAATATCACCTGGTGATTCTATGGATTTCCTTCATGTCTATTATTATGTCCCATTTTTCATTTCTGATTTTGTTAATTGGGATATTCTCTCTCTCTACCTTTGGTTAGTTTGAATAAAGGTTTGGCTTTTGTTGATTTTCTTGAAGAATCAATTTTTTGTCTCATCAATTCTTTGTATTGTTTTCTTTGTTTCTATTTTGTTGATTTCAGCTCTCAGTTTATTTCCTGCCATCTAGTTCTCCTGGGTGAGTTTATTTCTAGTTTGTTCTAGAGTTTTCAAATGTTTTGTTAATTCACTATTGTGAGATTTTTCTAGCTTCTTTGTGTAGGCATTTATTACTATGAAATTTCCTCTTAACACCACTTTCATTGTGTCCCAATAATTTGGGTATATTATGTGGTCCTTTTCATTGAATTTTAGGAAGTTTTTAATTTCTCCCTTTATTTCTTTCTTGACCCATTGATGCTTCAGGTGAGCATTGTTTAATTTTCACATGTTTGTGGGATTTCTGGAATTAGTGGTGCTGTTGAATTCTAGTTTTAAGCCATGGTGATCTGATGAGAAATATGGTGTTATTTCAATTTTCTTTGTATCTATTGAAGTTTGTTTTGTTACCTAGTATGTGATCAATTTTTGAGAAGGTTCCATGAGGTGCTGAGAAGAAGGTATATTCTTTTATGTTTGGATAGAATGTTCTATAGATGTCTGTTAAGTCCATTTGAGTCATAACATCTGTTACTTCCCTTATTTCTCTGTTAATTATTTGTCTAACAGACCTGTCCAAAGGTGAGCGTGGAGTGTTAAAGTCTCCCACTGTTAGTGTGTGAGATTTAATGTGTGATTTAAGCATTAGAAATGTTTCTTTTACATATGTGGTTGTCCTTGTATTCAGGGCATTGATGTTCAGTATTGAGATATCCTCTTGATGGATTTTTCTTTTGACTAACATGAAATGTCCTTCTTTGTCTCTTTTGATTGATTTTAGTTTGAAGTCTATTTTGTTAGATATTATGGTAGCTACACCAGATTATTATTAAGGGCGATTTGATCTGAAAAATTGTCCCAACCGTTTACTCTAATGTGATGTCTATCACATCAAAGGCTTAGGTGTGTTTCTTGTATGCAGCAGAAGAATGAATTCTGTTTTTGTATCCAATCTGTTTGCCTGTGTCTCTTTATAGGTGAGTTAAGTTCATTTATATTAAGATATAGTAATGACCAGCAATTACTATCTCCTGTTGTTTTAGTTTTCATTGTCGATGATGTTAATTTGTGTTTTTTTTTCCCTTCTTTGGGATTTTCTGCTGAGTCCACAAGTTGTCTGTGTTTTTCTTGATGTAGCCAGCTTCCTTGGGTTGGAGTTTTCCTTATAGTGCTTTGTGTAGGGCTATGGTTGTGGCTAGTTATTGCTTAAATTTGGTTCTGTCATGGAATATCTTGTTTTGTCCTTCTATGGTGACTGAAAGTTTTGCTGGGAATAATGTCTGCATAATGATTGACTAGGATCTTAGGCCTTCATGGTTTCCACTGAAAAATCTGGTGTAATTCTGATAGATCTGCATTTATATGTTACTTGGCCTTCTTCCTTTGCCACTCTTAATATTCCTTTTTTACTCTGTATGCTGAATGTTTTGATTATTATGTGGCAAGGGAAGTTTTTTTTTTTGATCTAGTCTATTTGGTGTTCTGTAACTTCTTGTATCTTCACAGGCATATCTTTTATTAGATTAGGAATGTTCTATGATTTTGTTAAATATGTTTTCTGTGCTTTTAAGTGGACATCTCCTTCTTCTATACCTATTATTCTTAGGTTTGGTCTTTTCATGGTGTCCGATATTTCCTGGATATTTTGTATTAAGCTTTTGTTAGATTTAATGTTTCATTTGACCAATGAGTCTATTTCTTCTATTGTTTCTTCAGCACTTGAGATTCTCTTTTCCATCTCTTGTATTCTGCTGTTTGTGCTTGCATTTATGATTCCTCGCTGTTTTCTCGTGATTTCTGTTTCTATAATTCCCTCATCTTGTGTTTTCTTTATTGTCTCCATTTCAGTTTTCAAGTCTTGAATAGTTTCTTTCATATGTTTGATTGCTTTTTTTTTGTTTGCTTTAAGGGATTTGTTTATGTCTTTCAATTTTTATCTCTCTTTTCCCCCATTTATTTGAAGGAATTTTTCATTCCCTCTTTAAGGACTTCAAACATTCTCATAAAGTTACTTTTTAGGTTGTTTTCTTCTGCTTCATCTATATTTGGTTGTTCAAGTCTTACTGTTATAAGGCCTCTAGTTTTTACTGGTGTTGTGTTGCTCCTTGTAGGGTTGCTTGTGTTCTTCACATGCATACCCATCTTTTTCTCTGATTGGTGTAGTTCAGGCTGTCTGTGACTCTGATTTTCAATCTCCCAGGTGCTAGTGAATCCAAGGCTCAGATGGTTGCTTCCTCATGGTGTAGTCAGGGCCACGGTTCCAGTCACTTTGTTGGTCACTTTGTGTTCCTGTAGGTCACATGGTACTCCCAGGGTTCACTCTATAATACCAGGGCTTGTTCAGACCTGCTCATATGGAGATTGCTTACTTGGGGCTCTTTCTGCTGAAGTTGCTGCCTTAGGCCTTGTCTGGCAGAAGTTTTGTCCCAGGCCTACTCCCTTGGAGGTTTCAAATTCACACCCAGGCCTGCAGAGGTCTCTGGCTTCAGCCTACCCCTCAGCGGTTGCTCCTTTGTACCTGCTTCTCTGGAGTTTGCTGTCTCAGGTCTGCTCAAGCCTAGGTGGCTGGCTCAGACCTGTTTCCATAAATGTCTCTGGTGTGGACCCACTTTTGTGGAGGTCTCTGGCTTGGGGCCAGTACCACAAAGGTCTCTGGCTCCAGTCTACTCCCTTGGAGGTCCCAGAATCACACCTGAACCAGCAGAGGTCCTGGCTTGGGCCTACTTCCTCAGAAACCCAATACTCACACCCAGACCTTCAGAGGTCTCTGGTTCCAGTCCACTCCATCAGAGGTCCCAGACTCATGCCTCTGTTGCTCTTATCTTAAGCAACCCCGGCTAAAGGGTTGTTTGACCCACAAAGGGTTGTGTCTCATAGGTTTAGAAACATTGCTCTAAATGTTTTATAATTTTGCATTTTTAATTAAATCGATAGCCCATTTTGAATTAATTTTTGTAATGTGTAAATCTGAAACAAATTTGGCTTCTTTTGTTCCTTTTTCATTTTATTCATTCTTTGAAAATTTCATATGATACATTTTGATCATGTTAACTTCCATTCTACAAGGTTCTATTCACGCTTCCCTATCCATCCATATTTTATCCCCTTCTTTGCTTTAAACTTATCAAGTTTTTAATGCCCTAGAGGAATCAGCTGAGTCTTCCCGACAGACAAAGCTACAACAATCTACAGGCCCAGGCCTTAGCAGCTACCCTAAGGTCACAGGATGGTGGACAAGGGAAGCCAACCACAGGGCTCTATCAAGTGTGGCCTAAATGGTCACATGGCACAATATTGCACTACACCTGCTCCGAGGTTGTGCCCTATCTGCTAGCAACCTGACCTTGGAAATCACAATGCCCCCATGCGGGCTTGTCCTCTATGCCAAGCCACAGCAAGTGAAGCTGTGCCAGCCTTCAAATGTCTCAGCCTTGCAGAGGATTGATGCTGCCCAGACTTGGTAGGTATATCCCATAACCCTCTCCTAGCCTAGGGTCATGCTACAAGTGATAAGTAAGTCCATTACTTTTATTCTCACTCGGGCCTTAAGTTTCCCTCACCAATTTCAGCTATGGGGGTAGACAGGACCCGTTTCTCCCCACTTAAAACTTTGCCACTGCCCTACCATCTTGCAGGACATTTTTTCTCTCATTCTTTCTTAGTGATACCGGCTTGCCCAGCACATTTACTGGGTGGAGATATCCTTAGCCACTTCCCTAAACCTTTGTTCCACTTCTTAGAGCCCCTTTTAACCCCACCCATCTCCAAGATTCTATTTTACAGGTTCACTCCTCCTGCCAGATGTATGCCAGGCCAACCCACAAGGAGCTCTCCACATACACCAGCTTCATGAACACCAAGCAGGCAAAGATTGACAGGTTAATTTTACCCATATGCTTACTCATAAAAAAAAAACTTCGTTATCTCTTAATACTTGTGGACACTTTTACAGGATGGATAGAAATGTTTCCAATCTCCAGGGAAACAGCAGATGTTGTAGCTCAGGAACTCCTGGACCACATCATTCCTCGGTTTTGTGTCCCACAAACCATCCAGATGGACAATGGGCCAGCCTTCACTTCCAGGGACATGGAGCTCAGGTCAGAGGCTCTCAACATCTTCTGGAAATTCCACACTCCTACCATCCACAATCCTCAGGGAAGGTGGAGAGGGCCAATGGACTCATCAAACAACAACTAACCAAGCTCTCCATTGAACTCAGATTATCTTGGCCCTCCCTTCTCCCCATTGCCCTGACTTGTCTCAGGGTCACCCAACATTCCCCTGCAGGCCTGAGCCCATTTATCTTCCTTTATGGCAGGCCCTTTCTCTTTAACTATCCCCTCCCAGTTCAAACTCCTCCACTGGCAGGGTGCCTACCCTACCTCTCCCTTTTAAGGTCCCTTCTCAATTCACATGCTGACAGTTGTCTTCCTGTCACCACACCAGTGGACCCTAATGTCCCTAAACCTGCCCCGCTGTCCCCAGGGGACAAAGTACTCCTCAAACAGTTAACTCCTAGGTCTCTTGAACCTCAGTGGACAAAACCTCACATGGTAATTCTCACCATCCCCTTAGCTGTCAAGCTCTTGGGACACCCATGCTGGTACCATCTCTCTAGGCTTAAGCGGGCACCTACTCAAGTCACTTGGTCTGTCGAGCAGACAGGACCTTCCCCCCTCCGGTTTTCCAGGATGCCACAATGAAGGGCCTACCGGCTCCTCATTCTGGCACACTCATCTTTAGCAATAACAATTTTTTTTTCTAGACACCTGCCTTCTCATCTTCCCCAAGGAACAGATGCCTGCCTTCTCCAGGATGACAGTTTATGGGATGCCTTTCCAGTCACACCTCTAGCTAAATGTGGAACCTGGCTCTCCCCTTCCCCGTTCCACCCTGTGCCTGCAGGAAGTAGCCAGATTTGAGTCTACACCCTTTTTTCCCAAAGAGAGCCTAAATGTTTGTCATAATTACTATTATAATTTTCTGTCACCCCTATATTCAAAGAGTCTGGAATGTCAAGTTGGGAGCATAGGCCCCAGTCCCTCACATCTATCCCAGCCCCCCAAGGATGGTCTGGACTACAAATCCCAGCAGGCCAGGTCCTGACCCCTCCCTGGGGATGGGGTCAGGGCCACTTCCCAGAGTATTTAAGTGATCTCCTAAAAGAAGAACACGGTCTCCCTTTCTTCCTGGGGGGGGGGGGTTGCTTTTCCACAGCTTCCAGGTTTCTCTCTCGGGGCCACCTGAGAGTGCAGAACTCCCATTAAACCTGGGTATTTCTTAATTTGGCTTGTTTTGATTTGGCTTGATTGAGAATTTTGCATTGGCAGGGAGGTCACGTTAGGAAATATTCCTAACAGTCTCAACTGCTATAAACTCTAAAATGCAGCTGCCATGCTGTGTCCTGCAATACTGCTTGCTTGTAGTCATTCATCATCTATGGTTCTTACAATTGTTTTGACCACTAGTCAGTGAAGCAGCTGTGATACAGATGTCCTGTTTAGGGCTGAACCTTTTGCAGTCCCATATTCTTTGTACCTTAATCAGTTATGGGTTTCTATATTAATCCCTATCTACTGAAAGAAAAAAAAAACATCTCTGGTGAGTGATGGCTTCCATTTTTGGTACCATGGGAAATTTTAATTTCAAATTCTAGTTTTCATTGTTGGCACATAAGAAACCAATTGACTTTTGGATATTTGCCCTGCATGCTAAAACCTTGTTATATTTTAGTTTTGGATTTTTCTCTCTTGTAAATTCATTTATGAACAAGAACTACTTTTTCACTACCTTTCTTATGTGGTTGCATGCTAGTTACAAGTGTCTTTCTAGGTAATTTGGCTAACATTTTAGGTGTATCAGTGAAGAGGACTGATGAGAGAAAACATTATTTTGTTATTCCTGATTTTAATTGAATCTAGTCATTTATTGTTAAGTATGGCATAACATAGGTGTGGTCCCTTTTCCTCTGTTCTGTGAGTGTGTGTGTGTGTGTGTGTGTGAGTGTGTTGCTGAAATAATTCATATTTCAGATTCATATTTGCTCTACTATGTCTGCCCCACTAAGATATATCCTTAGACCCTAATAGTTTACTTTTAGTCATTTGTAGTTGTGGACTATACTCTTTGGCTTCCAATCACCTTTTAATACCTTGAATCAATATTGCTTTAAAGTAGTCAGCAAGTTTTTATTTACTGATAGCTTTAATTAGAAAATGTTTTCTTTTAGACTTTTACACATATGGTCATATAGCATACTGATTTGTACTGTTCTTATATAATGTCTTTACTTACATGTAGGATTTGTTTTTCTTTTTCTTTCTTTTTTTTATTTTTGAGACCATGATCTCACCATGTATGCCTGACTGGTCTGGAACTCACTATGAAGACCAGGCTGTGTTGGTTTTGGTAATAAAGTAAACTGGTCTCATAGCAAGGAAACCATATCTCTTTACAATAGGTTTCTAAGGCTTTTCACTAAAGAGAGTATTTCCTGCTCATTCAGTTTTAATCCGGTTATGAATGATACAAGTCTTGCAATGGTGGTATCATTTCCACCAAGTATCAGTTTAGTGTTGTATGCAGCCAGGATATGCCCTCCATAAGAGCTTCACATATGCTTCCTTGGTCAGCTTGTTGTTCTACTCTTGACCTAATTCTCAGATGAAAAAAATAAAAGCAAGGAAGAAAGATTCAATGCCATCATTTAATATCAAAAAGAGATGAGACTAGAACACAGGTAATTACAGAGAGTCTCACGTGACTTCAGTGTTCAATTGTTTGTCTAAATCCTGGTGCAGGAGAGGACCCAGAACACAGTCACAGTTAGTCCACTTGATACTATTCACTGAAGAGTAGGTCATCATTCATGGAGTGCTTGCTTGTTTTCAATGATGAGAAAAATACATCATTAAATGAAACCATATAGAACTGGTTGTAGAACTTGAATGTTACCTCAAGATATAAATTTAAAAATTAAGCAATCTCTCAACTTCATATGCAAAACAAACAAAAAACAAAAACTTGGGATAGCTACAAAAATCCTGTCAATAAAGGAACTGCTCAGGGTATCACCAGGAGTTCCCTGACTTAAAGCTGTACCACAGAGCTATAGCAATAAAAACATGCATGGTATTGGTATAAAAACAGACATTTTGACCAATGCAATCAAATTGAAGACCCAGACATTGAACTACATAACTATGAATGCCAGACATTTTTATAGAGAAGGCAAAAATACAACCTAGAGAAAAAAAAAAAACATATTCAACAAATGGTGCTGGTATTTCTGGATGTCAGCATGGAAAGAAATGTAAATAGATCTATATTTATGACCTTGTACAAAACTCAAGTCCAAGTGGATAAAAGACTTCAGTGTAAAACCAGACACACTAAATTTGACAGGAGAGAAAGTGAGGAATAGCCTTGAACACATTGGCACATGAAAAGACATTCTGAACAGAACAGCAATAGCAGACATTAAGATCAACAATAAATAAGTGGAATCTCATTAAACTGAAAGCTTCTATGAAACAAATGACACCACCAATCAGATACATCAGCAGCCTAAAGAATGGGAAAAGAATTTTTACCACCTCCACATTAAACAAAGGGCTAATATCCAAAATATATAAAGAAATAAATAAATTATTTATAAAACCCAAATAATCCAACTAAAATGGGAAACAAATCTAAACAATGAATTCTCAAAGAGGAATTGCAAATGACTGAAAACAAATAAATACTCAGCATTCTTAGCCATCAGGGAAATGCAAATCATAACTACTTTGGGATTCCATCTTACACCTGTCAGAATGGCTAAGAACAATACTATAAGTGACAGCTCATGCTAGTGTGGATGTTGAACAAGGAGAACAGGCCTCTGCTGCTGGTAGAAGTGTGCCAGGTACCAGCCTCGACAAAAACAGCTCTTACCGGGAAAAGGGCATTGGAATTTAGAAATGTAAGTAAAGAATATGGATACACATGAAAAATAACACAACAAAAATCATGGAATAGTACTGGGAGGGCATTCCAGTGAATACTTAGCCACGCTTGTTTTCCCATACATTTTTATACCCAATACAAACGGGGAGGGGGAGAACGTAACAAAAGACTTTATTAACATGATACAGAAGACAACTCAGTCAATTACTTTAACACTTTGAGACATCAAATCATCAGCATTTTTGTTGTTTAGGCAGTGAAGCTGCCCTAGACCATGTATCTTGAAGGAAGCACCGCCCAGGTGACCTCATAGCTACAAAAGAAAAAGCAGAAGTACATTTGCATATCCTGACCATCTGTCAGGATTGAATGGACCTACTTGTATGAGCTATCTTAATGTCAAAAGAACCAAATAATTACATCCTGTGTTGGGACTTGCAACTACACTTGTTAGCCATTTTGAGCAATCTCCAACTCTCTGACCACCAGACAAGAAGAAAATATATTCACATTTTTGGGCCTCAACAAGAAAGTGAAAACTTATATATCCCCTGTTGAAATAGAAAGATGGGAATTAATGTACACCAAGACTCAGCTATACCACTCTTGGTATACCCAAAAGGACTTTCTGTATTCTACCACAAGGACACTTGCTTAACTATATTCATTGTGGGTTTATTAATAGTTAGAAAGTGGACACAACCTAGATATCTCATAACTGAAGAAAGAATAAAGAAAGTGTGCTATACTTACACAATGGAATATTATTCAGCTTTTTAAAACTGATATTATGGAATTTGCAGTCAAAAGAATACAAGTAGAAATAATTCATTCCCAGTGAAGTAGTCCAAACTCTGAAAGACACATACGGTATGTGTTCACTTATAAGTATATATTAGTTTTTAAATAAATGATAAACAAGCTACAATCAACATACCCAGAGAGGTAAGGAAAAGAGGAGGGCTCTAGAGGGAATGCCTGGATCGCTCTGAAAAGAGAAAATAAAACATATTTTGCAGGTAGACTGGGGGTGGGTGGGGACAGGAGCAGGGGAGTGAAGGTAGGGGATGAAGGTAGAGACTACGGAGAGAGACAGCTGGAATTGAGGAGGGGAGCTTTGGAGGATGCTTTTGAAACCCAGTGCAGGGCAAACCTACCTGAAATCTATGAAGATGACTGATGCAATAATAGAGAGAAAGACACCATAAGACAGAGCTCACACGGAGGGGCTTTTTATTCCTGGATTGGACCAGGAATGTAGAAAGGGGAGGGGGAAACTGGTCTCTGGGGACAGGAGCAGCAGAAAATAAGAGAAAAGGAAAGGGGGAGAAACAGATAAGCAAAGAAGCAGAGAGAGAAGGGAACAGAGAGAGAGGGAAATAGAGGGATGGGAGATGAGCAAGACACATTTAAGACAGAACAAATGAATGTGCACAGGAGATGCTCTTATTGGCTGCAGCTGAGAGTGTATCCTGCCATACACAACACCAAGATCAGGCCAATTACAGATGCCTGAGTCCAAACTGTGATCCTAGTGAGGACTCCTAGTAATGGAGGAAATGGAGTCTGAATAGGCCATCTTTTGCAGTCAGGCAAGGTTTCCAGTAGTGGGACTCGGCTGCATTCAGTTGAGTTGTTGGCTGAGGGGTTCTATGAAGATCTCTAAACAACCCAGGCTGATGTTAGATCAGTTGGGCCCCACTGCCCAGCGCATCATCCACACTACTCACTGAAATCAGAGAGGGTGAGCTGGTGCCTGCATGAAGCCTTCACTCCTTCCAGCCTTCTAATCCCATTGACATAGGAAGGTATGCTGCAGGCATGCTGAAAGAGAAATTTGGACACCCAGACACAGAACCCTTGACCTACAATCTGTCCCACCTACAAGATGAGCTGAAAAAATTGTGGCACAGAACTCATGGGGTTTTCCAACCAATGTGTGATTTGACAGGAGATCTGCTCCACAAGAGGGAGTCTATGCCCTACAGTGCCTGGATGATCAGGAACAAGACACTGGACAACCTAGGGTAGAGAATTAAACAGCACTGACAGAACAAAGGCAATGAAATGATTCCTAATGATATTCTATGATATTCATAGGCCCATATCTGCTCTAGTTGTCATCAGAGAAGCTTTCTCTGGCAACAGACAAAGCAGGTACGTAGAGTCAGAGCCAGACAATATACAAGTCTACATTGGAGATCTCCATAGTGTCCACTCCCTTGGAGATCAGGGAAACCATTGGCAGAGGGGGAGGAAAGACTGCAGGAGTCAGAAGTGAGAGAGGAATGTGGAAGCCCAAAACTATGAGCCTATTTTACCTTGTCTGAAGGCAGACAGTTTGCACTTATTCAAAGTTGTTAGCAACAAGTGTGGCTACACACCCTGCCCTAGGGTGTGGGTGCTTGGTGTTTTGGACATTGAGATGGCCCATAGGGGTGTATCCTCTCAACCCTGACCAAAGGTTAAAATTCAAGCATACTTCTGTACTGCTTTTGAATTAGGAGGTTTGACCTAGAGAATGGCTGCCTGCAGGATACTTTGTCTAGGGTGGGTTCACTGCCTAAACAAGAGAATGCTTTTCTTCTGAATTAATGGCTTGATGTCTAAAGTGTTGAAGCAAGTCTTAATCTTTAAGTTATATAGGTATTATGTATTATAGGTCAATAGTCATTCATGCTTGCTATACTTTTAGTCAGACTAAGCCAGTTCTTTAGATACATAGAGATTGTATTAGCATAAATAGGTTCTAGTTGTTCTAGTTGTATCATGTTAAAGCAATTTTTTCCTTCTTCCCCCTATTGCATGGGGGTATAAAAGTCAATGAAAATTTAAACACAGGCAAACTCAGAACTCAGAATAAGAATTCAGCATTCAGTATTTACTAAGTTGCCCTCCTGATGCTATCCTATGTCTCTGTGATTCTTTTTTACTTCTGTTCCTTCTACCTAACTTTTCTAATCCCCATACCCCTTCCTTGGAAAGTATGAGCTCACCTCGGCTGGTAGCCCTGCAGAAGTCACTCCAAAAAGTTGTTCTCAACATGCGGCAGCCCAACATGGGGCAGCTCACGACGTGTGGCACAGCGACTCGATGCTTAAGACTCTTGACTGATAAGGCTCGAACGTTTAGCCAGCGGTACAGGGGGAACATCAGATGTACATGGCCAATAAATGAGACACCGCAGGTGTAAGAGTAAAAGGTGAGCACTTGTATAAATATAGAAAATTAATAAGAAATGACCGTAATTACACTAGGAGTAAAGCTGTAAATATTTGTAAATATGAGAAAAGAAAATAATATTCAACTGTCTGTGAGGCTGCTTGGATGTATTTTGATAACCAGAGGAACTTGGGTGGAGCAGAAACAAATGCGGAGACTTTTAGAGTTTGTAGATAATATTGTAAACAGTATACTTCCACCATCCTCACTGTGTACCCAGCACCATCTTCAGGCTGCTCCTGGACTTGGAGGGGCCAAAGCGCGATCCCGATTTGCCCCAGACAAGCAGTGGGGCTATGGTCTCTACGAAGTGGTCACTACTGAGTGGGTGGAAGAATGAAGAGAGCTGGGGACACAAGGCACACCTATGCTCCCAAGGCCGCGCTACAGTGCCAGTCTGTCTGTGGTCATGGAACTGCAGCCTCGGCCACTGCTGACCTGGTGGGAAGAGTGAAGGGAGCCCAGAGCATGTAGCCCAGCAAAGGCTGGGCTGCGACTTTGTTTGGGGCAGCCCACGCGCATGTGCACATGCTGGCACCAGATGCATGAGTTTGGTCCACACTGCGCTGCAGAGCCAGGAAAGGCAGATGACAGGAAAGTTTGGAGGGCTACTGCTAACACAGCCAGCGCCCAGAGTAGGTCAGCAGGAAATGACTAGAAGGCAGTGTGGTTTGATACTGGAATTCTCCTAATTTTGTGATTAAAATTTAAACAAATTTAAAATAAAAAAAATAGAGGGAATAAAAACGGCATGACAATACCTAAGCTTGTGGAGACTTAGTGGTCTAGGAGACGCTGTAATGGCAGATACCTGGAAGCCTGCAAATTTGTCAGCCACTTCTAACACTGGCCTCTGATGGGACTGTTAAATGTAAAAGGCATGGCCCAGCCCAGGCAAATCAGGCAATGAGAGACAGGCACCTCATGGTACCAAGTATCCAGGCGGGACCTGAAAGAAGCAGAGAGCCCAGTTGCACCCCACCCTTCTCCCAGCTTCAGCTTCTAGCTGGGCTGAGAAAAAGCTAATTACTGGCCCTACAGTCAAGCTAAGAAAAAGTAGCTCCAGAAAACCCCAACTCAAGGCCCAGACACTTGCCCATGTAAATGAGCAAGTGGAGCCTGTCAGCTAAGCAGATTTGCAGCTTAGATTAGAAATATAGTTTACCTCCAGAAGCTTCTTTATTGTAAAGAATTCTTTTGGCTATCCTGGGTTTTTTACCTTTACATATGAAGTTGAGTATCGTTTCAACTAAATAAATAAATAAATATAAATATAAATAACCTGCAGGATGAATTTCACAAATATTCTTTGGCTGTTTTAAAATGTATTTGATATAGATTTTTATGTATGTATATATTGTGTTATATCTGCATCCATGCTTTTGCTCATATATTACTTCCATGGCACCAAATTGCCTGGTACAGGGGATTAAGCTAAATTGAAACTATTAGATGATACTACATCCTTTTTAGCGCACATAAATTAAATAAATCTTTGGCAAATAAAAAAAAGAATTGTGCTGGGATTTTAAAGGGCATTGCATTGAATCTGTAGATCGCTTTTGGTAAGATTGCCATTTTTACTAGGTTAATTCTACCTACCTAAGAGCATGGGAGATCTTTTCATTTTCTGGTGTCTTCATCAATTTCTTTCTTCATATATTTAAAGTTCTTGTCATACAGGTCTTCTATTTACTTGATTAGAATTACTCCAAGACATTTTATGCTATTTGTGGATATTGTAAAGGGTGATGTTTCTATTATTTCTTTCTCAGCCCATATTACATCTATATAAAGGAGGATTACTGATTTATTTTTAGTTAATCTTGTATCTTGCTACATTACAGAATGTGTTTATGAGTTGTAGAAGCAAGCTCCTTGGTAGAAATTTGGATAATGAAAACAACCTGGTATTGGCATAAAAACAGACAAAAGTACCAATGAAATTGAATCAAAGAACTGAATTTCAATCTACAGACTTACAAACAACTAATTTTTGACAAAGAAGCAAAAAATATAAAATGGAAAAAAGAAAGCATATTCAACAAATGGTGCTGTAGTAACTGGATATCAATATGTAGAAGAATGAGAATAGATTCATATCTATCACCATGCACAAAACTCAAGTCCAAATGGATCAAAGACCTCAACATAAAACCAACCACACTGAAACTCATAGAAGGGAAAGTGAGAAAACACTTGAACACATTGGCACAGGAGACCACTTCCTAAATATAATTCCAGTAGCACAGACTCTGAGAGCAACAATTAATAAATGGAACCTCCTGAAACTGAGAAACTTCTGTAAAGCAAAGGACATGGTCAACTAGACAAAATGGCAACTTACAGATTGACAAAAGATCTTCACCAACCGCACATCAGATGGAGAACTGATCTTCAAAATACATAAAGAACTCAAGAAACTGATGATCAAAAGAACAAATAATCCAATAAAAAATGATGTATAGACCTAAACAGAGAACTCTCAACAAATGAATCTAAAATGGCTGAAAGACACTTAAGGAAATGTTCAACATCCTTATTTATAAGAGGAATGCAAATCAAAACAACTCTGAGATTCCATCTTACACCTGTAAGAATGGCCAAGGTCAAAAACATTGATGGCAGCTTATGATGGTGAGGATGTGGGGTAATGGGAACACTTCTCCATTTCTGGTGGGAGTGCAAACTGGTACAGCTGCTTTGAATTTCAGTATGGAGACTTCTCAGAAAACAATACCACTTTTGGTATATACCCAAAGAGTGTTCAATCAACTACAAGGACATGTGCTTAACTATGTTCATAACAGCATTATTTGTCATAGCCAGAACCTAGAAACAACCTAGATGCCCCTCGACTAAAGAATGAATAAGGAAAATGTGGGACATTTACACAATGGAGTACTACATAGAGGAAAAAATAATGGCATCTTGAAATTTGAGGGCAACTGGATGGATCTACAAAACATCAATTTTTTTGAGTGAAGTTTCCCAGACCCAGAAAGACAAATATAATATGTAATCACTCATACATGGCTTTTAGACATAAAGCAAAGAAAACCTAGCCTACAATTCACAACTCCAGAGAACATAGACAACAACGAGGAGCCTAGAGAGACAAAGATAAATCTTCATAGTAAGGAGAGAAAGAGAAGATCTCCTGAGTAAATTAGGAACATGGGGATCATGGGAAAGGGTATAAGGGAAGGGAGCAAGAGGGAGGGGAGGGGAGGAAAATATATAGCTCAATAAAACCAATCAAAAATATAGCTTACAAATTTAATAAGATATACAATTGCTATGGTCCTATTTATTATTGGTAGGAAACTAAAGCCCTTAATTATAATTATGAAAGTGGAGTAATTATTTTAAATTTTTCAGGAAGTTCATGAAAGTTGCTAAACAAAATTCTGTCTCTAAAAATGTATGCAACCAGCCAGGCGGTGGTGGAGCACGCCTTTAATCCCAGCACTCGGGAGGCAGAGGCAGGTGGATCTCTGTGAGTTCGAGGCCAGCCTGGTCTAAAAGTGCTAGTTCCAGGACTGAAACCAAAAGCTACGGAGAAACCCTGTCTTGGAAAAAAAAAAAAAAGTATGCAACCAACATGCCCATACTACACAACTTCAATAAATAAATAAATACTGAGGATTATACTCTCGGTTATAATAATAATGCCTTAATGCCTTAAGTCAGACCCCTTTTACTCTAAACTTGAAAGCGGATACTTGTAAGTAGTCTGCCACAGATAGATTTTGGCATATAGCATCAAGGCAACCTTTGCTAAAGCAAGGTGGAAAGACCCTTGCACTGGATGATGGAAAAGACCCGATCCTCTTTAATATTCTGCCATGGGCATATTTGTGGTTTCTTTCATAGGAAAAAAAATAAATCTTGATGAGATGAAGATGTGTACAACAGAAGGATCCAGCCCTGACGACTTCACAACTGCTGATGACTCCATAGGAGAGGCGGAAAGGAGTTCCTGAACCTGTTCCTAACTTACAACATCCTGCTGAAGTCTGAGAATGGAAGGAAAATCGTCACGATGACTGGAAATTCCTAGATTCTTGTTGAGCCTACTGCACAAACTTCCAGACCTTGGTGTGTTTTGTTTGTTTTGGAACCAACATAAGAACACAGACTAAATATTTGACAGTTTATTGTTTATCCATAGTGTATCTTGGGACACAGAACTCAATTTTGACAGTATGATTTTCAATCTGCTGGTGAAATATTATCAATGCAAGTAACTGTTCTAGTTGTCCTTTGTATCATGGTAAAGCAGTATTTTGCCTTCTCTCCCCTGTTGTATTTGGGTATAAAAGTATATGGAAAATTAAATGCCAGCAAACTCAGAACTCAGAAAAAGAATTTGGCATTCAGTATTCACTGAGTTTTCCTACTAGTACTAGCCTATGTCTTTGTGATTCTTTCTTACCTGTTTCTCCTACCTACCTTTTCTAATTCTCACCCCCTACCCTGTAACTTATGAACCCACTGTTGCTAAGGAGTGCTACAAATGTAATCCCCAAAATGTGGCTTGTGAGAGAAGACACAGGAGAAAATGGCCCACTGAATCAACTAAGCAGGACTTATATGGGCTCAAAGATTAAAGTGCCCAGCATGGAGCCTGCACCAGATACTCTGCATATTTTATGACGGTTTGCTCATTTTTATGGGGAGGGATTCCTACAAGTGAGAGCAGATGTATCTCTGATTCATTTTTCTGCCCTTTAGATTCTTTTCCTCCTGTGTTGCCTTGCCTGGCTTTGATATGAGGACTTCTGCATCATCTCAGGGTATCCTGGTTTGCCGTATTTGGCAGTAGTCTATTGGTGGCATGCTCTTTTCTGAAAAGGAAACAGAAAGGGAGTGGGTCTGAGGAGATGGGAGGAGTAGGATCTCAGAGTAGTAGAGGGTGGGGAAAATGTGGTTGAGATTTATTGTATGAGAGAATAATCTATTTTCAATACAAATTAATAACTAATTGGTAATAAAATAGTTTACATTTTGTATATTTTTAAAATATTCCAATTTTGTTCTTTGTTTTACAAAATGATTAGACTATAAATAATAAGACTTAAGTTCTAAGAACTACCTTGACTTGAGGATATCTGTTTGAACCTGCTATTAAATTTTCTTAACAGAAGATGAAAGATGAATGTATTATAAGCATTTCACTGGCTGTCAGAATTCATAAGATGAGTAAACTTCCAAATTTAAGTGTTAAGCAGTAAAGCACACTGAAAGACTCTAAACACTGCCCAAGTCTGAGTAGTACTAGTATAGCCATCAACTAGGCAGTGCACCAGGAAGAATCCATGGGCATGACTGCCGTTGAGCCAGGATCCTGCTTTAGCATACCAGTTTCCCAAGTACAGATTCTTCCTTCCTCAACCTCTCTGAATACGCTTCTGTCACCAATGTGTACTCCATGTGTGTCACTTACATTTCCCAAAGTTCCTGTATTGAGTGGAGTAACAGATGCTCCTTGGGTGCTCATTCATGGACTACACTCAAGGAACTTTAGCAACGGTGCAGACTCAGTGGTAAAGTTATATTCCCTATCATATATAAAATATGTCTGTCTCTGGGATAGATGTGTTGTTACATTGACCATGCTTAATGACAAATCACATTGTCAACTGAAGCACAATTAAATGAAGCATGATTAATAAAAACTCAGAGAGAAAAAATGGGGTTCAACCTGGAGATCTGAAAAGCAAAACAGCCAGTCATTGGCTCTTACCTCGAACTCAGACTGAAATGGCAGTCTTGTCTCTAGAAATCTTAGGATGAGACTGTGTCTGAAAGCTGCCTTCCCCTATTTTATATTCCACTCTAGAGCTGGGATTAAAGGCATGCACCATGGTCATTAAAGGTATACACCACCTAAATTCTATGGCAACTAGTGTGGCTACTGGTATTTAAGGTGCTTGTCATTGTGGCAACGAGGATTAAAGGTGTCTGTTACCATAACCTTATCTGTAAGCCTGACCAATGAGACTGTTTTACTCTCAGACCTTTAGGCAGTCTTTATTTATTAAAAATACAATTGAAATGCCACTACATTCAACCACACAAATTTAAGGTGTAAATGTTTCTCATATCCAAGAACAAAGCAGAAACACCTACTCTTCAGAGCAGTTCCTCAAATACATAAATAGAAATTCAAGACCTTCACAAAAGTGTGGGACATGCACTTGAGCTTCTCCACATAATCCCCATGTGATGCTTGCCACAGCATCTTGGTATCTTATTTTCTTTGCAGAGCAAATTTTACTGCAGTAATTTCCAACATTCTCAGCAGAGGGGCACAGAATTATGTTTCTAATAAGAAGCTGCACAAAGCAACAGCAGAAGCCCCTCATTCCAGTAATAAAGTGATGCATAACGATGTATAATAGGAGACCTTCAGTATGCTCAGACCTCTTTTGTGATAGGAAATGGAGCATGCTGCCGGTGGGAGGTAAGGAGGAAAGCTAAAGAGGCTTGTGGACAGCTTGCTGGTTCCCATACTGCAGAACTGAGTTGTAAATAGTTCTGAAGACTTAGCATGTGACAAGCTCTTAGTTGTAATCCAAATGAAAGTAAGTTTCTGGAGCATGTCATGTCTGCAAGCCTGACATTTGCAGAAATGACTGTCTGAGAAAAGGCTTTTAGCATATTCTCAGTGGTGGCTAAATGTGAAATATGAGACTTCTTTTCCTCTGCTGAATGAAGGTTCATGGAGAACAGATGATGATGATATTAATTTTGAGACTGAAGAAGTTAGGATGGTCTTAGTATATTTAATTTCAATGTTCCTTGTGCCTTTTTTTTTTTTCAGCAAGAAACCAAGTTACCCAATCAAGGAAATACACAATTCTGATCCTGTACACGCAACACATCCAGTTCTGGAGAAGTTGTCAGATTAGTGAGTGAGAAAGTAGAAAATAGCACCTAGACAACATATATCTAAACATCTACTATCTTAACTATGTGGGAAATATAGACAGTTGTTGGAGGGATGGGCCACTTGTTGTTCCCAGCCGCTTAGCCCTGAAATAATCACATAGAAACTGTATTATTTAAAACACTGCTTAGCCCATTAACTCTAATTTATTATTGACTAACTCTTTTTTTTATTTTTTTAATTTATTTATTTATTAAGGATTTCTGCCTCGTCCCCACAACCGCTTCCCATTTCCCTCCCCCTCCCCCGATCAAGTCCCCCCCCCTCATCTGCTCGAAGAGCAATCAGGGTTCCCTGACCTGTGGGAAGCCCAAGGACTGCCCACCTCTATCCAGGTCTCGTAAGGTGAGCATTCAAACTGCCTAGGCTCCCACAAAGCCAGTACGTGCAGTAGGATCAAAAACCCACTGCAATTGTTCTTGAATTCTCAGTATTCCTCATTGTCCGCTATGTTCAGCTAGACCGGATTTATCCCATGCTTTTTCAGACCTAGGCCAGCTGGCCTTGGTGAGATCCCAATAGAACATCCCCATTGTCTTAGTGTGTGGGTGCACCCCTCGTGGTCCTGCGTTCCTTGCTCGTGCTCCGTCTCCTTCTGCTCCTGATTTGGACCTTGAGATTTCTGTCCGGTGCTCCCGTGTGGGTCTCTGTCTCTGTCTCCTTTCATCGCCTGATGAAGGTTAATTGACTAACTCTTACATCTTAATTTAACACATCTCCATTAATCTTTGTATCACCATGATGTCGTGGCCTACCAAAAAAGTTTCAGCACGTTTCTGGTGGCAGATCCATGGTGTCTCTCTGACTCTGCCTTCTTCCTCCCAGAATTCAGTTCCATCTTCCCCACCTACCTAAGTTATGCCCTATTAACAGGCCAAGGCAGTTTCTTTATTCATCCATAATATTCACAGTACACAGAAGGGACTCCTACATCAGACAGTATAATTTTTTAAAAGTATTTTGGAGCAATTTAAGGGTTCAATCAAGTTCAATCCACATTTTAAACAAATGTTCAAGTTGGCCTGTCAGAGAACACACCCCAAGACCCACACCAGATGTTCCATATTTTCCTGTGTTATCAAGCAAGACAGTGCTCGTCCTGACAGATGCAGTGCCACCTCGGAAGCCCAGCCTTATTCTGCAGGGTGGCAATCATAAGAGTGGTGCTTTTGCCAGGCTGGAATCTTGTCACATTGAGCAGCAGAAGGTTGAAAAATTCCCAAGTGGCAGTACATGGCACACACTGAAACTTCTGAATTTAAATACCAAGACCGAGAGAACTGAATAAGCACACATTTTTCTCACCACCCTGTTTCGCTGGCAGTTTGGTGAGATTTGAATAGTTCTGATTTCCATTTAAGACTGTTGTAAGCACTATCATGGTCGGTATCCAGAATGTTGGGTAAGTGCCCTTCTTGCTAGCCATGACGATTAAATCAGGAGGGATCCATGGAGCAGGGTAAGTGTGCATTCTCTCCCTCCAGCTGCCTGCTGTGCATGGGAGATGGCATTTCCAATCTATCAGAACTAATGGAGTGTTATTTTCATGTCAGCAGACAGAATTTCATGGGATTTTTTTGAATAACTGCAAACCCAGTTGCTGTGCATGCTCATGCACCACAGGTGCGGCTTGTCTATATGGCTCCTCACCCGAGGACCAGGCCCAATCTTTATTCATTTTGCATGCCCCCTGTCTCCCTTGGCACTTTGCTTGTACAGTTATTTCCCTTATTAATATTTAAACAATTATCAATCAGTGAAATCAGACATTGAAATTTGGATAGTCTTAGCAATTCCATTTAATTTTTTGAGCTAGATTGACTCACACACTTTACACACAATAAAAGCTAACTTCATTAACTGATTTCGTGTGACAGGCACTCTCCTAAGGCCTTTGCATTGCATTCATACATATTATGTCCTCATAACACCCTGAGGTTCTATTTGTATTTCTATACCACAGAGTAAACAGGCACAGGGCATTCTGTGAGTCACCCAAGGTGCATGCAACTAAGCAGCTGAATGAAGACTTGAACCAAAATGTCAACCTGGAGCTGTTTTATATTTCAATTTTTGACAATTTTATAGCTGTATTCTCTGTACTGCCTTAATCACCTTCCACCTTCCACAAAGAAAATCACCGTCACTTTTATTACAATTGTTCTCCTTCTTTTATTCTTTTTTTCTGTTGATGTTACTGTATTTGTCAGTATGTAGGTGTGTGTGTGTGTGTGTTTGTGTGTGTGTGTGTGTGAACGCTCGTGTGTGCGTGCATGCGCAAATCTTGCACATATAATTGTACCTGCTATGTGATCACAATGGCAGTGGCCATGTCATAAGCAGAAAACAGCATTTCACAAGCTCTTCTTTATCCTTGACTCTTACATTCTTTCACAACATTCCCTGGGCCTTGGGCATGGTGATACAGATGCTATTTTTAGGGCTAAGCATTCAACAGTCACTTCTTCTCAGCACTGTGAAGTCCCTGCATTCACTTTTGCCCACTGCATGAAGACGCTCCCTTAACCCAGGCTGAGAGCAGCACTAGTCTGTAAAAAATAAATAAATAAATAAATAAATTTTCAAATTGCAGCTTAAGTACATGTCCACTTAGCAAAATATTAGTACTGTGTTCCTCCTGGTACCTGTAACCTCCCCAGCCATAGACTTTTAAGCAGGTTCATGGTGCCAAGTATATAGTCTCTCCCATGGAACGGGCCTGAAATACAATTTAAAAACACTTGGCTATCCTCCAGGTAGTCTTGATACTACTGAACCAGTAAGTATCTTCTCTGATAGGGCTATAATATAGCACCCAGTAGGATGTGGTAATGACGCTGCTCTTCCAGTAGCCTGCATAGAACCTTCTGGTACTATGAATGATAGCCAGAAAAGAGGAAACTTCAGCTTGACTTTTCTGTATCATGCATCCAAAGTAGATGGTGTCTACAGCAGTACGTCTTACCAGCTTGTGCTAGTGGGCGCCCAAAAGAAATGAAAGTGGGCTGTGATGCTTCAGGAGCCTCTGGGACCTCCGTGACCAACAACTCCTAAGGTACTATCCAAGGAGATGTGTTCTTATTTATGCTTCGGCTGCATTAAGAGAATAGCTGGAGACTGGAAACAAAGCAAAACAAAACTGCTTCCTCTCAAAACATTCAGCAGTTCCAACACTTATGTAGAATTTTCTAGAGCTTTACACAGAGAACAGAAGTTCATGGATAATCAACCTGAATTTTAACAGCACTTTTATACAAACTCAAAACAAATATTTTTATTATAGCACTCAGCTGTGAGACTTTAAAGATCCCTAATAATCAAGATGGGTTCTATTTTTTTACACTTATATAAAATATATAACTTTTTACTCAGTGTTTCTACCTTATGGTCATCCTATTACAGGACAGAGATAATAGAGTAGAATATTCAAGACAACAGACAGAGTGAAAGCTGCTTCCTTGATGAAACCGAGCTCCACACCCTACAGACTCCATTCACTGTTGACTTGATCATGGCTATGAGTATGACCCTATGTGAAATCTCACTCACTGTTCTAGCTTTCATTTTCTTTTTATGTTTATGAGTGTTTTGTCTTCATGTCTATGCTCCCTTTGTATGTTGTGATGGCAGAGAACTGAAGTTACAGATGGTTGTGGACTACATCGTGGGTGCTAGAAACTGAACCCAGGTCCTCTGGAAAAAAATGGCCAGTGTTCTTAATTGTTGAGCTAGCTTTCCAATGCCTAAATTTCAGTTCCTTAGAGGCATTAATTAAATGCATTTGAAATTTTTTGTAGCGCTTACATTTCATTTCACACTACAGAGTTCTTGGCGATGTTTTTATTTATTATTCTCATGGATGTTTGTTTGTTGTGGGCTTTATGGAGGCTGGTTTCTGTACTCCCAGTTTTAGAACAGCAGTGATTTCCCAGCCCAAATGCATAGAACACTATCTAATTTTTTTAAAGGAACTGTGTAAGGTGAGACTTGATTTAATTTCAAGCACTACACATTTAGTGTATTTATATATTTGATTATTATTAATCAAATCACTTCACTACTTCCATGTTTCTTTTCTCCTGTAAAAATTATGATAGCTCATTTTTCATAGAGATATTTGTCATTTGTTAATTCATTCCATGCTGCAACACAGAGTTCTTGTACTTTGACAGGACTAGACATGCTCACAGGCTCCTGGAAACTATGATGAGCAAATTAAGTCTCTTCTTCAAAAATAAAATTCTTAGCGTAATGTAGAAATTAAATTGGGTGAGTGTATATAAATGCCAAGCACATACAAACACGGAAAAACTATAGTCTTAAAAGTCCATTAGCTATTTTAGTGACCAACCCAGAGAACTGATTTTTTCACCCATAAGAGTAAAGCAGGATGAGGAATGTCAGTTATTTCTGGGAAAGTTAAGAAATTGTAAACCAAAGGGGGTAAATAAGAATAAAGGAAGTAGATAAGTGTGCAATGTGGGTGCTTAATTCTGGTCAGTGGTTTTGTTTTTGTTTTTGTTTTTTAAAAGCTGCACAGAGAAGAGCATTCATACTTGATAGGTGAAGAGAAGGTAAGGAATGGGATGTGACAAGATAAGAAAGGAAATGGCCTTTGGAGTTGAAGGAACAGTGTAGTACGTGATAGAGATATGAAGCTATACAACTTGTTATTGAAAAAAAGAAAAAGAAAAACAAAACAATCTGTCCAGAATATGGAGAATAATGGGTAAAATGAATAAGGCAAAGCACAGCCACACTGTATGTAGTCTTAAAATCCGCCCTATTTTTGAAGTTATAAATTATTTCTCTACCCTATAGAAGAACATAAAGATTTTAAGTGAAAGTCTGGAGAATGGACACAAGGATTTGGGATAGGATATGAGTAATAAAAAGGACCTGACATGGTGAGAAAAGAGGATAGGCAAGATATAAATTACTGAAAGAGACAAAGAAAAATTTGTGAAAAGGAGTAGACCAAGAAGAGGTAGACTAAAACGCATCTAAGACTAAAGAATGACTGCTTTCTCTTGTTTTCTGGAAGTACTATTGAGTATTGAAAAGGTTAAGAATCTTCAGAGACAGAGAAAGAAAGGGTGTGGATAGAAGAGATTGCAGGGCTAGAGAGGGGAGAGGTAGGTAGGAATGAGAGTAGTTTAAATGTTAATATGCTTTAACATACACATACAGGCAATAGAGTAATAGATATGTGATAGATCTCTTGAAATATGGGACTTTGCACAGTTAAAAATTAAGAACTTGGGGCTGGGGAAATGGTTCAGTCCGTAAAGTATTTGCAATACAAGCACAGGGACCTGGATTCATATTCACCCACCCACATAAAATTCTAGTTGTAATGTTACATTGTAACTACAACACTGGGGAGACCGACAGGATGATCTTCGGGGTTTTCTGGCCTGTAATTCCAGCCAAGTCTTGAGCTCCAGATTCAGTGAGAGACCCTGTCTCAAAAATAAGTAACTGAAAACATGTCAATCTCCACATGCGTGCACACATGAGTACACATACAAACACAGAATCACATAAACATGTACACACCCTACACATTTCACAAGAGGGGAAGAGAACTAAAAGAAATAGATGATGTACACTTGTAGAAACAGGATACAATGAAGTAATGTGGTTCATTAGCAAACATAAATACGTTTATTGTTGAGAAAATTCTCAGAGAAACAGGCCTTCAAAGAGATCTAATGTTCACGTCTCACTTTTTAAGAGAAAATGCTAAATAAGTGAGTACTTACTTGATGTCCTATACCAGTGATTAAATTTCTCTTCTCTAATGCACATACACTGTGGAATAAGACATAGTTATTAATATAGCAATCGAATTCCAACAAAAAACTTGATTTTCTTTAAATTCAGGTAACTTTCCCTCCTCGGCTAGGTGGAAGGTGTTGGCTTATTCTTTCTCCTACTTGCACCTCTGTCTGGCCCTATCAGAATGAAAAATTGGGGTGCCACAGGGCGGTTATGGGCAGAAAATGCTCTAAGAGTTCAGCGGGCTTTTATTCTGCCCTCTAGCTCTTTCATGAATTTCTAAGCTTTTCTGAAGACTACCCTTTCTTTGGAACTGGAGTGTCTAATCCTTCGGATTTAGAACAGCTCTGCCACCTCCATTTTTCTATACTGAGAAATCCATGTTTAGGTTCATTGAAAGTTTTTCTATCTCTCTTGACATACGACACTCTTTACAAAAACCATCTCTACTCATCTTTACTCTCCATACCATCAATTCAGTCCATACTGGCTGATAGTAGGCTCTCCGCAGTCACCAATAAACCAGTCAGTCTAGCAGATGGACACCAATTCCTGCCTGCTTCACATCATGTGGACTGACTTTACAAGAAGCTCTCAACAAGGTTTCCATACACCTCAAGACACCATCCAGCCTGTTAGGAATATTTTCCTAATGCGAGCTCTTCACTGATGCAAAATTCCCAATCAAGCCAAATCAAAACAAGCCAAATTAAGAGATATCCAAGTTTAATGGGAGTTCTGCCCTCTCGGGTGGCCCCGAGGGGGGAACTGGGGAGGGCACAAACACGACCACCGACCACCAGGAGGAAGAAAAAGAGACCACGTGTTCCTCTTTTAGGATTTCACTTAAATACTCTTGGGAGTGGTCCTGACCCCCCCCCCATGGAGGGGTCAGGACCTGGCCTGCTAATCTATGGAGTCCAGAGTGCTAACACTCAGAGTCAGGGAACTAGGATAGATGCAAGGGGCTGGGGCCTAAGTTCCCAACTTAATCCATCTGCAAATAGAGCTCAGGAATATGACTGACAAGGTCCAAGTGGATTCCCATTAAAATAAATAAATAAAACAGATCTTATACATTTTCTCCTCCCAGGGGCACCCATGCATGTCTCTCTTAGGATCCTCCTTGTTACCTAGCTTCTCAAGGGTTGTGAATTGTAGACTGGTTAGCCTTTTCTTTAATATCCACTTATGAGTGAGTACATACCGTGTTTGTCCTTCTGGGTCTAGGTTACCTCACTCATGAAATAAGATCTCCCAAGTAAATTCGGGGAGGAGTAAGAGTGAAGGGAGGGAGAATAACATGAGTGAAAGGTGTGGTTGAGTTGGGGGAGGGACAGAGAGGGAGAACAGGGAAAGAGGGAATGAGGGAATCATAATGGGGCTAGCAAGAAACCAAGCACTAGGGAAATTTTCAGGAATCCACAAGGATGACCCCAGCTAAGACCCGAAGCAATAGTGGAGAGGGTGCCTGAACTGACCCTCTAATCAGATTGATGATCATCCTAATTGTCAACATAGAAACTCCATCCACTAACTGATGGAAGCAGATGCAGAGACCCACAGCTAAGCCTTGATCTGAGCTCTCAGACTGCAGTTGAATAGAGGGAGGAGCAATAATATGAGTAAGGTGTGTGTGGGGGGGGGTCAAGATCATGATGGGAAAACAGAGACAGTTGACCTGAGCTAGTGGAGTTCACTGCCTCTAGACTGACAGCTAGAAGAACCTACATAAGACCAAACTGGGTCCTCTGAATGTGGGTGACAGTTCTGTGACTTGGGAAGTCTGTGGGCACACTGGCAGTGGAACCAGGATGTATCTCTAGTGCTTGGACTGGCTTTTTGGAGTCCATTCCCTATGCAGAGATACCTTGCTCAACCTAGATACAGTGGGGAGGGGCTTGGTCCTGTCTTAACTTGATATGCCAGATTTTGTTGACTTCCCATGGGAGGAAGGCCTTACTCCTTCTGAGGAGTGGATGAAAGATGGGTTTGGGGGGCAAGTGGGAGAGAGGGAGGAGGAACTGTGGTTGGTATGTAAAATGAAAACCAAACTTTTAAATTAAAAAATAAAATGATAAAACATATTTTTCTGTTCTTTGCCATTTTTTCTCAGGGAAATCTTTTATTTCACAACCACATATATACATATACTTTGATATAGATTTCCTAAAGTTTGTATTGATTGTCCTAAGGTATCTAGTGAGAACCTAAGTCCACTATCTGATGGACAAAAGATGTCCCTGGAAAAGAAAAATACATGAATTTTGTATCCTGAATTTTACTCTTTAATAAATTATCACTTCATATACTGTAATTTACAATAGGAAAATCAAAGTAAGTAGTGTTTGTCCAAACCTGTGGTCCTGCAGCCAACTACAACAAGGGCTTGGTCTGTACTTCCCCCACCGTTTCCTGTTTTCTTCCTTTCTCTTCCTTCTTCCCTAACTCTTCCTGATCTCCTTTCATCCATCTGCCATTCATGACATTTCCTCCATTTTTTTCCAGTTTGCCTTCCTGAAAATGATTACTGCGGAATGTAAGCAGAGGTGCTTCATTGCAGCCTGTGTCATTTTCCCATCACAGAGCAGTAAATTGGTTTCAAAGGTGGTTACTTCACACAAGCAAAACAAAGACTCAGTGAAAAACTTGATACTTCTTAAACCATCTAAATCAGCTATCTAGATTAAGAAGCAACACTCAGTCAACATCATCTTCATCCATATTAAAAACTATTATCCAAACAAATATATTTTTTAAAGACATAAATATTAAAATATTAGTTTCAAAGTATTAGCTTCCTAGCAATGTGAATTCTCTAGACTGCAGAGATGCCTGGGTTCAGAGCACTTGCTTTTTCACGGAGTACCAGAGCTCAGTTCTCATGTCAGGCAGCTCACAGATGCCTGTAATTCCAGTCTCCAGGGATCAGATGCCCTTTGGCCTCCATGAGCAGACACACCACATGCAGACACACAGATAAATAACAATTAAATATATCATTTTTAAAAGTGATTTTTCTTTGGATCATGCACCACATAACAAATATGTACAAAACTGAGAACCAGGCATATTTTAGAGGGGAAATTAACTATAAGCTATATCATAAAATAGTACATAACATTTTAATATTTCTAGTATGAATGTTGTACATTTTAGCATATGGAGAGTGTGTACGTTTTAAAACTACAATTCATTAAAACTATTTCTGTTTCCTCAGCTCTTGATTGTGATCTGTCTGATTTTTGCAACGAAAACCCGGGCTTATCACCCCTATACATGCTATGCCCCATTGTTATTCACATAATTTAGTGAATGATTTCATTTTGTCCCTTCTGGCTTTGCAATATAGATATTTATGCTTGTATGGCAACCCATGCAGTCTACCTTCGTTCCATAATCTTCTCATCTCTCATATACATGTGACAAGACAATGCAGTTCAAAATTTCCTAAATTTTGTACTCTTGCTGAGGCTATTTCAGTTTTAGCTAGAATTTAGCCACCTTGGTGGAGAATCCAAGGAAAATTATCCAAATCTGTTCTAAGAACCCTAAGGACAAGATGACCTAGCTAACTTAGTCTATTTGTGTACATCTCTTTACAGTGACTTGATTACCTTAGCTTCTGTTAGGTGGCTTGCTTCTCCAAATCAGCCCATCCTGAAGCTGCTGAGTGAGATGCCAGAATGTGGTTTCTGCCTTCAAAAACCTTGTATTCTGGACACTCAAGGCCACACCTATGTCCCCAAATACCTGGGTGTGGTCCCAGCTGGCTGAAATAAAGGATTCCCATTGGCTTTAAACTATGTCTGAGTCATTGTCTCTTGTAGGCTACGCAGAATAAATCTACACTGTCTGTATGCACCACATTCACAATATAACTTCAAAGATTCAATGAAAAAAATAGAGAAAAACGTGAGTGGAAGAATCAAAATTAGCTATGCTAATCTTGCTAAATTGTTACGCAATGCAGGTGCAGAATCAGTAACAGGCTCTTGAACTGATATCCCTGACACATGGGGGTCCACCAGGGTCTTGTGGTTGATTTCTGAGAATGGTAGCTTCAGTGACCTGATCTGATTCCATCTTCCCCAACAGGATTTTTCCAAACTTTTCTTCATAATCTGATGTTAACACCCTTTAACCGTCTTTGTTATATAAACTGCCATATTCAAATGTAATTTTTCAATCAACATTTGCATGTTCTTTTATTCTTAGTCTTTTGTATGTAACAAACAATAAATAGTTTTTTTCTCATTGAAATCAATAGTAGCCTTCCAATGCTAAATGCAATCGTTTATTTCAGTCCTATATGAATTCTATGTAGCACATAACTTGGTTCACTGTATTTCTCTCTATCTGGTAACTTTGCCCTCACCTCATTATTTGTATTCCATGCTCTATTGTCTACATATCTTTTGGCTATATCAACTCTTTCATATCATTTCCACGTTCCTAATATGACAGGGCTCTAAATTATAACTGTCTAGTCATTTTGGAGCTAACAATCTTGTTCTAAGATGCATATGCACTACTTAAATTACATGCAGAGTTCAATTGTGTTTATATCTTTCCTATTTTTCAGCCATTATGTCAAAAAGATTTTATTGTCCATTAGGAAAATACACCTTATGCCGGACAGTGGTGGCGTACGCCTTTAATCCCAGCACTCAGGAGGCAGAGGCAGGCGGATCTCTGTGAGATCGAGGCCAGCCTGGTCTACAAGAGCTAGTTCCAGGACAGGAACCAAAAAGCTATGGAGAAACCCTGTCTCGAAAATCAAAAAAAAAAAAAAAAGGAAAATACACCTTACCATTGCATAGTGTCAACTTCAAGGCAGGTATATTTAACCTTTGTTGTATCACACATTTCTTTTTCTTAATATTTTTAAGATTTTCTTATTTATATTTTTATTTTTGTATGTATTTTTTAACATATATATGTGTACCACTTGTGTGCCTGGGAACTCCAGAAGCCAGGAGGAGGTATTGGATCCTCTGGAACTGGAGTTTCAGATAGTTGTGCTTTCTGGGAACTAAATTTCAGTCCTCTGCAAGGGCAGTAGGTGCTTTCATCCTCTGAGTCATGCTTCCATTTCCGCACATATTGCCACAATTCTTGATATATGAATAACACTTAAGGAAAGGAGTGTTGAACAAATGAAAACCTTACCTGAAACTCTTTTTAATGATATAACAATGTCAGCTCCTCATCCCATTAGACATTACAATTGAGTCTAAGCTAAACAATGTCTCCTTGTTTCACTGTCACTGAGAATCCTCCTTATAATAGTTAGGAAATTTCCACAGTAGGCTGGAAACCATGCTCTCAAAATTCCTGTGAAATGATGTTCTCAAGATAAAGGTGTAGACACTGAGAGATAACTGGGCCAAAAAGAGACCTTCATGGACATATGGTTTGCTATAGTAGGAGGCTGCTTGTTTGTTCTGGCTACTCAGCCCCAAAAATAACTACACAGAAACTGTCTTAATTAAGCCACTGCTTGGCCTATTAGCTCTAGCTTCTTATTGGTTATCACTTACATGTCAATTTAACCCATTTCTATTCATTTGTGTATCGCCACATGGCTGTGGCTTACCAGCAAGGTTCTATCCAGTGTCTACGTCTCTGGTAGGGCTACATGGCTTCTCCTGACTCTGCCTTCTTTCTCCCAGCATTCAATTTAGTTTCCCCACCTAGCTCTGTTCTGCCCTGCTATAGATTTAAGGAAGTTTATTTATTGATTAATACTAATCACAGCATACAGAGGAGAATCCCACATCAGTATGCTTTATACTTAGGTTTCCCATGAGTAGATATCAGAGAGCTATCATTCTTCTGTCCCTCCCATGAGCATAAGGCATGCAACGTTCGAAAGGCCTCTACAAGACCCTACCTTTCTGACTCTCCAGTGCCAGGTTCTCAACTGCTAGATGTGTGAGAAATACTTTTCTGATTTTCATAAGCCATAAGTCTATGCCAAGCCCAACATAATACCTACTTTGGGATAACAGACACTAGTTCTCTGATAAAATTATAGCTTTTTTTCATTAAAAAAAATACAAAAAAAAACAAGTTGTTCCCAGGTCAAAACCTTCTGTTGGTGGTATCACCCCATGCATCCTCCAGGGATCTATAGACAAGAGTTTCCAGACTCAAGATCCAGATTATGTCATTTCTTTCCATTTCTAACACCCTGAAATTAAAATGTTCACTTATCTACCAACTTCCCCTACCTTCTGTCTTCGTAGGAATTTGAAAGCTGTTTCTTATGAGCCTGGAATGGTTTCACTCTCCTTTAAGAGCCCACCTCTACAACACTGCTCTAAGCCTTTCTTCGCCCCTTCCTTGGTAAACTCTATTTCCCATCAATGATTCTATAGTTCTCTGTTTGCCTCTTACTGACATTATGCACATGTACTATTGGGGTGCTAACCTGTGTGTCCCCTCCACTACACTACGGGGAATTATTTTGTCATAGAGCCTGACTCCTATTCCCTCAAAGACCAACTACCAAGAAATTATTACTAAGCCCATCTTTAGTCCAGTGGATCCACTTAGCACCTACTGTCTGTTAAATATTGTACTAGGCTTTTCACCAAAATAAATGTTCCCTGTTTAGATTGAATAAAAGATGCCAAACTACAAAAGTGTATTTTCCTCTTCTTCTCTCAATTATAAAAATAGTTTGGTTAAAGCAAATAAGATTCCTGGAGAGGTGTCTAGGAGTATGAAGAGGAGGTGATAATGAGGACTTTGCTTTGTAGTGAAGAAGCAGAAAACAATGAAGCAAGTGCCATGAGGCTGAGATGGTGTTGTCATTCCTACGTAGAGATACTTTTCCTATAAGCTCTTTGTATTCCCTGCTGCGAGGCTAAGATGATGATGCCATTCCTAGGTGGAGATACTTTTCCCATAAGCATTTTGTATTCCCTGCTGCAAGGCTGAAGTGATGAAGTCATTCCTAGGTGGAGATACTTTTCCCATAAGTACTTTGTATTCCCTGTTTCATGGCCACTTTCTGCTTCCCTTTCCTTTCTCATCAACTCTCTGTGATGGACAGTCAGCAGGAAAGCCAGGGCAGAAATGGGAAAGAATTTGTATTGGGGATTAGGGAAATACTTTCCAGACTCCAATGAGCAAATGATTTATTCTGGTATATTTTGCCTCAGTCAATAAAAATTTTTTGCACCGTAGGGCAAGGTAGCAGCTTAATTTTGATATTACACATTAACAGCAGACTCATCTTGACAAAAAGAGTCCCAAAGTCTCCTGATGCTTTCTCTTCTCCCATGCTGGAAGGATTATTATTTTTTTCAATAAAAAAATGTTGGAGAAAGTCCAGACAAAATCAATTATCAGAAAATTATCCATGAAAATTTGTAGTAAGCAACATGAAACAGTATTTTAGTACAATTGGCTTTAGACTAAGTTCCCAATACTACAAACTATTGACAAGGTATCTTAAGATGTGTATTTTCGGTAGGCAACAAGGGTTTCGCTAACAATGTTGTAGAGATGTTCCCTTTTAGTTACATCACAGACCAAGACTGAACAAAGTGCACAACTCTCTCAATTGAGAACAATCTAGAACATATTGAAAACACTCAAAATACAACAAAATCCCAGCTCAGTCAAATGATAATTAAGCATGTAATTGCCACATAAAATTCCAGGTTGTACTCTTTTGCTTTACCATTTTTCAAAGATGATTATATAAAAAAATAACTACAACTTTCCAAAATGATAGTACTAGAAGCATGCATGCCAGGGTTCTATGTTCTTTCTGTAGTTATCTCTGCTTTTTGCACATGTAAGTCAAAAAAGCCTGTTCTTCCAGGTAGCAAATAATCTGTATTGAATTCACTATTATTTCCAATAAGCAACTGGAGGAATCATTGCTACAATCAATGCTTAATAATGAGAAACCAGAGAAGAATAGTGTATCAGGTCCTTCCTCCTTTATGCCTCAGGTCCCCAAGTATTACAAAGAGCAGTGCCTGGGTTACAGCTCCCACTACTGCTCTCCAGGTCTTAGTTGTATATCTCTTGGTTGATATCCCCATGTGCAGAGTCGCTGAATCCAAAGCTCAATAAATCTGATCTTTTGTATTTTTAGACTTCATTTCCCTAAATGAAATAAATGGGAGTAATATTAGTTACATCGGTGGCACTAAAACATCCATTGAGCTTCGATAATAAGAGCAACAATAACAATAAAATTTTATAGCTTTTTTTCTCAGAGGAAATTAGAACACTTTACCAACATTATTGTCTCATTAATCCACATGTCTTTGAAAAATAGAGCGGCATGTGGAAGAAGGAGTGTGGGCTGGGGGAGGCAGGCAGACCTGCTTGAAAATCAGTAGGTGAAAAGTAAACAAGATGATGTGGGTAAAGCAGCGTGTGCCCTCTGCTCGCTGCTTCCGACCTATGTCCAAGCTTCCTCTCTGACCTTCACCCCTTTGCTGAGTCCCCAAACCTTCTTTCTAGAGTAGTAAAGTCTGAGAGAAGATCATTTCAGTTGGAGGGGGTATTTCTGTTTTTACCCCAAAGTATTCTTATTTTCTTGAAAAAAAAATCATAAAAGATTTCTTCCATTGTTTAGTTGGTTTACAGGAATATGAATATCTCCCTTATTTACCAAAGGCTCAGAGGTAACGACAAGAAACTCGTCTCTCTCAGTATCTTCCTGGAGTTGGAGAAGTTTCAACTTTAGAACACCACAATGTCTGTCTGTGTTGTGAGCTATTGGGTGAAGAAAAAATTCATTGAGTGGACTAGGGGCAAATCTAATGGGAGTGGTTTACAGCTTAGCTGTAAAGTGGTTGTCTTGCAGGCCTAAGGACTTCTATTCAACACCAACATGAGCATAAGCCTGCTGTTGTGGCCTGAGTTTAAAACACCATAGCTGGGAACAGGTGGATCCCTGGGTCTTACAGGCCAGTCAGTTTAATGTAATTTATATGTTTCCAATGAATGGGAGACCCTATCTCAAAGGAGGGAGATGGTACTTTAAAATAGCCCCCCCAGCTCCAGCACATGACATGTTCACACACACACACACACACACAGTAAAACAACAATAACTAAAATTGGATGAGAGTTAGAATTCCAAGAATTCAAACTATGATTTACATGCTAAATTGTGTATGCATGAACCTTTGGTTGCCCAAAGGCCTTCCTTACAGTGTTTTCTAAATGCTAAAACTTAGCCGTGGTGTATTATGGGAAAGACCCCATGTCAATGCTAGTGGGGATGTTAAGTGGTGAAGAGTACATCACCGAAGGCCGTGTGAAGGTGCTGATTGCAAAAGCCTTTCCATACAACAAGGCAGAGCACATTGAAATGAGTTCCAGTCTCTGAAATCCATCTGCTTTTCCCAGTGGGAAGCCTAAGTGGTTTCCACCTTTAGTTCTGACCCAGAGGAAATGTGTGTTTAACTCCAAACTTTAAGGCTTATAATCTGAAGGTGCTGTAGGGCAAGGTATTTTGAAAAGCCTATAGATAGAATAACTTACTATTAAGGGGCAGCTACTTTTTCAGACAGTGCTCAGGCTCTAAACAGGCAGAGTCGGTGTTCCCTCATACAAATAGACACACCAGCAAGCATAGATCTGTGGGACAATGGGTCTGAGGATGTCTCAGTCAATTGTGGCATTAGTAAAATAAATCATGGCTGCAGGAACTATCTACATCATAAAGAAATTGTGATGTCTGGTCAGTAGGTTTAATACCACCTTCATTTTCTATAGAATTGAGTACACATACACACACAAATAAATACATAGGCCCCAAGCTCCCATACAGAATGGATGGGAGTACAGTGAATAACTCTTTAGGTGGCTTCTGGTTCAGCAATAGGCTCTAATTTGTAAGGGCAGTATTTTAAGCATGCATTTGAACAGATGGGCAATAATAGTTAGACAAGGAGACAATAATAATGTCATAGTAATCGCAAGATTGTTGGTTTTAAAGATGGAGGAACCACAAAAGGTATGGCTGCAATTTCAAAGACTGCAGAGATGTAGAACAATGTGAAATTAAATAGAAGAAAAGGTGGCTAGCTCCCTGGGACATGTTCTCCACAGGGAGATGCATTACCTAGGAGCAAGTCTCCCCAGGGCTGCTGTAAATGCTCCAACACTTATGTCATTTCAGATGAAATGCAGAAAGATGCTGCAGAGGTGGACAAGGTGACCTGGCAGGCCTCCCGCCTCTAATCTCTGTGATTTAAAGGTTCTATGCTATTACCCAGCACGAAGCACTGCTTTTAGCGATTCCATTTGTAAAATGACCCCACAGGTGTTTTTCTCATTGTTTCCACCTTTGCTGAACTCTCGTTTTTCCCAGCTTATGCAGTGAGATTAGGGTGATAATATTTGGAATCAGAGCGTGGCAAAGGTTGTGGAAGGAGACTTTAACAGGAGTAAATGTTTGCTTGTTGGGAAAAAAATAATACTAGGAAGCTAGAGAAAAGGTGAAAAGATCGTCTTTGCACACCAGTGAGTTTTTCTGCATCTAAATGGGATTTTGATGTAGACACCACTTTCCTCTAAGAAAAGCTATACTGAGTGCAAGAAACCTGTACATTAATCTTCCTTCTGACAAGCCCGAGGAAAAGCAAACAAAGGTGATTCTCAGACTGTAAGGGAATTCTCAAGGGAGGCACAGGTTAGTGACACCCCTTGGATGACAGTGAGCATCAGCAATGTTAGAAGCCTTTTAGTAAGGACTCTGGGCTGGAACCCACGCATGTCCTTCTGTGTTTCAAGGAAAGCTTTATCTTCTGGTACAGATGGATACACATGATGAAACCCATCAAGCAGCAACATTTGTTGGGTTTCAATTAGAAATACAAGACGACACTTGACCTGCCCCTCTGCTTTGTGAATGAGGCCGGGGTGGAGAACGTGCATGTCTGAGGAGACAGTGGAGTGCTGCCGGCTGCAATGTACCTCAGTGGGTTTTGTAATTTAGTGCGGCTTGCCAGGCTAAAAGATTTTTACCTTGTTTTAATGCTTTTACTAGGCTGGGACTACATTAATTACGTGCTGCGATAAATAAACCTCAGAAATGTTGTTTCCCAATGCAAATAAAGAGAAATGTGTGACCAATTCCCTGCTTCAGAGAACGTCAAGTAAGAAAGAAGAAAATGATTCAATATAGTTCCCTCTTCATTTTTTCTGTTTTGTTCCTTACCTGATTTTTAAAATGTATAGCCCTCAAACATGACCAAAAACCAGTGTCTGAAGTAGTTGAGCCTACGCCATTACAGACACCTAGATGAGGTGTTGGAAGTGGTCCACATGCCCCTCCATGATAGCTCCACTTGGCCAGAGTGTCAGTCCAACAAGATGAGAAGGCTGCCTTGTTCCTCCTTCCTGTTGCGCTCACAGGTGCCTCCTCGGAATCACACACCAGTTGCAAAATTATAATGCAGTATAGCATCTAGAGTTTACCAAACAATGACAGGGAACAGCCCTCATTTTCCTCAGGACCTTCAGCTTGCTGAGACAGCATGTCGTTTCCCACAGCAGACTGAATGCCAAGCCTCTGGACTGCTTCTGTTTACTGTGCCTTCTCTACAATGGACCTGTCGACCACTAAGATCTTCTGTTACCTTAATTCTTTTCTGTGTATTTCCCTTCCCTTGCCCTGACATTTTACTTACAGCTCCAGGTTGGCATTTATTCTGTTGTCTTGAACCAAACAGATGTATGTATTTATCTTCGTACAAGGAATATGATTGTTCCCAAAATTTTAGTCAACTGTTGGCAATTTGGATTAAAAAGAGAGGTTATTGAAATAAAATATAGATAAATTTATCCTTGTGTTTTAGTAATAGAAATCAAAATATTATCAAACTGTGTGAATACATTCCAAGCCTGAGCTTGTATTATTGAAGAATACTTGACACTTCATACAAATACCCCTAGAAAGGATGTCTCTCATTGTTCTTTGTCAATTTTTTGCAATAGGCATCTTTAGACCTTTCAAAACAGCCCAGTGCTACACAAGAAAACAGAGTAATGTGATTAAAAGTTTAGGTGGCTGTTGGGGACAAGTTATGGTAAGACCATTTAAAGCAAGGCAGTGTCCCTCTCTGGAGAGCTCTGAAGGGAGTGTGTTACTGTTCTTCACTGTACACCTTCAGATGGAAAGGGACAGACTCAGCGAACACAGAACCAAATGTAGCATCCAACATACCCTAGTCTAGAAGATGCGTTGTTATAAAATTCTCTTCTTCCCCACCCCAGCTTTGCTTTTAAATTCATTTTTGGTACTTGGCTAGTTCATTCTCAAAATGGAAATGATATCCCAAAAAGCCTCTGAGAAGGTATTGCCCCTCTCATGTTGAAACGACAAACAAAAATGTCAGTGATTTATGTGTCTGTAAATTATACACGGTACACTTAGTCAAATCTGTCTGTGGTGCTAATTGACTGCAAGGAGAGTAAAGCAGAGTTGCTTACACGGCTGCTCCTCAGAGCTGCACCACCACCTAGAATCCCGCAGCCTAGTGTTCCGAATCGTAAACTCACTTGTAGCACATACTTCTTAAAATTAGGACAAGAAAAAATGCTAGAGGTTTGACTCATTTCACACACGGAATCTAAGTCTTGGCATGGTTGCCTAAGATGCCAAAGGAACCACCGGCCTCTGAGTTCCTCTTAGTGACTTTTTAAAACTAAGAATCACAAGCAAAAGAGCACATTACTTTGGAAATAAAATCCAGTCAAGTCAGAACCTCCAGCAGGACGCTGGATTCCTCTGAACTGCTGAGGGCATGCCAGCAGAAGAGCGTCCGGAGTCAAATTCACACCGAGTCCTCACATGTGTCTCAGCCAGGAGGAGGGCCAGCTTCTTATTTAATTCTAATTCTTGAAACTGAAGTTTCAATCTAGAGCCCACAAGTGAATTTTTTCAGCCTTTCTCTCTTCCTCTGGGTATTCAGTCTCAGCAGGGCTACCTGACCCTTCTGCACTGTACACGGCAATGTGATATACTGATCACAGTGTATCTTGTTCACTGTACACTGCTATGTGATATACTGATAACAGTGCCGCGAGGCACAGGAGGTAGGAAAGAAAGGGAGGAGCCGCCTCCCGCTCGCCCATTTATCGGTAAGCATTCGCCCGAGGCAAACCCGCCCTCTAAAGGGGCTGGCTTAACCCTACATCTCCCCCTTTTGTATAAATAAGACAGAACTAAACCAAATATAACTATAAACAATAATAACAAATGATAAATATAACAAACAATATTGAGAACAAAAGTTTTGCTAGACGTTCTATCTCAAGGAGTCTAAATAATGTAGAGAGTAACTACAATTAAATAATCTTCAACTCCATCAAAGATCTGAGAAGGGAGTAAATATTACTTAACAAATGAGAGATATCCAAAATGTGCAACAAATGACAGAGACAACTGACTACCTGGGCAATCACCCAAAGTCTCATTTGCAATGTTGAGTCAACCAACTTTGGCTAAGGCCTAACATAACTGACATAACATTATCAAATGCAAGGAACTTTCTTAGAATTATCCTACCCTGTCTTGGCAAGATAAGACAATCCTGTTTCATATTTTAGTCAGTAGTTGAGGTATGGGCTTTTCTTAACCCAAAGGCCAGTTCTGCCAAGAAGACAAGCTCCCAGTGGAGTGTCTTTGGTGCTCAACGTTCTCTCGGGAGTAGAGTGGTGTTGCCAGGAGTAATTGTGTCTCGTTGGCACAGAATTCTAGGTTAGATTAAAGGCCATTTTCTACAGCTCTTCAAAGAGGCTGAAGATTATACTATCTATACTAAAAATAATCTCTATGTATCTAAAAGACCTGATTAACCTAAAAATAAATATGACAAACATATAATTCTCAATACCTATCTAATTTGAAAACTATGCAAACTATGCAAACTGTGCAAAATATGAAGACAATGATCTTCACCTGTAAACAATGCCATTACATATCAAATGTAAACAATGTTATTACATAAATAGTATCAGAGGTAGAAATGTACATTGTGATATGATAGATGTATCCATACAATATAAGCATACTCTTATACAAAAGTAGAGGTAGGAACACTCACACTCAATATTCAATATATCAATATACAAGAAACAGTACCAATATAATTTTCTAAAAACAGTAAGTCACAAATACCAATCATCCCATCAAACCAGTTAATCCCCCCCCTTTTTTGAATATACCCCTAATTCCATACAATATCTCCCCATCCCCTCAACCCTAAACCAACCACTAAAAGATGTCCCTAACCCTGTGGGCAAACTCTGTTGGGAGAGGGGACGTTGTCCTCTTAGATTGCTTCTAGCTGACATGGGGGTGACATTCTTCTTAGGGGACCCTGTGAAAGCAAATGACGGTAAAATTCCCAAATTAACCTTTGACCGAAGAAAATTATAACTAGTCTCTGAGCGTTTAGAGAAGGTCCGGCCAGAGTGTTGTCAAAAATGTGCATCATTCGAAATTGTCTCCTGCAGTTGGTACCAAAAAACAGGTCTAATATTAGCACTTAAAAAAAAATTCATGACGACATAAAAACCAGATTGAGTTGAGGTTGTGGGGCCCCATCTTCATCCTGGAAACTTCAAAAATTACTGTAGGAAAATATGTTGCTTGTTATGGGAAATTTAACCATTAACAACAAGGACATATACTGACATATAAAGAAAGACACAGATATGAGGAAAGGCAAAGAAAGTTTATCAAGTATAAAATTATTCTTATTCTGTCCCATTTCATGGCTCCTGACCTGAGACAGAAACTCTGAAATATCTCTTATCAACAGGCTTGGAATTGAAGAGGGACTGAGCCATAGTCTAACTCCAAAACCAGCTCTCCAAATTTATAAAGAAGTGTTCAATAAAACATATAAATATATATTAAAAAATCAATACTTACAGTATGTATAGAATTTATTGTTGATACTTAGTGGGTCGTAACTATTTTCCATCCATCAGTAATTAAATATTCAGGCTCCCTTAAATCCTTTGAAGATGAGTATTTTCCTGTGGAGAGAACCCTGCCCCCAACCGATCTGTAAACCTTACCTTCAGTATGCTCGCCATCCTTGTGAATGAATTGTTATTTATCTTTTCCAAGTGACTTCTCTTCTTCAAACCGAACCTTTATTAATTTTGACAGTATCCAAAATTTATCTTCGCCTGTGGAGATAAGAGCAAAACCACTTCCCCAACGCAGCACATCTCCTGGCTTCCATTGAGAGGTCAGCACATCCTTGAAATAAACTGGTTGATTTAGTTCAGCAGACTTTTCCATTATCCAATGTCTTTCTGCAGCCGTAGTTCCCATCTCATTAGCGTTGAGAAAATTCAAGGTTAACAAAGCATTATGTAACATATTTCTGGGGGTGTTTTCCACCCCTTTCTGTTTGCTCAACATATACTTTATAGTTCGATTTGATCTTTCTATGACTGCTTGACCTGTAGGATTGTATGGTATATCTGTAACATGCTTGATATTGTAATAATCAAAAAACCGTTTCATTTTCCTAGAGACATAAGCAGGACCATTATCTGTCTTTATTTGTGTAGGTATACCCATGATAGCCATGGCTTCTAATAAATGAGTGATTACTGAATCAGCTTTTTCTGAATTTAAAGCACCTGCCCACTGAAAGCCTGAATAAATGTCAATAGTATGATGAACATACTTCAATTTGCCAAAGTCTGCAAAGTGGAACACATCCATCTGCCAGATTTCATTCCTATGGGTGCCCTTCGGATTAGCCCCTGCTGGCAGTGGTGTTTGGTTATAGAAAGAGCAGGTAGGCCATTTCTTCACAATCTCCTTAGCTTGTTGCCATGTAATAGAAAACTCTTTCTTCAAACCTTTGTTATTAACATGATGTTTTTTATGAAATTCAGAGGCTTGTAGCACACTACCAATCAATAATTGATTTATTTCTGCATTACCTTGTGCTAGAGGACCTGGCAGACCCATATGGGATCGGATGTGTGTTATGTACATAGGGCAAAGCCTGTTCCTGATCAAATCTTGAACCTGGATAAACAATGAGGTGAGTTCTGTATCATCAGGTATAAATTCAGCAGTTTCAATATGTAAAATAACTCTTTCTGCGTATTGTGAATCTGTAACTATATTAATAGGTTCTTTAAAATCTCTTAGTACCATAAGAATGGCATATAATTCTGCCTTCTGGACAGAATCATAAGGACTTTGTTCCACCTTACCCAAGTCTTCTGATTTGTAACCTGCCTTCCCTGATTTATTGGCATCAGTATAGAATGTATGGGCTCCAGTTATTGGAGCATCACGGACGATTCAAGGAAGGATCCAAGAAGTTCTCTTTATGAAGTTGAGCCGCTTGCTTTTTGGATAGCTGTTATTAATGTCTCCCAAAAAATTAGCACAAGCTCTTTGCCATGGTTCATTATCTTCCCATAATTTCTTTAGTTCATCAGCAGTGAAAGGCACTATAATTTCTGCAGGGTCTATGCCTGCTAGTTGACGAAGTCTCAGCTTGCCTTTTATAATTAACTCAGAGACCTTTTCACATAAGTTTTCAGTTTCTTACTTGGTTTATGTGGTAAAAAGATCCATTCCAAGATAATATCATCTCTCTGTATTAAAATTCCTGTAGGAGAAATTTTTGATGGTAATATGACGAGAATACAATCGAGCTCTGGATTCACTCTGTCCACATGTGCCTGTTGTAATTTCTCCTCAATCATTGTCAGTTCCTTTTCTGCTTCAGCTGTTAATTCTCTGGGACTGATTAAATCTTTATCACCATCAAAGGTTTTGTTCAAATGAATTATTAGATTAGGTGTTATCTCAATAGCTGGTTGTAGACTAGAAATATCTCCTAACAGTCTTTGAAAGTCATTAAGAGTTTGTAGGCGATCTTTCTGAATTTGTGCCTTCTGTGTCTTAATTTTTTGCAAACCTATTCTATAACCTAAAGAATTAACAGAATCTCCCTTCTGGATCTTTGCAGGAGCAATTTGCAATCCCCATTGGGGTAAAAGTATCTGTATTTCTTCAAACACTCTGTTCAAGGTATCTATGTTTGAATCGTATAACAAAATGTCACCCATGTAATGGTATACTATAGATTTGGGAAATTTCTTGCGTATTATTTGCAATGGTTGGTTCACAAAATATTGGCACAGGGAGGGGCTATTTAACATACCCTGGGGGAGGACGGCCCAATGGTACCTCCTTGAAGGTTGAGAATTGTTATAAGTAGGCACTGTGAAGGCAAATTTTTCTCTATCTTCTTTTAGCAAAGGTATAGTGAAAAAACAATCCTTTAAATCAATAACTATGAGAGGCCATCCTTTTGGTAATAAAGAGGGCAAAGGAATTCCAGATTGCAGAGGGCCCATAGGTTGAATAACCTTGTTGATGGCCCTGAGATCTGTCACCATTCTCCATTTACCTGATTTTTTCTTAACCACAAATACAGGAGAATTCCAAGGGCTAGTAGATTCTTCTATATGTCCAGCATCTAGTTGTTCTTGTACCAGCTGTTCTAAAGCCTATAACTTTTCCTCAGCTAAAGGCCATTGCTTTGTCCATATTGGTTTCTCAGTCAACCATTTTAAAGGCAAGGCTGTTGGTATCTCTGAAGGGACATCAATTGCTTGTTTTTGCACAGCCCTAATGGCTGGTTTTCTCCATTTGTAATATCTTTTAATATTATTCTCAGAAATATAGGCTCTAGAAGTAGCAGGAATGTTAATTTGGGTATTCTATTGTTGTAATAGGTCACGACCCATAAATTCATTGCAATATTGGCTACATATGGCCTTAATTTTCCTATTTGTCCCTCAGGCCATTCAACACATCTCGTGCTCTGCCTTATTCGAGATAGGGTTCCAATTCCCAGGAGCTGAACATTTACATTCTGAAGAGGCCAATATGGATGCCAAGATTCTGGGGTAAGGATACTTACATCAGCACCTGTGTCCAGCAGGCCAGTAATAAAAATGCCATTTACACACACTCTCAGCTTAGGTTTTTGATCATTTATAGAAGTTTGCCAAAACGCAGGTAACTCATCTTTCTGATCACTATTGCTTGTAACAGTAGGCATGTGGCTTCCTAATTGTCCTGATGAGGCATGTTCTCTGCAGAAACTGGAAATGACTGAACCATGTTTGCCATTGGGGCCTGTGAGGCCTCCCCTCTCACGTTTCCTGTCTGTATCAGATTGCCTTGTCTATCTCTTGTAGACCTGCATTCATTCGTCCAGTGTCTGCCCTTTCCACATCTTCTACATAAACCTGAAGGCTGAGTCCTTCTATTTCTGTTATTTCTAGAAGATGCATTATTATTATTTCTGAAAATCTGTTGTTTACAATTCCTTTTCATATGACCCATTTTGCCACAATTAAATCATTTGGTATTCTGGTGTCTCCTTTTACCATTGGAAATTGCTTCTTCTACCCATGCTTCAGTGCCATAGTCAAATGTGTCAACATTCAGTGTATGCAAGACCCATTCTTCCAAGGGCGCTGATCTGTACCTTAAAGGCCCTAAGATCTTTTTGCATTCCACATTTGCATTTTCGTAAGCCAAAGTCTCAATCATTATATGTCTTGCTTCTGGGTCAGATATCCCTATTTGTACAGCCTTAGTTAGTCTTTGTAAAAAGTCACTAAAGGGTTCTCTCTGACCCTGTTTAACTCTAACAAATGATTCCATTCTCTGTCCTGGGTCTTGTACTCTGTCCCAAGCCCTTAAGGCTGCTGTAGTACACATGGAGAGTGTGTTTTCATCCAAATTAGCTTGTTCTTGAGGGTCAGAAAAGAGCCCTTCACCTAGAATTTTATCTAAGGAAACGTCAATTTCCTTCGCCTTTTCCTGCTGTTCTAAAAGTCTAGCCTTTTGCCTGAATAAGCATTTCCATTTCAATTGTGGTCCACTCTCAAGGACCGCGGAGCTCAGCTGGAGCCAGTCCGAGGGGTTGCTCTGCTTGTTGTGGCCCAAGATTTTAGCATCTCTTTAACAAAAGATGCATGCATCCCAAAAGTCATGACAGCCTGTTTAATTTCTTTGAGATCATTCATACGGACAGGCTCCATGTATCTTCCTTGATGACCCTAGGGTTTCTGGAACCTATCACCTTTTCTATTGTTATTACTGGAAAGGCATGTAGAGCTGTAGGTAGAGCTTTGTGGAAATTGTTCCGGAGGGATTTATCCACAGATATAGTTAAAATTTGCCTTTCTACCCTTTGCTCTTCTTCATCAGAATTTAGAAATTCCTCAATCTTTTCAATTCTATTCACCATTGCCTTCTGCAATGTCTGAATCTCTTGTCCAGAATTATGTTCCAAAGCCTTCATTGAGGATTCTAAAGTATGAAATTTGTCCATTAGAGATAACTTGTCATCTTTGTACATAATTTTTATGGCATAAACTGTGCCTTCTTGTATTGATAATCTTTCTGCCAATCTGTCATAAGCTTTAGACAAAATTCAGTTGTCACATTCAGCAGTTTTGATTCTCTCAGTTAATGTTTCAGTTCCTACGGAAGGGACTGTTGGAACTTACGATCTAATTCAGCTGTTCCTTCTTCCATAGTAATGAATTTCTTTTTAACATCAGCCTGTACCTTTTCTAAATTTTGCTCAGTTAACCGAGTCATGTTAAACAAAGATCTGTTTTCTTCCTGGAGAACTTCAAACTGATTCTTGAGGAGATTGTTGTCATTCTCAGTAGTTTTTAAACGTTCAACCTCTGCCTTAAGAGATTTGATCATTTTCCTATTATCAAACCATATAGTGCTAAGGAAAATTAAGAATCCCAGAAATATCCATAGATGTGGGGTGATAGACACCTCTTGTAAAATCTCCCACATGGTACACTCAAAAAAGCTGTTGAAATCTGAAACAGTCACGTTCTCAGACATTTTATTTATAAAAGAAAAAATTCTTTTACCTGCAATGATCGGTTCCTGCCAGTGGTGGCTAAAGAGTCCACTTGAGTCCACGTGGCCTAAGTCTGAAATAAATGACTCAAAAACAAAATTGGAGCAGACACCAGGCTGATTAATAGCAATTGGGCCGGTAAAGGAACAGAGAGAAAGCCACCAAAGTGAACAAATCAAAGGGACCGGCGTGTTTGAGCCGGCTTGCAGGGCCGCCGTCACGTGACCCGAGCACCGGCGGAGGTGGGAGGGGAACAGAGACTGATCACGCTGTTACAGAGGCGTTTGTGCCACTGTCAGGCAGGGCGGGGCCGGGGAGTCCTAATACTCCCGTCCTGTTTGACTTTTTAGCAGGCACCAGGAAAGATCGAGTCACTCAGAATCTCAGCTGTGTCCCTGGCCGTAGTCGGACAGGCTGAAAGGGTCCAGTCTGCGCACCCAGGGAGACCGCCGCTGGGAGCGGTGGCACCAAGAGACTCCGATTTGGGGCCGGTCTCCACAAAGCCCCACGGGGAGGGCGCCAAATGTATCGGCATGAATAAATGCAGGCAAATATTAAAGAATATATACAGATTTAATGATTAAATAAAACTTACAGAACCGAGGTTCCCGCATAGTACAGGAGGTAGGAAAGAAAGGGAAGAGCCGCCTCCTGCTTGCCCATTTATCAGTACGCATTCGCCCGAGGCAAACCCGCCCCCTAAAGGGGCTGGCTTAACCCTACACCATGTGATTTACTGATAACAGCATATCTTGTTCACTGTACACTGGGATGTGATATACTAATAACAGCATATCTTGTTTACTGTACACTGGGATGTGATATACTAATAACAGCATATCTTGTTCACTGTACACTGGGATGTGATATACTAATAACAGCATATCTTGTTCACTGTACACTGGGATGTGATATACTGATCACAGTGTATCTTGTTCACTGTATGTTGCCATGTGTTATACTGATAACAGCGTATCTTGTTCATTTCATAGCAGTTCCATCGACACACTTCAAAACTCTTCTAGTGGCAACCAAGTATCATAATGAGTTTATTTTCTGTTGTGAAACTCCACGACTCCTAAATATGTGAACAGGGAGCAGACAGAAGTATGTGTAGTCTCTGACTCAGAACTGCTTTGAGAAAGAAATGCTTCCAACGTCTAACAACAGATTGTTTTAAAACCCCAGCTGCCCTAGTGCTGGGATTCACCTTGTATAGCTGTAGTCAGAATATTTTTTAAAAGTTAATCCTGTCCTTGGATCTGAGAGGTCTCTAAAGAACAGGAATCCAGAACTCATCAAAATTTTGCTATGAAAAACCAAGAAAAGATTTCATCCCTTTTACACTTTGCACTTAATTAGATTACATTAATTTCATCATGAGGAAATTTATAGCCAATCCATCTAAACCAAATGGTCATAAAATGGTGGAGAGAAATAGGAGATCCTCATTCAACATGTCTTGACAACCTAAATTGGGAGTTACCACTGCTTCAAAGCTCAGCTGTTGCCATCAGTTCTGCTACTGCTTCCCTACCAGTTCTTAAAAATTTTTTAAATGTAGTCATCTCAATGACTCACTGATTGTGAGAAGCTTTTTGGCATCTAAAAAACTTGGAAATATACCATTATATTTAATTATGCCAAAGCATCACACTTTAACATTATTCTAGAACACATTTAAAGTAGAAATATCAGTGCTCTTAATCTCCAGCTGGGCTCTATTTATAAGAACGTACTGAGAGTATAGATTGGATTTCAGCGTCATAAAGCTACACATGCACACACACAGACACTCTGGTGTGCATGTGCTTGCTCTGATTTAACTACCCTTACTGGTCTGTGACATGTTTTGGCTGGTGTAATACTAGATGAGAAACAGTCTCATCTCCGTGCTGGATAAAGATTTAATTACTGAGTATGTTATACTTGCCATTATGGAACTTGCCTTAGATTTATGTGGGAGACTGCTCTGTGGAAACTCCCTTGGAAACCACAGCATAGCCTGATCTCAGAAAAGAGCATGCTACTATGACTTTACAGAATCTTAGATAAATAAAATGAAGTTTTGTAGGTTACTAGGTTGAATTTATTCAGGTTCTGAGTAATAAATACATTCTTTTCCATGGAGGTTTTTTATGATAACTACCCCAACTGTACTTGTTAGGTTAAAGAGAAAAACTTCTTTTTAATTGGTACTTAAAGAAAGGAATAATTGCACATTTATTCTTAGAATAACAAAACCATTCCTATTGTTTTGCAGATAGCAAGTCTATTTAAAATTAACTGACTCATTGTCAATTATCAAATATATATAAATTTGATTTTATAAATTATAAAATTTCTCTATTTTGTCCAAATTCATTTTTTCGACAATTGAACCATCTCTAATGAATGACAAAACTGATGAAGTCTTGGCAAAGCGCTATTTCTGTTGTCAGTGTCCCAGCCCTAGCTTCTATGCTGACCTACTTCACCTTTTCCAGACACTGGGATACAAGTGTAACTTTTACCTGTCTATCCAGGTAGGTATCTGTCTGATTCCACATGTAAATCTTAAATATGCTAGTATTTTATATGCGATTTCCAAATGTAGATTATTTATACTTCAGGTTTTATACAAAGCACAGACAGAAACACGCCTCTGCCTCCCTTCTGGCAGCTGTAGGACCAATGGTTTACTCAAACCACAGCTTCATGTTCAACTTCCAGACATCTAAAAATCATGAGAAATTTCCCTTGATTCCTTAGACTAGAGCGAACTTATGTGGCTACCTTTCCTTCACTATCTTCCTGTTCCTACATGTAATGTGTGGTGTTAGGAGTGTAGGTCCTTCCTGTTCTCATAGTCTTTCTATAATCAAGTCGGCCCCTGGTCTCTCACTATAGTCACTAACCTGGTGGCTTGGCTCTGTTGTCTACTCACACGTTCCCAACTGGTTTTCATTTTACCTCTGCTTACTCACAAGACCGGGCTTTAAGACTGAGATTTAATCTTGGCATTCTCTACCTCAAAATAATGCATGAATTGTCTGTATGTGTCTAGACTAGACAGATTACAGAATTCTTGGCATTGTATCCTAGGCCCTCTCCATTCTGGCTGATTTTATTTATCTGTATGGGCTGTGAGTCTAATTCAAACTTCCTCTAATTCTGCTACTTCAGAAGGGTCACCGTGGTCTCGAAGTGAACTTTGAGGCCTCAATCCTGTGTTTATGCCATTTTTATATCAGGGATCTATGAGGGTACAGATACACACTTACTAAATAGTGTATGCATACACACGTGCAATAATCAAGAGTTGAGTGGATCGGATGTTTATCTTTACTCCCTGTATGTCATCAGCATACAATGTACTTCTGGAAACATTACAGATATTGAACACATTTGATATGTAAACTTCACAATATATTGATAAACATTAAAATTGCATTATGAGTAGTTCATTCAACGACAGAAACAAGTAATTCTATAGTGTCCCCTTGCTATTTGACACAGTTTAGTGATTGTGACCACAATAAAATATGTCCCATAAACACACAACGTAAGTGTCAGTTATGTCTCAGAATCTGTGTTCAGGAAACTCAATCAATGTTTTGAGAGTTCAAGTTTTTATGACATTCTTCTTTCAACTCAAATATTCTTTCTTTGCCAATGGCTGACGGTTTAGAAAACCTGTGATAATAGCTCCTTCATGTGATAAGAGAGATTAGCTATTTTTAGGTAGCCAACACCCAACTACATTCTCTGGTTGTTCAAAGAACACTGGCACTGTTTTGGTGAAAGAAGATTCCAGATCTAATGTGACTGTGTGTTGAATCATTTTCTTTGGAGATGTTTGCACTGTTTGTCTAGGCTGCAAGTCTTTGGAATGCCACTCGCTGGGAAAGACAAACATTGCCCTGTACTTTTAAAGTCCCAGCACAACTGCTCAGCAATTTCAGGACTCCTTGGGAATTATGGTATGGGCCTCAATACGCCCTGTATAATTTAGGGTAATATATTAACAGGAACAAGCAAAATGAAAATTGAAAAAAAATTTAACCTCTAAAGCTCAGGTAAATATTTAAGCTGATTCTTCAATCCAAGGTAGATTTCTTTTGAGTTGTACATGTGCAAGGTATACTGTCGACCTACCAGCCCAGATTCTATCTCTTACCATTATGTTTCATTTCATTTCTTTATATGGAAAAAAATCTGAATGGACTTTTCTAGAATCACCTGTTCCCTTCATGATTGTGTATATGATGTGTACAAGCCCTACCAAGCTGGTGACTGGTCCAATGTGAGTCAAGAAAAATAGCAAAGGCTCAAATTTCACATGTAAGCCAATCTAGGTTTTTGCTTGCTTGTTTGTTTATAATTTTTCCCCAAAACCAGGTCTTATGTAGACCAGTTTGACTGGCTTAAAACTTGCTGTGTCACTGAAGATAGCCTTAAACTTCTAGTTGTCCAGCCTTCATCTCCCAATACTGGGATTATAGGTATATTATATTATATTATATTATATTATATTATATCATATTATACTTGGCTTAAGTACTATTTTATTATTTATTTAACAATTTCAAATACCATAAGCCTGAGTATATTTCTTAAATTTCTAAAGTTTTATCTGTAAAATACAAATAATAACCTTATTAGTCTGATAAACTTAAGAAACACTTGTGATGTGGCAGATTTTTAATATATATCAATGTAAATTTTCTTGGCTGGTATTTACTTCCTCATATCTTCTTGGGCACCACAAATCACAGCCTAGAAAGTACTCCCCAAACTTTATTTTCTCTCTGAATTACATGAATACAAGTAAATCCAAGTGCAAAGGCACACCCCAAGGAAGTTAGTCAACACCATATCTGCAATGGAGTTTGACAAGAGTGGATCAGAGTGGTGATTTTCTTCAGCCCTCCAGGTTATTTCAAATTGGAGAAATTGGGGATTATAGGAACAATAATCTCCCTAAACTCCTAGATTTAAAAAATCACCTAGAATACTTATTACATAACTAAGTATGTCCCTACCCTCAAATTTGTGAATCTTTATCCAAGAATAAAGCCAATGAATTTAGATGTTCAATGTGTAATTGATAAACCTTACAGTAAGGCAGATTTAGAAACATGCTTGCAGTACTTTAGATGCACGTGTATTTTAGACACTTCTTATGATTTTCAGGCTTTGCTATAGTCGGTTAAGCTCTCCTCCAAAAGCCTGTGTTCAAAGCTGAGTCACTAGGTAGCCCCTCCCCCACTGGAAGGTGGTGGACTCTTCTAAGTGGTGGGACCTAGAAGGAAGAAGCTAGGTCATTGGGGTATTTCTTGTAATCAGAGATGAGGTCTCTTCCCCTTCTTCTCTCTGCTTTCTGGCTGTCATCTCATGAACAGTTTCCTCTCTGACATGTTCCTGTCATGAGGATCTGCTTCACCACAGGCACAAAATGACGAGAACCAACAGACCATGGACTGATAACTCTAAAACCACAGACCAAAATAAACCTTTCTTGTAAGTTGCTCCTCAACTTTGTCTCGGTGAAAGAGAAGTGCCCATACAAGCCCCTGCTAAGCCCAGATACACAGTTTCTTTCAATTCTGTGTTTTCTAACATATCAACTGCACACAGTGGACAATCAGTAAGTGTTTGGAATTGAGCTGCATTAAATATTATAACATAGATGAAATATTTTAAATCTATATCTTAAACAGTTATATTTCTAACATGTACTAAAAGTTGGGTTGGAATATTAGTATCAAACTTATAAACAAGATGGCCTGTTTTGACATTTAAAAGCTATTCACATCATCTCCAGAAAGCCATTTAGCTTCTTTTGGTTTTGATTTCCTTATAAGTCCAGTGATACACATATACACATTGTTGAGATGAATTCTCTGGAGGTTAATTATGATGAATGCCAACCCATGTAAAGATTTGATTACTTCACAGCCCATTACAGCTGTTTTTCCTGGAAACACTCTCCCCTCTTCTCAGGCATGAATAGTCTCTCAGCTTCATGCTGCTCTTCAGTGTCTATAGCTGGGCTATGCTTGAAGCCATTGACCTCCTCAGTGAGCTCCTTCCCACGCCCTCTGCCCTCCACACATGTGTCCTTGTTTACCTTTATTTAGGAGTTTCATGTTCACTATCTACTTGGTGAATGGTGTGTCTGATTCCCTGTTCCCTGCCAGAATGTTCCCTCTTCAACAGCAGGTCATTTGTTTTTTTATCAGCAGAGATATACAACTGTCAAGCTCATACCAAATGAAAGCCATATTTATTTCTATCAGTGTACTTTAAGGTATTCTCACTTCTGAAGGAATGTAGCTTTAAACTTAAGATGCTTAAATAAATAGTAACAACTGAAAGAGAAAATAAACCTGTATACTAAAAGATAAAATAATTATTAATTTTCATTTTTTTCATAAATTATTTGACAACAAATACTTGATTTCAGAGAACTTGTATGACCACAGCTGAGCACTAGGGATATTGTGTGTTCTAGTAAGAACAAGTAAGAACAATGTTATGCTCATTAAATAAAATGGTTATTTTTTTCACTATTTTCAACAACAACGTACATAATTAAAAATAGAAGATTTTTAGCAAATAATACACAAAATATAATAAAGGAGAATAATGTGCACTTATTTTTAAAATCTTTTTATAGTGTGTATTTCATTAAAAACTTATAATTGGGAAAAATACAAAAGGAACATTGTAGAAATTAGCTCGATTTGGGAAATAACCAGGATAGTTAAAAGATAAAACAATTATATTTTCATTTATTATAAGGGAAAAACTCATGAAACAGGAACAAGAAGTCCAAGCTCAGCTGTGCCATGGGGGAACTAAACAGAGAGCAAGCACTTTGTCTGTGCCCCAGTTTTTTCCCAGGCTCCATCAAGGAAGCCATGCCTTAACTAGAACATACCTCTTAAAGATAATTGGCTAACAAAGCTCCTCCATCACATTCACCTTTTGTCTAAACAAGAGCAATCCAATACAAAGTTATATCCAATAGGAACAGATGTCAAGTATAAAATTACAAACAACATAAACAATATTAAGCAAGGAACACATGATAAATGTTTTAATAAACATTCTATTTTTAAGAGTCTAAGTCTTGTGTTGGAAATAAGCTTGTCTAAACCATAAGAGAAAGGTAACTATGCCTATCTAATCTTTAATCCCATCGAAGGCCTGAGAAGAGAGATAATATTACTTAAGTAGGCAGCAATTGCAATCAAGCAGCTTCCAAAGCAAGCAGTATAAGACAGAGACAATTGGTTACCTGAGCATTCATCCAAACATTGAGACAACCAACTTTGGCTAAGGCCCAGCGTATCTGAGAGACCATTTTCAGAGGCAGGAAATTTTTAGAACCGTCTCACCCTGTCTTGGCAATGTTTGGCTGTCCTTTTCCTTGTGTCCTGCTTATCCAGTCTGGATACCATGTACTTTGTCAGTGGTCGAGGTATGGGCAGTTCCTTGCCCAAAGGCCAATTATGCCAAAAGAAAACGAACTCCTAGTGGAGTTTCTTTGGTGTTCAACATTCTCTGGGGGATAGTTCAGTTCTGTCAGGAGCAATCATGTCCTATGTCAACAGAACCCTAAGTTATTTAAATGCCATAATTTACAGATCCTTGAAGTAGTTGAAGATTACTTATCTAGGCAGAATACAATCTCTCTATGAATCTAAAGAAACTAATTAATCTGACTATATGTATAACAAACATGAACAACTACTGACCTATAATATTTAATACCTGTATAACTTCAGGACTAAAACTACTATAGAAAATCCTACAGCCAGGAGCCTTTAAGTTACATGCCTACTGGGACATGGCCTCTTATACTATGTATGCCAATGCAAAATGTGCATCCAGCCTCTCTTTTCCAGCTGCTGGATTCAGTTGCTATTCTCCGTCCCAGCAGAGGATATTTATGTGTGAGTCTAACCCTAAATAAATAACCATCTATTATTCTCAATTCTGAGCTAGTGTGGGATTTTTTCTAAATGTCCTTCTTCATCTGGTGCCATCATCATCGTACTCCAACTTACCAGGTGGATGGCCTAAAGGCCTAGCCCATCTAGAGCCCAGGAAGTCTCTCAACCCTGCCTACCTGACTTGCTTTTACTTAAGTGGTTTTTTGTAGAACTCCCCACCACAGCGAAAACTTGGAAATTTCCAAAGCACACGCAAACCTGCCGTGTTCCCTAGCATAGTTCCCTGGCACAATTCCTTGCTGTGTGGCAACTTGTGCAGCTTCTGGTTTCTGCTCCCAGCCCATAAATTCTGGGTTTCTTGTTCCACATATGGAATTGATTTAATTGTTTTTAATTTGTCAAGCAAAGCATATTTCTCAGTATTTAACCAGTATCAAGGCGGGAAACTAAAGTGGCTCAGGAACATTCCAATGCCACCAGTTATATTGATGCTATTCGTGACTCTGCAAGCACGACAAGGCACAAGGATAGGATTCAAGATCTCCATTAGCTGTCAATAAAGCTGGACAATAAAGATTATTACACCTAAAATAATTTACTGGATCTCATAACAGGTAATTAGTAAATCAATATGGCAGACTACATTAATATTGAATTTTAGTAACATTTTTGTTAATACTATGGATTGTATTCTGCAAGGCTTATATGGTTATGGTGATACTTCAATTTATTGGATATTGAGACTCCGTTTTTTTGTTCATATTATATCATTAAGAAAGAATGTGGCACTTTTGGGAATGATACCATCTTTACAGACTAGTAATGAACAGCTAGTTGACAGGATTAATACCATTGAAAATCAAAAGTTACCTGAAAAAATTAATACGATTAAAAAGGGTAACATTAATTTGACAGAAGAAATTAAATCCATATCTAAAGGTACTGAGAAATTATCTGAAAGAATTCATACTGTTTAAATTTGATAATCAAAATTTGTTAAAAAGTTATGATAGGTTAGCAGATGGAGCATCTCTCCAGGATGGCGATCTGTACACTATCCAAGTCATGTCCAAGGATGAGGTGTTATCCTTAAAGGAGAAACTTCAGACCTAGGAATCATATGTGCAGAATGAGGATCAGAGGCTAGTTGCCTCAATGAAATTGCTAGAAATATAAACAGGCCAGAAGATTCAGGCTTTACAAAAAAAGATGTGAAATGATTGAGGAAATTATTGGAGCTGATGAACATGGAAAGAAGGTACAATGATAGGATTCAAGATCGCCATTAGCTGTCAGAGATGACATACCCAGGGTTTTAGCTTCCAACCCTGTAATCTACTCTGATAAAGCATCAAGTTCTAAAGGCCTAAAATGATCCAAAGAAGGTAGATGGATAACTATAGGAATGAACGATCTAAAAGAAACTAAGCAAGCTCTTGTAACTTATGGCTTGAATTCCACATTTGTTAGGGAGGATGATAAAGACATAGACTTCTGGCATCAAGGCAACAGCACATGACTGAATTCAGTTAGTTTCAGCAGTCCTGGATGATGGGCCCCAATTGACGTTTAAATGTTACTTCAGGGAAGAGGCAAAAATTTGAGAACAACAGGGAAAGCAAAAGGCCTTGAGACTTCCCAAGATCAAATTCTTTGTGAGGGCACTTGTGCTGACCCACAGATTCAAACTCTTTACAATGAACAAATCTTGTTCCTATGCCACAAAAACAGCCTTAAATGCTTGAAAAAGAATTCAAGAACAAAGAAAATCATATACCAGGGTTAAACAGGGCAAGAGAGAACCCTTTAGTGACATTTTAAAAAGATTAACTAAGGTTGTACAAATAGGAGTAACAGACCCAGATGCTAGATGAGTACTTTTTGAGTCTCTGGCTTTTGAAAATGCCAGCTTAGAATGCAAAAAGATACTTGGACCTTTAAAGGTTAGATAAGCACCTATGGATGAATGGATCCTGCATAAAATGAGCATTGAGACATTTGACTATAATACTGAATTTTGGGTAGGGGAAGCAATTTCCAAAGTTATGAGGAGACATCAAAGTGCCAAATGTTTTAATTGTCTTAGAATAGGAAATTTGAGAAGGGACTGCAGACAATGAATTCCTAGGAATAATGTCTCCTTTGGGAATGACAAAAATAGGAGGACTAAGCCTTCAGGTGTGTGTAGGAGGTGTGGCAAGGGCCAACATTGGACCAATGAATGCAGATCAACAAAAGACAGACAAGGCAAATTGATACCATCAGGAAACTCCTTGAGGGACCTCTTGAAGGCCCCCTAGTCAAAAGTGTCCTAGTCATTCCCAGTCACTGTAAAGGACATGTCTCACCAGGAAAATTTAAAAAATCCAGAGTCTTCTGTAAAAAACCATACTGTTCTAGGTGATGGCATAAACATAAAGGATAAGTCAAAATTTCAAATAGGAAATAGGATATGTATATTCTGGCAGACTTCTATAAATGATCAAAGACCAAAGCTAAGAGTGTGTATAAATGGCATTGTAATTGTTGGTTTGATAGACATGGGTGTGGATGTGAGTATCATTACTTCAGAATCTTGGCATCCAAATTGGCCTCTTCAGGAGGCAGATGTTCAATTACTAGGAATTGGAACCATATCTCAAGTTAAACAAAACATGAGATGGGTTGACTGCATTGGGCTAGAAGGTCAAAGAGGGAAGTTGAGGCCATATGTTGCTAATATTGCAGTAAATTTGTAGAGTTGTGACCTGCTTCAGGAATGAAATACCCAGATTGACAATCCTGTAGTCCCAGGAATTCATAATTCTGGGAAGGATATTATAAGGTACTATACACAAGGATCACCAGCCATTAAGGCTGTACAAGAACATAAAGCAACTATCAAGCCTTTAGAGGTACCAACAGCCCTACTTTTAAAATGGTTAACTGAAAAACCAATATGGGTTAAACAGTGGCCTCTAGCTGAAGAAAAGTTGCAGGCTTTAGAACTGTTGGTATAAGAGCAACTAGATGCTCACCATATTGAAGAATCAACCAGCTCTTGGTATTCTCCTGTATTTGTTGTAAATATATATATTTACCATATATATATGGTAAATGGAGAATGGTGACATATCTAAGAACTGTCAATAAGGTAATTCAACCTATGGGTCCTCTATAATCTGGAATTCTTCTGCCGACTCTATTACCAAAAGACAGCCTCTTATAGTTATTGATCTGAATGATTGTTTCTTTACTATACCTTTACAAGAAAAGGATAGAGAAAGAATTGCCTTTATGTTGCCTACTTAAAATAATTCTCAGCCTACTAGAAGATATCAATGGACTATCCTCCCATAAGAAATGCTTAGTAGCCCCACTTTGTGCCAACATTTTGTAAGTCAGCCATTGGAAATAAGCAATTTCCTAAGTCTATAATTTAGATTACATGAATGACATTTTGCTTTAGAAAGAATGTTTGAAGAATTGAAGAATGTTTTGCCAAAATGGGAATTACAAATTGCTCCTGTAAAAGACAAGGAGGAGATTCTATCAATTATATAGGTTATAAAATAGGTTTACAGAAAATTATAAAGCAAAAGGCACAAATTATGAGAGACCAGATGCAGACTCTTAATGACTTTCAAAGATTGTTTGGAGACATTTCCAGTCTATGACTGGCTGTTGGGATAACACCTGATCTAATAATTCATTTAAACAAAACCTTAGATGCTGATAAAGACTTGAATAGTCCAAGATAATTAACAGCTGAATCAGAAAAGAAACTGACAGTTGTTAAGGAGAAATTACAGAAGGCACATATGGATAGGGTGAATCCAAATCTTAATTGTATTCTAGTAATAATGTATTGCAGAATTTCTTCTATGGGAATTTTAATGAAGGAGGATGATATTATCTTAGAATGGATCTTTTTACCGCATAAACCAAGTAAAAAATTAAAACTTATATGAAAAAAGTCTCTGAATTAATTATAAAAGGTAAATTGATACTTCATTAATTAGCAGGTGTAGATCCAGCAGAGATTATAGTGTCTTTTACTACTGATGAAATAAAAAAGTTATGGGAAGACAGTGAACCATGGCAAAGAGCTTATGCTAATTTTTTGGAGAAATTAATAGCAATTGTCCCAAAAGTGATAGACTTAACCTTATAAAGAGAACTTCATGGATTCTTCCCAAATTGTATGTGATGCCCAAATAAATGTAGCCCATACCTTTTATACAGATGCAAAAATGTCAGGGAAGGCAGGATACAAATCAGAAGAATTAAGTAAGGTGGAACAAAGTCCTTATAATTCTGTCCTGAAGGCAGAATTATATGCTATTCTCATGGTGCTAAAAGATTTTAAAGAACATCTTAATACAGTTACTGATTCACAATATGCAGAAAGAGTTATCTTGCATATCAAAACTGATGAATTTATACCAGATGATTCAGAATTAACTTCATTATTTATCCAGGTGCAAGACATAATTAGGAATAGGCTTTGTCCTATATACATAACACACATTCAATCCCATATGGGTCTGCCAGGTCCTATAGCACAAGGTAATGCAGAAATTGATCAATTATTGCTTGGAAGCATGTTGCAGGCCTCAGAATTTCATAAAAAAAGAAACATCATGTCAATAGCAAAGGTTTAAAGAAAGAATTTGGTATTACTTGACAACAAGCGAAGGAGATTATAAAGAGATGTCCTAATTGCTCTTTCTATAACAAAACAATGCTATCTGCAGGGACTAACCCTAAGGGTTTCATAATAGCTGTATAAGTTTGTACTCCTAACAACAATGAATGAGTTTCTCTTATACTACATCCTTGACAGCATGAGCTGTCACTTTTCTTATTGATCTTAACCATTCTGATAGACTCTCAAAGTAGTTTTGATTTGCATTTCATTGATGGCTAGTAATGTTGAATATCTTTGTGTTTCTCAGCCATTTGGGTTTCCTCTAATTATGAATGTTTCAAGTATTAGTCCTCTATCAGGCATAGAGTTAATAAAAAAATATTTTCTCATTCTATAGACTGCTACTTTTTATAAATGACAATATCATTTGCCTCACAGAAATCTTCTCAGTTTCATGAGTTTATTAATTGTTTATCTTAGTGCCTCAAATATTATTGCTGTGTTAGCAAAGTTCTCTGCTGTACCAACAAGTTCAGGGTTATTCTCACTTTCTCTTCTATCAGGTTCAGTGTACATAGTTTTATATTCAGGTCTTTGATCCATTTGGATTTGACCTTCATGCGAGATGAAACACATGGATCTATTTGCATTCTTATACATGCTGATACCCAGTGTGACCAGCATGATTTTTTAAAGATAATGTCATTTTTTTCCATTGTGTATTTCTGGCTTTTTCATCAAAAATCAGGTGTGGATTATAGGTAAGTGGATTCATGTCTGAGTCTTCAATTCAATTGCATTGATGAACATGTCTGTTTTCATTCCAAAATCATGCTATTATTTTACTATAGCTTTGTAGCACAACTGGAAATCTGGAACAGGGATGCCTCTGGAATTTCTTTTATTGTTCTGGATTGTTTTAGTTATCCTGGGTTTATTTATTTTTCCATATGTATCTGAGAACTTTCCTTTTAAGGTCTAGGAAAAATTGTGTTAAAATTTTGATAAGGATTAAATCTCTAGATTGCTTCTTGTAGAATGGCCACGTTTTACTGTATTAATCCTACCAGTCATGAGCATGAGGGACCATTCCAGCTTCTGATATCTTTTAAAAAAAATTTATTCAAACACTTGAAGTTTTTATCATACAAGTCTTTCACTTGCTTGTTTAGAGTTACCCCGAGACATTTTATATTATTTGAAGGTATTGTGACAGGAGTCATTCCCCTTATTTCTTTCTCAGTTTCTTTGTCATTTGTATACATACAGAAGGACCACTGATTTTTTTTTTTTAGTTAATCTTGTACACAGTCATATTGCTGAAAGTGTTTATCAAGTGTAGAACTTCCCTGGCGGAAATTTTAGGGTTGCTTATTTACACTATCATATCTTCTGCAAATATTGATACTTTGACTTCTTTTCCAATCTATGTCCCCTTGGTCTCTTTCCATTGCCTGATTGCTCTTGCTAGACCTTCAAGTATTTTATTGAATAGATATGGAGAAATGAAAAATATTGTCTTGTTCCTGATTTTAGTGGAATTTCTCTGAATTTAAATTGATGTTGGCTAGGGGCTTGTTGTAAACTATCTTTATTATATTAAAGTATGTTAAAGTATGTCCCTTCTACCCCTTATCTCTCCAGAATTTTTATAATTCTGTGCTAAAGCCATCTGACTCTAAGATTTTTTTTTCTTTTTGGTTGGGAAACATTTAATGACAGATTCTATTCTACTAAGTGTTACAGTTCTGCTTAAATTGCTTATCTTGATTTAACTTAGATAAGTTGTACCTACTGAGAAAATTAGAGGTTTTTTTTTTTTTAAATAGGGTTACTTCATCTGGACCACACGTTCTGGTGGTAACCCAAATAGAAGGACATGGATAAAAAGAAGATTTGCTTCTTCCCTGCATTTACTCTCACTGGCAAGGTCATTTACCCTGTTGTCTCCAACTTCTTCAGGCTTCCTATACTAACTGAAAACCAGCAGTTCTTCGGGAATCTTTTTGGGCTCCAGCGTTAGACTGGGACTTCTAGACATCCAGAACCGCATGGACTGAATAGTTACTGGATTCTCAGCCTTTTCCTTCTGAGTCAGCCATTACTGGAGCTTGGGGGTATGTGTTATAAAATATGTGTATGAAATTTTTGAAAATAATATAAATGTAATTTTAAAGTACCTGAAATGTTTGAGATTATATAAGACAACACACTAAAGTATTGGCACGTGGAAACAGCTAAACCATGAAAATGAAAGCTACAGAGGCTCTCAGGTATTCTCAAAGATGACAGCATTGATCACTTTATTACCAACTTTATTTTACGCAAAGCCATTTCTATGATGCATTAAATTCTATCTGTCCTGTCACATTACTAAAAACAAATGTCTGGTTGCAATTTCTATGAAAAAGAAAACTTATTTAAAAAAAAACTCCTGGAAAGGGACATGGCAGCATCTTAAACTCAACTGCCCATACATTATATCTTCTACATCCTGGGATAGTGAGGCAATATCCATACCAATTATACACCTAGGAATTAGAACAATAACCAGGAACTGGATCCACAGACACATTAGGTAACTTAACCTTGTACATAAATCTATTTGTTATTTATTATAAACCACTCATTGGTAGTTTGAAACTAGTAATTTTAGTTAATTGTCAAAATTTACAAATTTCTTTTGCTATACTTCATATTGCCCTATCAAATAGTCTTCCATATTTTTTGGCTGAGATAAAGGAAAATTGGTTGTCTTACTGTTTCAGTGTGTCCCTAATTTCCTCTTTCATCAAGATCCTCATCTAGGTCCTCAGGCAGGGTGAGATCTAGAACTATGGAAGGAGAAGTAAGGACATGTATCTGAATATGGGTGACCTCAAAAGTGACTGTGAGAACCCTTTTATGCTCTAGGAGAGCAAGAAAGTACTCTAACCACTGAACAATCTCTCCAGTCCCAGTGATTCTTATTTATGATGATGAAAATCATGGATCAGACTGGCAACTTGGAGATATTAATGTTATATAGATCAAGAAGTGCTTTTCTAAGATGTAAGTTGATTTTAATTTTATGGACATAAGATTAATATGTCCAAATAAATATCCTAATGAGTCAAAGCTTCCACCACAATAAGCATGATACAGAATGTTCCCAGTTAGTTTTTGACAAATAAATATTTCGTTATCTTCTTGGAAAGACCAATTCAGTGGTGGCTTCCGTTGGCAGCCTGTAGATGGCATGGATATATATATATATATATATATATATATATATATATGACATAGGTCTGGATATCTCTCTGTACTGATGGCTTTTCTACAACTGTTATAAAATAAGGAAGAGTTTACATAGGTTTATAGTTTCAGAAGCAGTGTCCATATGGCAGCACAGGTGTGGAAGCAAGCCCCTACAGAAGAAAAGATCTGAGAGATCACACCTTCCTCTACAGACTCAAATACAGAGATGAGGAAGTAGAAGCAGTTCCAAGCTCAGGACTCTCACAGATCAGCCCATTCACATAGAACCTTAGTTAGGAGTGCTGAAGAAATAGCTCAGCAGTTAATAGTACTGGTTGCTCTTCCTTAGGATACAGGTGAATTCCTAGCACCCGCATGGTGACACACAACCACTTTAAATACAAGTTTCAGGGGACCTAACGTCCTCTTCTGACCTCTGTAAGCACTAGACATACACATGATATGCAGATACACAGGCAGACCAAGAACTCATACACATAATTTAAAATAATAAAAAATAATTTGAATCCTACACCTCGCAGCATACTTCTTCCACCAGGAAAGACCTCCTAAAATCTCCATAACTTCCACAAGCAAAGCCACCAACTAGAGAACAGGTGCTCCATGTTGGGTTCATTTCTCCTACCAAAATAGCACATCATATTCAGCATCTCTGGTAGGTTCCTCTGCACCATGTATTCTGCCTTAACAATTCATACACATTTAAAAGTTTATTTTGAAATAAAATCCAATTCCTTCCTAGTCACTTCGCATGCATCTTTCTAGAACATGCTGAAAAATTGAAAATAATTATTGTGTTTGGTGTGATTCTTGCAGAAGGTCATCTTATAAGGTAATTCTACCAGGAAATGTTACTGGTTATTAAATGTTATTAGTTTTCTGTAGGCTGAGTTCCTCAGATGTGGAAAGAAGGACCAACTGCCCTATTACAGAGATGTAAAATGCTTCAAAAGTTCACTAATAATTATCTGTCTTCCTAAATATCACTACCCTGAACACAAGGGTCCCATTCTTCCTAATACATTTTTCCCCATTCACACAGGATAGACTGTGCATTCACTTACTGTTTATAGTATAAATAAGTTTTATTCCTGCTTTGTCAGGAGACATCACCATAGACCTTTAAATATAAGGGTTGATTTAGATTTACTATAGAAATTTTTTTATTTCTTCTAATGTTTCTTAAAAGTTTAAGTAAGTTAAATAAGAAGCTGAACAAACTGAAAATCAAAAACTCTACAGAGGTCAGCTAGAGAAAGCTGAAGTCAGGACAGAGAGCCAGTCCACCCACATAGACAGGCTAATAGAGAACCACAGATCACCAGCAGCAATAAGACCCTAAAATGGTCATTACCATATGTCCTGATATTAGGGGCGAACTAGCTGTAGAGTTGTAATCTCTTGGATGCTCAGTCTAAAGGTGAAAAAGAAGTATACTCTTTGCCATTTTATGTGTAGATATGTTTTTAATTTTACAGGTTTGAAAATTAAAAGGTTGCCTTGAGTCTCAGACATGGTCATGAATTTTTTAATATAATTTTTAAATTATATATATACACATTATATATATGTATATATTTCTTAAACTGTATATAATTTTTACTTCAAGTCGAGATGCATACTTGGATATCTACAATCCTAGGTGACAGGTGTAACGTTAGGCTCAAACGGAAGGGACGCTGGTAACTTGATTCAGCTGAAAACTGAACTTGTTCATCAAAGAAGTGCTTCTGTTCCTGGTAGAAATCTGGCTTCTAAACAAAGCCTCAAACAAGAGTAATCTCATTAGGAGAGATGGATTTTTCTCTTAGGTTATCTTATATTTTAAACTATAAAAAGATGGATCCTTAAAAGAAAATGACAAGAAAAAAATCATGCATTATAAACCTGACTAAAATAGGTATTCTCTTTAACTTTCTTGTCATGCAGCTATTTAACTATGAGGTGTGAGGCACTGCCAGTGTCGCTGAGTGTGTGCTTGAATCCTAGTGAACAGCTTCACATCATTTCACTGTACAGCTGAAACACAGCCAAACACCCGTAGCTTGTAATGTCAAAGGTGTTTAAAACCTCAACCCATTATTCTGTTTAAATAATTGAAACAGCTGGCCAGTTTTGATTGGCATTTTCTCAACTGTTAGACTTTAAATGACACAAAATAGTCTATATTTCTTGAAGCTAAAATATGCCTAGATGTGGGACATAATTCAGAATTGTGAGGAAGAGGGCTGTAAGCTGATGTCACGCGTGTTGGCTTGGAGCTGGTGGTAATTTCTAGCAGCCCTGGCAGACCTTATCTCTCCCTCGGTGGAGTACGTTGGTCTGTGTCTGAACAGCTCTAACAGAGTTTACATCCTTCTTTCTCAAATCATGGGTTTGAGAAACTGCAGTTTTCTGAAGCATATATCAGAAACTTCTTTCTTCTATTTTGAGGTGTGCGTGCACGCGTGTGTGCATGCATGTGTTTGCACTTGCTTTAAATCACTGTCCTTAATTCAGTGCTAGACGGCTTGACTTTGGGTAAGTATGCTTTGTAGTCAGATTGTTTTCTGTTGTCTGTAGGTTTGCTGCTCTCCAGTTTCAGATATTAGACTAAGTACAGAAAAGGGGGACTTGGTGGGAGGGTTAAGTGTTTAGCAGGGAGACACATAGTCTGCTAGAAGACAGAATGAGGCTAAATTCCTGAGAAAGCTGGTTCATGGTCTGAGCAAGCCTGCTTCAGCTTCAGCACGGGGTGGCTGGACACCTGCACAATCTTTTTAACCCTGATATAGCTTACAAGTCCAGTGCTCTCAGCCTGGAGAGTGTGTGTGTGTGTTTGTGTGTGTGTGTGTGTGTGTGTCACTTGGCCTCAGGGAATGTGTTTAAAAGGAGCCTGGCTGAGCACCCTTTCCCTGTCTGGCACTGTAGACCAGGGACTCTACAGAGGATGCCTTGGGGATGAGCTGTCTTCTCCTCACACAGAGTATGGCCATAATGCCCTCTTCCCACACACTGGGCAGCTCACATGTCTCTCATTCATTGTCAATGGCTGTGGGAAAAGTGAAGTGGGTCAAGAGAATAGAGATTCCATGGAGGACAGCTGACAGGGATGGAAGTCAGATGAGGGATGTTGAGAAAAAGATGGGAAAGAAGCAGAGAGATTTACCCCAAGGCTGGTGTCACGTGTGATGGACTTCAGCCTTGGACTTTCCCATACATGTTACGGCGTAAACGAACGGCGAACAGAATTAATCAGGCAAGCTCAATATTATATATTCAGCTTTAATAAGGGGAGAATTTACAAAGCCAAGGTTCCAGTGAAGAGCAGGAAACAAAAAGGGGACAAACAAGCGCACATCGATGGTTTTATAAGCTATTTGGGGCCGTGGGGCAAACACCCCCGCCCCAAACAAGGTGATTGGTTGAGATTCCCCTTCACATAACAGCCCTCATGATTATAGAAGCTCACTGGAAAGGACAATTCTAAGCTCGCTTTGTGTGTTTTCTTAAGAACTGCAAAGGAGATAGATGTTGAAAGCTATATTGATTCATGCAAAAAGATCATCCGGACCAAACCCATTCCTGCCAAGTCTTGTACCCTCTAGTACTGTGATGAGTGTAGCAGCTATACCATCTTATTTTTGTGGAATCAATGAATGACTCTGCAGAGGTGGAACCAAAAATCTTCACAATCAATATTTCTTTATTAGTACAATATTTTATTTTTCAAATCAACTTCTGTAATGTTTATTTTCTTATTTACTCTCTAATTTGGTTTTCTGTTGTTTATATAAGCACACAATAATAAAAACAATCGTAAACCTTAAAAAACCTGTTATCTGTGTTGACAATGCTAATTTCTGATATATTCTATACCAAAATCTTTTTCACTCACCATGATTTATCTCTTTGTGCATTTTAGTTTTGATTGTTAACTTAGATCCATAAAACTTTTCTGTGGAATTTTCACCTAAACTACTTCAGGGCAACTCTGGTTTTCTGCTTACATAGTTTATCATGACATTTTATTATCTTGTTTTCAATTTGCCCTTTCTGTTTCATTTTACTGAAGAATCTTTTGCATGTCATACTTTGTTTGCTGAATCAACACATGTAGTGTAAATCTGAACCTAAGCAATGTGGATACACTTTTTTGTTGGAAATGTTTTTATTATCTGTTTGCTCACCGAGTGCACCAGCCAACACACACAAAGTTCCTTGCCTTTTACTTTCATCCACAGGACTTGGTTCTGATGCTCTCTGTGAGTTATACCTTAACTTATAGCATTTTTTCATTTTTCATGGTGCTCAGGAGATTCATTCACACTCTGCTTGTCCTTGCCTGAGCCCCAAACTAGTCTCTTCAGAAAGCTTTCTGTTTTGATTAGTTCTGTAGGGAAGAGTGGATTTCAGTGTTATTTCCCAACCTGTATTCTAGCTTTTTGGTTTCTAACAGTCAGGGAACTCCTTACAGTAAAGCTAGCACATTTTAAGTGATTCATTACATTTTATCCATAGAAAAGGACTTTTGCAGTGGGCACTTGGGAGGAATATTCTGCATTGTTGTCAGAAACAGAAGCTCCAAAATTATTGTTGACAAGAGTCCCTCAGAGAAAAATTTTAATTTGCAAAGAGCTGTGAATGTTTCTGTAATATTCTATTGAAACATTTAAATAATGTTCTAAAATAAGATACGACCTGCACATTTCTCCAGTTGGGAAATTCATTCTTATATTTTGGGTTGTGAGCTTAACCTTTAACAGCTAACCCATCTCTCTAGCCCTTATGGAAGTTCTTATGTGGCCTGTTGTACACTTGTCTGGTTAGGGTGTCAAGGAATTATATCCTCACCAAGTAAACATATCATAGTTTGTCTTATGTATTCTATATAAATAACATTCCCCACTAATTGAAAGTAGTGGCAATGTATTTAAAGAGTCCCTTGACCTTATTTCTTTCCAACCCTTCTCTACTTGTTTTTTTTTTTTGTCTGTATTAACTCTACTGTGTTTACATGCTGGAGACTGCTTCTGTGCATCGTGACTGTGAGTGGCTGCTTCATCTTTCAATTACTAACTAACTAAGTGTTGAATTATATTTCAACATATACTGATAATTTTGGTTTTTTATATAGCTGCTGTTTTGCTGAGTTTATCTTTCATATTTTGTCTTTCTGTTATTTTGTTTCTGTGTCATGAATATTTAAAACAGTACAATTTTAATATTTGTGTGTTACAGTGGGCTTAATTTTTTTTAGGTATCAGGATGTAAGTAAAATGTTAAATCATCTACTTAGCATGGTGTTTTGTTCTCTCTTTGTTCTTTAATTTTTTTCTATCTCTGGTTCTCTATATGGGCATTTCCTTTGTTTGGTTTCTGTAGTAATATATAAGCTACACGACATTTTATATCTATATTGGTTACATAAACATTAGCATTCTTTTGTTAATAAATGTTATTCTCTGACAATTTCAGATACAATGAGTTCTGGTTACTTTTGCAACCCCAACCTCCTTTCCACCCCTATGAGTTCTGTCTCTTCCTTGCAAATTACTCTTCCATATTCATTGCTTTTTGTTTTGTGCTGTGTCCTACAGAGTTTAACTGGATCTCTATGTATGACCCTGGGCTTGGAATGATCCACTGGAACCTTGTGGTCTCACCATTCGATACATAAGTGGGTACTTACATCTCTCCTTCTCCCAGAATCTGTCAGTTGCCATTATATCAGCAGTAGGAGAGAAGATCCCCATAAGTCCTTTCCCATCCATATCTTTCTGTTAGGTGGGTCAAACCCAGTGTCAGTAGAGACAGGAGCTATGTGTTCATGACAAATTTACAGCAGTACAAACTTCATCTGAAGTAGTCACTATCAGTTCACAAATGATATTCATTGGCTTTCCTTATAAAAACTGATCAAGAAGAAACATTTATTTCCTTTCTTCTGGCTACCAACCCCACCTCACATCTCAGCACTTGTGGATTGGGAGGGCTGGGGATAAAATGTGTCTTCTGTATTGAAGATACTGGTGAACTCATGAGCTCACAACATCTGCTGTTTTTTGCACAAGACAGAGCCAGTAAACATTCCAGGATGGATGGAGGAGGGGCTGTTGAGCTTCCTCCTCTAAGGAGGAACTACTGTCAGTTGTTGACTGCTGAGAGGGTAGGGAAGTCAGTTTTGTGCTAGTGTAGCAACCCTGGTACATTGTGTAGATGGTCAATGTTGATTGGACTCTGTGAGTTATATATAAAGTGAATGAGAACATAAAGTTGGAAGGAGAATGTAGAGATTCAGTTATAGGTAAAAAAAGAAAAAAAACACAAATAAGGAGGAGGATTCAGGAGGAACAGGAGGTAGGCAGTAGGATGTGAATAAAATTGAAATGTATACATATATAGAATTCTCATAGACTAACTAAAATATTATATTTAAGAAGACAACATGTTTAGAAAGATGACCATTAGTCTGTGGCTACTCTGGGCTACATAGTGTATTACAAGCCAACCTGGCTGTACACTGAAACCCTGCTTCATTAAAAAAAATGGATAACAGACTGAACTAATCGGAATTCCTAGTTCTAGTCTAGCCTTAATACATTCTGCATGTTCCCTTTAACAGATTATGTTTAATGTTTATGAGAAAAAAAATCAGCTATTTATTAACTAAAACGAATAGTTCAGATAGTTTCAATCTTACTGTCTCCCCCTTTTTTCCCCCATAACTTCCTCATTTTTACAATGTGTGTTCTAATTTAACTGCTTACTCAATTGGCAAATTGTATCCTTTGGGAGTGTATATAGATAGTGTAGTTTTCTGAATTTTTGTATATAAGAAAAAGCCTTCCCATGAAGAAATTATCAAAAATTTGGGCTGTACAGAACTTTTCAAAGAGTAACATGTTTTCTCAATACAAGACAAAACTATTACTTCTCAGGTGTTTAGTCATAGAGGAACACTTAGGTGGTCAACATTTAAATAATTATAGTTATTAGAAAAAAGTATTATGTGGCTGTGCATTGTCCCTAAGTAAATGAGAGTAGTAGATAGAAATTCACACACTTTAAACAGGAATTTGTCTTCTTTGCATTTCTCCCACATTATCCTCCACAAAAGAAGCAAGCCCATAAAAGAGTGAATGCAGGCTCCACGGGTGGTGTGGAAATCCTTCTGTATATGTGTCGCTTTTATTGGTTAATGAATAAAGAATCTGTCTTGACCTGTGATAAGGTAGAGTAGAGCTACACAGGGGGATAATAAACTGAATGATGGGAGAGAGAGTCGGCGGCATCAAAGAGATGTCATGGAGTCGCCTGAGGAGAAAGACGCAAGCTGCCAGCCTGAACCTTGCTGTAAGCCATGAACCTCATGGTAAAATATAAAATAATAGAAATGGGTTAAGAGATAAAAGTGAGCTAGAAATATGCAAAAACTAATAGGTCAAGCAGTGTTGTAATTAATATAGTTTCTGTGTGATTATATCAGTTCCTGGGCAGCTGGGAACAAACAAGCGAACTCTGACAACAAATTGATGCCCAATGTGGGGCCAACTTATCTACACAAAACCTGAGAGGGCTTGGAAAAAATTCTAGACACTAAAAAACAAAGTTTAGTCACATTTTTTTTTCCGGATGGGCTCTACTTGCTGGTGGCAAGCTGCAGTTCCTTTAAGAGAGGTTTTCCTAATTCAACAGGGGGAAAAACTGTGTGGTTTAAAAACAGCAGCTTCCTGGGCTGTGCTGACAGCATAAACTCTGACTCTTTCAGGATGCTGAGTATGTTAATGTGGTTTATGGGCAGTATACTTCAAGTTACTTGGTGGCAGCATGGGTCAACTGGTTACCAGAATTGAACTGATGAACGTGACTCCCATCTGGCAGTCTCAGAGGTAGTAAACAGACCTCCATCATGCTGGAGTGGAGCCAAAAGGCAAAACAGCCTTAATACTAGTCATGTAGTTTAATGTTTTAAGAAGCAGTCCTGGTCAGAAAAAGATTTCAGATACACAATAGGACAGATTCAGACATAAAAGACCTCTAAACAAGGCACAGTGTGTTTTAAAAATGTACGTAGCCTTGGAAGAAAGAAGAAAACGTGTAAAGAGACAGTAAATGTAAATAAATAAATTAATTAAAAAAAAGAATTGAAATTAATAAGCAAGTGTCTATAAGTAAAAAGAATTCACCATTAAATTTTAAAAAATAAAATAAAAAAAGAGTACAGACAGTCATAGATTAAAGGAATAAAGAAAATAAGATATTAAACTTGTAGAAAAATAAGAGTAATGAGTTTACATAAAGATGGAATAATCACAGAGAGTCTGGACTTTGTATACTATTGTGCTTTCTTTGAATTTTTTGACTGTGAAAAAGCTAAGTACAGAGAGCCATTTCATTGTATGGGCTGCTAAGCCAAACCAGCATAGATATTTTAAAGGTATCATGACTTCCAAATTTGGGCCTAAAGATTTGTTGCTTTGGAAAAGGGGTTCTTCTTTTGTTTCCACAGAAGAAACTGTAGATTAATTCCAGATTAATGTGGTTTGATGGACCAAGACCCCCCAAAAGTTTGCCATGAACACCTCCAAAAATATTTCATTCAACAAGAATCAGGAAGCAGTTGGGTGCCATTTGTAACATGAGGGTCCTGCTTTTTTGTGTTTCTGTCCTGCCCAGTACCCCACAGTCAGTAAACCCCAAAGAAAATCACACAGAGATCTCTATAAATTATAAAACTGATTGGCCCATTAGCTCAGGCTACATATTAGCTCTTGTAGCTTATATTAACCCATTGTTCTTATCTATGCTAGCCACATGGTTCAGTACCTTTCTCAGCAGGGCAGCTCACCTCTTGCTTCTTTGGAGTCTGGGCAAGAGTAGAAGGAATCAACTTCCTCCTTCCCAGAATTTTCCTGTTCTCATTGTATCATTTTTACTTTCTGTCTGGCTTTCCCACCTATACTTTCTGCCTGGCCAATTAGAATTTATTTAAAAAATGATTGACAGAATACAGACAATTCTCCCATACCAGGAGAGAACTAAACCCAAATTCCCAAATACTCTTTATGTTTGTTTACATTTAAAAGTGGTTATGATATAAAGATCAATACTTTGCATTTGCGTGGATCTCGGTTTATTGATACAAATTTAAGGTCAATTTTGTTATATGTATATTTCTGCTCTTGATTAAGGTATTCTTTTTGTGAAGCTCATTTAAATATGTAATATATAATAAAGAAATATAGGTTAATAGATAATCATCTATAATAGTCAAGCTTGTAGTCGTGTTAGTTAGGTTTTCTAGATATATAGATATATTTCAGATAGGTACTCTTTAAATCTTTCAAAGACTACAGAATATGCTATTTAAAATGTTTTAATAACTTAGGACTTTTCATGACATGAGACACTTCTGTTCCTGGCAGTACCAATCACTTGAAGAGGATGATGGACACTGAAGAGACTCCTAATGGAGTTTGCTAGCCATTTGGGCAAGAAACTGCTCTTTCCTGGACTGCTTTATGTCATATGGTTTGAACTAGACATGCAGGACCTACAGAAAATGATTGCTAAATTCACCTAATGGTGAGACAGTCCTTCAGGGTTCTTGCTTCATGAAAGAATCTGCCAGACATTCTACAGGACACAGAAGAAAATGACTGACAATCTGTCACTATAGGCAGAACTGTCTTTCAAATTTACTGCTTCGTGGAAAAGTCTTCCAGATACTATGGGCCTATAGGCTGAAAATGGATGCTTAGAAGAATGTTACAGAAGAACTTTGGGTGGCTGTCCAGGCAGCGAGATGTCTCTGTCAATTCTAGAGTTGTGAAAGTTGCTTACAATGAACTTTATTTACTTAGGTAATATTATATCCTTCTGGGTTCTTTGATAAGGTTGAAGGACAGTTAGTAATAATTAAAGTTTTCCTTAGTTATGATAAGAGTTATAATCATCGATATAAATATTGTACATATTTGTAAATATTGTAGATATAAATAAGTATATATAAATATTGCAACTTAATTCTTGTTTGATACCTGTCTTGTTATATATAATTTTACTATGTTAAAGTTAAAACCTTCCTTTTCATTTAAACAGAAGAGGGTAGGTGATATGGGATTCCCCTCTGTATTCTGGGAATATCATTGGTTAATAAAGAAACTGTCTTGGGCCTGTGCAGAGCAGAATGGAGGCAGGCAGGGAAAACTAAACTGAATGCTGAAAGAACGAAGGTAGAGTGGTGAAACACTATGGAGCCACTAGAGGAGGAAGACACAAGCCACTAGCTGGAAACTTGCTAGTAGGCCACAAGCCTGTGATAAAATATAAAATAATAGAAATAGGTTAACTAAAGATAAACGAGCTAGCTAGCAATATGATTAAGTAATTGGCCAAGCATTGATTTAAATAATATGGTTTCTCTGTGATTATTTTTGAAGTCTAGGTGGCTAGAAAATGAACAAGTGGTCTCCTACAACACACAGGGTCCTCACATGTCATAGGAGTCAATTCCATCTTGCCCTTCTTTTCATGTCTTAACTAACAAAGTCAGAACTAATTATGAAACTCTAATTTTCCAACAGAGCCCAAAATAGTTTGTTCAACAAGTACACAAAGAATTAAAGTGAGTGTGCTGAGAAAGACAGCAAGTATCCTCACCTTTCATAATGAAATATCGTCTCTAAGTCCTCCATAGGCTTGCAAATATATCTGTGTTTTTGAATCTCTTCATAGGGGAAGTTATATGGCTCCACTCTTGAGTCTTAATGCCAACAGCCTAAACAAACACCCCTTAGCATAAAAGTTATTCCCATAAACACAGGCTACACAGGACACAAGGCTCTTCTTGGAGTTACTGACTTGCATTGTAGCTTTTGAAGCCATCTGTTTTAATGAAGACATTGAGTAAAGCCTTCCTGAGAAAGCAATAAAATTAAGATACCAGTGATGATAGTATTCCTTACACTGAACCACAAGCCTGTCTCCTGTTTGTTTCATCTTGACAAAGTTTTTAACACCAAGAGTTTCAGGAAGAAAAGGATCGTTAGATCGTGTTCTCATGTTGTATCCTAATGCCCCAAGTTAGATTATCGTATTATAGCCTAGTATAATCAGTGGCTAAATTCTGCTCTAGCATGACTACATCTTTCCCTACAGGTAGCACTCTCTTCCCACAAGTTCTCCTAGACTTTTTGATGCTACAACTTAAGGTCCAGGGATGACACAACCTACATCCAATACTGGTGGTCCTGCTTTTCAACAGTGCTTCTTCACCAGAGGCATTCTAGCTTTCTGTTTTCCATGCATACCCTGCTCATTGGCTTCATCCAGCAGCAGGGAAGGCCACACGCTTCTTCCCAATTTCCTACTCTAGGGTTTCTCAGATATCTGACAGTCTTCATTGGTCATCTGTGTTCCCAAAAACCAACCTTCCTAAGTCCAAACTGTTCCTACTATCCATGAAATTATCTCAGACTTATTTTTATCAAAACTTAAATAATAATCAACTAGAATTACTTATGTCTGGATAAAAGTTTTTGAGACTACAAGAATCTTATTTGTGAAGTTCTTTATTAACATTCTTAAATGTATTTATTTTTGTGGAGTGGAGTCATGTGCTGCATTATATATGTGAAGGTATACCAGGACAGCTTGCAGGAGTTGCTTCTTTCCTGCTACCATACAGATCCTGAGGACAGAACTCAGTTCATCAAGCTTGCCTGCAAGCACCTTGATCCACTAAGCCATCTTGGTGACCCAAAGCGGAGACTTTTGAGCTCAATTATCTGATAGAAAATATCCATTGCTTAAAATTAAGATGGCCCAATGTCGGCTGCTTTTTACATGGTCAGGTAATAGCTGACTTGTCTCTTTTGGCACCCACTCTATCTATGTAACCTGGCTGGTCTCAATACAGGCTCCTCATTCCTAGTGCTGTAATGAATGATGGGTAGCGCCATGCTCAAACCCTCAGTAATTTACTCACCATTTGGTATGCACTTTAGATTTTTCTGCTACTCATAATCATTAAAAAAAAAGTTTATATAGCCAGGCAGAAGTGGCTTGCATCTTTAATCCCAGCCTCAGGAGACAGAGGCAGGTGGATTTCTGTGAGTTCAGGGTCAGCCTGGTCTACAGAGTTTCAGGACTGGATCCATAGCTACTGAGAAACCTTGTCTCAAAAAAACAAAACAAACAAATAAATAAATAATAAAATAAAAAGGTAATGTACTTCAGAGAAGCAAGAGAAACTGAAGCATGTGGTTTTTCTTTTATGAATTTTAGTGAGTTTTAGCAGTGTTTTTAAAATAATTTACTAGTTGATATGAATTTATTCTTAAAATGTTGTTCTTTATTCTAACCCATAAAATACCTATAAAATCCAGGAAGGATAAAAGAATTTTTTGGAAACATCCTCTAAATATTTACTTTCAAGAATATGGTTTGAAAGTGTTATGATTCTAATATGGTCAAAACAATTTTGTCCACTTTAAAAAACAATCTGTTGTGCTCCTATAATGCTTTCTTTAGCCTCTTGATTTTAACATTGTTTGTTTGGCATCTATAATGATTTTTTCCACATGGTTCCAAATCAGTAGACATTTATTTAATGATTAATTATAGCCAAGACCTTTTCTAAGCCTTCTGCTTTTCCTACCTCACTCCATTTTATGTTAGACCTTTGAATGGATGAGAAAAAACTCAGATTCAGTATATTAATGCCTCAGACAAGCAGATTTCTAGATTTGTGATGACAAAACTTAATCATGGTTATGGAAATATTGAATTATCGTGGGAAATTGTGCTACAAAAAGTGTTTTTGTTTAAATAAATAGGATTGTACACTAGTTTAAATAATATACAGAATAAAAAAAATTAGCCCTGGCAATCCCCATTACAAATTATATTTCTTGTTTTAATAAGTAAATTGAGGCATAGAAACTAGGTAGCATGTCTAATATAATTTGTTTAGTAGAGGAGTTAAACTTTAACTTCCAGCAGATAAGTTCCTGGATACATGTTGCTGTCATTGTTCTGAAAATGGAACTAGCAAAGCACAGACATGCCTCTGCTCAACAGTCACCAGGGGTGATGTCTTTTCACATGCCTCTCACATGCCTTGAGAGCTCTGAAATTTTCATGTGGCTCATCTCATTAAGAGGAACTATTCTTTATGCAGTTTTGCTCAGGCTTTAAAAATGTATCACAAAAGATGAAAGCCACTGCCTCCATGACAAGTCAAAATGAATGTTTGCAGCCCTTCTCCTTTGGGGAGGATGTTTCTAAGAAATGCATTATTTGTTTGCAAGATTGTGACAAAGCTGGAGCACCTGAGTGAAACATATTCAGAGAATTTTAAATTTGAACTAAAAAGCATAAAAACATAAATATCAAGAAATTGCTTTCTGCAAAAGACTTTTAATCCCTAGTTTTAATACTGTCTGCCTTCATACATCCTCAGCATTAATTAAGAGTTATTTTTAAATAAGTGAAATAAACCCTATTGATGCAATGTTCTGTTAAAAATGACATGAGAAATCTATTGTAACATGTTTTTCCTTAGTACTGTTTCTTTAAACACTGTATTAGTCATGGGCTGCCTCCCCCCATCCATTGTAGGCTGAAGAGGCAGCATTCATGAGTCTGCATTAGAGCAAAGTGTGCATTCATTTCCCTAAATGCAGACGAGACCTTCTGCTGCTTCTGAAGGTAGTACAGAGGTAAGGGAGGATAAGCCAGTGCTGAAGAGACGTCAGACCAACCATGTACTGCAAGGCCAGACTTGCATGCCCATGGGTATCTGTGATTGCGAAACAGCTGGTCCAGGGAACAGTCTCAGTGAAGTAAGACGCCAACTGACTTTGTTTGTTGCTGACAGCTTATCTTACCTGACAGCTTCCTTGGACTTCTAAGTTGGAAAGTGAATGAGCTCATTTGCCTTCTAAAAGAGCATTCTCAACCGAGTTATTAAACACCTTGTTGGAGAATACCTTCTCTTTGTGCAGCAACATTCAAACCCAGCAAGTTTATATATTGCATATTTTACTTTATTTGAAAATAGTCTTTATGAAATAAAGATCTACATATAACTATCAGGCAATTATACAAATATCAAAGGAATACTTTGTCTAAAATGTTAGTATTCAGGTGGTGTTGTCATAGAAGCTTCTTGTGGAAATATTACACATCTGTAAGCACTTTCCGGAGAATCAGAAGTTGAAGAAAAAGAAAATGACTCTGTCAATACTGACTAGGGATGAATCTGTTTCACCTCTATTCATTATTCATAATTCATTTTTCTACTGAGACAACATTCTAGTAACTTTAGTGAAATTCCATTGACTTTGACTCAGATGGAGAGTCAAAATAGCAGACTTTTATTAAGTGCAATGGGAAGGAGTCGGCCAGCCTGCAGCTGTGTGGAGCACTGGAAGATCATATGTCAACCCAGCAGTTCAGAGTCCTGGCTCTGAGCCCAGGTTTCACTCATCTGCTCTGTGACCCTGGGTAATTTGCTTAACCTCTGTGCACAACAATTTTTCACAGTCACAAAACAAGACTGATGACATTAATGTGTGAAAGAAAAAAAAACAGGGACACTTGACACTGTGATGCACAAACAGTAGACAAAACAAGTTCTTTCAAGAGCTACCCTTCCCTAAAGTTGTGCTACTGTGGTAAGTGTTCTTATCACAATAGATAGCAGACGGGAGGAAATGCTTGAAGATAGTGGGTATCTTGACTACCTCAACTGCTGTAGTGGCAGCATCATGATGCATGCATAAGTCTATATAGGAGGGATGGAGAGAGACAGAGGGAGGGAGAGTGAGAGAGAGACCTATATGGACATGGAAACTCAAGTTTACTGACAAGGTATCAGCAATCGAAGGAGGTTAGTTCTGGAGGTCCAGGGCTCTCCCTTATGGGAACTAGCCAGTTCTGCCTAGAGGAAAATGTTAGATAACATCCTTCCTCATCCCATGTGTAAATAATATTGCTGGAAACATTTGAATCACTTGATTATCCATGGGAGAAAATGAGCTTGCAGATGATGGAAGGAAACGCCTGAGAATATCATGGTCACTCTATTTGTAAAACATGCATTAGGTTAACATTCCCAAATATGAAAAAGATTCATCATTCTAAAATCCCAAGACACTTCTTAAATATTTAATAATAAACATGGGAAGAAATAGATGTTTGGGGTTACAGAAAAAATATATAGGGATAAAGATCATCAATTTAAAGACAAAAATACCCCTGAAAAAAGCTAGGATTTAAAAGAAGTATGGAAGGAAAATCATTTTGAAGCAAGATATTGGTGAGTCTCAATCAACTGTATAATTAAAATATCAGAATTACTCAAACTACTGAAAGAATCAAAATCATGCAAAAATAGAGTAATATATAAAAACTGTTAACCAAAATGATACGGCATATGGAGCAGGAAAAGAGCATGGCATCTTCTGTATGAAAACCCTCACGGAGGCCAATGGCATGAAATGAAATGCATTGGGTTTTTAATTGTCAAGCATAAAATTTATAAAGTTGACACTTCAGTCATATTTCCTTTTCAGAAACCATAGATTTGGAGGCTCCCTCTGGTGGTTGAATAATATACAATCTTATGTTAGACATATACAGTTTTAAGTAAAATAAAGGCTATTGAAATAAATTCCCCTAGTATGGCCTTTTCTTTCTCAGGAAGTGATGTCCACTATGACATGAGGATGGCAATGATGGCGACACTGACATGGGGGAGCATATTCAACTCTGACTCAGACTGATTTGGTAACTGAAAACAACCTGGCAAAATAAACAAAGAATATAATTAGTTAAAATAAATATTTTTAAGTGAACAAAATTCTAGAAAACTAAGTTAAATAACTTTCTGAGGCTCACATAGAAGATGAAAGCCATGGCCTCAACATTAATAAAGAGGCATTGAGATTCTTATTACTGTCTTCAATTTGTTGTATCTGTGTGTTTATTACTTAGATCAGTTCTTTATGTTACCACAGAGAAAAGACAGAATTTATTTTAAAAAGAAGTCATTCTGTGAGGGTTTCCTTAATGGGAATATTTATATATCAATCATTCTTCCTAAATTAAAAGAATTCTTTCCTATAAAAGAATAGCTCTTGCTTTGGCTCATTCCCACTGAATGGTGATGGACTCTTATATGTTCAGATTTGTTAGACAAGTGAGGCAAGAGTCCTTTGCTCCAAAACATTGAGAGGCTCTGAATGGTTTGCAAACAATGAAATGAAGGAACATCAGAAATTCCTAACACTTCCAGGGCCCTTTTTCAAGTCTGTTTTCTCTATTGGTATTTAAATGTATTAAGCAGTATTAAATGTAGTGTAGACAATATGCTGGATAGTTTTGATCCCCTTGACAGAAAACTAGACATTCCTGGGAAGAAGGAATATCAGTTTAAGGATTACTCCATCCATCAGATGAGTCTGTGGATATGTTGCTAATGATGTAGAATAGCCAAGCCAGCTGTAAATAGCCAGGGGATACTGGCTGTATAAGAAGCATAGCTGAGCAATTCACAGTAGCAAGTCATTCAATAAGCAGCATTCCTCCATGTTCTCTTATTCAGTTCCTGCTTCAGGCTCCTGCTTTTAGTTCATGTCTGGATTCCCTCAATGGTAGACTGTAACCTGTAAGCAAATTAAACCCTTTCTTTGCCAGTTTGTTTCCGTCAGTGTTTTATCACAGCAACCGAGAACATACTGTAATAGACAGTGTCCCCAGTGCAGAGTTGATGAGACACTGGATCTTATTTTCAAACAATCTTCAAAAGTGTAGAGTCTAGTACTTCTGCCAAATATCCGTCAAATGTCTCATGGTTCTTTTACAATGAACTCAGGGACACCATGAAAAAAATGAGCTACACTCATCCCTTCTTCATTGAAATCAATTCATTTACCATTTAGTAACTATTTTTTTTTCAAAGGGGAATTTTCTCTTTAGAAAAATTAAATTTTTGTTGCAGAAGCACAGGTTTTATTAAAATTAATAAGAGGGAGTGGATTGTAGAGCTATATTATACAGGCCCATATTCTACATGGTATGGCGACCAGAATTGCAGGCCACAGTTTGCACCTGGGCACAAAGAGGGTGGCCACTTAGCCTTTTGAGACAAACTAACAAGGGGCAGGATATGCTAATGCCGCCCTGCTCCTTCTTTGTAATTTGGGAGGTCTGCGTGGGAAAGAGGTGTTAATTCAGTTTACATGACCGAGCTGGCATTGATAGGAAGACATGACCAAATGGACATAGAAAGGTGTGGATGTTACCTAGGAAACAGAATGCTAATGAATTCCCCCTCAGTTTATGTTTTGGTAGAAAAGCTGTTTGCAGAATAAACACGGGTGAATTTTCAGGATGAGAACTCAGGATTTCATGAGGGATCACTGAAACCTCCCTCCCGATAAAGTCATGTGAGTTGTGTCTTTATTCCCATGCCTCCTGGCTGGTCAGAGAAATAATTTATGGTCTGGGCTGGTCCCAGACCATGACAAATTATTATCTCAGATTTCTAGGATAAACTTTCCGAATTTGAGTATTCTCAGAAATTATCAAACAGTGGTAAAAAGAAAAGACAATTAAACCAGACTTCTACTGTCATATATATTTATACAAGGTTACTGCCTATATATTCATTCTTACAGAGCCAGGACGATTTTAAAGACAAACATGGGGAAAAAGGAGACTGTCCTAAAAGTCAAATCATATAAATTGGGCTCCTTCTTTGGAATGCTCCCCTAGCTATTAGCTGAACGGTGTGATAAATTCTGCATAAGTAGTCATTGAGCTATTTATTATATAATCAAGGAGTAATGGTATTGAGAAATACCCCAAATACCAAAAGTTGCCAACTTCTACAGAGTCAGCCATCAGATAACACGAATCTACCCTCCAAGAATGTACCTTCGTATTTCTGTCCTCCTATACAGAAGAATGCTTCTGTAGGACACCTTTAGAACAATGTTCCCAAGAGAAAGAAGCAGTCTCTGATCAACTACATTTAGGACATGGCTCATGTTAGACCACCCCAAATAAGAATGAAGAAAGAGGAGGGAAAGGAATCAAGGAAAAGATAGAAGAATGGTAATGGCAAGGGTGGAAACGAGAACACAGAAGAAATGGGAATGAAAAGAAGCAACCAGAGTAACTGTTTTATGTAGTTCTCAAACACATCTCACAATAAAATTCATCTTCCTTATCCCACTGCCTATAAATACTCAGGAACTGCCATTTAACATGGCATATTTTGGGTAAAACATCTTAATAGAATTTGTATAAATGGAGCACTTAAAAGAATAATTAAAAGGAGTGCCTTTGTGTGCTTTTCAATATGTGTATTATAAATGTGTATATATTAATATGGGTTATGACATGCATATGTCAGATTCATATATAAATAATTGATTTTAGACAATTGACCATTCTTTTGTGTTTGTATAATGGCTTATTGATATATATTCACTAGACTTCATTTCTGTCTGCATATATTAGTCATCCAAGAAGCATAGAAATTTCCCAAGTTGGAGAGATAGCTCAGTAGTTAAGAGCACTTGCACTTCATGCAGAGAAACCCAGTGTGGTATTCCAGTTCCAGGGTCTCATGCAGCACATACACACACACACACACACACACACACACACACACACACACACGAGAGAGAGAGAGAGAGAGAGAGAACAGAGTAGAGAGATGAAATGAGTGTGCATGAGAAAGAGAGACAGAGACACAGAAACACAGAGATAGACACATACATGCAGACACTCACACAGACACATAAAACAAATATCCAAGCCTCACACAGAGATTCTGAGGGCAATACTTTAGAGTGAGGCCAACTCCAACTCCCAATATTTAAAGGGACCTAAGCAATCAGAAATTGAGAACTCAAGGCAAGTAGTCAGAGGGTGTCTCCCTTGGTGTCATCAGCTTGTTTTCTTCTTAAGTTCCTCCATTTGTTGCCCAACATTGCAGTGGAGGTGACCTTGCCATTCCTCTCATTCACTAGCACCTGGATTGATGGAGTAAAAGAAATGGTAGCAAAAACAAGCATAAAGAGACAGGCATACGCACCATCAGCCCCAGGCCGAAAGACTCTAAAGATTTCCCTCACTGGTGGTGAGACAATGAGCAGAATGCTTAAAGTCTGCTGTGGAGAAATCCAGTTACTCTAGTGAAACGTCTGTATTGTCCAAGCTAAGGTCTTGTCTTTTTCATGATCGTTTCAGGGCTACTATAAGTTAGCATTATATATTCACATAATGATTCCAGGAAGGAATATACTTGACAGCCCAAGCTCTAGATTGACTTCTTTCTACAGGGGACATGATTTTTGTTTAAAAGCTGATTTCTACTCTCCATCCTATCCATTTCTTCTACTGAATTGCTAGCTGTCCACTAGGAGTTAAAGGCTTTCTGGACTCTAGTTTCATGTGTCTGACTCTAGAGAAAACATGTAGCTCTTGTCCATCTCTTCCTTCGTATATCTAGTCCTTATTAAAAAAAAAAAAAACTATTCCAAGGCTTGTCTATCCAGAGATCGCTGAAGATCTAGGTCTGAACTTTCAAATGACAGTTTGAATCAAACCATCTCGGAGCCATCTGGAAGGTTGTAGGCAGTGTTGTTTGGTATTTATACTTCCAGAACAAGGAATGAGACACAATAGAGCAGTTACTCTTCTTGCCCTATGGCGGCCTTCTACTCAGCCTTGACAGCAAGGTCAGTGTCCCTAGACTTAGTTAGGACATTCTATCTTTTGTCACACTCTCAGCAGGCTCAACTCAAAAGCAATAGCTGAAATGTTTATACCCAAGACTATGACTCCGAGCTCTTTCCACAGCAGCAAGGAAACTATAAAACAAAACCTTTGAAATCAAACATGAGAAAAATATTCTATATACTATGAGCCCTCATATCTTCTGCAACAAGTCTGTGCCTGGGCCTCTAGACTGTTGATGAATTCCTTTGAGATGTAGGTGCCAGAAGCTATGCCCCACAGCGCTCGTGTCCTGCATGCTTGCTGAATCAGTGCCACTGGATCCCTTCCAGGTTTTACCATGTGTGTCCTCTAGACCTGTTACCCAAGTTGACCCTAAGGCTTCTTGAGGCCTAGTACCCTAAGTTAGGAACTGCATAAGAACGTAGGTGGGATAGTCCTGATAGACACTAGACAGCAAGTCCACAGAGAACATTTAGTCCTTTATTCTAGAGCCATTCTGCCCTTCTACATCACTGGGCCTCTGACAGTTTAAGGCAACCTTCAAAATCTCTGGACTATGTGCAGAATGTATTTTCATTATCTTGACAAAGAGCACCTAGCTTTCTTTTATTCATGCCCATTCAGTTATCAAAGGGTAGCTTGACCACATCATCTCCTCTTCTTTGTTTCCTTTTAATTATAAATTTCACATCTAGTTATTTTGGCCTCTCTACTATTATTGTACTCACCTACAAGAAGGCTGCGGATCCTTAAATATTCTGCTTAAAAGTTTCTTCTACTAAATGTCCCAGCTCACTGATCTTTTTTTTTTAATTGAGAAAAGGAAAAAAAAAGTCTCCCTCCTCCTCCCAGCCTCCCATTTCTCTCGCCCTCCTCCCACCCTTCTCCCCCTCCCCCCACTCCTCTACCCCTCCCTCTCCAGTCCAAAGAGCAGTCAGGGTTCCCTGCCCTGTGGAAAGTCCAAGGTCCTCCCCCCTCCGTCCATGTCTAGGAAGGTGAACATCCAAACTGGCTAGGCTCCCACAAAGCCAGAACATGAAGTAGGATCAAAACCCAGTGCCATTGTCCTTGGCTTCTCATCATCCCTCATTGTTCGCAATGTTCAGAGAGTCCGGTTTTATCCCATGCTTTTTTAGTCACAGTCCAGTTGGCCTTGGTGAGCTCCCAATAGATCAGCCCCACTGTCTCAGTGGGTGGGTGCAACCCTCATGGTCTTGACTTCCTTGCTCATCTTCTCCCTCCTTCCCCTCCTCATTGGAACCTTGGGAGCTCAGTCCAGTGCTCCAGTGTGGGTCTCTGTCTCTATCTCCATCCATCACCAGATGAAGGTTCTATGGTGATATGCAAGATATTCATCAGTATTGCTATAGGATAGGGTCGTTTCAGGTTCCCTATCCTCATCTGCCCAAGGAACTAACTGAGGACATCACCTTGGGCTCCTGGGAGCCAATCTAGGTTCAAGTCTCTTGCCAAACCTAAGGTGGCTCCCTTAACTAAGAATTGTGCTTCCGTGCTCCCCTATCCAGCCTTCCTTTATCCCAGTCATCCTGTTTCCCCAAGTTCCCCCCCCCATCCTCCCCTTCTAACTTTTCTCTCCCCATCTCCCCTTACCCCCAACCCACCCCACCCCCAAGATCCCACTTTCCTCCCGGCAATTTTGTCTACTTCCCATAGGCAAGAGGATAACTACATGTTTTTCCTTGGGTTCACCTTTTTATTTAGCTTCTTTAGGTTCACCAATTGTAGTCTCCGTGACCCTTATTTATGGCTAGAAACCAATGATGAGTGAGTACATCCCATGTTCATCTTTTTGGGTCTGGGTTACTTCACTCAGGATAGTGTTTTTATTTTCATCCATTTGCATGCAAAATTCGAGAAGTCATTGTTTTTTACTACAGCGTAGTACTCTACTGTGTATATATTCCACACTTTCTTCATCCCTTCTTCCATTGAAGGGCATCTAGGTTGTTTCCAGGATCTGGCTTTTACAAATAATACTGCTATGAACATAGTTGAACAAATGCTTTTGTCATATGATCGGGCATCTCTTGGGTATATTCCCAAGAGTGGTATGGCTGGGTCCAGGGGTAGGTTGATCCCGAATTTCCTGAGAAACCGAAACACCGATTTCCAAAGTGATTACACAAGATTGCATTCCCACCAGCAATGGATGAGGGTACCCCTTCCTCCACACCCTCTCCAGCAAAGGCTATCATTGGTGTTTTTTATTTTAGCCATTCTGACAGGTGTAAGATGATATCTCAAAGTTGTTTTGATTTGCATTTCCCTGATTGCTAAGGAGGTTGAACATGACCTTAAGTGTCTTTTAGCTATTTGAACTTCTTCTGTTGAGAATTCTCTGTTCAGTTCAGTGCCCCATTTTTTAATTGGGTTAATTAGCATTTTAAAGTCTAGTTTCTTGAGTTCTCTATATATTTTGGAGATCAGACCTTTGTCTGTTGCTGGTTTGGCAAAGATCTTCTCCCAGTCAGTAGGGTGTCTTTTTGTCTTAGTGACAGTGTCCTTTGCTTTACAAAAGCTTCTCAGTTTTAGTAGGTCCCATTTATTCAATGTTGCCCTTAATGTCTGTGCTTCTGGGGTTATACCTAGGAAGCGATCTCCTGTGCCCATCTGTTGTAGGATACTTCCCACTTTCTCTTCTATCAGGTTCAGTGTGTTTTGACTGATATTGAGGTCTTTAATCCATTTGGACTTGAGTTTTGTGCATGGTGATAGATATGGGTCTATTTTCATTCTTCTACAGGTTGACATCCAGTTGTGCCAGCACCATTTGTTAAAGATGCTTTCTTTCTTCCATTGTATACTTTTAGCTCCTTTATCGAAAATGAGGTGTTCACAGGTTTGTGGGTTAAAATCCGGGTCTTCTATATGATTCCATTGGTCGACTTCTCTGTTTTTATGCCAGTACCACACTGTTTTCATTACTGTAGCTCTGTAATAGAGTTTGAAGTCAGGGGTGGTATTGCCTCCAGAAGATCCTTTATTGTATAGGATTGTTTTGGCTATCCTGGGTTTTTGTTTTTCCATATAAAGTTGATTATTGTCCTCTCAAGATCTGTGAAGAATTTTGATGGGACCTTGATGGGGATTGCATTGAATCTATAAATTGCCTTTGGTAGAATTGCTATTTATACTATGTTGATCCTCCCAATCCAAGAGCAGGAGAGGTCCTTCCATTTTCTGGTATCCTCTTCAATTTCTTTCTTCTATGCCTTAAAGTTCTTGTCAAATAGATCTTTCGCTTCCTTGGTTAGAGTTACCCCAAGATATTTTATGCTGTTTGTGGCTATCGTGAAAGGTGAAGCTTCTCTGATTTCCCTTTCTGCTTCCATATCCTTTGTGTATAAGAGGGCTACTGATTTTTTAGAGTTGATCTTGTATCCTGCCACATTACAAAAGGTGTTTATCAGCTGTAAAAGTTCTTTGGTGGAGTTTTGGGGGTCGCTTATGTTCACTATCATATCATCTGCAAATAATGAAAGCTTAACTTCTTCCTTTCCAGTTCGAATCCCCTTGATCCCCTTATGTTGTCTTATTGCTATTGCTAGAACTTCAAGCACTATATTGAAGAGGTATGGTGAGAGTGGACAGCCTTGTCATGTTCCTGAGTTTAGTGGGATGGCTTTGAGTTTCTCTCCGTTTAATTTGATGTTAGCTGTCGCCTTGCTGTATATAGCTTTTATTATATTTAGGTATGACCCTTGTATCCCTAATCTCTCCAACACTTTTATCATAAAGGGATGTTGGATTTTGTCAAATGCTTTTTCAGCATCTAATGAAATGATCATATGGTTTTTTTCTTTCAGTTTATTTATATGATGGATTACATTGATAGATTTTCGTATGTTGAACCAGCCCTGCATCTCTGGGATGAAGCCTACTTGATCATAATGGATAATTTTCCTAATGTCTTCTTGGATACGGTTTGCCACTATTTTGTTGAGGATTTTTGCATCGATATTCATGAGTGAGATTGGCCTGTAATTCTCTTTCTTGGTTGAGTCTTTGTGTGGTTTTGGTATCAGAGTGACTGTAGCTTCATAAAAGGAATTTGGCAATGATTCTTCTGTTTCTATATTGTGAAATACATTAAGGAGTATAGGTATTAGGTCTTCTTAGAAGTTCTGGTAGAATTCCGCATTGAAACCATCTGGTCCTGGGCTTTTTTTGGTAGGGAGGTTTTTGATAACAGCTTCTAATTCTTAGCGACTAAACAGGGCCACCTGGTAGCCCGATGATCCAGGGACAAAAGGAAGAAACTGGGCAGGCGGGACGAGATCCAGGAGTGCACAGGCACCCCTGGAGCACAAGCTGAAAGTGCCTGGGCTCCCTTTCGGGAGTCCTTGAGGCCTGCCCGGTAGGCAGGCACTCACCGCTCTGGGTGGGTCGCCTTAGTGTAGGAGCAGAAAACTGTTTCAGGCTCACTGATCTTAAACTTCTACAAAGCCTTCAAGCACGGGCATAATAAAGCCAAGTTCTTTGCTACTCTATAATAAGGATGGCTTTTATAGAAGTTTCCAATACCTTTTCCCCATTTCTGGCTAGTAGGATCAAAATTAGTATCATTGTTTATATTTCTCCCAGAATTACATAATGCCTAAGAAAATTTAGGCTTTCCTTGTGGCCCTTCTTCTCTTCTAAGACACTGCCAGAATTCCCTTTAATCAGACTTCTGGCAGTATAGACCTTTATTTATTTATTTATTTATTTATTGGTTTTTTGAGACAGGGTTTCTCTGTAGCTTTTGGAGCCTGTCCTGGAACTAGCTCTTGTAGACTAGGCTGGCCTCAAACTCACAGATATCTGCCTACCTTTGCCTCTCAAGTGCTGGAATTAAAGGTGTGCGCCACCGCTGCCCAGTGACCTCTTCTTTTTAAAATAATTTTAATCATTTTTTACATGACTACTATATTTACATCATGTAACCCCCTCAACTTCTAATTCCTCCAATGTCTGCTTTAACTCCTCAAATTTATGACATCTTTTTGTATAATTATAACTGTTACACACACACAACTTAGCTCAGTTAGAGTCATTCTTATATACTTGTGTTCCTGGCTGATCACTTGAAACTGGATAACTTACCAGGAAGTTCATCCATAGGAAAAACCAATTCTTCCTCTTTAAGCAGTCATTGATTGTTTTTATATACTCATCAGGGGTAAAACCTTGTGAAATTCCCCCTAACCTTGATGGCTTTGTGGAATGATACTACCATTATGCAAGTCTTGTTTGGTCGGCCATGATGTTGAGATTTTATGGGTGCAGCTTCCCTGTCCTGTCTATATGACACTATCTAGCAGTAGACATCCTGGTCATCTGGCTTTTCAATTATTCTGTCCCCTCTTCCAGGATATTCTGTGATAGAAGTAAGTGATCAGGGCAAAAGACTGTACTTTTAGGTAAGAAAAGAAGCTGGGCATATACAATTCTAGGGAACCTACCTATGACGACAAACCTACTCTTGTAATGATTAAATGAATTTCATGAGTACAGAGCCTTCATGGCCTAATTATCTCTCAACATTATTGAATTAAGAGCTAAGATTTGTACCTGGCTTTCTTTTTTGGTCCACCAACCAACTCCCAAGTCATGATATGGAGACTTCCCATTGCTTATGAATGTTCTGGCTACCATAGGTTCATTTCTGCCTAGCCTTTTTCTTTAACTTAAATCAACCTGTTTCTCTTTATCTACCTTTTGCTTTAGGTCTTTTTACTTTTCTTTCTGTATGTCTTTCTTTCCTCTTTTCCAGTGTTTAACTGGATGGCAGATGCCTGGTTTCTGGCCCTACTTTCTCATTCTCTTCTTTCTTCCTTTCTCATTTTTTTCTCTTCTCCTATGTATCTCTCTGCCTGCCAGCCCCATCTATCCTTTCTCATAGTAGCTATTGACCATTCAATTCTTTATTAGACCAGTCAAAAAATGTAGGCAGGCAGGTGTAACAGCAACACATCTTTACACAATTAAACAGATATTCCACAACAACATTAAAAATTTTATGGTTTTCACATAAGAGGACATTTGTCCCATCAGGTCTTGCAGAGGACTTTGATTCAGTCCCAATCATACATGCCTAGTGGCTTATAACTTACTTTAACACCATCTCCAGGGAATGTGGCATCTTCTTCTGGCTTCTGCAGGCATATGCATGCTTGTGGTTCATATAAACTCACCAACTTGCACACATACAAAATAAGTCCTTTAAAAAAAGAATTTCAAATGACCCAGAAATACTTAAGGAGATATTAGACATTAGGTAAATAAAAAATAAAACAATTTTGAGATTCTATTTTATACATGTCAGAATGGCTAAAATAAAAAAAAAACACAAGTGACAGCTCATGCTCGAGAAGATATGGAGCCAGGGGAACAGTCCTCCACTGCTGGTGGGAGGGAAAGCTTGCACAGCCACTTTGGAAGTCAGTGTGGCTACTAGGAAACTGGGACTCAATCTACCACAAGACCCTGCTATACCCCTCTGGGCATAGACCCAAAGGAATCTCAATCATATCACGAGGAAACTTGCTCAACTCTGTTTAGAGAAGCTTTATTTGTAATAGCCAGAAACTGTAAGTGAAGTTTCTCAGCTGAGAAATGGAAAAAAAAATGTGGTACATTAACTCAACTGTTAAAAATGAGGATGCAGGGACATTTGCAGGCAAATAGATGGAACTAGAAAAAAATTTATCAATGAGGTAACCCAGACCAATAAAAACACACATGGTATGTACTCACTCATAAGTGGTTATTAGCTGTAACTATGCTACAATCCACAGACCCAGAGAGACTAGGTGACAAGGAAGGTTCATGAGGGAATGCCTGGGTCTCCCTGGGAAGGGGAAGAAGAAGAGATTTTGTGAGTGAACTGAAGGTACATTAGGATGGGACAATGAGCACTCAGGTTGGGGGGCAGTTAGAGAAAAATGATGGAAGAGACTACTAGAAATGGGGGGGGCGGCAATTTAGAGCCAGGTAAAAACCTGATGCAAGGGAATCTCACAGGCACCAACGATGACCCCAGCTAAGACTCCTAGCAATAGCAGATACGTAGCCTCAATTGACCATCTTCTGTGACCAAATGGGTACTTAGCTCAATTGGCATCAGAGAGGCTTCATCCAGCAACTGATGAAAACAGAAACACATGCAGATCCACAGCCAAACATTAGTCAGAGCTCAGGTAATCATGAAGAAGAGGGGAAGAAAAAATTGTAGGAGCCAGATGGGTCAAGGACACCACAAGAAAACTCACAGAATTAACTAACCTGTGCTCTTAGTTGGCTCACAGAGACTAATCTGTCAGCCAGGAAGCCTGCATGAGACTGACCTAGGACCTCTGCATGTATGTTATGGTTATGATGCTTGGTCCTCTTCTGGGATACCAATCCTTGGAAGCAGAGGCTGTTTTTCATTCTTTTACTGGCTTTTGAGATTCTACTACACATACCAGATAGCCTTGCCAAGCCTTAATATATGGTGGGGTGCTTAGTCTTACTGCGACTTGGCATCCCATGTTTTGTTGAGACTCATTGGAGACATGTCCTTTTCTAAACAGAGACTGGGGAGGAGTGGATTGGGGGTGTGAACCGCAGAGGAGTGAGTGTGGAGGGACTGGAAGGAGAGAAGGGAGGGGAAACTGCAGCTGGGATGTAAAAATAAAGCAAGTCTTTAATATCTAAATAAATAAGCAATTGACTGTAAATTTGGCAAGCTTATAAAATTACAGCATCATACCATGATTCTCAATGGATCTTTATGTTACAAGAGCATTCTTTAAAACTGCTGGTCTAAGAGTTTGCTTGTAGGACAATGGGATTTTTTTTAAACAGTGCTTTTAATTCATTCTTTTTTGTTTTGTTTTGTAGTTTGTTTTGTTTTATTGCGCTTTGTTTTGAAACAGGGTCTCACTATGTAGCCCTGGCTGACCTGGAACTCACTATGTATACCAGGCTGGACTCAAACTCAGAGAGATCTGTCTGCTTCTGCTTCCCAATTACTGGGATTAAAGAAAGGCTCTCATGTCTGCACTCCCAATCCCTTAATGCATTCATACAGTTATCTCATGGTTTTTGTAAAATACAGGTAAATGCATTTCTTCCTCTCAGAGTTCCTTCTGTACAGAGGGAGGATGATGAATCAAACAAATCCTTCCATACACCATGCAAGGCATAAGTGTTTGCTAGGAAACAAAGAAAAAAAGAGAAGGAAAAAAGGGAGGGATTGCTTTCATGATTACTTCTGCAAGGCTAATTAATGTGCTAAAGACCTATTCATTCCTTCTAACTGCCTTACCTATAGTTAGGCAAAAGGATGCTGTCAAAACAATATTTTTCAGAGTCTATTCTGATAACTTGTTTTTCACCTGCTTTAGTGCTTCATAGAAAGCACTAAAGTTATTGGATTCAAAATGACCCGTGAAATATTACACATTGTGACTGTCTTTTTAAAATGCAATGGTTTTTTTGTACGTTATTGATGTTGAAAGTCATCCAGTAAATAATCCTGATGTAAATCTGCTCTGGTTGACTTACTTTGAGAAATTCTTCATGAGAGAGAGGTCAACTTGTCATTCAGACAACAAGTGTTCACAGATGTTTCGATCATTAGGGTTCATATGAAAGAAAAAAGCAGTGACTTCTTGTGAAAACACCTATCATGTCTTCTCAGAAACTAAGACAAGGGTCATAGATAAAACCCACAAGAAATGCAATTGAGAAAAAAAATGTTTGTCAGTTCTGAAGCTAATAAAAACTGCTAACAATATATTGCAAATTTTGGTGTGAGTTATTATCAAATATAATAAATAGAAATAATTGTGAAATATTTTTTAAAAAGCTGTATAACTCCCTTTCCTAAAAATACTCAGTTACCAAGGAATTGAAATAAGGTCTTCCAGTTCTCAAAACAGGTGGGTCACTGGGGAACAGGGTAGAAGGGCAGCCTTGAGAAAAATGGAATTCTGCCATGGACTGTCTCTGCTCCAGGGTAAGTAAACATAAAAAATGTGGAAAGACTTTCCTTGGAACTCCTTAGTCTGTTGTCAGTGTTCATTCAATGGATCTTCTTTTTAAATATAATTATTAATGCACATTAATATTATATATCAAACTGATATATTTCACTACAGAGCTTGTCCCTTCTTTTCTCTTTTGCCCCTCACCCTTTCTTCTCTGTCTATGACTCTTTCTCCCTGTTTCTGTCTCTCTGCCTCTCTCTTCTTTCTCCTCTATCTCTGTCTTTTCTGAGACAAGGTGTCATTTTGTTGATAAAACGGGGACACTCTTCATAACCCAATTTGGCCTAGAACTGTGGATCCTCCTGCCTCCGTGCTAGGATGACTAGTCTGTATCAACACACATAGATCCATATTTCTTTAAAGCTACAGATTTTCTCTCACATGACAGAGGCAAAGGTATAGTATAGGCTGAGAAAATCTCGCAAATGCACACACCTTTGATGCACAAGTTCCAGGAGGAGAGAACCCTGGTCACCAGATCAAGAGACCTAGTCCTTGGACACTAGTTCAGCCTGGCTTTTCAGCTCTTCAGCTGTTGTAAGCAAATAATCCAGGATCAATCCAGGACAAATAAACAATCCTCTCCTCTCACACCCTGCCAATTTACTCATCTTAGAACTCACACAACACATTAGAACTGACAGATGCTCCATTTTCTTTCTCACATACACAAACAGGAGCAGAAAAGCTCGTCATGCCTACAGCTCCTCCCCTACTTTCCTCAGGTACACCATAATTGAATTTATATTTATTTTTGAGGAATTCATTTAAAAGATAGACAAGGAAAACCAAATAGAGACCCATAAACAACCTATTTATGATACTAGGGGAATAAAATGTACTATTCCACAGTCTCTATTCTAAGAAAAGCAAAAGTTCATTTAAAAACTTTTCATGTCAGAAACCACAATGTACAAAACATATTTAACATATTTTATGAAAAAAATCTGTAGGGAAAAGAAGAAAATTTTAAAGAAAAACCATAGTGCTAAAAGAAGTATAAATATAAGCTATAAATTATTACTTACAGGGAATTCCACTCATCTTCAATTCCCAGTAAGGTTATTTTCTTCATATAAGGCATTTTCCCTTTTCATGCTTATATGTTTGAAAATCTAATTAATACGTTTCAAATTGTCACCAAACAAATCAATAATAAAGGAAACTATGGACAAAGCTGCTATTTAACTATACTGTTAGAGGAGAATTCTTTCAGACTTCAAATTGTCTCATTAAGCATGGAGGCAAGGAGCACATATTTGATTAAGTCAGTGTTAAGTCAAAAGCAAAACATAACCAAAACAATGTAAAAAAATTTAGATCCCTAAGCCCACCTGATCATATCTTTTTTTTTATTTATTTATTAAAGATTTCTGCCTCGTCCCTGCCACCACCTCCCATTTCCTTCTCCCTCCCCCAATCAACTCCCCCTCCCTCATCAGCCCAAAGAGCAGTCAGGGTTCCCTGCCCTGTGGGGAGTCCAAGGACCTCCCACCTCCTTGCAGGTTTAGTAAGGTGAGCATCCAAACAGCCTAGGCTCCCACAAAGCCAGTACGTGCAGTAGGATCAAAACCCAGTGCCATTGTTCTTGACTTCTCAGCAGTCCTCATTGTCCGCTATGTTCAGAGAGTCTGGTTTTATCCCAGGCTTTTTCAGACCCAGGCCAGCTGGAATATATACATATTAGAGTACTACTCAGCAGTAAAAAACAATGACTTCTTGAATTTTGCATGCAAATGGTCGGAAATAGAAAACATTATCCTGAGTGAGGTAAGCCAGACCCAAAAAGAGGAACATAGGATGTACTCACTCATATTTGGTTTCTAGCCATAAATAAAGGACGTTGAGCCTATAATTCATGATCCTAGAGAAGCTAAATAAGAAGGTGAACCCAAAGAAAAACATATAGTCATCCTCCTGGATATTAACCTTCATCAGGCGATGAAAGGAAACAGAGACAGAGACCCACATTGGAGCATCAGACTGAAATCCCAAGGTCTAAATCAGGAGCAGAAGGAGAGAGAGGACGAGCAAGGAACTCAGGACCGCGAGGGGTGCACCCACACACTGAGACAACAGGGATGTTCTACTGATCATATCTTTAATATCAAAAATGAGGAATAAAATGTGAAGATTTGCCATTCATGACTGTACTGAAATTCTGTAACATAACCAACTCTTAGGATGAAACAATGTCTTGATGCTAGAAGGTTAGTTAAGATGCCTTCCAAAAACGATCCATGAGATTTTAAGTCCGTGATTATGAAGCCAGAAAAACTTAACTCAGCAATAACACTAAATTGCTCTATAAATATTGAAGAAGTCATTGAAAAATGTTTCCGAAGAATAGGAAAGAAGGTGTCATATTAACAGAGATTGAGAATCTATCAAATACTTATTTATTTGTGGATAAGCATTTTCTCCATTGATAAAATAAGGCATTGATTCAAATTATTTTAAAAACAAAAAACTCAGCAAATTCATAAAGTGAAAAGAGATCTTTCCTATATCATTATAAAACAAATACAGTAAAGCAATTTGTCTAACAACCTCATAAACAGCAAATATTATTAGTGAGAAATGAGGCTAAACGTACTGATTTCCACTTTTCTGTTATTATCCTACTTTCAAAGAAGCTACAAAACTGGAGGCTCATTGTTGTTAGCTGTTGGGAAATGAGAATCAACAAATTTTGCCATTAAATTTTAATAGATGACATGGTTTAAAGAATGTGTAGAACCATTCACTCTTTAGTACTAAAGGAGTCTTTATTAAGACTTGCCATTCTAGCCAGAGTTTTCAGATGTGAAGGCTGGTCTCACAAGTGCAAGGATTCGTTTAAGGTTTCCAGTCAATGATAAAGTTGGCAGGACCAAGGCTCAGGACTGCTTACTTCTTTTTTATTTTCTATTTTGTTTTAGATTTCTAGTTTTGAACCTACATTTCTTTCATTTCTCTCTAAATTTTCTTATCCATTTTATTCTTCATTATGCTAATAATAACCTTAAATATTACTGCATTAATGCAAAACTTACACTAAATCATAACCATGTTTCTATAACCCAGTCTACAAATTCAATTCAAAAACAAGTAGATCCTTAAAATAAAAATTAAAAAAACTTAGTTTGTTTATAAATCCATGCTTAGTTCAACATGGTTTCCACCATCAACATTAACTATTAATGCAATGAGGAACTAATTTATGACGTGCAAACAAAGTAGATAGTGCAGACATCACAAAAGTGCAAACAGTACAGTTTAGCTGGTGAGAGGGGCAATAATTCAACTTCAAGAAGCAGAGGCAGAGAGGAGGAAAACAAAGACCTCAGAGATACAGTGGGTTTTCTCTAGTCCTAGAGTGCTGGGCAGCCTGGCGTTGACATTGCTAGAAAGACACCTGCACTTACACCCACTCAGCATTCCTTGAGCATGATGAATAATTTGGTCATCCTCCTAGATGGCACTTTTCAGAAATGCCTTTCTCCCTCCTCGTGTCTCTAACCCTCTCCCCATCTTCCTCTGTCTGTTTCTTCTGTGGTTCCTACCTTGTTAAGAAATTTCCCTGCAATCCTATCTGAAGCCAACCATTGTGTTAGGTTGCTTTCAACCTATCTAGCTCTGCCTTCCCCCTACAGTTGCACTTTCCCCTCTGTCCTGCATGGTTTTAATTAGTTCATAAATATGATGCTATCTCACTTATATTGTTTCCTTTCTTCCTCCTTCCTCCCTCCGTCCCTCCCTCCCTCTGCACCCCCCTCTCTCTTTCTTAAAGAGCACACACATCCAAACTATTTGCCCCATCTCTCTTTTCAAATCTGCCTTTGCCCACCCTGGTCCTTTTCTTCTCCTGACTTTGCTTCTCCTGAGCCATGCTTAGGTCTTAAATAGATGTCTCCAGTGACTTCCATCTTGCCAAGCCCTTTCCTACTGGCTTTTTAACCTCATTTCATCAGTGAGAAGCTCGGCTGATTATTCACTTGGCCTTAAAGTGTACTCCTGATTTCTTCCTATCTTCATTGATTACTCTACTCAGTTACTTCAATTCTAGTTACTTTTGAAAGTCCATTTTTTTACCAGTCTTTTGTTTTGTTCTTTTATTAAAAATAATATGGTTTCTTCACACAAGGTCTTGTTTTGTTGCCAATGTCACTCTTAAATTTGCTATCTTCCTTCCAACTCCTAGAATTACAGGAACTCCGTATTCTGCTCTCCAACAACTTCAGTGCTCAAGTTCTCCATTGCCCAATCCTCCAAAACTCCTTTTACCTTCAATGGAAAGATTATGTTATTGAATGTGACTTTAAATACCACACAGTCTTGGTCTACTTTCAAACCTATGTCTGTTGCTCACTATAGTCATTTGAATTCCAATGCCATATATGTGAAGGCTAGACATGACAGATTTTGATTAACATGTCGTGGGTGGGGCTTTCCATCTTTCCAAATGTTAGTCTCTTCTCCACACCACTTAAGGAGTCAAGGTTCCACTCAGGTGCTCACAGAACCTTCCACTTTTCCCTGGCATTTGTCTCCATACCTATACCTGATCTGCTAATATATTTTGATGACTCTGTCTCCTCTGTCTCCCAACTTTATACAGGTTCTAACCTCTCCCTATGACCTGCCTTGTTACCTTCCTAGCCTAAGACTAACTTCTTCTACTTGGATGATTACAACATTCTCCAAACTGGTTTCTCTACTTTGAGCCTAACCCAACCCAGTCTGCTCTCAGGCACAAAAGGTAGCTTTTTAAGATGCAGAGGCTTGAAACAAAAAGATCCTCATCTTCAATTAACACTAAATTCTCAGGGTTATCTACAAAGCCCTGTGCATCTGGCCTCACAGTTCTGGTAAGCAAGCAAACTCTCTACCATGGGTCTGCAGTACTTATTCTATATCCTTCATCAATTCTGCAAACAAGTGACAGGACCTCTCACTTGTTCCAAACTTCATTTTTTGTCAAAATATCACTAAAGCTCACACTTAGCTCACAAGTCACTGTATAATGGAACAAACCACAACTGAAGGCTTTAACTGTCAAGGTATTTACCAACCATATATTTTGCTATTTGTTCACATGGCATTTGTTGTCATCATGCAACTTAATTAATAGCCTTTTTATTTATCCCGTACCAGAATAAAAGCTTCATAAATATGCAGAGATTTTCTTTTCCCAATGTCTAAAATTATACATAGCATACGATAGTTAGGCAATAAATAGCCTTTGGAGATACAGAGATATATAGAAGATTTATAGAAGATATTTGAAAACGTTTATAGATATATACAATATAGTTGAAGATTAGAGACATATAGCCAAACTTGACCTTTTGTCTTCAGAAATTTAGATTTGTGACCCTGATGATATCTAGAACACTCATTGTTCAAACAAGAACATTATTTGCACATGTAGAGTTATTCGTACCCTCTTCCAGTTGTTAAAGCACTAGAGAATTCACAAAGCAAGATCTGATACTGTTAACACCAATTATTCTTAATTGTCTCTCATATTAAACAAACAGATAAATTCTGTAGCCCTTTCTAATGTTATTTTATATGATATTGTGGATCTCTTCCAGTTATTTTGAGAAGTGGGTTCTAACAGCTGAAGTCAGCTATAAACCAAGCATCTTCAGCAGTATACATACCCCTCTCTTTCAAATATCTACAGGCTTCATATCACCTTTATCTGATTTTGCAAAGGGACTATCAGCATTATCACAGAGTAAACTCTCTCCCCCTCTCTCTTCTTCCTTCCTCCCTCCCTCCCCTCTCTGTCTTTTATAGTTGCTTCAAACCCCTTTTATTGTCTTTTGCCTTTCTTCTTTCATTTATTCAGTTGATTCAGCATCCTCCGTGAGCAAGTGTAGGTAGTAGTTTAGAGCTCAGCCTAAAAGCAAATTACCTTTGTTCACACACCGAGACAGACCTGTCGTTAATATATTACTTAGTGTCTCCATATCTCTGTTTCTTCTGAAATAAGAATAATAATAACATCCATCAGTGTGAAAAGCTGCGGAAGCAGTATTATTTCTTTACTTCTATTCTGAGTCTATTCTCCACCCACTCAAACTTGAACTTGTGTTGTGAATCAGTTTGTCCAGTTAAACACACAAGACATAGCCTGAGCCTGGGTTTCATGAGGCCCTGGGTGCTCCTGCTCATTCCCTTTCAAATCCTGCTATGGGACTGACTTCTCTGTAATATTGAATGCATGCTAGAAAATGGTGGAGAATGCCTAAAAAAAAAAACCTAAGGGAAAATATTATCAATATGAACGTCTGTAATCACTATACAATTTCAAATGCGAGGAGATAAAAAGATCTTAAGAAAAACTTCTCAAAATATTAACTAGTATGCCTTCATGTAACACTAGAAATTCAGAAGAAACTTCCAAGTGAGTGGGAAGAATGAAATAAAATTATTGAAAGTACCACTGAGCTAATAAAAACAGAGTTATCAGAGAAAACAAGAACTCAGACTGCTGAGGCCAACACTAACATAGGCTCTGAAGTTGAGCTGAATACTTTGTGCTCTCCTGGAGCAATAATGCTGGAGTCAAAGGCTGGGTCCTATGATAAGAGAATATGCCAAACATTCACTGTTTTATACTGAGAGACTAAAAATTGTCTCCTCATCCTAAGTTATAACTAAGCAAATTAATCCTTTTGTGGAATTTCAGTTTAGTCCTCACAATTGGATTATCTGTGCAATGAAAATAATTTTATGGTTGGGGTGGGAGTCACCACAACATGAGAAATTGTATTTGAGGGTCACAGCTTTAAGAAGTTTGAGGACCACTGTTCTAATGGAAAGTATTTATTATAGTATAACTCCAATTATTCTTAAAAACTAGGTTTAAGGTCTCTATCTATCTCCCATTGTTATTATATTTACTACCATCCATAAAGAAACATAAAACCATGAGAAATTAACCAAAAAGCAATACACCCACAAATAATTTACATCTTGCTACAAATAGAGTTTATATTCATATGATGAATGCCTAGTCAATAACATGTACACACATGAACAAATATACACTAAAAACAAATTAGTAAACTGACAAGAGGACACTAGTGTGAAGCATGAAAAAAAACAAATGGAAAACACAGTGAAGAACATCGGAGATTCTGCGAGAACAGTGAGAAAGCATAACATATCAGAAATAGGTGTAGGCTTATAGTAGAGAATGGAACTGAAGAAATAGCTAATTTCTAAACTTTAAAGCACACTGAACTGTAGGCTCAAGAAAATTTATAAATACAAAACAGTAAAAACTAAACTTGTGCCACAGCACACTGATGAAACACTTCGGAAACCAATGGTAATAGGAAGAATCTCAGAAAACAGCCACAGGAACAGAACTCAAAGACTCACTATATTCTTGGACTAAAATAATTCTGCCAGTAAGATTTTACAGTGCATATTCTCAGAATAGGAACTCTAATGTAGACTAAATTCTTTCTGTGTGACAGGCTATTTCAAAACCTACAGGCTTCTTCCCTTGGCCAGTGTCTCACACCTTCCACACAGGGATGTGCTCATAAGTTATAGGATATTTGTATCATTTTGCTGGTTTGGGGGAGTGGAATTAATCATGCAGTGGCTGGCTTTAAGAAAACAATGTGACATTTTTTAGAACAAAATTTTAAGAACATATGCACACACTCATGTCTTGTTGGGAAGAACAAACTATTACACTGCAATTCATTATTCTTAAGCCTTTATGTAATTCTTCATCCATTCACTCAATTGTTGGTCATCTGTGGAACATCTATTTATTTGACTAAATTTCAGGAGCTTATTCTTATTTCTTATTCTAGAGGATACATCTGTGGAAAATAAAAACAATCTCATACCGTTTGTGCTATAGTGGTAAGAAAATGAAAATACCCATAAATGAGTGATCTGCTGTGGATGGAGGAGATTGTGTGCAGAGCACATGATATTTTCCATTGCGCTCACTCTTTGTGGCAGAGTGTAAATAAATTGGTGAGGGAAATCCTTGAGATAAAGGAATTTCAGTTTATGAAAGGCTGGAGTGGAGCTTCCAAGGAGTAAAAAACGCTAAAGAAGGCTATTGCTATAGCCTATAAAACCAAGACTACAAGACCAAATCCTCAGGAAAATTGAGACAGCATTTAAACACTGGCAAGTTCCAGTAAGCAATGCAAACCATCGCCTAACCTGCAAGACAAGAAAGCCCAGTGATGCCAGTTTGCATCCCAGCCTGCCTCAGCCCAAATCCAAGCCCTGTGACCACAATAGTCCCCAGTAGGCTGGAGCCTCACTTCTGCTCACCTGCCTGACTGCTGTGCTCATTTGAACCTTGAGTCTTCCAAATAGAGATCATCATTTTTGGAGGATTCTTAAAACTTTTTTATTAATTATTTTTTACTATATTCAATAATATGCCCATTATTAAATCACAAGAATCTAAAAAAATAACAACAGATTGACATTCTGAAAACCTACTTTATGAGCTGTTTTCAAATACTTAGTTCTAATTTTATTGTATTTATCTGTTTATTAATCTGTATGTGTGTGAATGCCATGACTAGCACACATGTGTAGGTCAGAGAACAGCTTGGAAGAGTTGATTCTCTCCTTTTACTATGGGGGTCACAGGTTTGGAAATCATGTTGCCAGATTGGACAGTAAGCCCCTTCATTCACAGACCTATCTTACTGAGCATCAAAAAATGTCTTGAGTATTAAATAGGTATACACATCCAGGAGGAAATTTTGGAGAAAATTCATTTTTCTTCAAATGCATGTGGTAACATATTTTAGCATTTACATTAATGGCTGAGACACACAGAGACTCACTGTTGTTCAGTCACTGTGTCACAATATCAACGGTCAGTTTTAGAGAAGATTTTTCCTGCGGTCATTCTATCCTGACAGCATGACGGAAATATAAGTGGCATGAGATACTTTCAAAGTATTTAAAATGTGGGGGTATTTAAGAAGATTATTAGAACTAAATACAAATGTCTATTAGTCAATGAATGTAGCTTGATAGTGATCAACTTACATGCATGTGATTCAAGTTGAGGGAATATTTTAATTTATAATTTCCAACACAAACCCAAAACCACCATCAAAACAACCCTTAAAATAGTTTATAAAGCGTGTTTTATAGGCACAGTTTTTGCAATACAACCTTCCATCTGCCAAGGCAGTTACAAAATTGTATTTACAGGGCCACCTAGAAACCACTGGCAGTCACCATAAATACTGCTGAAACCAAAGAGCTGCCATAAATCAGTGTTCCAAATAAAACCTGGCCAAGTTGAAGTGCTTTCTAGATGTGATTGCCTCCCGAAAGACATGACTTCTCTTTATTCTTCAGAGGGAGTGGGGACATGAAAGGCAAAGCTACCCTTACAGTGAAAATAAAAACATTCTAGCTAATGGGCTAATGGTAATAGTAGTAGTAGTAGTAGTAATGAAAGGCAACATTTGAATGTTATATGTAGGAAGCTTTTTCATGTTTAATTGTCTTTCTATTATTAGGCTTATAGTAGTTCATCTTTTTATTACAGAACACAAATTATATACACACGTGAACGCAGAAAGAGAGTTGATTTTAGGACTACCTGTACACAATGTTTATAAGAAAGTCTTATCATTATATACTACAGTTTTTAAATATTTATAGTTATTAAACACAAGGTACCAATTTTCCCTTATCTTAGAGCTATGTTTTGAACATAGTTTTATATGTTAATTAACACTTTGGTATCAGATAAATATGATGTAATAGTGAATTTGTCTTTCAAATATATGACAAATTCAATGTCTTTTAAAGGTAGAGTCAATTCACATTTTAGATTACCAAGAGGTGGGATGGTCTACCTAATCTATACTCTAGTTTCCAGTTGATAATGCCAGAGTGAATGATTGCATCCACGTCTCATGTGATATGTGATACTCTCATTGAGCCCTAGGGTGTTCAAGTACTGTGCTAAACATTGAGTGTACAACCACAGACAAGATGGCTGTCTTATTTTGCGAACTGTGAAAATCTAATAATATGGCTTGCACAGCAACCAAAACCATCTATCTAGTCAACAGATATGTTATTAACTACATAATGCAAGACAAACACTCAATATCACAAGCAAACGAGAGGGCTAGTTCTCTGAGTACATTACAATGTGGAAAATTGTTAAAACAATCAGAATATAACTGATAAGCACTTGATAGAAAAAAATGACCTGTTACATATGGATGACTATGAACAGATTGCACCCAAGGGAGCAAAACTTAAGTTTAATTTTAAGGATAAATGGAATAGAACTGTTGACTAAAAGACTTTTATGAAGATTTAGTATCCCAGTGACAGGAGAGGTCATAAGCCATGAAACATATTGTGTGCCATGCAGTTCCAGGAGAAGCACAAACTAGAAACTGGAAGCCCCTGAAAAAGTGACAGCAATGTTTTTAAAACATTTTAGTTAGAAAGGTTTGTTTGTGTGTGATTTGCTGTTTTTCTTTTCTTTTCTATTGTTTTTAATGTTACACATATTTCTCTGTTCCCCTCACTTCCTTACCCTCCCTTCCTACCATCTCACGTGACCCCCATACTCCCAATTTTCTCAGGAGATTTTGTCTTTTTCTCCTTCCTATTTAGATCCATGTATGTGTCTCATTGTCCTCATTGTTGTCTAGGTTCTCTGGGATTGTGAATTGTAGGCTGGTTTTCCTTTGCTTTATGTCCAAAAGCCAATTATGAGTGAGTATATAGGATATTTGTTTTTCTGGGTCTGGGTTACCTCACTAAACATGATGTTTTCTAGATCCATCCTTTTTCCCTCAAATTTCAAGATGGCATTAATTTTTTCTACTGTGTAGTACTGCATTGTGTAAATTTACCACATTTTCTTTATCCATTCTTTGCTTGAGGAGTATCTAGGTGATGTGGTATGTCCTTCTACATATGTGTTGCTTTTATTGGATAATGAATAAAGCTGTTTCAGCCAATGGCTTAGTTAGTAGCTAAGTGAGGAATCCAAACAGAGATAGATAGATAAAGTAGGCAGAGTCAAGGATATGCCATGTAGCTGCTAAAGGAGAAAGATGCCAGAAAACCTCAAATTAGGCCACAGCCTCATGGAAATACATAGATTAATTAGAAATGAATTAATTTGAAATATAAGAGTTAGCCAGGAGTATGCCTACACTATTGGCAAAGCAGTGTGTTTGAAGACGAGCCACTTGTTCTTCCTCCGCCCAGAACCAAAGTAACCACACAGAAACTATATTGATTAAAACACTGCTTGGCCCCTTAGCTCTGGCTTCTTATTGGCTAACTCTTATAATTTAATTTAACCCATCTCCATTAATCTGTGTATCACCACATGGTAGTGGCTTACCAGGTTTCAGCATGTCTGACTCTGGCAGCTCCATGGTGTCTCTCTGACTTCATCCTCCTCCTCCTATGCTATAGGCCAAGCCAGTTCTTTATTCATTAACAATAAAAGCAACACATAGACAGAAGGACTTCCCACACTAGCAGCATTGTAATTAATATAATTTCTGTATGATTATTCAGGTCTGAGTGGCCAGGAAGGAAAGAGCAGTCTCTGGTTATATGTAGGTTGTTTACAGATTGTGGCTATTACATATAATGTTGCTATGAACATAGTTGAGCACATGTCCTTGTGGTATGAATGAGCTTCCTTTGGATATGTAACCCAAAGTGGTATTGCTGGTTCTTGAGGTGGCACAGTAGCCTACAGAATGGGAAAATATCTTCACCAACCCCACATAGGGCAGAGGATTGATCTCCAAAATATGCAAAGACATCAAAAGAACAAATAATCCAATTAAAAAATGAAGTACAGACCTAAACAGAGAGCTCTCAACAGACAAATCTCAAAAGGTTGAAAGACACCTAAGTAAATGCTCAACATCCTTAGCCGTCAGAAAAATGCAAATCAAAACAACTCTGAGATTCCATCTTATACCTGTCAGAATGGCTAAAATCAAAAGCATTGATGACAGATTATGCTGGAGAGAATTGGGGTAAGGGGAACACTCCTACATTGCTGGTGAGAGTGCAAACCTACCCCTTTGGATATTTGTATGGTGATTTCTCAAAAAAATATAAGTTTTATATTTAGATAGCTAGATGAAAACCTAGCCCAAGGCAGCAACAGTTAATGAGAAAGGATGGTACCAGCAAATAGTGGCTATCAGAGGCTAGAGGAGTTTCTTTCACTGTTTCCTTGTTTAGAACCAGGGTTTTAACTGAAGCTGAAGTACACACTCGGGGAGGGTATAGAGTGTGGAGAAGGAGATCGGCAGAGTGCATGTTTGTATGTGGTTAGCTTTGGAACTCTCTGGGATGTCTAGGCATAACACACCGTAGCTCGTTGGAACCACCCATGGATGACTAACCTGGAAATGCAGAAGGTAGCTTACATGTAAGGCTGTGGGTAAAGACATCAGGGTGGATCATGTGACATAGAAAGGGCATCATTCAAGTACGGTGATAAAAGCAGCCCTGCCAAATGGAAACATCATAGTGGATAGGCAGACAGAAAAACATAAAGAAAAAAATTAGAAGTATAAAATTGGAATAGTTTAGGAATGTGACATTAATGGAAATGAAGGGTAGGGACTCAAAAAAGAATAACATGCTTCATTCATGTTGAGTAAAATCATGTAAAAAAAAAAAACCAGCATCAAACATGATTTGCAAGACTGTATCCAAACTAACTGATCTGTAAATAAAGTGTTAGTTTAAAAATTCTTGGTCCTCTACAAGTCATATAGCTAGTCACAAAAAAGATATTTATATTCACATATGGAGAAGTATTTGCAAATTGGGCTTAAAAATGCAAAGCAGGAGGAACTTTTCACACAAAACTTCTGCTGCCTGCATTTCTGTGTAACTCACATTTTAAATAAGTATGTTTGAAACAAGAGAGCCCAATCATGCAACTGATTAAATAACCGTTAAAGAGAATATTGTCATTTAAGTCACTTTAGAATAGAGCATTTTCATATTACATATGTCTTTTGGAGGATGCTACAAGAAATAAATAAAAATGTTAAACATAATTTCAACTTCCCTTAGAAGTTATGGTTTCAAATACTATTTGTATTTATATTCTATAAGAGCTGCATAAGCATCAAGTGTTAAATATAAGTGATTATGTACAACAGAATATAAGTAATTGAGATAAAGCCAATATTTCCAGAGGAAGAAAGTTATGACTTCATGAAAATTAAGTGAAAAAACCAGTATATGACAGAAGAGTCTAGTAATAAACCCTAACAAAAACCGAAGTCCAATGTAATGGGCATACTGAGATCTACTTTTATTATGTGGATTCTTTCAAATAAGACCAGAATTCAACATGAAGCAGCAATCTGGAGACTGATGGCCAAACACAGCAGACTGTGGAACCGTTATATGGAATGTGATCTTCTTTGGGTTAATATATACTTTTATGGGGGTGATGTGCAATATGGTATCAGAATGTTCATTAAATCAAGGTAATAAGGTTTCACGTTTTAAATAGTGAAAATTTAAAAAGTGCAACCTGAAAATCTAAATCATAGGGAATTCACAGAAATTTTGTGAGCACTTTGACATTTTTGGCCTTTAATATTACTTAATCTATAAATTAAAGATAAATGGGGCCTACATTGATTCTGTGGTTAAATTTTGTTGCAATATTTAACCCTTAAGTGAATATAATCAAGCAGAATTTAGTTTTCTTTATTGTACAATGAAGTAGTTGCTCACCTGGAATATTGCATGGCACATAGTGTTATTTGGTTAGCTGTGTTGAATTCAAAGGGCCAGAAAGGACAGGCAAATGATAGTCCATCTTTATTCCCAAACAGAGAAATGAACCTGATAAACGAAACACAAGATAACTGAAGTCCCTTGTATAGTTATGGTATATTTAGAGTTGTCAAGAAATTCACAGGCCAGTGAAAGGTGTAACATCAACAGTGTGTGTCCTTGCTGTGTGGTCTTTATTGCTAAGCACTATCAGCACAAGAAGAGTACAGAGAGCCTGTTTCTGCACCTCAGTGGAAGTAGGAGAGACCAGAGCCTGGACAAGGGGGTCCCTCAGAAATGCATTACTGTTTAAGTTGCTGTTTTTCCATGGAAGAGCAAAGTTCCAGTAAATTCCATCTGCTGATATGCTGCATTGAATTAGCTGCGCCTCAAGAAGGGAAATAGCTAGAAGACAGACACTAAAAAGATTTGCTTTCAAGAACGGGATCGTCATGGAGTTTATCTCTTTTGGCAAGTTGAAATTCAACAAAGATCTCATTTAAAATAATAATAATAAAGAAATAATTGTACCAAATCTAATCCAGGTCAATAAGACAAAAGATTTTAAAAATGATCCTGGGACTATTAAAGTGATAAAAGAATGCTGTAGCTCCTGCCCAGATTGAAATACCAGCTACAAAACTGAGAATTTAACAAGACTGACGTCAACGGTTTCGTAGATACTAAGAACTTTTTTTTTTAGTTATTTTTTTCTTTTTAAGTTCTTAAGAATCCTCTATTTTGTTGTTTTTTATTTGGTTTCGTTACATTTAGGCTTTATTTTCTGAATCATTGGTTTAAAAAAGGGCTAGCACTAGCAAATGCTGGCAAATGCCTGTAGTCGTGGGCTTTGGATTATTCTTGCCTGTTCAATAAACCAGTGCACACAATAATGTTTGATTTATTTGCCGTTTAATTGTTTTGGTCTAATTTTAGGACATACAGTTGTGTAAATAAACCAGAAGATAGGTATATAAAAGCTCACATAAAACAAGTAGATGATTATAAAGAAAGGAAAATATTTGTTTTTGGTAAATGGCTTCAAATATTCAAAAAATTTGTTTTAGAAATTTAGTAATCTGGTTTAATTTAAAATTACCATCAAAGAGATCTATTTTTAATTTTTCCTCTTTTTTAATAATAATATTAATTTCTTTTCTCTTTTTCAGTCCTGCCCCCAACCTACATCCGGTGCCCAGTCTGCCCCACCAAGTTGAGACCTCACTTTTGACAAACAAATTATTTAAAATTTATCTTCATATGTGTGTTTAGGTGTGTGTGTAAGTGTGTGTGTGGGGGGGGGGGTATGCTATGTGACAGAGCTTGTGGAGATAGAGGCCCTGAGCTGTCAGTGCCTGGCTTCCTCCTTTTCTGAGACACTCTCTTGCTGTCTCCATAAGTACACAGCCGGGCTTGCTGGCTCATAAGCTTCCAAGGGATTCTCCTGTCTCTGTCTCCCTTCTCATCACAGAAGCACTGGCCACAGGCCACCATTGTCTATGAACCCTAGCTCAGGTTCTCAGACTTTCACATCAAGAATTTACCTGATGGCCGTCCCTGCAGCCCTAGATTGCAATAAGGGGTTTAGAGAACGAAAGGTATACAAGTTAACACGTTAAAGGAAGCAAATCACACACACACACACACACACACACACACACACACCATAACATATATAAAGGAAGAGACATGACTAAAAAACCTCTAGTTAAATATCAAGATAATTACTAATTTAATTAAAGACACAGGAAATCAAAGTAAACAACTACCTCTTCATAGGACATAATATTCCAGCATTATGTCATGCCCTACTATCTGTCTATAGAAATCATTTTCTGTCACAAAAGCTTCAATCACTTAGTATTTTTGTCTCTTGAAAATTCAGTTTTTTTTGGTTCTTACATCCATGGCAGTTAGGGTGCCAGATAACTGACACACATCGTGGTGCGACGGCAGGACCTAAGAACTCATGGAGGTACAATATCTCTCTAGACTGCTTTACTAATGTCATTATTGCCATCCACATCACATATAAGAGGTCGTGATTATCCCAAGAGTCTAAAGTAATGACAAATATTTTGGAATAAACCTGGTGTAATGAAAAGAGAAGAAAATCAATCTAACCTCTAATGTGACAATAAAAGTATTTAAATGAGATAGCCTTCCATAATAGAGAATATTTAAATTTCTGCTAAGTGTGAGGACTGACTTACACCAGAATCTTAGGCATATAATTGCCAGTCAGTAGTTGGGATTCTAACATTCCTGGATATTAGCATAACTTCACTCAGAGTTCTGATCTCTGTGATCAAAGCAGGTCAAGACTTGTTCAAGTTCTCCATTTACCCACAGACATAAATGGGTATAGCATGTGATTCTGGAAGCAATCTACTGACTCAAAGGACTCTAGACTGACTGGGATCGCAGCAGCTATCCGAGAGTGCACAACGGCACGGTATCTTCAAACAGTAGCTGGGCAGCGCAGAAGGAAGTAACTGAGTGTTTTAAGCAACACATTTTCTATAGTCTTCAAACTCCTTCCAAGAAAAAATTGTTTTAGGTACAATTTCATTGACTAGCCTTATAAAAGGCAGAGATTTAAGGCATAATCCCTTCCCAGATCTACAGATATTGTAAAAGCCCCAACTCTCAACCACATATTCATTAGCACACAAATGAACTAAGTAAAACAAACTTCTTACTCTATGGCAACTCTTTCTAAAAGGTAACATGAGCAATAATTGACCAAGCAATACCTATGCCTACAGGGTCTGAGTGTTCAGGGGATATTTCAAAGTGTTGTAAAACTATTGTTACATAGCAGATTCTATTGTTGAAAATTATAAAAGCCAGAAATTAAGCCGGAGGGTAGGAAAAGTATCGGGTAAGTTTAGTTTCTCAAGTCCATTCTTCCCACTATTGCAGAACCTAATTTTTCCATTTAATATGCAGATATGCTTCGACACGTCTCAAAACTGAAAACTTCCCCTGCGTCCGTTTGTGAAATCTGGGGCCACTGTTTTCATCATTACCAAACATCTCTGAAAATTTCCCCATTCTATTCCCTCACTTCCATGCCCTCTAGGTAGACCTGCACTGCTCCATTTGTGTGGATGTCTTCAGGACGAAACAGAACAGGGGACATGTGCTCCAGTTACCCTCTTTCTCACACTCTGTGGATTGGGAGATACTTATTACTATTTTGAAAATGCATCCTCCTTTGCTTTATGAAGTTCTGACTTTCTTACTTTGCTGCCATTGTGTTGGCTTTGTTGGTGGGCACACATTTTGTTCCCCCATTTACTCGGCAGGGACTGCGGCGCTAGGTCTTTCCCCACATGTGTTATGACTTCAGTATTTTAGCATCTACACTCATGAACTTCATTGTGTTCCCATGGCTCTAACAATCCCTCAAATGTTGCATTTACTTCTCAACAGAGTTGAGTTCCTCATTTCTAACTGAAACTTCAGAAAAAAAAAAAACTATTCATTTTTCAGTCTTGTAGCGGCCAAAGCAGAGAGTCTTTGGCCCTATCCTTGGACTTCATTCCATTTAACTAAATATGTTTATTCTCGAACTCCAGTATGGCTTCCGAAAATTGAATAGTTTCATGGGATATTTTTACAGAGTTTTAGCAAACACAGTTTACAGCTCCTTTTGTGCCATTGTTAAAATCTGATAAAATTAGCTGAATCTCACAAGTGATGTAAAGAACAAATATGTTCTGGATACGACTATGATTAGAAATTCCAAACTGAATATTATCAAATCTAAATGTAGTAGCATTGTCAATTTATGATTTATTCCAGAATGTAACAAGAAAAAGTTATGACACATAAATAGAGGCTCAAATACCATTTTCTAATGTCCAAATTTCATTCTGTGCAAATACATAAAGCTCATATCTGATTTAAAATTATAGGTCAGGAAATTATTGCAGTTTTCCTCTTGAAAGGGTGGATTAGTACTCTTATACACTCATTTCACAATAAAATGGTCTTAGACTCTTTTACTCCCTGGTTAAAATTGTGTCTCCCTTTTTTTTTTCTCATTACACACTGAGTTTTTAAATGACACATTTGACATCATTTCTTTTTCCATATAAAGCCACCTTAAAGACATTCATTGCTATTCATGTGAGCATCGTCAATTCAGCCTCTAAATTCATGAAGCTCAAGAAAAAGTGAAGAGTCTCCTTGTCCAGATACAAGATAATTTAAATTATCTATGGCCATAACAGTAGACCAAGACTGGATCTCTCAACACATAGGTCCCAGTCAAGCAGTGGTGATTCACGCCTTTTATCCCAGCAATCCGGAAGCAGAAGAGGCATGCGGATCTCACTGAGTTTGAGGCCAGCCTGATCTACAAAAGCTAGTTCCAGGACAGGCACCAAAGCTACACAGAGAAATCCTGTCTCGAAAAAACAAACAAAAACAACAACCAAAAAAAACATAGGTTCCAGAAGCTATGCATTTGTGTGTGTTTGAAATATTTACTATTTTAATCTTTTTGCCTCAAATATTAAGTCATAGAAACTTCAGCAAATGCCCTTGAACAACATAAGAGTTTAGATCTCATAGAGCACAGATATGCAGATAGGATAGGTAGGTAGGTAGATAGATAGATAGATAGATAGATAGATAGATAGATAGATGTCCTACATGGTCAAGAAAATGAGTATAGATAATTAGTCAAAAAAGCAAATTTTCACTGTGAATGTTGGTATATGCATAGAATCTCAATAGTCAGGAGGCTTAAAGAGAGAGTGCCCGTTCAAGGCAGGCCTGGGCAACAGAGAGATTAATAATTGACTATTTGATTAATGATTGTAAAGTGCAAAAGTTAAAAAGACATTTGCTAACCTTAATAATTTTCTCTCTTAAGTCAGCATCCTATCATTTATTTTAGTATTTCCTATTACTCAGTGCTAACCATTTTTTATAACTGTCTTATTTCTTCTCTTCTTCTCCTCCTTCTTCTTATGATATTGGGGATGGAGCCTAGGGGTTCATGCAAATTAAACAAACCCTCAACATGGAGCTATATCCCCAGCCCTATTTTCACTCTGTTATTTTTAAAGACATGGTCTCACTAATTTTACAAAGCAAAAACTGAAAATTTATTTCTCCTGCCTTCGACTCTTGAGTGGCTGAGATTACAGGTCTGCACCACCAGGCCTGGCTTCCTGCTTCACTTATTTCATCATCAATATTCTAAAACTTCATAAAACAGTTATTCTTGCCCATCAGTATGTTCAGTCTACACTATAAAGCAAACAACTGATTTAGGAATCTGTATTGATTCTTTCAAAATGGCAATTTTCTTGGAATCCTCCCATAATATGATATGTTCAATAGTGTTCATTAAAAATAACCTTTAAAATTCCAAATGCTTTCAAAATATTTTCTTCAGAAGACACTCTTAACACTTAGGAACAGACAGAATCCTATAAAAAAAAAAAGTGATTTTCCTCTCCTGGCCCTCTGTTTTCACCTCCTTCTCCTCAGGATTTGCCTACAAACCAGTCTTGTTCTGTCCGTCTTTCTGGTGACTGCACCAGGAAGGAAAAGGATTTCCCCTTTGTTTCATTGTTGATAGACATTCTTTGACTCTACCCCCGAAAGCCCAACAGCATAAGAGGGCAGGGGGCGGCTCTCAGAACAAGAGCAGCTTGTTACTGCTTCAACTCCAGGGCCAGGGAGTTGCGTATTTTTATCACAGACCTGGGCATGTTTATGGAATTAATCTTTAACAGTCGCTGCAACCTCTTCTTTTTCTACTTCCGAAGTTTCAGTGACATTTTTGGAAGTGTATGAGTTTTCCCACTCGGCCTGGTTTCCTGATTTCATTTGCCATCTCTCCCCTGTTTTCCTTGATTTCTCTGCCTGCTTTTGTGGACATCTTTATTGTCCTTCCTTAAAGCATTTTCTCACCGGCATAGTTCTTGTCCCACGGCAATATTGAATTCTAGTCATATCCCAGGTAAACCGTCTCAGTGGAGGGGAGCTGTCTGGGGAGCAGGGAGGAAAGGCTGCAGAGAAGAACAGTCAGGACCCAAAAGAACAGGGCCCAACTCATGAAGGAATGCAGAAACAGGGAACAGTGACAAGGAAGGGCGATCAGGGTGTAGTATGTGAAATTTCCAAATAATCAATAAAACTTTTAGGTTAATAAAAATGATACGTGCTCTCAAATTCCCCGATGCTGTTAGAGGATGAAACCAGAGACACTGTGGAAACCTCCCTAATCAGCCTCTGTAGTCACCTGGTAACATTAATTCAGGCAGAGCACTAGTAGCACGGGTCTACAGATTGAATGTGAACAACAGCAGAAGGCACAGCCAAGCCGGTTTGAACCTCTTCATTTCACACTCTAGCAGAGAGCCAGTCCCTTCTCACTCCTTCCCCTCTGCGTCTTTTCACTGTTACACCACAAGAGAGTTTGAAGCTCTTACCCAGCACTCCAAAATCACCTTCCTTCTAAGTATCCTGGTGTCTACACTGCAGGATTCATGGACTTTTCTTACACAGGGGAGGATGGAAGGAGACTTTGAAGCCAGCCTGCAGGAGGATTTTGTCCTAATTAGGCCAACTGTGTTAACATAGCTCTGTTCAAGGAAGCCTCTGTTCCCACATCTGTCTTTGAACTGCAGATAAGAAAATGGTATGCCTCACAGAAAGCTTCAGATGCCACAGTACACGTAAAATGTTCAGCACAGTACTGGCATAGATCAGATGCTAGACAAATGAAAACCATCAGCAAGATCTCTGATCTTTCCTGCTGTTGGTTTGCTCTACCCACCTTCACCTGAGCAAGGTCTCTGCTGCTTATGAGAAACAGCAGTAAATTAGGAATCACCTTGGTGACTCACACCTACTACAAAAAAAATTTTTTTGAATAAAGCAATCAAGATTGATAGTTTATTAGTCATGTCAGGTAAAAGCACCTGTGGGGGTTAGTTAGCAATTACTATGAGTAACTTCTACGTCCCCTACCTAACGAGTTTTAATTTTCTAAAATACCACTGACCAACTATACTAGGTGAGCTCACAAGAATTATTTTTCCTTAAAGTCCCACCTGAGCAGGTGCATTGCACAGAAGACAAGAAGGAAAGAAACTAGTTAGAGAGCTTGGAGGGGCAGAGGGCGTGACCCTCTTAATCGTTCTTCACTTCCTTTTTTTTTTTTTTTTTTTTTAAGATGACTTGGCAACGTCCGCCACATCAGCGGCAGAAGCAGCGACGCCTCCTCAGTGGAACTGACTTGCAATAGCGAGCCTTCATACTGCTGCACTTTTGCGGCTTCTGTGGACATATTATCAACCGGTGGTTTTAGCTCCCAGTCTCCCAGGCTTGCCAAAGCGGTTAGAAGTCATTTGGAAAGCCTTTTAGCCGAATCTCTCTGATCTAGAAGGCCAGCTGGCTTCTCCTGAGGTACTTTCGAAATTTGCAGCGACCACTGATCCTGGTCCAGGTGCATGGGGAAGACGCTAAGGGTATAAAACCCAAACATTGAACCTGAAGACCCAGCGCAAAGTAGAAACTGAAAGTACCCTGCCTACTCTGCCGGCAGAGCCTACGGAAGTTATGGCAAAGTCAGAGCGCCTGGCCAGCGGGTGATGCATGCGGCCTCTCCTGGGATGGATGGACTAGGCGCGGCGTGGGTGAGAGGAGCCAGCTGCCGAGACTGTCCTGCCCAGTACCGGCGTGCGGCCACTCGGCGGATGACCGGGGTCCAGGGCGTGATTATGGGTGTTGAGAGCTCGCTCCTGCTGCAGTCCCAGTCATCATGACTACACCCACCTCCCGCAGACCATGTTCCATGGTAAGCGCTGCTCTCCGGTGCGCACGTAGGTGCGCCTAGCGCGCCGGGGACTCTGGGACACTCCGGGACGCGCAACCCGCCCCCGCACGTCCGGGAATAGCCCGGCCTTGCACTTTGGACCGGCTGGGAGCACGGCCTCTCCCATGGTCAACTACTACCCGCGCTGAGCTCAGTGGCCCAGAGACATTGGCACCTGGGCGTACAGCCCGGGGTAGGCGGGGAGGAGCCCTTCCTGACGCCGGCTTTCGATCCCCGGACCGAGACTCAGAGCAGGAGTCGCCCCGCGGTGGCCGCCTGCATCAGGTCTCAGTAGTCAGTGGCTAACAGTCACACTCTGTCCCTAGTCAGCGACATGCTCAAGCAGCCCTTCCCCGTTTCTTGACAGCGCAAAGTTACTCACAGGCTGCCTATGTTCAGGGAGTCCCTGGGCTCTGGTAGCTCACAACTTCATGCAGAATGAAAGAGTCGCTCCCGAGGATGCGCTTTTAAACCCTAAAGGACAGATCACTGGAAAACCCCCTCTTCTCCCCTCAGTAATTCTGGGAGTTTCCGACCCAGGCTGTATGTTGCGTTATTTGCTGGGAACACAAGTCCTGCGGCTGGGAATTGTAAAAAGCCGGATTCCCACCCCCCCCCTACATATTTGCTACGAAAGGGAGATAGGACTATAAGTATCTATGAGTACAAATTCTTAGCACCTTGATCAGTCTAACAGGTTTGCATTTGCTTGAAATAAGTAAGGACCTAAAATGGACAAAAGCAGAATTGACAGTGGCTGGAATCCACTTGTAGCTAGAACTAAAATAAATAAACAAATGCTGAAAAAAGCATAGATGAGAACAGAATGGAATGTGAGGAGAGAGGATCTACTCGAGGAAATGTTTTCCAGTAAATACTTCCTAGAACCTGCTAGGGTGCGGGAGCAGGGAGCCTGCCCAGTGCTCTTCCTTCCGAAGCTCTGTGTCGTTTTTTTCCAGGCCACTCCTTTGAGTCCTATTATTTTCCATCCTTTAGGTATTAGAGAACAAGGAACTGGGCATAATGGAGTAGTTGTCAGAAACCAAATAAGAGGTGTGGAGACCGGAGAGACTATGCAAGGAAGCATGGAAGTACTCTTGGTGAGGGTGCCGTCCCGTCCAGGAATTTAATTACAACCAGAAAGCGTGTCCCTGTTTCCTTTACAATGCCCCTGGTTCTGAAATCGCTTATTTTCACTCCTGACTTTAACCCTTGACTAACGTATGATCTGGGAAGATAAAAGGACAAAAGAAAGCAAAGGTGTATAATTTAAATATGGAGGCTTAATTTCCTGTCCACATTAGTCAAGCATCATAAGGTGTGAGTAAACAGAATATGAAAATGTTTAATTCTTGAGTTAAAGTGAGTGGATTTCTTCATTTTTGTTCCAAAATGCATCCCCTAGGAAGGAGCTTAAGCTCCATTTAGGCTGTGTGCTATGCTGGTCTTTCTTTCGAGCCTGCTTTTTTGGGCAGTAAGTAAATGAAGATTCACTATTTGACCTGCAGTTGTGCTGCCTCACTTAAGAATTTTATTATACATTTTATTTGCTAATAAAGTGAAATCATGAGAAACACAGAATGACTAGGAATGAGTAGGAAGCTTCAAGAGCTCTAAAGGAGAATTAGAAATTTCACATCACTGCGTATACATCTAAAATAAAAATGGAAAGTTCTTTCATAGAACCAGTGTGCATAGCCCACAGGGATGAAGTGTTTTTATCCTGATTCTTGACAAATAACTTTATTCTATGTCCAAATAGTTACTGTTTTCCTTGAAATGGAACCAGATGCTATAGTTTCAGAGCTTCATCAGGAAGTACCTTGGTGATGTTCATGCAGAAGAAAATGTTTTGTTTTTTGTTTTTTTTTTTTTTACTTCTTTTGACTATTTGTACATGCAGTTATAGGAAGTTCATTGAGTAGCTGAAAGCTGGATTCCCAGACAAGTCAACTTGAGCATGTCAGATGTGAATCCTGATTTCTCCTAGGAACACTATCTTGGGGAATTGTTTTCTGGGCTCCAGATTCTCCACTGTAAAATGTTAATGACCTGTTTGCATGAACATCACAAAGTGGCCGTAGAACTGAATTCTTTGTTTAAATAGACTTACAAAAGAACATTCAATGAACACTCCTTAAAGTGGATGGGAAAAGCCCCCAAGGCCTCAGCCTTAGACAAAGGATTGCAAGCATCCAGAAAATGCTGAGTGTGGGAGAAATTGTCTTCCCCATGGAAAAGCATGCCAACTGCTTATCCCAGTGGTCAGCCTGGAAAACATACACGCAAGTAAGATTATACAGACTGAGCAGGTAGTGTTTATGTTTTAGATAACAACAATGAGGAAAGTCATGAATTTGAAATAGAGTAAGGAATGGCATATAGAAAGGTTTGGGGTATGAAATGGATGGGAGAAATAAAATTATTTTGCAATCTCAAAAAATAAAAGTAACAATTAAGGAAACTGATAAATGACTGGATATGATGGACTGAAGAAGCCAATTTATTTATGTTCACTTTGACCTCATAACTTAAGCAGCTGGCGATCGAATGTATTATTTGGCTTACATTAAAAACCAACAAGAATTTTTCGACAGCTATCATTCTGGTTTAACCATATTCCCGACTGAAAACAAATTCTCCAGTTTCAAACCCTTCGGGAGATTTACAGACAATCCTACAAGCCAATGCATGTCTTGTATTGCTCCAGTTTGTCTTATCTGTGACCTAATGAGAAGTTCAGGCTTAGAAGTGTGCTATGAAAGAAAAAGAAGCAGGATATGGCAAATATTGAATTCCCATTGAGACAACAGTGTTAGAAACACCCTCACATCAGAAAATTCTTAATTTGTGCATGTATTTGGAAGAAACAACTGGAATTACAGAAGAAAGTACACACGATTGAGGATAGAGCCAGGAACCTATGAGATAGGCATCTTGGGCCCTTTTGTTTATGGAATTATGCCTGGGGCAATTTAAATGTGAAGGGTTTCTCTATTTGGATTATAGTATAGAATCTGAAAAGTTAAAGTGTTTGAGAGATGAGAGAGAAGAGAGATACATTAAGAGATCATTGAGAGTTTGAGATTAGGCATAGGAAGTTTAAATGCAATTCAGCAATTTAGTCAGTCATTTAGTCCATTGTCAGATCAAGATAAAACCCCCAATTATCTATATTTTAAAGACTCCATGGTCTGTGAATAGCTACCTTGCTTAATTGTTAGGATCTACAGGAAATGAATTGTATTTTAAGAATAGTTTTATAATTGAAATTTTCATGTAGCACACATGTGCAAAACGTATTCCACCAAACCAACACTGTAGAGCACTGACAAAATGCTGTCCAGTGAACTGTAAGTTCAGATGAAGTACAGTATTATTGAAAACTGGCTTCAAGAAGAAAACTGGTAATCTTATAAAGTAAAACAAAGTAACTTACTAAAGCACAGAAAATAGACCTTTGAAATAAGATTTAAATATAGATGCAAATTAATCTCTTTATTAATAACATCATCACACTCTTCTTTGAGTTCAAATGACATCCCCCATCTCTTTCCTCTGTCTATTCCTCCCAAAGCCTAAGTATTGGAAGCTTGTAAGGCCAAGGACGAAATAAACAGCATGTTGCTATAAAAACGTATATAGATATGATAAAATGTGTTAATAATTGATCAGTGTGTATCCTGGCTGGCAAAAGGTAATAGGAGAAGAGTAGATGTTTGATACTGTGGGGAAGTGGCTTTCAATCCGAATACCAGTGTGATAATATGCTATCAAGTGACTGTGGGCATTTTAAAATCAAATCCCAATGAAGTAGAAGACTCAGGTTAACATCTAATCTTAGCAACTGTTGTTTGTGTGCTACAAAAAGTAGGCTAACTTGAAGGTCTCTTGTTATATATAATAAAATATGTAGCATATACTTATATCTATACATATATAAATAGATTATCATTTGTGTTAGATACATAAGAAGGTAGATGATAGATAGATAGATAGATAGATAGATAGATAGATAGATAATAGATTTACCTAACAGCCCCTGGCTCAGTAGTCCAATTAAAAGCACCTAGGATCATAATCTTTGATCTGAAATGAATTATTTAGTGGAGAATTTTGAATAGATTTCATGTCCATTCCTGGATCATTTTTTGAGAGTATCAAGTATTAGTTTTATATAAATATGGGAAGCTATGAGTTATGGGGTTTTGAAATTAAAATATGATTACATCATTTTCCTTCTTCCCTTTTCCTCCCTCAATCTCTCCAATTTACCCCAATTACACTCCTTCGAATTCATGGCCTTATTTTCTTTGTTATTTCATTCACATACACACATATAGCGGAAGGAGGAGAGAGAGGGAGATGGAAGAGAAAGATATTTATAAATATGTAAATACAACCTGCTCATTCTGTATAATGTCACTTGTATATATAAGCTTTCAGGGCTAATGACTTTGTAATGGATAACCAATTCAGGGGTGTGGGCTTCTTACTGTACTTAGCATGCCTTAGTTGCCTGTAGTTCTTTGTCTATGGTTGAGGTTCTATGAGTTACCAAAACTTCTACCAAGCCCATTTTCTCTACTTGTAAAAAAAAAAAAATGAGTCACTTAGATTGTAATTTATGGTAAACACTTCTGACTTTTAAATATCATCGGACAATAGTATAATATATGACATATTTCTGGTGTACTTTACAGTCTTTAGGCTGATGTCAATGTCAGTTCCTTGGGTTTAGAGAAACATTGTTTAGACAAATAGAGAAGCTTCACATATAATGCTGAGCACTACATGTTATAATGCTAATTTGATTTTGCATGGTAAGTATGTCATTAACCCAACCAAGTTTATGGAACTATGAAAGCAAGATGTGCAGACACATGAATAAATAGGTTGCCTTTAATGTTTTTAGGTGCCACCTGGTTTGCATCTTAATTATTTACCCCAGGTGATTTGAAATTTCATTCGTTTTGATTGGACAGTTGACTCTAATTGTCAAGTCTTACAAAAAGCAATCATAAACCATCAGCTGAGAAGGCATGAGTCTATTGCTTGAGATATTCTTACCATGAAAAGAATTAAGAGAGAGCATTCTTGAACAGAATCTAAGTCTTTGTGAAAATATATGTGTAAACATAATAAAATATGGAGAAGATCAGAGTTTGGGGAAGGTAAAGCTCTCAAAGATTCATCATTACAAATAATGAACCACCATAGTGCAGAAGCAAAGAGGTACCCCCCACATCACTTCCTCCAGAGAAGAACTGGATTTGCCTTTGTGAGGGCTATGTTCTGTATAAATAAGCATTCATATGACATCTTTCATGTATTTTAAATAATGTGTGACTTTTCAGCATGTTTGCTACAAATCCAACTGACGAAACTGTCACACTCTCCCCTACTGAATATCTTTCAGAAGTCTTTGATTTCCCTTGTCAGAAAATTTTATATATATATATATATATATATATATATATATAGAGAGAGAGAGAGAGAGAGAGAGAGAGAGAAGTGGGGGAGGGAGGAGATGTTTATGTAAATTTTTTTCATTTTACATACCAATCCCATTTCCCCATCCCTTTGCTTCTTCTGCCCCCTTCTTCCTCCCCATCCCACCCTACATCCACTCCTCAAAGGGGGTAAGGCTTCCCTTGGGGACCCAACAAAGACTGTCATACCAAGTTGGAGCAGACCCAAGTTCCTCCCTCCTGCATCAAGGCTCAGCAAGGTATCTCACCATAGGGAATAGGCTCCAAAAAGGCAGTTCATAAACCCTGGGTAAGTCCTGGTCCCACCACCAGAGTCCCCCCCTTACCCGCCCCACAACAATCCAAGCCATATAACTGTAACCCCATTCATAGGGCCTAGTTTGGTCCCATACATGATCCCCAGCTATTGGTCCAGGGTCCATGAGCTTCTGCTAGCTCGGGTTAGCTGTCTCTGTTTCATTTTTATAGATCTTTCTGTACTATGTGAGAATTGAGATGTATGTTTAAAATTATTAGATATAGGTGTTCATTACAACGGTAAAACACAACCTCGTATAACATGTTGTGGCATCTACCTTGGGCTCATTAACTGTTGGGTGCAGTTTCTTTTAGATATATCTTTGGAATTCCTCCCCTGATCCTTGTTCTGTTGCCTGTCACATCATCGGACTGCCACATTCAAGATAAAGAAGGTAAAGCATATGAGAGTGTGCTGATGGTCAGCATCGATGAATTGGTACGTGCTTGTTTTGTTTCCTTGCATTCTCACCTTCTGGGCAATGTGAATATGCTTTTTGTTATTTAGTCCTATAATCAGAGACACACTGTGATTCTTGACCAGGAAGGAGGTGAGTAGCGGCAATCATGCCCATATTTCAGCTTTTCAAACTTGATTATTTTTCTTAGAAGTGTGAGTCAAATTCTTCCTTGTAATGTATAAGATGCCTAGTGTCATCTACATATTTTATTTGGTGAGGCCTATGAATTCCCATCTTTAAGAGCGAGTCTTTTATACATTAGCATAAGTTGACACACCACCCGATTGTGTATTTCTTTGGTTTATTTCATCAGAGTTTTTACCTTTCTCCATACAAATCATATCCATAATCAGTAGACTTCTATGGAAATATTCCATACTATAGCAGGATTCTAAATAACGCTGGCTTTCATTTCAACTTGCATGTATTTATTGCTGGTATATATACAGACTTTTGTTTTTTGTAAGTAAACCTTGTGTCTTGCAATCTTTTTAGAATCACTACTTTGTTGCAGGACTTTGTTGCTGATGGCATTTCTTTGTGGTCTTCACATAGACAATACAGTAAAAGTTATCATGTAAGGTTGATTTAATCAGTAGACTTACCTTTTTAGTCAAACTGAAGTCTTATGTGGCAAACAAAGCCATTCCCTAGTGTTCAAAACACAGAAGACATTGTTGAAGGTCTTCTTTAATATCCCTGCTACATACAGTGAAGTGGACTAGTACCTTGGAAAACTGTTTTGCCTCTGGAAGAGGTAGAGAAAATGCAAAGTGGTTAATGAATACTGGGACATAAAGTTCTATGTTGTTTGCCAACTGACAGGAAGTGAAAGCATACCCACCACTCAGTACTTTCTATGTTTTCTATTTCATGATATTGGGAAATTGAATACTTTAAATGTTGCTTCTAAATTGATCTTTTTCACCAAGATGATATACATGTGATTCAATTGTATTACCTGTGCACAGAAATAAATAGTATTATTTCAACAGCAGTCAACAAGTAAAGGTGTATATGCAAAAAATGTAAAGAGAGGGGACTGAGGGAAGAAACTGTTGTAAATTTAACAGAGGAGGTTTATTTAACCAAGTCATGGCACATCTTTTTCTGAAAATATACAGTAGGTTATCTCAACACATTCAACCAGAAACCAGAGCAAGAGCAATGATGTTACTCCTGGTGGCAAGGCATGGCTACTCTTATGAAGATGGACTGAGAAGGCATGGGAGAAATCTCAGTAGGTCCAACTAAGTAATGGCATGGCAGTGTGATCCTAAAGATGTTTTTGTTAATCTGAGGAAAAGAGAAGAGAAAGTCACCACGAATTGCTACTGCAGAGACTGCAGAGCAGATTTAGTCACTGAGAGCATGGTAAAGGCTTGACAGACCTCAGTAGATTTTGTTCTGAAGGAGACCTCATCAGTGCTAGAGTATATAAAATGCTTGCTGTGATCTGTTGTTCTTCCTCAGCAAAATCACTTAATGTTTAGGATTCTCAAAAAAGAAAGATGTTCTTATCACATTTCTTTTTGGTAATATTTATCTGCATGTGTCTGTATGAGAGTGAAGTAAGTGCCTCTGAGTGCTTACAGAGATCAGATGGGGTATTGTGTCCCCTGAAGCTGGAGTTAGAGGTGACTGTAAGCCACACAAATTCCAGTCCTCTAAAGATCAGGCAGTCTTCTTCACTGTTAAGCTGTCTATTTATTTTACTTCACATTTCTTCAATTGCTAGTTACAAAAAAGTTTTGCATGTTTAAATTATTATTGGCGAGGGAGTGTAGAGAGATGACTTAAGGGTTCAGAACACCGGCTGCTCTTCCAGAATGCCTCTGGTTTGATTCCCAGCACTCACATGGCTATCAATCATCTGTAACTCTAGTTCCCCAGGATTGTAGCATTCAGGAGGCAGAGGCAGGTGAATCTGAGTTTGAGCCTACCCTGGTCCACAGAGTGTATTCCAGGATAGCCAGAGCTACACAGAAACCTTTCTTAAAGATAGATAGATAGATAGATAGATAGATAGATAGATAGATAGATAATAGATAGATGATAGATAGATAGATGATAGATAGATAGATGAGAGATAGATAGATAGATGATAGATAGATAGATAGATGATAGATAGATAATAGATAGATGATAGATAGATAATAGATAGATGATAGATAGATAGATAGATAGATAGATATATAGATAGATAGATAATAGATAGATGATAGATAGATAGATGATAGCTAGATAGATGATAGATAGATAGATAGATAGATAGATGATAGATAGATAGATAGATAGATAGATAGATAATAGATAGATAGATAGATAGATAGATAGATGATAGATAGATAGAGAGATAGATAGGTAGATAGATAGATAGATAGATGATAGATAGATAGATAGATAGATGATTGATAGATAGATGATAGATAGATAGATAAATAGATGATAGATAGATAGATGATAGATAGATGATAGATAGATAGATAGATAGATAGATGATAGATTGCTCCCTTTCTGAACATTTCTTTAGCTGTGCAAGTTATTTGGTTTTTTTTGTTTTTTTTCCATTTTTAATTTATTTTTATTTGATTTTGAAATTTTTTTGAGATTATAATTCGATCATTTCTCCCTCCCCTTTTTGCTCTCCAAAGCCTCCCTTTATTACTGTCTTTCAAATTCATGGCCTTTTTGGTCACCAATTGTTGTTACATGCATATATGTTCCTAAATATAACCAGCTTGGTCTGTTTAACGTTACTTTAATGTATGTTTTCAAGGCTGGTTCTTTGATACTAGATGACCAATTGGTGAGTTCTTCCTTAGGGAAGATTTCCACTTTCAGCATTTGTGCAGGGTTGAGGTCTCCTGCCTCACCTTCCTGTCAGCTTTGGTGTCTGATGTTGGTCTGCTCAGCTCGTGTTTAGGCCTCGTGTGTTCTTTACAAGAATAGCTGGTGCTCTTAACCCTAACCCATCTCTCCAGTTCTTTTCTTCTGATTTCTTAGCATAGGCAAGTTATTTGTAACAGTTGTTCACAGTATATTCTTCACAGTTCTGTGCATCAGTTAGGGTCTCCTTTTATGTTTCTGGTTTTACTGGTTTAGTTCTCCCTTTGTCTCTAACTAAACATTTGCCAATTTTGTTTATATTTTCAAAATATTAATGCATTTACTTGATCTATTTTGGTTTATAATTTAATTTATTTTTCTCTTAAGTTTATTTTCTATGAACTTTATCTTTATTTTGTAGTTTAGAAACTTTGAAGTGTATAGTTAGCGTGTTTATTTGGAAATTATCTATTTACTTTTAATATATTCATTTATCATTATAAACAATAACTAAATAATAACTAAAGATGTGTCTTATAGATTGTGATACATATTGTTCTTCTTTTAATTGATTTCTAGTTTAATTCATTGTGCTCTGCAAAGACACATGACATGATTCCTTTTCTAAAAGTTTTATTGATATTTAATTTGTAACCTAACATATGATCTATGTTAGACCTAAGAGGGAAAACCATTTCCATGACTGCTTCATTAATCGAACTTCATGCAGAGGCACACAAGAGCCGGGCCAGACAGCTGCTTCACCTTACACTGGGATCTTCAAGAGCCACCCTTCACTGACTTTTGAGGTTCCTTTTATGAGGAAGGGGAAGGGTTGATAGGAAAAAGCTGTGGAGTTAATTGACTGTTGGAAAGGAGGTAACAAAAATAAGGTCAAGAATGCATCCTGTGGAGGGAGGGTCATCAAGGTGTCTGGGAAGACACGTTTTCACAAGGCAAAAGGGCAGTCATCTATCACAGGTTTAGGAGTTTATCAGGCAAAGTGGTGGCTGGACATCATGGGGTCACAATTTCAGCATAGGGTGAAAAGTGTGGTTTACAAGATACATCACGTTCAGGAAGCTGAAAGTTATTCTTGTAAGATATGGAAACTAAATAGTGATATAAGATAATATGGATCCTTAATAACAATGTGTCTCCTGTTGTGATTTCTCACTTTTCATTGATTATACTGTGCCTGGAAAAGCACATGATACGATGACTTTTTTAAAAAAACTACTGGTATTTATTTGTAACCTAACATATGATCTATTCTGGAGAATATTCTGTGTCTCAAGAAAGAAAATGTATATTCTAGTGTTGTTGGTTGGAATGTTTTCTAAATACCTATTAGGTCCTTTTATTCTATAATATGATTTAACCCTAATTCTTACTTGCTGATTTTCTGTTTGAACAATTTTCTTACTGTGAAAATCAGATGCTAAAGTCTCCAACTAAGTAGCATTGTAGTGAATCTCTACTCTTACGTCTATGAGTGTCTGCTTTATGTATTGGATAATCTAGCATTGGGTGCATATGTGTTTATAATTATTATATATTCTGTTCATTGATTGCTTTATTAGCATATTATAACCCATATCACTTTATTTTTCTTTGCATTGTCTATCTTCAACACTTTCAACTTCTGCTTACCTTTGCCAGTGGAATGAGTTTCGATATATAGTTGTATAATTAGGCTTCACTTTTTTTGTTGTTATTCATTCATTAAATCTGTGTATTTTGATTGATGACCTACATGCATCTATACTCAAGGTTATTATCTATAAATTTAGGCTTCCTTTAGTCATTTTGCTGTTTTCTTTTTCTGTTTTATAAGATATCCCCATTTCTTCAAGACTTAATTCTTTTCTTTTGTGACTTTTTTTGTCTATGAATTTGTTCAGTAGTATATTCAGAATAGTAGTTAGCATCCTTATTTCCAGTGAAGGACTCTGGTCTTGTGGTGGTGAATTCTGTCAGTTTTTGCTTTTCTAGAAAACACTTATTTCTTGATTGGCAGGTTTTTTCACATCAGAGTTTTAATGTATCATTCCATTTCTTTCTGGCATACGTGAATTTTGTGGATAAATCTGCTGTCATTCTAATGAAGTTTCATTTATAGGTGACATTTTTCTTGCACTGGTTTTAGAGTTCTATGTGTCTTGTACTTTCATATTTTGAATATGAAACTATTCTGGAGAAGGTCTTGTTTGAATGAGTGCAGTCAGGATCCTTGAAGTTCCTTGGATCTGGTTATCTGTGCCCAAATTCAAAGATGTGGGGACTCTTTAACTTTCATTCTGTTAAATTTCTCAGTGATTTCTATATGTGTGTTCTTCTAAAATTTCTGTAATACAAGTAATTGTTCTCTTAATGGTGTCTTAAATATTTTAATATTTCTATGTACAATTTTAACATTTTAATATTTCTATATATTAATTGTTCTATTCCTTCATTTTTCTGTTGTTTTCTTTAGTTATTTTATCTTCCAAGTTTAGAAATTTGTCCTTATGTTTCTTCTATTTCTTTAAATTTAAGACTGAAATATACATCTCTAAGATTCCTGATGACTTGATATAATTTCTATGTTGACTCTCCTGCTCATGATTTTTTTTTGCTTGTTTGCTTTTGGTTTTGTTTTTCTCATTTCATTGTGTCACCTATCCACATCCTTTTGTGTTTCTTTAGCTTCCTTATTTTGATTCTTTTTTTCATGCGTTTTATGGATTTCCTTCCAATTGTGATCTATTCCTAAAGAATCAATCTGTACCTCACTGGAGGTATCACAGTTCCTTGGCTTTTCATGCATCTTAGTTTCTCTGAAATAACTTATGCACATATAATGAAACACTTCTCTTATTTTATTGAGTATCTTTTCTTTGAGGACAATTTTTCATTTAAATAAGATGTAAGGTATCAGTCAATGCTTTGTCTGATTCTGGATAACTTAAAATGTTTAATGTTCATGTGATTTCTTTAGGTGTAACCAATGACAAAGAGCCTATAAGTGCCTTGATGGTCTAGATTGAAGTGACTCATAAATGCAATAGTCCATTGTTTAAGATAATGTGGACTTCTAAATGTGTATGCCCCCAGGCCCTACAGACCAAGCACTTGTGGCACTTGGATATGTGATGGCAGCAGTTATGGTTATGCTGATACACAATCTGTAAAACTGTCTCCGAGTACCACAAGACAGGAATGGGTAGTGACAGTTGCTAAATACCCATCATTCTGAAGCTATTTTGAAGAAAACAGAGAATTATCTTCTCCAGTTCCTGTGATACAGAAAAGTGCAGTCTCTGGGTTATAAACCAAGAAGAGATCCTTTTATAAAACATGTGAGACAAGCACAATGATACCAGTGAATTTTTCACCATTGGCTTTCGACAAGATCCATGGCCTGTGGAAGAGATCATCTTTAGCATTCATGGGGACAAATGTAAATGTTACTACAAGGTATGATCCTGGTGGCTAGAGTTCTGGAGCTTCCAGACATTTATTTGATATTCTTTAGGTCTAGCATAGCAAGTGTCAGTGATGCTAGAACATTTGAGATGTTCTTGAAGTACAGCATCCACACCCACACCCTTGCCCATTCCCAACTGAATAAACATGGGTGATATTAGCTTCTAACCTAGGCCATGGATTGAAGAAAAGAACTTCGATACATTTACAGGTTGTGTAAAAATGCGACAGGGTTTGTAGACTGGGTTGTCACCATTCTTGAACTGCAAGATATGGATGAGATTGTCCCTGTTTCCTTCAAATCAAGTATAAGAGGTGTATGGGCCATGTGGGAGTCTGGAACTATAAAAGGCTAAGGGATCTGGTATTTGTCTTGTGACAAGCAACAGAACTACAGTTCCTGATGGAGTCATAGGCTCTCATAGCATCCACTAGGTTTTCAAGGTCTATATTAAGTAACAGAGGGAGAGTAGGCATCCTCACATCATTCTTGATTTTAGAGGAAATGCTCTGTTTGTCTCTATTTAATACAAAAATAACTTTAATTTTGTTGAATATAATCTTTTCATCAAGTACCAGGAACTTTCTGATATGAGTAAGTTTGAATTCTTTTATAAGTGTTTTATAAACCACGTTGTTTAACCCTCACTGGTATGGCTGCACTGTTGAATTCTTAGTCATGAGAACAGATTTCTGCCTATATTTCAAAAAAACATCATTGCTAGAAATGCACAGTGTCTGAAAATGGCCCAGTCTAATTATTGTCAATTAAATGTTGCCATAGTGTTATAAATGAAACTCTAATGAATAACAGGTTTGTAACTTCTTACATCTTTGCCTCTATTTCTTTTCTGGGGTTCTTCACAGATTGAATATCTTTGCACTTATAGCTTTCAAATAGTTTTTGATCCATACTTTTCCTATGAACTTTAGAAAGCATTTAATTCGAATATCAATAAAAATATCTAGCCACCTATACTATATATACTAGTGAACTGATTATGTATCACTTTTAGCCTGTTCTGCTTCTGTTTACTTAGCTAATTCATTAGCATTTGACTTATCATTGAATCCTGAGCTCCTGAACCACTCTTAACAGTCCCCTCTTCTTCACCTCACTTATCACTAAATTCCTTACCACTTAATACATTTACGTACCATTTGTATAGTCCTATTCATGTTGTTAACTTCCCATATGGTCAAGACAGGCCATCTCCTGATCTCCCTGAGACTGATTCCACAGCATGGCCCTGCCTCATTTCCCAGTCTCTGGGTGTGCATTTTTCCTGTTCTGACACTGGAGTTATTTTCCTTAAATTTCTACCATAAGAATGATACTCTATTGTACTTAACAACTCTTTCAAGTTGTGGGCTTCAATGTTGCATTTGATTGGTTTGTTAGCAGAAGTGATGAATGAAAGATCAAATTATCATAAATTGTTACTTTAAAATATGTCTAAATAGGGATGGCAAGGCACTCAGAGGAATGAGTAAAATTATTCAACAATTTAAAAAGTAGCCTGAAGACTTGAGTTCAGTTTCTGAGATTCACATAAAGGTTGAAGAAAGCCAATTATAAAAAAGATGTCCTCTGGCCTTAATCCATTATATACCTACACACATAAAAATATAAATTTGAAAAAAGTACAATTATGAACATACTGTTTAAATGTTTGCAAATAACAAAAAATTAAATTGACCAAAATGGAAATTAAATTATATCCAAGTAGGCTGGACTGTAAAACATTTCCTATATGTGAACAGAAGAACATGAATGAGAGGCTGGGGAGATGGCTCAGTGGTTAAGAGCACTGGGTTTTCTTCCACAGGACCTAGGTTCAATTCACATGGAAGCCCACAGCTGTTTGTAACTCCAGTTCCATGGTACCCAACACCCTCATGCAGGCAAAACACCAATGCCCATAAATAAAAAATTTTAAAAGAATGTGAATGAATGCAGTATAATTTAAGGAAGCAAGTAGTCTTTTAAGAGCTAAATATTTTTGCCTTACAATAAATTATTTAAAAAAGACAAAAATAAAAATTAAAATACAAAGTCACGTTGAAGAGATGGCTGATAGTTAAAAGCACATACTGCTCTTGCAGAGGACCCAAGCTTGGTTTTCAACAGCAATGTCATGTGTCTCACAAATACCTTTAATTTCAGCTCCATGGAAGCTGATGCTCTCTTCCAGCACCTGTACCTGGAGTTACAATTGGTTTTGCATCATCTGACATGGGTGATGGGAACCGAACTTGGATCATCTGCAGAAGCAGTAAGCACTCAATTGCTGAGTCTCACCTCCATTCCCTGTAGTTGGAGTTAAAGTTTATAAAATACTAAAAGGTTTTTTATTTTCTTTTGTTAATTGATTTTATTGAGCTATACATTTTTCTCTGTTCCCCTCCCTTAACCAACATAGTACTGAATCAAAACAAATTCAATAAATTGACACTATAGAAATTCACTATAAGGCTAAAGGAATGAAAACAGTATGTTCTGAAAACTTAATATTCCCTGAAACAAGGAAATAAAATTAAATAGATCATACATTCCCCTTAAAGTTAGCAAGACAGACTGCACAAGAAATGCCATAAGCTTTAACACCATGAAAGCCACAGAAAATAATCAAGGAGAAAACTTGTGGGCTTTATTAGATTTGATAAGTTTTTGGATACAATTTTAAATAGTATGCAATGTTCAAAAAACAGGATGATAAATAGGTCTTCATTAAATTTTGCTTTTTACACACATTGGAAAACTTACAGAAGTTTACAGCCCAAAGGATGAAGGAAGTGGCTATAGATGACTCAGCATTGGCTTATGAGTTATAGTGATGATGCTTCACTAATATAAGACATTCACAATTGGGAAAATTAGGCTGAGAAAGGGAAGGAGTATATGTGAATCTTAGTTTTCCTAGAAAGCTGAAATGTTTTCTTAATGTCTAAAATCATAAAATAAATATAGTTTCATACATTGAATAAAAACTGGCAGTATTTAGCTGAGTTCTCTAAGTCTCAGCTCTTTTGGAACATAGTAATTTCCACTCCATGAATAGCACGATGGGCAGAGGGTTTTAAGAACATTCTCATTTGGGAGTGAGCTTAAAACCCACCAACTGCACACCTCATCACGGGAGTTCATTCACCACACCTCATGACTCGCTATAACAAAAGACCCATTAGACAGGAGCACAGGCTTGATGATGCGGATAGCTGTTCTGGGACACTTTCCATTTTTCTGTAAGATAACTGAGAGAGGAAAATGAGAAAAAGTGAGAAGGTGAGAAACAGCACAAGACAGTGCTCACAAAATCCAATACAACAAGAGAAAATGAAGTGCAATACAGTGCAGGGCAGCTGGTTGCCATGGCAGTCACTTGACTCAGTCTTTTTTCCTTTCCTTTTCTTTTTTTTCTTTTTCTTCCTTTTTTCTTTTTTCCTTCCTTTCTTCCTTATTTCCTTCCTTCCTTTTTTTCTTTCTTTATTTTTTTGGAGACAGGGTTTCTCTGTATAACATTCCTGGTTGTTCTGGAACTCATTTTGTAGACCAGGCTAGCCTCCAACTCACAAGTGCCAATATTAAAGGGGTGTGCCTGCACACCCAGTCTGATTCACTTATTTCTACCAGAAATTTCCCTCTCTGCTTTGCTGTCAACTAATTTACTTTTCTCATGACTCTAACTTTCAGTCCAGAAGACTTTATTCTGACTGCAAATTCTGCCATGTCAGTAGCTACAGTTTCGCCATTGACAATGTAAATAAGCTAATCACTGAATATACCTTATTACAGTACACTAAAGTATATAAAATCTTAAAAATTACATGGCAAAGATATTGGCATGCTTTAGTGGAAAGTGGCTGTCTTTTCTCATGACCATATCAAATTAACAAAGTAACAAAACAATAGGAAGGGTAAGAGCCTTTCTTGGTTGCCCACTGTAAACTTTGCATAGCCTCACACTGTAGAAGGAGCACAAAAGAGCTTTCTGTGGTCTCTTTCATAAGAGCACGAACTCTTTTCATGACAGCTCTATCCTTATGACATAATTGCTTCCAGAGGCCCTACCTCATCACACTGAGAATTAAGATTTCAACAACTGAGTCTGGGTTTATGCAAACCTTTAGACCATGACAGCAACAGTGTCAAATAAACCAAAATAATACTAATAATTATACAACTAACAGTCCTCATATGTTCTTTATATGAATTGAATATAATAATTAACATAACTATGTACTTTTGCCCTTGTGGTCTGACTGGTAGACTGCTTACGGTAGCTGGACTGAGATTTAGAATTAAGCACTCCCTTCTCCTTCTGAGTGACAGCTTAGTCTGCAGAACTTCACTGTGTTGCTCCACTTGGCAACCCTTTTTAGAAATATTTGTTCTACTGGTGACCACCTCACTTCTGCTTTCCAGAATCTTTGAATATATTGAACCTGGTACTGGTACACTTTGTGTCCCTAAAATAAACCCAGGAAGACACAAGGAAAAAAGCCCACGGGAAGAGCATAGTGCTAAGAAATGAAAGATTTTAAGCTTATCACTTTGCAACACACACACAAGCACACACCACACAGACACAGACACACACGCAGTGGGCTACAGTTGAAATCAATATAAAAGCCCATGTAGGTTATAAACAGTCATAAAGTAAAGCATATAAGCAGTAATGATTACAGATTTACAGTTTGCATATTCTGTGTTTTTGACTTGGCTGCCACTTTAATATAGTATGCAACTATTACAGCATGTTAACCTTAAGGCTGACCAGTGATTATCATCTCCTAAATTGCAAAAAACAGGATCTCAATCAGTTTTTCCAGACCTCTTGAAAATCTTATGTTCCTTAATGGTTCATTTAATTAAATATTTCTTAAACCAGCATTTACTAATTGTAATCTGCCGATGGAAAGATGCATGGTGCATTCTACTTTTAATGGTCTTCAGTAACTAAAAGAGGGTATTTCAATTTTAAGAAGACACCGGAGAATGAGTAGATAGTAACGAGGCAGTTGTCTCATACCAGATAGGCCTGCTCCAGTCAAGGCTGAAATCCTGGACCTGAAATGAATTTTTTCTTATGTTTTTATGCAATACTTCTTAAGGATTGTACATAAACTGATAAATAATGTATGCAACTATACAAAAGAACTGTCTGTCATCCTCAGTCGGAGACCTGTGAAGTTAACAGTTTTGAAGGAGAGATAAGACTCTGACTCTTGAAGAAATAATTACAAAACAATGGGATGATTATGGCTTAAAATGTTGAAGGAACCAGCTAATTTGACCTGGCTGCTTAGTACTTATACCTAAACGTGAATGGCTCCAAAAGAACTCAGATGGAAATCTAAGTTTAGAAAATGTAGATGTGGAAACATTCCAGTTTGAAGAAGTGAACTGAATTTTGTAAGACCAAGTGATACGGAGTGAGTAGTTTTAATGCAGAGTGGGAGAGTTAGATGTGCACTTAAGAGGACACGCCCAGGGAGAACCTATAGAAAGGATGTGCCCGAATTGACATTTGAACCTCCGAAAGGACATCCCAGCATTGACCAAGTTTAGCTCCAATGTCTTTGCCTCAGTCTCCTTTATTGGCAAGACTCGTTTGCTTTATACTTGGCCAGCAGGTGTCCTACTGCTAGTCCTTTGATGAGTCTGGCATAGATAATATACTTGTGCTTTAAGAGCTACTTTATCAATTTTATATTAATTTTACTCGTTTTAAACCCACTTCTAAACATTGTTCGCTGTTTCAGTCTTTTTTCTATGTGATTAGAAAGTTGAATCTCAGCCAGATAACTGGTTATTACATAACATTTTAACTACATAGTGATAATATCTGCGCTCTAGTTGTTTTTCTATCAATACACGTTATTTGTACAAGTTACTAATTTAGTGGTCATCACTGGTATGAAGGGCTGTGATGGAGAAACGAAACTTACAGAGAAGAAAATTTTCTGTACACCATGGTGATTACAGAGAGCAATGCCATGAATATCATATATCATGGTACAATGGATACTGAATCAACATACAGAACACTTGCTAGTTATGTCATAATGAATAAGTTAATCTTTCCTGACAAATTTCTTTATTGCTAAAGCAAAGACAAAATCATCATCTATACTTGATTGAATTGGTATAAGTATTAAATGATTTAATAGACAAAGACGGATGGAACAATGCCCTTGAATTTGGTAAGAGCTTATCAGTCATAGCATACAACTCGGTATAGAAAGAAACACATGCATCAATGCTTTCCACATTTGTTGTCCTAAGTCCATCCCTAAGAAGAGATGAGAATAAAACCCTGTCACATTCAAAATGGCTCTAAGTTGCTAGGCCCAAGCAAGTAAATTTCTATTAAGAAACATATAAAATGATTTTGCATTTTATAGATGCAAATCTACAAACTTGTCTTTATTAACTTCTTTTTATTTATTTATTTATTAAAGATTTCTGTCTCTTCCCCGCTACCGCCTCCCATTTCCCTCCCCCTCCCCCAAACAAGTCCCCCTCCCTCGTCAGCACAAAAAGAGCAATCAGGGTTCCCTGCCCTGTGGGAATTCCAAGGACCACCCACCTCCACTCAGGTCTAGTAAGGTGAGCATCCAAACTGCCTAGGCTCCCACAAAGCCAGTACGTGCAGTAGGTTCTGTCTTCAAATTTTTATTAGCCATTTGTTTCTTATAATACAATACTACCCAGAACTCCAGTGAGGCCCTAGCTATAGCTGGCCTTCATTGTGGAATGTCCACTTCTAGGTGAGCCTTGAGTTTACATGTGAAACCCCAAACTTCATGGACTAGTGTGTGTGGGAAAGCCATTGTTCTAAGGAAGCACAAGATGTTCAAACATAGGTTCCCTCCTATCACCCACACCTTAATAGAGGAACACTGGATTGGAGGTAAAAACATTTGAATCAGAGGCCCTGCTTTGTCATTGTCCATTCGACTTTGAACAACCCATTTAATTCTTCCAGAGACTCATTTTATTTCATTCATAATTAGAATTTTGAATTGCATAAAGTCTGGTGTCTATTCTTATAACATTATCCAATTTCAATGATTAACTTCAGGTCTACAGATTTTTCTGCTTCATTGATGTAGAATGACAGTCTACTCTGAAGTTCTCAAGAGAGCTATCCAAGCAGAAAAACATTCCAATTCCAATCTACATACTCAGAACAGTGTATACAAACTTTACCGTCTGTGGCACGGCATCGAGTGCAGGTGGCTGTGTTGCCAGGTTTCCAATAACTATGCTGTGTGTCTGCATTTGACATGAACACTGTTATCCAAGGAAACCTGCCAAATGTTGACTCATATCATTCCTGCAACAGCCTTTCTTATCATCAGTCTTACATAACTACAACTTAACCTGCACAAAGTAATAAAACAACACATTGTATACTGAAGTTGACTCTGTAGTAGGGCTGGGAAGGCACCCCCCCCCAGTATAAAATACACATTCACCTTCTGCAAAAGGGATCCAGTGTAGATATAATTTCATAAAATTGTTTAATAACCATTACTTATTAATTGCTTTTTTTGAGATCTTCCTTTATTTTGCATTTAATGTTAATATTTCTAGTCAGTTTTACCAACTGACTTTTTATGCTCTTCCATAAAACAAGATGTATACAGGTATTTTCATAAGCAAAAATTTAGCTATATTAATGTTTGTTATCTAAGTATTTGGTGAGGCAGCTTCAAGATGATATTCTGAAATAATATTTTGAGAAATAACATTGTAGAGGTTCTTTTTGGAGGAGAGGTCTTTGTATTTTCCCCCTTGGGATTCTCTATAATGTCCATAGACACTAATTGTCAAAACATTTATTTCTCTATTTCTGCTACTGTTTTAACTATAATCATCACACAGAGAATAAAGCGTGTTGACTTAGGAGAATAAGCTAAATGAGCAGAATAGCAACTACAGGTGTTTTGAGCTTCCCTTGACCTACTTACTCTTGGCCACAAGAGTGGGAGATTAACAATATTACACTTTGGTTTAATTAAATGTTTTGTTATTTACTACAATGTAATACACATTAAAATTTCTACATAATTTTTAGTAGAATGCATTTTCTGGATATTTAATCACTGTATTAAGTGTATTTCATTTCTTGAATGTCAGTAAAATACTATTCATATTCATAATAATGATATAATAAACAAACAAGAAGATTGCAGTTTCTGTTCTCAGATAGCTGTCTTCGTTACCTTAGAAGCATAGGGTAACTAAAGAAGAGACTTGGGGTATAGAATTTTATAGGGATTGTCTGAGCTTTTACAAATGCCTGTTATTTGTTACCTTAGTAAAAGTTGTTTATTGATGAGAACTTGTAAAGAGTTAGCCAAAATATTAATATATTAAACATGGTTCAGCCCACAAATTTGCCCCATATCCTTTTGGCAGAAAACAAAACAACTTGGGAGTTGATTGCCATATAATTTACTTTACACTGAACCATGCCTCTCTATTTAGTAAGACATTGCCAGGTTGCAGCCAGAGCCTTCAGTCAACCATCCCAGCTGCAAGCTTCCAGCAAAGCAGAATTATTGCAAGCAAGCTTTCTCCTCATTCTGCATTTGTCCTGCCTCTTCCTCTTTCTCACGATTCATGCTACCCATCACGGAACCTGCTTCTCAGGGCTGAGACCATGTCATAGCCTGGTGCAGTAACTTCCCACTAGTTGTTCCAAAACACAAGACTAATTCCTTATCTGGAAACTATTCTTTGCAGTTTGCTTACCCTAATTTTCACCCTATATCAATTGTTACCTTTCTAACAGTATAAATGAATAGGATTGCTTACTATTTCCCAAACAAGCTCTGCATTTTTGGAGCACAGTGCCTTCCCTCCGTTTTCTCATTCTGGAGTTCCTTCTGCACTGTTCTCTTTCCCCATTAGTCATATACTGAAATATAGGAAACATCTAAACTTAAGCTCTTTCAAAAAATTTGTCAAAATTTAATCTTTTTAAAAACCATTTACCTTGATTACTATGAAGACATATTAATTAATATTAATTAATATTACATAAAATATTTTAAAGTAAATGTATGCATTAGTATATAAATAAAAAGCATTATCAATATATGGAAGAGGGTTAAGATTTATATGCATTTTTGATAAAATTTATTTTTTCAACTCTATTAATTTAGCTAAAACTTTTGAATCAAATTCATGTATACAAAGACAGTATAATGAATTAAGCACTGTAAGCTACCTTTTGTGTGGATGGTAGCTATTAAGTCATAGTTATGTGCTGGGTGGTAGTCACACACACCTTTAATCCCAGCACTTGGGCAGCAGAGGCAGGTAGATCTCTTTGAGTTTAGGGCCAGCCTGGTCTACAAGAGCTAGTTCCAGGACAGACTCCAAAGCAAGACAGAAACCCTGTCTAGAAAAACAAAGAAACAAAAAAAGACATAGCTATGCATGCTACAATAACAATAACCACTGAGGTCAGGTACTTAGTAAGAGGTTAGGGGGTAGGAGTGAATCTCTTAAGAAAGTAGAAATCGAATATATTGTTACAGAGAGGAAGGCTGAAACTCAACTAGGATTAAATAGGGAGGGGTGGAAGAAAATGATAACGGAGCAATAATGGGTAGGGACAACTAACACTAAAGGTCCCTTGTAGGAACCTCTTGTGGAAGCTTTCTAAAATGTATGCATATATGAAAGAAATCTAAGTGGAATCACCAAATAATAGAGAGACAGTGTCCCAATTAGATGTCTTACACCACCAAGTAAAATTCCCAGTGTCAAGAATGGGTAATATCTTGTTGAGTCATTGGACAAAGGGGACCATGAAAACTCCAAATATCACAGGTTATTACCAAAGTTATTTATTGTGTGCTCACCACAAACTAATAGGTAAGGCCCAATTGTTGAAGACAACACACATTATTATAGAGATGTGTTTGCTACAATCTAGGATTCTCTGCAGCTTATTATCCTAACCCTAACCCTAATTCTTTCTAACCCTTGCCCTAACCATGGATATTTTACTGTATCTACAATTTTTTTTAAATATTTCTTTCATTAGCAAAATGGATGTAAAATTTCTCTCAGGTTTTCTTATAGTTTGACACTGTTTTTTTTTTTTTTCAGTAAAAAATATCTCATTGTCTGGAAGTGCCATAGGTTATTCATTTACCTGCCGAGAGATGTTTTCATTGCTTCACAACTGAGAAAATAACAAAGCCACTTTAAATCTCTGTTTGCAGCATTTGTATGAGCATGCTTTCAAATCCTTTGGGTAAATATTGGGGATCAAGATTGCTGAGTTAAAGAAAAGTTTGCTTAATTTTATAAGATAAACAACGAAACTGCCTTCCAAATGGAAGTGCCATTTTGAATTCCCACAGGCAATAATTGAGAATTCTTATTGCTCCATACCCTGTCCAGTGTTTGGTGTGGTCTGTTTTAGATTTTAGATATTGCAAAACTCATGAGAGGGATGTGGTATTCCATTGTTTTCTTTTCCTTTCTTTGGTGACATGCGATGCTGAACATCTCTTCATATACGTTGCCATCCGCATATCTTCCTTAGTGAGGTGTGTGCTCAGGACTCACAAGTTTCTTCTCTTTTTGAATGGGTTCTTCCTTATCTTACTGTTGTTTTAAGACTTCTATTTAAAAATTTAAAAATATACTTTATGTGTTGATTCTTGTCAAACTTTTCCCTAGTCTGCAGTATATCTTCACATTCTCATGACACTTTGTTTTTTGCAACACAAAATTATAAAGTTGAGTGGGTTTTCACTTTCAATTATTTCTTTCATACACTTAAAGGATCATATTTTTAAATTATTGCATTTTAAAATATCAGCATGGAAATGGTCATCTAGGTTTCCCCTATGTCATAGTCTAGGAGGACTTTAGTGTTTTCTATCACAGCATGGTTTACTTGATTTTATAAAAGGTATAATATTTGTGTCTCCCTTCTTTTGGTGTAAGAATGTCACCCCAAACCACTTGTTGAAATGTGATGCTGTGTTTATTACCTTTCTTTCTGCCACAGATCAGCTCACTGGTTTCAAATAGGTGTACCTAAAAGGTGTTGAGTGTCCCATTGGCCTTCTTGTTCCTCTTTTCTCTGTGTCACAGGATCATGATGATTGTCTTTCTAGTGTGTCTCCAGATGAGGCAATGTCTGCTCTTGAGCTTTTTTCTTCAATATTGTTTGCTATGAAGAGTCCTTCTTCTCAACATAAACATTAGAATCAGTTTTCTTTTTTAATTCTCAAAAGGATTCCGTGGCATTTAACTTAGATTATATTGGTTTTGTAAAGTAGTTTGAACTTTGAGCAGTCTTTCCATGTATGAACATAAGATGTCTCTCTCTTCACTATTCTTTTCATATCTTCTAAGTTTTAAAAACAGTTTTCTAGATATAAATTTTCTTTTCAAGATATAGGCCATAATAGCTCATTTTAGGGATGTTACAATAAAACAATAAATATATTTATGTCATATTTGACTGTTTTTTGCTAGTATAGTCATTCATCACATAGGGTGTTGGTGTTAGGATAGTTTCAGATGCCAAAAGTGATAGATATTCATGTCTCTCAATTAAAATGAGAAAAATTTTTCTCCATTTTTTTTAGTTTTTAATGGACTTTATATAAACAAAACTTATTTTGTTTTTGTTAACGCAATCATAAAAAATTTCATTAATCTGTTGATATGATCAATTACATTAATTGGTATTTGAATGCTAAATCATCTTTGCTTGGTTAAGATAAATATTACTTGAATAGGCATATATTTATGTACATTATAGGATTTAGTATGCCAGCATTTTTTGAGAAGTATGCATCTAGGTTCATGAGACATTCTAGTCTATAGTTTTCTTGTAATGTCTTTGACTAATTTTCATGGTAATGACGTGGGATGGCCTTCTGTATATGTGTTGCTTATATTGGTTAGTGAATAAAGCTGTTTTGGTCAACAGCTTAGCAGAGTAAAGCCAGGTGGGAAATCGGAACAGCCACAGAGAGATAGAGTAGGATGAATCAAGATGCCTTGTAGTTACTGCAGGAGAAAGACACTAGAAGCTTACTGATAAGCCACAGCCTCATGGCAATTCATAGATTCATAGAAATGCATTAATTTAAGATGTAAGATCTAGCTAGAAATATGCCTGTACCTCTGGCAAAACAATGTTGTAATTAATAAAAGTTTTTATGTGATTATTCAGATTTGGACAGTCAGAAAATGAAAGCAGTCTCCATTTACACAGTAATGCTAATCGTTTGATGAGCTAGGAAAGATTCCACTATTTCTTTTACCTAGAAGACATGGTTGACCACTAATGGAATTTTTTCCTTTAAGATTTGGAGAAATAGTCAGTAAAATTTGAGCACAGTATATTCTAGAATATTAATAATTAAATAATATTTAAATTAACTAAAATTTATTCAAATCTCTCTTTTGTATATGTGTTGCAAGATTATTTTAGCCAAATTACTTGTTTATTTCATTTAAACTGTTAATATGTGGACATAGAATTATTCATAACAGTTTTAATTCCAATTGGCTCTAAGTAATGTAGCCTTTTCAATCTGTTATTAATAATTTGCATATTCTTTTTATTTCTTAATATGGCTAGGGGTTTGTTGATTAAGCTTTTGATTTGGGGAGAAGGGTATCTACTTGTCACCAAATGATTTGTTGAAATACTATACTGCATTGGATTGCTTTTGCTTCTTTAATTGATTTTATTCTTTTTGTTCTCTAAAATTTGTTTCCTTAGATAGTTTAGGTTTAATTTACTTTATGGTCAGTTTTCTCATTCTAAATCTGAGGTTGTTTATAATGCACATTATTATTTTTATTTATTCCATAACTATTTTAGCACTCTCCTCTCCATATTAGCTTAGTTTTCCTTTTGTGGATAAATACGTTCAAGACTACATGACCTTCCATTTGGCATTTACAATATGGGATGCATCATCAGAACAACCTATTTCCTTAGCTTTACTTTTAACTCACTATCTTTGATATGTACCTATCTGTTTGACAACTGTTCTTCTGTTTGACATCATCCCAAGTTGTTTTTGGTCATGGTGTTTAATTACAGCAATTAAAACTGTAGCAAAGACACCTGTAAGACATTATTCAAAAACAGATGACAAATAAAATCTGATACTCAAACAAATACATACTTGACCTCTTCCAATCCAAACCGGCATATACTCTACAGTTGACTTTTACTTGTAGGACTTAGAAAAGGTTTCTTAAGAAACCTTTGGATTGAACATGTTCTTCAGATCAGACAATTTGACTTTTTCTACCACTATTCTTTTTTAGAATGCTGCATCTCTTATCTACCAGATATGTTACCTTATTTTGATTTGCTTTTATTCAGCCACCTATTGCTATGCCGCTTTCACGCCAGAGGGAGCTCATTGTAATCATTGTTTTCTAGGTTTTGCATCCCTTCACTCTTTTATCCCTAGGCAACTTGTGGTATGGCACTTGGTTGAGTGTCCAGTCCTAGACAAGCCTCAGTGGGGTTCCTAAGTACAACTGGTCTGTAGGCGCTCATGACAATTGTCTATTGCTATGATAAATTCCATGACTAAAAGCAACTTGAGGCAGAAAAGCTTGTTTCAGTTTACACTTGTAATTTATCAAGAAAGGGAAATTGGGGCAGGAACTCAAGACAGGAACTTGAAAACAGGAACTGAAGCAGAGACCATAGAGAAATGCTTCTTTCTGGCTTTCTCCCTGTGACTTGCTCAGTTTGCTTTTCTATGAATGCAAAGATCCCCTGCCAAGGGTTGGAACCTCCTAGATTGAGCTAGGCCCTTCCATATCAAACATTAATCGTTAAAATGCCCTAGAGACAAGTCCTGTAGACAATATAAAGGAGGCATTTGTCAATTCTCAATTTAGGCTCCAGGTTTCAGCTAACTCTATTTTGTGTCATGTTAACAATGCCAAAACCAACTAGGGTTGAAGGCGTAAGTCACAAACAATGCCACACCAGTTTGGAATTATGATTAATAGGGTGGTATTTATTTAAAGGGGAAAAAACTTACAGATAACCGTCCCAGACGACAGCCCTCTGCGCAATCAGGAAAAAGTCTAGTCGCCAAACCGGAGCAGGAAGCAAAAGGGACGAGAAGGGAAGTAGCTGGGTTTTTTTTTGTTGTTATTTTTTTGTTATTTTTTGTTGTTGTTGTTGTTGTTGTTTTTTTTTTTTTTTTTTTTTTTTTTTTTGGTTTTTCGAGACAGGGTTTCTCTGTGGTTTTGGAGCCTGTCCTGGAACTAGCTCTTGTAGACCAGGCTGGTCTCGAACTCACAAAGATCCGCCTGCCTGAGAGACCACGCCCCAATGGGCTGGTATCTCAGTGGCTATTGGCTGGAGGAGCGGAAGGACCTCCTGCAACACCGGGTAATACCATTTTTCATAACTTTATAACTACGAAGTTGGAAACTAATGGTGGCTATCAGATTAATGTCTGTTTCTACCACCACATAATAATACATTGAAAGGAGAACCCATATATCATTTTTATTATAGTTGTATCTCTACTACTAAATGGTGCATGGTAGGTGTACAACAAGTATTTGATTAGGGACAAGTGACTTTTCCTTTAAGTTATCAACTAATTACCAATTCAAAATATAGTCTTCTAAGCTAAAAATTTTGTACCAACTGGAACAGGATTCTGCAAACAACATACAACTTTACAAATTTCACACAAGGAACAGAAGCTCAACATTTTATAGGCTCCTTCCCATGAGACTTTTGATGGACTAAGATTTCATGGTTAGGTTGTGATGATGGTGATCTGAAAATAAGAATCTTTTTGTAGAAAACAAATTTCCAAAAACTAGAAAGAAGCTTAATATTGAGTCTTCCATTTCTTTGTAAATACTTTGTATCCTGAAGACCAGTCTCAGAAAGCAAACACAAGGAAGCAGCAAACAGGCACTTAAGTACTGACTAGAAGCAACGAAGGCAACAGATGCACACAAGTGAGTTCAGAGTGCATGTGGCCATGAGGAATCAGTGGAATCACTACTGCAATTCTCTCCTAGAAAGAAGAACCAAAAGAACTTGTCTACGCTGGAAAATACAATTGGCTAACAAAGCATCTGGCCTGCGGACAACCTTTCTCTTCACTCCCTTTGGTTTTTGTCAGTTAACTAATGTCTAAGAGTAGCTTTCACTGCATAACAAAGACACATACCAATCATTGCTGAGACTCAGAGATGTACTCTGTGATCCATCATTTCCAAATAATTCATTCTGAGTCATGATATAGAAGAATATGGTTGTCTTCACACATGGCTACAAAATCTTTGAAATAGAGTTCAATTCCTTCCTCCTGAATGTAGAATAGAATTAATGATTCCATTTGAGCCAACAAAATAAGGTGGAAAAGACAGTGTGTAAAGGGTAAAAAACATCTTTCTTTTGGATGTTGAAGACTGAAGGAAAGCCAGACGCCATGTTTAAGGACTCAAGAAGCCTGAAGAAAGGCTCCTGTGGTTAAAACCCTGAGAGCTCCTATTATAAATAAACTAGTGAGGCACCCTGAGAGTAATTACTCAAGTTTTAATCAAAACCTGATGATTACAGGTAAGGCCAACACCTTAACTGTCTCAAGGCAGATGTAGATCCACAAGGCTCTCCCAAATTCTAACCTTCAGAAATCACAAAACTTTTATTATTTATGCTACCTATACTAAAATTTATTATGAAGTGATAGATTATGAACCAGCTGCTTCCTGTTGCTTGTCCCCATACATAAAAATTGGAAGAGGCCATTTTCAAAAATGAAGTGTTCTCTGGTCTAATCTGTTTATGTCTACAACTGAAGATTCAGTCTTTAGATCAAATCCAATATTTATGAGCAAAAAAAATTATTTCTCTGCAATAAATTATGTCACTCAAACATACCAAATTCTAGTCCCTGGAAGTTTATGGTAAAGGAGTCCTTGAAAATGTGATTAAATCAAAGATTTGACAAGGAGAAATTATACTGGACAAATCAGAGGAACTCAGCTATGTTCTTATAATACATGTCCTTATAATACAGAAACCTGAGACACCAGAGACAGACACAAATATAAGGTAGGAATTCTAGGGATGCTGGCAGGCAGCAGTAGATAGAAGAACCAGAGTATGGATCCTCCCTTAGAACCTTCAGCCAATACTTTGATTTTAAATTTCTTATTTCTAGGAATGTGACAGCATTCATTCCTTTCTTTCTTTCTTTCTTTCTTTCTTTCTTTCTTTCTTTGAACCCACATGCTTCTGGTAATTTGCTAGAGCAGCCACAGGAAGTGGGCCCATTCCCCCATGAAGTGGGAGGCACTTCTAAGTATTAGATGAAAAATGATCTAACCAGCTTTAGCCTCCACATAGAAAGTCAGAACTATTATGTATTGATTCTTCCAAAAATGAAGAACAAACACAATACATAAACTAAGTAAACTGTAAGAATTTAAGTAAAATGATTAGGGCCAATGAGATGGCTTAGTGTGTAAAGGTACTTCTGTGTAGGCCTACAGACATGAGTTTAGTCTCTGGTCTCATGGCTGACAGGAAAGAACTCCCAAGAGTGCTCCTCTATCTTCCAGACATATGCTGTTTTAAGCACACAGATGTACTCTCTTACATGCAAACACTGAACAAACTGATTACCCATAAAAGCAGTAGAAAATGCTAAAGTTGTTCTTCTTAACATTCTTTAAGAAACTAACATAAAACGAGCCCAGATTAATACAATATTAGAGAAGCAAAAATTGGAAAAATGTTGAGCTCCTTAGATTTTCAGGGGAAAATAAAGACTAAAATATAAATTGGAAATTAGAGCCTCATTAAATAATCATATGTAATATTTTGTAGAAAAGCATACATAAAGCAAAGTAATCAAAGAATAAATATACTCAAAATTATATAGAGGGTATAGTCTATGATCAGTGTTTGTAAATAAAGGTATACCAGGCCTGACCATGCTGTTGTTTGGAAGGTTGACAACAGTGACACTTTGGACAAGAAAAGTCAGTTAAATGTTTAAGTGGGGTTTAATAGGCCATTGTAGTAAAAAAACATGGAAGACAGTAGAACTGAGGACAATTTGAACTATGTGGGCATTGCTCAAGTAATTTCAGAGAACACCAGTTCCACTAAAGACCCTTCTTGTGATATTTTGGCAAAGAGTGTAGATGCTTTCTGCCCTTGTCAAAAAAATTCACCTGAGGCTAAACTGAAGAATTTTGAATTAATAGCACTGGCAGAGGAGATTTCAAGATGGCGTAGCACCGACAGTGCCAAGTGATCACTCAGGCATATCTACAACGATGAGAAGAAAACACTGCAAAGAGAAATACAAAATGCACAGTTTGAGGAGGAAAAAGGAACCAAGAAATTTAGTATTGGGGCTCAAGCAGATGAGAAGCTTAAAGGCCTGATGCTGAACAGAATAAAGAGAGTGGTAACCTCCAGGCAAGGCCCCTCCCAGCTAATCCTGCAAAGGCGTGAAAGGAAAAGTCTGAAGAATTTCCTTGGCTGAATAAGGGAAGGTTTATGCAAATGTAATTCGAGGAGGAGCCAGGTTCCAATGCCAGCAAGTAGGAGAACTTCTGGCTTTACAGTCAGATTCCAACCCCAGCAAACAGTAGTTCTTCTGGCTTTAGAGTCAAGAAAAATACAGGAAAGGGGTTATGGAATCTGCCTCCGTGGTTTAGAAAAGCCGTTCAGGTGAGGCGTGTGGCAAGGGCGTCCTTGCACAGAGGCCCAGGGAAGTCATTGCATAAAGCCGTGAAGTTGAAGCTTGGGTTGTGATGGAGATGCTAAAATGCTGGAGAAGCTATGGCCTCGGGTACTTGTCATGAGGAGAAGCAACACAGGCTGTGGAACCAGCCCAGGAAAGATAAGGGTGTTTTCAGTCAGCAAAGCTGGAAGGTGTAGGAGATAGGAACAGCTATCTATTCAGCCCTTTGACATTGGGCAGAGAGATACAGAATTTGGAGTTTGCCTCGTGGGTTTCAGACCTTCTTTGGTCCAGTGGTTCATTAACATGTTCCTGTTTCTCCGTTGTGCTCTGGTAATGTATATTTTGTGCTGCTGTGTGTTGGAAGTATGTGATCAGTATTTTGATTTTTGCCTTTACAGGGTTTTACAATTAAGAATTTGCCTTAAGTCTTAAAGAGACTCAGGACTTTGAATGTTAAAAGTCCTGAGGCTCATAGACGATGGAGACTTTTGAAGTTGGACTGGATGCACTTAACATTGTGTGGTGGCTCCAAGCCTATGGGAACTGGGGAGTGGAATATGGTGGTTTAAATGAGACCTGCCCATAGGCTCATATATTTGAATATTTAGTTCCCAGTTGGTGGAATAATTTGGGAAAAATTAGAAGCTGTGGCTTTGTTGGAGAGGTGAGGGAGGGCTTTGAGGTTTCAAGTACCTCGCCAGGCCTAGTCTCTGCCTGCTGCCTGTGGATGAGTATGTGAGGCTCCCAGTCACTACTCCAGTGCCCTGTCTTGTCTGCTTCCTGTCATGACAATCATAGACTAAATCTCTCAAACTGTACCAAGCCCCTCACTTAAATACTGTCTTTTAAATGAGCTGTGTTGATCCTGGTGTCTCTTCACAACAACAAAGAGTAATTAAGACAAGAGGGTTAAACAAGTAATAGAAATAAAACTGAAAGGTACAACCTAATGAAATCAAAGACCTTTTCTAGGAACAAAATCAAACGATAGCTCACAATGTTTTGGCACTTCTGTTACGGGTTTTCCAAATTTAAAATAAACTTGGAATAATGTTGAAATGAACCAAAATGCCTATACGAATCTGTTGTGTTGGTACTTGCTAAATCACGAGAAAGGAACTGTTTCCTTTTGCTATGGATTCAAACGCAAAACTGCTCTTTGTTGTTTATTTTAAAACGCGGTGGGAAAGAGAAAGATGCCACGTGTCAGAGCTCACGTGGAGGGATTTTTTTAATTGGGGAAAGTGAATGGGAAAAGGGGGGAGGGGAGAGGGGAGACTGACCTCTGTGGATACGAGATCAGAAGGGAAGAGGGGGTTGGACAGAGAGAGAGAAGAGAGTTGGGCAAGGTCCCCCCCCCCCCATTTTTTATTTTTATTTTTTTTGGTTTTTCCAGACAGGATTAAGGTCTACCTTTTAAAAGGGAACATAATGAGCCAGGCAGTGGTGGCCCGCCTTTAAACCCAGAACTTGGGAGGCAGAGGCAGGTGGTCTCTGTGAGTTCGAGGCCTGGTCTATAAGAGCTAGTTCCAGGACAGCAAAAGAGACAAAAGAAAAAGAAAAAAAAAAAAAGAAACCAAAAAAATCAAAACAAAACAACAACAACAACAAAAGAAACATAACGAATGTACACAGGAGGTACTCTTAGTGGCTACAGCTGAGGATGTATCCTGCAGGACCCCAAGGCAGGCCAGTACAGATGCCTGAATACTAAAACTCTTGATGGCCTTGAATAACAACAGCTTTAGAAGGCAGCTCTGACATCTTATATGCCCTTGTTAAAAGTATAGTGCCATAGTTCTTGGTCAAACTTGTGGCAAGCAAGTCAGTCAGTACAGCATCCTCTTTTGCAGGCATACAAAGCTGAATTGTATTAGTTTTCCAGAGCATTGGTCCAACCAAAAAGGATTCTAAAATATTGTTATGAAATTTGCTAGAATGCTTCAAGAATTTAACTGGGTGATGTATTTCATATGAGATTTTCTATGTGTAACCAAAGAAAACTGTATATACAAATTGATGCTATTCTTGTGATTGAATAAAAGGTGATAGAAAAATGACTTAATAGACAAATAATTTCTTACTATGTTTATCTATTATTCGAGGATAGTTTTAGGAATTACATGTCTTGCAACTGTCATATTTAGAGCATGAACTACATACTGCATGGCTGGCACAGACACATCTCCAAAGCATGCTTTTCCAAAGGTGAGACATTTCCATGCTCGAAGAAGGAGTGACCCATGCACCAAATACCACAGGAAACAAGGTCACTATTCCCTAATGAGCTTCAATTCAGGGTGCGCAGAAAACTTTGAACAAGGGCCATCACTAAGTGCAGAATCTTTAAACAATTATGTGTTCAGGCACAACTGTTTATGGGTAAAAGAGTAAAACATGTATTTTGAAGCCAGCAAAGCTTTCATCCTTTGTGCGAGCAATAAGAACAACCTACACTTTCCTGAGTGGCAGACGAACATCACAAGCCCTTTACTAATCTTGTCCTTGCTCGGTTTACTGTTTCCACAATATCAACCCGACTAAAGCCGTCTGGAGTCTTGGAAAAGTACAAGAGCCTGGTATTGCTAGTTTGTTGGACAGAGCTAGTTCAACTTGTTCTTAAAAGTTTCTGAATCTTATTTGAGGTGATCCTGTACATGTTTCCTTATTTTTCATGTAAAGAACACTATTCTTGATGCCTTGTTAGTAGAATCAGGCAAATTTACCTTCCATAAAGTGCTCATATTAATACCGGATATTAAAATGTCATTTTGCAACTATGCTAGGGACATCCTCAGTGTTAACCATATTGTTTTATATTATTTATTACAGGACAAAATGACAGGAAATGGTAAAAATTGCCCAAATAAAGAACCAAACTTTTTTAAAAAACATCCATGTGATGATGCAAAGGTAATGATAGTTTGGAATTTATCATATGAGCTTGATTTTGTACAGACTTGTTAGATAATGAAATAAATGCCACAATCTTTTTATCTTAATGACAGGATTATTATTCATCTATTATATTATACTGTGGTCTATTGTATGTTAATTTTACCAATATCCTCTCTATGATAGATTAAAAAGTAGATAATTTGTTCTTCTACTTTCCTGTTTTTTACATTGAAAATACTAAAAACTGAATATTAAGGCACAAATGTCTCCTCCACCAAAAAATGTATGGTCTTGTTAAAGTGATTGCAATGCACACACTCACACACACACACACACACACACACACACAAACACACACACACACCAAGTCACTAGTTTTAGACAACTTGAAATTTTTGTTTTAGTATTTGCTGAAGTTTATGCACAAATCAACTCTAGTTGGTCAATTATAATGAAAAAAAAACTTTTAAGTTTGTAATTTTCCCCAAAGAAAAAGAGATGCTCTTTAATATTCTTCCTACAAAACATAGCTATTAACACCACAGTATCACAAAACCATCAATTCTTTTCATTTATTAACTAATTTATCAGAAAAGCCTATGGTTTAGGTTACACGGCTTTTCTTTTTCTTTCTTTTTTTTTATATTACTATCAGCTATTCTTCCAGAACTCTAATTTTCAAAAATGGTAGCAAGACAACCCATACATACCTTTCCTCGCTCGTGCCTCCAGCAGCCTTCTTCTTTGGTTATCCTGTTAAAAGTATATAGTCTTGCAATGTGCTCACCCACAAACAATAAAGCCACATGTACGTAGTGGAGAAACGACTATTTAAAAGCCAGATAATCATTAAACCAAAGTGTAGGCACTTCATGTTCTGATTCCTCAGAGCCAAGCAGTTTCATTCCTGTTACTTGTCAGTCACGTGATTAACCAGAATAGAAAGCTGGGGTGGAGGCGGGGCTTTACTAAGGGATAGGGCTCTAGCTTTATGTTAATTGACAAACTAAAAATTCTTACCCAGCCCTTTTGATTTCTTTTCCAATAGGAAGCTGCTTTTCTAAATCGTGCTGCTCGCAAGTTAAATCAATTTCTTAAAATGAATATCAGTGAAGAATTCAATATCCACTTACTAAAAGTTTCCCAAGGCACACAGACACTAGTGAACTGCACAAGCAAGGTAAGCGTGGGTTGTTTACTGTGAACCAAATATCCATCATCTCTGTTAGGATGATGTCATTTCCTTTCAAAGGGAAGCTCTCTTGCCCTGGCTACAAAGTCAGAAAGTCCATTTGAATCTGCTTGAAAATCCTAACCAGTCTGGGACATTGAACAATGAGCATGCTGGCTTGTGGGTGATGGATTCTTTCTTATTATTGTTGTTTTGATCAACACACACGGAGCATAGGCAGTAGGTGAGTTTGCATACACTGGGCATTAGGAAATCCTAGGCATTCCAACTTGAATTACAAAATTCAAAGTACACAAATATGTGAGACAGGAGCAAGGTGCAAAGAGCCTGAGACTAAGAATTTGAAAAGTTTAGAATATTTTAATCTGCAGAATCTCAGAGATAAAAGCATGTTTTTTTCCCCACCAACTTTTTCCATGTTATGTATTGTTGTACACACCATTCATGGTGAATGGTGGGGAAATCTCCTCACACACAAAATACAGCCAGTGCTTAACATTCCTTACAGAAAGTGATGGAGTTTCTGTATATAACCTACACATATCCTCCTATATGTTCTAAATTGCATGTGGACTTCTTAAAATGCCAAGAGGAAAGTAAATAATAAATATTTAGTTGTTATGATGTGCAGTTTGAAGAACAATCACAAGAAAGAGTGTACACATGTTCAGTGCCGTCCCCTCATAGTCTTCAAGCATACTTCAAATGCAGTGTTTTCAAGGATGGAAAACCTATGGCTGTGTACTATACCAACACTAATACCATGAAGTACCAACTTAATTTCTCCTATCCAAGTATAGCAAATTAGTTAAGTGTACTTCCACGGTACTTTAAGAATGTTCTGTTGTCCCCACTGAAAAAAAGTTTCCTCCTATCTATCTTCAAAATCTGTTATCGACTCTTTGAAGTTATTTAAAAGCTACATGCTGGTATTACTTAAGCATATGATTAGTAGAGATATGAATTTGTGAATAAATTAAAAATAGATGAGTTCAAGATGTAGCCATTACTACTGCGTCACCACTGGCTCTTCCCTCTTTGTGACTTAGTATCCTCATTTCTGGACAGAGGTGAAATCATCAAGGTCATAGGGTTATCAAGTAAAGAGAAGAAAGTAAAATATGTGGAGTGCTGAGAGTAATATCTGTCCTAGAAAATATTCAATAACTGGTTCTTCACTAAGTGAGGAATCATTCATTATACCATGCCACATGGCTCAGAGGAAGTATGGCCACCACCCTCCAGAATCTGTTGTATGCAGGCACCTCTTCTCTACACTGTACCAATAGCATTTAAAAGTTCTTAATGAGGTGAGAAAACCAACTTATGAGGCAGATAGCAGTCCTACTTTAGTAAGCACTATGTTTTGTAGCAGACAATAAGGTACCAGTTGAATCAGACAGATTATTATTAATCTAATTATTTTTGGTGTTGAATACTTTCACTAGAATTTTTTACATATTCAATTAAATCATGTAAAAACTATATCTTTTATGAATGTTTCAACTCTTGTGTACACTGACGCAGGGTGAAAGCGACAAATGAAATGCTGAGCACAAGTAGACTGGCCTTTCCTGTTCGTCAGAAATCATAATCATCATAGGTCATAGTTTTAAGATGGCATGCAAGAGTTGCCATCCTAATATACGAAATGTTAGGAATACTCTAATATGATGAAAAATGAAAAGCAAATATTTTGAGATGCATTTTATTAAAATAGTAAATTAAATTTTATGGATTTATTTCTTTAGGAAGAAAAGAATCTAAAGGACCAGAAAAAGAATGACCCATGTTTCCTGAAGAGACTGCTGAGAGAGATAAAGACCTGCTGGAATAAAATCTTGAAAGGCAGCATATAAACGTAGGACATGTAGATGAAGTTGCAACCTCAAGTTTCTACAATGGAAGAGTTGGAATCCTCCTGGAAGTTGCTGGATGTCTCCTGGCCAAATGATCAGAGCACCTGGGAAATGCACAGTAAGGTACTAGAAGATGGACACAAACAATACAGTCAGAATATACATATGGACAGAGATCAGCTGTACTGATGTTGTAAAGCAATCGTGCCATCTGCAATACGTTTTTAAAGTTTCCCAAATATTTTAGAAGATAACGTATCTACAAAAATAAAGTCTACAAGAATTCAAAGTCACCACTGTTTTCTCATCAAAATGATGTGATGGCCCACCATGCATTTTGACCCATCTGAAGAGTGGAACTGTTGCCTTGTAAGCTGGAAATGCTTTAGGGATCACAGTGATGAAAACTGCTCATGGAAACAAGACAGTCACAGCATAAAACAGCAGCGGCAAAAAAAAAAAAAAAAAAAGCTTAAGACACTTAAGACAGATATCAAAACTTGTAGTTAAACATGAACATATAACACATGCCTTCAGTAAAGAACATAGCACATCTTTTTAAATAAAAGAACTTTTAAAGATGGAAATGCACTTATTCCAAAGATACTGAACCTTAGTATCCAGTCACTTTTGTCATTGATGTATACTAAAGCTTGGATACTCAATTTTCAACTTGGGAAGTATATTTTCAAGATAATAATATATGTTAGGCGTTTAATTAATGTATATATTTAATTTTGACATCTCTATATAAAATATTTTCATACAATACTACCAATTGCCTACTTTGAATAGTTTCTCCTTTTAAAATAAGTAACTCATGTTAACACTGTCAGGCTCACTTAATCCCAAAGGTTTATTCGCTGCCGAATTGCCACTTGATGCTACTTTCATTTAACACTTATCTTTTAACCAAGTACCAAGAATAGCCTGAAACTAAGACCCTACAACTATGTTAACAGAAGAAATACCAATTTCTTGTTTTGTAATAGTTTCTCATTTGTATCTCAGGCTGGCTTTGAATTTATGATACTCCTGCCTCAGTTTCCAAAGTGCTGGGATTGCAGACATGAGCCAATATGCTCAGTTAGGAACACTACTTTTGTTACATAAATTTCTGTCTTTTACAGGACATCCATGTATATCCTATGTATATACCTGTTTCCATCTTTCGATGGCCTGCAGTCTCTCTTCAGCTGTAAGGGTGAGGAGCACCACACTGCAGAGGTCTTATCTCTAAAAGAGACTGCAGTCTGCTTGTGCTGAACTCAATTTGTTTTGCTCTGTCCAGCAACTGCAGCATGTAACCATGTGCTGGATGTTTGTATGTGATTTACACATGTTCCACTGATGTTCCATGGGGTGGCCATGCCTTCTTGCTCTTCCTCTTCCCCCAATCCACATGGAGTTCATCCTCCATGGTACAGATAGCTGGCATTAACACAGTTTTGAGAGAACTGATTGTTTAAAGTTTGTTTCATAATCACTGTTTGCCAAAAAAACAGTTCTTACAGTTGTCAGAACAAATGATACTTTAAGAAATTTAATTTCTTTATTGGACTTGGCTAAGTGGGTTGTTTCCATGATAAAATATGGTCTACTAAGTGGTTGTCCCCTACCTTGAGAAGTGGTAGAATGGGTAAGCCATTAGCTAGGGAACTGAGGACATTTGCATCTAAAGGTAAATTCTAAACCTGCAAGATGTCTGTAATGCTCCCTATCAGCACCAAAAATATTCTGATTATGGCAAAATAAAGACAATGTTTTAAATGCTTATTAAAAGTTCTTCAAATTTCTTCCTCGGTTTTTACTATTTATTCATAAAAGATTTGAACTGTGGGCAAAACTTTTGCCCCAACAGTTCATTCAATGTGTGTGCTAAGTGTTTTAGAAGGAATCCACACTTTTATGTCCTGTTTCCCTCAGTGTTTCCCAGCTACTAGCGAAGTAGAGAGTGACAAAGGAGTCTGGTCACTGAGCATTGTGAGTATGTTTTTATTCTAAGTCTACAATTATAGGATTGTCTCTATGAATGTTTTAATCAAATATGAATGTAAATGTTTTAAATGAGCATTTTCTGCTACAGAGGGGGAAAAGGCAAAATAACATCAATGAAAATTTTATTTTAAATAAATAAAGTAAATAAAACAAATAAGAGTCTATGTGCTGGATAAACTTTTTCTGTGATAAACTGGAGGTTCACAATTTATAAAAATGTATTTAAATACTCTCTTTGATACAACTTTAAACTTTTACATTAATTCACCATTTTCAAAGAGCTATTTGATTATTGAATGCCATTTTTTAAATAAAAGCCAGTAGCACAATGTAAGGTCAACACGATTGATAAAAGATCAAAATAATAGCACTATATTATAAAATTTTACAAGTAAATACTATTAAAAGTCTTCAAGGAATATACAAATGACATATTCCTTAGAATTAAGGCAATTGCTTTCTTTTTTAAATGATTTTTTTGTGCTCAAATGTGAGTACAGGTGTGTACGCACATGATGTGGATGTTAGAGGCCAACTTTAAGGATGAATCCTGTCCTACCTTGTTTCTGAGGGAGGCTCTCTTTTGTCTGTGTACTTACTCCCAGGATAGCTGGTCGGTGAGATTTTTAACTGTTCCTGTTTCTGCCTCCCATCTCTCCATAGGAGACCAGCAGTTTACAAATGTGTACATCTGGGTTTTCAGGTGGGCTCCAGGAATCCACCTCAGGTCATGCTTATGTGCCAAGTACTATCACTGGACAAGCCATCTCTCTCACGGGATAATTATTTTTTAAGAGGACACAAAAGATTGTACAATACCACAGTCAGAATACCACATGCTGTTTTAATGTGTATATACATTGTGCAATGTTCAAATCAAGGGAGGCATGCCTAGTTCCTCAAATAATTATTCCTAATTTTTTTTGGTGAAAAACATTCAAAATTTCTGCTGTTTTTTTTTTTTTTTTTTTTTTTTTTAATGTAAAGTACTGGCTAGTCACCATGCTGAGTAACAAACACCAAGACTTGTTTGTCCTTCCTAACTCTGCCTTAGTCCTGACTGGTGGCTGACCTTTCTTCATCCGATAATCCCTTTAAAGCTGAGTCATGGTAACCCTGAACTGGAAATCTTTCTCCTAGGCCCTGCTTTCGCTTACAGGTAGTTCTGACTCTAAGGATTTCCTGTAAACACGCCTCTCTTTAAATCCAATTGGCTTTATCATGCTTTGTACTAGTGGAGCCTTTATCTGTTTAAGTTCTTACTTAGAAATTTTCTACGCAGACCCTTCTGAAATTGTAAGCAGCACTGACTTCCTTTATCCTTAACTGCTACTGTTAGTTCTTAGGACTTTATTTTAAGGAATACACATTATGACAAAATCAATCTTAGTACTTTATTTTAAAAACAATTATCACTTAATTGCTTAAAATGTTTTATAACCTCTGAAAGAATGTATCATCTTTGCTGTCAATTAAGCACCTTACGGGCAAAGATGAGGCTAATAGTTGGGCAGTGGTGTGCAGGCCTTTAATCCCTGCACTCGGGAGGCAGAGGTGGGCAGATCTCTGTGAGTTCGAGACCAGCCTGGTCTACAAGAGCTAGTTCCAGGACAGGCTCCAAAGCTACAGAGAAACCCCATCTCGAAAAAAAACAAAAACAAAAACAAAAAAAGATGAGGCTAACGGATAAACAGTTGAAATGCATTCTTCCAATATCTTACTAAAACTCATTTAAGTAATTATGTAAAACATTCTATAATGAAATGCAATTTGCTAAAGATGGACATGATATGATTCTGTAACAAAAGTAAGATAACATGACTAGAAACAGTTTTCTGCTCGTAAAAATCTCCATAGTATTTTGAGGTCTATTACTTCTGTGAGAATTTTCAGCCTGGATTTTCAGGCAATAATAGAACCTATGAAGCTACTGTAACACAAGACAACAAAACAGGTAGGTGCACTGATCACTGACAACTGCCATCCAGTACCCATATATAAAAACAGCCGGGAATAGTAATGTACATTTGTAGGAGGTTGAGGCAGGAGGATTACTTGAGTCCTGGATTTTGAAGTTATTATGAACAATACGGTAAGATATAGTTATTTGTAGTTTATGCTATTGTGTAGAGAGCATACTGATTGACCTGCTGTATGCCAATCTGAGTCCTGTTCCAATAGGAACTTGCACTAATGAATATGAAATAGTTATAAAGTTACCCTGGGCATTGGGAAGCAAAAATATTGCTGAAGGACAGACACCGGAACTAAGAGGATTACAGTATTTCTAACCCACATGTAATCTGTTGCAAACTCTTCTCAAGATAACAGATTGGAGGACTCTCTGTCTCTTCCATGTGAAAGTCCCTTTAAAACTGTCTTAGAGTTAATGAGACAAGAAAGGAATGCTCATTTGTGGATGTTTAGAACATCAAAGCATAATCAATGACTAAACTTTGCCTCCACAATAAGAGAAACTATTTGAGCCAAGAGTAAGTAGTGTTTTATTTTAATGCTAGTGCTTAGAGGACGAGCGATTGGTGGGCCGAGGGAGGCGCTGTGGTGAGGAAATGCAGCCTCACTCTACATCTGTAAGCTGTACTTGTCTAAAATCGAGCACCACACAGAGTGGCACAGCCAGCTGGCAGCGAAGACGACGATGTCTGCTTCTCATCACCTAGACACCCGAGAACACGCCTCATTCAAATCATGCCATCTTATTCCCAGCTTACCTGACGTCAGTCAGTCTGGCTTTAGACAGGCTTAAATATAACCTTGGCTTCCTGATCCTATTGACTTTATCTCCCAAGTGCCAGGAATACAGGAATGTGCCACTGGTGCTCATTTCATGCTGTTAGGAGGAAACCCAAGGCTTTCTGTGGACTAGGTGAGCACTCTATAAACTAAGCTACACTGCTATGACCAATTATCTCTTTTGTGCCAATGTTCATCTCATTCTGGAAGTACCAGTTTTCCACAGGCTTCAAGCATATTGAATAATCATCAATAGAAGCAATTAGAAGTTAAGGTAAATAAACAGGTACATAAGGCTTGTATTCAAATATTACTTTCTCAATGAAATCATTAAATGTCCTACCAAAATGCAACTCACCTTCACTTCCCTTTCCGTCTTCTGTCTTAATCACTCCATACCTGGGTTTTCTCCACAGCAGCTTCAAAACCTATTATAAACTATATATTCATCTGTATTTTCAATCTTCCTCCATTAGAATTTCCAAAGTTCACAATTTACTTCCTTGTTCATTGCACCTAAGGTATTTAAATAGGTCCTATATAATGTACATATATAATCAATTGTATAATGTACCAAGAGTGTTGAGAGGAGGGGGACCCTTTGTTCCCTCCTGCCCAGCTAGCTTACACCCGAAATAATCACACAGAAACTGTATTCATTATTTCTTCTGTTTGGCTAACTCTTATATCTTGATTTAACCCATTTTTATTAATCAGTGTTTCACCACGAGGTCATGGCTTACTGGGAAAAATTCAGCATGTCTGACCTGTCAGCTCCATAGTGGCTCTCCATCTGCCCTGCTTCCCAGCATTCAGTCGTCTACTCCACCCACCTAAGTGCTGCCCTATCAAAAGGTCAAGGCAGTTTCTTTATTCAACCAATGAAAGCAACACATAGACAAAAGAACCTCGTAGACCAAAGAGCTTGTTTAGCATCATCTATCTTGGCAACATTTTTATATGTAATACTAATAATCATCTATAAATTATTCCTATGCTATCAATAGAAGTATAGTCCATGTGCAGTTTTTAAGATTCAATTTATGATTATCAAACACCAGACTTAAGTTGGAGAAGGTGTCTAAATTCAGTGTATTTTAGAGTTTCTACTAAACAATATGGACTTAAGTTAGTTTCAGAACCACACACATTGCAGAAGGTAACTGTGAACTAAGACCACATTGGCTGAAGTTTTTACATACAAAAGAGCAGACACCAGTCTAGTTAAAGACAATCATTTATTAAAAGATATTGATAAATTAAAAGAATCTTTAGGAAAACCAGACAGACATGCTTGAAAGTTGTCCATTCATAAACATAGCAAATTTAGGTATCACAGTATTTTTCATGCTGACTAGGCTAGTTGGATTAGGTGGTCCCATGGAGCCTGTCCTGAAACTAGCTCTTGTAGACCAGGCTGACCTCGAACTCATAGTGATCCACTTGCCTCTGCCTCCCAAGTGCTGAGATTAAAAGCATGCGCCACCACCGCCTGGCTCAAACTTTTTCACTTTTACATATTACTTAGGCAGTGCTTAATTTCTTATATTGCTTCCTGTCCTCTACTGAACACTGGTGAAGTGAGTCTAAGTTTTTATCCATGGTAAAGAGCTCCCTGGTGACGGTATCAGGGACAGTCCGTTATTCTACAGATACGGGGAACTATGGTAGGGCTTACAGAACGCACAGAGTATCAGAATGGCAGAAGTGTCATGCTCACTTAAGAGGCATCTTTGTTTTACCTTACAGTACAATGTATCCTAAAATTGCTTTATTATTTTGAAAAACTAATTTAGATGGCATCTTTACTAAGACTTGAGAAATTAGTGTTTAAAATGAAATTTAAATATCCTTTCTTGTGAGGTCTACATGACATTTCCCCAAAGGTAATGTAAATTTGGGGAGACTACTAAACAAAATAACTTCCTACTTTCTAAAGTACATTTCTTGACCCAAATAATTGGGAGACAAAACATAGTACAAAAACTTTTGAATTATTTCAATGCTGCACAGCACTCCAGTCAAGAGAAGCAAGAGCAACACCTACTACCTGCTGGAGCAAAGTTTAACTCTTTTTCAAGTAAAGTAAAAGTCACTGGAAAAAAGGGGTGCACCAAAAATGAAACAAACCGCTTAGAAATCTGAGTCAAATTCAGGAAAATTTCTTCATTCCATTAAAATCTGACTTAGGTTTAATTGCATTTTTTTTCACAGTAAGTCATTGCAAAAATTAAGTCGCTTAATCAGATCACAAAGGTATCACTTATACCTACCGAAGCTTGAATTCAATGGAAGGAGTTTTAGAAGATATTGTCATACCTGAGTGACTAATTCTGAAAACTGCAGTTTTCCTCTTATTTCCTCTTTATTTGCTTCATAGAGTATACACATACTACATTCATTTAGAAAGTCCACAATTTAAATGAAATTTAAATAAAATTCACCAAATAGTCTTGTAGTAGAAGCAGGCAAAATATAGAAAAAAAAAGTTTCACACCTTTTATTTGTACTTTTAACAAAATCGGACTATTTTGTGCACAATTTAAAAGAATTTTTCTTAGCAACTGAATATAAATTTGTTACCTTTAGCCATCATGTTCATATAACTAAGGTGAAACGTTAAAACAATAGTGAGCAAGCGATATTCTAAAATGGTATTTTGCTAAAAATCATTGAAAGACAATAGATATTAATTATTGCTTTAACTTACTCCCATGGTGGTGCTCCAAATAGTAAGCCTAGCTTTTTAAGGTATCAATATAGGGATCTCTAAAACTAACAGAAACACCAAAAAATAGCTCATAAATCTCTGAAATTTCACCTTTCAAAATCAAAACTGAGAAACCTTGATAACTGGGGCTAGGAAGAGTAAATTATACAAAAGCACCCTCTAGTGGTATCAAGAGCAATTCACATGTAAGAGAGTATTTCAATAAGGAGCATTTCAATATTTAATCAAAATGTTCCTAAGTAAAAATGAGGGTACTACTTCTAATTTTAATGTTTTTTCAGATGGATTTGTCTCAATAAGACAATCCATTTCAAAAATCAGCTGACTTCAGTCCTGAAAATATACTTACCATATAAAATACATGTACGTTCAATCTAAGTAAATACCCAAGCATGATGAAGTCTGTATTTTTTTTTTCTATTAGAATTTTACTGCTAGTTTAAAACAGCATTCTTCTTTAGCTCAGGAGAAAAAGTGAATACAAACGAGATGTGTTTAATAGCCGTATTTTCATTAGATGAGGCACTTTTCCTAAAATTTAGAATGTGAACAAAGTATTAATTATAAATATTTTCCATTAAACTATATAGTATTCATCTATAAATATTACTGCATTCAGTTTTAAAGTTTTGTTGGATATGTTTTTCTACACCTTAAAATCGTCTAAGAAGAAAAATGCTCTCCCTCCCCTCGTGCCCTGCAACCTGCGGCAGGTCAGAGAGCTGGCCCTGGGGCCACAAGAGTGGAAATGTCCCTGCCCCTCACCAGCTACAGCACAGGACAGCGGCAGCATGTTGTGGGATATTTGTGCACTGTGTGAAGGTGTACTGCTATCTTGGTGTTTTAAAAAGCTGAACCGTCAATAGCCAGGCGGGAGGTATAGGCGGGACTTGCAAGGATGGAAAGAGGAGGAATCTGGTTATACAGGAGATGCCAGCCAGGATGAAACAGGAGGCCCTGGACAGGAGAGAGGTAACACCACACGATAGGACGCAGATTAATATAAATAGGTTAATTTAAGTTATAAGAGCTGGTGAGGAACGTGTCTAAGCTACATGCTGAGCTTTCATAATTAATAAGTCTTCCTGTCATTATGTCTGAGCTGGCAGACCAAAGAAAAGCACTGCTACACTAGGATACCTTGCCTGGGTAGCAACCAGAGCTGACATGTTGACAGGCTAGGTGAGCAGGGCCTGCTGGCCTAAGAGCAGTAGAGCGTCCCTCCCTTGTACTGTCTGCTACCTGGAACAGGAAGGAGAACCCAGAGAGTGGGCCTTGAAACCTGAGGGTATGAAGAGCAGGACTGGCCTGCTCCTCTCTGTCTGCTACAGTACTTCAGCGAACAGGAGCAGTGCTGTAAAGCTCACCTGGGTGGTGACAATGAGGGAGAGCTGGCACACCGACCATTCCGGCTACCACCCAGGCCCGACCAGGACAAGGCAGCCCACTCCAACACCCACCTCTTCTAATAACTGCTGGAGCATGTGAAGGTGTAGATCCTAAGCTACAGGACCTCTGGGACACACGACAGCAATAAGACATCCCAGAGGAGTACCACTGAGGCCCCAGGATTGAGGGTGTAGCGGAAGCCAGAGGCCTCAAACCAGACCAATGACTCACTGCAATGAACACAAGTACAGATGCACGGACTAAAGCGTATACTGTGACTCACTCGGCCACACTACAGCTTCCATGCTGAGATTTTGCTCTGTGTTTGGTTTTTACTTTTATTTTTTGTTTGTGGGGAAGTTACAAGGGAAGAGGGTGGAAGCGAGGGGACAGGTAGACGAAAAGGATTGGAATGCATGATGTGAAATCCACAGAAAATCAATAAAAAGATAGGGAAAAAAACTTGTAACAAATGTTTTTTAAAGCCATAAAAATGACAAATTAAAAACTATGATATAAAAAAAAGGAATTTTCAATATTTTATTTATAGTCTAGTTTGTTCCTATCATTCTAAAAGATATCAATAAATATAACAACCAATAATTTGTCTGTGTCTTTATTGATTCGAAATGAATATATCACTTATAATTTAAAAAACTGTGAATAAGAGACAACAGCAGTCACAAAGGTCTTGTTTTTTGAAGTGAATAACTTTTAGAATAATCTATAAGCAATATTCCATTTTAATTTAACCTTACAATTACTTTTCATTCTATCATACTCGCAAATAATTGTGCAAATAAATAAAAATGAATGGTGCATAGGAAGACTGTAAAAACTATTGCACAACACATCAACATGAGAGTAAGAATGGACCACAGAAAGTTGTTAAAAATTGTACCGTGTTTCAAATGCATATTTCAGCAACATACTGTATGTAGTGATCTCTGGGCTCTGGAACTGATTTCCAGGTTGTATGCTTTTAACACTTGCTACTGTAGCAGTCAATGACAAACAAACTTGTCTGCTTATTTAAAAATGATTCCTGGGAGGTGATTATTCATCCGGAGGCAGAGGCAGGTGGATCTCAGTGAGTTCGAGGCCAGCCTGGCCTAGAATTCCTGGACAGCCAGGACTGTTAGACAGAGAAACCCTGTCTCGAAAAACAAAAACAAAGAAACAAACAAACAAAAAGATTTATCCATCCATTCTTTAAGTAGAATAAAAGAATACATGAATTAAAAACATACCTGAAAGAAATAGTGCTCATTGCTAGATAAAGATGAATTAATGAATTAAAAGTTCTTCATATATTTGCAACCGATTTCACAAAAAGGAATTACTAAGATGAAAATCCAGATTGTCTTAGTCTTCTAAATTCATTACTATTAATTCAAGCTACTTAGTTTTGAATTATCAATATGACCAAAAGGAACAAACAAGAGCGAAAATCTAATAACATGAAGGAATAAGGAGAATGAAATGAGAACTCATTACAAGTTTAAAATCCCTTCAGAAATTAAAATAAAATAGAAAACAAGAAGTAAATAAATTTCAGAAATGAAATTCAAAGCAATGAATTTCTACATCAATCCTTATCAAAAACAACAAACAAGAAAGTGGGAAGCCCATCAATGTAAAATGTTACAGGTCCCTTTGTAGGGCAAAGTTCAGACTACACAGCCATTCTGCAGGACTCTGGAAACACAATGTCAAAGCGGCCTGCCCGTCAGTACTGCTATCGTTACACTGAGCTGTGCTTGTGGAAGTCAGCTATTTAAAACATTTCAGTGCATTTTCTCTGTAATATATATGGTATTTCAAAAGTAAGCACTAAAGAACATGTGAACAGGAAAAACTAGGTATTCTTTCAATACTTAGAACTATATGAACCGTGAGGGACTAAAAACTAAAAACAGCATCGCCTGCATGCTCAGAATCAATGAGAACCACAATTATTATTTGTTGGGCAGGGTGCTTTGTTTTAAAATGTATTAATTTCCTACAAACACACATACACAGAAATAAAATTTTCAAACAAAATTTTACAGAAAAACTGTATCTTAAATAATTATATTTAATATAATTATGTGTAATACTGCAAAGACTGTAGTAGTAAACTAAAACTACTTTTCAAAGGATTTATGCCAAAAGAAGGGAAAATAAAATCTCAGAACACAATTGGAAGCGGAGAGAAAATGTGTCCAAATCACATGGAGGTAAATTAATCATTCAGTTCTAAGCAAAGTAAATTACATTTATAAGGTCAGCCATTTCTGAAAAGGAGATTGCATTATTACATGTTCACAGAAGGACGAATATATGTTTAATAATTTAATTGGGTTATGTAACCAATAATCCATGAACTTCCCAGCAACATGGACCTCAGATTTTCCTTTCCATCATTTTTCTTTTAAGGAATTTAACACTAGTTGCTGAAGAGTCCAGCTGGGCAAATGACCTCACAACATTCTCTTTAGTAACAGAATCTCCAGTATCCCATCCCCTATGATGCTACTGGAGATGGGCACCAACAACGGCATCTATTCTGGCTTCTTGTTCTCCGAAAGCATGCAAGGCTCATCATGGGAGTGGAGTTGCCTGTGCAAGTATACTAATGATTTAAACAACTGGAGAGCAATACTGAAAACACTGGTCTCTTATCAGCTTACTTTCTGACATGTACTTAAGTATTTCTTTGAATGGCACAGGCTGGAGAAATCAGATTTATTATATACAGAATATATATATATATAATATATACACATATATAATTATAAATACATACAGACACATTATACAGCCAAAGTCTTATGTTCCAAAGAGAAGGGGAAAGGGCACTGTAAATAGCTTTAGCGCAATGTAACTATAAGTGCCCTGGGTGTCAAAGCAGCAATAATCATCCAATTCTTAGCCTGGCCACTTAGCTTCTGAGATTCTGTTCACAGAATCATTCTTCGAATGCCACATTCACAGCAGAACTTTGCCCACTCAACAGGGTATTTTGTCCCACACTCATGGCAGAATTTTGGTAAATGTCCAGATGAATTTCCCTCAACGCCTTTAATGTTTCCACCGTTAACTGAAGATGTACAGTCTCCATCTGACCTACAGAAGTAGAGAAAGAAGTGCAGGAATCAATTTCACTCACATTACTAGTTATTAACATGACCCAGTGAAGAATAGCGAATAATTAACACACAGGAACTAAAATCTTAATGTGAATATTACTCTAGCTAAAATTACAAAAAAAAAAAAATCTCTGGGTCATGCTAACATCCCTGTAATTGGAAAGGTGAGGGCAGAAGGATACAAACTGTTCTGGACTTAAAACTCCGAGATGAAAATGAAGCAAGTATCAGCATCTCGTGGGTTTTAATACTCCATAATCTCACCTGAATGTAGTTCCAGAAGGAATAGTTCGTACAATCATTGAAGTTCTCTGAACGGGACACACACACACACACACACACACACACACACACACACACACACACAAATTAAGGGAGAGTACCAAAGGAAAAATAAACCAGCTTTCTGCCAGTGAACTATATTAAGAATTAATTCAAGCTGTAAAAAAAAAAAAATCATGTAAACATTCAACACGAACACCCATTAGTAAATATCTCATATAAGCCAGGTGTTGGTGGCGCACTCCTTTAATCCCAGCACTCGGGAGGCAGAAGCAGGCAGATCTTTGTGAGTTCGAGGCCAGCCTGGTCTACAAGAGCTAGTTCCAGGATAGGCTCCAAAGCTACAGAGAAACCCTGTCTCGAAAAACAAACAACAAAAACAAACAAAAAATCATCTCAATATAATATTAAACTTTCAACTTCACTAGGCGTTACTAAATTGTGTCCACAATTGCTGACCAAGGTATGCTCCAGCTGGGAACACATAAGGGTCTTCATCCTCACATTCTGTAATAATGTGTTTGTGCTGAGGTTTTCATGTGTTCACCTTTAGTAAGTATGACATGGTTACCTATATAGCTTTAACATATACACATTCCTGTTTGTGAGGCTAAATATCCTTTTGCATTTCTCTGGCATTGGTATTTCCAGTACAGGTCATATGCTAGTTCCTGTCCTCTACTCCCACCAACCCCCAGAGTTGTTCATTCTATGGCTTCACCCTTAATATTATATTTGTAGAAAATCCCCACACACCACTGTCAGGCAAGTCCTACTCAGTGTCCATGGGTCTCATGTGGACAAAGACAGTTAATGGGACTCAACACAAAATCACAAGCTTATTAAAATATTGTTAAGATTTCATTTTTTGCATTTTTTGATAACTCAACTGTACTGATCTCAAAAATGAACTTTGTAGATGACAACACAGTGTCACAATGTCAAAGGCCTGACCCATTTGGCTGGATATAGTAACCCCCTCTTACAAATTATGTTGTGTGATTTCAATTTACTTTGGGCTTTTGCAGTACTGTATTTTTTTTTTTCATTTTAGTATGATCAAATGCATCCTTTGCTGTAAATCAGTATTTACTAAATTACTCAAGAAATCCCTTCCCTTATCAGATAATGACTTCTTGTTTTTGTAAAATCTTAATGGCTGGGCTGGAGAGATGGCTCAGTGATTAAAAGCAATGCCTGGCCTGCTCTTCCAAAGGTCCTGAGTTCAATTCCCCGCAACCACATGGTGGCTCACAACCATTTATAATGAGGTCTGGTGTCCTCTTCTGGCTTTCAGGCAGAATACTGTATACATAATAAATAAATAAATAAATAAATAAATAAATAAATAAATACATACATAAGTAAATAAATAAATCTTAATCGCTTCACTTTCCATATTTAGGCATTTACCTTACTAGCAATTAATTTACTGGTGTGTGTGTGTGTGTGAGAGAGAGAGAGAGAGAGAGAGAGAGAGAGAGAGAAAGAAAGAGAGAGAGAGAGAGAAAGAGAGAGAGAGAAACGTGAGAAAGAGAGAATGTATGCATACTAAAGCACACATATGTTCAACAAGGCTCTAATCACGGGTCTACATGCCTAGCATCATAACTGATTTTTTCACCATGTGGGCAAGTTCAATAGCTGCAGAATACTCTGCCCTAGACATCTGCATTGCTTCCTCTAAAGTGGGACAGATTTCCAGTCATTCATGTCACTTACGTCTTTCCCTTTGTTTCACTCTCTTTGTTTATCTAGGAGTTAACATCAAACCGTCTGATCCACTGTAACCTTAAACATCATTCATGATACTGGTTTTTTTTGCCTTGTCCTGGTTAATTTTAGGCTTTTGTTCTTCACACATATTTTCAAAATGATTAATCAAGATTCATGAATTATTTGAAAATGATATTAAAACGTATGTCAAATTAGTCATTGGTACAGAAGCTTTTCAATATAGATTTCTGGTACAAAATTCTATTTTGTAGAAAGATATCTTCTTACATATTCTTCAATATCATTGAAAGTATTAAATTTTCTATGTCAAAAATTTTCATGATCTTTAAACTGATTCCCATGCAATTTACACTCATGTGTTCAAGTGGAATTTTTATGAAAACTATATTTCCTTTTTATTGCAGAAAAGGCTGCAATAACAATATACCAACCCCTATTCAGAAAATATAATAAGCAGTAATTGTTATTTACTTAATAATTGGTATTTTATGTATTTATATATATTTATATGTATATGTATATACTGAAATCTGATATATCAGATTTTCATTTTCACCCCCTATTTCTGGGTGTTTCACCAACAATTTTTAGACTGTGCAATTTGTTATTTTTCTAAGGAAAGAAATATCTCAGAAATCTAGGTCTGTTACAACCAAAATTGTTGCAACCTGAGACATAAAAGTGTTAAAAAGTCGAGGAGAAAGGTTCAGGCTTCTTTTCAGGTATCAATCATTTAGGAAAAACATTTCACATTTCTTACTGTAAAGTTTCTGTTCCTGCTTGTTAGTAATTTTTTCTTTTGATCGTTTCTCTGTATATGACATATAATATTAAAGTCTGTAGTGCAGATATACACTTTTTTAAATTTATTAAGTATAAGAGAATGATAATCCTACTTTCAACCTTGATCCAAAATACATGGAGATATACATCTGCAAATATATGTATCATAGTAAAGGTACACTTCAGAATTTCAGATCTCCGAGAAACAGAGGCTCATGTCTTTGATATCTGATATGCATCAAAACCCCAGCAGAGACAAACAGCATTTATTCAAGAATCTAGCTGGGACATGTTGTTCATTTGTTTCACTGTTATTCGCACCTGTTATGCAAAGCATCAGTCTTAAAGTTCTTTCCATAGCAGATGCACAAATGTCCACTTTCTAAACCAAAGACGTCAAAAACCTCACTACACTTCAGCTTCAGGAATCATCCCAAGATCAAAGATTTGAACCTATCCCTGCGTGAAATCAGAATTCTGGAGAACTGGCATGTTACACACTTGAGATAAAGCAGGTAACACACACTTTACAACATACACATCCCAATTTTGAAGTACATCACAGGATATCATGTCCTTGGCCTTCAGTGAATCACACTATAAACTCATCCCACGTTTACAGTAAGAATATTACTCAAATTATTCATGATGTCACCTAGTCCCTTTCTCATGAAGCACTTAGGGAATGTATTAAGACCTTTAGACTAAGTACTCTTTTTCAGAGACCATGTAGTTTTTACTTTATAGACACTGTGAGCTACATTTCTATAGCCATTGGCCCCTCACTATTACAAATTTCAAAACACAGTGTGTAGTTCATAACTGCTCACACATCCCCTATGGACAAACCTATTGTTAACTTTCAACTTATCTTTAAATTCTTATTTTTCCATTCTCTATCTTTTCATTCAAAAATGTTAATCTCTCTGTCTCTCTATGTGTGCGTGTGTGCATGCGTGTGTGCGTGTGTGCATGCGTGTGTGTGTGTGTATAAAGTCTTTTCAGGATAGGACTAAATATGAAAATATGGGAAATTACAATAGCAATATTTACAAGGTCTATCTACAGTTCATACTGAACTTGATTTAAACATGCAAGAAAAAAAACCCAAAAAGGCTAAATAAACCCAGTAAATCTGAACAAGAAGTATTTGAGAATTTACAATGAAAAACTGTAATAAAACAGTGTTTCTGCTTCAATTGTTTCTTGTCCATTTGAAAGCTATACTGAGCTCTACAACAAAGCAAAATCTAGAGCACACACAGCATATTACCTATTTTGTGTATAGAATTTGAAGGCATACATTAATCTGCATGCTAATTATGAGATGAACAAGCTAAACGTACCTGGCTACAAAACTGTCAGTATAAGTTTTTCTTTTGTTGGTAAGCACACCTGCCACAGAATTTCTTGCCAGGCTAGGAGGTGTAGTATTTCGAGATTTGATGTTAGCTCTGGAAGAGAGAAAGTGAAGATATGCTGAAAAAGTATTAAAATTAATGCTTCTTGATTTTTTTTCTATCAGTAGAAAAGCAGGCTGCAGAGAAGTACGAAAGAATAAATCCAAGTATATCTTTAAGCTGAGAACAAGTAGTATTAGTCAATATTAACGATAAGATACACTGAGTAACATTATCTTCATAAAATACAACACAAATAACATATTACTTATGCCCATAGAAAATTTCACTTTAAAACTATAGTTTAAAAGCCTCATTTATAATTGCTCACAACATGGACACTGTTTACAGACAACTCCTAAGCAAACATTAAACAAGTATTATTGCTAGCCTAGAAATATAGAATATAGTTAAAATAAAAAAAAGTTGCTAGCTACTTTAAATGATAATATTCATTTTTATGAATGTTCTTAGAGTGATTAAAAAAAAGATTTAATTTCACCAACTGTACAGATGGAAACATCTATACAAGATGTTTCCATTTTCAAACTTTTGACATCTGAATTATTATATACTATTAACAGGAGAGGCTATGTGGAGTTTACATAATTTTAGGTTAAAACTCCACTGTTACCAAACAACTTTTTTAATGATAGTAATGATAATGATAACTTGACCTTCCTTATTGGTAAATTTATCATTTAACATTACAGAAAAGTTTTAATATATAAATTCATATAAAAATCCAGCATGCTGAATTTATTACTACTATTGATACTGCCACTGTGTGTTAACTTTTGAAAAAAATTTTAATGATTTATTTTTATTTTGTGCACATGGTGTTTTGCCTGCATGTATGTCTGTATAAGGATGTCAGACTCTGGAACTGGAGCTATAGACAGTTGTAAACTGCTATGTGGGTACTGGGAATGGAACCCAGGTCCTCTGGAAGAATACTCAGTGCACTTTAACCTGCTAAGCCATCTCTCCAGCCCCACATGTTCCCTTTTAATAGTAAATATTACATACTAAATACTTTTCTGTTTCGCATAAGTAACTTTATTTAATTCTAATAAATAACTTCATGCTATAAATGGTTAATAGAGGCAAAGGCCCTTGAATAACTTAACCAAAGGGACTCTAGTAGTATACTGCAAAGTCAATATTCAGAGAGTCAATAAGGAATCAGTCCCGTCCTCCTCTCTAAGGACTAAGTTTATTTTGCAAACAAGCAATCTTGTAATATAAATGGGAAAAAAACTTGAAAAATTCTTTAGCAGTTCTTAATTTTTGGCTGATATTCTCCCTACTCTACTTATGTATATGGTAAGATGGGAATTTCCCTAATAGATTGAACAACTACTTCCAGAATACATGCATGTATTAACTATTAACTAGTCTCCAAATACTTAGTATACTAAGAATGAAGGTATCATTCCATTCCATGTTGACATTTTGGTTTAGACACTGTACGACATGCCCGGCTTGGAGATGCTGTGTTTAGAGACTGTATAAGCTGAAATGTTATTATGTGGGCAGATCAGTACTTAAATTTGGTGAATAATATTGCAGATCGTATATTCCATACATAATGCTTCAGTTCAGAATGGTTGTTCTGAGTAGCCACTTCTCCAAGAAGCAAAGAAAGGCTTTGTTGCACTGATGAGATAACCGAACGGTTCCCCTAAGTCTATCTATGAGGCTTATTCTATTCCACTTTCATAAAGTAGAGCTGGAATCGTGCCTTTCTATGTTGATCTCTACATTAAAAAAAATGCCAGAGTGTCATTCAAATGGGAAGTATAGTTTCTTTTTTGCATATCATTACCCTCACATAATGCATCTAAGATACACAGCTAAAGATACCTTGAATATCATGTGCAAATAGACCAAACTTTAAAAGATTAAATTAAAGGAAAATATAAGATTATCAACTTAAATCGTTATGATATTATACGCCTATTGTTTTTCTAATATCTTCTAAGAGAGGAAATCTGATTCTCAAGAGCCGTCCTGAAATGACTGAAAAGAACTATCTATGCTGATCAATTCTTAACATGTTGCTCACATACTCAAAACATTTTCTTCCTGGACACAATCTGGTAAGTATTTACCCTAAGTCTATATGTGAACGTAATGTTCTATATATAGTTCAAACATATAAAAGTAGACTAATTATAAAATTACACTTCATTTTTTCCTAGACAATTTCCCCTGATCGCTGCATCAACTCAAAGCTCAGAACACAATGTCTTCTACAAATGATCACTAACTACTTAAAAGCAACCGTGCTATGTTAGGATGTTCTCCTGTAACTGTCTCATTGCATGCCTAGCTGGAATCTATCGCTGTATTCATGGTGAGTAGTAAGTGGGATCCACTGTTAACTTCATTAATATTTTAAAATTTTAAACAGATATCCATTTGTTAACACTAATTTCTCATTTAAGAATGAGGACTAAAATGAATAGATATTGAAGCCCAGATGTGTGAATCCTGACATCTCATGCCCTGGCGTTTCCAGAGTGACTGTGACTGTCAGCCTGCATGGCAAGCAGGCCAGAGAGACACTGTCATGCCTCCTCGTGTGCCATTTGTAAACAACTAAGAGAGGCCTGGGAATCACTTGATTGTTGGCCTAGAATCTTTGTTCCTCTGGCTCATCATCTGCTTGACTATGTAACTTGCCCTATATATTTCTTTATAAGGCTACTACTCCTAAAATATTTAACATTCACAGAAATAATTGTTGAAGGTAACTGCTACAACATCTTTTAAAATTAACATTAAGTAGAATAAAAGGCATGATGGTGTTAATTTGAATAGAAAATCAAAAACATTTTATGACTTGTAAAGAAATTTAGCACTAAAATGGCTTAAAATGATTAAGATTACTTTCACACAGGTTAAAAATTACAATAGTCTATAATATAGAGCCTGTAAGAAATATCTGATAAAGACCAACCAACTGCATTATACTTACTTGTAAACGGGTAATAACTCATGTCTTTTGAAGGCACTGTCTGACTTTGTATCACTGTCATACAACCTTTGCACATGTCTTCCAGTTCGAAGAGGAGGGCCTAACTTGTCCATCTTACTATTAAAATATATAAAGGTGTACCCATAAGGAGATTGCTACCGGTTGCTTGCCTCTAAAGAATTATGTAGACATAAGGATTATTTTTCTTCAGATAAAGACACTCTTGTTCACTAGACATCCACACACTTTTCTTAAACAACTAACTGCCAGGACAAACGCACATGTCCTACACTTCTGATTCATAAAGTGCCCATCATTAGACTGCTGTGCCTTGACCATTTAGGCCACCTTGCCAGTTTCCATGTGGTGTTAGTTCCACATTTATCAAGAAAAACGGAATAAATTAGGAAGCAACGGAATATGTGAAGCTAGAAGTGAAGTAGGGGCTGTTATTCACAAATAACAAAATTTTCATTTTCCCTGAAATGGAAGAACCTTTCTTCTCTATTATTTTACTTGTATTTAAAAGATATAATTGTATATGGAATCCTTATATATTTATCTTATCTCACTTTCCAATAAGGAATAAGTTTATTTCTGGAATATATGTAGTGAAAAGGCAAAACAAGATCTATATTTTAAAAGACATGGTCAATCTAAATATCACAGGTAAAACGTGCAATCACACCATTGTGAACCTTTTTAAACCTATTGTGTACAATATCTCCATCTAGCGGATGCTAATGCTAACTGCAGGTTTGTACAATACTGCATTGTCTATGTGGTCAAATCGTATACTATCACCACTAAACAACCATTCATGGGAGAGAACAGGAAAATTTGCAAATTAGAAAAATTACCTTAAATTGGTAGTAAGAAACATGCCATATTTAATATTAAAGATATTCTTGAACTAGGTGTAGAAGTGCAAGCCTTTAATTCCAGTACTTCAGAAGCAGAGGCAGGAGGATAACTGTGAGTTCCGGCCCAGGCTAGTCTTCACTGTAAATTCTAAGCCAGTCAAAATAACAGTGAGATTCTGCCTCACATATATTCCTTAAAGAGATACCTGCTCTCTCACTAATGTTTCTAACTCATTTCATGCAGTAAGCCCTAAAGACACATGATACTGTCAGACACTGCTAATCTGAGAGAACAGAGTAGAAAACCAAAGAGCTGATATGTGTTCTTAAAGAGATTAGTATCCAGGAAGGATATAGTCATCTTTCTAGAACCTAATGGTCTCTCAGGAGCAACATTAAAGTCATTTGATGGTCTCTGTCTATGCAGCAAAGTTGATGGTAAATGCACGTAGTGGTACATTTCAAACAACTTTCAGCAGACGTCTTAAACACAATTTCTGCAAATCTTTAAGATTAAAATTTATCCTTAATTTATAGGATTATGAAACAATCCAATTTGACTTCAAATTCTAACTGGTCATGTTTGTGCTTTGAATTGGTAAATGTTAAGAATTATCAAAGCAATACTGTCACAGACACTGCCTTTAAGAAGGCGTCTGACTTGTGAATAAGGACTGAAATCTGTTACAGAGAGTTACTAAACTTAGATTTGTAGAAAACTTTAGCTTAGCGCACTGAAGGTCCTGGATTTAACCCTGTGTTCTACATACAAAACACACAAACTTAAGTATATTTTAAATAAAAACAGATTCTTTAATTATGGTAACAAGTATTTAAATCTTGCATATGAATCAACAGAGAAAAAAGAGATACATAGAATTGAATAAAAGCCTAAGGCAGTGATCTAAGGTAACTGTTTCCTGTTGGTTATGCACAGGAGCGCTGAGAATGTTTCCAATGTGAAAACCTAACTGAAGGAAGGGCCCCAGAGATGATTTCTGCATGTCAGCTACAAATTCAACCCACTACATAAAAATTTATATGGTGGCAATAAAAATGATTGTTTTAGATAGACACAAAATTCAAATACTTTTTAGACTAAATATTAGTAAATGTGGTTGGGGCTAAAGTCAAGCCTATGTTCTGCTACAATCTCCTACTGACAAACTAAAATATATAAATGTCAATAGTTTATCAGGATCTCATACAGGGTTTTTTGAATTTTTAAAGGATTAATAACTGAATGATTACTTGAGGAAATATTTGGCAATGATCTCAACCTATTCCTGATGAAGCAAATTTCAACTTCAAAAATGTTCCTTGCTTCCTGCGGATATAAAAATAAGTCCACTGAGAAATAAACCTCCCTGCTTCTGATGAGTCCTTAGCTGCAGAAAATGGCACCGATTATTGCATAATCAAGAGATGGTCTCAGGAATCATACTGGAAAAATTTACCAAGTCGCATTTGTTATTCTGTGGATCTCTGCAGTTGGGATATTCTGTGACATTCAATGCTCTAGAATGATGTATGTATGTATGTATGTATATACACATTGATATGAATTCTAATCCATCACAGATAATTTCATATACCAAATCCACAATACAGAAATCACCCTAATACATTAGCTGCAATCATTAATCATTTCTAATTCACATAACAAGCTAGGTTTGTTCATACACCAGAAGAAAGAGGTTTCTAGGTTGGCAAAAAGGCTCAGCAAATAAAGGTATTTCTTGATAAGCCTGATGACCTGAGTTCAATCCCCAGGATGTACATGGTGGACAAAAAGTAACACCTATTTCCCACTAACACGCATGCCTTTGTATGCACATACAAAGTGAGTAAGTGCAAAAAAAATTTTTTATAGGAACACACTATGATCATAAAACAAGAGGCATTTATTTCTCACTAATTTAATAAAGTATTAAAATCAAATCCAATTTTTTATTAAATGGTGTTCTCTAGAGCTCATGAGATGGCTCAGTCAATAAACTGCTTGCTGCACAAACAAGATAACATGGGTTCGAATTCCCAGACACCCTATAAAATGCTGAGCATCATTGTGCGCACCTGTACTGGGTGATGACGGGAGAATCCCTCTGGCTCAGGCTAGCATGCTGGCAGAATTCAATGACAGACCCTTGTAGTGGGAAACTGCTTGTTTCCAAGCTTCCTAGACTCCCAAAATAACCATGCAGAAATTTTATTAATTAAATCACTGCTTGGCCCATTAGCTCTAGCTTCTTATTGGCTAATTTTTACATCTGAATCTGTGTATCACCATGAGGCAGTGGCTTACTGGCGAAATTTTAGCATGTCTGTCTCTGTTGGCAGCTCCATGGCTTCTGACTCCACCTTCTTTCTCCCAGCAGTCAGTCTAGTTTTCCCTGCCTAGCTCTACTCTACCATATCACAAGCATAAGACAGTTTTTTATATTAACCAACAGTAATCGCAGCATACAGAGGGAAATCCCACATCAATCCCTGTTTCAAAAAATGAGATAATAGCAATCAATACTGACCTCAGGCCTACACACAATCATGTACACACATCTGTGTACACACGCCCACCTGCACTCACAATATTCCTTACATGTACTCTGTAGCTACACTTTACACCATCTACTATGGTCAATCTCTAAACACTTCTCCTTAGTAACTGACAGAAATTATTGAAAAAGTAATTTAGCTATTGAAAATGATATGTATGCTGGGCAGTGGTGGCACATGCCTTTAATACCAGTACTCAGGAGGCAGAGGCAGGTAGATCTCTGTGAGTTCATGGCCAGCCTGGCCTACAGAGTGAGTATGAAGACAACTAGGGCTGTTACACAGAGAAAGCTTGTGTCAAGAAACCAAGAGAAATGGGAGGCGGTGGCGGGGAGGAGGCAGAAATCTTTAATAAATAAATAAATTTAAAAAAAAAGAAAAAAAAAGAAAATATGGGAAAGAAAAAAATTTAAAAAAAAATAAAAAAAAGAAACCAAGATGGGGCGGGGGGAGAGAAAACACAGCTTAAGACATGTCAGTTTTGTGATCTTACTCAAAGATGACAATATTACGTCAAATTTCTGAACTTTCCTGAGATTACATAAAATTATCAGTTAGAATTCAGGTGAAAAAGTATATTTGAGAGCTTTATTTTAAAAAAATGTAGATATTCACTACAGGTTATCTAGAATGAAGAAACATAAGGATTTTTCCAACTACAAATACTAAAATGTCATAATTCCAATATATGACAGACTATGATAGACTAGCATACATGAATAAAGTTAACTATACTAAAGATTATAAACAGCATGCTTGAAACAGCTGTAGGATCATCAAGTATTTATCAGTCTCATGTAATGTTTAATACCTTCAATGTTACAACTGACTAGTCTTAATCCCATCGTCACTCAATCCTGAATTGATAGATAATTGGAGAAGATCATTGCCATGAAAACTTTACAGTATTCTTCACCAGGACCACTACTCTAGAATAAGCCAACAAGTTCATAGTTGATTAATATATCAATCCATTATTTTTATCAGTCAACCCCTAAAAATATCAGGAATTTAGTTAGGATGGATGTTTTCATGTTGATTCTGCCCTCATGGTGTTTACAATTTAGCAAAGGAAACAAAAGCATCACTGCTTCAAAGACTCTAAAACAGAAATGGTGGCTGGTGCTAAATAGACAGCTGTTGAGTGTTCTGATACATAACAGGAATATGCTCAATAAAAATAATACTCAAACTATTACAGTAAATTTATTGACCCGAAGTAAAAAGTAATTTCTCTTCAAGTAGAAGGAACTTCTATATAGATAATTAGAATCTGAACACACATGACTGCCAATTTAATAAGATATGGGACAACCAAGGTGTTCAATTTTCATGGCACAATAAGCAATACAATACATATAAAAGTATTTGTTCAAAATCTCTGCCTGTTGGTAAAACCATTTTTCTCTTAGGTTCGTATAAACGTTGGTCAGGTTTTTTTACAACAGGAATCAAAGTCTATTCACAGTCACAAAGCAATGTCAGAGAGATTGCTACATACCGACCTAGTGGCACGGTAGAATGCAAGAGCTTGGTTTTCTGACTCCATGAGCAGTGTGCTCACTTACCCACTCTTGTGCGCTTTCTGTTGCTGACTCTTCTTTCTCTCTTTTGTGTGTGGTGTTTGCATATGTATGTTCAAGCTTTTGTCTGATTATTTTTCAACGTGTGTGGGTACATGATGTAGGATTCCCCTCTGTATGCTGTGAATACCACTGGTTAAAAAAGAAGCTGTTTTGTGCCTGTGATAGGGTAGAACAGAGCTAGGCGGGGAAATCTAAATTGAATGCTGGGAGAAAGGAGGCGGAGGCAGAGAGAAGCCATGGAGCCACCAGAGACAGACATTTGCCTGTAAGCCACAGCCTCGTGGCGATACATAGATTAATAGAAGTGAGTTAAATTCAGATTTAAAAGTTAGCCAATAAGATTCTACAGCTAATGGGTTAAGCAGTGATTTAATTAATACAGCATCTTGTGGTTACTTTGGGTCTGAGCTGATGGCGGTAGGGAAATTAACTAGCAGCCTCCTACAACATGTGTCTGTCTGTGGGTGTATATGATGTATGCATGTGTGTGTACAGCATGTGTGGGTGTGTATGGTGTCCATGCATGTGTACAAATGTATGGGTGCATTTGTGTCTGTTTGTGGGTGTGGGTGTCTGTCTGTGGGTGTATGTGATGGTATGTGTACAGCATGTGTGGGTGTGTATATGTGTGTCTGTGGGTGTATATGATGTATGCATGTGTGTGCACAGCATGTGTGGGTGTGTATGTGTGTGTCTGTGGGTGTATATGATGTATGCATGTGTGTGCACAGCATGTGTGGGTGTGTATGTGTGTGTCTGTGGGTGTATATGATGTATGCATGTGTGTGCACAGCATGTGTGGGTGTGGGTGTGTGTTGTCTGTGGGTGTATATGATGTATGCATGTGTATGCACAGCATGTGTGTGTGTGTGTGTGTGTGTGTGTCTGTCTGTGGATGTGTATGGTGTCCATGCATGTGTGTACAGGATGTATGGGTGCATGTGTGTCTGTGGGTGTGTATGGTGTGAACAAGCACATGGAGGATAGAAGTTGGTAACAGGAATCATCCTTAACTGTCCTTCCACCGCATTCACTGATGCAGGGACTCAATATCAAACCCAGAGCTATTGGTAAGGTTAGTCCTGTGAGCTTAATCTGGGAACTGAGAAGTCACCTCCAGGGATGGCATCACAGCAGACTGCTATGCCCACTCAGTGCTGTATGGCTTCTGGGGATCAGAACTCTAGACCTCATACTTGTATAGCATGTTTTTTAACCACTGAACCAATTTCCCAGTCCCAAAATTCTTTTTGAAAAATTCTACCAGCCAGCTTCATGTCCATAGCCTGCTTAAAACATAATATAACTTAATATGACCAAAGAGAAAAACAATATAATAGAAGTATTGAAAAATATTGCTTTCTAAGCTTGAAACCAAAACACTAAAGACTACAGCCCAAGTAAAAACAATTCTCTTTGCTATGGTAAATGTCTATATATTACTATTTAATGAGTTCACCAATTGAGAAGACAAAAAAAATTAGAATTGTTTTGTTTTTTTAACCACCAGAAGATGAAATAAGAAGACAATTTATTGTACTTTGTTAGTATTTTGTTAGCTGGTTTTTGTTTTGTTTTTCTATTATGTAGTCTTCATTATTTGTATTCTTCTTGATCATGTTGGGAATTGAACTCAATGCTTTGCACATGCTAGGCAACTGTCCACCAATGAGCTATACGTATGTGGGTATGTGATCTTTGTGTGTATGTACACATACTGGTATGTCTAAGTGTAAGCACACATCTGCCATGCTGCACATGTAAGGGTAAGAGGACAACATCAGGAACTGGTCCTCACCTCTGCCTTTCTGCCCCAAGTCTCTTGTTTGCTGCTATGTATATCAGGCTAGCTTGTCCATGAGTGTCCAGGGATTCTCTGTCTCTGCCCCCTATATCCCTGGCAGAATGACTGTTACAGTATTGGGCATCACAATGTCTGTGTCTTACATGGGTTCTGGGATTGGAATTCAAATACTCATACTAACATGGCAAATGTTTTACCCACTGACTCATCTCCCCAAACTCGAAGTCTTTGTGTATGTTGGATTTCCTATGCTGTCTGAATTGAGTGAGAAAAAAATAGTTAATGACAACTGACAATTATTTCTCTGTAAATTTTCTTCATGATAATACATGACTTTGAGTCAGAGGTAAAGTATATTTGAAAATAAAGTGAGTTATGTTTCTGTAAGCAACCGCACATGTAAAGAAAGACAAGAACTGTATTTTGTGGTAATCCCTTAGCCGTGTGATTCATTAACAGAGGAAAGGAAAGCCATGAAAGTGTTTCGATAATAAACTAATGTTATCGACAAAGTTTCCAACATTACAATGAAGGTAAAAGCTATTTTACTAAAAGCCATATGTATAAAATGATAGACATATATGAAGAATAAAATTATTAGTGAATAGTCTCACCTAAGAGTGATAATTCAGTGTGTTCTGCCACTTTGTCTAAACATATTTTAGTTCCATTATATTACACTTCATATAATGTAAGTATACTACAGAAAATTCCATTTTGAATGCTGTATCCTATATTTTCTCATAGCAAAATCATGAAAATGCATTTATATATATATTTGCCAAATATATTTCTATACATATTATTCTATCAAAACTATACATTTCATTGATTTTCATACATTATAATAAAAACACTCGACTGTTTTCTAGTTAAGAAGATTTCAGTCAGATCCTGGCTTTTCCTAAAGAGTTTTAAACAAGCCTGATTCTCTGAGTTGCCCCATGACAAAGGAGACTTAACTAAATCCTATGCACACTGTGCAGCACAATGGCTGATAAATAGTGCTCGACATATTACAGCTGCTACTAAACCTTTATACTTTACATTGCTTCTTAGATGCCCCAAAATAAAGCTGTTCACTCAAACACACACACGGACACACACACGCGCGCACACACATGAACACACATACAAACACACATACACACACATGCACACACACGAACACATGAATACACATGAGACACACACATACACACACACGGACACACACACACACGAACACATGAACACACACGAGACACACACATATACACACAAACACACACAGACATACACGAACACACACACATGCGCACACACACACATACGGACACACACATGAACACACACAAACACACACGAATAAACAGACACAGACACACACACGCACGCACTTTAAGCGTCTTGATGAGAACATACTATATTCTCTGAAACAATAAACTGAGATTGCTCCATAGCATCACTGATTATCTCCTTTCCAGCAATGCGCTGAAGGAAACACACACACTTAGAAAAAATAAGGACAAACAGAACAGTGATGTAATTGAAATATATACACCAATAACACACTCAGCATGGACTTACCCTGCCTGAGGGGCTGCTATTGCTTTATGAGAAGGAGATAAGGTCTGGAGTTTGTTTCCCAAAGAACTGTTAACTGAAGATGCTTTACCCGAAGGCACACCTTATAATAAAAAAGGCAATAGTTTTAACAAGTCTCAAAGCAAAGTCATACAAAACAGAGCCTCTAACAAGGACAGCAGTTCTTTATCAACACTCTGTGCCTAGTTCTACATAATTTACAACTACTAATGAGGAGTATGTTATCTCGTCATGGGCACACAAACAACATCCCACTTCAGGGTTATCTTCTTCATGCCGTTAGGACTTGTTTTCTCAGAACAGCTGCCAAGTTCAGGTATAAGAAATGCGCAAAAACATTTCAAGTAATCAAGAGAAGAACTGGGCTGGAGAAGTTAGTCAGCACCATTCAGTTTTACTCAGAAAGAGCTCCTAACATTTCCTCATCAGCAAACATGCCTTCCTTCTGTTTGTTTAGTTCCCGTGCGAAGCTCATTACCTACAACAGCTTTGCTAGCAGTACTTGGCTGTGGGAGTCGGGAAGATGCTGCAGTTCCAGGAGAATTTGATTTTTTAAGTGGAGATGGTTTATACTAAAATAATGAAAATTAAAAAAAATTATCAACATCATTTTGTTATCAGGGAATGCAAACTTAGCAAGTAATTCAACATCACAGAAGACCTAATGACTGACTTTTTGCTTTATAAGAAAAAGCTAAAGAGATAGATGGTGATGACATTTATGCAGCATTTTGCATCAATTTAGTAATACTGAATCACATGTTCACATTTATAAAATAAAGTATTCTAATACAGAAATCAAAACAAGATTACTTTTACAAAAATGTTTGAGTAAAGTAATTCTTCTATAAAAACTGTAAATGTCTCAGGAAACTACAAAAAATTCACAATTATTTGAAAAATATTTTAAAAGCTATAAATTTTAGGTTAGGTGAGGGAAAAAAAACATCATTTCAACCCATTTGAGTTGCAGCAAATACTTGCCAGCACCAATCAGATGAATAAAGGAAAGTTATTCAGCCGAACTGACACAACTTAATTTAATTCAAAATGTTTCCAGACAGACAGTGTCAAAGACTTAGAAAAGCAACAAAAACAAAGCCTGGCTTTTCACTTAGTAAAAAGAATAAAGCAGAGGAATAATGTACATGTGTTTGTATATACAAAGAAAACTGAAGGCAGAAGCATGAAAGACCTCAAACAACGTATAAGAATAATTACATTTCACTTCAAGTATATGTCCAAACAAACGACCCAGGGTGCTTGCCAGACAAATTAAAACAAACAAACAAACAAACAAACAAATAACTATTTGTAGTTTAGTAAAAAGACTACAAAAAATATTAAAGATAGAGAAAAGAAAGAAAACGTGAGCAAAACCAAGAATAGTAAGTAGAAATAACTAATTTTATGAGATAAAATATACTTCACAAAAATCACCAGAAAAAATATATTTTAAAGGACCAATAAGTAGGGCACTAGATATCATGGATTACAACTGCAGACATTACCACAATCTAAAAAATTTCTATAAATGTGATATACAAGTGGCAAAATTAACATGAAAAATAGATACTATAATCAAAGCTAAATATTTTAGCAAATCTCCTATCATTGGTGTGAGACTCAAAAGAAATGCCAATAGGAATCAGCCAATTGGCCTGGCATTTATAAATCCCAACACACAATATAGAACAAGCATTTCACTCCAGATGCCATGCAGCAAATACCATAAGACCACATACAGGACAACAGAACACATTTTAATAGCCTAAAAACTTTGGCAAATACATTCTTGAACCAAAACAGAATTAAAATAAACAAAATATACCTAGAATACTATAATTATCTGCCAATAAATGATTCACTTAAAATGAACTATGATTAAATATTAGAATATATTTTAAATTGAATAAAAAAGGCCAATAAAATGCAATTACAGCAATACTAAAGAAAGGAATGAAGCCCCTACTAAATGAAATATCTTAATAAATTAATCTGTGCTAATTTTTCTCCCAAGTAATTCAAATTATATATCAAAGCCCTCAGCAACATCCATTTTAGCTGATGGGAAAACTGTAGTTTAGTGTTATACATTATAAACATAAAACTATGAATCTCAAAGAGGCACATTCTCACTAGTTTTTAGAAATAATTGAACTCATGCATTCACCTGTGGCCGAGACGCTGGCTTTCCTTTGGCTTCAGCAGAAAATTTGCCCTTATTACTAATGCGCGCCGCCTGTTCTTTACAAAAGTTGATATGTCTGTCCGCTGCATTTTCATTGAACCTCCTCTGGCAATATGGACACTGAATGTAATCTAAAGCACATCAAAGGAGAAAGATGTAGTGGACAGTAAAAGCTTTTATGAATAAACAATATAAATAATGCCATCTGATAAGCATGATTCCCATTCTCATACAACAGCCAATGTGGCTGACCCTAAACTTAGTAAAGATAGTTAAGAAAATGTTTAAAAGCCTTTTCTATCTCCTGCACTTGGATCAATTTAAGTTAAACTGAAGGAAAAAATAAAATAAAGTGTCAGTAGAAAAAAACAGTAAGAAAAAAGCATTGTTTTCTTTGACCATCGACATGAACTTTATACGGCACCTAAATAAAAACACATTGGAACATAAATTCATGTACAGATTAAACTGTCTTTTTCCAAAAAATCAAAAGTAGGTAAAATACTGCCAAAAAATATATTTTCTAAAGAGGTCCCAAGAAATAGAAGAGATAATTTAAAAATCAGAGTTTCACTGGCATAATTCAAATTTTAGAAATTTTTCCCAGTTATTAGTGGAACAGTCTAAAATATTAGCAACAATCCGAATGTTCTGCTCAAACACTGGGAGAATTCCTCCAGGCGGACTACCCTGAAGAACGCCACTGCTGCATTACTTACATGGACTGGAAAAGACTCAGAAGCTAAGATGCAGTATGGAAATGTCTCTAAAGCAGGGAGCTCAACGCTACAGAAAATAATGTCAACTAGGAAGGTTCTAGGTAACCCAGCTGGGTCAGCCCAGAAATGATGGAAATGTCTCTAAAGCAGGGAGCTCAACACTACAGAAAATAATGTCAACTAGGAAGGGTTCCAGGTAGCCCAGCTGGGTCAGCCCAGAAACGCACACCATTAATACTTCTGGAGTTGGCCGGTTAGAGCAGGGAAGTGTAATCTGGCCGGCCTATTGCCTGTTTTTGAAAAAAAAAGTTTGATCTTTTGTAAATATAATTCTACTGATTCATTTAGATTTTATCCATGGCTTATAACAAGAAAAGCTAAGTAGTTCTCAGTAGCCTTAGCGACATTCAATACCTAACTACAACTGAGCCTTTCACTGAAATAGCTGGCAAATGTCTCCTCTAGAATAAAACCCAGGTTTGCTGAAGAACATCCTCTTTGCTAGGAAGTAAACTCCAGTCCATTTTAATATGGCTGTTTACGTTAAAATCACATCCTGTTGCTATAATACCCAGCAATAAAATGTAAATTCTACTACCTTAAGTCTATCTCAATAACTCACAGTTTTCTTACAATCTTTACCTTGATAATAATTAACAGTACAATTGATAGTTTCCCAGTAGAAACTGTATCAATATATTATTTTTTAAAACATAATTTAGGTAATTGGTATATACCACAGGTTCTGGATTAATTATATATTTTAAAAATATAACTTTCTTTTCAGGCAAGATACCAAAGTTTTCAGACATAAAGCTATGTTTAAACACAAGCATTGTGATAAAAAGTAATGTTTGTATTTATTGCACTGTAAGGAAATATCTTTATATCTAGATGCTTGGATTATCACCATTATTTGACACCATACATAGTATTTCAAGATTCTGTCATTTGGTTTCAACATAAAAATTATTTTATATCAACTGGAAATACAAATTCTATCATTCAGTGCCCACATGAACATCCCTGAGAGCAACACTCCACATACCAGGGTCATAGGAAGGCGGAGGAGGAGGAGGAAGTTTGCCACCCTCTTTAAGTGCCTGATCAAGGCCTTTTGCTGCTCTTATGGTGGCAATGAATTCCTCATGCTTTCTTCTCCAATTAGATGGCTTCTTTGGTGGTTCTGGCTAAAAATAAAATAAAAAAAAATCAAAAATATATTTTCTAATATACTGAAATAAAATTTCAGATAAAGCCATATTATTTTAAGTGATCTCTTAGCAAGAATTCATCAGTGATCTTTCCCAAATTAAAAATCTGCAATCACACTGTGCTGCTTTTAAACACAGTTCTTCTTCAGGCAGACAGCGTTACAGAGTCCTCTACAAACATAATAGTCGTATGTGTGATCCTGCCTTGACTTCTCCTTTCTCAGCCTCTCTAAAATAAAATTTCCTAAAATCAGGGGGTTTAAACTGACATTAGGGGTAGGTAGAAAACAGTCCCATGTGGATTTCACTAGATCTCCTTTTGAGAGAGACTGAAGATGCTCTCATCAGATCACTGAGTCATCTGTATTTATTCTTGAGTGGGTCATATTCCTAGGCAACCTCTTTCCTTGGCTTTTAGGCTTTTTGAAATAACTCTTCCTATGTATAGAAGAAATTACTTGTTTTCTCTCCAATTCCTGAGGAACTGTAGATGACTTGATATGCAGAATTATTACAATACTGTTAGTTAATTCACTACTTACTGTTGAAGGGGTTTTGTTACGGGAGGTCCTCCCACTCCTCCAGCCTATTGCTGCTGAGATACCAGCCCATTGGGGCGTGGTCTCTCTCCCTTTAAAAAAGCAGCCACTTCCCTCTCTGGCGACTAGACTCCCTTCCTGGTTGCGCAGAGGGCTGGAAGTTTTTTCCCCTTTAAATAAATACCACCCTATTAATCATAATTCCAAACTGGTGTGGTATTGTTTATGACTTATGCCTTCAGGGTTTTTTTTTTTGCTTTGTTTAATTTCATTTTTATTTTATTCATTGTATATTTTATTCATTCTGGCATATAAAGTGACATAAAGAGTTCAACTGTTTATTTAAAGATAATCATGCAGTAATTTCTGTATCCTTCAACTCCTTACTCCACACTACCCCAAAACTGGGATAAAACATTCACCACAAACTAAATACATGACTGTAGATACATACCTGATAATCTAACTATTCTTAATGTCTTTATTTTTAAAATCAAAAATGAATATGCATTCAATCAAAGTAAAAAAAAAGTTATTTAAAAATACAAATGCAAAAGTAAACAGTGAAAATTAAAGACCTGACTCGTAGGCCTAGCTCTGGTCATGCACATATGTACAGGACTACAGTAACAGTGTAGTTCTCACACACATCCAAGAGGAGACAGTACAGAAACCACAACTGCAGAGACTAGGTGACCGTGGTAGCCAACCCCAACAGATACTGCCATGAAGGAAACCACTGTTATCTGAGGCTCAAAATAAAAAAGGCGGGGGGGGGACAGAAAGATTCTAAGAGTCAGAAGACAGGACACCTGCTGCAAGATAGTGCCCACCAGTCACACCAAGAAATCTGCATCCATAGAAAACTAAACAATACGCTTGCCTGAAGACGACTAGCATTATGACAACACCAGCTGACATGTAAATGAAGAGCTACAGATAGTTTGTGGCTACTGGGAGAGGAATAATATATGTACTTCCAGGATGAGCATCTATATAGGTTGTCTAATCCCAAGATGTCAACCCTGGCCACATTCACATCTGAGCAATGCCAATAGACTCAGTAGGTTAGACATAAACATGGGTATGTGCATGCAGTGTGCATACAAAAATAAGATATGCATTTGGAGAGCAGTACATGGGAGGAATTAAAGGTGAGCAGTAGTACTTTATACATAGTGCCAATGTATGAAGTTTCCAAATTCACCTACAAATTAAAAATAGCATTTGATGCACTGTTCGTAGACAAAAAGATACCAAAAAGAAAAGTTTGTCAAGAAATCTCATAAGATAAAATAGAAAATAATTTTACAAAAAAAAGGAACAAGCAAAAAGTCACAAAACTTATATTTGTTTTTTAAAAGTAAAATATTATCTTAAAACTCCCACCAAAATTTCCCAGGCCCACATGCTATCTAACGTCTTTTAAAGCACAACAAAGCAATATTCCCCAAAATCATATGAGAGTATCAAAAACTTTGTTAAGTTAGAAAACCTACTTTCACTCATGGATAAATATGCAAAAATGTAAAATTAAAAGTTTACTTTCAGTTAAATGGTGACATTTATCTGCTCCACAGAATTAGGCATCTAATGGCAAGGTGTACTGGTCTTTTCTACTTGTTTTCCTCACAGACCGATCTTTCTACCAAGGCAAGCTAAAAGCCTTCCTCTTTGTTTGTTTGGTTGGTTTTGGATTTTCTTATTGTTTATATTGAGCTATATATTTTTCTCCGTTCCCCTCCTTCCTTCCTCCTTCCCTTCTGCCCTCTCCCATAAACTCCACCTTCCAATGTACTCAAATATCTTGTCTTTTTCTCCGTCCTATGTAGATTCATGTATGTCTCTTTTAGGGTCCTCTTTGTTGTCTATGCTCTCTGGGATTGTGAACTGTAGGCTGGTTTTTCTTTGCTTTATGTCTAAAAGCCACTTATGAGTGAGTACATGTGATAATTGTCTTTCTGGGCTTGGGTTACCTCACTCAATATGTTTTCTAGATCTATTTGTCTGCAAATTTTAAGATGTCATTATTTTTTTCCACTGTGTAGTACTTCACTGTGTAAATGTACCACATTTTCCTTATCCAATCTTCAGTCTAGGGACATTTAGTCTGTTTCCGGGTTTTACCTATTACAAATTAATGTTGCTGTGAACATATATGAGCACATGTCCTTGTGATATGATTGAGCATCCTCTAGCTATACCCAAAAGTCGTATTGTTGTTTCTTGAGGTAGGTTGTTTACAAATTACCTAATAAATTGCAATACTGATTTCCAAAGAGGCTATATGATTTTGCATTGTTACCAGCAATAGAGAAGGGTTCCCTTTACCCCACATCCTCTCCAGCATAAATTGTCATCAGTGTTTTTGATCTTGGCCCTTCTTACAGGTGTAAGATGGAAGCTCCCAAGTTCTTTTAATTTGCATTTCTCTGATGGCTAAGGATGTTGAGCAATTCCTTATATGTCTTTCAGTCATTTTAGATTCATCTGTTGAGAGTTCTGTTTAGGTCTGTACCCCATTATTTTTTATGGATTACTTATTATTTTGATGACCAATTTCTTGAGTTCTTTGTATATTTTGGAGATCAACCCCCCTGCCCAATGTGGGGTTGGCGAAGATCTTTTTCTATTCTGTAGACTGCTGCTATGTCTTATTGATTATGTCCTTTGTTTTACAGAAGATTCTCAGTTTCAGGAGGTCCCATTTATTGTTTCTCTCTTGTGCCAATGTGACTAACAGCCTTCTTATTATTCATCCCTGAATGTATTTGGTTTTTGAGGTTTGGTAACCACATCCACAAATACAGCTTCACAGGTCCATGAGAGCCTCTGAGAAAATTCCAAGTAAACAAGACAAGAGTCTTGTAGACCTTTGTTCCTCCAGAACATGGGCTGTTCTTGTAATGTTCTCATGCTCCTCCCAGGTTATTATAATAATAGCAGTGGGCTTTACTTTGGATTACCTATCATCTTACCCATTATTCTTTAGATGATGTTTGCAAGCACAAATTGCCTTCCTGACTATATTCAGTCTAAACTCCTGGACCTTATGCTTCCTTCTGTCTGTATATAATTTGAACTCAAGTGAACTTTGCTCACATGACCTGACCTTGCTTAACCCTCAAAATATAAACCATGTGAAGCCCTAAATAAACTTGAGACTTTAGCCTCATTTTTAGGCTCTGTTCTCTAGGTTCACACTGCCAACTAGAGCAGCAATGCTGGTGCAGCTACAAGGAAGAGATCTGGAAGAAGAAAAACAAAAGGCAACTGCTAGGCTACAGGGAAAGGCAATTCTCTTTGGGAAAGAACATACTACTTCTAAATAAGGCTCATGACTGCAGGTCCTTGCCTTTTACATGTCTATGGAAAATAGAAGACTATCGCTGAGACCTTCTCTCCCTTCCTGTTCAAGCAACCACTTTTAGAAAGAGACCCATCTTATAACTGGGCCTCTTACCTTCAGGAAGGGTCCTGAAAACATCTAGCACAGGGCCTGCTCAACTCTGTATTCCCCACCTCCCCAATTTCTCCTTTCTGGCTTTAGCAATACAAGTCTGCATACTTTATCTTCTGTCTAACGTGGTGTAGTTGTTAAAAAGTTATACATTCTTAAAGAACTCAGCTTAGAGAAACTACCTTTAAGATAAAAAGTCCCTCTCATGTATATGGTATCATATTCTTAGTCACAGAATCCCATAAACTTTCTACATATGCTTTTTGGGGTAATTTAGGCTGGACTGCAATTGCGGTAGGCCATTCCTATTCAGTCTATGCATGATGTCTTATTCTTAATTTTACCCAAACTAGAGTGCGTTCTATCATTTAGGTGTTTGTGATTTTGTAGGATTTCCTCGACAAATACAGTAAGAATATACTACAATGATAACATCTAATTGCTTTCAAACCTTAATATGTATGTGACTCACCCAAGAGTCTTGCAAGAGCAGATTTTAATTCAGTGTGTATGTGAGAGCCAAGACTGCTCAGATAGCATGCTCTCAGATAGCGCTGCTAACACACTATGGGTCATATTCACGGAGGAGCCAGGCAGCAAACTACTCAGTAAAGCTTTTACTTTGCTTTTATTCTTAAAGCAGTTCAATGACGCTTTTTAAAGAGCAGAGTACCATCTGAATATTACGATCTTGTGTAATCTCCAAGTAGTCCCTAAGACACTACCTCTATCAAAATTATACAACTGTACAGGGAAAGAGAAGCATACATAAGCCTAATAAGCATAGTGTGGCACATAACCAGATCAATGTCCAGGATTTGTGGACACAGAACTGCTCAGAGTGCAGGCTCCTCCTGGGACAGATGAGATGAAGCTGGGAAACGGTTGCTTGGCAAACCAAGCATAGATGAAAGCAAACTTTCTCTGCCCATTTTTCAATGTTCTGTCAGAAACTGTACCCTGGATAGGGAAGTGGCCTTACAGCTCAGTTCTTCACGCTCCACCAGATATAGATTAAGGAAGTGCCTTGCTTCTGTAAAATTTTTGCTTTGTTTCTATGTACTTCTTTTCATTTTTATTACTGTTATTTATTGAGATATTGTTTCTTACATCCTCTCTCATGATCATGTACGTGGGTAAAGGGGGATTTCCAGAGTTGAGATTAATGCTTCTTAGTCTGTATAAAAAGCCATACAAAATAAAGCTTGTTATGCAGTTGTTCATACTCTGAATCCTGTGACCTGATTTATACGAGACCTTTGACCCAGGGACCCCACCACACCAGACACTGATAGATTCTTAGTCTTTTCCCCAGCCTCTGTATCTATGAGATACGCTGTCTCAAATATATGGCTAATTCACCTATGGTAGCTAATCATGTAAACAGCACCTGTATGAAAAACTTCAAATATTGGTTTATGCTTCTATAGCAAGTCTCACATCTTCCCTGCAAATATTCAGAGACAGCAAAGCAAAGATAAATGTTTCATTAGCTTAGCTTCAAGTAACATTTTCTAAAGAATGTGCAACTGGACACAGCAGCTGGGAACTGACCATGGTTCCTCAGGGAGAGTACCAAGTACTCTTAACTGCTAAGTTATTTTTTTAATCATAATGTAACTTTAAGAAAATCACTTTATTAAGTTTGTTTTGTGTTATTCAAATCAACGCACAATAAAACGCATCACATAGTCAGTTTGAGGAAGTCACTCAAATACTTGTCCATTTTCAAACTAGCTCACAGTGAAGTTCTACACAACTAGAATGACCACCTGAAACCACAGTTTCCCATACAATTTTATCCATTATCAGTGACATTTTTATTCTCTCGTTAACTAAAATAAGATTTAGGTTTCTGATATTTATTCTGAATACATAGCACTGAATTTTGTTTATTCTACCTAGAATAACACTCATTATGATTTTTTCAAGAAGTATAATAAGATCTATACTGTTCCAAAGTTTATAGTTACCCTGGGTTTAAGAGGTTTGACTGTGGGAATATCAGTGCCTTCAGCTCTTTGCCTGCTTGAATCAAAAGTCTTCCTCTTTTTAGTGGCAGTTTTCTGGCAAATGGGTCCATGTTTTTTCTGTTAAAATAAAGATATGCGGCATAATATTTTATTTTCTACAGAAGAGAAGACCACCAAACTAAACATTCAGTTTATCTTACACACTATATTAAAAAACCAAGGGACAAAGTTATATCTTCCCTTAATTAAGCTTTAACACACACACACACACACACACACACACACACACACACACTTAACTTTAAGGAAATTATATAGAAATGCTACCCTAAAATTTTATCAGAAGTCATTTAATATTCTAGTTCTCACTGGGGCAAAGAATAAGCAATAATGAAACAATTCAAAACTACTTCAGTTTAAAATCTTTAGTAAATACAAAACACTGATATGAAAAACATCATGCAAGGGAAGAATGACTCAGTCTCGGGGTTACAAAAGTTACCCCATTGGTAGTTGGATTGCATATGGTAACATAAAAATGGATTAATACAACACTAACCCAAAATAACAAACCGAGTGGTCTAATTTGTGCCCTCTTTTCTCCTAGAACTCAAAACCTTCTCCTCCATCTAGAACCCAAGCTTGCTTTCTTCACAAAGACCTTCTTATGGTGTGTAATTGTCTACATCTAAGTTGTTTTGTTAATAAATGCTAACACATTTGTTCCTTTTAAGCACACAGAGTTAAAATTATCTTAACTAATCTCCAAATAACCAGTTCTCTAGAAACAAGAATTCTCCCTCCACTATAAACAGCTTGTTGACCAATGATAGTGTACTAAAAGCATCTTTGTTCCTTTTGTATTTGAGAATATGTTCATGAAACTGGCACTGTGAAGTCTGTCTGAAAAAAAAAAAAAAGAACTGACTTATTGAGTCCTGAAGCTATCCCACACCCACTGACTATTTGTATTTTTTAGCTTTATTTCGAAGAACATTGGACATTTATTTCAATGCTCTGAAATAAAAGGTTTGAAGATGTACTTTTATGTGTATGAGCATGTACTTGTAAGTATGTATATGTACTACAGCATGCATGGTTACCTACAGAGGCCAGAAGAGTTTGTAGGATCCCCGGGAATTAGAGCTATGGAGGGTTGTACGATATCATGGGTCCTGGAAACAGAACCTGGGTCCTCTTCAAGGGCAACAAGTGCTCTTAACTGCTTAATCATCTCTCCCTTCCCTAGAATAAACTTTTTAAATGTCTATTTTTTTTTTCTTTTTTCTCTCGTGACACAGGGTCTTACACTAAGGGTCAGGCTGGCCTCCAAAACTTGCACCTGTCTTCCTTTCTTGTACTTCCATGTGTTAGTATTATAGGTATTAACCAGTAATGAATGGCTCTATTTCTTAATAAAAATAGTGGCAGCAGGCAACTTTCTAGAATTCTCACATATGTCTGTCCTTGGAAAGTTTGCAGTATATGTCAAGGGTATGTGGTGCCTACTCAAAAATTTTATTATATAAAGTATAGTTGTTTTAAACTTTGACATCATTTAATTAAATACTTAAATAGGGAGGAATATTTTTTTTTGTTTTCTATAGAAGCTAAGCAGTATATTTGAAAATAGTTAAGAGAAAAAATTGCTGAAGATATATGATGGTATTTCTAAATGATTACAAAAAAGTCATCATTATTTAGAAGGAATTTGCAATCGGAAGATTTTCAAGCATTAATTCTTCACTTTCCTTAACAGAAATAGCCTGAAGTATGCACAGTGGAATGCGCCAGAACTTCAGTTAGCAGACTGATACTTAAAAAAATTAACATCAACTTACTAATAACTTCACATTTATATCTGAGATTTAAAAAGATACAAAGGCATAATTATTATTTTATATATACCTGGGTAACTTTATCAGAATTAATTAAACATGCTTCTATTCAATTTCTGTTTGATAAGAAGATGAAACTAAGACATTTTTAGCTGTACTTTTATACTGTAAAACAACAAAATCTTTGCTTTGGAGGATTTCAAACACAGAAAGAAAACAGAAAAAGTGACCCTATTTATTCATCATATTGCTCAGCAATTATATTTTAGCAAATAATCCTGTTCCTGCAAAAATTTTAAAGCAAATTCTTGAGATTATAACATTTTGTTAATACATTCTCATTTACATTTATGAGGTGCTATGCCTCTTAAATTTGTGTTTTGTGTGTTTCTATCTCGTAATATTCCTACTACTTCTACAAAGCTGGAATATTTAACATATGAAAGTAGAGTTCAGAAGTTCAGTCATTTACAGATGAAACTAATCTTTAAAGATTATCCTCTGTGAACTCCCCCATAACTTTCAGCCATAACAACTATTCTCAAGTATGAAACAATGCCAGATCTACCAGGTTCCAACACAAGCAGGTTAGAGTCCGCCTACTCACCAGGGCTAATGGAAAGAACGTCCTTCCACAAATCTTAGAGTCTGCCTACTCACCAGGGCTAATGGAAAGAACGTCCTTCCACAAATCTTAGAGTCCACCTACTCACCAGGGCTAATGGAAAGAACGTCCTTCCACAAATCTTGCAGGGCAACAATTCTCCAACCTGGACAACACTTCCATTTTCTAAAACACAAAATAATCCAATTAAAATGTTTTCACAATGAAAATTTCAAAACTTTAAGCTTTTAATGTTTCCTGTTAGATCTTATAGGTGAGTTGGGAGCTCTAAGGTAAAAGTTGCAATTCAAAATGAGCAAATTATCAATATAAATGGCTTGAGCCTTAGAGTTATCAGTGACATAAAAACAATAGTACACATAAAACAGTGACAATCCAAGGAAAACCAAATTGATATTGTTGGAAATATGTAGTTTTAATTATTTATACATTATGTAAATACAAAAAAATCAGAATCAGATCTATCTTAAGAGGTCTAAGGCATGAAAAGCTATTACTCATGATAGTTACCACCCTAAGTTTATATGGGTTTCTAGAATGAAAGGAATATTGTTTTATTATCAATAGAAAATTTAAGTATCCAAAGTGGAGATCATCTAGTTATTCTGTGATCAGGCTAGAAAAAAAATTAATAAATCAATCAATTAAAAAATGATCCTCTATTTATATAAGTTTGTACATCACATATCCTCTAAATTACTCATTTTATTTATTACACATATAATGCTTAACATTAAAGTCACTCATTAGACTTTTGCACTAAAGTATTCTAAACTCACAGGCACAATTAATTAAGTCAGAAATAGCTAGCTACAATCTGTATGCCATTAAAGAAGCCTACCATGATTCAACAAACTTTATAACTGAAATGATTCAAAAGAAAAACAAAACTATGTTCTTTGAGACACTATACAACTGATTTAATCAAACATTTTATATCAAAGTATTAAACTTATTCTCATACATATAATTTTCTAAAATTGAATTACAAACCTGTAAAATTACCCACCTATCATCTACTGAAATCAAACTGACTATGGAATTCTCTTTTTATATAAAAAGAAATTAGAAAAATATTTTCTGCTCAAAATATCAAACTCCTGAAAAAAATGCATAATTTGACTCCATAAAATATGCCCTTTGTTCACTAGGTGAGAGTCCACAGAAAAACAATACAGCAATCCCAGACAGACCAGGAAGAAGACACTCAAATGCTGCCACATAAGGAGGGTTGTTCTCCCACTCTCCTAGTACCCCACTGCACTATTTCACTGGTGAACAAGGACTATTTGAGACTCACATGCAGGTGAGCTGTCTGGATAGCAGTCCTTAAGCTGAACATTAGAAAAGCAAATCAAGATTCACCTGATGTTTTCCTCCTCTGATTCTGGCATAAGAATGGAGAAATCTCCCTGATGTGGACTATGAAAGCTGAAGTACCTTCCATACAGAACCTCATTAGGTTCATTAAGATAAGAAGGTCTTTAAGTCAAACAGAACATGCTTAATAATCTATTAAGTTTCCTAAGTTTACATAAACTCTTTTAAATAAAAATCAATTTAAAAATTAAACAGTATAAATAATAAAAAAATTTACACAGTTCACGTGCTTAAAAGAGTATTTCTTTAGATACCTACTGGTTGGGCCCATTACAAAGCAAAACCTAATGATAATTGATTTTTAATTAGTGGTAGGTGCTTAGCATGCCTAAAGCCATAGGTTTAATTTTACACACACACACACACACACACACACACACACACACACACACACATTTTCCCAGTTAACTATTCAGAAAAAAAAAAAAAGAATTCCATTCACTGATAAGCTCTGAATGGCAACCTGAGTACCTACTTGCTAGCAGATACATCCTGGAGCACACGGTGAGCAACGTAGCCATTGCTCTCTAAAGCCAGTACAACATACTTATTTACTTATCTAGTCAAGTCAGCAAGAATGAAATTGTCTCTCACGTTTTCACTAAAAACTTTAAAACTTAATATCTGTCATAGGTTTACCATGTGATAAAATCTAATTTTTGGAATTAATTCTCACAAGTCATCAAACATGTTCAAATGTCTTTAAAGCAAAAAAAAATAAATAAAATAAAATCAGTGCCACTAAATAAAGTGTGTGAGAGTGTATGAGTGTGTGTGTCTGTGTGTAGGTATCTTAGTTAGGGTTTTATTGTTGTGAAGAGACACTATGACCATGGCTACTCTTACAAATCCAACCATTTAACTGGTGCTGGGTTGCAGGTTCAGAAGTTTAGTCCATTACCATCACTGTGAAAACCATGGTGGCACACAGGCAGACATGGTGCTGAAGAGAAGAAAGAGCTGAGAGTTCTGCATCTGGGTCAGCAAGCAGAAGGAGAAGGCAGTGCCAATGGTCCTGGCTTGAGCTTCTGAAACCTCAAAGCCCACCCCAGTGACACATTCCCTTCAACAAGGCTATACCACCTAAAGTGCCTATCCTTATGAGTCTATGGTGGCCAATTTCATTCAAACAGGAGGCCACCGGGGGACAAAAAAAATAAATCATAGTCTTATCCAGTGCTGGACTTAGATGTTGTATTAACAACTGCCTGGCAATAGCTGCATGAAGGATATATAGAAACCAACTACTTTTTAACTGGTTTGAGGCCTCATCCACAGGATGGAATTTATGACTGGTACTGCAACTCTGGTCTAAAGTCCCTGGCTCTTAAGATATTTTGGAGATCAGACCTCTGTCTGATGTGGGGTTAGTAAAGATCTTTTCCCATTCTGTAGGCTGCTGTTTTTTTTCTTGTTGACCGTGTCCTTTGCTTTACAGAAGCTTTTCAGTTTCAGGAGGTCCCATTTATTAATTGTTTCTCTCTGTGTCTGTGCTGCTGGGGTTATATTTAGGAACTGGTCTCCTGTGCCAATGAGTTCAAGTGTACTTCCCACTTCTCTTCTATAATGTTCAGTGTGGCTGGCTTTATGTTGAGGTCTTTGATCCATTTGGACTTGAGTTTTGTGCATGGTTTAGAGATATGGATCTATTTTCATTCTTCTACATATATATACCTAGAAAACATTATTTTGAGTGAGGTAACCCAGACACAGAAAGACAATTATCACATGTACTCACTCATAGGTGGTTTTTAAACATAAAGCAAAGAAAACCAACCTACAAACCACAATCCCAGAGAATTTAGACAACAATAAAGACACTAAGAGAGACTTACATAGATCGAATCTATATGGGAAGTAGAAAGTAGAAAAAGACAAGATCTCCTGAGTAAATTGGGAGCACAGGGACCTTGGGGGAGGATTGAAGGAGGGAGGGGAGAGTCAGGGAGGGGAACAGAGAAAAATGTAGAGCTCAATAAAAATATCAATAAAAAAAAAAGTCCCTGGCTCAAGGGGCCATGGTTTTCAAGGGGCCATGAGCTCTAGGAGGAGCCTATAACTGTTGTTTACTAAACAGACATATTGTCAAACAGTGTTCTAAATATTTACATTTAGACCCATAGAATTAGTGCTGCCTAGCTGGGCTAGAGAAGCTTCTTCTGATGTGGGCAGCAGTTAATGTAGAGACTCAAAACCAAAGTGCTGAGGTTAAGTGACTGCTGAGGGCTCAGCCAGGACTCAGAAAACATCTCAGAGGAGGGCCCTCAAAGAATGTGACAAGGGAAATGCTTCTGTCTGGACAGGACAGGCCACTGCACTGAGAACTCCCTGAAGTCATGTTACAGGCATGAGACTGAGCCTGGACTCAATGGTTATAAAAATAGTAAGAAAAAATATGAGGACATGGGGATGTATTGGCAAGTGTCTCTCTGGGAAGTAGGAAAAATGAGTTGGGGTGGATATGATCATGATACATTGTGTGTGTGTGTGTGTGTGTGTGTGTGTGTGTGTATCAAAAATAAAAGAAAAATATTTTGTTTAAAATACTTTAGTATTATAAAACTCAGAAAACAAATCTTATCCCTGTAAAACTTACCTAATACAAACTTGATTCTCTTAAGAGTTCTAATATTCATTGGTTTCAAAACTTCTATAAGGTTTGAAATTATACTTTTATGTAACACTAGTATACAATATTGGTGAGGTGAAATAATATACAATTATCTAAAATAGTTATAAATACTCTAAGATGTATACAATTAATAGTAGAATACATTTTCAAAAGAAATTTTGGATAATAGAACAATTCCTGCATTCATTACTATATGTGAATGTGCTTACAGGTAGTCTTATACATTATAAAGAACCACAGCTCGTCTGAATTCAGCTTTTCACATGCAATATAACTCTTGAATTTGTTTTGCCACTTTCTTCCCAAGGTTTTATGCAGATGGCCCTTCTTTCAGACCTACCGTCTCCAAAATGTCCTAAAATTTCCCTGTTCAAATCATTTTAGACTTCCACATATACACTTACTATATTCTATACATAACCCTCCACCTCACTTGAATTATCTGACTTTGGATTAACAAATAGAACTTAAATGATTTAAATTTTCTTAAAACATTCAAGCTTTCTCTAGATTTCCAACTTTATCACAATATCTTATCTCGGAAGAATTTTTAATCCAGGATTTCTTTTACTGCAGTTTCATTGACCTAGTCAACTACAATCTAAGAAACTAACGTTTATCTTGATAGGCTCTCTCAGGCCATATTTTCATAGTTAATGTCAGAGTGCAATTATTCAATGTATTATCAGCTATTGCCAATCTCTTAGTATTTCTAGTATTAAAGCTAAATTTTTCCATTAAGTGCATACATGGAAAACCATGGCACCTATAGGCCGGCCAGCTGGTTCCAGGCATCCACCGGGGAGCTGAAGAAAAGGGATGCAGCACAGACACAGAGACACTGCTCTAAGTTCCTCCCGAGTTGTTTGCCCTTTCATAAATCGTTGTCAAATGCTTTGTTACGTGGGCAAATGCTTTGAAATGTTATCTTAAACAAAGTTAAATGAATTTTCTTATCAATTAAGAAAAAAAGACAGAGTGCTGTTATTTTCTACTAGTCATTTTATCAGAAATTCTTTTTCACTCAGGGAATACTTCAGATCGATTTCCTGGGTAGAATATTTTTAAATACTGACACAGTCTAGTTAGCCCCCCTCTACTCCCTACGTGATTAGACACACTTTCTAAGCCTATCCATATACTAAAACAGGCCTCTTACTTAATTCAACAAATACTAATTGATTTTTTGGCATTAGATAAGATGTTCTAAGACATATGGAGCTAAAGGCAAAAGAAAAATGAAATAAAAACAAAAACCCTGATCATATAGAGACCTTTATCTCTAAATAGTAGAAAATAAAATTTTCTCTAAATAGGAGAAAAGTTAAGTAGAAACAAATATTCAAAATGTCAAGGAATTAATCACATGAAGAAGAAGAAAAAATATGGGAAATAAGATAGTCAAGGCTATCTTGGGAAGCAGACAAGATCAGGGAATGCTAATAAGGGTGACTAAGAAATGGGAGGCAATGACTCTATCAATCTACCAACTGTCATTTTAATTGCCTTTTCTGCACTCTCACTGACTAGGCTTTTCCATAGCACGAGGCAGTATTCATAAATCTTTTGACATTTACTGTTCTTCCTCTTTAGGCTTCTGTATTTCTTCCCAGTCCTGAATTTCCAAGGTTTCTCCACCTAAGCAAGATTTGGCAGGTTAGTACTAGATTTCCTACCTACACCCAGATAATATAAGCTTCTTCAAGCTCACTTCTTTCTTCATAGTAATAGTTTCTTCTCCACATTCCTTTTTGTGTGTGAGTGTGGCAAGTTTTAATACTTCTCTAAGGACTCTGTCTACCCAATTTCCTGTTGTTCCTAACCTACTATTTTTTCTGTGTACATTTAATACCTAATATAGTCAACACGGTTTAATGTTTAATAGCTTTGTTTTATGTAGCTGAGATAACGGGGATTCTGATTTGAATAATATGCCCAAATTCTGGATCAGAGAGATGGCCAAATGGGTAAGAGTAGTTACTGCTCTTGCAAAGGACCTGGACTTCAGGTCCCAATTCCCATATGGTGACACAAATGTCCCAAGAGATCAGACACTTCCTTTTGACCTCCATCAGCACTAGGCATAGACACAGTGCACGTATATACATGTAAGCCAAACACCAATACATAAAAGTAAATTTTCAAAAAACATACATTTCCAAATCACAGAGAAGAAATTTAAAAAAAAAAAAAACACAAGAAAAATAAAACAAAAGTTTAAATAAAAGCTTCCTTAAACCCTGCAGGCCATCAAAATACCTGAATTCCGGGTGGTGGTGGCGCACACCTTTAATCCCAGCACTTAGGAGGCAGAAGCAGGCAGATCTCTGTGAGTTCGAGACCAGCCTGGTCTACAAGAGCAAATTCCAGGACAGGCTCCAAAACCACAGAGAAACCCTGTCTCGAAAAACAAAAAAAAACAAAAAAACAAAACAAACAAACAAACAAAAAAAAACCCAACTCAGCCTCAATCAAAAGCCACACAAAGATAAGGAGTATTCATTAAACCGGGATACAACATAGGCAAAAGGTGATTATGCACTGGTTTCCTGGCGGCCCAGACTCAAATAATTACATAGAAACTACATTAATTACAACAATGCTTGGTCAACGGCTTAGGCGTATTCCTACCTAGTATTTATATCTTAAATTATCCTATTTCTTTTAATCTATGTATCACCATGAGGCTGTGGCCTATCAGTAAGATTCCAGCATCTTTCTCCTTCAGCAGCTACATGGTGTCTGACTCCGCCTACTCTCTCTTTCTCTCTCTACCTCTTCCAGCCTGGCTATATTCTGTCCTGCCATAGGCTGAAGTAGACTCTTTATTAACCAATGGTAATAAAACATATGCACAAGATTCAGAGGGGAATTCCATATCATCTCCCCCTTTATGTCTAAATAAAAAAGGTTTTCACTTAAACAGAGTAAAATTACATATAACAAAACAGGTATCAAGCAATAATTACGGCTACGATATTTTTTGTGAGTCTAAAGTTTCACATAATTTATCTTTTATCATATCTAAGGAAAACTATAACTATTTAACCTTCAACTCCATCAAAGATCGCAGGATATAATATTACCTAAGTAAACAGGAAGTGCATTGTAAACAACTTCCAAAACCCCTAAATTGACAGAAACATCTTGCTAAGATACAATAAAAGAAAAGCATTAACAAAGCATAGTGGAAGATGTTCAGTAGGTGTTAGAGTAGCGAAGAGCAATGGGACTTATTACGTTTTAAAGGCAACACTAAGGTAATAAGTGCAGAAGTTCAGAGAAGGAATGGCCTGCTAATGTCTGCCATAACTGCTACAACGATGTCTGAGGATATTAGGGAGGCAATGACCATACTGCATTAAGAAGGCCAAACCTGAGATTTTATCACCTCCCTCTTATAGTTGATAAAGAGATTAGAATTCCCCAACTCTAAAATTACTTCTGTGCTCTGTAGATACACCCAGGGTACAGCTTTTACATGAAAAGGGATCAAAGGTTTTGCTCTAATTACTCAAGCCATGCAAAAGCTCTGCTATGGATTATACGAAATTATAACAACATTGGTTTCCAATACAGTGTGCAATTTGATAATTTAGTTTGTGACATTTCCGGAGACATAACAGTTCCAAAAAATCAAAAACAACATACATGGTATGATTTATATGTAAGCAGCTAAAATTTACTTTAAAAGAGTAAGAATGGCTTGGGAAGAATTTTTTCAGACCAGTAACTACTTTCAACTAAAAATGTAAGCAAATGTCAAAGATTATTTTTTGCTTAATAACAAAAATAGAGTGAGCAAACGTGAAGATTTTATAATAATACTGTCCTATAAGTTCCACTCTAGAGAAAAATATATCAAATAAGTGAAAGCATGGGTGAATAAATTAATGAGTCAAAAATTCAGAACTCTGCAAAAGGTAATGTAAAAGAAACTGACTTTTTTTGTTTTAAGGAAGGTGAGGGTGGGGGATTGGTTTGAAGCCAAAAAGAAAAGCCCAGTTTTCCACTCAACAGAACACTCTGAGCTTTTATTACGTTGAACTACTTGAAGTCACCAATATTCAGCTGCTCTGCCAAAAAACTATTTTCTCATATTTCATCCTAATTTATCATAATTAAACATATTTAATGACAGTATCTTATTTTTTTTAGAAAAAAAATCAAAGAGTTAAAGGGATGGTACTGTTTTACAAAAACCAGACTCATAAATCATGCTCATTCCATATTACACCCAGATCCGTATATTTTACACACACACACACTGGCTGAATATTATGATAGTTTTCAGTTATATTCCCAAATTTCTGACTTATATTGTGACAGCAACATGAGCACAGCTTAAAATGTAAAGATTCTTAGAATGGATAGAGCTCTGACAACTCTTATTCTTTGTATGCCCACGATGAAGAAGGGAAACACTGGGTGACTATTCCTATCCACTGTAAATGGTGATCAGTAAAAACCTGGGAAGTGATCTAAAGCACTCTTCATGCACTATGATAGCATAAAAACACTGGAACCCACGCCTCAACCCTGCTTTTTCAATAATTAAAATAAGCAGCCTGCAGGAGTCTCTCTAATTAAGAGATTAAGAAGGCATGCTGTCAGTACAATTTCTCATTCCGTGTAAAGTTGAACGGTAGGTACACCAAGACTTTCACAGGTAATAGTAAACTGTAGCTGCCCAGATATGGTCAACTAGAATTCTTAATAGCCTACAAGATGTTTGGTGAGGGTATCACTGTAAAATAAAACTATGAAATAAAATTCATAATTATATTATTGCATTTTCTTTCTGGTAAACTTAAAGCACTGAAAAAAAGTTATTACTACTTTTTCACTTCATAACTCACCCTGAAATATTTAACTACCCATAATACATAAAATGAAGGGTTCAGTGCCCCTGCTCATTCCAAGTACGTTAAGTGGTGTAATTTTTTTTAATAAGGAAAAGAAAAAAACCTGAAAGCCTGTTTATCGAACGGTTTACTGTCTTATTTAAATCTTAAAGCTGTTGTTACCAATGTTAGGGTTTTTGTTGTTGATGATTCTGGTTTTCCCTCCCTTTGTTTTTCAAGGAACGTTGTCCTTACATGGGATTTGAATGAACGAAAAGGGAGAAAAAGTGAAAGAAGTGGGAACAAAGCAAAATCTGAAGCCATGGTTACAGCAGCGCCAGGAAAAAGCGAAGATAGGAACCAACGCTGGCTCTTCCCTAGTCAGTCCTCGTGAATAAACCATCAAGCTGGAGCTATTGTTCCTGGAGTAGAGCTGGCCAGGGACACTTCCTTGGAGATACTTTGGCATCTGTCCAACCCAGATGAGGTAGGAATGGAAGGAAGGCTACCAGGGAGTGCCCAAGGTGTGTGCCCCGGGCTTGCGGGAGGCGGGGCGAGTCCTGAGGGGCCAGCAAGGGATGTTGCGGACCTCAACCGAGAATACAGTTTGCAAAGAAAATAAAACCTGACCAGAGACGCTCACGACCCAAAGGAAACTCCTGGATCAAAAAGGACCAGAAAATTGTGGGAAGGCCTTGCAGGAGAGAGGACGAGGTGCTCCGAGCCCGCGAGAAAGCCCAGGACCGTGCGCGGCTGGCAGCCCGCGGTCACGCTCCGGTGCGGGGCCGACCAGCTCCGGGCCTGGCGGGGACCTAGCCGCGGGCCGGCCGGCCGCACTTGCCCCGGGAGCCCCTGCCCCAGCCCCGGCCTCTCGAGCCCCGCAGCCACACACCCGAGTCTCACCTTCCAGCTGGTCCATGGCGAACTGCTTGAGGCTCCTCCGGCAGCGCCCGCCGCCGCCCAGCTCCGGCTGTAGCAACCCAGCCGCACCTCCCACACGCTAACATCCGGCTCTCTCATTGGTCCGCGTTGGCTGGGGCGGGGCTACGGAGGGCGGGGCCGCGCCTCCTGCGGTCTCCAGGGTGAAGGCTCCCTACGCCAGGGATTTTTCCAGCACCCCTCCCAGGGAGGTGCAGCCACTTCGGAAGGCTTCCTGAGATCCTTTGTTCCACTCCAGCGGCTTTTAGCCTCCCACCTTGTTTTCCTGAGCACCTCAGGAGCTCCTCATCTCGAGTCAGTATAAGAATGTCTTTTGCGGGTCCCTAGAAGTGGAGTGGCTGTTGTGGCAATGTGAAGGCGCCTTAGGTCCCACATCCTGCGGGGGTCGCCTTTTTAGTCAAACGTCCTGCAGACATGCTCTGCAGACACAAGTCTCTCCCCGTTTTTTCCAGACATAGAACAATGTTTCCTACATGGATTATATTTTCTGTCTGAGACTGTGGAACTGAGATTGCGCTAAACGTTTGGAAACAATTTCCTCAGCCTAAAAAGTTGAGCTCAAAATTAGAAGTGAAACTTTTGCACTTAGGCAATCTTCCCCTGCCCCGGCACTATGATTGCACTCTGTCTGCTCTCCTTAGAACCAACAGAGTTCCACTTCTGATCAAAACTACGCTTTCCTGAGGACTTGAAACTGGGAAGTCAGCCTACCAGAAAGGCACACAGAGGCCTGTTTCTGTTAGAATCAAAACGTGGGAGTGAAGAAGCCTCAAAAGGAACTCCAATCATTTTAATGGTTTTGCTGCACAGTATAGCAGCTTAAAGCTCTTTAAAATTTGACTTAGCATCTAGGTTGTTTCCACACTGAGACAATGGGGATGTTCTATCAGAAACTCACCAAGGCCAGCTGGCCTGGGTCTGAAAAAGCATGGGATAAATCCGGACTCGCTGAACTTAGCGGACAATGAGGACTACGGAGAACTCAAGAACAATGGCAGTGGGTTTTTGATCCACTAGGCTTTGTGGGAGCCTAGGCAGTTTGGATGCTCACCTTACTAGACCTGGATGGAGGTGGGTGGTCCTTGGACTTCCCACTGGGCAGGGAACCCTAATAGCTCTATGGGCTGACAAGGGAGGGGAACTTGATTGGGGGAGGGGGCGGGAAATGGGAGGAGGTGGCAGGGAAGAGACAGAAAGCTTTAATAAAGAAATAAACGAAAAAAAAATTTGACTTAGCAGTAATAAGCCCTATTGTTAGCTGATTCCAAGGTATGTATTGTTAAGTTACCAGTATTATTTTATCCATTACAAATTTATTATCTTATTGATCTGTCTAATTCAAAAGTTATTTTATCCTAATTCTGTATGCATTCAACAAACCAAGAATTCTCAAGTTTTGTTTAAAGAACTGAACCCCAAGGAGTCTTTGAGAAGATGCTGTAGGTGCACCTGAATGTGGTAGAGTCGTCTCTTGCATAGTATTGTGAAGGAAACCGCCCATATGGGAATTGTCTCCTGAGTCACAGGAAACTCAGCTAGCCTGTACTGGCTATAGAGTGGCTTTTTCCCTCTAAAACAAAAACGGGGTTGGGATAGCTTTAACAAGAATGCCAAAGGGGGAAACTATGCATAAAGAAAATGTAAAATAAAGAAGTCATTTACTTTACAAATTGCAAGTTTAGTTAAGACCGATATTTAGGTGATGGATAAAAACCTTACTGGCCACAAAATCTATAGTAACATCAGTAACAATAATGAAAATAGCAACAACAACAAAAGAAGTGCATGCATTATGAGGCAGACCAGTCGACTTTGATAAAAAGCACTTAGTGTGCAAACCTGGTCATGGAGAGTCTGCTCTCCGGAACCCACAGTAGAAAGAGAGAATCAACTCCTAGATTGTCTGCGGAACTCCACACTTGAACCCATGGCACATGCACACCTGCATTTACACACATCATCATACACCATATTAATAATAAAAAGAAAAAGCATATCATGTGAAATATGTTTTATGCCTCATATGTCATATCCTATATTCAATCTGCAAAAGAGTTTCTACAGAGTAGATCCTTCAATCTCCAGTTTTCAAAATTAAAGTCTTCATCTAGGTGTCTCAGCGATTAACGTCTTCTCAGTAGTTGTGTCAGAATGAATGATAGAGCATGGATTTACACTCTGCTGTGTGTAACACTGAAGAATAACACTGAAGTCTACCATGACATCCTTATGTTTCTCTCTCTCTCTCCTGCCTTATCTCCTTCCTGCAACAAATAGGAACTCAAGCATTCAGACATATTGCTTAATATGAATTTGGGTAGACATTTCTATAGTGGATCTTAACTCTAAAACCATGCTTGCTAGTCTTCTCCGAGGTTCTGGAATCCCAGAACTTTTATGTTACAACCATCTTGCCTTCCTGAGCTAGGCCCTGGTATCAGCTCCAACATGAAGAAAACCCATTCCTCTTTGATTGTCTATATTCCTATGCCTGCCCACTAAAAGCCTGTATTTGTGAGTATGTTTCTTCTTGGCACATATCTCTGATGTAACATCTGTATAGTCCATTGCTTTTTCCTCGTGCATGCATTTAGAAACATTTATTGATTACTCTTAGGCTCCCGGGCCACTTTACTACTAGTCAGACACAAAAGCGAATGCTTCGGTTTTTCTCTTATGTCCGAAGCTGCTGCTAGTGTGCATTTTAACTACTGTTGTAATAGGAGCGGCAGGCTACGTTCCGGCACCCAGCCGCCCGCACAGCTAGCTTTACCTGAAATAATTACACAGAAACTGTATTCTTTTAAACACCGCTTGGCCCATTATATCTAGCCTTTTCTCAGCTAACTCTCGCACCTGGACTAGCCCATTTCTTATAATCTGTGTAGCCCAAGAGCTGGCTTACCAGGAATCATCTTAACCTGCATCTGTCTGGAGTGGGAGAATCATGGCGACTCCTTACTCAGCTTCTTTCTCCCAGCATTCTGTTCTGTTTACTCCTCCCACCTATGTTTTAACCTATGAGGGCCAAGCAGTTTCTTTATTGCTTAACCAATGAAATCAACAGATTGATATATGACACTCCCACATCACTTCCCCTTTTTCTGTTTAAACAAAAAAAGGAAGGCTTTAACTTTAACATAGCAAAATTACATATAACAAAAGTTATCAAGCAAGAATTACAGTTACAAGCCGGGCGATGGTGGCGCACGCCTTTAATCCCAGCACTCGGGAGGCAGAGGTAGGCGGATCTCTGTGAGTTCGAGACCAGCCTGGTCTACAGAGCTAGTTCCAGGACAGGCTCCAAAGCCACAGAGAAACCCTGTCTCGAAAAACCAAAAAAAAAAAAAAAAAAAAAAAAGAATTAAAGTTACAATATTTATATCTATTTTATCAATTATCATAACAATGGAAAACTATACCTACCTATCCATTCTTCAACTCCATCAAAGACTCCAGAAGGATATAATATTACCTAAGCAAACAGGAAATCCAAAGCTCTAGAAATGACAGAGACATCTCACTGCCTGGACAGTCACCCAAAGTTCTTCTGTACCATTGGGGCATCCATCTTCAGCCTTCAGTCCTATAGTATCCAGCAGACATTTCCATGAAGCAGGAAATTTCAAAGACAGTTCAGTCACTATCTGCTGTGTCCTGCAGAATGTCTCGCAGACTCTTTCATGAGTCAGGAACTCTGAAAGACCGTCTCACCTTTAGGCAAGTTCAGCAGTCCTCTCTCTGTGGGTTCTCTGTGTCCATTTTATGCAACAGTCCAGGCAAGAGCAGTTTCTTGCCCAAATGGCTATCAAACTCCATAAGGACCCTCTCCGATGCCCATCTTCCTCTCGAAGTAGATTGGTGCCGCCAGGAGCAGATATGTCTCATTGTCATGAAAAGTCCTAAGTTATTAAAATATTTTAAATGCCATATTCTGTAGCCTTTAAGAGATATGAAGAATGCCTATCTGAAATATATCTCTATATATCTAGAAAATCTAAGTAACATGACTACAAACTTGACTATTATTTATGATTATCCATCAACAACCTGTATTTCCTAATTATACATTACATTTTAAAAATGAACTACACAATCACAACACCTTATTCGAGATCAGAAATACATATACATATAACAAAATTGACCTTAAAATCCACACCAATGCAAATTATTTATACCTATATCATTTCCCCCTTTAAATGTAGAAGAACATAAAGTGACGTTAGTAAGTAGTTGACAATGAGATTTTTCTCATTTTCTTACCATACAAAAGGGAAAACTAAGTTAGAAAACTGTTTGTCTAGACTGGTCCAGACCCCCAACGTCAGAAGTAGATGAAATAGATATTCCACCTCTAATTTGTCCACTTTGTATTCTGTTCTCTTTGGTCACCATTCACTGGAGCTCTTCCACTGCCCTTCTTCAGCTTCCATGGGACTAAATCAGCTACACAAAGCTTTGTGTTTGGAAGCTCCAGGTTTCTCTTGGATCTCACACAAAGTTCAAGTTCATTTTCAAAATCCAGCCTTTGGTTCTCATTCAGATCACTTGCATAGGACAGATGAGTGAGATTCTAAACACAGCTCAATTTAATCAACTTTGCTATGGAAAGAATCTCTTCCATCCATGGCAACATGGTGAATGACCTGCATTTGGTATATATATGACAATCACAAGCAAGTGATACATTTTAGTGCAAATCAAAAAACACTTGGTACTTTTAAGTGAGGGGAAGGAACTGTTGTAGACTGAAGATGCAAATTTTGAACTAGGTAAGTTTTCTTTTTTTCTGTTTAAATTGAAGTAAAAGGGAAAATCCATTAAATGTTCAGGGAAAAAGTAGGAATGATTAATATTTCTTTGGACAATCAGGAATAAAATGTATGTTGTAAGAGTTGGAGATTTATTGAGGGAAAGGGTGTCCAAGGCAAGAAAACACCAAAGATGAAAGAAGTTTTTATAAAGAGCAATCTAAAGCCAACTTCCTTTCTTTCTGCTGATATGCTCTACACCATCTTCAGTAGGCTAGAGATCCATGCCTTTCTTTAGCAGTTAGGACGGGGTCGTCCATTTTCATCTATTCTCCTAATTTATTTCTACACACAAAACCTCCTGTTAGGATCCCACCTATCCATCTCTTGCCATCAGAAACTTCAAATAGATTTTAAATTTGGTACTGCAAATCTATTAGGTGTTCATTGAGATCTCCCTATGTGCACATTAGTAGTCTTGGCATGGCAGGAAGTTTCAAATATGTGTCTCTGATCTTTAGGAAGTTCATACCAAGTAGAGGGAGTCCTGAATAAGAAATGATGCAGCGCCAAGTCTTAGGTGAAGCTAGACTCTCATAAAGCTAAGAAATGCGGTAGAGCCAGCCACCAAAGCCACAGCTTTAATTTTATCCATATTACTTAACAGATTAAAAACTCTCCTTGTCATAAAATGACTACAGATATGCAATAAAGAGAGATCCAGATAGGAAAAAAAACTATAAACAGTTTACAGTGTGTTTAAAAATATGTGTAAGCTTGAGAAAGAAAAGGAAGATGATAGAAAGAGTCCTTTGAAAAAGAAATATAATCAGGTGTGGTTGCACACTTCTTTAATCTCAGCATTTAGGAGGCAGAAGCAGGTGGATCTCTGTGAGTTAGAGGCCAGCCTAGTCTACAGAGTGAGTTCCAACATAGCCAAAGATATACAGAGAAACCCTGTCTCAAAAAAATTAAAAATATTCTCAAACGACGACTTCGAACAAGAACAGCCAAATAAATCGCTTTGGGAGACTGTTTCAATGTCAATTTTATATTCACAATCATTGTAAATTTTTAAGTTTTAAAAGTTAATTGTATATATTATGTGTTAAATGCCTCTGTATAGATTGGTGTTTTATATGATTTTAATACAATAAATATATCAACTGTATACTTTAAAAAAAATTAAAAATAAAAGAAATAGAATTTTTAAAAAGCCAAATAAAGATGGAAAATATACAGAAAGTCTGGATACTGTATGTTACTGTGGTGTCTCTGAATTGTTTGACTGCTGAGGAAGGAACAACAGTTGCTAAAATACATTTGATTATAAGTGTCACTGGATTAATTAATTCAACCTATATATTTTGAAAATGCCTTAACTCCAAAATTTAAGCCAAAAAAATATGTTACTTTGGAGAAGAGGTATTGCTTTAGTTTCCACAGGAAATGAGAGGCTATGGATTCATTCTGGTTTGTTCAATTAAGACCTCCTAACAAATCTCCAATAGGAGCAGAGGGCCCAGATGATCCAATGTCTCACCAACGTCTCAGACTTGCCTCTGTTGGAGTTTCCTCTGAGTTCTACATCCAGGAACAAGCTCAAGACTGCTGCCTGAGATGATCTAGGCTCACAGAATACTCCAACCATGCCTTGACCATATCCTAAATTTTCATTAGATACCCATAAGATTATCAGCACCCTGATCAGCAGAAAGTAGCCTAGAAAACTATGCCCACATTCCCAAAAACTGTATTATGGATTTTTGTTTTTGTTTAGAGTCTTTGTTACAAGTTGTTTTGGATAATGGTCAGGAAAAAATTAAACAAAGGAGGTTAGAATCAGAGTTCTTATTTTGAAAAGAAAAAGAAAAAAAGAGGGAAGTGCTGTGGGACAATGGTCTTATACTCTGTAAAGATTTGTCACTTGTATTGTTTTAATAAAACACCGATTGGCTAGTAACCAGGCAGGAAGTATAGACAGGGCAATCAGACTAGGAGAATTTTGGGAAGAGGAAAGGCTCAGTCTGAAGTAGCCACCCAGATGCAGAGGAAGCAAGATGAGAATGCCTCACTGAGTAAGGTACCAGGCCACATGGCAAACATAGACAAGAAATATGGGTTAATTTAAGTTGTCAAACTAGTCAATAAAAAGCCAGAGCTAATAGTCCAAACAGTTTATAATTGTTATAAGCCTCTGTGTATTTCTTTGTGATCAAATGGCTATGTGACTAGGTGGGACATAAACTTCTGTCTGCGTGGCAAAGAGTTTCAGATATGTGTATCTGATCTCTAGGAAGTTCATACCAAGTAGAGGGAGTCCTGCATAAGACATGATGCAGAGCTAAGTCTTAGGTGTCATGAAACAACTTCTAAAAGCAATTTGTTTTAGATGTTTTTATGAATGGAAATATTTGGAAGATTTAAAAGAGGCAGAAGTTAAATTGTACTTTGAAAAGTATCATTGGAGAGATAGGGAGCATTAACAATACAATGATATAAGCCTTGTTAAAAAAAAAAAACAATGTCAGCCTGGCATATTCTGAGAAATAAAGTAAAGAAACAAAGATTTATGTTCATGTTTATTATTGTGTAGTATTTTTCCTGTAGTTTAGGTAATAGAATTTATATGTTTTAATGTCAGATACAAGGAATTGAATTGATTCTACATTCTAATATATCTTTCTAAAACTTTTATAATTTTGTCATTCATTCTCTTTTTAACTCAGTGTAAAGCCCTACCCCACTATGGACACAATTATACTGCTTTAATGCTCTAAAGCAGTGGTTCTCAACCAGTGGCTTGTGACCCCCCCCCCCATACCATCAGAAAACATAAATATTTACATTTCAGTTCATAACAGTAGCAAAATTACAGTTGTGAAGTAGCAATGGAAATAATTTTATGTCTGAGGATCACCACTACTCTCAAGTCATAGAAACCTGTGGGTATGAGTGATCTCTTCAATCAAAAATGGTGCTGTTTCACGTGTTTAAGATTTTGATGTATGTGACATTTACTATAGATTCCTGTTCACTTATAATTTTTTATTTTTAAATTTCCTTTTGAGACAGTGTCTTGTTGAAGCCCTGTCTAGCCTGCAATTACGATGGCTGATGCTATCCTTGAGCATCCAGTTCTCTTGACGTGGTCTTCTGTGTGCTAGGATTGAAAGTATTCATCATGACTCCTAGGTTTGATTTTCATTTTTGAATTAGAAATTTTAACGGATGTCCAGAGATTCACAAGTATGAAATACTGCTCCTTCTGAGTTGTGGACAGTAAGTTACTTATGCGTGTATCACACTTTTCCTTCCCATCCCAGCAGTAAAGAAGAGTCATTTGCCTCTAACTTGCTACTACAATGAATATCTTTGTGTGTGTCCCCTTATGAACCTGGACTCGAGTTCCTCTTGGATGCATTGCTGGGATAGATTACTAGCTCATATTTGTTTCCACTCGTATGGCCAGATTGTTCTCTACAGTGCTGCTCCTGTTAGTGTACACTATTTTCAGTGGCACATGAAGGGTCCATATCCCTACGTCACATTAATAGCTGCCTTAACTCTAATTGGTGTCCAGTTGTTGAAAGTTATGGGTTTATTACTTCCTTATATACATGACAATTCTGATTTGACTTTCAACACTGTCCAGTTCGACTTATGTAGTTTAAGTATTTAAGCTTAGCTAATTTATATTATTTAAAATATTTTTTCCAATTTATTCATCCTGCCTTTGATGATTCATTGAAAAGAATTCTTTTAATGGTGGCTCAGTCAGATCCATCAACCTAGCAGTCTCCTGTATGCACAGGAGATAGATTTCAAGATCTCACTGGATGTCTGAAAGCACAAGTAATACAAAATCCAGGATTCTATGCTTTTGACTTATATATCTATGCCTATGATCACTTTATTTTATAATTAATATCTATAAGAGAGTAACAATAGGTCAGATATCGCAATATACTATAATGAAATTGCATAGTCTCTACTATTATTCTATTATTAAGTAAGATGAAAATTGCTGAAACATAAAGTCACGACACTGTATCTCATAATGATGATGGCTACTGAATGACTAACTAGTGCATGTCATCTTCAGTGTGGTGTGCTCAACATAGGGATGATTGACACCTGGGTCAGGACAGAGAAGAGCAGTGTTAGATTTCATTATTTGTAGTTGGTTGTTTTTTTACTCTTAACTCTGCTCTTTTGGGGACCTGACACCCAACTCCCAAATAAAGCACACAGAGGTTTATTATTTCTAATGAATGTCCAGCCTTAGCTTGGATTGTTCCTAGACAGCTTTTTTTTAAAATTTTTATTTATTTATTATGTATACAATATTCTGTCTGTGTGTGTATGTCTGCCGGCCAGAAGAGGGCACCAGACCTCATTACAGATGGTTGTGAGCCACCATGTAGTTGCCGGGAATTGAACTCAGGACCTTTGGAAGAGCAGGCAATGCTCTTAACCACTGAGCCATCTCTCCAGCCCCCTAGACAGCTTTTTTAAAATTATTCCATCCACCTTTTGTCTCTTGGCTTTTACCTTTCTCTAATTCTGTATATCTTTTCTTTCCTTCTTATTCTGTGTCTGGTCATTTGGCTGGCTGGCTGGCTGGCCCCTTCTTTTCTCATTTCTCTTCTTTTTTTGCCTGAGACCCAGCAAAAATCACTTCTCCCGAACTCATCCCAAACCAAAACGAAAGCACGAAACTCCAGGTCTGGCGCATTGCCTGCCTGTAATCACATGAATCGATTGTTTGTTGTTTCTAAGAGACGTGAGATTTCTTGAGCCTATGTACATTTGTGTTTCTTAGCAGCCAATGGATAAACAAAGCAGAAACAAGAATCTTACGACCTAAGTGCTTACAACACATAACGTGTATATCAGCATAAGAATTCTACATAATCAATACTGGCACTCAAAGCAATTTAATTTACCTATAACTAATTAAACAACAATTTTTGAAAAATAAGAATATTTTGAAAACTATAGTGGCTATTATTTTATTGAATTTTTGAAAAATACTTGAAATTTCTTTGCTAGTTAGAAAGTTCTTAACCCTTTTTACCTGTTATTATGAGCAACAATTACCTTTATTAGCCAGTGTTATTCTGTAACTCTACTGTCCCTTACTCAAAGGTGTTCCCTCAATGTTGACTAATGATCAATAGTTGCATTCTCCTCTAAAGAACTGTCTTCCTTCTAAGGCCAAGCTGAGAAGGTATTGCACACCCATCAAAGTGGAAACCATTGAACAATGGCTGACTAGCTCGCTAGACTCAAGTATATTAAACCACAATCCTCAAGAAAGACTACATCCCCATATATTTTTCTTTTGCCTTACAGATTGAACTTACCCTGATCATGTAGAAGGAACCATTTATTAATAATAGCTTCCATAAGAATTCTGCCTATTTCTAGTGTGTTGTAATTTATTTAAAAACACTGCAACATGATGTGGAATTCCCCTCTGTATGCTGTGAATACGATTGGTTAATTAATAAAGAAACCGCCTTGGCCTGTTGATAGGGCAGAATTTAGGTAGGCAGGGAAAACTAAACTGAATGCTGGGAGAAAGGAGGCAGAATCAGAGAGAAGCCCATGGAGCCATGCAGGAAGCAGGGCCGCAGGAACTTTACCCAGTAAGCCACACCCGCATAGCGATACACAGATTACTAGAAATGGGTTAAATTAAGATATAAGTGTTAGTCAATAAGAAGCTAGAACTAATGGTCCAAGTAGTTTTTTAAATAATAGTTTCTGTGTGATTATTTTGTGTCTGAGCTGCCAGGCGGCTGGGAAACAAACAAGCAATCTCCCTACAACAGCAACAGGGCTCACATAGGAGGTTTGTTGGAAGGAGAGAGAAAAGGGACAGAGAAGGGGGCAGAAACCAACCCTGGGGACAAGAGTGGGAGAAAAGAGAGAGAGAGAGAGAGAGAGAGAGAGAGAGAGAGAGATGCACAGGAGGTGCTATTAGTGGCTGTAGCTAAGGATGTTAAGGATGTATCCTGTCAGGACTCCAAGAGCTGGACATTACAAATGCCTGACTACTAACATAGTGTGACAACAACTGAACACACACACTCAAACACACACACACACACACACACACACACACACACACACACACACAGTAATTAGGGTGGTACAATGACCACCATTGTTTTTTCCCTGTTCGTTTGACATCTTGCTATCTTAAAATTGCTGAGACTCTTTTTTACTCACTGTTCTACTGCCTCAGCTTTCCAAGTACTAGGATTGGAGATGTATTGCCTAGCGATGGAAACACATGTTACTAAGAGCAGTTGTAATTCTGGCATTGTACTTTAAAATTTGCTCTAATGTGTGATGATGCCTTACATTAAAACTGTTGACTGCTAGATCATTCAAGGGGTTGACTGTGAGTACATAGCCAATCCGCTATCCACTCTTCACAGTTGATGTAATTCTCCACATTCTCTTAGGCCTCTTGGACTTACGATGAATAATTTAATATTTCAGTTACTGACAGTAAATATTTGCTAAAATGCTAAGTAAATGCAAATAAATAGCATGGATTTCTAAACATTTTAAGTAAATAGATTTTATTTAACACACAATGAGTAGGTATATATAATGTCATGTATGCCATACCCCCATATAATTTGACACAGTTCTTATAAACTATTATCAGGTACTATGACCCATTCTATGTTAAACACGTTAAGGTTTGTTAAGACTAAGGGACGGTTTTAAAGATAAAGAAAAGGTTAAGTTTTTATTACATAAAACTTTTCTGACTTGAAATCCCACACTTTTTGTCCTTTATTGAAATTAGATTTTTTTCACATAATAAACTGTTTACAGTTTTCTCTTTTTCTATTTCTCCCACTTCCTCTTCACATCACCTCCTGTTCAGATCCATTCTCTTTCTATATTCCATTAGAAAAAAAACAGACTTCTATGGGATATTAATAAAATATAATAAGACAAAATAAAAACTGTTACATTGGAGTTGAACAAGGCAACCCAATAGAAGGAAAATAATCCAAGAGAAGGCACAGGAATCAGAGATCTACTTATTTTCACACACAGGAATTCTATCAAAACAGTGAACTGAAGGCCATAATATATTTGCAGGGGACCTGGTGCAGAACCGTGCAGGCCCTGTGCTTGCTGCCTCGGTGTCTGTGAGTTCAAATGATCTTTAATTGTGTGAATTTAGAGGGCCTGGTTTCTTGGTGTCATCCATTACCTCTGCATCTTACACTCTTAATGCCTCCTCTTCCTTAGAGTTTCTTGAGGCCTGAGGAAAGAGCTTGCTAGGGACATCTCATTTAGAGCAGAATGTTCCAAGGTCTCTCACTGTCTGCATAAATTCTAGTTATGGGTTTCTTTATTCATTCCCATCTGCTATAGGAGGAACCCTCTCTGTTGCTGTCTGAGCAAGGACACTGATCTACAATTATAGCAGAATGTCATTTTATTGATGATTTTTTTTAGAACAGCATTATCTAGCTTTATTCTGGGTCCGTGGGTTATCTAATTTCTGGTTCTTGGTCACCCAAGCAGTATTAGGTATGGGTTCTATCTCCTAGAGTGGAACTTAAACCAAATCAGATATTGGTTGGTTACTTCCCAAACTTTGTGCCACCTAGCTTATCTTGCAGGGAAGACACCACTGAAGATAAAGATTTAGTGGTTGGGTTTGTAGTTACATTTCATTTTTAGTAGCATGTAGAGTACCTTCCCTTACCAAAGACATTAGCATGTTGGTGTGAAGGGCTCTATGGATGATCAATGAGTTGTGTATGTGTTGTCTTTATAAATAAGAGCTTACCAACTATTTGTGAATAACAACTTCCACGATTTATGTTGTCAACCAGTTTTGGGAACAGCCTGGGTTGTTTAAGAATTCCTATGGGGGCCGGGCGGTGGTGATACACGCCTTTAATCCCAGCACTTGGGAGGCAGAGGCAGGCAGATCTCTATGAGTTCGAGGCCAGCCCGGTCTACAAGAGCTAGTTCCAGAACAGGAACCAAAAGCTACGGAGAAACCCTGTCTCGAAAATTAAAAAAAAAGAATTCCTATGGGACCCCTTTGGCCAATAACTCGATTAGATGTAACTTGATCTCAGTACTGAAAACTTCATTTGGTAGCAAAAGGTGGCAAGTTGGAAATCAGTCTCCCCATTTTTTGTGATTTCATTTAGTTTGCCCTCATATATGTATATATTTTAGGAACATTCTATTGTATGTAGTTTTCCAGTCCTCAAGTGGATGTAATTTTAGCTGTCTCTTCCTGTATCTCCTCCCTGGTCTCCCTTCCCTCTTGATCCTCCCATTCCAGCCCCAGACCCTATATCCATAACTATCTATTCTATTTCTCTTTCCTAATAAGATCTGCTGGTGCATCCTATTCCTTACTCTATCCTATGGATTGAAGATCAGTTATTATTGACTTGACAAGCTAATATCCAATTATAAGTGAATTGGGACCCTGGGACCCTGGGATGCTCTTAACCACTGAGCTATCTCTCCTGCCTTTCCCTTCTGTTGTCAGTAGAGGGCACCAGACCTCACTGCAGATGGTTGTGAGCCATTATGTGGTTGTCAGGAATCGAACTTCTGACCTTTGGAAGGGCAGCCAATGCTCTTAACCACTTAGCTATCTCTCCAGCTCTTCTTTCTGTAGCCAAAAGAGGTTGCCTTGGCCTTGAGGATCAGAGGATAAGGTTTTCACCTGTTGGCCCACTTGACTGTTGGGTGCTAAGCCTCCAGAGTGCTATTGTATAAAGGGCTTCTTACCAGTGAGTAGAGGTGCATATCTCTGTCTCTCTGTCTGTGTGTTTGTGTATTTTAACCTCTAGCCCCTTGCTCCTAGCTCACAAACTGTATGGTAGCACATAGAGTGCAGACAGGCATTATGTGCTGCTCACCTGGTCTTGATTTAATTTGGGTATTTGGATTTTATCTAAAAACAAGTCCATCTCTTTTACATTTTCCAACTTTGTCACATATAGGCTTTTTAACAAGACCCAATGATTCTCTGAATTTCCTCAGTGTCTGTTGTTATGGCTCTGTTTTCATTTCTGATCTCATTATTTTGCGTGTTCTCTCTCTTCCTTTTAACTAGTTTGGATAGGGGTTTGTCAATTTTGTTGATTTTACTCAAAGAACTAGCACTGTTTCCTTCATTGATTCTTTGGATTGTTTTCCATGTTTCTATTTTGTTGATTTAAACCCTCAATTTGATTTTTCCAGTCTTCTTCTCCTCCTTGGTGAGTTAGCTTCTTCTTCTTCTTCTTCTTCTTTTTCTTTTTTTTTAGAGCTTTTACCTGTGCTGTTAAGTCTCTAATGTGAGTTTTCTCCATCTTTTTTTAATTTCTGAATTTAGCGCTATGAACTTTTCTCTTAGCACTGCTTTCATAGTGTCCTATAGGATTGGGTATTTTGTATCTTTATTTTCATTGAATTTAAGGAAGACTTTAATTTCTTTCTTTATTTCTTCCCTGACCCAGGGGTGGTTCAGTAGTTGACTGTTCAGTTTCCATGAGTTTGTAGGTTTTCTGGGGGTTGAATTGTTGTTATATTCTAACTTTATTCCATGGTGATTCGATAAGACACAGGTGGTTACTAAACTTTTTTTTTTTTATATCTGTGGAAGTTTGCTTTGTTACCAAGTATGTGATCAATTTTCGAGAAGGTTACGTGAGATACCGAGGAGGTATATTCTTTTGTATTTGGGTGAAATTTTCTATAGATGCCTGCTAAGTCCATTTGATTCATTACCTATGTTAGTGGGGCAATCAGGCAGGAAATAGAAGCAGGGCAACAGGAACATGAGAATTGTGGGAAGAGGAAAAACGGCCTGCACTGTCACAGAGGAAATCAGACATAGACGAAGCAAAACGAGAATGCCTCACTAATAACAGTACCAAGCCACATGGCTAACATAGACCCTGGGACCCTGGGACCCTGGGACCCTGGGGCCCTGGGACCCTGGGACCCTGGGACCCTGGGACCCTGGGACCCTGGGACCCTGGGACCCTGGGACCCTGGGACCCTGTCTTTATGGTACGGTATAATTCACTCAGGGTGGTATTTTTCCTAGTATTATTCATTTATCTGTGCATCTCACAATTTTCTATTTTTAAACGATCAGTTGATATTTCATTATGTAAAGGCACATTTTCTTTATCTAGTCTTCCCTTGAGGGACAGACATCTAGGCTGTTTCCAGTTTCTGGCTAATGTGACTAAAGTAGCAGTGAACATGGTTGAACAAGTGTCTCTGTGATAGGATGAAGCATCTTTTGGTTATATGCCCAAGGGTGGTATAGCTGGATCTCATGGTACGTTGATTTCCATTTTCCCGAGAAACTGCCCTACTGATTTGAATACTTGCTGTACAAGTTTTTACTACCACCAACAATGGAGGAGTGTTGAATGTTTTCCTTGTTCCACATCCTCACCAGTATGAGCTACCACTTGTTTTATTGATCTTCACCATTCTGACTGGTAGAAGATGAAAACACCAAGTAGTTTTAATTTGCATCCCTATTGACTAGAAATGTTGATCATCTATTAAGTCTTTCTCAACCATTTTGGTTTTCTCTCTTGTTAATTCTCTGTTTAGATATGTATTCCATTTTTAATTGGTTATTTGTTTACTTGATGTCTGGTTTTTAGAGTTTTTTTTATATATTTTCAATATTAGCCCTTAGATGTGTAGTTGCTAAAAAATCTTTTTACATTCTATAAGTTGTCACTTTTTCTGAGTGACAGGGTCTTTTGTCATACAAAAGATTCTCAGTTTGATGAGGTCTAGCTTGTTGATCTTAGTGGCTGTGTTAATGGTGTTCTGTTTAGAAAGTCTTCTCCTGTCTCAATGAATTCAAGGCTATTCCCCATTTTCTCTTTTGTCATGTTGAGTGTATCTGGTTTTATGTTGAGGTCTTTGATCCATTTGAGGTTGAGTTTTGTGCAGGGTTATAAGTATGGGTCTGTTTGGGTTCTTTTACATGTAGTCATCCAATGTGACCAGCAGCATTTGTTGAAGATGATGAATTTTACCCAATATGTATTTCTGGCCTTTATTTCTTGGTTTTCGATTCCACTGATACTTTTTTTGTTTTGTTTTGTTTCTGCCAATACCATGTTGTTTTTATTGCTATAGCTCTGTTACCTCCACCAGTTCTTTAATGATTCAGGATTGTTTTAACTATTCTGCATTCTTTGAGTTTTCATATGAAGCTCAGAATTGAATTCTTTTTTCAAGATCTATGAAGTATTGTGCAGTAATTTTGATAGTGATTACAAGGATCTGTAGTGATCTGTAGATAGCTTTTTGGTAGGATAGCCATTTTACTCTTTAATCCTACTGGTCCATGAGCACAGGAAATCTTTCCATCTTCTGATAACTTCTTCAAATTCTTTATTCAAAGACTTGAAGGTTTTTTTTTTTTTAATCATACAAGTCTTTCACTTGCTTAGTTCAAGTTACCCCAATAATATTCGTGGCTATCATGAAAGGTGGTGTTTCCTTGATTTCTTTGTCTATTTGTCATTTGTATATAGGAGGAATACTGATTTATTTATCTATCTATCTATTTATTTATTTATTAAATATTTCTGCCTCCTCCCCGCCACCGCCTTTCATTTTCCTCCCCCTCCCCAAATCAACTCCCCCTCTCTCATTAGCCAGAAGAGCAGTCAGGGTTCCCTGCCCTGTGGGAAGTCCAAGGACCTCCCACCTCCTTCCAGGTTTAGTAAGGTGAGAATCCAAACAGCCTAGGCTCCCACAAAACCAGTACATGCAGTAGGATCAAAACCCAGTGCCATTGTTCTTGACTTCTCAGCAGTCCTCATTGTCCGCTATGTTCAGCGAGTCCGGTTTTATCCCATGCTTTTTCAGATCCAGTCCAGCTGGCCTTCGTGAGTTTCCGATAACCCCTATAATTCGTGATCCTAGAGAAGCTAAATAAGAAGGTGAACCCAAAGAAAAACATATAGTCATCCTCCTGGATATTAACCTTCATCAGGCGATAAAGGGAGACAGAGACGGAGTCCCACATTGGAGCACCAGACTGAAATCCCAAGGTCCAAATCAGGAGCAGAAGGAGAGAGAGCACGAGCAAGGAACTCAGGAATACTGATTTTTTGTGAGTTAATTTTGTATCAGATACTTGCTGAAAATGTTTATCAGGTGTACGAGTTCCCAAGTGAAATTTTATGGGTATGTATACTTATGTACTCTATTATAACATCTGCAACAAACATACTTTTACTTCTTCCTTTCCAAATTGTATTCCCTTGATCTCCATCAGTTGTCTTATTACTCTAGCTAAAACTTCAAGTATTATCTTGAATAGGTATGCAGAGAATGAACAATCTTGTTTTATTCCTGATTTTAGTGAAAATGCTTTGAGTTTCTTTCCACTTAAATTGATGTTGGCTGTGGTCTTGCTATAAACTGCCTTTATTTTGTAGAGGTATGGCCCATTGTTGTGGAATATTAGTTTGAGATGTTACATTTGTTAATGTTGTGGAATATTTAATGATGCAAAGATGTGTTGTACTCTTATGCTGCATTTGTTTAACTCTGTAAAGCTGTGTTACTTTCCTGCCTAAAACACGTGATTGGCTTAATAAAGAGCTGAATGGTCAATGTCTCAGTAGGAGAGAAAAATAGGCAGAGCTGGCATGCAAAGAGAATCAATAGGAGGTGAAAACTCGAAAAGTGGGAGAAGCAAGTAAAAGAGCAGAGGGGGATACCAGGGATCAGTTACCAAGCCAGACAGCCAGCCAGAAAGTAAGAGGGGGAAAAGGATGTATAGAATAAACAGAGGTAAAAATCCTATAGGCAAAATGTAGTTAAAGAGAAATGGGACAATTTAAGTTAGAAAAGTGGGCTAGAAACAAGCCAAGCTAAGGCTGGGCATTCATAAGTAAAAATAAGTCTCCAAGTAATTATTTGGGAGCTGGGTGACTGGTCCCCAAAGAGAAAAAAAAAAAAAAAAACCAACTACATCCGTTGCATTGCTAATCTCTACAGGATTTTATCATGAAAAAGTGTTGGACTTTGTTAAAGCTTTTTCCGCATCTAATGAAATGATCTTTTTTTTTTCAGTTTGTTTATCTCAAAAGTAAAATAAAGTCATTAAAAATAAGTAGATTTTAAATCTCACTGAGATTTAAAGGTATTTCTCTAGTAGGACTAGATGAACTGAATTTCTTGATGTTAGCTAAAACCTTAAATATCAGAAATTACATAATAAAGATAATGGTACCACATTAGACATTATGAGATTAGTAGGTAATCTTAATTACATTCCACAAGATAGAATTTAAAGTAGGATTTTTCAAAACAAAAATCATTTCCAAAAATAAATTCTCGTTTCCTAATTTAAAACTAGTTATAACTCTAAGCCTGTAGCTTTGTTTGTTTGATTTTTGAATTATTTCATTTTCTTAATAAAAAGTAAATGATAATCACTAGACCTGGGGTGTTAAAGGTTTTAGCAGGGATAGGGCAAGTATGACAAAGAAAAGTTGTAATGTAGAGGGTTGGTTATATAAAACTACGGATGGATTTTTGAAAAAAAAAATCCCTATAGATCAAACCAATAAAGTTACTTACTATCCTAGCAGGAAGCAATGATTAGACTCAATGTGTCAAAATTGAATCAAAACAAAACAAAACAGAGGAAAGGCCTGCAGGTGGGGAGGTAATGTTTGGTGGGAGGTTGTCCTGGGAAGTAGGAAGGGACGTGGGAGCGATGGGTATGATCAATGTGTCTGGCTGTCTATCTATCTATCTATCTATCTATCTATCTATCTATCTAGATATGATTTACCAAAAACAAATAATTGAGAAATCCTGATTAAAAGGTACAGATTAGAACTATGGCAATCTAAGTCTTTCCTTTCAGTATTTATTTAATAAACTTTACTGGTTCGGCAAGATATAATTGTTAGTTCAAGGCTCTATCCCTCTCACTGCCCCCCCTCAAAAAAAAACATTGACATAAATAGCCTCTCATTCTTTCCAGATTAGTCATTAAATTCTTCGCTAGGTTTGTTGATTCTGGCTGCAGAAGTACTTTTAACTAAAGTTGGAATAACATAGCATTAACATTTTCTGTTTTCAGATTGCAAAAAAAAAAAATCATGCTTGGATCTGGACTTGGGTATGGAGTCTTAGTATTAGGAACGTCAAGTACTTTTATTTATATATATATTTATTTATATATTATTTTATTTCTAAAATATTCTACTCCTTCTACTATAGCAAGAAATTTCAATTAAATTAAATTTTGCTTTCAAATTAAAAAGATTGATCATATACAAGGGGACATAAGAAAAACCAAATCGGAAAGCAACATGTTATACTTGGGCTAGAACTTGTGCTTGTTCCTTTTACAAAGAGTGAAGCTCTTCAGAACCACAGCATGGTTCTTTAGAAACAGCAGCAGAAAGACATAACTAAATTACTTTCACTTTCTAGCTGAGTAATCACCTCTATGCCAAATAATTCTATGAAGGCTGCTGGGAAATTGCCATTTCTTTTATATAATGCAGATCTGAGTTTTCTGGAGTCAGTCTGTCTCTAGGACGTTTAATTAAAATGACTGCTGGGGGCTTGTGTAAACTTTCTCACTCTGTAGATTTTGTAGTCCATGGACTATATCAGACTCCTAAGACACAGTTCTTGCAAAGCATCCTCTGTACACATGACCCTTTGTCTCCTCCCCATGTTCCGCAAGGTCCTCTGTGTGGCTCCTCAAATCTTCCCTACATGCCACTCACATCAATATTGCGTATGTCAGAGATTTAGAACACTATTCCTAAGACATTCCTCTGTAATAGGGAGTCACGTGTTCAGTCACACTACTGTTCATTGCATGTTTTTATAATCATAGTTCTCCCCGATTTGCTCCAGAAATGAAATATAACTCTATTCCTCCATTCCTCAGTATGCTTTCATCACTTCTTTCTTCTTCCCCTTTTTTCTACCTCCCTGTTCCTGCCGACTCTCTTCTCTCTCCTCTTCCTTTCCTCACCTTTTCTCCCTTATTCAAACTCACCCAGTTGCCACTTTTGAGGACAGTAGCTATGTCTTTATGCTTGAACCTAATCCCTCATTGGATCCAGCACAGTGTCAGATCCTCAACATTGGTTTACATTCATTCCAATATTATTTATGATTGCATAAACATTTGTTGAACTGTCTTGAAAGGAGATAATTGAAGCAACATATAAGGCGTAGTTTAAAAGCCAGGAACCCACAGTATGCAGAAGCAACCGACCTACCTGTGACAAAACATTAAGAGTACGTTGAAGGTGATCCACACTTTTCAACTTGTTCCATCAAAATGGCATTCTTGTGGGCTGGAAAGGGGCCTCAGTGGTTAGACGTAATTGCTTACAAGGTGCTTGTACAAAAGATTGAGATTTGGTTCCCAGCACCAACACTTGGTGGCTTTCTTGTACACTGTAAAGATTTGCCAATTATACTAGTTTAATAGAATGCTGACTGGCCAGTAGTGAGGCAGGTAGTATAGGCAGGATAACCAGACTAGGAGAATTCTGGGAAGAGGAAAGGAAAAGATAGTCACTAGCGAGACGCAGAAGAATCAAGATGAGTATGCCTTACTGAGAAAAAGTACCAAGCCACGTGGATAAACATAAATAAGTTTTATGGATGAATTTAAGTCATAAGAGCTAGTTAGTAATAATCCTGGGCTAGTTAGTTTGTGATCGGCCAAAGACTGAGAAAATTAACAGTTTATGATTAATATATGCCTCTGTGTATTTATTTGGAAATGAATGTCTATGAGACTGGGCGGGACAGAAACTTCCTTCTACAATGGCTCACAATTGCCTGTATATTCAGTTCCAGCGAACACAACACTGTTTTTCTTCTGGTCTCCACAGGCACCTGTATGCATCATTTTCACACACCCACACACGTGCGCACACACACACACATACAAATGATATTGTACTTTTTTGGTAATAACAACTGTACATTTTGTTAAGTAGAAGCTTTCTGCCAGGTATGTTGCATGACAAATGGTACACAGTATCACAGCTAATCTCTAATCTACTTGAGAGGGTTCGCTGAGGCAAGTTTTCATAGGGTCACACAATTTTCATTTGATAAAGCAAAGATTCCAAGTCCAGTATATTTACTAGACATGCATTATGTCTGAAATATAAATTGTTTAGATGTAAAAATCTGTGTGATCGGCCAAAGACTGAGAAAATTAACAAGTTGGTAAGTGTTTTTGTTTATTTGTTTGTTTAAACTACATTTTCTCTTGTTGTTGACTTAAATAATTCATTCATTTTAGTAAATAGAGTACAGTTTTACTTAGATGTCTGCTGTTTTTGGAAATGCCAATTTTCAATTTAAGTTTTATTTTACAAAATTCCATACTAAAATTCAGACTTCTGAAAGTTTAAAGTATATGCTTATAATTATACTACAAAATTGGGCTTCTTTTAATGTGAGACTATTTATTTATGTTATTAAGATTTTATGAAATAAACTCTATGGCAGTATAACTCTGTAAATAAGATTCCTACCAACCTGTGTGAGCATAATAATTATCATCATCATCATTACTTAAGTTCAAAAGGGCAGAATAGATCAGCAATAACAAAAAAGAAGCAAGAATCAACCTTTCTTCCCCTACTGTCTGATGGTTGGGCAGGAGACATCTAGGTCTTCTTGCTCTCTCTGTTCCCAAGTGATCAGGCTTTTGTTCTTTATCAGATTAATATCAGCAGTGCGGTTTGGGAGAGATCCAGCCTACAGAAGGCAGGTTATAAAAAGTTCAGCTTCCATATTACAGAGATAATTCTGTATAATAAGTTTTATCCAAAAATGTATGTCTTATTGGTTCTGTTTTTTTCTTTGAGAAAATAACTCATTTTTACATTTGAACTTTACTCAGATTTTTAAAGTACTAAAAAACGCTTCATAAAATATGAAGCAAAAGGAAAGATTTGGGAATATTTCTGAAACTTTTGTATTTAATTCAATTTTATAAAAATGGAAATATTCAAGAACTCAAATGGTTATCACACATACACTACAAGAGAGGAAATGGAAATGATGCTTAGCCGCCCCCTAGCGGTTTTCATTAGGAATCAATTAGGAGAAATTTCAGTTACATGAAAGAAAATCTACATGGAAACCTTCTTTTCTTTTATTAAAATAGTTGAAGTTATTGGGGATATATGATTAAATTTAATAATATTCCAAGGTCTAAGTAAATCATTGCATAAGAAGAAAATAAAAGAATTTTATTTTATTTTGTTTAAAGTTAATTTACTTTAAAAGTTAATAAACTTTAAAAGAAAATTTTGTTAAAAGTTAATTTACTTTTTCTTTTTATAAAGAAAATGGGATGCTATAGTAAAGTGTATAGCAGTCTGAATCTGGCTTTATGACCATAAAAAATTGATCATTAAATTTTTCCTATTTGAAAATATTACATGTAGTAATAGTCTCCTTTCATTCTGATACTGTAATCAATATAGATAATGTATTTATGAATCTGTGTCTTGTGATTCTTTTAATGAACCAACCACTCTATAATTTTTCCATGTACACTTACATTTCTCTTTCTTTTTTTTTAATCAATGATAATTTTATTTATTTTTTTTGTGATTATAATTTTTTTTTATTAAGAAAAGAAGAAAAAAAACCATAAACAAAAAACAAGTTTCCACCTCCTCCCAGCCTCCCATTTCCCTCCCCCTCCTCCCACCCTTCTCCCCCTCCTCCCACCTTTCTCCCCCTCCCCCCACTCTTCTCCCCCTCCCTCTCCAGTCCACAGAGCAGTCCGGGTTCCCTGCCCTGTGGTAAGTCCTAGGTCCTCCCCCCTCCGACCATATCTAGGAAGGTGAACATCCAAACTGGCTAGGCTTCCACAAAGCCAGCATATTAAGTAGGATCAAAACCCCGTGCCATTGTCCTTGGCGTCTCATCAGCCCTCATTGTTCGCCATGTTCAGAGAGTCCGGTTTTATCCCATGCTTTTTCGGTCACAGTCCAGCTGGCCTTGGTGAGCTCCCAGTAGATCAGCTCCACTGTCTCAGTGGGTGGGTGCACGCCTCGTGGTCCCGACTTCTTTGCTCATGTTCTCCCTCCTTCTGCTTCTCATTGGGACCTTGGGAGTTCAGTCCAGTGCTCACGTGTGGGTCTCTGTCTGCAATTACCCCTTCATAATAAAATGAAATTTCAAAATTTTCCTTTTAAATATTGCCATGGAAGGAGTAGTGTGCACCCTCTAGTCCTTATATTTTTACTTGCAAATGTTCATTTCAGCAAGCCCTCCGTCTGGGTTAAGGCCTGTGGCTTCTGCTACGCTATCAATATTGATCATCACTGGAACTCCTCCTGGATATCCGGTTGCTGCCCTTTGTCCTGGAGATCCTGCAGCTTTGGCTCTGCAGGACGAGCACCTTCATGTTCTCTGGCAGCTCACAGATGTGGTCGATATTGCAGAGGGCTAGCTCCTAGAACTGTTCTGGACCTGGGTGGTATCTGAGTTGGCCAGTCTGCCAACTCTCCCACATCCTCACCACCACACCCTCTCCAGCATGGTCTCAGCTAGCTCAATCAATGTTTCAGGCAGCAAGAGACAGGGCCAGTCCTCACACTCTTGCTCTCTGGACTGGCTCACCTATACCCACACCAGAAGGTTGCTGCATTTGGTAAGGGACAGGACCAGCTCTCCAGCTCTCATGTCCCTGAGACAATCAGCAAGTTAATATTTTCTTCAACTTTAACCATCATTGCACAAACCAACCTATACTCAGTAGCTTGTACATATTATCTACTACAGAAGTACATAAGATGTTTTAACAAATATATGATCTGCTATCAGTAGCTTTGATGCACTGAAACAAAACCAGTTAGAAAATTTAGTGGAAGAAGATTCTACTTAGTGAGATAAAACAAAACTAACCAAACAATGATTGATAAATCTCAAAATTTGACATAAATTTAAAAGAATTGTCTTCAATATATTTGACCAATAGCATTAACTGCTTATGTAAGCTATGAAAGCAAAAATTAGAAAAAATGGAAAATAAACTGTGCTTTTGAAAAGAAAAAATATCATCAGAATGATGTCATCTCCTTCTCAGGTTTTCCACTTAACACAAGTGCAGTTAAGGTCCCTCCAGAAATTTTCTGGAGCTCTTCTCATTTCTTACAATGGTCACATGAGAGAACAAACAAACCAGCCAGGAAAATCACTGAGTGAGGCTTGCAGCGGCGCGGGGCAGGGGTAGACTGTAGGCCTAGGCAAATGGCAAAGCATATTAGAAGAAAGCGGTAATTGAAGAGTGCTTTGCCTTTGCTCGACTAAACATGCTAAATATAGAACAAAAAACAATCTCCAGAAGTATCCCACTGCATATGGAGTTTAATAGACAGTTGTGACGTGTCAAATGTGTGAGGTCACACAAGTATTTAAATAAGTGATACTGAGACACTCAAATCTATGTCAAGATAAAAGTTCTTGTGATAAATTCTAAATGTGTCAGAGTTATAAAGTATTAAAAGGTCAAGAGGATCAGAGAATGAATTAACAAATTACTTTACAAATTGGGAATGAACAAAAACTTAATGTTAGTTAGAAGAAGCAAATCTAAAAGGGCTATACATACTGTGTGCTCTTATCCGCGTGCCATTCTCTATAAGGGCTGTACATACTGTGTGATCTTATCCGTATGCCATTCTCTAAGAGGCAAACCAGGGATACAATAGAGAACAGCAGTGACTGTTTAGAGTTTTTTGATTATATATATGATACACACATATATAATTTACGAAGCTGGAGGATCTGAGGGAAAGAAGGTAGACCATCAAAAAAAAAAACTTAATCAAAATTGTAGCTGCAACTACATCCTCATGGTGTTGGTGGAGAAAAAAGTGTTAATCTAAGTAACCCTGAAAATAAATGTTTTAAATAGAAAGGAACAATGCACATAGGTGTTGGGCCCTAGTAGGTAGATGTATGTTGTATATACATACAGAATAAGTGTTCTAATACAGCTCTATATGAACACTTAAATAGTAGAATTAAATAAATGAGGGTGATGTGTATGCCAGTTTCTCATTGCTGGAATGGGGATTTATATGTATGTCATGAAGGAGGGTAGACTATTGTCTGTAATGACGGTTTGAGTCAGAGAACAATATTAACATAGGTATATAGAGTACAGATGTATTAGTTAGCAATATAGAAATACTGATAGATGTTCATTATACTAAAATAAAGTATCAGTGAGATCATGAAGGATCCACATCTTGTTTTTTGTTGCCATTCTTCATTAAAGAACCAGAATTTCTTAATTCTTTAATGGCTGAGTCCAAGACTGGCCAGAAAATGTATGTGAATCCTCTGTTTCGTGGTAGTGTCAGGAAGTAAGAAAGCAAGGAAAGCATATTGTTTTGTCACGTGTCAAAGGGCTCAGAAACCAACTGAAGAAGGTTTCTATTAATTGATCTGTAACATTTATTAATAGTTTCAAATAGCATTGATTTAGATATGATGTATAAAATAAGTATCTTTCAGTCAACAAGTGAATAAATAAACTAGGTGAGAAGACACTTCCCCTTGATAAAGAACAGCAAATTAATTTTGTAGAAACTCTCCCCCTAGTGAAGGGTTGGAAGACTCACCACAGCTCAGCATGGAAAAGATACTGTATTTTCTTTCCAAATGACATTATATAGAAAGAGGAAAGAAAATAACTTTCAGAGGAGAACTTGACAAAATGACCTCTTCCTGATGATTAAGGTGATTAAGTCATTATCACCAGTGATGATCATTTTGATAGACTATGTCCCGGTGTGATTCAGTTAACAATGGTAGTTTGCAATTGTATATTTATACTGAAAACCTAGAATCCCAATATAATCATAAAAAATTGGAAAAGTATCAACCAGACATCCTACAAAGTATGCCATTAGTATCCATATGAAATCTTCACCAACAAGGGAGTTTAAAAAGTTTTTAGAGGCAAAGTTAACCTAAGGAGATCCAGCATTATATATAAAATTTTGTATACCAAGATTTGAACCAAACAAACAAATGCAGACCGTAAGAAAAAAAAGGACAAGGAGCCTGGTATAACCCCACTACTCAGAGGCAGAGACAGGTAGATCTCTGAGTTTGTGGCCAAGCTGGTCTACAGAGTGAGTTCTATGACATCCAGGTCTTCAGAGAGAAACCCTGTCTTACACAGACAAACAAACAAACAAACAAACGTATGAAGAAATCTGATTATGAGTGGATTGTACTTAGTCGTCCAAAATTATCACTGCTGCATCACTTCCAATTTAGCCGCCATATTTTTGGTAGATGTCATCAACAAAGGAAGCTGTAAGATCTCTCTATGATCTGTTTAATAAATTTCCCATTACTTTTCAAAATGAACAATTTTACAAAAGCAAATTCCTTCCCTGGGTTTTAAGAGATAGAGGTATTTTTTTTTTTTTTGGCTTTTGAAAATGTTATATAACTAAACTAAAGTGGTGGCAGATGGGCACCCATAGAACTTCCAGGTACCACTGAGAGATCACAGGGGATCACCGTGCACCTTCGATTTCCTGTGCTGTAGGCAATCAATCACACATTCCCATCCTCTTATCACGTTTTTTTTCTTTTAGATTTTCAACTTCACAGATGCTTGATAGGACCATGGAAATGGAAAACTTAGATGAGACTCCAAAACAGAATTATTATGGCTATACAGCCATAATAGAACCAATGAATTTCCTGTATTAGACTAAATGTAGTGATCTACTAAACTATAGTTATATCATCTCATGAAAGTATTCTAAGAATACTCTAAGTGCTAAAACTATCTTGGGTTGAACTGAGCTCTGAACCAGCCCTAAATTTCTAAGCAATGTGACCCTGACCTAAAGGTTAACTGCCAGACCACTTAACTGTTCTCTCTTTTTGTAAACAACACTTGCTTGTTGCAGATATCCCGAGCTGCCTTTCTGTGTACTGACACTTGTGTTGTTTTGCCCTTAAAAACTCAAAGCAGCTAGAGGTCAGAGACTGTTTTCTACTAATCTGCTTGGTACAGCCCTACTGGCAGTTAAAAAAGGCTCCATTTGGCTTATTCAGGCATCTCAGGAGTTTTCCTCTTTAGTTATCCCATCACATAAGGAGAATCTGCTCTAAATTAAAATGACTGGGTGTTTTCTAAAGTGGGAAAGATTAAAACAAATCTTGAAAACCTAGGGGAGTCACAAAGACCTGAATAAGTTATGAAGAAACCATCTATGAGGGACCTACCCCGTGACTCTAGCCACTCCAACAGCAATCAAAATGCCTAAAGACAGATACCGGCTCATTACTCTTAAGCTCATCCTTGAAGACTGTAAGGTAAAATGAAGTAAAATTCCCTAGACAGAGCCCAAAAGACAGATGTTATTACACTCATTGTTGTCATCAGCTGCAGAGTCATGAGGAGATTGAGAAAGTTCCCTTAGATAGTAACTACCAAAACCGACTGGTACCTACTTGAAAAGGATACTGATGGGCTTTCAGACTCCCTGACCACCATCTATAAAAAGAGGTTCAACTGTTGACAAAAGACCTTCAACAATATTTCTGAGATGCAGGTACATTGTCCACAAGGTACTTTAGAAAAAGTAGGATGCATCTTATCCTGACACCGTGGAACAATGGAGAACAAACCACCAGGCAGTTGATCAACCATGTCTTCTGAGAATATTAGTCTGTAACAAGAGGGAAAGTTGTCAGAATTAAAACAGTCCCATATTTAGCATGTTGCCTTTGACTACAGTCCCAGCCCTTGAGAAGCTAATAAAGTTTGAGGCCATCTTAGGCTTCATGATGAAATTGTCTATTAAACCAATAAGTTGGAGCAGGTTGTGCCATCCCTCCCAAAAGCAATTAAAAAACAAATATGGTTTGGTTGTGAGCCTAGCCTTTAATGGCTGAACCATCCCTCCAGGCCTGGTCTACAAGAGCTAGTTCCAGGACAGGCTCCAAAGCTACAGAGAAACCTTGTCTCAAAAAAAAAAAAAGCCACAAACAAACAAACAAACAAACAAACAAAAATAACCTACACACAAATATTATGAAAAAAATGTTTCTTATTCATAACTACCTGACACTAACTATATTCTAACTTTAGTCCTCACTTGTATTCTGTTTATTGTATGTGTTTCAGACATAGAAATATTTCACCTCAAGATAGAAGTGTTATAACAGAGTATGTAACTGGCCTGTAAGAGATAAAGGTATTTTAGAGATACATATGTCCCTCAGTCTATCAGATTGTTCAAACAATGGACCCTAAAAAAACGACAGTTTCCCTCAGGAATCTCATGTTGGAGAAGGAAAAAATCTGACACTAGACAGAGGAGAAACTCATCTTCTGATAAAGAGGCCTCACATAGCTCTTAGACCACAAAGTCTGAGACTGAAGTCCAGACAATGCAGGGTCATCTGTGAGTGGGATCATACCTTGGCCTGGATTACTTAGATGGGTAATCCCTGCCCCTCTGTCTACACTTTAACTTCACTTTAGGGAAATGGATTGGAGGAAGGGGCTCACAGGCGCTTCATCCACCTTTCTAATGTATTTACATTTAATAAATTCTGTTTTTTTTTTGCTTTTCACTATTTAAAAAACAAAACAAAGCAAAACAGAAACTTTCCTATGGCACCAGATGGCAGATATTTATTAACATCTGCAAATCTAAAAAAATTATTATGACAATATTAATAAAAAGTACTTTCAATGGCTTATTAATAACCATGGTTGATAGATCTGAAAGATAATTAAAAACTTGGCCAGTGACTTTTTCATAGCCAGAAACTACTTTGTTTTTTTGTTTTTGTTTTTTTTTTTTTTTAGCTGTGATAAAGCTGTTACCATTGGACATAAAATAGTTCTTACATTTCAGAGACACTAATGTCATTACTTAGTGTGAATCTGTCTTTCCTCAGAATCACCCAGTCTCTGGGATTCATGGCTCTGGAGATGAAAAATTTCATCTAAGGATGCTGGGCATGAATGACATTAGAGCTAGGGACAAAGGCTAGGTGGAATTTCATTTTACCTTTTACTTGGGTAATGTTTACATTTTAATGACATTTTAATATTTAAATTTGTATTAGACCAGCAGCATAAATAAATGAATGTTTGTTTTTGCAGTCAAATGCATTCATATCCCAGTGACTTGAATTTTCAATTGCTAAGACAGGCATTCTTCTATAAAAGCACAACTGTATATCGTCTCAAATCAATAGTAAAACAGGAAAGAAAACTTTTCCAATTGTGTCGATAGAAATAGTGTGTAGTATTAATGGATTTGTTCAATGATTTGGATTCAGATAAGTTATTTGTTGTTTATCACATATACCAAGTACACCGAGTCACTTCTCTACCATCAACAAACACTTATGAAAACACTGTTAGATGCTTAAACACAATGTAAACACTATCTGTGTCTCTCATTGAAATTCTCATATTTTAGTCAAACTGATTTAAGAGCTTAAAATTTAATCTTGAGCTAATTAATCTGAAAGTTGAAAACTTGAAAATTAATTTTAGCCTTTTGTATATTAAAATGTGTCTTTACTATGCCATATGCTAATATGTAGTTAAGATAAATGTTTATTACTTTCTCAAAGCATAAGGGTATTTTGTTATTTTTCTTATACAGTGACACTTAAAATTACATCAATTTACAATTTCAAATAATCACCTTAGTAAACACTATTGCTTTGGAAAAACCTTCACAATTCTTTCTTTCTTTCTTTCTTTCTTTCTTTCTTTGTTTCTTTCTTTTGGTTTTTCAAGACAGGGTTTCTTTGTAGCTTTGGTGCCTGTTCCGGAACTCGCTCTTGTAGACCAGGCTGGCCTCGAACTCACAGAGATCCACCTGCCTCTGCCTCCCAAGTGCTGGGATTAAAGGCGTGCGCCACCACCACCCGGCCACAGTTCTTTCTTTTAAAATTACTATTTATTTTTCTTTTGATTTATTATTGTATCTCATACAATGCATCCCAACCGCAGCCTCCCCTCCCTCTATTCCCCCCAGTAGCCCTCCCCACTATGGCCACCTCTCCTCTCTCCCAGATCCATTGCTTTTCTGTTTCCCTTCAGAAGAAAAGAGCAGGATTCCCAGGGATGCCAACTACAGCAGGGCAAGATGCAATAAGATGAAGCACAGAAGCTCTCATAATAAGGCTGGATGAGACAGCCCAGTAGGAGGAAAAGGATCCCAAGAGGAGGGAAGAGAGTCAGAGATACCCCCACACCCACTGTTAGAAGTTCCACAAAATCCCATGTATCCAGAGGACCTAGCAGAGATTCATGCAAGCTGTGAGCCTTCAGCATTTCTAACGTATAGATCTGTAAGGAATGTGTGTTCATGTGAAATCATGTTGGGTACCTGTCAAGGGTAATTCTATTGAAAAGCAGACACTTACTTGGTCAGGTCTGATTGACAAAGATGACTTTATATAAGGAGAAAATACAAGACTTATGATCTACTTAGCTAAAGGAAGTCAAGGCATGTTGTACAACTGGCCTAAGACTGGGGGTCTTAGGGGAGAATATTTTTAATAAAAGGCATAGTTTTAGCCCATTTCTGGTTTTCTTGAGAACCTTTTGCCATTTGTGTGTTATATTTATGGATTATACATCGAATGAATCACAAAGAATTTGTTATGAGCTATGTTGTCCCTCAAACACAATCCTGTTGGCTTACAATATTGACTTTTCCATTTATTGGAACAAAGCAAGCATTGTGCCACCCTTCAAAAAGAATTGCTTTCTAAAATAAAATTCCTGCAATGTGTTTTAAGAGACAAATATATTAATTTTTCTTAAAATATGGCATGTGACCACCAGGAGGCACATATTCCTTACTTATCATTTATCAAATGTTTATACAAACAGAGATTTGAAAATAAAAACGTGGAAATAAGTAAACATAAAATATGAGTATATTGCTTATTTCGCCTTGAGATGTATGAATACTGGGTTAATTATTGTTAAACAACTTTTGGTTCTTATCTTTCACATAAATATTTACTCCAGGGCAATTATAACTGATATTTGACAGACCAGAATGTCTACATTTGTTTACACCTAAAGTAAAAATGCTTTTTATTTTACTAATGCTATAATTAAATGAAAAAAAATCAAATTTTCTAGTTGAGTAAACAGTTTGATAAACATCATGTCTTAGGTTAAACATTTTGTTTACATATATCCATTGAGTGAAGCCAAGTCAGGAACTCCATCAGGGCAGGGACTAGAGTCAGTAGATGATGCAGAGGCCATGGAGGGGTGCTGCTTACTTGTTTGCTCCCCAATGCCTGCTCAGACTGCCACCAGTTCAGGGAAGGCACCACCCATAATTGGCTGGGTCCCCTTCCACCAATCACTAATTACAAAAATGCACTGTAGGCTCGCCCATGGTCTAACCTGATTGAGGCATTTTTTTCAATTGAGACTTGCTCCTTTCTGATTACTTTAGCTTGTGTCAAGTTGACATAAAACTAGCCAGGATACATCACGATCTGTGCATATGCTAGCTGAGAAATAGACTTTAGGATTATCTTTTTTATAGAAAGAAAACATTTCCCCAGTGTACTTGATTGCTGAGTGTTATGTGAGTTACATAAATAATGCTATGTTTTAAACTAGGCATGGGTTTAAAGATAACTTTTATAATGTGTCTCATTTGGCAAAAAAAAGTGTCAGTCTAGAATTGGAAGGGAGTCCACAGAAACAGAGGAAAAGTTTTTTTCTTTTTTTCTAGAGAAAATAATAAGCAAGTGGAGATTCTGGAGAACTATTGAAGTGAACCAGCACAACATAAAACTTCACTAGGTGCCCAGACATTTACACTTTCTCATTTTTGTCCCAGTTCTTACAAACTGGGACTGATCTCAGTTTTACTCAGGGAACCAAAAGAATGGGTTTCTGTCTGCAACTGAGTCAGAACACTAAGAAGAAAGTGTTTGAGGTTTGAGAGGAAAGGAAATGTTAACAAATGACTGAACTGCCCCTTGTTTTCTCTCTTCCTTCCAATGTCAGTGGAGATAGCCTTATTCCCCACAGTGATAGGAGAGTGTAGGTACCCTCTACTAACTACTAACCTTGTGGGCTAGGAAAGAGTTGCTAAGGAAAGATCAGGGTGAAGTTGCATTGGTTCCTAGATAGTCTTGAACTATTGGGCACCCCTCCCATCCCCAACTTCAAATAGACAAAAATCTTTACTGATCCCCCTTCAGCTTTCTGATGACATTTTCTAACTTAAAACCCTGTTTTCCTGAATTCCATCTAAATCAATATCATGACTGTGACTTAATTGTTGGATAGCCAACAGGATGAAAGAAGAAAAATTCAACCTTTAGTATTCTTAGAGACTATAGTAAAAATTCTCATGAGATGCTCTTGGTTTGTAAACAAGATTCAGAATTGTTAATTGCCAATTAATAGTCAGGGTTCTGAGTACATGCTTGAGAAGCTACCATGTAGTTCCTAAATTTAATGTCTGGATGAAATAAAAGTGCGACACTAATCATTTTAATTTTTATTTATTTACTTTTTATTTTCCTCCACTCTTTTTTCGCACAGTGCATCTTAATTACAGTTATTCCTCTCCTCTAGTTTTGCCTGTCCCACCCTCTCCACTCCCATCCAGAACCACTCCCTTTCTGTCTCTCATTACAAAAGAACAGGCTTCTGAAAGATAACAAAACATAACAAAACACTTAATAAAACAAAACCCATCACATCAAAGTCTGATAAGTCAAAACAAAAGAAGAGTCCCAAGAGAAAGCACAAAACTCAGAAGCCCACTCACCCAAACACGCAGGAGTCCCACAACACAATGAAATTGAACCTGGTGTGAACCTGTGTCCACCCTGTGCACGCTGCCTGAGTCTCAGTGAGTTCATATGATTGCTTGGTTGATTTAGAGGCCTTGTTATCCTGGTGTCCTTATCCCCTCTGGCTCTTACATTCTGCTTCATCTTTCCCTGGGTTTTCTGAACTCTGAGGTGAGGAATTTGATGGAGAAATCCCATTTAGAGCTATGAGGTCTCTCTTTGTATAATGTCTAGTTGTGGGTTTTGTATTTGATCCCATCTGCTGTAGGAAGAAGCTTTTCTGATGATGGCTGAGCAACATATTAATCTATGAGTATAGCAGAATATCATCAGGAGTCATTTTGTTGTTACTTTTTTTTTTTAGACCAGTAGTATTTGGTTTCACTTAGGTCTCTAGTTTCTGATTCTTGGGTTCCCAAGCAGTATCAGGTATGGGTTCCATCTCATGGAGTGAGCCTTAAGTCAAATCAAATCAGATATTGGTAAGTTACTTCTACAAGGTACCCATTGCTCTAACATATTTTGCAGGCAGGACAAACTTAGATCAAAGGTTTAGTAGTTGGATTTGTGTTTATGTTGATCTTTTGGTACTTTCCTGTTTCAAAGACAGTACTAGAACACAGGGGTGAAGAGTCTAGGTAGGCACCAACTTAAACTCTTCATGTTCAATGAGTTGTATGGTTGTTGTCTTAAGTTATAGGATCATACTATCATCTTGTGAAGAGCAATCTATTGTCTTGGTCTGCATTGTTTGCGGGTTTCTATGGGACCTCTTTGGACAACAACTCAATTGGATGTAACCCAGTTAAGGTACTGAAAAGTTTTGTTTGGCTACAAGAGATGTCCAGTTGGTACTCTCTCTCTCTCCCTCATTATTTGGAGACTTCACTTGTAACACCTGATTCTATGTTACCCTCTTGGTACAGTTCGCGCCCGCCACTGTACCCTACATGAGCCAAGCAAGGACCTGGAGATTGAAAGAACACACAAGAGACCTGGGTCATTTGAAAGAAGATCAGCAGAATGCTGTTTATTCAACCTTGGAGAAATCCTTAAATACCTAGCTGCTGTATGAGAAATTCCTCCTAGGAAGGTGGGAAATTGCCACATTCAAGATGAAGTAAACAATGCCCTACAGCTAATGACTAGGCAGGGCAGAGGGAGCATAGAAACAAACAGAATGTTTTAGCTGGCTGACCATAAACTGTCCTCAATATAAACCCTAGAAACAGGGGTAGACCTGGGCCCTACATTCACTAGGATCATCTTCATACATTTTAGGGAGTTTCCACTGTATTAGGTTTCCATACCATCCCTCAAATGCCCCAAAATTCTATCTGTGTCTCTCTGCATGCCCTTGCTCAACCCCATGTTCCCTTCCCCTCCCCACCAGGTTCTCTATTCCTGTACCCCTGCACCTTAGTTATTCTATAAAATCTGTTATATTTGTCTTCCCAGGGAGAACAATGTGTCCTCTCAACCCCTTCCTTTATACCTAATATCTCTGGATATACAACGTGTAGCTTGGTTGTCATTTATGACTAGATCAAATGTTTTGTAGTTGTATTTGTGTGAATACATACAATATTTATCCTTCTGAGTCTGTATTACCTCACCCAGGATGATTTTCTTGTAGTTCTATCGATTTGCTTGCAAACTTCAAGATGTCATTCCTTTAACTCTTGAGTAATACTCCGTTTTCTTCATTCAATCTTCTGTTGAGGAGCGTCTAGATTGTTTCCAGTTTCTGGCTATCATGGATAGAGAAACAATGAATATGGTTGAGCGAGTGTGTGATATTAATCTTTGGGGAACTTAGATCAGTTTGGAGTTGTGGCAGCAGTTGGTGGTGATTACACCTGACCATTCTGTCATACCTGATGGAAGACTCTGGGGGAATTCTTTAATGGTTGAAGTGAGGGACGCCTGAACAACATTGTTACTTCTTTAAGCTCTGCATTAAACTTAGCCTTAGCTGTTTCCTTACTTGGACCAGACTTGATATAGAGTCACATATAAGTAAATTAAGATTGGTATTCCCTTTCTGGTTTTCTTTTTTTCTGTTACATATGTTGAGTAGTAGTTGGGAAGAGAATAATCACTTAACACAACACTGTAAGCAAAATGACAGGGAGCAAGCAACTGTGTACTGTTGACTTTGAGAACAATGAAGAGATCAAATGAGGGCACATGGAGATATGTGAGTAGGAGGGAAAAGTGTGGAAACACATGTATGTGAGAAAGGCAGAGTGAGAAACTGGTGGTAAGAGGCAGGTGGGCTGGGTGGGAGGAAGGCAAATCAAGCGGGAAGACAACTGCCACAGGCCACTATCAGACTGAGCCAAGTAGAGGGAACAGATGGCCACGTTTTGCCTTTCTCAATTGTAAGTGCTGCCTTTGCAAAGTCAGATCCATTCAAAATATTCTTTTACGGGCAAGAAGCACAACAGAGCACTGTTCTGAGTGAAAAGAAATGAAGCTCCATTGTAAAGCAATTACAACAAATGACAGGCCATATGTTTGTGTGAATTCAGTATGTCTAGAATGTGCTTGTTCAGTATTTACTATAGGAAGGGGACCAGGAATTCAAGATGTTTTTTTGTCTCTTTCCTCATGCTGAGTGGAGCTGTGATACATCTTAATAGATGATTATGCCCTAAATTTGTTACCGGGGAGACGTCCATTGAAGACACTAAGCCTGATTTTTTTTTCAACTCCTTTAATGTGAACAAGAGAACTAGTCAAGATAAGCAAATGGTATTTCTTCAGATCAAAGTAGATGGGCCCAGTAAATTGGTAATGAGATAGAAAGTTGAGAATTATAACAAGGAAAATAAAATAGACTTTGGAATTCAGTTTAGTTTTATACAGTAAAAATTTCAAGTCTGAGTGGGGCCCCATTGCCAAGAACAAAGGAGTCCTGACCCACAGGTTGAGAACTACTGTTATAGTCTCTTTGGCACAGGAAGGTACTCTGCAGGCTACTGAAAGAGAATCATGGCCATCAATCCAGCTACAAACCTTAGCCCTATAATCCATCTTGCTTGCCAGATGTGCTGGGAAAATGTGGTCCAGGACTTGTGGGAGTTGCCAACCAGTGTCTGGTTAAACTTTGAGGCCCATGCCACTAGAGGGAGTCCATGCCAGACAAAGAGTGGGTGACCAGGAACTAAAGGCTGGATAGTCCAGAGACCAAGGGTAGAAACAAACAGTTCTGGCAAAAAGCAAAATAAAAATAAAAATATCTACATAGGTAGATAGACAGCCAGGCAGGCAGATAGATAGATAGAGATAAATGATTTCTAATGATAGTCTTCTGTACTCATAGATTGTACAGTCATTATCAGAGAGGCTTCTTCTGGCAGATGGGACCAGGTGCAGAGACCCACAGTCACACATTATGCAGAGAGAGAAAGAGAGGGAGCCTGAATTGGAGGTCTCCAATGTTCCATCTCCTCAGAGATGGGGATGTCCCTCTCAAAGAGGGAAAGGAAAAGTTGTAGGAGTCAGAGGGTATGAAGGACACCAGGAAAACATGGTCTATTGAATCAATAAAGTGTAGTAATTAGGGCGTCGGGGCTGCGTCCCCAGCACCCCGGCTGCCTGGCTAGCTTATGCCCGAAATAACAACATACAAACTGTATTCATTTAATCACTGCTTGGCCCATTTCTGTCTAGCCTCTTCTAGGCTAATTCTCACATATTAATTTAGCCCATTTCTAATCATCTGTGTAGCGCCCCTAGGTGCGCTTACTGGGAAGATTCTAGCCTATGTCCATCCTGGGTCGGAGCTTCATCACATGCGTCTGCCTGGGAACTGGGAGCATGGTGTCTCTCTGAGGCGTCTGCTCCCAAGAGGAGAGCTGTGGAGTCTGAGCTCACTTCCTCTTCCTCCCAGCGTTCTGTTCTGTTTACTCCTCCCACCTATCTTCTAACCAATGAGGGCCAAGCAGTTTCTTTTTATTTAACCAATGACCTTCCTCCATCAATAAAGTAGGGTTCACAGAGAGTCATAAAGCAGGCACCATGCCTGCACGGGTCTGTACTAGGTCCTCTGTGTAGGTACTGTGGCTGTTAGCTTGGCGTTTTTGTAGGACTCCTAACTGGGTGCAAATGAGTCTCTGACTCTTGCCTGCTCTTTGATGGAGGAAGGTCATTGGCTAATAAAGGAACTGCCCTGGCCCATTTTATTGGTTAGAGGATAGGTGGGAGGAGTAAACAGAACAGAACGCTGGGAGGAAGAGGAAGTGAGCTCAGAGTCTCGACCACTCTGCTCCCGGGCAGACACACGCCATGAAGCAAGCCGCCAGGTTAGACATGCTGAACCTTTCCCGGTAAGACCGGTGCTCACCGATTATTAGAGATGGGTTGATCGGGATAACAGAATTAGCCAGTAAGGGCTAGGGCTAAAGGGCCAAGCAGTGTTTAAATGAATACAGTTTGTGTGTTGTTATTTTGGGCATAAGCTAGCCGAGCAGGTGGCTGGGGCGCCAGGGACGCAGCCCTGCCGCCCCTATTACTACAGCTCTTGGAACTCTTTTCCTTCTGCTGGTTGCCTTGATGTGAGGGTTTTTACCTTGTCTTAAGTATCTTGTTTCGACCTGTTCAGCTGTTGTCTCTTGGAGGCCTCCTAAGGAAAATGAAGTGGGGTGTTGAAGAGGAGAGGTGTGGGGGAGGGAAAGTTGGGAGGAGTGGGAGGGGGACTGTGGTCTGTGTGTGTTGTATGAGAAAAGAATTTATTTTCAATACTGGTTTCACAGCATTCTCGTCTACGTAATCTATGGCTAACTAAGTAGGATATAGGGCACGGAATACTGGGCATCAGCAAGACTGGAACAGAAGAGAAGGAATATGATAGCCTGGGATAGAGTGAAAATGAAATGGATGGATCTGGAGATGGAATCCTTTGAAAGGCCTATGCTCTCAGGCATTTATGTATAGGGGGTGGGATGTGATAGAGACAGCCAGGTTGATATCAACCATTTGGCAGGATTCTACGGCCATCTGAAATGAACACTGATGGGTTAGTTGATGGGTTAGACTGGATTTAGCTTTGGAAGGATAGATGGATATGAATCAGTTTACCAGTTACAGGGGATTTAGCTTTTTCCAGAGGTGGTGACTAAAAAGAAATATGAGGAGGATTCTAAGGGTTGATATATTTGAATTCTCAATCTGGGTGACGTTTACCTGAATATTTATTCTAGAAAAATACACAGACTTATTTTATTTTTATTTTAAAATGCATGCTCATTTTAAATATTCATCATACTTCAATACAAAGTTTAAAAATACTGATACCTAGGAGTTCACATTACAATTAAATTAAAAATTGTATAGAATAAATCCAGTTCCTTATATGTTTAAAAGTTTTCCAGGTGATTGTGACATGAAGTCAAACTTTAGAAGCACTGAGAACTATGTGAACATGTCTACAGCATAGGTCCTCTCCTTCAAAGTCAGCACTTCCCATTTTGAATCATATGCAGCAGAGTCTGACCCTTGGTTATGTACTGTGAAATGTAACACCAAGAGCACATTTGGGTTAAGCTACACTGTCTGTAAAATACATACCAGAGTTGGAGGAATTGGTATTGAGAAACATGCACTTTAATAAAAGAATTTAAAATATATTGGGTTATTTTAATGCTTTCTTTATATTTTTAATTTAAACTCTAGAGAATTTAAGGTTACATGTTTGGCTTATATTATTGCTTTGATGGAAATTTCTTGTTTAGTTGAAAGCAGAGTTATTGTCAACTGAGAACATCAACTTAAATTTTAGCCCCGGTTTTCAATCCCCAAACTACATTTTTTTCTGAGTGTGACTTGTATGCATCCCACATTGTTTATTTATGAGATAAGTATTTTTCTCAGATTAAATGTGTGTGTGTGTGTGTGTGTGTGTGTGTGTGTGTGTGTGTAGGGATACCATGCCGTGCATTTGGTGGTCAGAAGACAATTTGCAGGTGGATGCTTTCCTTCCATCATGTGAGTTCCTGTGGTCTAAGGCAGGTGTTCAATCTTGGCACCAAGTGTCCTTACTTGTTGGGCCTCTTGCTGGTCCTAGACACATTTATTCTCTTATTTTAGAGTAATTTGAGAAGGTGAGAGTCATTCTCATGAAATTTGTGTTGTTGGCAGTGAAACATGGTTACTTTAAAAATGGAAGTGTGGATCAGGGCATGACAAGAAATTAAGGGAGCTCAGCTGTTGCTCATTTTCCTTCTAAAATTTCTTTGGCCTTTTCAGCTGCTGAATTCCTAACCTTGAAATAAGTCCTAGGACAACTTTCATGTCTAGCACTTAGCATTCCTTCAAAATCCCACACCCACAGGCAGAATTCTTTCCTCACTGCTGCAGGCTGGACATGGGCTCCTTGTACCCTGACTTCCTTGCTCTTTGACTCATCTCTTGGAGCTTACCTGGCAGTCAGTGCTGGGCCACACGAGACACATTCAACTGCTTTAAGGTTTTCCAGGTTTTCCTGCAAGGTTCCTACTTCTCCACGTGGCCCAGTTGCTTTCCCCATACTTCACAATTATATGATGTGCTTTACTTAGCTTCATTAATTAAATAAATATAGGAGTCTCAGTCTGCTACCTGTGAAACTAGTGCAGAACAACTAATTTTCTTTCAATGAATTGTTCTCAAGAAATATGCACATTGATCTTGTTTTGTTTTCTTTTGAGTAATATTTCTCCTTGGGAATCTACTTGGCATGTTCCATATTCTTCTATTGTTGTTTACAATAGTCAAACATTTATTAATTAATGTAATGAACTTTAGTCCTCATATGTTGTAAGTGAATTCATTTTAATAGGCCTTAGAGTTCCATGCTATGTCGACTGTATATATACTAATTGAAGAACTCCATCTAAAACCCAGGACTCACTGAAAAGTATTGCTGATATTTATTGATGTAAATTTAGTAGTATTAAAATGTCTAGCTCAGAGCATATAAAATGGTCCTTTTCCTTCTTTTCTAGTCTTTAAAAAAAATCGATGTACTAGAGCCTTTTTTTAATCTCATTTAGAAACCCCTTCCTTCAGTCCTTGTGCAATCTCCTTTAGTCATAAGCTCTCAAGTGTACATGTGGACTTAATTAGCTTAGTGAAGACATACTGTTGTCAGCTCCAGGAACTACCTTTGCACCCAATGGAGAACAAATCTCGCATTGATCCTTCAAACACAAGGCTTGCTTTTTTCCCATTACTCTTCTCTACATAGTAATTCTCTAAAATTTTGAATTTAAAATGGGAATAAGATACACACAAAAGTTTCAAAAATAAAACAAAACAAAACGACACAATTGTAGTGAAAAATACCTTTCTAAATAGGGATAGAGAAGTGATGCAGGAAGTTTGGTAACTCTAGTGGGAAAAATGATAATCTTCATGTCTTCTGGTTTGTATAATTTCAATATCCATAATTATGTGTTTCTATTGTGTAGTTTCAAATTCTGTTGTCAATTCAATTCTGAGGATTTTGTTTTCTAATTTTCCTACTAGGGAGACTTACATCTCAATAACTGCTGAGCTGTTTCCCCTTATCTAGTTTAAGTTACATTAGATCTTATTTAGGATCTTCTGAGAATGCAGATTTTGCTGCCTTGTCACCTTCTAGCTATAGTCATTTTTTTACATTGCTTTTAACCCTTAGAACTCTGTAGTGTCTGTGGGCTAGGAGAAATAAAATGCAATAGGGCAGCCACAGTAGTCCTATCACCTGCTTTGGCAACTACCAAAGCCATTTTGCACATATATGTCAGTTAGGAACTTATCTCTTCACAGCAAGCTTTGTTTCCATCCCTCTTTTGAGTAAAATAGAACATGAGGGTTTCATTTTTTTCTCTCTTCCTCGCTTTCCTCCCTTCTTCCTTCTTTGCTTCTTACCTCCTGTTTGCTTTTTTCCTTTAAAAAGTTGTCTTCTTACATGTCAAAGCTGTGATCAGCCTAATTATTCAATATGATATAGCCAAAGCCACCATCAAACATGTGAGAATCCTCACATACAAAATACTTCTTTTGTTCTACTAGACTTAAAGTGCAAATTCAATTATCAGTATTTTACGAAAGATCCAATCTTTAGGAAGAGAGACCTCAATGTTATATAATGTACATTTTAGTACACATCGTTATTTTTTTCCTTGAGCGTATGAACATTTGAACCTTAGTTCTTTTAATTCTTTTCTTTTCTTTTCCCTACCATCGAAATCCTATTATTCTCATCAGAAATACCATCTCTTTAGCCTATGAGGGTATTTTCAGTAAACCATATTCTTAGAAAGCCCAAAACATCCTTGTCTATGGTTCTCAGCATCCTTCATGGAGCCCTCTCTGAGGTGCTTAGGTCAAGGAAGGAAGATATGTCTCTCTTTGGATAGATTAAGTTCAGCAAATTTGGGAGAATGCAGGTTATAGGACTCCTGCAAGGAGTTTTAATGGGATCATTATATATCACGGTGCCTTTATTCTAAATTTTTCCTTTGTTTCACACTGGTCTTTGACATCTCACGTCTGCAAAGCATATCAAATATGTAGATACACATGTAGCATAGAATTTCAAAAGTATTTATTTTATTGTAAAAAAGAAAAAATGGTTTGAATTTTGGGCAGTAAGGAATGTTACTGATGTCAGCAGTTTCAATTATCAACTTTATGCCTGAATTGCGTTTATTCGTAGTTGATCTGTAAATAAAGACTGTCTCCCCTAATGATACTGAGAGCTCACACATTATTTACAAATACTTACTAAGTGCCTAACAGATAATGAAGATACAGAGATAAGTAAAGAGACAATACAGTTGCTACAATCTTTTATTCATATTTGACTCAAAGAATAGAACCATTAGAACATAAAATGTTAGAGAATTAAGAACGGGGGCAGCTAATCCATTACAAGTGGGATATTGAAAAGGGGAACGAAGTCAAGGAGATTTTAAACTTTAAAGATTTTGAGAAAAGATGTAAAGATATAACATCTGAAAAAATTAATAAAAATGTGTCAATAAGATTTCCCAGATCAAGGAGATATATAGAATGTGATAATTAACTTTTCAGATCAAGGAGGTATATAGAATGTGATATTTAATAAATAAATGGTTTGTCTTTGTTCTCATGTTTTGGGAAATCCATGCCAAATTGTCCAATAGGTCAGGTGAATGGGAGTGACTTGTGTACTGGAGAAGAGAATATGAGACTTACCATGGTGAGTGTGATCTTGATGGTGTTGGAGTGCAAATTAGCAAAGAAAAGACAGGAGCTGGTAGAAAGGTAGCCACCTGGCTTCAGTCCCAACACTTCACCTTGCCATACACACACACTCACCATAGAGAGACTACCATGAAAAACAATATTTAGTAGGGAAGTAAAGAATGAAGAAGTAGCTAGAATGAGTTATTAGAAAGAAAGGAACTCAATAAGTAAACACACTTTCAAAAAACAATAAACTAAAACCAAAGCAAACCCAACCTATGAAGGCAAATGAAGCCTATTTGTTAGGCCTAACTCAAAGTACAAGGAGGCTGCGGTTTTACCAAAACATGAGTGCGCTTGAGAAAAACTGATGGTATCATTAGTCATCCCAGAATCAAACTCCTAGCAGCACTTACAGGATAACCTGGGACATCTCTGGATGGCTAAGTTTGAGGCTGGCATTCTTTGTTGCAAACACCCTATCTGAAGAAATGGGTAGTGTGGGGTCTGAGGATGCAGTCAACAATCATAATGGGGAGGTCATGATCATAGAGTCTACATCTCAGAAGGTTTCTGGGGAGGAAATGCATTTGGTGGACAATGTATATTCTACTTCGAAGAAGAGACAAAGTTCTCCTATATTCTGTCATGTAGGCATCAATTAAATTTATAAATACACTTTTTATGATTGTTCTTGGACTTAATATTACTTCCTTAATTTCTACATTTCAGAAATTTCTGACTTCATGACAACTGATTATCTGGGAGTTATTGGTGGTGAGAAATGCTGCAGATAGCAGATGGATAAGGGATGAGAAGGAGATGCAAGAAAGCATGGAAGAGAAGTCATAGCTTTGAGAAATATAAAGAGTGAATCTAAAGGGGGGGAATGAAAACTTGAGCACATTTATGGAAAGATAAAGTTAGTAAAAAACAAAAAGACAATTAGGTTGTCTTCAATAAAGGCTGTGAGAAAATTAATGGTCTCAAATGAAGGGATAAATCTTAGACAGGAAGCAGAAAACTTTTCCATTCCTTCCGGTATCAGAGACCTATACTGTACTCGAGTCAAGATGGCCACTGCTAATGAGTACACATTACTAGACAATTTTTAGCATAATCTAAAAGGTGAACAAAGACAAGGGTGGGAAAGTTTTGGTTATTAAATTGAGCAGATTTGCAAGAAAGACAACAAATAATTTGCGGGTACTGAAGAGGAAAAGTAATGATGCAATCCTGCCTAGAATAAGTTGTTGAAGAAATGTTCATCTTCTTGCGGAAAGAGACAAGATAGGGTGCAAACAGAGTTAGTGAGTTACTGTGAGGTCACCGCGGTAATTTTATTTTATACCAGGAAGTAGCCAGGATACCCACTCCTAATATCATAAATTAGACAGGCATAAGAAGTACAAGGGGCATGTTTCATATGTGTTCTGTTTTAGTAGCTTGAGGAAGACAAATTTGAATATTTACAAGTCCCTTTGTGCTGGAGACCAGATCCTGCCTGATGGGTGGCTAATTTTATTTGAGTCTCATGTTGTTTTCTTCTTGGTCTTTTCTACCTGCATGTGATGAAAGTATTGTAACTAAAAGGAAATAGTATACAGATAAAGGAAGGTCTATTCAAATAGCTTCTAACACCAAATGCCATCGACAACACAGTGACAAGAGGTGTCTGTAATAATGTTTGTCATTGCTGACTCATCGGAAATCCTTATTGTAGAAGGGCAATGTGGATGATGTCTCAGGCCTTGAACTTCTACTTCTCACATGATCAGAGTGTGGGTGGGAGAGAAGAAAGTTACCAAAAATCATGTAAAATTTAATTTAGGGAAAGGGAGTATAACTAACGGATCCTCTCTCTCTCTCTCTCTCTCTCTCTCTCTCTCTCTCTCTCTGTGTGTGTGTGTGTGTGTGTGTGTGTGTGTGTGAGAGAGAGAGAGAGAGAGAGTACTTACTGTAGAATGTTTTAACATCTTTCAGCATGTTCAAAATCCTTCCAATAACCAAGTAAGAAGCAGAGGTATGATGGCATTTCGGATCTGAGAGAGGGATGGTTATGGTAGAGGGAACATTGAAGGTGCTGAGCTTCTACAGTAGAATGGAATAGAATTTTCTACAGTAAAGGACAGGGAATCGAAACTAAGAGGCTGGGGCCATGCACCACAGATGCCTTAGGCTTGAGTTTCTCTTTTACAACCTTTCTCTAGCACCATGTGTATAGTAGATAGTAAATAAACACTCTTGATAGACTACATTTCAGAAAACAAGTGCTGATTTTAATATCAATTGTGTGAGCATGCAACATTGCTAAATACAAAAGTCATAGAAGCTCACAAATGACTTCCAAGGCTGTCATTCTTCAGTCAAAGAACAATGCCGGGTTTCTAAGACATCGTCAATTATGTATCCTTTATTCTTTTTCATTTAACACATTTTCTCCTTACTACTGCAGGTTTAACTCAGAAACCTGCTGCCCATCAGTTACATCTTTTTTCCTGTGTTATTTCTCTGTGAAGAAATAGAAATGCTATTTATTTTCTAAAATGGTGCCTTGCTGCCACGTCCAAGGAAGGCTCAGTGGTAGGGCAACAGTGGAGTACTGTGTTAGGATTTCCAGAAAAATGAATGTCATGATTCTTTTTACAGCACAGAGAGCACTTCTGTGAACTCGGGATGAGCAAGCATTGACATAGGATGCTCTCAGTTGAGAACAGGTAAATTAAACAACTTCTCACTCATCGTTAATGTATCAAAACCAAAATCTTTATGTTTCTTGGTAATTCAATAAAAAACCATAGAATGTTGATACACATTCATAACATAAACCTATGCAAATTTTTGACTCATATGCCAGAAGTAAACTCTCAAAATAAGCTTTAATTGAATATTTAAAGAAAACCTAAAACAAAAGAAAAGGTGGGCTTAGCCACATGTGCCATTGACCCATCTGCCATTCACAAGAGAGACAAGTCCCTTCTGGAACTCACTGTGCTTTTCCGTAAAACACAGCTGAATGAGGGCATCACTGACCCTTTCCACACAGAGAAATATATTGTGTAATTAGCTTTAATTTTGTGACATGTGGAACCAAAGTTCTGTTGATAAACACGGGATCAAAATAGCTTTCTAATCTTGCAAAAATTAGTCCTTATTCATGTTCACTTCCCAGTGTGTGAACAGGGAGAAAGATTGAACTCTAAATGGTGCATTCGAATTGTTGAAAGAAAGGGTTTCGAAGTGACTCAGTTGGGGTAGTTAACAATCACTTGTTTGGGTTGCCCACTCTTCCATCTGTCGTTACAGACTCATTCCCTATGTATTATTACTTACTTGCAAGTAACAGATATTAAATAAAAATTTGAAGATTTTATGCACTTTTGCCAAAAAAATTGATACAGTTTGGGAGCTTGAGAATGTTTTTTTTTTTTTCCTTCCCAGATTGAGAATACCTCTGGGTTTAAATACAGTATTACAAAGTAGTAGTAAGAGGCCAAACAAAATCAAAGGCTCCATATGACTTTTCCATTTAGCACTTCTTATATATTTGAAGACAAGCATGGCACCACATGCATTAATAGTAATATATCACACAGGTATATAAACCTTCCACGTAGACTCAGCACTGCTTTTAAATTTTACAAAACGCACGTGAAATCAGTTTGGAATTCCACAACGTTAAGAATGAACTTCATATTCACAAGAAAGCTATAAGGATAATTAAACAAGGACGTTGAAAACTATTGAATGTTTTAGATAATCAAAGATTGTCTAAACAGGCCTGGAAGCTTCTGCTCACATGTTTGAGTCTATCACTAAGTAGGTTTATTTCACTCCTAACTAGCCTCCAACGAGTTAGACCAAAACAAGGACTCCCACACTTAATCTATTTGCTGTTCTATATCCAGAAAGACATACTTGACATTTCTTGTTTTTCTGGAAAATATTCAGTTGGGAACTAAAGATACTCATGTACTCCCAGTCTGTAAAAATGCACTGTACAGGAAGATGTGAGCAGGCTATGATCTTCCATTTTGTGAGTGATTACAGACAGGCGGAGGTCCTGTCAGCCCCACAGACTGCCTGTTGAAGCACTGCTCTCTACTTAATCCGGAACTGTGGCTATGCCCTCCAGCGCACTTAGGGGATTGTTTGTTGCAAAGGCTTCCTGTTATTTATCCCACAATTCATGAGCCCTGGGCATCTTACTGAATCCTTATTTATTATCATAGACAGTTGGCTTCATAATACTGACCAGAAGGGTTACACAGGTCACAGAAATTTTCCGTACAAGAGTCACGATGTCAAAACACACCATAGGCCACCAACAGCATCAGTAAAAGTGTGGTTAGGTGATAATTTCTGTATCAGAATGCAATTCACACTAATTATTAGTAAAAGTTTACAAACATTAAAAAGTGCATAATAACATCTGGATATGAAAGGGCTGAAAAAGGACATGGTGGGACACAGCACAAGGGCTCCACGTCTAGGCCTGATCCTCAAGGGTTGGGTGGAGAGAACGTTCCTCATAAGCCAGCCTCCGGATTTAAACAGTGGCACACATCAGCATAAGAAAACTGACCCACAGAGCATGGTCATTCCAGTTCTTAGTATTATCTGGCTTTCTTTTTCTACTTCCTCAATTTCTAAAATTCTTATGAAAACTCAAAATATTAGCTGAAAGAACATCTTATTTAGAAATAAAATCAATATTGATAAAATTCTTGTCTGTGCAGAGACCGAGAAGACTGAACTCAGGCAATATTCACATTAATGGATATTTCCAAATGCCTGTATAATTAGCAAAGGGGTCTTGGTGAGTCTGGTGGACTTAGTCGTCAGCACACAGTTATCATGGGAGAGTAGTGTTTACAAAAGTATGTTCTTCCCCGTGCATGCCACAACACTATGGGAAATGAAAAAGGCAGCCCTTTAAAAAATGAGTGGTATAAAAATTCACAGTAATGTACATCATTTGTTTTACACAAGCAGTCAAAGGGCAGTGCTGAGCAGGTATACTGTACGATACAAAACGGTGTGAATAACACAGCACTAACACACAGGGACACAATGCTAACAGTGCTCTCTGGATGGTTCTTTTACTGGGTGAATACTCCAACCAGAGATAGTTAAACTCTGGGGTTCAGCCAACCGTTTTCAATTAGACACAATTAAATCCTCTGACATCATGAGGGGCCAGATGCTACAGGAATCATCAGCGAGGTCGGTGCTACTCTCTACAAGCATTTCATTATATGGTCAAGTGAAAAGACCCATACAGAAAACGAGATCCAAGCACAGGCCAGGTGATTTCAACCATTGCTAATGACAGAGGTAGGGAAACGGCTGTCTGCAGACACAGGCTCCGCCCCCACTTTTAACATGGCAGCGAACTGCTTCTGGCCACACAGCGCAGCCATTTTCTTCTCCTCTCTTTCACTCATGACAGCAAATACATCCGAGCAATGCCAGGAGATTCGCCACATTGTCACGTGTTGTTGAAGGTCAGAACAGAGTGTTGTTAGCTTTCAGATTTGGCGGCTTCTCCTTGGGCTTCCCCACTTTGTTCTGTGGAGCTTCTCTGTCCATTGTCTTCACCTTCTGTAAAAGATAAAGAAAGCCGGGAAGCTTGTGTTTATTGACTCTTAGCGTCTCATGTTGCAGAGGTCAGACCTATCCAGGAAGTCTGAACAGGTTATAGAGACAAGTGTGTTTTCTTGGTAGTGCATGATCAAGAAAATAGTGTGAGTGTTCAGAGCCTGGTACTTTCTGTGACACTGGCACAATAGTCAGAAAAAAATAACTTGTGAAATATTCAATTGTCAATGATTGGCTGTGCTTTTGATAAAGGAAATCTCAAGGCCAAGCTGATCACTATTAAATGTGCTTTTACAGTCTATAGAAACCAGACCAGGGATTGTGTCCTGACCCTCTAATTTGAAGAAATATTTAAAATTTACCTTTGCTATTATTTATGAAGCTTTAGGATTACCCACCTAATTTCTCAAAAGTTTTATTAACTGAAAATTTATAGTAACAATAGAAGATAGAAGGTTTTTTTTTTTTTTTTTTTTTTTTTTTTTTTGGTTTGTCTTTTGTCCAAGAGTTTACTGGTCTCTGATCTGTCCTAATCAAAGGAAGGGAGTCAGACCCAGACAGATGACAGAGAGGAGAATGTTGAAAGATGAAAGTGACCGCATTATTACAATGAGGACCCCTACTCCTATGAGGGTGGGTGGGGATTCTATGTTTGAAGAAATTGGTTGGCATTTAACATTACACTGCAAACAGACATTGTGAAATGGTTCTTGTTAACTTATCAGGAGCAATGATATTGCTAAATATATATTATAAGAAAACAGAGACAAAACTGATGAAGGATGTCCCTCCAAATCCTCAGAGGTATTAAAGTTACTGTTATGAATGGCATGTTCTGTAGCTTCGAATTTCATGTTGATAATTCACATTTCTTTTTTGCATGGAGAATGGTAAAGTCAGGGCTGTTAACAGCTTGCCTCTTTTGAGACTTAATGATTTGAAGAGAAACTAAAATATTTGCAAGGGCTTAGATAATTAGAAATAGAGTGCAGAGTTGTTTAGAAAAGAAGATATGCTATGACCAGCAATATATTTGAATATTTTTCAAATTATATAATTATAATGTATTTAGTGTAGACTTACATATTACTTTTTGTATTTATGAACATAAATCTCACTACTATTAAACTTACTTATATTATTTAATATGTTCTCCTGCATAAAAAAAGTCTTGAAGCTAGTAATTCTCAATGACAAGCAAAACATAAGAAAATACTCCTTGGATCAAAAGTCCCAATATTAAGGCTTCTTGAAATTCATGCAGTCATTTAAAATTGAATGTTTATGTAAAAACTAAAATACAAATCTATGAAAAGAAATTGGCAAAATTCTAAACCACAAAAAATATATATTTACTCATCTTATAACAGTAAAATGAAATAATGCCCTATAGTCTAATTCCAAATTGCTTTGAGAGTTAAGTACATACAATAATGCCAAGGAAGCAATGAGCCCTAGAATATGCATGTTCTCGCAGCCAAAGTCATGATGTCAACGTTTGTCATTAATCAAAAATTGAAGGGGTGTCTATGATATACTGACCTTTAGTAATCACATGACATTCTTCCTTTTTCAAATCACACCATAACCTCACACATTTTCCAACAATCTGAAAGTTTTCACACATATATTCTTAGAGTGAAGGCTTACTGAATGTTACAGAATCAGAAATTGCAGGTTATTTTTATGTATAGAACACTGTGGTTCTTTGATTTTGAATTACTTTCATATTTAATGATTATTTTGTGCAAGTCTTTTTTATGAATTTAAAGAAACTATGGATGGAGGAGATATTAAAGAACTTACTTTAATACTTAGAATTAAGGCTATTAAATATTTCCTTGCACTAAAATATTTTTTCATTTTCACCAATAAAATCAAGTGACTTGGATAAATACTAAACCACAGTTTTTCTCAAAACCATTCAATCATGAAAATTTAAAAATCGTTTTTATCCAAGAAACACTAACATAACAAACATTTTATTTCCATTCTCAATAAAAATGGTTCTAGGGCACCTCTTTCGGAATGGTTCTTTGAATTAAGGTCTGTCTGACTCCATTGAGAATCTTCTTTTGGTGGGGGGGATTCTGGATTCATCATTTATTGATCTTAGTGCTTTGGGCAGCAATGGTAGGGAGTACATGGTGGGAGAAATCTGCTCATAGCGTGAATCAAGGAGGAGAGAGGCAGGGGGGATTGGAGTCAGATCCTATACTCCCTTTGGAGTGCATCCCTTCAATGACCCAAGGGCCTTCCAGAAAATTATACTCTTAAAAGTCTAACAATAATGTTACTTTAGATATCAAGGCTTTAACATCCTAGTCTTTAAGGGAATAAGATTCAAGTCTTCATAGTCACAGGAGCCAATTCCTTATAATACATCTTTGAATTAAGGTCTGTCTGACTCCATTGAGAATCTTCTTTTGGTGGGGGGGATTCTGGATTCATCATTTATTGATCTTAGTGCTTTGGGCAGCAATGGTAGGGAGTACATGGTGGGAGAAATCTGCTCATAGCGTGAATCAAGGAGGAGAGAGGCAGGGGGGATTGGAGTCAGATCCTATACTCCCTTTGGAGTGCATAATACACACCCACAATGAGAATCTTTTTAAGTATGTTTGAAATGTAGGAGATCACCAGTGTTATCCATGGCAGGAGTCATAGCCATTTAAGTTTCTCCATGAGGAATTTCAAAGCTTTTGTAGATAGTGACTTTTTTTCAATGAAGTGTTTTAATTTTTGAATGTGTGTAGGGAATCCTTCCAAGAGAAGTCACTGAAGAAAGGAAGGATTAAGGAGCTGATCAGGCACTTCATCTTGTCTGAACTGTGCCATCTGATTTCAAAAGAAGATTTTTTTGCTTTTACTTATGGTTTTATTTTATTATTACTATCACCACCACCACCACCACCATCATCATCACCACACCACCATCATCATCATCACCATCATCACCATCATCATCATCACCACCACCATCATCATCATCACTACCACCATCATCATCATTATTTCATCATCATCATCATCATCGTCATCGTCATCATCATCACTATTGTGTGTGTGTTCTTATCTCATGTAGGGAAATGCCAGATCATTCCATGTTCCTAAAGAGGTATATATTGAGTGACTCACCTGTCTTGTTGATATCAAGACCTGCTAATTTCAAGGCTAATTCATTGCTGTTGCCACTTGCAGAGGAAACCAGGATATCATGTATTGCATTTCTTCTACCTGTTCTTCCTGAAGCAATAAAATCTGCATATGTAGTTTCCACATCAGTCATTGCTAACAAATATCCACATATCAGGGACTACAAAGGAAAAAGGAAAAATTAATAGGTGAATGTAATGATAATCAGTGGTGAGTATTTTTTAATATTATATATACAATATTCTTTCTGTGTGTATGCCTGCAGGCCAGAAGAGGGTACCAGACCCCCATTACAGATGGTTGTGAGCCACCATGTGGTTGCTGGGAATTGAACTCAGGACCTTTGGAAGAGCAGGCAATGCTCTTAACCTCTCAGCCATCTCTCCAGCTCAATCAGTGGTGAGCATTTAACAGAAAAACATTACTATTAAATGAATGGCTTATAAAATGAATGAGAAACAATTGTTTAGGTTTTGATTCTTTTTTGAAACATTTCCATAAAACCACAGGAAAGACCAGCATGACAGAAACACCTTAAGGGTGCAATATTGGCATATGCTTTGGCAGTAAACTGACATCTCTCTGACTGCCACGTTATTAAACCAGAATAATCCTTAACTACATTATAAATGTTTACACTTATACTCACAGATGTATAAATGTAGTTCTCCCATCTCATCAGGGAAACTTCCTTTTGCAAGGAATGGATACAATTACAGAAAACCAAAGCCAATGAAAAAGCAAAGCCCCTGAATTTCTAATACCAATTGGTCATCCCTAAAAACATACACATGCAACATATTTAACTATAATTAGCTGTTTGCTGTCTTCCTTTCTCCATATCAAAGAGGTAGGAGACCAGCCTGTTCTATGATAGGGAGTTCTAGACACTTTGTGTCTGGGAAAATGGAGCTATTCTCATTCCCAGAAAGCTGTTTCAGCAAGTTTAAGTAGCTCATAACAGTTAACCAATATACATATCTCTTACAGACACTTAAGTCACTGGCCATGTTACTGTTGGAGGTGGTGGAATCTCTCGAATGTGAGGTCTAATAAAATACAGTAAGATCATAGAAAGCATAGCCTTGAAGGAAGTCTTAGGGCCCTGGGTCCTCCTTTTCCTCTTTTTTTACTTTTCCAGCTACAAGATGTATGCCTTCTTACGTAATATGGAATGACTTTGATGCTTTGCTACATCTTCAAAGCATCAGAACCTATAATTGGAAAACAATGAACGCATGGGCCAACTTTATCAGTTGTCTATGCCACAGATTTTCTCCCAGCAAAGTAACTAGGCTGTGGCTGTTGTTCTACTGTTCAATCATGGAGTGAATCACAGAGAAGCCTTTAACCATATTGCTCTTAATTATTAATTAGTAAAGAAGTGCAGTAGATAATGTGATAATTAATGTGCTTCATGTAAGAGGATGGTTACAACGGTACTCAACACTTCCTCATTTCTGAAATCCTGGATTTGGAAATTCCCTTCTTTGACTATTACCACATTTCCCTGGCCTTTCCTCTCAATTCTTCCCATGTAGCCATTTAATTCCTTCAATACCTTTAACTTTAGTCTCACTAGGTGCAGTGCCTTGTGAATCAGTTACCCACAGTTCATGTCTCTTCATCTAAGCATGAGGAAGTTCTTTTGGTCTGTTGTGATCGTTGCCTTCCTACCTATGTTTCATGCTGAGAAAACAGCCCGGCACACTTTCTTTGAACTCACTACCAGATGGCTGTTACCAGGAAAAGTACAAAATTGTGCCAATTGGCTCAACTAGACATTTCTGACTATTATTAGTCCGTAGGCAGAGCTGCACAGATCCTCTTATTCACCTCTAGGTGACTTTTCCTTGTGGTCTGATCTAAGGGAATTATTCCCAGCCCTTTCCAGTCTAAATATCAGACACAGTCTGTTTTCAGTGATGGCTCCATCAGGATGCAGGGCTTTGGGTGTAAGTTTTATCAAAGTTTGTCTCCTAAACAGTGTCTTTCTGTATTGTCTTTACTGGTGAATTGTTTCCTTTCTTTCTTTCTTTCTTTCTTTCTTCCTTCCTTCCTTCCTTCCTTTCCTCCCTTCTTCTCTTCCTCCTTCCCTCCGTTCCTTCCTTCCTTCCTTCCTTCCTTTTTGATACATGCTATGGGTTTTATTTTATTCCATTTCCAATACCATCATTCACTTGGTGTAACATCATATACCATATAGCACGTTTTTGTTTATCTCTCACCTTTGAAATCAATATCTAATCATTTCTCAATAAATATTGATTTTTATGTCATTTACATTTTCACTCTATTTAAAATGCTGCTTCCAGAGTAATCTCAAGCCATCCTCAAAACCTTCTAAAGCCTCACCCACAGTCTCCAAATTCTGAAGGTTAGAATTCCATTTAAGACTTTCCATTATCTGAATGGCTCCTCCTTTAGCAGATTTTACTTCACCACTCACGTACATGCTTCATATATCACAAAATACAGCACACTGTTTTTCAGAGATCAGTGATAGTGCATTTGTTCAAATCTGTTGCTCCACCTGGAAGGCGGTTCCCAATTAAATTTGCCTGGTGAAACAGACTGAGTCCTCAAAATTCAAGGCCAAATTCATCTTCTTTTTTGCCACCCTCCCTGTCTTCAGAGAGCACTTCATGAGCCTGGATTTTGTCTATTCAGACAGTGACAGCTTTATGGTCACCTCTCTTTCTAGACATATGAAAAGCTATAACAAGTCAATAACTTATTAATGGAGTGGAAGAAACATTGCATATACTCTCTCAGCTGTGGAATGAAAATTAGAGATAACAGAAGTAGAATCCTTCGGAGAGAAAAGGGGCAGAAAGAAAGGGGTTGGGGGGAATGGGAAGGGTAGTGAATGTGAGAAAAACAAAAAGCTGTATGCATAAAAATGTCAGTATGAATCCCATTATTTTATTTGCCAGTTAACAAAAACACTAATTTAAAAGGATACACATTTTGTTATTACTTTTAAATATGCAATTTCTATCATAATGACTTGCATATAGTTAGTTTTAAATAAAGATATGACTAGAAATGATGTCTTTTATTTCTGTGGCTTCTATTGCAGCCACAGAAAATACCCCTGCTTCCTGATGTTGGCAAATTAACAAATCCTAAATGCCTACCCACTCCAACCTGTACGATCCTATACACAGAGTCCGAGGACCATATAAGTCAACCTTCTGCCCATCTTTACGTTGTTACTTAAGTTTTTGGAACATAGGCTCCTATGTCCCAGCACATTCCCTTTATTTTATGAGGCAGCTTCTGAGTCAGTAATAATGTTTTGACCTTGCAGTAATTCAATCCTATTAGCTACAAATATATTGTGATTAACAGAGTAACATTAGCAACATGATGTAAAATTTCTACATTATGTAAAATTTCTACATTAACCTCAGATTATAGAGCTGAACAAACATATCAACCCAGTGAACATACCTGTAAGTATTAAAGAAGAAATAAAATTAGAGAAATAAGCATCTGCCACAGTTATTTCTATTCTTAATGATTGCCTTTTAAAATAGATTTCAAAACATGGACTTAAAAGAAAGAACACAACGGCTTTATCATCTGGCAAAAGAAAATAAGAGGTAAAAACAATAGCTTATTTTTAGTTAAAAATACCTCATATTTTAAGTGACCCCTAAATCATATACAGAACGATGGCTTGAAAGTCAGTATTAAACATGTCCAAGGCTTTTTCACATAACTGGTTTTCTCTGCATAATGACACATGTGGGGTTGGTTTATCTCACTCTCCTGCTGATTTAATAGAGATCTGAAGTATCAAAGATGAAGCAGAGAATAGAGGTTATGTTTTCCATGGGAGGGTATAATTTAAAAGAAGCTGAACTAGCCTACCATGTGAGCAGAACTGACAACTGTGACCCTTTCATTTAGTGCACTCTTAGCATATTCTGAGACAAATGGGCATGGGCATTATAAGGGGGTATTGTGCTTGTCTTCAAATGGTCGCATACAGATTGCATTTGGATTGAATTACCAAAGTGAGAACACTCAAGGTAAACAAAATTCCAGTACAAGACCCTCCTCTTAAACATTTCTGATATTATTTATATGCACACACTCTACACATCTAAAGTTGTAAACTAAATATTAAGTATTTAATTACCGTTGCCTTCTTAATTATTATATTAACTATTAATAGGAAATTAATGCTTTTAAAATACTTTATTTAGATCAACAATAGATTTATGATAAGATAAATACATGCAATGTAAAAGGAATGCAATAATATTTTTGAACAAAATTCATTGTTGCCTTGAATTCTATGTATGTCTTTCCATTAATATAACTTTTAGTACTACTCTTAGGTTCTTAAATGTGTTTGATTTCACATATACAATGGCTTTTCCTCTAAAGCAAGTATCTAGGTATATGTCTATTTATTTATTCAGCTACAAAATATTCAGAGAAACAACAAGCATATTATATCAAGGAAAACAAACTTTTCTTATGAAATTCCAGAGAATTGTCATCAAAAAATTGTAAATAACAGATACCCAGAAAAGAAAAGTAAGAAGGAAGGGAGGGAGGGAGAGAGAGGGAGGGAGGGAGGAAGGAAGGCGTGAAAACATCATCAATAAACACCAGCAGCTGACAGAGGTTTAGCAGAGGAGTAATTTGAATATGTTCTGACTGCATAAAATAAAGAAAAACTGTTGAAAATATAGTTATAATAGGCTTTAGTCCCTATTTGTGTTGCTATATTTAGAATTTTCTAAAATTAACTAATGATAATTTATTAGACATAGACAAGGGATATGGTGGGTTTTTGTACCCAGTTATACAAACATAAATTAATAATTAAGTCTTTAGTTGGGGGAAGATACCTTATTTATTAAATCTTGAGCTATCCAATGTTAGATTAAATTTTAAAGTTTAAATTCAAGAAAATGACACTTAAGGCGATTCAATCAAAATTTACAATAATGAATAAACATGCTCCCCACAGCTTGAGCAAGCCCCTCCCTCACTACAAAGCAAATGATTAGGAAATGCTAAATAGTAAGACAAAGTTCTGAACTAACATACCTGATAGGTTTGGGCCCTTTCCTATGATATGCCCATTATTCTTCTAATATATTATTTATGGAAATCAGCCAGGCTTTACTCCAGCAGCACTTACAGACTTAGGCAAAGCTCAAGCGTCCCATAATGACATGTACTTACGCCTCCTCTCTTCAAGTGGAGAAGAACCAGAGCCTATGAAGCTGCTAAGATGATTTTTATAGTGACATTGAGTCATGAGCCAAATGGTGACTGGAGAGCATGCTAATTTTACTTCTCTAAATGGGACACATGAAATGAGACTCACAGACTTGGAGGAAGAATGGAGAGACTGCCTCCAGCAAACACTGAAGACTTCTCTCTAATGTGAACAATAGGATTTATTTATTTATTTATTTTACAAAAGTTAAAATGTAAGAAACAAAAAAATTCTTCTTGCTCCACTCTTTAAATGCAATGGCAAAATATTTGTGTTAAAATAATGAAATCATGTGCAGTTGCAAAAACCCTGAGCAATTTCCAGTGTGTTCAGAGCTTGATACACATCAGTGTTTGTTGTCTAAGATTTCCATGCATTATGAAAAGCGACCAAGAATGCCGATGACCTAACATTTATGTGGAACAAATCTACCAACATTTGCCATGTGCAAAATGAAAGGAGTGGCCAAATTTAAGTATTTTCTAGTTCACTGAGAGATATCAATAACCTTATTACATATTTACATAAACATTTGTATTGGAAAGGAAATATGTTTTTGAAAGCAAAAGAAATTGATGACAGGAATTCTTTATAGTTTTACATTTGTAACTCTGACTTTTCTAAATGTCTGGCTTAATAGGAGACAGCTGCTTCTGCATTACATCTGCTGCAATATGTTGGATTACTTGAAGAAAATCTGGCCCTCATTGAGACTTTTATGTAGGCTGGAAAGTGAAGAGAGTTTTAATAGCCTTTTCAGATAATTGTAGAATTTTTTATACTGTAGACTATAAAACGATCAAAATGCTTTCCACCTTGTCGACTAATGTGTGTTCTCTGTCTGCGGCATGAATGGCTCTTCTGTCCTTGCAAGCACATGTGTGCATGCACACACACAATGCCAGGAATCACTCACTTGACATATATTGGTTCACTGGGTATTGAGTCAGGCAAATTTTCCAAATGATTTTCAATTATGCAATATAAAATTGTTATTGATGCCACCTGTATCATCATAAAGATTTCAGAAATGAAAACTTAGAGCTTCATGGGACCAGAGACTACATTTTCCAAAAATTATCATTTTCATTTGAAAGCTTAGATATTGCAGTCACAAGTCCCATTATGCAGTAAGGAGCTGCGGGCTGCTTCCCACTGCCCAGCTCCTGCATGACTAGCTTTACTGAAATAACTATACAGAAACTGTATTCTTTTAAACACTGCTTGGCCCATTAATTCTAGCATCTTATTGGCTAATTCTCACATCTTGATTAACCCATTTCTAATAATCTGTGTAGCACCAGATTATTAGAAGATTCTTAACCTGTGTCTGCCTTGGAGAGGAGAATCATGGCGACTAACTTCACTGCCTTCTTCCCAGCATTCTGTTCTGTCTACTCCGCCTATCTAAGCTGCTGTCCTATCAAAAGGGCCAAGGCAGTTTCTTTATTAACCAATAGACATCTGACCCTCTTCCATCACCATTATTCATTTTCAAGGAAACCTTTGTAAAATATTGAAACTCAAATAACCAGAGCTGGCTTCATATAGATGCTCCCAGGAATGGTGACCAATTACACAATGGGCCGGTTTAGGTTTTTTACTGAACAGTTACAAATTTACAGGAGATAAGCAAGCATTTTGGTACAGGACAAAAGTGCTTCATGAGACTCCCAGTTTTAGCATATGAAATACTGAAAAGTAGTGAATGCTAAAACAGAGACTCAATAAAATTAATACTTTATTATTTGTCAAATACATTTAAAAAATATTAACTGAAGTGTGGTAAAACATGGGTCCCAGGCAAGTTCATGTCACTCGTTTGATTAATTCAAAGCCACAAGTACTTTTCCCATTTTACCTTGTCAACATGAGTATAACCATCAACTTAGGTTTTGCTTCTGTGACTATATCTTATGCTGTTTTTTTTATAGATTCTTAAGCTGGTTGATTTTATTTCTATTTAATAACTTCTTAATTATTTTTTATCAAGACTAACTTCATAATGTTTTGCCAATCAAAAGTTTAAATAAGAGTATTGCCTACAACTCTTAATAAAACCAGGGCCCTATCTATTTTGGGAACTACTTTCCCTCTATTTAGGGATCCAGTGGCTTCAAGACTACTCATAAATACATTCACTCAGTTAATACTCCCCCTTTGCCATTACTACTAACGACAATTTCTGTTGTTTAAATGTTTCTTAAGTCAGAAAGCTTTAAGAGGTCCTCCCATATTAGTTTCTTCAATTCCATTTTCTCTAGAACACATGAACAGCTATCCATGAGTAGCTCTCTTTGTATGGTCCCCTTACAACAGAGAATTTAAACAATAATCTCGGCACCAGAAAGCACTGACCAATCCCTAGCAAACTGAATTTAGTTCATTGTATTCATGGTTATGTTTTTAAGATTTTTATTTTTTATCAAATATTTTTTCAACTAATGTTGTAAGGGAAAATATATGATTACAGGTTCACACATCAGAAAGTACCTGGTAGGTAAAGGGAGAACTGCAAAGCAAGACCACACTACAAGTGTGCATCTTCCAGCATGATAAACAGTAATTGTCCCAGTTGCACCATGGGAGAGAAGTCATCTTGCAAATGGCTAGTCTTTTGTAAAATAGAGCTGGCGACTTCCAATGATTTATTTTGTCCTTATTTTGGGAATTTCTACATCATCCACTGAGTATTGTAAAGACTATCATAGAATCTCTGTGATATCACTGCTGAAATGGTAGAGTCTGAAATACTGATGGCTTTTATATAAGTAATATTCAATGTACATTATGAATGAAGAAACTAAATCAGACAGATTAATTAATTTCTCTAATATCTTACAAACGCAGAGGAAATACAGGCATAAGAATGAAAACCAGGATTTACCCACTTCAAAATCCTAACAGCTTTCAGAGCCATGGGCTAGTAATGCTACTCCTTATGTAAATCTCTCTTAAGGCCTTGTACTTCCTTCACCGGCTCTGTATTATTTTGAGGACTAAAGATACTTTTAAAATAGATACTTTTCTCATAAAACTAAGATATTTCCCCCCCTATGTATTTCAGATAAATGTTTAGCTCTTGAAAAAACAGGGGCCATCCAGATGGCTCAATGTATCTTGCCACCAAGCCTAAGTTTTACCTGAACTCTACTCCTGGATCCATGTGGTGGAAGGAGAGAAACTAGTCCACAAGCTGTCCTCTGACACTCACACACACACACACACACACACACACACACACACACACACACGCACACACACACACGCACAATAAATAAAAAATCCACAAAATATATAAAGAACTCAAGAGACTAGACATTAAAATTCTGAATAACCCAATTAAAAAATGGGGTATTGAACTGAACAGAGAATTCTCCTCAGAAGAAGTTCAAATGGCCAAAAGATACTTAAAATCATGTTCAACTTCCTTAACAATCAGGGAAAAGCAAGTCAAAACAACTTTGAGATACCATCTTACACCTGTCAGAATGGTGAAAATCAAAAACACCAATGATAACCTATGCTGGAGAGGATGTGGAGTAAGGGGAACACTCATCCATTGTTGGTGAGAATGCAAACTTGTGCAACCACTTTGGAAATCAGTATGGCGGTTTCTTGGAAAACTGGGAGTCAACCTACTTCAGGATCCAGCAATTCCACTCTTGGGAATATACCCAAGAGATGCCCAATCATACTACAAAAGCATTTGTTCAACTAAGTTCATAGCAGCACTATTTGTAATAGCCAGAACCTGGAAACAACCTAGGTACCTCTCAATGGAAGAATGGATAAAGAAGATGTGGCACATATACACTTTAGAGTTCTACTCAGCGGTAAAAAACAATGACATCTTGAATTTTGCATGCAAATGGATAGAAATAGAAAACACTTTACTGAGTGAGATAACCCAGACCCAAAAAGATGAATATGAACCTCCATCCGGCGATGGATGGAGAAGATAGAGACAGAGACCCACATTGGAGCACTGGACTGAGCTTCTAATTTCCAAATAAGGAGCAGAAGGAGGAAGAACATGAGGAAGGAAGTCAGGACTGCCAGGGGTGCGTCCACCAACAGAGATGGTGTGCCTGATCTAATGGGAGCTCACCAAAGCCAGTTGGACTGGGACTGAATGAGCATGTGATCAAACCAAACTCTCTGAATGTGGCGGACAATGGGGGCTGACTGAGAAGCCAATGATAATGGCACTGGGATTTGATTCTACTGCATGTACTGACTTTTTGGGAGCCTAGTCTGTTTGGATGCACACCTTCCTAGACCTGGATAGAGCAGGACTTCCCACAGGGCAGGGTACCCAGACTTCTCTTAGGACTGGAGAGGGAAGGGGAGGGGGGGAAGAATTGGAGGATTTGGAAATTTTTAATAAATAAATAAAGAAGAAGAAAAAATGAAAAATAGATTATAACACTGACACATTTTTAAAAATGAATTATTTACTTTTTCAGTTTTAAGCTCACAAGAGGAGTCAAATGTTTATTTATCTGATCCAATTTATAATAATGAACACAAGAATAACAAAATAGTTATCCAGACGGTGGTGGCACATACCTTTAATCCCAGTAGTCAGGAGTCAGAGGCAGGTGGATCTCTCTGAGTTCAAGGCCAACCTTATCTATAAGAGCTAGTTCCAGGACAGCTAGGGCTGTTACACCGAGACACCCTGTCTCAAAAAAACAAACAAACAAAGAACAACAAAATAGCTGTGAAGTTTATGAAAGTGAGTACTGAGGAATACAGAAAACTCAAAAGGAATAGCAGGTACGCTGGAAAGTGCACAATGGTAATCCACACTCCTTAACAATGCTATCAACATGGTATTCTTATGCTGAAATAACAGATTGGAATTCTTAAGCCACACAGTCAGTAGTGATCATTTTCCAATAATGCTTTTGGGACATATGAAGCAAAGCTTATTCAATTTTATATTTAGCATCTGCTTTAGTATTTCTTTATAAATATGTAGCTATTTCCATACTTTACTGGGACAGACATTATTTCACAATTGATTGTCTTTTAAATGGCTATAGAGAGTGGAGAGATGGCTCAGCGGTTAAGAGCACTGCCTGCAAGGGTTTGATTCCCAGTGGAGACAGGGTGGCTCTCGGCTGTCTGTCCTGAGGTCCTGCACCCTCTTGTGGTATGGAAAAAATGTGCTTAAATTAAAATGGCTTTTTCGGGGCTGGAGAAATGGCTCAGTGGTTAAGAGCTTTGCCTGCTCTTCCAAAGGTCCTGAGTTCAACTCCCAGCAACCATATGGTGGCTCACAACCATCTGTAATAATGTCTGGTGCCCTCTTCTGGCCTGCAGGCATACACACAGATAGACTATTGTATACATAACAAATAAGTAAAATAAAATGGCTATAGAAAATGACTTTTCAATCATATCATTTGATTACACATGCTAATTGGAGCCACTATGTTCTTTTTGATTTCTATGTTTGGTCTACAAAATCTTCTTAGCCCAACCCCACATATCTAATCATTTGAGGATGCTCTTTATATTCAAGATGCCTCACTGTGAAGGTTGTTTAGCTTTAAGGGAATTAAAACACAACTAACAATGACTATACAATGATTTTGAGTAGGATCTATAAAAAGTTCTGAGTAATATCTGAGAAAATAATTCCAAAATTATAAACTTGCAAAAGTGAGAAAATATTTACAGTTTCAAAACTGATATTAATGCAGTTCATCAAATGGGATGCCAGTTGCTTCCCATGCCATGTTGGTTACTCCCTTAGATTACTATTGCTGTGATAAAATACCATAACTGAAAATCAAGTCGGAGAGGAAAAGATTGATTTGGCTTATATTTCTATAAGATAGTCCACCTTTGAGAACTCCACAGGGCAGGAACCTGGAAGTAGGAGCTGATGCAGAATCATGGATAAGGGCTACTTATATCCACTTCCTTATAGAACCAGGGACCTCCAACCCAGGGGTGGCTTCACCCACAATAAGCTGAGCCCACTTTCATTAGGCACAAATTAAGAAAATGCCCTACAGGCTTGACTACAATACAATATTGTAGAGGCATTTTCCCTACTGATGAAATTCTAGTTTGAATCAAGTTGACATAAAAGTAGGCACCACAGTTACTTACAAATAATATTAGCTTTTAATTTGGTAAATGTTAATAACATATGTTATATAGTTTACAAAAGTAAAATTGTCTGTGACTAAGAAAGGCTTAAAAAAAGAAAAACAGAAAAAGAGAAAATGAAGGGTGATTGGAGTCAGATATTAAAGATGTGTTTGTAGGTAATATAACCGAAAGAGAACTAAAGACAGAAAGGACCTGGTTATGTTGATCAATTTATTCTAATATGAAGCTGGTGATATTTACCTGTTTTGGATTATCATAACAACTAAATATGTATTGTTTGTGTTCATAATAATGATGATGATGATAATGAGCTTTAGTCCATTTTTGGGGAAAATGCTTCAGCAGATCCCGGCTCCCCACTAGAGCAGTTTCCTTCAATCTGCCTGAGGCAGAGCCGCTAGGCACTGAGGATGAGGGAGCAGAGGCACACCGACGAGGCATCTGCACAGAAGGAATGATTAGTGCCTGCCAGAGTGGGATGGTTGAAATTCGAGGGATCTGGGATGAAAATCTTGGAGTGTGTCTAGAGCTCTAACTGGGATAAATAAGCAGATGGCATTATTTGGTAAATGGAAAAGAAACAGCAGTCTGAAAAGTCTAAGAATGGCTCTTCATGATGTCACAATGCTACATCTTTCTGAATGAGTGGAAATGCATTAACTAAACCACACACATTTCACACACACCAATATGAGCTCCTTCTGCAGGCAAGTTCTTTTTGGATGATATCTGAAAATTCCAATTGAAATTGTGTTTATACAACCCAATGAACCTCTTTTCAGCTCAAAATAACACTTGCTGTGACTGTACTTAGCATATTTTAAATATGTGTATGATCCCTGCCAATTATCTGCCTCGCAGATGCTACTTTCTATACAGTGTTATGATCTCCATTTGTTACTCAAGAGTATGATGAACTGGTTCACTTCACCGACTACTGCTATATTTCTAAAGTCCTTTTAATGACATATACACACAATATCGATACACATTTGCTATGTGTTATTTCAAGGCTTTTTTTTATATACTAGACTTTCTGAATGCTAATACATTGTCTAAGTTAGTGTGAAAGGAATGGAGGGAAGAGGGTTTGCTGAAGAACAGCAGAATTAACTAAACTACTTTTAAATTAAGAAAATATTAAAGTAAATAAAAAATTTAAAAATATTAATGTGGCCTTGGGAAATGTGTCCATTAGATCAGATACTGATATGTAAATCAGCAGATGCTCTGTCTTTCTATGTGTCTATCTTGGTATCTCTCTTTCTCCTTCCCTTATCACTACAAGATCATCAGTAGTCCAGCCCAGCTTTACTGTGACACACAGCATAGCAGAAAGCAACAAAGAACCAGTGTTCCTACCTCTACCTCCCAAGTACTGGGATTATGGACGTGTGCCCAGTTCAAATGATACTTTCAAATGAGCTATTTCACTAAACAAAATATAAAACATAAGCATAAAACCATTATATCAGTAATATAAAAAGATTTATATTGAGAGACAAATTATAATATTTACTTTGTTAAACTGACGATAGATACAAAATAAATACCAAAATCTAAAAGTTCCTAATCTTTTATATTGTAGTATAAACTTCTTTGACACATATTCTAAGTGATGATTTTTTACTTCCCCATCATAATTTGAGATTGTCTCATCTGATTTATACAATGTTTTGTCAAAATGCATTTAACTGATAACCAGAAGGCCTGGTGCTTGTCATACCTTCCAGGCTTACAGTGTTATATAGCGAGTCTCACAGCATTTTTAATTCACACCAACATTAATATTTTCCATAACACGGACTCTACAGGCACATGGAATAAACACCTGAAGAATAACTCACAGCAAAACATGTTTCAAGTTAATATTAGAATCCTGCATGCTTTGCTGTGCTTCCATCTAAGTGTGTAAGGGAAAGTGTTCATATGGACGGCACAGAAATCACCCAGGACGCTTATCCATTTACCAATGGCAGAAGTCACTATCAAATCTGGTGTCTCTGACAGAATTAGGATAATTTTTAAATGAGAGCTGTATTTCACTGACTGCAAAGGCAGAATAACATTTTCCACAATTTTATGACAAGGGTAGATACACGAACACCTACACACAAACACGCATGTATGCATGAACATAATCTTCAGTGTTTTCAAGTGTTGTGGAGAAGTATAAACATGACTTTTAGTTTATCTTCTTATTTATCCATTTATTAATGTACAGACAAATGGAAACAGTTAAAAATGGACCTTTTTTATGAAAAGTGGGCCTTGTAGAAAGTTTTAGAATAGTAACGTGAAATAGGAATGTACATAAGTCTCGACTCTGTGTTTCCTCTCTACTCTGTGTCAATACCAACAGCAGAAATCTCTCTGCAATTTAACTTAAGATAGGTTATATTGTACTGATGAACATCTAATTGGATTTTTTTTTTTTAGCACATTAAGTTTCTGTTTTCTTCCCTCTCTCTGCTCTCCTAAGGCAGGCATCAATGCTGCCCAACTTACTATCCTCCACTCTTGGTTCCTTCACTGTAATGTGTTCCTGTGCTTGTGCTGCATAGGAGTTCCAACAGTCAAACTCCAGACAGAATCATTTAGAGAAAGGAAAAGCTCTCATATATTTTAAAAATGTATTTAGAATTTCAGAAGTGAATTGTACAAGGAAGTACCATTTAGAAAACTGGTTATGGAGAAGGTTGTCAGATGAAATCATTCCTCTGAATGTGGCAAGAAGAACAAGCACAGATGTGGGACCCTTCTTGCTGGTGAATACTGGAAATGAGTTGTCTTTGCTGTCTATGTTATGCCGAGTTCCATGGATTACAAAACATGGGCTTAGGTGTCATTATTGCTTATGTATCATTTGATACTGAGTAACAAAAATTAATTTAATCTGTCTTTAGTTTTTATGCCTCCAAAATACGGGTTCCCAGACAAAGCAAATATTTCAAATATTTTCTAGGTCTCACAGACTCTGACCTTTGCCTCCATATGCCCTTTATAAAGGCCATGTTTTCACAAAAGATAGCATTCTTTTCAAAGCCTTTGGAGGAAGGGTAGTTATATTTAGAAGGCCCATTTGGCACGCCAGGGTTTCTCAGGTCTCACTGCTATTTATAACCAGCTGTAGGCTAGTAGGACAGCAGATTTGTTTTAACTAATAGTTGTCCAGGTTTCAGAGAATTGAAAAGTTTTTCTCACTTATTTTATGCCTTGATTTAAGAATGGATTAAAAGCTAGACACACCCGTGTGTGTAGTATATGTATTTATGTGTATATGTATGTATCCACGCACACAAAGATTAAATATTTGCTGATTTCTCAATATTATACATACATATGCATGTATTGTGTAATATATGTGTATCATGCATACATGTACACAGACATCAAATAGTTTCTTATTTTTCAATAGTATACATACATATATATGTGCATGTTTATAGTTTATGCATATATGTGTGTATATATACATGCATGATCTCTCTCACACACACATTGAATACTTGCTGATTTCTCAGTAGTTTCTTGACCTGGTGCCAAACACAATTCAAAAACTCATATTTCTGTAGGGACATTGGATACTTTATCAATTGACAGACATGTTCGATTATTCTGGGTTACTGAGCGAATTCCTTATGATTTGTTTTCCTTCTTAATTTTATCTCCATTAACTCTTCTACTCCTCTTTTTTTTTTTTTTTTTTTTTGGTTTTTCGAGACAGGGTTTCTCTGTTGTTTTGGAGCCTGTCCTGGAACTAGCTCTTGTAGACCAGGCTGGTCTCGAACTCACAGAGATCCACCTGCTTCTGCCTCCCAAGTGTTGGGATTAAAGGTGTGCGCCACCACTGCCCAGCCTCTCCACTAATTCTTATCCAAATGTCAATAAATATTTACAAATTCTACAGATATTTACTTTTCTTCTTATGAATCTAGTTGGTTTTCTTGCAGTAGAGACAACTACATCATTTTGTAGATAGTCAACAAAACAAAAGCAAAGCAAAATAAAATACCATTAGAAGAAAATACATGTAAATGCTGAGATGAAACAATGCCAGGATGATCGAGTGTCAACAGGACACACGCAGGGCTACACCAGAACCTGAAGTCACTGTCAATAGTGTTTAGCATTCCCAGGGTCCAGAGGAACTTTAGCCAAACTTAGGGATTTATTGTTGCTGACAGTTTTTCAAAAACCATCAAATAAATAAAAAAATTAATTAAAAGTAAAAAGTAACTTGTTTCCCAAACAGTTAACAGTAAATTAGCAATATTAATCCCTGTCTATTCTAAATACTTTATTGTTTCCTATGAATATACAACAAAATAAAATCATGGAATTCAGAATGCTCACAGGACTCATTGGTAGTATCATGATGTGATCCAAGCATCCTTCGTTAAGGGTTATCATTTAATCCAATGGCACCCATGCCCATCAAAAGGATCATCTCAAGATGCAGATGCAGCATTTAACATCTTTTTGCAAATTCTCTTTAATATGGAAACCTTTTTTGGCTTCTTTTGGGTAGCTTGATCCTGAAACCTTTCAAGATCACAGGTCAGTGATGTTTGTAAATCACAGTTTGAATTTATCAATGCGTGGATACAGAAAATGTCGCAGTGTGAAACTGCATTTATACCATGAAATCTTTAGCATATGATATTGGCAAACCTTTGAGTTTACCTTATTTGCATATTAACATTAGTAAATTCACCTGCCTTTCTCACTTTTGTTTGAAGAAACAAAATTATTGTTTCTTCATCATTAATAATTTTTTTAAGAGCAACGAGTGTTTATATTTTTTTTATTTATGTTTTATTATTTATTTATTTATTAAAGATTTCTGTCTCCTCCCCGCCACCGCCTCCCACTTCCTTCCCCCACTCAACTGCCCCTCCCTCATCAGCAGGAAGAGCAATCAGGGTTCCCTGCCCTGTGGGGAGTCCAAGGACCTCCCACCTCCTTCCAGGTCTAGTAAGGTGAGCACCCAAACAGCCTAGGCTCCCACAAAGCCAGTACATGCAGTAGGATCAAAACCCAGTGCCATTGTTCTTGACTTCTCAGCAGTCCTCATTGTCTGCTATGTTCAGGGAGTCCAGTTTTATCTCATGCTTTTTCAGACCCAGTCCAGCTGGCCTTGGTGAGTTCCCGATAGAACATCCCCATGTTTTTATATAAATATCAATATTACAATTAACTCCATTACTTATCTCAGTGTAGACTTTCAATGGAAGTTGATTAGAATTTTCCATTACTTATTTTGAGGTCTGTCTTGATCATGTCTTATTTGGTGAACATAGTTCAGTGTGGTCAATATGTTTTATAGGCTTTGATATTTTCAAGTTACTTTAACATAGCCTATGGGTCTTTAGGATCATTTTATATTTTCCTTTATCTGCCTTGAATCAGCCATTTCCTTAAAGTTCCCTGCTTCTCCTAAATGGAGGGTTGTATTTAGAAACCAAGATTGGGGTATTACATGTGGTCATTGCTGTGGGGAAGAAGCTTTAAGACTCTCTTAACAGACAGATCTTTGAGATTATGTATATACATGCTATGAAAACACATATGCATGGTCTCATATATTTTATGTCTGTTTGTTTCTTATCAATTTACATAGAAAAATATAAACCATTTACCTGATAAAATGCAAAGATCCTATTTTTTTTTTGTTGTTCATAATTGGTTTTTATTTTTTTTAATTTTTTTTTATTGAGAAAAGGAAAAAAAAAGTTTCCGCCTACTCCCAGTCTCCCATTTCCCTCCCCCTCCTCCCACCCTTTCCCCCCTCCCCCCACTCCTCTCCCCCTCCCTCTCCAGTACAAAGAGCAGTCAGGGTTCCCTGCCCTGTGGAAAGTCCAAGGTCCTCCCCCCTCCATCCATGTCTAGGAAGGTGAACATCCAAACTGGCTAGGCTCCCACAAAGCCAGAAAATGAAGTAGGAACAACACCCCCTGCCATTGTCCTTGGCTTCTCATCAGCCCTCATTGTTCGCCATGTTCAGAGAGTCCTGTTTTATCCCATGCTTTTTCAGTCACAGTCCAGCTGGCCTTGGTGGGCTCCCAAAAGATCAGCCCCACTGTCTCAGTGGGTGGGTGCACCCCTCGTGGTCCTGACTTCCTTGCTCATCTTCTCCCTCCTTCCGCTCCTCATTGGGACCTTGGGAGCTCAGTCCAGTGCTCCAGTGTGGGTCTCTGTCTCTACCTCCATCCATCACCAGATGAAGGTTCTATGGTGATATGCAAGATATTCGTCAGTATTGCTATAGGATAGGGTCATTTCAGGTTCCCTATCCTCAGCTGCCCAAGGAACTAAATGGGGACATCGCCTTGGGCTCCAGGGAGCCACTCCAGGTTCAAGTCTCTTGCCAACCCTAAGAGACTTGACTAAGAATTGTGCTTCCCTGCTCCCGTATCCAACTTTCCTTTATCCCAATCATCCCGTTTCCCCAAGTTCCCCCCATCCTCTCCTCCTCCCTTTTCTCTCCCCATCTCCCCTTACCCCTATTCCACCCCACCCCCAAGATCCCGATTTTCTCCCCGGCAATTTTGTCTACATCCCATAGCCAAGAGGATAACTATATGTTTTTCCTTGGCTTCACATTCTTATTTAACTTCTTTAGGCTCACCAATTATAGATTCCGTGACCTTTATTTATGGCTAGAAACCAATGATGAGTGAGTACATGCCATGTTCATCTTTTTGGGTCTGGGTTACCTCACTCAGGATAGTGTTTTCTATTTCCATCCATTTGCATGCAAAATTCGAGAAGTCATTGTTTTTTACTGCTGCGTAGTACTCTAATGTGTATATATTCCACACTTTCTTCATCCATTCTTCCATTGAAGGGCATCTAGGTTGTTTCCAGGATCTGGCTTTTACAAATAATACTGCTATGAACATAGTTGAACAAATGCTTTTGTCGTATGATCGGGGTTTATCAATCTTGTTGATTTTCTCCAGGAACCAGGTTTTTGTTTCATTGATTCTTCAGATTGTTTTCTGTGTTTCTATTTTGTTGATTTCAGCCCTCAGTTTGATTATTTCCAGTCTTCTACTCCTCCTAGGTGAGTCTGCTTCTTTTTTTTTTTTCTAGAGCTTTCAGGTAGGCTGTTAAGTCTCCAATATGTGCTTTCTCTGTTTTCTATAAGTGGGCATTTAGTGCTATGAACTTCCTCTTAGGACTGCTTTCATAGTATCCCATAAGTTTGAGTATGTTGTTTCTTTATTTTCATTGAATTCAAGGAAGACTTTAATTTCTTTCTTTTTTTCTTTCTTAATCCAGTTATGGTTCAGTAGTTGACTGTTCAGTTTCCATGAGTTTGTAGGCTTTCTGGGGGTAGCATTGTTGTTGAATTCTAACTTTAATCCATGGTGATCTGATAAGACACAGGTGGTTACTAATATTTTTTTGTAACTGTGGAAGTTTGCTTTGTTATCGACTATGTGTTCAATTTTCTAGAAGGTTCCCTGAGCTGCAGAGAAGAAGGTATATTCTTTCCTATTTGGGTGGAATATTCTATAGATGTCTGTTAAGTCCAATTGATTGATTACCTCCATTAATTCTCATATCTCTGTTAGGTTTCTGTTTGATTGACCTGTCCATTGGTGAGAGAGGAGTGTTGAAGTCTCCTACTATTAGTGTGTGCGGTTTGATGGCGGCCTGGAGTTTTAGTAATGTTTCTTTTACGTACATGGGTGCTTTTATATTAGGGGCATAGATATTCAGGATTGAGACTTCATCCTGACGAATTGTTCCTGTTATGAGTATAAAATGTCCCTCTCTATCTCTTCTGATTGATTTGAGTTTGAAGTCAATTTTGTTAGAAATTAGAATGGCCACACCTGCTTGTTTCTTAGGTCCATTTGCTTGATAAGCCTTTTCCCAGCCCTTTACTCTGAGTAGGTGCCTGTCTTTGTGGTTGAGGTGTGTTTCTTGTAAACAGCAGAATGTTGGATCCCGTTTTCGTATCCAATCTCTTAGCCTGTGCCTTTTTATAGGTTAGTTGAGCCCATTGACATTAAGTGATATTAATGACCAGTGGTTGTTAACTCTGGTCATTTTTTTAGTAGTAGAGTTTGTGTGTTTCCCTTCTTTGAGTTGTGCTGGTGAAGTGTCTCTAGATGTCTGAGTTATTGTGGTCATTGTTGGACTCCTTGGTTAGTGATTTTCCTTCTATTACTTTTTGTAAGGCTGGATTTGTGGCTGCGTATTTTTTAAATTTGTTTTTATCCTGGAAAATTTTATTTTCTCCATTTATAGTGAATGAAAGCTTGGCTGGGTATAGTAGTCTGGGCGTGCATCAATGGTCTCTTAGTTTTTGTGGTACATATATCCAGGACCTTCTGGCTTTCATGGTTTCCATAGAGAAGTCAGGTGTAAGTCTCATAGGTTTACCTTTATAAGTAACTTGGCCTTTTTTCTTTGCGGCTCTTTATATTCTTTCTTTATTCTGTATGCTTTGTGTTTTGATTATTATATGGCAAGGGAATGGTTTTTTTTTTTTTTGATCCAGCCTACTCGGAGTTCTGTATGCTTCTTGAACCTTCATAGGTACATCTTTCTTTATGTTGGGAAAGTTTTCTTCTATAATTTTATTAAATATATTTTTTTGGACCGTTGAGCAGCCCTTCTTCTTCTACTCCAATTATTCTTAGGTTTGGTCTTTTTATTGTGTCCCATATTTCCTGAATGTTTTGTGATGAGAGTTTGTTGGACTTGCTGTTTTCTTTGATCAGTGTGTTTATTTTCTCTATGTTATCTTCAGAATCTGAGATTCTTTCTTCTATTTCTTGTATTCTGCTGGTTATGCTTGTTTCTGTAGTCTCTATTTGTTTACCTAGATTTTCCATGTCCAGCCGGCCCTCTGTTTGTGTTTTCTTCTTTGCCTCCATTTCAGTTTTCAAGTCTTGAACTGTTTCCATTATCTGTTTGATTGCTTTTCCTTAGTTTCCTAGGGTATCATTCACTGATTTTTTCAATTCTTCAAACTTTCTGTTATACTTCTCATCCATTTCTCTAAGAGCATTTTTTACATGCTGTTTAAGGGCATTAATCACTTTCATAAAGTCATTTTTTTCTACTTCTTCTTGATTAAGGTGTTCCTGTCCTCCTGTTGTGAGGTCGCTGGGTTCTGGTGGTTTCATGTTGTTCTTCAGATTGTTGGGTGAATTCCTGCATTGGCACCTGCCCATCTCTTCCTCTGAATGCTTCCCTATGTTTCTTCTTTTACAGGATCAGGTCTCCTTGCCTACTGATGTACCTTCCCAGTGATGGCACTCCCCAGTGATGGTTCTCCTGGTGCTCGAGTGATGTCTCTCCTGGTGCTGAGATCAGATCTCTGTGCCCAATGATGGCTCACCTGGTGCCGAGGTCAGATCTCTGTGCTGGTGGGGTAGCTAGTAAACAAAGCGCCTACATTGCTTGTTGCTGGCAGGCTATTGAAACAAAGGAGCTCCTGCCTGCTAGGTTGCCCTCGGGATTCGGCCCCAGAGCCCCAAGAGGGAAAGATCCTATTTTTTAATATTACCAGTTGTCTTATCTGTTGGGATAATTCAGTGTTTCTGGCCATGGTATTTTTCATGTAGGAGAGTTTATCTTTCAAATGAAGGAACAACAAATCACTCGGTACAGCTGTTTGTCCTTTCAGGTATCTCACTCTTTCATGTTTGGGTCCATTGGAACAGGACCCCAGATCTCAAACTCTTGTCTCCCATCAGGGATTGTCCCTGTAAAGAACATTATTCTTTAGTTTAGAGGTTAACTTCTCTAATGCCTACTCATGGACCACAGTTCTCTATCTACACTCACTGTAAGTTTTATTTTGCTGTAATGTAAGCACATTAAAATGAAGATGATTATGGATCTGGAATTCATCCTTCCTGGTTGGTCTGCTCATCCTTATCTCAGACTCCTAACTAGTTTCCCACTGAAGCTGCTCTGCGAATCTCTTATATCAATGTGAACAAATACACTATAAAAGCACTTTATTTTTTCTTTTTTTGCTTCTAATGCAGCAGTTCTCAACTTGTGGTTCATGACCCCTTTGTGCAATCAGATGACCTTTTCAAAAGGGTCATCAAAGACCACTAGAAAACACATATATTTGCATTACAATTCATAACAGTAGCGAAATTACAGTTAGGAAGTATTAATGAAAATAATTTTATGGTTGAGGTTCTCCACAACATAAGTAACATAGGGTTGCATCATCAGGAAGTTTGAGAACCACTGATTTAATGTGATGAAGTAGGTCCTACTTGGTTATCTAAGTTGTTCTCTTCCTATACCACCATATCTGCCTATCGCTTTTATTCTTGTTTTTCCCATCTCTGCCACTAATCCAACTGAGATGAAAACCTTGATTTTTATCCTTAACATATTACTATTCCAAAGTTCATACCTCTGATTCATCAGCAGTTTGTAAAGACTCTAAATTCAACATCTAGCCTGAAGCCATCTGCTTCTCACTAACTTCACTGAACTCCATGCCATTATTGCTCTCCTAGAGCAATATGCAGTATCAGTCATTATCTCCCATTGAACTCTGTAACCAATATAAGATCCACAACAATCTAAAGAAACATGGAGACAGGCGATATGATAGTTCAAACATCTGTCTCTTATTAGAGTTAAAATACAAATTTTACAGCTTTTTTTTCAATGTACAAGTCCTCATTCAATGTTATATCTCATTTTCCAAATGCACTTGCCATTGCTTCCTTAAACCTAATATTTTTCTTCTCAGAAAGTTTTTTTTAACATTATGATCTTTTCACTTGTTTTGGTTGAAGCTTAAAATATCTATAAGTTCCAAGAAACTAGATTTCAAAGCATTTGCATTTTATTTTGTGCAGACATTTGGGATAAGACATTTTGCCTTTTATTTTGTGGACATTTGGGATAGGAAATTTTGGGAAACTAAAGATATTATTCACACTTCTAGCAATTTGTCTCTTGGATAAATAAGAAATGTGAAGACAGGTCTCAAGCAAGAGCTGCAAATGGTAAAATCCATGTGTTTTAAACAATGAACTTTGTATATATGTATATGTATATACATATACATACACATATATATACATATACATACATATATATACACATATATATACATACACACACACACACACACACACACACACACACACACATATATATATATATATATATATATATATATATATATATATATATATTATCTGGCTGCTACCACTGACCAGTGAGATTCATTGAAGACTAACAGATGGTTCATAGTGTGGCTAAAAGGTAAGAGGATAAAGCAAAGATGGGTCCAGGTACCACTCCAAGCATTTTGACTAGTAATTATGCAGATATTCATGGATAACAGTCAGATGACCTTATGCATTTTTTAACTTATTGGGTATTAAATATTTAGGTGAATATCAAGGGGAAATGGTAAGAACATTTTAGAGATATAAAAGCATCTGGTGGGGAAGTCTCTACAATAAGTAACACTTGATAGATAGTCATAGCTTTTGACTGAAAGAGGAAAAGTTTGTAAAGAAGGGAGGGTGGCAGCGGAAAGAATTAGATAAAATATTTACCTATTCATTAAAGAAGGATATCTAGACTTGTGGTAATCAGTGTTTCTCACTGCCTGAGGAGTAAAATACGAAAAGGAAAAATAACCTACAATGAACCATATGGTTGGTGTTGAATGGAAATGGATCATATTGAAGTAAATTGTATTTTTTCTTTTCTTTTTTTTTTTTTTAAGACAGGGTTTCTCTGTGTATCCCTAGCTGTCCTTGAACTCGTCTTGTAGACCAGGCTGACCTCAAGCTCATAGAGATCTGCCTGTCTGTCTCCCAAGTGCTGGGATTAAAGGTGTGTGCTACCACTATTTATCTGAATGTAAATGGTTTATATAAATTATAACCCCAGTGGTAATCTATTAAACATTGCATCTTATGTACTTACTTGCTGTTTTAACTTTCCATCTTTCTGTTTACAGTCAGTCCATTGTCAGACAGTGCTATGTAACCTAATCCCACCTATGTGGGCTCCCTAGCTTGCCCCTTTCCTAATTACACTTATTTGTTGCACAAATTAAATCATATATCTATACCCTTTTAAGGTCTTTTACATAAGCCTACTAGAGAATTGTAGCAACCACCATATCCAATGACCCCACTCAGCAGGAATAAGCCAAATTAGTCCTCATCCAAATTCCCTAAGGACACTCAAGGTTGCATCTTCAGAAGATGATTGATGATGACAACAGATAGAAAACCAGAAGGCAGCTTGTGATCTGAGTTCTTGATCAGTGTCCTTGGCCACAGGTAGGAAATGTACTTGGAGTTGTCCTAACTAGATATTAGAATTACCGTAAGTATTTGAGGGTTTAGTCCCTCCTATTGTTCCTCAATGAGTTTATGGTCTCAACTCTTAAAAGGATGATGTTGCTTATATTAGAAGCCTAGACAATTGAGGAAGGATCCCTACCTTCCATTTCCCAGATAACACTAAAAAAAATGTTCCTCTTTCAGATTTAAGTTTCTGTGTGATTAATTGGTGATATCTGTGCTTTGTTGAGGTCCATTGGTCAAAGCTAAAATTCCTCCTGGTCAAAAGAAGAGGATCTAAATTTTATCTCTGGCCCTAGGTGAAGAGTTTACAATCTAAATTTCTAAAAATAGAACATATCATTTTCTTTTCCTTTTAAGAGTTAATCCTGTGGAGCCTGTTAAATTGGCCAGGAGTTAACCCCAAGAAATACTCACCAGAAGACAAGCTAAGAACTAATTAGCTCCTTAATGAAAAATGTATCCATCCTTTGAAAAGCCCCTCCCTCCGGGTGGAGGCTTCCAGACCTTTCTCACAAAGCACTGTGGGCCCTGTCTACTTTCTTCCATTATTCAGGAAAGTGTAATTCTCCCTCCCTCCCTCCCTCCCTCCCTCCCTCCCTCCCTCCCTCCCTCCTTCCCTCCCTTCCTTTCTTCTGAGGCATGGGATTTGTACACCTTGCAAAAAGAGAGTTAACAATTAGGACAGAAACAAAATTCTATTTTCATTCTGTTTTTTAAAATTTTCTTTGAAAGTAATAAATAATTATATCATTTTACCCCTTCCTTTCTCTCCCTTCATTGCCTACCTCGGACTCTTCTACCTCTTTAACTCATGGCTTCTTACTTTAATTGATATTGTTACACACACAGAGAGAGAGAGAGAGAGAGAGAGAGAGAGAGAGAGAGAGAGAGAGGGGGGGGGAAGGAAGGAGAGAGAGAATTACAACTATATTTAAACAAACTGATTAGTACATATTACTTGTATGTATATGATTTCAGGACTGACTATTTGGCATTGGATAACGAATTAAGTGGTGCAACTCTGCAGAAAACTGTTTCTCCCTCTCTCAGTATTCTTCGGTTGCCTGCAGCTTTTTGTTTATGAATGGGGTCTTACAAGAATTTACCCTTCAATGTTAGCATGCCAATTGGTGAAAAACACCATTTTGAGTACAATGTCCATTTAAGAAATAGATACCTCATGCTTAGACATAATATTCTGTGTGTTTATTGCAGCTGCAGCATGCTTGTTGCAGTTGAAGATAAAGGCAGATGTTCAATATTAACATAAAAGAAAAGAGAAAATACCTGTTTTTTAACAGATTTTTCATAGATCTCAAATATTCATGGGCTTAAAACATAACATTTCAATCAGAATTTCTAAGTCATCGTACCCATTTTAGAATCACTTAAGTTAAATTGAATTCATATGGCTAATGAATTCATGTTGCTAACTTGAATTCATATATCTCACATTTCATGACAAAAGAACACAACTTGAATGTTCTGATACATATCATTTCCTTCTTACCCACTCAAATGCTTTATTGAGCACTTGTTCTTGTTTTGATTTTCAGTTATATGTCATTATAAATCTTATGTTCTAAATCTCGGATATAGCTGTATCAATGATCTTACAGTGTTGAAAATTATACCTTTCTGGCTGCAGACTCGAAAGCTATTAGGTGGTGAATTAGCTAAGTATCCTATGTTTCTTATTCTCTCAAAATGGGGACAACACAAGACTTGCCAAAGACTGTAGAGTATTGACATAGCAGCCTTATTACAAAGATTGGTGTTTTAAGTCATTCAGTAGAAATGCAGACATTGTTAAAGAAAATCATTAATGACAAAATATATTTTGGATTATTTATAAAACTTAAGAATGAATTGTGAATTTCTATTAAATAAAAAGATAACGTTTTTACTAATATTTTTTAGTTATTTACTTTTTTAATACAGTGACTTCTTTTTAACTTTTTTAAAGATTCATTTATTATGTATACAGTGTTCAGCCTGCATGCATGCCCGAATGCCAGAAGAAGAGTGCCAGGCTTTATTACAGATGGTTGTTAGCCATTATGTGGTCGCTGGGAATTGAACTCAGGACCTCATATAGAGCAGCCAGTATCTTAGCCATCTCTCCAGCCCCAAATTATTTACTTTTTAAATTTCATTTTACATTCCAACCAAGGTTCTCCCTCCACCCCTCCTTCCATTACCCCTTGCTGATGTAGGATTTCCCTCTATATGCTATGAATATGTTTTTATTGACATTGGATAAGAAGAAGCTGCTTTGGCCTATAGCAGGGCAGTATTTAGCCAGGCTGGAGGAGATACAGAGTGAGAGTGGGTAGAGCCAGAGAGATGCCCTGTAGCTGCTGAAAGAGGAAGACACCAGAATGCCAGAACCTTACTGGTAGGCCACCACCTCACAGTGATACACAGATTAATAGAAATTGGTTAATTCAAGATATAAGAGTTAGCCAGTAATATGCCAAAGCCATTGGTCAAGCTGTGTTGTAATTAATATAGTTTCTGTGTGATTATTTGGTTCTGGGCAGTCGGGAAATGAAAGAGCATTCTATGAGTACACCTTGTCTCCTTTCAGCCCACCCCCATCCACTCCTCCCAAAGGCTAAGGTCTCCCATGGGAAGTCAACTAAGCCTGGCACCATAAATTGAGTCAGGACCACGCCCCGCCTCCTGCATTAAGGTTGAACATGTCATCTCACCACAGGGGATGGGGTCCAGAAAGCTAGCTCATGCATCAGGGATAGATCTTGCTCTCATTGCCAGGGGCCCCTCAGATAGATCAAGTTGCATAAATGTCTCCTATATGCAGAGGGCCTAGTTTAGTCCTGTGGAGGCTCCATGACTGTTAGTCTAAAGTTGATGCATTCCCACAAGCTTGGTTCAGCTGTCTCTGTAGATTTCCCCAACAAGATCTTGACCTCCCTGCTCAGATATTCCCGATTCCCTCTCTTCAGCTGGATTCCTGGGGCTTGACCTAGAGCTTGGTTGTGGGTCTCTGCATCTGGTTCCATCAGTTACTGGATGAAGGATCTATGATGACAGCTGGAGTATTCACCAATCTGATTACAGAGGAAGGCCAGTTCAGGCACTCTCTCCACTATTGCTAGAAATCTTTGTTAAGGTCATCCTAAAAGGATAACTTTTACCAAAAAGATATCACTATGTCAAGAAAAAACTCCTGAAATTCCATGGCTCAGTAGCTTAACAATGCATGACACTAGACTAAATATTTTAAATGTGGTTAGGTTTACTAAGAGATTGAATTTTGCTGAATTTATATTCAAATTAACATATGTTTATAATATTTATACATTAGCAATGTAGCCCAAATATACATATGCACATATTTATTATGTACTCTCTCTCTCACACACACACACAAACACAGTCACACACACACAGCGAGGCTACAATTTCAGATATTATGGAGGACATTTCCATTACAGAAACTCTGAGCAGAACTCACCTTCACCTTTAAACAACTTTTTTCATATTTATTCCTGTACTATGAGAAAGTCTATTGTTATTAGGGAAGTCAAACTGTTATTATAAAAGAAGAATTGATATTATCAAAAGGGCTGAAAATAAAATCAAGATATAAAGTGTTATCATGCTTTTACAAAGAAATTATAAGGAAAGAGACTGAAAATCACTTCCAATTGTTGGAAAGCAAACTTATTTTGGAATAAGGTTGCACAAAGATGTGCAAGACATTATTCAGAAAAAAAAACCTGATTGAAAATTATGTGTAAAGATAGGTCCAGTTTCTGATGGAAATGTTATCTGTAATAGTGGAGGGTTTATCAACCTTTATCATATTTAGTACAATTTAAATACAAATAATTGACAGATCTTTTGTGGAGCTGCTAATTATGAGATTTACAAGAAAGATTAAGTGGCCAAGAATAGCCTAGATCTTCCTAAAGGGCTTTAATGTGGCAGGATTTTAGCTTACTACAAACACACGTATAGCTCTATATTAAGCATTATGTGATGTGGCACTTGAGGACAGTGAAATAAACACATTGAACAGAGTAGAGAGTCCAGAAACTGATTGTAACTTATATGGAATCAGCTAAGTCACAGAGAATTCTTTACAGTTATGAGGCTGTAGAGAGAAGCGTGATAAAGAAGAGCCTGTGCTTCTCTTGCAGATGGCCAGATTTGAGTCCCAATTCCTGTCAGCAGACTCAGAACCACCTACAACTTCAGATTCAGGATATCCAACACCTTCTACTGGCCTTAACAGGCATGACACTCATAAACCCACTTGCACACATACAAACACAATTAAAACAAACTTAAACGTTACTAGAATGTGAATGAATTGGTCTTGAAATGTTTGATGATTCATAAAAATGCATCAAATGTGAATTACATTGCCAGGAGCCATCCCTGATGGCTGGCCGGTCCCAACAGAAAATGTAAGTAGTTGATGAGGGAGTCAGCTAAGCCATGATGGTTGGGAGAGTCTTGCAGCCTGACTGACTGGCAGCCAGAGTGCTTCTTTATTTATAAAGAATTTAGTAAGCAGGGATACATTCATGTTGTTCCAAGCATAGATTATATCATTTTTGTTTTTGGACCTGTGTTTCACTTCCTTTGGCTCATCTTTTAGTCATTATTAATAAACTATGACAGAACAGAGTTATCATTTTCAATCATTTTCCCTCAAGTTTTGACATCATTGATACAAAGTTATCTTTCATGATCATTTTTACTCATCAACCCCATAACCCAATTTTTAAGAATCAAGAGGTGTATGACAAGCTCCTCTCAGGCTAAGTACTTTTGTGGCTATAATAATATTGGACCAAAATAAACTTCATGCTGTGCCGGGCATACAGCCATGTCCCAAGCAGCGCATTATTAACTCTTAATGGTCAGAGTGCCCAAGAAATATTCTCAGATCAAAGTTGTTGCAGTTATTATTCAAATTCTGGCATAATACAATATTTATATTTTATACCGTTATAAAATATGTTTCATCCTTCTAGATCATTCTTTGCCCATCAGTATAAGTCTCTATGTAGCACAGAGGTAATTTTAGCTAATCTAACTTCGTTGCTGTATGTGCCACGGATTGCCTGGGTGTATAGTTGAACGAGACTTGTAATCTGAACCGTGGTCGACTCCTCAAGCCCACCAAATCTTGTTGACCTTTTAAAGTTTACTTTACTTTGATTATCTTGCTCTTGAGTAGGTACAAGGGCAGATGTTTCAAAAATGTCTCAAAGGAGTGTGTCACAACCTCCAAGGCATAAGGAAGACCATCAAGTAGATAAGGATATCTCTCTAAAGCAGGGGGAATAGTATACTCAGGACTATCCTGGGGAAACTTAGAAATAGCATTCCAGAAAGAAGGCACAAATGATTCATAAGAAATTTTCCATCAATCTAGAATTTCCAAATTGTATAAATTTTAAAGTCTCCCAAGTATGCAACAGATGGGGATGAAAACCAAAGGAGGCATGGTGGCCATCATGTGGCTCAGCTTTGCTGGATCTTTGTCAAATGCCTGTGCTGGCTTTATGATTTCTGCCATTCCTATCAGATATGGTTGTGCAATCATATTACATAGATTACTGTCTTGAAAAAAATCTATATCATAATACCAGAAAAGAGCATTTTAATGTAAAAAGTTACAATCTGAAAAGAACAATTTGGCTTCATTAACCTTAAGAGTGGCTATCTCTACACACCATTTTCCTACTCAAGACTGGCCTGGGTAAAGCTATTGTATCATAGGTTATTAATTTACCTATATTTGAAAACAATAAGAAGTAAATGAATAAAATAAAAATCTAAATATCAGTAGAAGATATTCCTGCTGCTCCAATATGTAACATGAGAGCTCTGTCTTTGAAGAGGTACCTCAGGTTAGATAAGGTTGTAATGGCAAGGCATAATCTACCCTGAGTAGCTTTCAAGGGATGATATTCCCATAAAAGAGTCAAAGCCACAGATATCTACGGGACACAGAAACAGCTCTCAGATTGCTTTGTTTCTAGAACTATACTATGAAAAAAAAAACTTTTATTTAAGTTAAAACGTTTGTAAAGTTGGTTGAAGCAATACTAGTCAAGTATTGCAATTTGAAACTATCACCTAGTTTGAGAAACCCTGAATGAAAGTACAGAGGAGAAGACACTACACACACACACACACACACACACACACACACACACACACACTTCACATGCTTACAAGGGGATATTGACATAAATAATCATTAAGTCTTTTAAAAATAATTATCACCATGATGATAAACATGTGCTCATCTCTACACAAGAAAATACTATAATAGTGGTAGAAAAAAATGTATGACTTTGAAATATAATATTGACTTAATAAGTACAGAATATTATTTAAATATAATGGTAATTCTATAAAACTAAAAATATCACCCATAAAATAAATTCATGGATGTTTATATAAAACAAGAACAGCATTATTTCCATGGTGATGGAAGAAGCTTAAAGCAATGTCATACATTTAAGGTAAATCTTGTGGTCTTAGTCCTAGTTTTTCACTTTGGAGAAGTTTGTATTCTTCTTACATTTCAAAAATTACATTTCCAAAATTAAATATTATACAAGACTGTTACAAAAAAATCTCTTTACGCCTTAATTCCTGGAGATAACCATCTCTGCTCCAAAGACCACACACATCCACTTAGAAATCTAAGTTTGTAGAACTTTCTACACTGAAATTCTTCCATAGGAGGGTCTTAGTTTCATGATGAAACATTATACTTTTCAACATGTATCAACTTAAAGTGGCATGATTCATTTGGCTATTCAGGAAGTTTTAAAACATCAGAGAAGTACAACTTCTGTTACCAAGAGAATATAAGAAAGAAAAATGTGGAAATGTGTGGGAGGTATACTTGAGATTGCTTACAAATGCATACTGAGCACAACTCCAGCACAGTTAATGCCCGAGCCAGCGAATCAGACGTACTATTAGTAAATACACTTGAGCACCACCCAGCTGTCAAGGAATAAACTCCAGGGGAATATATTTCCACACATTTTGGAATGAGTTTCAGTATGCTCTTTTAGACCATTCATGTTTTAGTTTTTTTGTTAGCTGTAACCTATGAAATTTACATTTCTTTCATTGATTAAGCAGTTTTTTTTTTTTCCCACTCTCTCCTGGGACCACAGAAGATAACAACAGCCTACATAAACATCATGGCTGCGGAACTATGGCTGTTCTAGCCACCGAAAAGAATGTAAAGCAGAATTTAGCTGATAGTTATTTTAAAATTATCCTTAAGAGGACCATTATAAAATCCTTTAAAAAGTAAGTTTCTTAAAGTAACATGGCTTAGGAGGTTATTACAGGAATATTCTGCTCATATTTCAATCATCTGGTGTAAGTCTATGTGGGTGCTATGTTTACATGAACAGGATATTATGTGACATTATTATAAAATTAATCTGAAACTGAGATAAACTGTCAATTACATCAGTTATGTAGATTAAAGCTTTTATATCACAGCTAATTCTACAACAGACCTTGGCAAACATGGAGTCTGGGCTTCTCGTACAATTTGACTTAGTATCATGAGGAGTAATCCATTCATTCAGTAGATTTGCTCTGCATATTCCATGTTTCAGTTACAGTGATGGGTCCTAAGACTTCAGAAGCCAACACACAATGCACCAACAGGGCGGACACCTTTTATTCCTTCTAACTTGTTTCGTTCACTCGTTAAGCTATCTCATTCATCATGTGTCTTTGTTTGGAACGCAGACTAGAGGTTATGTATGAAGCTAAATTCTGAGTACTTAATTTCACATGAGAAAACTAGTCTTTGATTTTGAAGTCGCTGTTTTTTTTTTTGTCTCATAAAATATGAAGGCTCTCTACCTTAAATTTCCATGTCAAATTGTAAGTGAAAAAGAAAATTGTGAATAAGATTCTGACAAATGTAACTACACAAAACCACAGTCTTTCTTCGACATGTCCAATTCTCCCCTCTTCCAACTCCACTTCGCAACAAAACTAAGCGTGGATGGGCCCAGGGAAGAACCAACACAATTTGCTTATGCGGCCAACTGAAATTATTCCTCACTTGATGTTCTCAGGGCCCCTAATTTTGATAAACAACTGAAGTGTCATGGAAACAACACATGAAAAAGATTTGTCTTCAGAGACAAGATGCAGTGGGCTAATCTACTAGGCTGCACTTGCAGCCTCCTGAGACTGAAGTCCTGAGATTACTAAGTGCACATAGTGACAATGGGCTAAAAATAGAAAAAGTACCATGTTGTTATTGCATTTGCTTCCCTCCAAGGAACTCTCTGGTAAACACTGCCACCTCCAAGGGAATTAATTTAAAGCAAACTCCTCTTAGCTAGACTCTCATCTTTTTCAACGTGCTATTGAGAAACCTGTACACTCAGGATGATTGAATCTGTGATTTTCCTTTGCCGTCCCTACCTGATTGGAAACCTTCTTGTCTTTAATTCATTTACTGCTTTTCCTTAAAGATAATCTTCAGATTTCTACCAGAAATTGCTTCTTGGGACCATCAGACTTTGATATTCAGGAAGCTGAAAGGAAGATGTTAGGTGAAATATTAATAATCTGTACCTATAGATTCCACTGTCTCACCATTTTAAATAAATACCCCCCATATCTTCTAATTTATAAAAAAGGTTATAATTTCAAGTAAATACACTATAATAAGAACACAGGTTACAGTTTGAGACTTCAAGCCAAACAAACAAAATGAGGACAAAGATTCAAGTTTTCTAATTATTTTTTAAGTTTTATTTTATTTATTTCCATCTTCCTCTAGATTTTCTCTCAACAATCTTCATTTAGATTTTTATAAATTACTTTTACTAAATTTAATTTTTTACAAAATAAACATTTTTCACAGACACCTTTAATACTTTTTCAAGGTTTTTCACACATAAAAGTATGTGTGTGCAGGTCTAGAGATTTTTGAAATAGGATGGTAGAGACAAAATAAATCCATCAATTATTAGTAATCAAGGTCAGTGGATATTAGGGTGAGTAAAAACAAGTGGAACGTTAAGGTCTTGAGGTCAACATTGTAAAGTAATAATAGCAATTTCCTGATGAGTAATGGAGTAGGTTTCTTAAATTAGAGCCACACCTGTTAGCTACCATCTGCCCAGAAATTTCAAACCTCCATGAGTAGAAAACAAGTGATATTATTCTCCTTTGTTCTACCCACATGTCATTCCCATGACAATTGTTATTTTGTAAATTCATGTTGGTTTACAAAGAATGACGTATCTTATGCCATCCTTTGCAATACTATAATTTATAGACCTATAAGAGGCACTGGACTACTAGGCCAAAAAGAGTCTGGGATTTCTTAGTGTGAGCCCATCCAGGAGCTGAAACTGAGATGAGACATCAGATACAAACTGTCTATGGAGGAGGTTATCCAGCCAACGTAAAGAGCAGAGTAGGGAACTGGAGATAGGGCCTGGAAGAAAGCAAAGAGAGTCATGTTTCTGAATGAGTTCTGGATGAGTTATTCCTGAAGATACCTGTTAGTCCTTCAAAGGTGTTCTGAGACTCTGCAGAATACAGCTCATTGTTATCCCCATAAAAGGGTGAGAAAGCTGATATGCATATATTCCAAATCGCCTCTCTAATTGGTTTAAAACCCCATTAGGAAACATTAACTGCTAAGCTTTCTGGACTTATCTCAAAAGGCAATTACGTGTAGCATTATGATGCAATGGGTATATATCGAAAGGGCACATACTAGGAGATGTGGGAGCGACATCAATGGCATCAAAATGCCTTGGGATGGACTCTTGTGCAGAATGGATAACTTTACATCCCAAATCAATGCTTTTCTTCTGAGGTATTCCAATACTGATATCAGTAAAAATTTTCTCTTTTGAATCAAGTGTAGAATCTCAATACCCTAATGTTTTAAAAAGTTATTAGTGACAGAATCATTGTGAGGAAATTGAAATACAATTTTAATTTGACCATTCATGTTCAGTCTGCATTTGCTAACCCTCTCCCTGATATATCTGCCAGATCTTTAGTTTCAAGGTGTTTTCATAGTCAGTATTTTAATTTCATCTATTGAAGACCCAATGTAAATCCATAATTATGACACAAATTATCATGAAGTGCATTGAACAGCTCGAATTTTAATTCATGAATTTGCTATAAATCTGTAGAATATAAGGAAAGTTAACAGATCTTCTCGTACAATGCAGTCTTGTATAACGTGTGAATTAGGAAGGAAGAATGGGTTTCTGAAGCCAAGGAAAGCGAAATGTATAATGACAGGAGAAATAAAAATACCTGGTCCAGGGCAGAAAGGAATGCTATTCCTAAGGTATAATGAGTGTCCAGAAGGGTGTGAAAAGGGCACAATGCAAAGATACCATAGGATAATGAATGACTTATGCCTGTGGCACAAGAATGTTGAGATTGAATTCTCAAGACTGTATTCATCCATTGATAAAGTTTTAACTGGAACTATAAAGTTACACTAGATAAATGTTGATTTTTATATGGACCACTGTGCATCAAAGATCTGTGTGCAATTTAGAAAAATTACTGTTAATTTGAAAATTAATTTTACAGTGGAATTGTTTTAAAAATGTGGTTGCAATCTTGTACCTAGGAAAAGAACCTATTAGCACATTACTAAAAGTCAAACAAGGTCAAATTAGAAATAAAGTTATAATTGAAATTCCCTTCATTCATCTTTCTCCCTTCCCTTCCTCCTCTTTCTTTCTTGCTTCTTTTCTCTCCCTCCAGTTCTCTCTTCCTTCCCTCTTTCCTTTCTTTCTCCATTTGCTTCTGTAGCAGGGCAAACCCAAGATGGTTACAAATATTTTAGGTACCCAGGGATGACAGTATCTGCTTCTACCTTCAAAGTGCTGGGATTAGGGGCATGAGCCACTACTTCTGCTTTTATGTGCTTTGTGCTAGGTGCTCTGTCTAGGAAGCTGCATCCCTACCATTTTTTTTTTCCATTTCAGTGCTTCAAATTCATGACATAAACACCTCAGGCCTATGGAGTTTCGGATTTGTGATTCGTTGTTATTTGAATTGATAAAATGTGTGATTTCTGTCTGTTTTCTACATTTTACCTTGTCTTTTCTACCTAGAAATTTTAACAGTTATGTCTGATAGCCATTATTGTACTTGGGCTATTTGGGGTTCACTCGGGTTCCTGAGTCTCTAGATTTATTTCTTCTGGCAATCTGCACACTTTGTTCACTATTTCTTCAAGCTTTTTGCATCTTGCTTGCTCCCTTTTCAAACTAAGAATTTGATGACACAAATAATAGCACTTTCACACTGTTCCAATGGCCTCTGAGATTATGAGACCCTGGCCTATTTTTCCTCCTTGGTTTCAGTTGTAGTCAATTATATTTTTTCCTCAAGTACGACATATTGATAATGTGTAATTAAGAAATGCATATTTAAATGTCTACCAGATAATTTATTTAGCCTACATATTATAAGTCCAACCTCACTTTACTTGGCAATGATTGTACATCCAGATTTTCATGATTTCCTGGTTGGAGGTATGATGAGTGATTTTTATTTGTATTTTGAAGAAATTCTGAGTACTACACAATCCTGCATTCTGCTTTATCTTCTTCCCACTTTTTTGCTTTGTTTTTTTTTTTTTTTTTATCCAGACATTACTCTATATTGGGTAATCGTGTCCTGGCTGACTGGGAAAGAATATAAAGATTTTTAAAGGGTTCCATTGACACCAACCCAAAGAAAGTTGAGCAATTAATCACATTAACTGTCTACATAGAAGAGAAGTTCAGCTTGCCCTTTGGTTTTGATGCCATCTCTTTAAATGTGGTGGAGCCACATGCAAACTTGTTTTGTATTCAAGTGGAAGTAAAAGTTAAAATTCTTAATAGGACTCCCAATAAAGAAGAGAGACATGAAGTATTAGCTATGCTTTTCCACAACAGTTTGTTACATTTGGAGTCTACCTGTGTGTGGAGGTTCAGTCTCACATAGGATCCCACTCACAACATGTATGGGGTAATAATGTTGCATAATATTTAACTCGGAATATCATGCCTTGGACACAAAGCAGACAAGATGCTAAGCTTCTTGTTCAACTGTATGACTATGTGTGGTTTGTCCAGAGTTAAATGGCCACATCTGGCTCTACTTCTTTAATGCCTTTCCATTCTGCTGAATGCTGGAGAGCAGAAGGTTCGCTAGGCAGTGGACTGTACTGAAATAACCCTGATTTGGACTGCGTTGGCTGTTTAGGTAGGAGAGAGGTATCCTGGAATTCAGAATCATCTACTTAGTTGATGTCACTGAAGTAGAAGCACAGAAAATGGGGGACAGTTTTGCCTTAGTATTTTATTGGAATGGTAACAGCATTGTCAAACAGTTACAGGTGTTAACAACCCCAGCTTGTATACTTTAGCTATGAGGAAGACATTTGTCTTAAGCCTTTCTTTTGTTTGTGATCAACAGATCAGAAGAACCTATATAACCCTTTCTGGGATATAGAGAAAACAATAAGAAAATATGAACAATTTAATGCCATATCACTCTGCAAGTCTCAAGGTCCTGAGTAATCTGCACCTTGCAGTGTCTCTTTACTTATTTAATAAGTTTGGGATTTAGTGAGAAATACCTAGAAAATGTGGTTTCTTTGTTTGGTTCAAACCACAAATCTAGAGTTCTACTTATGTAAAGAAGTTCTGCTTTTTAGTCATAAGTTGAAGTTCAGTAATATACAATGTGTTCTCTAGGAATTACTGTGCTAGATATGATTAAATGTTCTGTTGAAGCTCAAATGTAAAGATACACTAGGACAGTCTGTGTGGTTATCTTTCTGCTTAGTCAATGGATCTTTAGAAGCATCAACACTTCAATGGCAATGAGTACAATGTAATTAGTGCAGATATCTTGGTGCATCTAATTCTCTTTGCAAGGAGGAACTTGAGATTCTTGAAGAAATGGTCAATTCTACAATAGACAGACTATGACAAGAAATATAAGAGATGATGTTGGCATTTTGCAATGTAAAAAATTTAAAAAGTGATTTAAAAAATGTAACTAACTGGGTGATTGCTCAGAGGTAAAGCATTTGCCATACAAACATGAAGACCCAATTTTCAATCTCTAGAACTCATGTAAACCCAACTCAGTACATGTGTATTTTGTCTTTTAACTTCTGTCCTGAGATGCCAGGCAGAGACAGAATTTCCAGAAGCTCACTGGCCACTGAACCCATGGAACCCAGAAGAAACAAAAGATTATCTTAGACAGTGTGGAAGATAAGTCCGATTCTCAGTTTTCCTCTGACCTTTCTACATGCTCTGTGGTGTGCATATATCTACACTCACACACGAACAAACACACACTGATGCATTTATAGCGTGAGTCAATTGAATTGAAAGAGGTTACTACTGCCAAGCCTGATCAAATTAGCAAAAGAAATACAATAATTTTAGATTATAGCTAAAACTACAAAAAAACCTACCACCAGGTCTCATCTGTGTGAACAGGTGATTAAATTGATTAAATAAAAATAGTAAGTGGGAAAACACACAAATCAATAATGCTGAAGAAGTCCAAAGCTACTTAACTCTCCATATAGAAAACATAACTCCCCACTGCTTACTGTTCCATTAGTCAAAGAGTTAGCACAGTGACTTACTTCCTAATGTGTTTCATAGAAAAAAACCAATATAACCATTATGGAGAAACTTGGCAATAACTGCTTCAGCTCAGCGATCAAAGTCATGCACCCCCAGCAGTTACACTGTGATGGTAGTATGTATCCTTGGCTTTCTGTGACAATCTTCCTTTATCTCAGCAGTCTTTCCCCTTAAAACTATAGTTTATTAGTTACTCTTCTATCATTTTAATAAAACACCATGGCCAAGGCAATTCACAGGATGAGAAATTTATTTGGGGCTAATTGTTCCAAAGGGACAAGAGCTAATCACCATCAGGGTGGGGTGCATGGCAACAGGCATTAAGACTTCTCATGGACTAGCAGCTGAGATCTAATATCTCTGTCACAAACAGGAAGCAAAGACAGCCAACTGGAAATGGCTAGAGTCTTTTCAAACTTCAGTTTGCCCCAGGGAAAACACTTCCTCCAGCAAGGTCACACCTTTTAATCTTCCCCAAACAGACACCAAATAGGAACCAAGCAGCAAATGTCCAAGTCTTATGGAGCACATCTCAAACTGTCACATAGCATCCCATCTTATCATAAGGAAACTACCCAACAATTCCAGGAGTGAGGTAGCATGTATAGTCTTCTACTAACTTCTGTCCTGAAATATCCAATCATCACTCTCCAAAGTTTTCAGTCTTTAAACAGGGTAAGTCTAAGAAAATGCAACAACTAATAGGAGACTGGGGAGCCATGAGGATGAGTGCCGCACAATGCTCTAATGGATGAAGCAACACCCACAGATGATAGCATTGACATGTGGCTGTAAACTTGTCGTCTTGTTATTCTAGCAACAGCTATGTAATTTCCTACTAAGTAGATAAAAATTTACTAAATCACTTTCTTGTTGATGAAAAACATGTTTAAAATTTTGTTTTGAGTCATATGACAATGGATGCCTTTAATGATTTAATATTTTTTCAACTTAATCTATTCATTAGACTAGATTTCCAGAATTAGGATTACTTTGTGAAATGTTGTGTAAATTTTCATTGTTTTAGACATTACCAAACTGCTTTGGAAGTACTCATCTCAAACTGGCTTACAAAGATGAGATACTATGATTTTTGATTTCGATAAATTCATAAACTAGAACTTCATATTCTATTTATTTTGAATTTTTAATAACTATAGAGATTAAACATCATATAAACACTTATTCAAAATACTAACTGTATTTCCATTTGGAAAATTGTCTTTTCTCACTTTTTACCCCATCTCTTTGTGAGGTCTTCCCTGGTATCTGCAGAGAAACTAATGGCGAATTGATCATTCAATGAATAAATAATTTTCTGCCTCAGATAGGCTTTCAAGCCAACAACTTCTGTTCTGATTCGCTGCTTAGCTTTCTTTTATTGCTTTCAAAGTTTATAAAAAATAAAGCTTTCACACTGTCTTCACATTTCCTTTGTCCTTGTTACTTTTCCTCTCTCAGATAATGAGCGACCTCAGCTCTCATCCAGGAAAGCAAAGGAGAAAGAGAAAACAGAACCCAGTAAATGACCCACTGTTAAAACTTCTCAACACCTGCCCTGGCCTTTGGACTCTCCTCCACTGTCAGAGCTGACATTAAAGGTTCTCTCCAATGAGCACAATGTGCTTTCCATTTCTTTCACCTTCCTGAGCATGACACAGTTCTTTCTGCACCTTACCTTGCCTTGTGAATTAGTCTCAGCAAAATTCATTTCTTCTAAATGAATAACTCCTCTCTATGTATTAAAAATGACTCAAGCAACATGAAGCTTTCTCCTCCTCCGCCTGGAGCAGCCTTTGCTTTTCACAGCTGTGCCTCTCCAGACACTCTGCATGCATTGCCTCCCAGTCCTCACATCCATTTACTCCTCAGTGCGCTTCCGTCTGCTTCCCCACCCCAGGCATCTCTACAGTGCTCTGAAATTCCATTTGCGAAGGTCACTGGGATCTTGTGTGACCCCAGTCAGTAAAAACGTTTATGCTCACATACTGGGCTTATTTCTTTAAAAAAGAAAGCAATAAAAATTCAAAAATGTTATTATGTTTTTATACCTTCTCTATTACCTACCTCAGCATTTTTTTTGCTTAATTTCCCTTAATCTGAGTTCTAAATATTCCCCTAGCTTAATTTACTTTCAATGGAATGTATGACTCTGTGAAAGATTATTCTTTTGTTGTTGTTGTTGTTTGTTTTGCTTTTTTGAGACAGTGTTTCTCTGTGTAACATCTCTGGCTGTCCTGCAACTCACTTTGTAGAGCTGGCCTCAGATGCACTGAGATCTACCTGTCTCTGCCTCCTGAGCGCTGAGAAAGAGTATTCTTAATATTTAATTCCCACCACAGTAATGCTAGAGGCAGTAAGTTTGTAATATTTGTCAAGCACCAGACACTAATATAAGAGCTTCATGTTCCATAAGGTGTTTATTCTTCTCATAATTCCGTCTTGTGATTTTCACATCACAGATGAGGAAACTAAGGCTTTAAAAACTTAAGTATAATTTATCAAAGGTCACATGACTAGTAATTGCTGTTCTCTCTCGACAGCATTAATGCTGGATCTTTGAAATGATAAGAAAAAGTATGTTTTAAGGGAGTAAAATTAGCCAGTGCAGTAAATATTTTATGAAAAAGTACTGTATGTTTGCCAGAGCTGAGAACAGGGCACAGAGAAAACAATGATAAGGACAACTCTTCTCGGAAGAGCCAGGAATTGTGATAAAGGGAATCATTTATTATCTTATTTTATATTAACTATTCAGTAACCTATGAGAAATAAATTCTTGTTATCCCATTTTACAGATAAAGACACTTTAAAAGGGTTTAAGTGATTTCCCTTTGGCCAGACAAGAAATCAGGACTGTAGGAAGCATTCTGACTCACAAGTTCAACTAAAAGAGACAGGCCTTTTTAAAATTTTATTTATTTATTTATTTATTAAAAATTTCCACCTCCTCTCATTTCCCTCCCATTACCCCTCCCCCTCCAGTCCTAAGAGCAGTCAGGGTTCCCTGCCCTGTGGGAAGTCCAAGGTCCTTCCCCCTCCATCCAGGTCTAGGAAGGTGAGCATCCAAACAGACTAGGCTCCCACAAGGCCAGTCCATGCAGCAGAATCAAAACCCAGTGCCATTATCCTTGGCTTTTCAGTCAGCCATCATTGTCAGCCACATTCAGAGAGTCCAGTTTGATCACATGCTCCATCTGGTTATGTCTTATGATCTCAAGAAGAAGCCTACTTATGGAGTTGAAAATTGTATGTAAATAGGTTCAAGGGACAAGGTCACCTAGCCCAGGCAGAGTGCATGGTGACGGCTGAGTTCATGTGAAATACTCTCGGTCTGGAAGGAGCCACACCAATGGAAAGAGCCACATCTTTTGATATGTGAGGGTAATGTTACCCATGGGATGGTGGTCCTGGATGTAAAAAGAAAGCAGACTCAGCAAACCTAGCAATCTAGTAGGTGGCACTCCTCCATCAGCTCATTGGTTCCTTCCTCCAGTTCCTGTCCTGAGCTGACTAGACCACAAACTGCAAGTTGTAAGATGACATGTACCCTGTTCTCCCCAAAGATGATGTTGCTCATGGTGTTTCAGCACGGCAAAGGGAACTCAGACAGAAACCAGTTGGTACTGGATTACTCTTATATAGAGAATTAAACCTTAGCAAATACTAGGTCCTGAGAGACTTAGAGCACACACAATGTCTTTCAAAGTTTGTGATACTTTTGACTAATTTTTCTTATTAGTCCCGAGAATTCTATTTACTTCATATAAACATGAGGTACAGGGCAGCAAAAGTATGTTTGGGACCTTATGAGAAATTGTTGGAAATTCTAACTTAATCCCAAGACAAAGTTCACTTAAAGATTTGTTTTTTGAGCGTCTAGACAGTAATTCACACAATTCACAAAACTGAGCATTTTAACACAATATAATTCGAGATATTTCTATTCTACATGGTGCGTCCCTGTAGAAAAATGACTGTAGAAAAAAAAGCGCTGTCTGTTTTTTGGAATCAGACCATTATGTTTCTAAGAGATCAGAAAAGTTCCTCTGTACAGTAAAGACCACGTATACGGTAGTCTTGAATCTAAGGTGCTCAGGCAGTGCTTCTTGATATTGTGCAGTGTGACATCATTCATGGTGCATGCCTTTTGCACATGAGTGTTCAGAGCCAAGCCTGCAGTGGTTCCCTAAGGTGAAACACAGGAAAGTACTGCCAAAAACATTTGGGATTCATTGAAGCTTTGATTTTGAATTCATTTTTAAGTGTTGTTCATTTTTAAAGCTCCTAAATTTGTTATGTGTTCCCTCCATTGGGTAAGCCCACAGTTAAAGGGGCTTAAATCTTGTGGCCAAGGGCTGTGGGATAGGCAAATAAAACAGTATGAGGCTGTAAAGTAGTATTCAGTGTTTCTTTTCCTCGTTTTTTTTTTTTTGCCATGTGATTATTAAACTTTCTACATCAACTCCTAAAAAATGCTCTTGTTATAATGGAGAGAGTATGGCATGTCTTAACTTGCCTTGACCTATGTAGAATATATACGATCACACTGGCACTAAGATATACTAAATCATATTTTTATTTATTTTGGTCTTAAACAAAAATAGTTTTGATATATACAACTTAGAAACACCAACAGAGAAAATAATTTAAAGCCCAGCCTCTAAGAGGAAAGCAGTTTTTCAGAAGATTCTCCAGCCGATGCAAGTCCAACAACTGCCACATCTTGAGAGATTTGTAGTGAGACTATACTTCTAACGGACTTCATGCATTTTCTGGCTCAGATAACCTACCAGTTCTCAATGAGATAAAGACACACTCATAAGGCAGAAAACAGCTTTCTTAGGAATTAAGTTGCTTAAGTCTTGCTACTTATTGTAACTAGGTAACATTCATCCTTTTACCAAGGCAGTTTGCTACCCACAATAGGGGCAATCCTATGATCAAAAGATGTGATCAAACAACACATACAAAACCCTAGATGTACTTCCAGATTATTAAAACACAATTCATAAACATTACATCATCTCCAAGTTCTCTGCTTCCTTGATAAGGATGAAGCTTATTTTTCCCTTCTTCATGTTTTTCCTTAGAGGTTGTTCTAGATATCAAGTTCATAGTTACTTAAAAATTACTCTTGTTCTTTCATTGTTGACCTGGTTTTCAGGGTCTTGTCTTTGATGAACTGAGTTCCATGTTAATAAATAATCCATCACTTCAGCTATCACAGTTCACACATTTAAAATCATTTATTGTTAGCTTAATCACTACTCAAATGAACAGCTGAGGTGGCTTTGTCAAAGATTCAAGGAGACAAAAACATATCTCGATTATATTTCAAGGAGAATAAAAATAGTGATTCAACATCACTGAATCTTTCATTTTGTACTCAATGTTATTGTTACTAGTTGTATTAACAGGAGAGTTTATATTTGCAAAATTTATATTTAACAATTGCTTTGAAAGGAAGTGATAATAAGTTGGTTTTTCTTAAAGAGTATTGTAGATCAGCATTTATTTTTATAAATGTGATAGTAGAAAGGTTGTTCATCAGGCACCTGATTTCTGTTACAGGTTTAAGGGCTAGTAATCCTGAACTGTAAAGACAACCCATGTTCCAGAAGCAGCAACCGGAAAATATTTCATGTGCCAGTTATGTTAGTGAAAGGTTTGCACACACAGCCAGGGATGGTGCAGCTAAGAGAGAAATCATGGTGTGTGAGAATCAGTTACGTAGATTACATGAAGTAAAGGGAATCAATGAACTTTTGATTCTTCATAGTGGGAGGCAGTCCAAGGAACGCAGTTAGGGGATCCGATACTGACACTGGCTTTGGTGTGAGTGCTTCTCTCCCTCCCATCATTGCTTAGAGCTACACAGCTCTCACTTTCCTTGCTGCTGACTGAAGACAACTGTAGAAATTTTGAAAAGTTAAAATAATATTGGGTAGAAAAGGATGCATTTATTTCCTGAGTCAGTGTAAAATACTTCAAAACTGATCTTGCTCTGAGTACCTGACAGAACTCTTTAATCTCTCACTTGACCACAAACTGTACATAGTGCTTACCTGTAATTTTTGGTCTCTTTGCTGATATAAAATCAGCCAAAACCTATAATTGGTATAAATAACTCAAAAAAATTTATGGACAAAAAATGAAATTCCTCCCCAAATTTGAACTACTATTCTGTAAAAAATATATGTGACTATTTAATGTCATCAAAATATGTGTTTGAAAAGACATAAATGTGGGCAAGGTATCTGAAGGTGTGGAGGGCAGCAGTGACAGAGTGGAAGAGATCGGGGAGCTGGATGATTGTGCTTGGAATGCATCTTATACATGCATGCTACGGGCAGAAACCAAATACAGTGAATAAAACTCTTATTTACTTCAACAGTGAAGACTTTATCTGTTCCACTCTCACTACAATTGAAATTCCTGATGTCAAGCTCTCTGGATCTGGCAGAGAAACCAGCATTTGCAGGGACTGAATTCTCTACAAGATGGGAATGTTAATATCCTGACATGACACTGTAAAGCTAATTACCCTACCTCACATTATAACTAAGCCCATTCCTCTTCCTTAACTCCTTTATTTCCTCCCATCCTGAGTTCTCATTTATTTAATATCAATTTACTAGCAATGTTTTCTTTCTAAACATAGACAATCACGTAACTGCTAGCATAGCGAATGAAGAAAAGAACAGCCTATAAACAGATATTTTTATATGGACAACTTGACTTGTGCCGAAGTGTAACTGAATCCTCTCTGTTATTAGCTACTTACTTAATTAGCTCCTATCAATGTTCACCTGCTGGATGTGTATCATATGTTAAATTAAATACCTGGAAAGTCAGGTGTGGGGTCCTCTCAGGTTGATTAATGTGCAGCATTCTGATGCCATCTGTCTGGCTTATTATCCCAGAGTGTGGCTTCTAATTAGCTACAACACTACTATTCACTATCGGTCTCTCCTTCTCCACTCTCTCCTTATTATAATGAAAGCAGTATCTGATTTAAAGTAAGAGATAAGGGTGTGATTGGTAGGAGATAAATTGGAATGGAAAAATATATAAAAGTAGTCAAATTGGCAGTAACAGAACCAGTGAGCTGGAGTCAGCCAGTAGTTGGGAAAATGTTGTAATGTATTGCCAGTAATGAACCAACCAGAGTCACGATTCTCACAACTAACAGAAAGCCACTGGTGGTAAATCCTTTGTTCCCGCCAGGGTCTTTTCATTAGAGTGACTGTCTTCTAACTTATAAAACAATTAAAATTCATTGCTTGTGATTAAATGTTATCAGCATAAGATATCGAAATAGATGAGTCCTATTATAGTAACTCCATACACTCTTACAGAATAATCAATTTCACCTTTAAGTTGTTTGGAAGGAATTTAAAATTTGTGTCAAGTACATTTGAAGTTTGATTGATTATAAAGAGTTGAAAGATGTGTCTCATTGTTTTGCTTTCCTTGCAGAATTTCTAGCGACATCCTGTTAGTGGTTAGGAGAGACTTCTATAAGAAGGTTGTACTCATATTCATGACCACCAGGAGAGGCAAGGAGCCGGCATGTACCAGGAAGCGCTGTTTTCCCTTCAAATAAATTACACAATACCCAATGAGGTGAAAAAAAACCCAATCAATTTTTTAAATATCTTCTTATAAGAGAGTAAACATTGAAAAATAACTTTTATTTTTATTGTAAAATGACCAAAAACTATGAAATTAGTGTTCATGTAACTAACAGAAAACAATTCATTATGTGGTTGTACTGAAGGAAAAGCCATCTGCACTCAGATTCCATTTTCATATTATTATTTGTATTATGAATGAGTATCAATCTGTTTGTTTAAATTTATAAAGCAAATATTGAAACTGAATTTTTTCATATTAACTTTTTATTTTTTGTTCAAGCATTGCCAATGTTCTGGACAGGTATTATTACCTACAGGTTGTTTGAAGCACGAAATTCCTTCCACACCAGTGCCATAAAATGAAATGTTTAGACCTAGACAATAGTTTAATGGAGTAATTTCTATTGAATCAAATATCACTCATTTGGCAAATGAATCTCATGGGAGTTACTGGTTCTTCTCAATGTATTAATAATATCAGTAAACTTATAAGCCCTGCTGGGTGGATATAAGTGACTTCTGTACAAATATGAACTTACACATGCTATCCTGGTATTTATGTTAATTTTGAAACCTATTTTAGTCTTCCTTTCTAGTACAATGGAGGCTACTTTCTCCAATTTCTTTTCCCTGCCCATGTTTTGAAAAAGGAGTAGCTACATTGTGCTCTTTAGTAAACATAGTTTCTAATTATGACCTTAAAATGATTTCATCTTGTTTTTTTATAGAGTTAATTTTCTCTTTTCAGCTGCATGATTTCATAAGACTAGATTTATAACTGGTAAACAGAGATGTTCCGGTATCTAAACATGTCTTCTACCCTATTTAGTTAATGGATGCTTTGTAGACACTCCTTAACATTTTTTTGTTCATGTATTAAAAATAGAATTTAAAAACTGGGTATGGTGGCACATGCCCTTAATCCCAGAACACACAAGGCAAAGGCAGGTGGATCACTATGAGTTCTAAATCTGCCTGGTCTACACAGAAAGATTTTTGCAGAGAAAGAGAGAGAACACAGAGACAGACTTATTAAACCATAGCTGGTCTATAATCTCAGGCCTACCTATAATCTCAGTTCCTTGAGAGGCTGAAGCAGAAAGCTCACAAATTTAAGACTGGCCTGGACTGCAGAAGAAGCTAAGGTCAAACCTGGATAACTTGGTAAGTCCTTGTCGCAAAGCATATCAAAGGTTTAAAAAAAGATTGGAAATCTATCTAAGTCACAGAACACGTGTGTAGCATCTCAAGTACTGTAGGATAAATAAATAAATAATTGAATACATAAAGTGTAGACTAGAAGGTGAGGGTGGGTGGCCTCTAGGTTTGCTTCTATAACTCATGATCTTTGATTCCAGCATGTTTTGCTAGATGTTTAATTTCGAAAAAGTTTATGAAATAGTTCAATGTTCTGAGGTCTCCTAATACTATTCCTTTTTAATGTCTGAAAAGCATTCTCCTTTCTTTCTTGTCTTGGATTCTGATGCCAAACTAAATATTTATAAACAGTTTTTGGATTTATTTGGCTACTGCATTGGTCAGTGTCCAAGATCCTGCTGTTATCTTGTCTGCATGTTTAAGGATGACCTTTTGCTGACTTCATAGAACTTCTTCAGAAAGAAAGACAGACGTGCTTATCTAAGCCTCCTTTTTAGACTATGCAAGAAGATTCCAGTTGTGTTGAAACGGAATGACTTTGTGTGAAGAACTGTGGCATATTAATGTTCTCATTCATGTTTCCAGCTTTCAGAGGCTAAAATTCAGCTCTGAATCATATAAACAGACACACAGTTAGCATCAAGAAACCAGCAATAATGTATTTCCCCCACCCTGTGGCAGATACTTAAACACCATTGGTGAACATGCCTAGCCCACTTAATATTACATAAAGACAGAAACCAGTAAACAATTCAGTGGAACCAGTAGTACTTAAGGGCAGACTGATACCACCAGGAGCTAATGGATATTGACTTAGAGGAATTAGATTTGCAAAGAATCACTGTACTCTATCCAGGATCCTAACCTTATTCCTTCCTGAACTCTTAAATGTTTAATATAACATCAAGACAGTCCCAACATGGGATTTCTTTTTGTTTATAGTGGTAGATAAAGGTATAAAATATATTTCATGGAAAGTGTAAAACTGATTGTGAACATCATAGCTATTATACGAATGCCGATTTTGTATCAAGGTTAATTAATTTATCTGGCTAATTTTGGTGTTTGATGTTTTTACTTATTTTCAAGTTTTCTTTTTTTATTTAATGAAAAAACAGAAATGAAAAAAAGCCATCCACATGCTTGAGTCTTGATGCATGCTTGAGAAAAGGGACATTCTGTTAAGAGAATATGAATACAAAGTTAGCTCATTCTGTTAAAATAATAAAAATACATACATCTAATGCTCTCAAATAGAAAACATGCTTAGATTTTGTTCCCTATGCTTTTTTCACATTTTGAAATGATTTCAAGAGATGTGTGCTTATGTATCTATATTTGTGTATGGATATTAACATGATATTTTAATTAAAAACAAAAGAATCCAATGTAAGAGATTTCTGATAGTCTAAATTATATAATGTGAAAACAGACATCTGACAGCTAATCAAAACTTTCGTATTATCAACTGTTTTTTCTATTTCCTTTATTTTTATGATTATAATATAATTATATTATTTCTCCCTTTTCTTTCTTCCCTCCAAAACTACCTTGTTCTCTTTCAAATTCATGGCCTTTTTTCATTAAACATTGTTACATGCATCTATACACATGTATATATATATACGTATTTACACACTATTTACATACATATTCTTAAATGTAACCTACTTTGTCTGTATAATGTAACCTTATGATTTAAAGGGTAACCAGCTGATTTTTGATAATCAATTGATGTGCTCTTCCATAGGGAAAACTAATTCCCCATTCCTAATTATTTTTTTAAAACATTGTTTCTTTATGTATCTCAATATCTTTCAAGATTATGATTGGGGTACAGTGAAGATATTATGCACCTTTTAACCGAACCTTGCTAAATACTCTTTCTTGCAAGTGCTAAATCATGAAAGACTGAAAGTATCAGGTTATTTTTGTTTGGCTTGCAACAATGCTCAGAGAACAATTCTTAACTCAAAACACACCATTCCTTCAGGACATACTACCTTCTTTTCTCTAAGATTTAGTGAAAGAATTTTCCTTTTAGGATTTTAGAGATTTTCCATCACTGGTCCCAAGCATGTTTCTGTTTTGGGTGCCTGATTCTGTTGCTAGGCAACAGTATGGTCTTTTCAAGCATAACATGAATTAATAATTATTTTAATTAGCCTGATCAGATATTGTTCCTTTTAGAATGTCCTGAAACTTTTGTCTGAAGTCAGTACAGACATTTTTGTGTCAACTCCAGTTGTGTATGAACATGACTGACTCACTGGTGTTCAGAGCAGCGAAAAGAATGCTAAGAGCCAAGTCATTTATCCTGCTGGTAGTTCTTTGTTCATAAATTTGTTTCTGGAAAAAGGTCGAAGTAGTCATATGGAAAGTCTAGAATTTGAAGGAAGTATGAGACAAACAGGTATTTCTTATTGAACTTTCCTTCTCCTAGCCAAACTCTTGAAGAAAAAAAAATTAATCCATATTACTTTCTAAAAAAAAGTCACTGAAGGCATAAATTGGTGTACAACACTTACGAGCTATCAGATCACAAAACTAAAATGTATGCAGAATTCTGTCTGCTTGCTTATTTCCTGGTTGTCCCTCCTTAGTTCATGAATAGCATCCTTTAAATATGTGTTTACCTGAATAGGACTATTAATATTCCTTAACATTCCCTGTTCTGATATACACAAATCATCTCTACCACTACAGGAGTCAACAGACTTCTCAATATATATCAGAAAAAAACATAATCTTAGCCACTGAGTGGTGTAGGAGTGCCTTCTGTTTGTGTGTTGCTTTCATTGGTTAATGAATAAAGAAACTGCCTTGACTTAGTTGATAGGGCAGAACATAGGTGGAGAAAACAGAACTGAATGCTGGGGAAAAGAAAGGCAGAGTAGGAGAGGAACACTATGGAGCAACCAGAGAGAGACATGCTGAATCTTTCTCAGTAAGCACTGCCATGTGGCGATATACAGATTACTAGAAATGGGTTAAATCAAAATGTGAGAGTTAGCCAATAAGAGGCTAGAGCTAATGTATCAAACAGTGCTTTAATTAATACAATTTCTGTGTGGTTATTTCAGGGCTCAGCTAGCTGGGCGGCTGGGACGAACAAGCAGGTCCTCACTATGCAACAATTGAGAACAAATTGAAAATCTCAGATACATTTTGTTGCTGAGCAATAACAGAGAATGTAGTGAGTATAAGAGCATCCCCCAATTTCTTTTCAATGTCTGTCCAGCCAGAGTCACTGTAATAATGATCTGTTCAGACACAGAGTCTCATAATTTTGGCATCACTTTGAAAACTTTAGAACAACTCTCTCTTCTCTGCCTTCCCCAGCCTTTAGAGGTATGTGTAGAGACTTCCTGATTCTACTCATACTGGAGGGTGTCTCTTCCTTTAGAGCATCAATTAATATTTAAAGCTAAAATTCTGATTGTTTTCCCCCCATTTTCTAAAAATTTTGTTGCAATTTAAGTTTAAGATAGCCATATTAGATAGATTTATTCATTTATTCATTGATCTCATAAAAGTGAAAGAGTGTTTTGCCCTGTGGCTTCTCCAAATGTCTCCAAACATATGAAGATAGAATTTCCCGTGCTTTCCTCACAAATCAAGGATTAAATCATATATGCTAACATAGCTTTTACCTCATGACATAAATTAAACACAAATCTTCTATTTTTAAGTGTGGTCTACCTTTAGTTTTCTAAGAAAATTCGTCTTTCAAGAATATATAGCCTCTGGTCATATTCCTTAAAGGATCTGTTGTTCTAAATAGTTTTAAGTTATTTTCTAATTTCCATGTTGCTATTGCTATACTAACAGTCAGTGCCTACCATATTCTCTGATTTCTTACAGTTCTATTTAGTTCAGCACTAGTTAATTTACTAAATGGTAGGGATCATTACTCTCAACCATGAGGTTACAAATTTGAACTGGATTGCTAATCTAATTGTAGCGGCGTAAATGAATTCAGACAGATTGTAATAATATATACAGTTTTAATGGGGAAATAGACTTACAGAACCACCGGTTCAGCGGATAACAGGGAAGCAGAGAGAGCAAGCAGGCTCCCACTTGCCCAATTTATAAGTAAACGTTTGTCCGAGGCGAACACGCCCCCTAAGGGGCTGGGCTTATCCCTACAATCTAATGAAATTCATAGTTCAATGGCCTGAATAAAGAACCATCCAGGTGTGGTGGTTCACACCAGTAGGAATTCTGAGACACTAGATGCTGAATTCCAGCAAAGCTTGAGCTCTATAGTAAAGCTTATTTTAACAAGTAAGTAAATATTTAAAAATAGGTGATTCATCATGGTAAATCTCATGGTAGTTGTCTTTTTTCTTTTTTTGATTTTCGAGACAGGGTTTCTCCGTAGCTTTTGGTTCCTGTCCTGGAACTAGCTCTTGTAGACTAGGCTGGCCTCGAACTCACAGAGATCCACCTGCCTCTGCCTCCTGAGTCCTGGGATTAAAGGCCGGCGCCACCACTGCCTGGCATGGTAGTTGTCTTAGTTAGGGTTTCTATTGCTGTGATGAAGGCGAAACACCATGAACAAAAAGCAGGTGGCGGGTTGGGGGGCGGTGGTTTATTTGTAGTACACTTCCACATTATGTCATTGATGTAACCTAGGAGAGGAACTCAAACAGAGCGAGAAAACTGAAAGCAAGAGCTGATGCGGAGGCCATGGAGAAGTACTGCTTACTGACTTGATCTCCTTGTTTGCTCAATCTGTTTTCTTAAAGAAGCCAGAAGCAGCAGCCTAGGGACGGCACCACCCACAATGACCTGGTCTCTCCTCCATCATTAGCCAATTAAGAAAATGCCTTACAGGCTTACCTAAGGCTGGATCTTATGAAGGGATTTTCTTAATTAAGGCTCCCTTGCTTGAAATGACTTATGTTGTGTCAAGTTGATAAAAATTATCCAGCATAGTAGCTGTATCTGTGCCACCATGGTGAGCAATAAGTCAAATATATACAAATCAAAATACAAAACATACTGCTTGGGATGAGAAGGGGGGCTCTTCATCTTCTCAAGCTTCTCTGGGTACTTAGCAATCATTTGTGGTTGAGATTTGATTGACCAAAAGTGACTTGAAGATTAACTAGTCAAATGTCTTCCTTCCCAGACTGTTTGCTCTGATTTCCCAGTTTCTGTAGCACTTAGAAAAAATTTAAATTATGATTTCTTTCGAGGGCCCTAAATGTATATAACCTGAGTTGATCCTAAGAACTTCAAAGAAATGTTATCCAGGAGGGTCTATATTAGCTAACTTATAAAAGATTGACATGGTGTCCAATTTCCATATCTCTATGGGACAGAAGAAACCTAATTTAGATTGTGCCAATTAGCAAAGGTGCTTGGTTACATAGAGTCTCTCTCTTTCCAGCTGGTGTCTTCCAGCACTTGACTGCCAGGTCGCCTGTCAAAACTGTTCGGTCAGTTCCATAGTTTGAGTCTGAACAGTCTCCCTATGGGAACAATCTCTATGAACTCATCTGTCTTCTATATTTGCCTTAGACCCACAGCCAGGTTTACTCCAGAAAACAAAACAAAACAAAACTGGTTTTTACCAAATAGTCCACTCTCATGCTAAGTACTGTCTTTGTCAACCTTTGTAACTGCTAGTTAACATCAGCTTTTGCTAGTGAGGATTGAGAGTAAAGACTTTACAATGACCCAAAATACCCCTTTATTTAGTTCTATCCTCTTTATTTAGAAACAGGATATTATAAATGCCAGGTCAGCCTTCATTACATAGATGTACCACTATGCCCTGTTTTATGTACTGCTGGAGATCCAAAGTAAAACTTCCTTTATACTAGGCAAGCCCTCTACCAACTGAGCTATTTCTGCAGCTGATCAACTACTCTTTTAATATAAATAAGTGAACCCTCAAAGTCCATAATATTCTCTTTTATGCAGAATTATTTTGAAAATTGTATTCTTCACTCTTCCTTTCTATGCCTGTCTTCAAGATGACTGTGAAGAAGCCACAGGGAATGCTCACGCTAGTTGTTTTGACTTTTCTCCTGTATTTCAGTGATTTTAATTATTCATAAATATGAAGAAAGTTGGGAGTAATGCACCATGTTAATCTTGTATGTGTTACTTAATATGGTCACTCATGGCTGAAATCGCTGAGAGATTTTAGGATCAGTTCAAACACCAGAATTCATGATAGTCTAAACAGAGAGGATGTTTTATAGTTGATGTATTCATACAAAAATTTAAGTTGCAAAATGATAACAATTATTAAGTCAGTACCTAAAATTAAACCACCATCAAGAAAGACAGCATTGTGAAACCTTTTTATGAAGTTAAGCTAAAGAATAAAATTGATTCTTAAATTTAAAAAAAAGTTTTTCTGCAAACATTTTTCATTATGAAGTTTGTGGCCAGATTTTGGCTTTTACTGTACACAGTTGCTATTGGCTTTTTCTCACCAGAAAAAAAAAATTGCCAATTCATGTCAGATGTGTCATATCATAAAATAATGAAAAACATAACACTTTAAAGTTAGGGAAACACAAGAGAGTTGTTATTTCCACAATCCTGATAGAAGTATACAACTCCTTATTTTAAGGTACTAGGATTTTGCTGTTTCATTCCTTTGCTTTCCTCACTACATTGAAAGTTTGTGAAGAACATCAGGAAATACTCTATCTTAGATATATTGCTACTTATGAAAAATCCACATCTATAAAAGTTGACCTCAAGGTAAAAACAATGTCAGGTAGAATTTTCTCCTTAAATGTAATTAGTGACAATCTATTCTTCGACTATACGACATGATTTCTAGGATACTAATTTGTACACGATAACAAAGTGTCCCCCTTTGAATGTATTGGCAAAGAAGCACATTTTCTAAGACAATGCAGCTTTTGAAAGTGGTTTCCAAGGAAACCAATTGTGGTTTTAGCATAATCTTAAAATTAGCAGTTTTAGTTTATTGGTTACTAAAGCAGATGACAAAGTAAGTTTCCACTATTGAAGATACATGAGCTGTATAAGAACCATCCTGGGGCTAGTTACTGGTACTAATTTTATAAAACATACCAAATCTGGGCTCTTGAAATAATCTGCGTTCTTGTCCTTCACGCTAACAAAGCAGGACTGAACACAGAAGTCCTTGTGGGAAGTTTGGACATGAAGACAATTGCCACATCAGATGACAATCCAGCTGAACAAACGAAAGTAATGGAGCTGACTCAATTAAAAGGCTTATCAACTTGTGAATTAGCATTTTTCAAACTGTATATCAGCTTACATTGCGGAAGAGCTATTTCAACTGGGATCTCGTTAATCATCTCCAATAAAAAAGAAAAAAAAGACAAAAGAGTAAGCCATTCCTTCTCATAAAGTCTTTGGTGGTTGTTATGACAATAATATTTCTATCATAGGCCACAACTGACATTCTACACTAATTCACCAGAGTAACACAGTTTTGCTCATTAGGTATTGTCTTATAAGGGTGTCAGAAAGTTTTCCAAAATTTCTACAGTGATGGCGAAAACAATAGGATTTCTCAGTGCTGAGTAAGAACAAAAATCATACTAGAGGGCCCATCTGACTATTTTCATTTCATAGACATATGAAGGTACCTTTCCTCCCCTATCCCTCTCTCCTTTTGCTGCTTCTGTCATTGCCTTCCTCATTCCTGTCTTTCTTTCTCTTTCCCCATGATGCATGTTTTCATGTAACGGCAGCTGTGGAGAGTCCTACTGTTTCTTTACTGTGTACAATTGGGAAAACATTTTCCACACGTTATGATTTTAGAGCTTAACATTAAACTGATGTACAGTAGATACAATTTAACTTAATCAGATCCCTATTATTAACAACTTAATTTAAATTTATTTTTCCTTATTGTAGATAAATTCACAAGTCATCCTTAAATGAAAATCTCCTTTCTTATTCTTAATAGTTTAGTGACAATGTTTAATAAGATTAATTATAGGTTGTTTCATGTAGTCAGGGTTAATGAGAAAAAATATATGAGAATGAAGGTCATAGTGTGTACTACTTGATGTCATCCCTATTACCACAATACATATTCATTTGCTTGTGCAATCCCTGAGTTCATTGGAAGGTTTGATTTCTGAGTTAGTATGTTAAAAATATAAATATTCTAATAAATTTCCAATAACCATCCCCATGAAACTTTTCAAGGCCAATTTTCTTTTAAATGTCAGTGACATTCATCCATTTGAGTAGTCTGTTCATGTTGGATGCTAGGCAATAATCAGGCACATACAAATCAGTGTTCTGTTCTATCAATCATGGCAAAACCACGTAAGGCATAAATTATTAATTTTCCAATGTAGGAATTACTTGGGGTAGGGGTAGAGACAATATGAAGAGTAGGAAGAGATAATTCAAAATTAAAGTATCACTTGTATGCAACGACCTTGAAAATTCAGAGCTAATTTCATTCAAGAAATCTTAAATATCATGAAGACACTGAGTTTACTCTATGAGAGAAGAATGTAGTATCCATGTCCCTTCTTTTTAATCCACATATTTGATTAGGATCATTTAATATTTATTTATTAGCTGCAAAGGCATATTATAATAAAATTGGTTTCATGTGCATTCTGCTTGGGGTAATCAAATGCTTGGTAGAGTAGATGACCTGAAAGGTATCATAGAATTCAGAACACTTACCAGCTCTTGAGGTTTGTGCGTTGATTAGCATAGGACAATGAGTGTGTGTGTGTGTGTGTGTGTGTGAGAGAGAGAGAGAGAGAGAGAGAGAGAGAGAGACAGAGAGAGAGAGAGAGAGAGAGAGAGAGAGACAGAGACAGAGAGGTGTTGGAACTGTGTCAAGTTTGGAACAGTAAAAATGCCTGGACTGCCAGGACTTGGAGTTTGTTCCATGTTAATTTAATAGACAATAAAATAACACTAATTTTTGTAGAAAAAAAGACACAATGAAACACAAAACCAATTTTCTTAATTAAGATACAATTCATATCAATTTTCACAGCAGAAAACTACCTCTTGGTTGATGGTAAAGGAATGTCATGGTAAAGAAGTTCTCTGGTTTTAAATTTTGCTGTCACTACATGCCAACTTCTACACATCCAGAAGAAGAGATAGAAATACTTTAAAAGCCAGAGGTTCAGGACTTGTCTGTAAAATTATAACTTCTATGTTGAGCAGGAAAGCTACAACCTCAAAATCTTAACAGTACTGTAACCAAAGCAAGACAAAAATGATGGCAATACCAGTTGACAAGACAACTTGAATAGAAGAAATCTCACAGGACTCTAATCATAAGTGAAAAGAAATAGGCAATTAATAGCTACTAATAGGGGGAATAATCAATCATCTCTAAAGGCAAGCCTTCCCCAAAACATAACCATATGAGCTGAACAACAAACAATAAATAAACTCAGCAGGTTGTATTTATATATTTATATGTATGTATACAGGTAACAATATAATTAAGGAAAAGCAGCAAACAGAGAAGATGAAGTGCTGGAGTTGATACAGGAGTGGTAGCAGAGGGTGAATGTGATGGAGATGCCATATACTTGAATAGTAGAGCATTGAGCTATGAGACAGGTACTGGCCTGGAAGACTGTACTGGCTACTTTGCAGAGTGCTGGAAATTGCTATGCATGCTTTTCGAGGAGAAGGTAATCATTATCAGTCTTACCTTGTAGAACCTGCAAGCTACGATGAGCACTGGTCTGGCAAGACATGCCCACTGGTGCAACAGTGGCATAAATATCATGGGAATAACAAACCACTTTCTGAATGGATTTAAGCCCTGCCCTGTATGCGGCGCAATAACCAGGCTAGCTTAATATGAAACAGCAAATTTTAATGAAGGGATAGCTTACAACACCAGGGATCCAGCAATGGGCAGGAAATACATAAAGGACCGGTGGGGCTCACGCCAGCCAGATTTATATGTAAACATTAGCCCGAGGCAAACATGCCCCCCCATTGGGCTGGGCTTACCCTACACTGCCCCAGAAGACAAAACCCATATTTGGCATCATTGCCTTGATGGCCATGACTGACCATGATCCCGTGGCTAGAAAAGTCATATGGCCTAGGGGAAAACCTACTGCCATTATTCTGCTAAACATTACTAAATCAACTCCTAATGTTTTGTTGTTACACCCATAGATTTATGCATCTCTAGCCATAATTCCAGAAGCTCCTATTTGTAGTAGATGGTGACTAACACAGAGACACACAAGTGGTCATGGTAGAGAGAATAAGAGACTGAGAATTCTCATTCCTAAATGGTACATTTATATTAATATCTTGTTTCCTAGGCTCAAGGATCACTTGGGAAGGGAAAGTGCAGTCAGTATAATAGCCAGAGACAATGGAAGACTCAGGGAAAACAGTGTCCTCTGGACATGGCAGTGCAGCTGCCTGACAGCTGTAACAGCATGCACAAGCCTGTGAATGGCTGAGCCAGACTGCAGTAATATTTTGGCTAGCAAGGTCCCCTTGCTTTTGACCTTCAAGAACATTCATTTTTCACATATCTCCTAGTATTGTAGATTTTAAAGAAATTCAGAATTGATGTGGGAGTGATTTCTTTCTGATCTGTTGCTTTCATTGGTTAATTAATAAAGAAACTGCCTAGGCCCATTTGATAGGCCAACCCTTAGGTGGGTGGAGTAAACAGAGCAGAACTTGGGAGAAAGAAAGCTGAGTCAGTGAGTTGCCATGATTCTCCCACTCCAGACAGATGCAGGTTAAGATCTTTCCTGGTAAGCCACCTCGTGGGCTACACAGATTATTAGAAATGGGTTAGATCAATATGTAAGAGCTAGCCAATAAGAGGCTGGAACAAATGGGCCAGGCAGTGTTTAAAAGAATAAAGTTTCTGTGTAATTATTTCGGGTATAAAGCTAGCCGTGCAGGCCGCCAGGTGGTGGGGACGCAGCCCCGCCGCTCTTATTTCTACACAGAATACTTTGTTGTAGCATGAATTCTAATTGTTCTTAATAATGAAAACCCAGAGTCAGCTACAGCTGAGGAAAGATCAACCACTAGAAAGTTCTTAACCTCTACCAATGCTCAAACCAAAAGAGCGATCCTGTCTCCATGAATCCTCCAGACTGACTGCTGTCTCTATGAAACTTTAGACTGGATCCTCAAACTGCATTGTAATGCATCTGAACTCCTGCCTCCTCTCCTCCCACCGTATATTCCTCTTTCTGCCCAGCCATATCCCTCCTGTCTCTACCTCCACAGAGTTGGTATTAAAGGCGTGTTTTCCCAAGTGGTGGGATCACGTTTATGTGAGCTATGTTTCTCTTTTAGGCAAGATTCAGTCTTGTGTAGCCCAGGCTGTCCTTGAACTCACCAGAGATCCATCTGCCTGTCTCCCAAGTGATGGGATTAAAGTTGTTTGCCACTACTGCCTGGCATCTATGGCAAACTAGTTACTTAGCTATATAGTCTGATCTTCAGGCAAGTTTTATTTGTTAGATTACAAACAAAATATCACTACACCTTGTCTGAGAAGGGAGTAGATGGTTGTTCATTGATTCAATATTTGTGAATAGCTGTAACATGCAAATCATTTGATGCTAGAAGTAGAAAATAGTCTTTGACTTTGAGGGCTCCATAGTAAAGCTTTGGTTACAAGTTATGTATGAACTTGAAACAAAAATATACAGTGTGGGTTCCTTGGAAACATGACAATGAGGGCGGGAAAGGTACACAGAGAAAGAACAATTTTATCCTGAAATTCTTTAGAACAGGGTTTCTGATTTATGTTTTAAGAAAAGCATAAGAGGATAAAAGACAATACATTATTTTAGAAGAGAAACTCCCAAGGCAGAGACTTCAGCAAAAAAGCACTAAGAGCAACAGTGGTTGGAAGATATGGTAATGGGAAGTATGGACACAGCCTAATACATGACCTTGAGGGGAACACAGAAGACACATGTTGGGTGGCAACTAAACTTTATAATATAATAAGAATATTTCACCATTTCTCCCCATACTTCTCTCCTGTCTTCTCTTCCTCATTTCCTTCATCATCCTTTTTCTCCTTCTCCTTGTTCTACTTCACTCTTGATTTCCCACATCCTCTCAAAGTGTTTTTTTTTTCAGTGTCAATAGTTTCTATAGACCAACAATTGGGAACAGGTACTGCATTTAAAAACTAGTAATGAAAAATGGATACTTTGCCTGCATGGAATTTGCATGCCATTTGTGAAGAAGAGAAAAACCCATTTCAAAATATATCATTTGTTTAGTGAGGTCAATTATATAAAGAAAAGTATATCAGAGATAAAACACAGCATGATAAGATACATCATGTTCCCTAACACAAGCAAAAATTAATATGCTTCCCTGCATGTGCATGTACTGAGATTTTATTGTATAAGGTCATCGAAGCCTTTTTATATGGTACTATTTGACCAGAAGAATATTGAGATCAGTCTAGTCTTCTTATCATACTCACTATCACAATATTCTCTTTATTTGTGCACTTAGATTACTAGGAAGTTTGCAGCAGCGAAACAGTGAGCACAAGGAAGGGAGATTACTGCTCATTTGGAAAAGAGCAGGTGCCTGGGGTTTGGGAGAACGTAAGCAGAGTTGGGGGTAAGATTAGACAGGCATCAGCACCAGAGGGGATGGATGTGCTATGAGGCTGGACATTTCCGTCCCTTTGTGGGACTCTTCAACTACTTTGAAGAGTCAAGGATCTATTGAACTTCCTGTATGAGACATCAGATATTTGATGATTTTGTTCAAAGACTAATCTTTAAGCCTAAAATCTTCATGAAGAGAAATTTCACTGAAGTTCTGTAGCTATTGTTTTTTAACTCCATCAAAGTAACAAGGGGTGAATGCAGAGGATTTTACACTTAGAGAACCACCACCAGGGAATGACATAGAAGATGAGGCTGGCTAAGGAGAGTAAAGGAAACTGAGCTCATATTCTGGGTGATTTGAAGAAGAAAGGAGCTAGCACTGTGCTCATGGTGAGACATGATGGGGTCCCAAGGATTGCAAGACCAGTCTTCCCAATGATGAGCACGGTTGAGTTCTGTACAGTAAGTCCCTTTCACCATGTACTTGGGCACTGGTGTACAGAAGAAGAGGCAATTGTAGAACCCTGAAGTATTGTCAGAAAGAACTGATTTGTGGGGCTTGATGGGATCTCAAGGTTGGGCTTGACTGAGTGTGTGTGTGTGTGCAAGTGTGTTCATATGTGAGTTTGTGTGTGTTTATATGTTTGTGTGTGTATGCATGTGTGTGTTTTCTAGATACTCAAATGTGACAGGTCAAATAACAAGGTGATTTTGTTCTACTTTAGAGTTGCACTATGTTTTGTAATCATCTACCAGTACACTATATAAATATTTCTGGGTGTGTAAAACTACTGTTTGAGTCAATAGAAACCACTTAGAATTTTTCTTTTAAAGTTCAAAACAATTAAATATAGATTTTTGAGGATAATTGAGTGAGTAATAGTTTGCATTCAGCTTCTTCTATTATGTTCTTTGGACTTTTCCATTTCAGAATCGTAAGCATGTGTAGCTCTTTCAAAGCAACTCATTTCATCATCTCCAGTGTCCTCAATCAGACAGCAAGACTTTTCTATATCATTTTAATGGCCCATAATGCTCCTGATGGAAAATGAACTTCCTTCACAAATTATTTTTATCACATACTGGGTGCAGTGGTTCCTTTAAATTCCTTTTTTATTTTAACTAAAACACAGATGCTTACCAGCAGGAGGATGCCATTTGTCAGTTATACTTATTACATATCAATATATAGGAAAGGAAATACTCCCAATTTTATGTATACTATATGAAAAGTCGTGTAAGTTAATATTTGCTGTGGGTATTTTTACAAAGGACTTAACCAAAATTTAAAGCACAGAGTGACCATAAAGTCTCTTTAGCAGAAAGCAGTCTGATGTCTTGGTAGTTCTTGCACAGTTTCTGCAGTTGGTGGATCATGCCTCCTAAGAACAACTAATAACACAAAGTGCTCATCATTTCAAAAAGCCTTTTCTCCCTAAAGTATCAAATTCTTGCGAAGCAATCTCAATGAAGCTCATTCTCTCTCTCTCCCTCTAACACTAAATAGCACATGGTCATGGTCACAAATGTACGCTGATGATCTTTTGACAGAAATTTGCTTGCCTTGGCTATGGTTATAGAAAATCAATGGCTGGAGAGAAATCATCATTCTTTTAGCAATATGTGTGATGAGCTATTCTCTGATGACTACTGTTACCATTCAAGGCTAGATAAACGATGTTCAATAAGACAAATCCCAAAGAATGCTTTCTTGGGCCTGATCATGTTTAGTTATGTTTCTGTAATATGGATGAATTCCTTATCATTTCTGTTTATACAAGATTTATTCCACTTGAAAAGAAATAAAAAAGTCACACACTGGAAACCCACTGGAGGCTCAAAGTTCTAATTTTCTGAATCTAAGTACCCATACCCTTCACAGAAAATATGATTAGTAACCACTTCCTTTTATTTTATTTTTAATTAGAAAAAAAATCATACAATATATTCTGATCATGGTTTCTCCCACATGCTTCTCTTTGTGAATGTTTGGTGCATAAGGAAACCAAGACACATGTCAGGTAGGATGCAATTTGTTATGGAGCAGGAGAATAGATAGTTTGAAAAACAAGAAATTCTTATATTGCTGACAGCAACTTGACCATGTAATTGCAGATAGCACACCACTAATGTTTCAGGACCACTGAAAGAAACAGGACCTATGTCTGTTCCCTAGCACTGCACAGTGGCTTAGACCATCTATAATCCCAGTTCCAAGTCCTCAGATGTCCTCTGCTGACTTCACAGGCACCAAGCATGCATGTGGTACACATACACACATGTAGAAAAACTACTCGAATATACACATAAAATAACAAAAAATTAAAACCCAAACATACACATTCAACTGAGATTTCATTTGTACATATGTCTCTACCTTTTTCCTGTTTGATTCTTGATTCAAGAATACTTCCCTAAAAATCTTGCTTGGAAACTGAAGTACAGCATGTTTACTCTATTAATACTTTATTGTGAGCTCCTAGAACACTGAGTTCCTGATACCTAACTTAACAGAAGTCTTAAGCTTTCTTCCCAGTTTTAGGCTGCAGTACAGGGAAACAGAAACGCGCACAAACTGCAAATAACATTTGACTAATCCAGAGTAAATGTTAACATAACTGCAATTACTTCCTATCAAAGATATAGATAACTCTGATTTAGAGAGATTGTAAGTGGCTTATTATAGACATGTTATCATTTTCTGAGTATGTGTATAAAGTTAGATGTTGAGTTGAGAGCCTGTGAGGTTTACTGTGCTTCAAATGGAGCTTGACTCATTTCCATGGAATCAGCAGCTAAAAGATAAACAAGTATTGGTCTATTCTATGAAGCCAACCCTGCTACATGGAGTGGACACAGAACAGACAAATGTCTGCTATCCATGATCATTTGCTACACTTGCTCTTCAACCTAAGAAAGAACATGGGTATCATTGCTGGGGACCTTCACACACACAGCAACCCTACGTAATAGTGAATGTGCTAATTCGGCCTATTGCATCCTTTAATGGAGTTGCAGCTACGAGATGAGTCAGACAGAAGTAGGTTTTTGCACTGGACAAAACTGACTTCCTCCTGATAAAAATTGTACATTTTCTTTAATCTCCCCAATGATGTAAACCTAATTTAAAACCTTATTTGGTATCTGACCATGGCAACCTAAATCTATAATCCTAATACTTGAAAAGATGAGATGGGAAGACAGGTTAACATCATCTTAGATTTCACAGAAAGTTCAAGACCAGTCTTGGGCTATGTGTTGGCCAGTTTTATGCCAACAGGACACAAGCTAACGTTATCTGAGAGGAGGTAATTGAGAAAATGGCTGCATAAGATTGGACTATAAGCAAACCTGTAGGACATTTTCTCTCCCCCCTCTTCCCTCTCTCCCTCCTTTTTTCTTTCCTTCCTCCCTTCCTCCCTCCCTTCCTTTTTTTCTTTTCTTTTCTTTTCTTTTTTTTTTTTTGAGACAGTGTTTCTTTGTGTAGCCCCAGCTGTCCTTGAAAACACTCTGTCGACTAGACTGGCCCTGAAATTAGAGATCCACCTGCTTCTGCCTCCCCAGTACTGGGATTAAAGGTTTGGGCACCACTGTTCCACAAGACATTTTCTTAATTAGTGATTGATGTGGGAGGGTACAGACCACTGTGGGTGGAACTACTCCTTGACTGATGGGTTCAATAGAAATGGGGCTGAGCAAGCCCTGAGGAGAAAGCCAGCAAGTCGCATCCCTCCATGGCCTCTGATCAACTCCTGCCTCCATGTTCTCACTTAGTTTGCCTCCTGCCTTGGTTTCTCCTAATGGATTGTGATTCTGGTTGTGTAAGCCAAATAAACCTTTTCGTTTCTATGTGGCCTTTATGGCGTTTCATCACAGCAATCTAAACTTTAAGGCAGGTTATGATATCAAGACACACCTTAAAAACAATAAAGAAAAAGCTTACTAAAATATATGCTTTTTTTCTTACAAAAAGTATGTACAACAAGAACTAAATTGAGAGCTAAAGGTGGAACTATATCTGATAATAATTTTAAGAAAGGTAGAATTATTGCTGCAAAAATTACTGTAATTATTCATATTACAATATGAGTCTACAAAGGGTTTTACTTGTGATAATTCAAAATTCATGTGTTGTCTCCATCTGTTAATAGAGACATAATGATAATAAAGGCAGAAGTATTTATTCTATTGAAATCTCTGTAAGCCCTTCAACTGAACTTCACCCTAGGATAGAGCATAAATAAGCAAGTAGGTTTTTGGTATCCCTCCTTCTTCATTCCAGTTTGGTAAATGTTGATAGAACAAAGGGAAGAGGTGGAAACGTTGGTGTTCATGATCGGGCTTGACAATGTGGACTCTCACAACAGATCATCTGGTATTAATCCTTGAATTTCTGTGCAGTCATGGGTAATGTGCTCAATTACTCCATGCCTCGCTGGCCCTTCTGTGAAGAGGAATAATAACGTGTGCCACTAGGATTGCTGTGAGCAGAAATTCACTTGGCTTTAAACCAGCCTCAGCAGAGTTCACACTGTTACTTCTCACTTTGCTGCTGTCTAGCGCATTATACATGGAAACAAGGCCCTCAACATGAGCAGCTGATTGGCTAAATGCAATTATTGCAATTATCCCTTTAGTTTTTTCTTTAAAGATTTATTTTAGGTGTGTGTGTGTGTGTGTGTGTGTGTGCGCACGCGCGCACAAATGCCCACATAGGCTAAAAGAGTGTTGGATCTTTCATGGAGTAATAGGCATTTGAAAGCAGCTCCAAAGGGCTGCTGAGACCAGGACTCAGATCTTCCTTAAAGTAGCACATATTCTTAATGGCTGAGCCATTTCTCCTGCTCCAAGCTTTTAGCGTATTGCTTTTCACAACTGAAAGAACTAAACTGCTAATCTCTGAAGCTTTAGCAACCAATGTGCACACTGAAAATGTAAGTCTTTGAAAAGGGTTCTCACTATCAAACATTAAAGACAATAAGAAATAACAGAGACGAAGTTTTGCTTCGCTATTTAGTGATGCCACATACAATAACGCTTCAGAAAATTCATACAGAAAAGAAACTTCAAGTACTAAAAACACATTTGGTGTTTCAATAACAGCAAGTGACTAATTCTTAAATGAAAACCTCTTGACTAAATTTAAAGATACAAATTTATTCCTCTTCTTGCTTTCTTGCAGGAGCTGAAAGAATGCCCTACAGAGGTCAGACTATTTGAAAAAGCGGGCTATAGTGGTGACAATTCAGAAGCACTAAATAATACAAATCTCATAAATGAGTTATTTAACTATTGCATATTTGAACAATGTTTGAAATGAATTAAATTTGTATAATGCAGTTATAGGAGAGAATTTTCTGTGCACTTTGGATATCTTTTTAAATGGGAGATTATAAAGTTATATGTTGCAGTTGGGTTCAATTTACAAAAATAATGATATAATACGGAAAATTAATCTTAAATTGGACCTAGTGAATATGTATATACTTAAATCAAGTAATAAGCTCTCAGTAATGGTCGAATTATACAAGTACAAACTAGATTGGAATTTGTTTAAGTCAAGTTCACCGCTAGCACTGCCTGTGTTTGCTTACGCACACTGCAAACTTTAAGTAGTATGTGTGGTATATTCAGAAGTAATTGATAATAAAAGGTACACAAATTAGGATATGGTTGGGGGTGGTGCAGAAGAGCGAACCACACTTGCAAATCACCTGCCAGAGGTCTTCCTGGTGGGATTTACAGTGAGGACTGCCTAGGAGTTGGTTCTCAGTAGCAGATGGAAGCCCAGTTCTCACTTCTGTGATCAAATCTTACTACAGCAGAGAGAAAGGTACTGAATGGGCCATGCCTCAAAATGAGCTTGGATTTGGCTCTGCTCTTTATTGTGGATGGATGCTCCTAAACTGGCTTATTACCTCCATGGACTTCAAGTTCTCTGTCTGAAGCATGAGCGCGCTTCTTGTCCTTTCTGTTGCAGAGTTGGGATGGTCCCGGAAAGCATGGACACTGAGTGTTCTGAGGATTATGTGATGCTTCTAAAACATGACTGATTGTATTTATTCAGGGATGAAGAATAATTCATCTTCCCCTGCTATATTCATAGTTTCAACATGGCGATTCAAGAAACGTATGAAAACATTTACCTTTTTAGGATCTTTGTCTCGCTTTTAACAATATTCAGCCATTAATGCATCTGCAGGAGTAAATCCCCCAAGTGCTGGAAGCAGTGTAGAGATGTTAAGTGTACTTAGTACAACAGATGAGAGCGCACTGACTCTGTTTCTTAACAGAGACTAAAGCACTGACAACTGATTTTTCCATTTTCAATCTTTTTGGACCTTTTTCTTCATTTATATGGCATTCAAAACATTTTGTGAATAAAGACTGCTAGTTGCATAGCATTGTAATATTTTTGCTTGGTACTTTATCAAAATGAAATTTTGGTTATTCATATGTGTGCTATTTTCTATTCCAAGCATCTTATAATTAAAGAAGTATCTATGAGCTATTATTTTAATGAATAAAATAACTTAGTGCAAATAACCCAAAGAAATACATTAGAAATCCATACGTCTTAAAGAATATCACATTCCTGTACATATAATATTACCTGATGTTTCAAGGATGACGCCAATATTTGTATTTAAATAAAGACCCTATACAGATTTTGAAATATATTTTAATATGATGTTAAAGTGACTGACTCATTGGAAAGCTTATATAAAATTCAAGATTTTTTCCTTTTAATGAATTTATATATTAGATTTAAAAGCAACAGAACTAGAGATTTTAAAATTCTAAATGGACTTTATAGAATGGTTACTTAACAGATATTCTGCTAACAATTAGTGAGAGTCATAATCTAAGACAGAATATGCACTGAAATTATTAAGGTCACAATTATATACTATGATAATTTGAAAACATTTAGTATCAAAAACATTTTATCAACAATAGTTACCTATCAGTTTATAAAAGCATTGTATAAGCTATATTCCCAAACCTTACATAATTTTACTATTATCTATATATCACTATTATGATCATCATTATTATTTATTTTTGAGACAGGATTTTTGTAAATTTGGCTGCCCTGGAATTCTCTTTGTATACCAGGCTGGTCTGGAACTCAGAGATCCACCTGCCTCTGATTCCCAAGTACTGGGATTAAAGGTGTGTGCTACCACTGCCTGCCCAAGGGAACATAAAGTCAAATGAGAGATTTTTTTTTTCATTTAAAAAATTTTTATTCCAGTTCATTCTCTCTTTAAAATTTTTTAAAAAACAATCTTATTTTACATACTCCCAGTTTCTCTTCCTCTTTTCTTCCAGCTTCCCCCAAATTCTCCCCACCCCACCCCCATCCACTCCTCAAAGAGAGTGACGCCTCCTATCTTGAGTCAAGAAAGTCTGTCATGTCACTTGAGGCAGGACGAAGGCCCTCATCCCTGTATCTAGGATGAGCAAGAATTGATTCCAAAGAGCTAGTACATCCACTAGGGGTAAATAAATTAATACTGGTTCCACTGCTAGTGACCCACAAACTGCCCATGCCACGCAATTGTCACCAACATTCAGAGGACCTAGTTAGGTCTTATACAGGTTCCTCTGCTATTATCCCAGGGTCAGTGAGCTTCCATTAGCTCAGGTCAGCTGTTTCGGTGGGTTTCCCCATCATAGTCTTGGCCGCTTTGCTCATAATGTTGCTCCTCCCTCTCTATGACTGCACTCCAGGAGTTCAGACCAGTGCTTAGCTGTGGATCGCTACATCTGCTTCCATCAGTTACTGGACGAACATTCTAAGAAATTTTAATGATATGAAATTTAAAATAGCAATTCTGAGAAATCATAACAGTAACATCAGTAACCTTCAAAGTTGTTTGACCCTGAAGATGAAGCACTTTCACTTTTTGTTATTAATTTTATAGCTGTACTAAAATTCATAAACTATCGTTGCTATTAATAAAGAGTTTACAAGGACAAGAAGTACAAACCACACATACAGAGTCATGATGTAATCAACCTGCCATGAATAGACAACATCCAAAGCTAACCCGGGAATCAACATAACCCACTGCCACCTGTGTACATATACTGAGAATATATACACTAGCCGACAGTGGTTGAAAACAAACCTATTTTATGGTAAACTGCTGAATTACAGTGTGATTATGAGGAACTGTATTTAAAGATAGAAAAAGCATGATTCTAGGGATTTTTGCTGTTAATGTAAACTTCAGTTGCTTTTTAAGTCCTGTAGTGTTGAAAAATCTAAGTTGAACAATCCTAAATTGGGCAATATATATAAAAAATACTTCACAGATTAATAAAGTGTAAACATTGAATAATATAAAAAATATTTGTGCTCTAAAGTAATTTCTGTTTATACAATTTAGTACATGATTAAATACACTATAAGCATGCCATTTCATTATAGTGCACTCTGAAAAGTGTGTCATAGCGTAGTTCTGTCACTGTGGGACAACCACCAAGGGTATTGTATGAGGATGCCTACATCAGTAGCTGACATAGTCCTACATGACTAGGAGTGAATGCAGTCAGCTACTGGGCAAAAGATTATGATACATGACTACTTACTTTATAAATTATCAAGTATACATACATCTATTAGTTCATACATCGATAATACTAAAAGAAATGTATTATGGAGAAGAGTTTTCAGACAGAGTTTTTTGTCCCTTTCTATTTGTTAGGTCTGGCCCTCAAGCATTTTCTTGTTAGTATCATCTTACTTCGAGGTAATGCAGAAGAACATCAGTGTAACTTTGTAACTCGTGGTATTTGTTAAATTAAGTCTTTACATGGAAATGTTATGATTAAGCTGGACATAAATACATATATACATATATGTGTATATATATATATATATATATATATATATATATATATATATTTGAAACCAGCAATTAGCTACTTGTAAAATTCTGGCTAATATTATCCTTGAGTTATGACTGTGAAGACAGATGAATAAATGCCAGTCCAGATTTGGTTTTCTGACTTTAAAAAAAAAAAAAAATCACAGCTCATTTGGTCCATGTCCTAGTTTGAGCTCAGCAATTTCCATTCTTAGATTCTAGTTTTAGGATGAGGGCACTCTGTCTAGACCAGAAAAGAGTGAACATCGCAGGACACAGCTGACCTCTCCCCTTTCTCTCCAAATTCTCTAGCATATAAAGTAAGGGATCCATAACAAATTCACCCGATGACATGTAGCTGTTGTGGCCACGTCTGCTCCAATATTAGGACTTGAGGGACACTGTGACACATGGCCTGAAACACAGACATATGAGAAAAACTCCTTTGCATTGGAAAACATATTACTCAAAGGAGAAAATAAATAATGGCTGAAGAACATAGGGAGGAAAAGCCAGTCAAATTTAGTATGCTGTTCAAGCTAAAAGACCACGGTGTTCATGCTTCTATTCACCCATATTTGAGTAGTAGTAATAAGCCAGTAATACACATTCATTAAACATTTAAATAAATATCTATAATTAATATTTGACATAGTATATGTGCAGATATTAAGATGAAAGTAAGTTTTCTTTGTAAAAATTTGTTCTGAAAAAATGTATTATTCAAATTTTAAGTGAAATTTCACTTCGTAGTGATCAAATATTTGAAATAGAAAGGTCTTGAACACATACATATCCATAATCTATAAATATTTATTCACTTATAACTAGCTAAGGAAAAAGAGTTTAGAGCACACATAAAACACTTCTATTCACCTGTAATAAATGGACAAATGCAGAAATATGTATCATTCATAGAGGTATTTTCCTTGTTCTCAATACAATATTTTAGAATGAGAGTAGGCCCCACATCAAACCTTTGATGAACACCTAATTAATCTACTGTGCCCATGTGTTGGCTTTGGATTGAACAGATTATTCAGTAATGACTTAACGCTTTTTACCTGAGGTAATGATGATACTCTATGCCCAGATAAATATGAAGAGATCACCCAAAACAGTGAACTTGTGCAAAAGTAGCTAGAGCTGCCAATCACCACAGACATCTCAATGATTTTTAACAGAATATATGTATGTGGGTCTGTTTGTGGGTATGTGTATGTGAGTACAGGGGCCAGAGGGGAGCACTGAATACCCCGAAGTTGGAGTTACAGGTAGTTGTAAGTCTCTGGATGTGAGTGCTGGGAAACAAACCTGGATCCTCTGGAAGAGCAACATGCACACTTAACGGCTGAGACTTCTCTCCAGCTACGATATATTAATTTTGAACTATGATTTGCATGCTGTATAATTCATAGGGCCTTTGCTGGATTTGTAGTAGTTTCATTGAGCACAAATAAATGATCCATGTAATTAAGAGAAAACTCATCCAATGACAGCAAAATTGAAATCTGCTTTTTAATAATTCCCTTAATTGTCATTATAGCAGAGAATGTGTGTTTCAGGCATTGCAGTTCTAAATATCAGTTTAAAGTAGTTGTTAATTAAATGTAATTAGTTGTACCTAGTAACAAAGCAAATTTTGTGAGCTTCAAACATAAAAATATGTAACAAGCCAAAACCAGCTCCATGTCAAGCACCATATCGTTACAGATTAATTTTCCTGTTTGATAAGTTAACTATTTTGATTAGCTATATATAATTTCACCCATTTTTACACATTAAAAGGGAATGCACAAAATGTGTTGTAGTAAATTCTCAAAAAATTAAATAAAAATTTGTTATCAAAAAGTTATGTCCTTTCCCCAGATGGTGAGCAGCAGGCACCTAGGCTCTTCTTCGAGGAGGAGGTGGGTATTAGGAGTGTTTATGGATTAAAACTGGCCTTCCCTCAGGGAGTCAGTACTGTCACTGGGGAAAGAAACAGCAACTGTGTTTCTCCAGGGAAGAGGCAGCTCCGTTTCTTCGTGGCACTTGGCTCTTGAAACAAACACCCTCACATAACATCCACACTGCCATTTCTGACAGTGAGAAGTGCGAGCAGACACCCCACATAATTCAGGGAGGAAAGAGGATGCCAGCCACTTGCGTCAGATTATTCAATCAGCTGCTTGAATGGCAAAAAATAGAAGCTAAGTCTAATTCCCACAGGACTTCAGGATCAGAGCCCATTGCTTTGAAATAGCATCCAGGGAGGCTCAGGCATGTTCAATGCTCGGCTTGGCTGACGTCGGGGGCTGCTGGGCAAAGACCTGGTAATGAGGTCTCATTATGAACTTTTCACAAGAAAAAAAAAATACTAAAAATGGGGAAGGCTACTCACTACTGCATCTATCAGAATACTGTGAGTTGTGTTTTGCATTGTTTCTGCCTTGGAAACTAGACTTAGCAGCAGTTGCATCCAGGCAACCGTAGTCTTCTTGCCCCAGTCTCCTGAGTGTGTGGATTACAGGCATATACTACCTTACCTGGCTTATTATGATATTTTCTTTAATTATCATGACTACCCTGTTGTCCCTGTTTTTAATTTTAGGAAAAGAAGTTCAGAGCTAAAAGCAACTTACCATAACTCACCTGGGTAGCAAATGAATTACAAATCAGTTTTATTTGATACACTGAGAACCTAAGTGGTAGCCCAAACTACTCAAACAAACAAACTAACAAAAAGAAACAGAAAGGGAACTAGAGAGCCGAGTGGACAGTGTACATGTTTTAACTAATCTCAGATACAATCAAAGAGCTGCATTAGGATGCTGTGTAAAATTACTGTCAGTGTTCTGGAAGAAAAGAATAATAAAACAAAGAAATTCACAGTACCCTTATACTCAAACATTCTGAAAATCAACTCAGTTTTTTTTCTTTTTTTCATGACATCATATTGCCTTCTCATCTCGTTTCCCATGCTGCCCACTAGGAGGGAGAATTTAAACACTGCAAACATTTTGTGTGACAGGTTATTGCCTTTGATGTCTAAGATAACCAAGACATCAAGTCCCATCTCCCTGTTCAATGAGCTTGTCTTCTGTCAGATCATTTTGAATAAGGATTCATTGGGGGTGAATGGTGACTTCACAATGCTGCATGGTGGTATTTGAGTTACTGGCTCAAACCATCATGTAAGTGAAATTGAATTCAAATGACTAGGTTTTTGTTTCTCAGAGAGAGAGAGGGAGGAAGGAAGGGGTGGGGGGGAGACAGAAAGGGAGGGTATTGATTGTCAGATCCCCTAAGACCAAAGAAGAAGATACAGACAATTGTGAGCCATGTGTGAGTGCTGGGAATTTAACCCAGATTCTCTGGAAAAGCAGCCAGTGCTCTTCTTAATGGCCTAGCCATCTTTCCAGCCTTAGTTTTTAACTCTATTGAGAGCCAAGACATTTGGTGTCAAGGATCTGTCAAAATTCACTTTTGAGGAGACTAGCATAGTCTCTTCAGAATAAATCTTCTCAAAAATCAGCAAGTGTACTTTATAATTAGAAATATAAGCAGAAAAAATAACAACATCTTGAATTTTGTAGGCAAATGAATGGAGCTAAAAAACGTCATTTTGAGTGAGGTAACCTAGACACAGAAAGACAATTATCACATGTACTCATAAAGTGGTTTTTAAACATAAAGCAAAGAAAACCAGCCCACAAATCACAATTCCAGAAAACCTAGACAACAATGAAGACCCTAAGAGAGATATACATAGATGTAATCTACATAGGAAGTAGAAAAAGACAAGATCTCATGAGAAAATTGGGAGCATAAGGACCTTGGGGGAGGAAGGAGGCAGGGAGGGGAGCAGAGAAAAACGTAGAGCTCAATAAAAATCAATTTAAAAAGGAAATATAAATGTGTATTTTTTTCTGAAAAAGTTGGTATTTTACTGACATACTACCAGTTAGTAGTTAAAATCTGCTAGTCTTTAAATCTAAGCTCAGGCTTGAGGACTAGGGAAGATTATTACCAGTGTTTCTTTCTGACACCCACCAACTCTTAGGGGCACTTCAGTGATATCTAGCAGGATGAGTTTGCAATTGCATAGAAGTTTTGAGATCTGGCTGTTCCCTTCCTGTATTACAGTTATCAAGAGAAGCTGAGCACAAAAGGACAGGGATGAAAATATAAGAAGAGGCAATAAAATATTTGCTGACTTTTCTGTTTATTCAGTTGAATTAAAGGTTATACAGAAAAAGGAATTCAGGAGATTGTGTGCACTGTACTATGATCACAATGAAAAGCTTAATGCTTGTACCTTTATTCTCATAGCTACTGCCATGTATTGTGGAAGAAGTGCCTATGCTGTTCATATAGGAAAAGGTCAGAATGGGTATTCTAAGTTTGCTTTTCTGAGAAATAAGGACAGTGGCAAGTAAAAGGAGAACTGTTCAGCAATAACAAAAACATCCATAAAAAATACCATCACTACCTGTCTAGGGCCTACTTTGTGGAATGATTTTGTTCATTAAACACAAATTCTTACAACCAATTAGTTTTAAATGTCCCTTAAATATACATCACAACATCTATTCTTTCAACTTTATATCAGAGTATTTCCCCTCCCCTGCACAAGACAGCTAAGATACACTTGGACAGTGAGTAGGCACATCCCTAGTTCCAGCTATGCTTTCCATGTTCCAAACACTGGGTTATTCAGCTCAAGTACTAACTGACAGATTTCTTTAAAATTGTGTTTCAAGAAGAGAAATTGGGGAAGAGCTTTAATCACATTGGCATAGGGGATAACTCCCTGAACAGAACACCATTAATGCAGGCACTAAGATCAACTATTAATAAAGAGGACCACATAAAATTGAAAGCCTTCTGTATGGCAAAGGACACTATCAACTAGACAAAATGACAATATATAGAGTGGGAAAAGATCTTTACCAACCTCACACCTGATAAAGGGCTAATATCCAAAATAAGTAAAACAACAAAAAGAACAAAAACTCAAGAAACTTGATATCATAAAATTAAATAATGCAAACCAAAAAAAAAGTGGTACAAATATAAACCGATAACTTTCCATAGAAGAATCTCAAATGGCTGAGAAACACTTAATGCAATGTTCAACATCCTTGGCCATCAGGGAAATGCAAATCAAAACAACGTTGCGATTCCATTTTATGCCTGTCAGAATGGCCAAGATCAAAAGCGCAAGTCACAGTTCATGCTAAAGATGATGTGGACCCAGGGGACCACTCCTCTACTGCTGGTGGGAATGCAAATTGTACAGCCACTTTGGAAATTAATACAGAGATTCCTGAGAAAATTTGGAATCAATCCACCTCAAGACTCAGCTATAGCACTCCTGGACAGAAACCCAAAGGATGCTCCATCGCACTCTGATGACAGTTGCTCAACTATCCTCATAGCAGCTTTATCTGGAATAGCCAGAAGCTAAAAGCAACCTCGCTATCACTCAGTTGAAGAACGGGTGAGAAAATGTGGTGCATTGTCACAATGGAACATCACTCAGCTGTTTAAAAACAAAACAAAAATGAAAATAAGCAAAACATACACATGCCAAAACAAACAAACAAAAAACAACAGCCAGTCTTTGGTGGCTCAGGCCTTTAATCCCAGCACTCAGGAGGCAGAGGCAGGTGGATCTCTGAGTTTAAGGCCAGCGTGGACTGCAGAGCAACAGCTAAAGCTACACAGAAAAACCCTGGCTGTCTTGGAACTCACTTTGTAGAACAAGCTCAGAGCGAGTTCTAGGACAGCCAGGGTTACACCAAAAAACCCCGTCTCAAAAAACAAACCAAAAAAAAAAAAAAAGTAATATAATTAAATTTTCAGGCAAATGGATGGAAGTAGAAAAAAAATATTGAGTGAGGTAACCCAGACCCAGAAAGACAAAGATCGTGGGTATTCACTTAGTAGTGTAAAGCAAAGGATAACCGTGGGACAGCTCACAAACCCAGAGAGGCTAAGTAACCAGGACTTAAGCAGGGTGAGGGGTTTGGTGTGTGTGTGGGGGTTGCAAGGATCCCTGGAAAGAGGAAATAGAAGAGTGTATGGGGATGAGTGGGGTTGGTAATAGGAGGAATCCAGTTTGGACAAGGAGGGAAAAATTACTAGAATTTTTCCTGGAAAATTCCTGGAATTGGGCTGCATTTTAGGGGAAAGGTGGAAACCTAGCACAATGGAAACTCCACAGAATCTAGGAGAGTAACCCTAGCAAATGGGGGATACAGAGCTTGAACAGGCCATCTCTGTAACCAGGCTAGGCTTCTTCAAGGGGAGGAATTGGGACAACAACCAACCACATAACATCTGACCTACAGTTTGTGTTGTTATTGGAAGGTTCTGGAACTGAGCCTAGCAGAATCCGCATGAACAAGATCAGAGAGACTTCATCCAGCAACTGATGGGAGCAAGTGCAGAGAGCCACAGCCACACATCAGGCAGAGCTTGGGAATCCCCAGGAACAGCAGGAGGAAGCATCTGAGGAATCAGAGGGGTTAGGGACACTCCAAGAACATAGCCCACAGAATCAATTGACTGGGACTCATGAGGGCTACAGAGGTCAGAGATCCTGTAGGTGTCTGACCCAGGTCCTCTGTGTATATGTTATGGCTGAATAGTTTGGTGGTCCTGTGGTATTCCTAACAGTGGGAGCCATTTCTGCCTTGTTTGCCTGCTTGTGGAACGCTTTTTCTCCTGTTGGGTTGCTGTATCCAGGCTTGATGTGATGGTATACACCAGGTCTTATTGTAGCTTGGTATGCCTTATTAGATCTGCTCTTTTCTGAGGGGAGGTGGATTTGGGGGGGAGGGAAGGGGAGAGAGACGGGGAAGGAGCAAGAAGAGGAACTTTGGCCAAGATGTAATATATGGAAGAAGAATAAAACAAACAAACAAACAAACAAACAAACAAACAGAAAGATAGATTAAAAGGCTACACCAGTACGACAAGTTAGATTTACATAAAGCTGGTCCATAAATTTAAACCTAGAAACAGAACATGTTTTAGATTAGGCTAAATACAAGTATTCATTTCTGGGACTTAAGACAAAGAAAAATTGCTTCAGATCATTTTACATTAATTCATCGTTCTTACAAGATTTGACATCTGTGATGCACTGGCACCATTCTGAAATGACAAAATATGTGAGCCTTGAAATCTTCCAATATTTATGCAGAGTGTTTTCCTTCACAAACTACAAATGACAAAATGTGAGACTGTCTCCTTACTCAGATCACGCGAGATGGATTCCCTTTTATTACTGGGTTCATTTACAAGATTGCTGGAACTGGTTCAGCAGAAACATAAATACTATCTGCTGAACAAGATCACAATTTTTTAAATTAGCTTACATATTCAAGTGTAAATATTTAGGCAGTCTCCCACCAAATGTAAAAGGCATTAACTTTTATGTTATATGTAAACAGTATGTATAACTCCATGTTATATACATATAAACTGCTTATCTATAATAATTTAAGCATGACTTGAAATCACCACAAAATTTTGAACTTAATATATAATTATCCACTGATTTTGGCTGGATAAATTAGGACATACACATAGAAAACCGGTAAATATCACTTGCTTTCTAAAAAGCAGTATAAAATATAAAGTACTGAAAGTGTTCTGCTACCAAAAATTACAAAATCTAGTATAAGCCTAGAATAAAATAGCTTTAAATTGAAATAAAATCCTGGTACAGAGTGGAATGGATAAATTCTGAAGGCATCGTGCTAAATGGAAAAAGCCAAATAAAATCAGACAACGGATATAATATTTCCAATTTTTGTGACACAAAATAGGAAATTCTATGGTCACAAATAGAGAGTGGCCTGCGGCCTTAGGGGCACAGAGAATGATGGAGAGTCTGTCAGGGTAATGAAAAAGTTCCGAAAATGGATAGCATGGTGCTTGTAGACCATTGCAAATACAGGTAACTAAATGAGTTAAAATGGTAAATTGATGTGTTACATGACTTCAAATTTTATATAGTTAAATTACTACATTAGTTTTAAGATACATACAATCTATACACTATTGTGGTCTATTTTCCTAATGTGTGTACACTCGTCACACTTTAAAAATTATAAATAAAACATACTATAAAATGTTAATTTATTTCACAAATCACCAGCAGCTATGTCAGATAGCTCCAGCCTCCTTACATTCCAGCTTAGACTTTTAATGCACTTTTATTTATTCAAGGCGCTGTGTATCTCCTTAGCCTGTCTGGCAGATGAACATAATTTATCATTGTTTCCTTCACTTGACTATGACAAATAAATTACCTCATATAGCAATATTAAGAATAAATTACAAGTGAAGGTGATATCCATTTTTCCGATGATGAGTGGGTGTGTCTAAAAGTGGACTACTGCAGTCAACTTCTGGCCACGCTTGTCTAGACGCTTGTCGCACAGTCCTTTTGTCCTAACTAATTCGTGACTATGTCCCTGGACACATACCTGGGCACTGTGAAAAAGGCCACAGGTAATATGCTAATTGACTCCCAGAATTTGTTTTAGATGTCTGTGTTTGATAAGGACACAGTGCAAGTTCACACAAAAGGGTGCAAGACATAAAATCTATAGAAATTTAAACATGAGGAAGAAAGTTTATCTCATCAGAGGAAGCTTCATGGAAGAGTCAGAGTCAGTGGTGAACACATTTCAAGACATGGCAGGACGGCTAACCAGGCCTGCAAGAGGAGACAAGCATAGGTATGAATTTATGTTTGGCTGTGTGTAGGGGCAGCCCCAGCCAATCACCTTGCTTGTAGGGCGGGGTCACCTGAGGATATTTTTTACTAATAAATATTGCTGGTGTGCTGTCCCCCCCCACCTCTGCTTTCCTGTTCTCTGCTGGAACCTCTGGTTCTTGAAGTCTCTTTCCCAGTTAAAGCTGTATATATTATTACAATTTCTGTCTGCCTTCATTTAAGCTGCTACAGCTGTTGTGTGGGATACTTTGAGATGGTTACTGAGCTGGATGACGAGCTATCACTCTGCATCGTGTATATCAGTTATTATAAATACTGAAAAGAGTATTGTGGAACTCTATCCATTAAAGCACCACTGGTAATATTCAAAGTAGCTTTTGTGTTTGAGCCAGAGTCTCATATCTAGCCCAGACCTCCAATATAATACCATTATCCCTACTGATTCTCACTGGAGGAACTGGATAAACAAAATTGACATTTCTTCCTTCATCTTTCCACTTTTCAATATTTCAACTTAAGGCTATTTTAGATGTAGTTAAGAGCAGCAAGACAAGACTGCAGCTCTTCTTTTGTCATGAGAAGTCAACTCCGACCTCTTTGTTTGCCCCTGTGTAGGCTCTGCTATCACTGCTTGCTAGACAGTCTTCAAGAGGTTGGAGAGCAATTGATTGACTTCAGTTCTATCTTGTCAAACATACAGAAACACTCCAGTAACACTGATTCTGTGAAGGAGTCTATTCTCCACCTCATTTCTGAACATCAGCAAATTAACTCCTTTTTTCTTCTGAGAAACTTGCAAAGTAAAGAGAATACAGTGATAAATCAATCCTAGTCACAGCACCATTTATGTGTGTGTGTGTGTGTGTGTGTGTGTGTGCCATGCATGTGTGTGAGTACATGTGAGTGTGCTGTGCGTGTTAAGTGTGTGCGTATGTGAATGGGTGTGTGCATTTCTGTGTGTGTGCATGCACGAGTGTGTGAGTAAGTTTGTGTATGTGTGTGTTTCTACTGAGAGTTCTAAATTTATAACTATTTCTCAAAATTGTTTAAACGTAACAAGGTCCAAATCTGGAGTTCCGCATGTGTCCTGTCCTCCTCATTCATACCAGAATGAAAATTATATCTTTAAGTTGCTTTTTTCCCTACAAGGTGCCCTTAACTCCAGTCCTTCACTTAGTGAATCAGTTTCCTGTGCAAACATTGGCAGGCATCCTACCAGTTCACCACGCACCAGCCCCTTGATCCTGAACCGATTTCTTGCCAGACAATTCCTTTTCCTCGGAAACCAAATAACGGAGCCTTAGAATTTTAATCACCATTGGAATGTTCTTGGGCATCTCTCTCTTAACCAAAACATATAGCTCTCAACAGTATAGAGATTGTTTTTGTTCCTGTAGAGTCAAATGATCATTATATAATTGAACTTCAATTTACAATATATCGAGCTAAGTTTTAAAGAGAGAATTATTTATATTTATCAGTTATTTTTCAGAAAAAAATGATTGAGTCATTAAGTATTTTTAAATCAGTAAAGGTCATGGAAGTGAGGACTCCCACCCCCATCTTAGTCTTTGTTTCTTTTACTAGAAGATGCTATTGAGTCAAAATTTTAGCATCGCAAGTGTTTAATACCTGAAATACAAACCATATTCAAAACACAACAACCTCAGTAAGCAAACAGAAATGGCCCTCAGTTCCTGAAAATCCCCAAGACGGTGTGTGGAGTGGGCCATTTTGTGGTGGGCATCCCTCCCTCTGCCCAGAGACTGAAGGTGCAGACAAAGGAACAGACTCAATCTTCATAGAGAGGATTTCTCAAAAGCGAATTTGTAATTAGAAAAGTGGTACCAATGCACCCTAGAATTAGCCTGGCTTCAGAGAATCGGCAACACTGGAAAGGGGAAACAAGCAAAGGTGCCATTGTATGTCTTCTTTTTCATTGCTTTACCTATTATACTGAATAAAATGGCAAGGCTGTTGAGTCAAACTGTCTTTCCAATTTCAAGTGTCGGATGGCAGATCATTTAAATGAAACAGAATATCAGCTCAGACTCCCCACAGTCTGCCTTCCTGCAACTGCTCTCTGATGGTGAAGTACACATTTGCAGGACTCACACCAGCCATCTTAACTGCTCCCATCTTATTCAGAGGTATGTCACTAGGTGACAACAAGAATAAGAATCGAGCTGGGGCAGGGGTGGGGAGAGGGAGCCTATGTGAGGAGACAAACCTGGGATGAACAAATAATCCAAGCCTAGGATTGGGCAGACCCCTGGCTGTCTGTCTGCCAATGGGAATGCCCCAGTTGGAGGTTACTGAGGAATCCTGGGGCAAGAACACTACTTGTTGTTTGGAATGGTTGCCCTAAACTCAGCTAATTTTCTTACACCCCAGTGAACTAGAAATTTTAAAGAGAACTGGAAAGACTGCTGTTCCCAGCTTTCCTTTGCCTATGCCTGCACAGAGAGAACTGTCTGCACAGCCCAACAGTCTATTTTCCCATTCAAGCCTTTGTGACTAGCTAAACAGAGTGACTGCAAGAAAGGTATGAAAGGCAGTTAGAGAAAACCATGCTGGTCCTGAGTTGAAAGCGGGGCATTTTATTCTATGTCTGGGAAATGGAGAAAGTACACCGGTGACGGTGTGTTAATGATATTCCCAATAAGGAACCCTGTGAGAGCAATGCCCTTTTTGGGTCCTTGATGAAGTCACTCACGGAACTGAAGGAGGATAAGAGACGATGAGTTGACCTGTGAGTAGATAGAGCATCTCTGGAGATCAATGAACTGACTGACAGAGAAGATGGAAATGAAAGAAGCTGCTAAGTGCAGCTCACACCAAGCAGAACTCAGGAGGGCAGCGAAGTTTTTCTTCCACCCAGAGGGACTCCCAGAGCAAAGCATCTAAGCAAGCAGGTGTTATGACATTGAGATGAGTGAAGGAACACCCTGATACCAGGGATGACAGAGAACCAAAGAGGACAACAGAAAGGCGAGATTATTGATGACCTCCCCAACTGCTTCCAAGGATATGGTGCCCCAAGCCAGGGAGCAATGGCGTGAAGGTTGAAGACACAAAGGTGAAACAGGAGCTCAGACTGTTTTACGTTTCGGAATACTCCTCAGTGTCTACCAACAGGCTACGGAAATGGTTGATCACCTTTAAGAGCTGGAGGCTGAAAGCCCCTTTGTTTGCTCTGGAACACCTCTCTCCTCCCGTGCTTGTCCAATGCAAGGCTGACCAAGCTTTCACTCACTTACTCCTTTTCCCAATGCAGAATGCAGCAGGGCTATACCTTCTTCCCCGGCTCCTACAAAGCCCTAGTCATCAATCTGGCGGAAAGCCCGGCTCAGGGCGGCTAGCGCGGGCCCGCGGCTTACCTTCGGGATGAAGAGGCGCGTCTCGCTGCCCTGGGCTGCAGTCCCGCCGACCGTCCGCGCGTGCTGGGATCTACGGGCTCCTACGGCCCCCGCCCCACCTGCAGCTGCTGCTGCCGCTGGCTACTCCTGGCGGGCCGAATGAAGTCATCCCCCGCCGGAGCAGCGCACTCCGTGCGAGCCGCGGGGGGAGACGCTCCCCTCTGGGTCGCAGGCCACCGCATCTGCCGGCTTCAACCGACACACGGTGCCCCCCGTGAGAAGGCTGATCGTCTGTGGACGATTTTACACACAGGCGGCATTGCCGGATTGAGCAACAAAAGAGAAGAGACAGTTAGACTTGGTCTGCAGGGAGTCCTTGCTCTCTGCGCTCCCCTGTCACCGAGGCTGTTTGGACAGCTCCATCTGACTGTGTGGGTTTCCCACCCTCTCCATCTTCCTTATCAGTACTGTTCATTTCGCTGAATTTGAGGGCTGATTGTCTATTGAGATAAGCAGTCAAATACTTCGGAAAAAAATTTAAGTGGGCAATCGGTCTTCTTAAATCCCGCACAGGACGATTCATTTGTTTTACACACACACACACACACACACACACACACACACACACTCACTCACTCACTCAAAACAGTTATGAAAGCTGAAAGCTTTGGACCTTTGAATTTCTTCCTATTGTGATAGAATGAGGATCTCCCAACTCAGTGAAGAGGGGCAGAACAGAGAAATTACTCAAGGACACAGAGAAGGGTCATCCCAGGATTTTAGTGCTGTTCCCTTGTGGACAGCTGTTCCTCCCAACACCCTGCTCTCTCCTGCTCTTTCTCCAGTCCCTGCATTTTTGGGAAACTGCCTGGGTGAAAGCCATAATATTTGAAAACCAAGAGTCAGAATTCATATATAGAGATGAGTGTAACTCCCACCGGGTTTCTCAGAATTTCCGTTGGAGAAAAAATAAACGCCGGGGGCACACAAGCCTCTCTTGTTTTTGCCTCTTTAAATGTTCTCGCTTTTGTTTCCTCCAGTTAGTGCCCAAACCAACCATTGAGGGGCTTGGTAGTCTTAAGGGGGAAAGGCAGCTGAGATTTTCAATCTTTGTTGTTTGGCCAGGGTTTCTTTCTCAATCAAGTCATTTCTAAGGAGGGATTTTCCTTACACCAGCATTCTGCCGGGTGGCGGTTCCTCATTTGACTTATCTTGGCTTCCTCTGTAAGATTCATTATGTCTTGTTGGTATTACCCTGGAAATCTGCCCAGCATCTTACACTGAAGTTGTATAAGGTCACAGAAGACACTAAATGAAAAATTCCTACTCCTCTATCAGTTCCAGAGCAAAGGAGGTAGTGTAGCCAGCAGAGATACAAAACAAACAAAATGAAAATAATAACTCAGAACTTGGTGTGGGGTGTGTGCATTTGAAATTTGGGACAGCTTAGTCCGTCCCTATGACTCATTTTCCATAGATAAAGCCCTCCATCCTATCGTAGGAATGCGGAATTCTCAACTGGCATCATAGGCCTATGTGCATAAATCTCATAATTGTCGAATAAGGTTGAGAAACAACATCTTAATTTCACTATTATCAAGCTTAAATTAGCCTTAAATATGTACTTTAGAGGTAAATGTGGGTAGAACCCTCAACAGTAGTGAGCATGTTGCAAGGTCATCACTAGTAGAAATGGTAGATGATCCCTCAAAGCACTGTTTGGAGCTAGATGACCATATTAGGTTTTTCTCAGAGTTTAGTAGGTGTCATTTTAGCATGAGGTTGATGTATAGGTTAACCGGAGACTTAGTACAGTTTCCCACATGTCACACTCCCTCTCTTCTACCATGAAACACACAGAAATACAGCAGCTTCCTTATACTTTAATAACTGGCACTCATGCATTAACTAAAGGCTAATACCGATTTCTCTAGATTCTCTAGTGCCTTCAGCTCTTTTCTATACTTCTGTCCAAGATACCTCACTATATTTAATTGTTAGATCCCTTAAGATTCATGCAGGCTGTGACAGCTTCTCAGGTTCCTTGTTTTGATGACCTTGACAGCTGTCCGGTAGTAGTCAGTCATTTTGTGGAATGTCACAGTAATACAAGGTGGCTGATGTGTTTCTTGTGATAAGACTAGGGTTCTAGGCTACGGAAATGAGGACCACAGAGGTGAATGGCCCTTTCAGCGCAGCATCTAAGATTACAGACCACCACAGTGACATTGTTGATGCTGGCCTTGGTCAGCTGACAGGCAGCTGGGGCTTTTTGCTGTAAAGCTGTGGAGACATCACTCCTGGGCTGTTGGAAAACAGCCACCATGTGACGTCAGCACCTATGGGGAGCTATGTTCAGCAGTGTGAAGATTGTGTGCAGGATGTGAAATAAGTGGGATTCTTCCACATAGTAGCTTTGTCTGTACTCCCCATGTGTAACTCCTGATATGCCTGTGGGTCCTCCAACTGTAAGGCCTGTGCCTGTGTTACTCTCGGTACAGTTCACACACCGCTGTATCCTATGTGAGCAAGGAAAGGGCCTGGAGATTGAAAGAACACACAAGAGACCTGGGTCATTCGAAAGGAGTTCAGCCCAATGCCTTTTATTCAAGCTTAGGAAAATCCTTATATACCTAGCTGCTGCACAAGGAATTTGCCCCAGGCAGGTGGGAAATTGCTACACCCAAGATGGACTAAACAATGTCCTACAGCTAATCACCAGGTAGGGCAGAGGGAGCACAGGAACAAATGCTGGCTGGCCAGAAACTGTCCTCAAAATGAACCCCAGGAGCACGGGTAGACCCATGGGCCCTATACCCATTTAAAATTTAGTTCAATTGGTTAATATAGATAGGGGTTCTATACATTTGGTAATGATCCGATGTTCCCTTATTTATTTGTTCAAATATTTCAGTTTCAGTTATAGAGAGCTCTGTTGGTTTGTAACTGCTTAGTAATTTTTTGCTCTTAATCATCTTAAATATGTATAACAATTCCATGAGTTTTCAAGATGTCTTGGGTTCTGAACTGCCTAGAACTGCAAAGAGACCTTTCTTCAAAGAGGCCCATTTCCTCTTATTGAGGAATAATAACAAAAACTAAGGTATGGACTCCAAGTTTGTTTCTAGGTAATGCAATGTTGATTAGGCCTTCAATACAAGAGAGCTGAGTTCTGTGTATGTGTACTAACTATGTGTATACACACACCAATAAGTGTTTCTGTATGTACCATGTGTGCCTCTAAACATCTGTAAACCAACTGAGAGCTATAGGGGCCTCAGCTTACTCTATTATCACAAAGATCCCTCTAGCCCATCTCCCTCACTAATCTGTGAATGCTAACTACAACAGCAAGAGATGAGACTCTACCACCTACTCTTATTTACTCAATTGCTGAATTCCAGTGTCTTATACAGGCACATCAGCCTTATTATTATTAATCCATCTTTCTAATAATCATATTTTAGGTATGTAAATAAATAAAGTTATGACTATATATGACATTTGTTTGTTTTTAGGCAGGGTCTCTCTACGTAGCTTTGACTATCCAGGAACCCTTTATGTAGACCATGCTAATCTTGACTCTCAGCGATCTGCAAGCCTCTGCCTCCCTTCTGCTGGGATTGAAGTACCATATCTGGTTCTACTAAAAGTTGCTTAAAGAGTTTCATTGTCTGTTCATCTCTGTATCATGATACTGTTTCTTGAATACTTTGATTACTGCACTTAGAATTAGTAGCTTTCCCTGTAATTCTACAATGCCGTGTTTTTGGTACCACCTGCATTTTGGTACCACCTCTTTTCCTTTCCTTGACTGTTTGCATAAACTTCCCACTCGAAAGTTGTAGATGCTTCAGAACCTGGGCAGCCATAACAATTTATAACTGAGAAGATAACTTTGTTAGATATAAAGTGCCACATAAAGTTGAAGGGAAGTGGGGGTGGGTAAAGGTATCGAGAAAACCTAACTATGAAGCAAGGCTTCATAATTGGCTTGTCACTCAGCCTGACTGTTCCCCCACCCACATGTGTTTATATATGTGAGTGTAGGTATCTATGTGGTGTACCTGTTGAAGTTCAGAGAAGGGAGCAATTTCTGGTGTTAGTCTTCGCCCTACACCTTTTTCTGAGGTGGGGAATACTAGGTTAGCTAGACCGTAATGGAGCTTCAGGGCTCCTCCCGTCTCCACTTCCCATCTTTGGGGAGCCGGGGTCAGATCTACTATCAAGCACCTCTTTACTTGACTTCTGGGAATCTGTTCTCTGATACTTACCTTTTAAAGACAAGGGCAAACTATCTCCAGAGCCCTGGGTGTTGCTATTTATTTATTTGTTTGTTTCAAGGAATAGAATCAGGGTGTGGATGCTGCCAGGGAGATGGCAAATGTAGGCATTGAATGGTAGGATTTAATCCTTCATGATAACAACATGATGAGAGGCAAAGGGAAATGGATTAAAAAAAAGGAAAAATGAAAGGGAATGTTTTGTTTCAATACACAGTGTTAATGTCTGTGTTCTTAGAAGCAGGCACTTGCTAGAGACCATGTGAACAAACTAACAAACAATAAAGAGCCTTCACCTCAAAAGAACAAGAGACATTTACTTTTGGGCCAAATATGAATGACTGGGAACTCAGATTTAGGTTACTCAAAACTCCATTCAAACATGGTAATGATCTGATAAAGTTATTCTAGTAACAAAACAAAGAGTCATAAATTAAGGTACTTTTTCAATACATTAGTAGAAACATAGGGTAGATGAGTATGATGGCCTGCTTTGTCAGCTTGACATGGTGTTCCTGGGAAGCAGGGATGTCCTTTGAAGTATTGTCTCCATCAGAATGCTCTGTGGATCTTTTCTGGATAACTGATTGATGGTGGAGGGCCTCTCTCAACTGTAGATGGGTACCATCCCTGGACAGGTAAGCCTTAGGCTGTATAAGAAAGCAAACTGAGCCAAGTGGTGGTGACACAGACACACACCTTTAACCCCAGTACTCAGGTGGCAGAGACAGGGGGATCTCTGAGTTTGAGGCCAGTCTGGTCTATGGGACCAGTTCCAGGCCAGCAAGGACTACAAAGAGAAAACCTATCTCCAAAAAACCAAAGGGGGGTGGTAGGAGAAAGAAAGAAAAGCATACTGAGCAAGTTAGTAAGCAGTGTCTTCCATGGTCTTCCAGGCTCCTGCTAGTGGAGCTCCTCCTGCAAGGACTGTTAACTGGCAGTGTAAACAGACATAGTCCTTTCCTCCCCAGGCTGATTTTGGTCACGGTGTTTGTTACTGAAACAGCAAAGCAATTCGGACCCACTGCTTTAGGCACTGTAGGGAAACCTCAGCTGTGGGCCTCAGAGGCTGTCTGAAGGTGTTCTTTTGATTGGGGAAGGTAGGTGTTGCCTATACAGTCAAGGGATTTGCCTCATGATCAGACATGGGGGAGGGGCGACCCATCGCTATTAGGAGGAAACATGGGTGAGGGGCAACCCATGGCTTTTTAGGAGGCGAAAGATGGCCAGGATCGTCTGGTTCTGGACGTGCAGCATTGGCAATCCCTGAAGTGCGGGTCAGCTAATCAGCCATGCAGAAGTTTAGCTCAGGCACGGTGGGACCTTCCGCTCACTCCAGCTAGGAGGTTTCATCTCATGAGCCAGGTGGAAGAGTTATTTTCATTTGTTTTTGCTCTCCGAGTTTTCAGTGAACGTCGTGTATTAGAAACGGAATCTAGTGGTCAAGGGCCTTTGCTGCCTTCCTGATGTCCTCAATTAGAGATCAAGCGGTCCATTGATACCAGCAAGGGACAGTGCAGGCAGAGAGCTAGAGCCCAGCCGGCAGGAGAACATCTCCTTCGTTAAAGGAGCCCTTCCAGAGCATTCATTTATATGTAAATGTTTTATCAAAAGGGTAACTGAGGATTTCATTAGCAGACATTAACAATTTAGCAGAGATTAGCGTTTCAGATTTATAATTGAGAGGGACTTCCTCCCAGCATCTGTCACCCCATTGACAGCCAGGTCTCCAACCCTTCACACTCCATAGGGGGCTTTGGAGAGCTGGGACTCCACCTACTGGGAAAGACTTCAGTGCTTGGTGCAGAGCAGTCCCAATATTGTTGTCGGTAACAAAGAGTGGCAGAGGGGGTTGGGCTCACAGGAACGCTTCTATTTATCCTCTCTTTATCTTTGCGAGAGTGGCTAAGCTTGAACTCTGATTCATTCTACAGACATCTAATTTTATGTTAAGAATCTTGCTTCTTAAAATATGTTAAAAACAATATTATATAAGGTGTAGGCAGGATAATTTGAGCATACTAAAGCTAAGGGACATACTCTGTCATAGTTATACTAAAGAAATAATGTAATCTAAGCTACTTTAACATTTACGGTTTAGTTATACCCAATAATATATTGCCAGAGAGATAAAAATTCCCTATGATACAAGTTATAAGAACACTAACTTATGTGAAGGTTGATATTAGGTACTAGAGCGTCAACGGATTTGAGCAGATGCAACAGAAATAATTCATTGAGAGGATAGTGATGGAAAGGAGCACAAAGAAAGCTGCATCCTTAGCTCCCACTCCCACCTCCTGTCTTCTTATTGGTTCCTTTATCCTGGTTAGGAGTTGCCATGTAACCCCTACACAGTACGGTATAAGGTGGAAATTGGAATCTCTGTTCCAAAGTGAGATGAATATTTCCTTAAGTGAAGTGCTTACTGCCCAAATATCCAGGAATGAGCTCAATCTGGACTATGGGAGAATTATTTCTAGTGGTTCAATAAACAGCAGGATTCCTCAGGAACTTGTGAAATGGTTCCCATCTGCCAAAAATAATATTTCCCTTACCTCTATCTGAATTTTATTTTTAATATATTTTATTTTATATCTGTTCATAATGCATTCTGATTACTCTACCAAGCCCCCGACCTCCCTCCTCCCCTAACACCTTTCCTCCACACAAGTCCTTTTCTCAGAATCATATTTTTGTTTTGCTTTGTGACCCATTGAGTCTGCCCAGGGCTGCCTGGGTGAACATAGGTTTGGAACTGTCCATTGGCTGCTGTAGGCTCACCCATTGGTGTGGAGCAGAAGACAATGATTGCTCCCCCAGAATCTGTGAGAAGGATGAGGCCCTGTGAGTCCCTCCCCATTCGTGGATCTTTCTAACAAGTTGCAGGAGGTGATCTCAGATGCTGTGGATAAGGGTCGCAGTGGCTGTGTCAAGTTCGGAAGGTAGCATCTACTAGCTCTCTCGATGTACGTGCTCTTTCGTTCCTTCTGCTCTCCCATCCATGATGTTGCCTGAGCCTTAGATGGGGAGGTATAAATGATGGGCTGAGCACTGCACCATCCTTCTCACCACCTGGAGCAGCCGTAGGTCTCTGTGTCTACTACCACTCATTCCAAGGGGAGTGGAATCTGCACTCAGATTCCAGCTGAGTGCAGCATGTGTCTGGATTGGAGGCCCATATGTGTAACTCTTCAGTGACTTTGGCTGCTTCAATGACGTCAAATGTCTCACAAAATGTTACCCAGAACTTTAGTAACTCTCCCCTAACTTCACTGCAAGAAGGACCAGAGCAATGGAGTCATAATTAAATTAGATGTAGGAACAGGAAAAGGCTTTTGCTTGTTTGTTTGGAGATGGACATTTTTTATGTTTTTGTTTATGTTTTTAGAGAACATCTATGGCAGAGGGAAACACTGACATGACAGGGAAGAGGACACTCTATGAAAAAGCTGTGTGTGTGTGTGTGTGTGTGTGTGTGTGTGTGTGTGTATGTGTGTGTGTGTGTGTATCCAGCGAAGACAGCAGGGTTTGGTTTTGGATCAGAGACAAACATTTATTTCAGTAAAGAAGGAAGGACATGGAGTACACAGCATCCGTTGGACCCAGACACAACAGTGGACCTGTTGTTTGTAAAACTTGGAAACTGAGCTGGTGATATGTATGCTCCCAGTGATAAAAAGATAACAAGAAGCGGCTGAAACTTTAGAGGGAGAAAATGTTGGGATTTGTGAGAAAAGTGAAGTTCTGTCATGTTCCTGCAGGGCGGGGAGAAGGAATTGGTTTGCAGTCAGATCCCCCTGAGCTCTGAGTTTGCTCAGAATTTAAACATGATCAGAATTTAAACATGATCAATGGCAAAGGTGCTAGGGTTTCTCCAGCCCTGCTTGTCTGTTTGGTGCAGGTGCTGAGTTGCCTTAGCGGGTCTTAGGCTTTTGCTTGGCCAGTCCAGCTGAGGTTGGTGGCCATTGTATTAGGGTCAGAATTACAAATTTGTTCCAAAGTATCCACAAACTCTCATCCAGGAGTTAAGTCATTTCAGAGTCTTTCACTGGTCTTTCTTTTCTTTGATTTTGACTTTATGTAGGATCACAGAAGTTGAAGTTTTGGCTCCCAATGACATAGCAAGAACAAAGAGCTCACCCTGTGTTCTAGCTGACCTTAACTGTCCACTTGACACAGCCTTGAGTCAGGATGGCCTATGGGTGTTTCTGTGGCAGACTGAAGGTGTTGATTGCTACTTGTTGCAGGGTCCCTGCTCTCAGTGGGTGGGGCCATTCTCTGGGCAGGTGCTTCTGGATACATAAGCAAGTTAAACATGCACACTTAAGTGAGTAGGTTTTGCTTCAGGTTTTTTGCAACATTTCTGCCCCAATTTCCCCAGCAATTGAATGTAACCTGCCTTTGCCCTCTTTAGGGCCTTTTCCTCCATAAGTTACTTTTTTGTCTTTGTGTAATCTATCACAACAACCAAGAGGAAACCAGAGAACCCTGCACCCACAGATTCCCCACAGTGATTTCTTGAATCTTAAGCCAATGATGTTTATTAGGTGAAGGATGAGGTTTTAGTAAAATCTTTTTGAGATGTGTTTTATGAAATAACTTTTAGTGACAGATATTCCAATATCCCAACTTGATGATGATTGAACATATGCATCAAAATATCAGACTATTTCAGTATACCCATAACTATGCACAATTAAAACCAATTTCAAATTGAAGTTGCCCACATAGAAATAAGGATTGCAGAACTTGCAGTGTTTTCTAACTTGTTGCTCTTCTGTAATTCTATCCATGACTTTTTTGTGCTTGATGACAAATTTATGTGATTTTTCTCTGGCTCTGGGAATAAAGACATATAATAAAGTTAAAGAAACGCTACTCTCTAAAACAGATTCAATGTTGTTACTGACTCCATTTTTGCTCTTTCACATGAATCTGGTTTTATTATTTCGGGGCCTCTCCATTCTATGCATGATACAATTCTGCCCTCTGGTGGCTCATTGTGGAACTGTCGACATGATTTTTTTTTTTTTTGTTCCTCTTCCCCCTCCCCCCACGCCCCACCCCGGATGTTTTTCTTTTTTGTTGTTTTTGTTATGTAGTCAAAGAACAAAGCTCCAGAAGTGCAAACGTGCTCAGTCCAAATGTGAAAGATGACATTCAGAGCCATTCATTTTATTTAGTTTTCATTTTTCTATTTTGATCTTCCATGTTCTTTGTTGTCCCAACTCGTCACTTCCAGGCCCACCTTGTTCTGTCCTATCCTATTTTAATCTGATATATCCTATTCTCATTGTGTGTAACTTGGAACTTCATACACACTAAACAAATGCTTCGCCGCTGACATTAATTCACATATGAGAAGGTAGCATTTCAGAAGACAGTTTGTCTCGTCATTACTTAAACATTAAAGTAAAGGGAAGTTTTACTTGTTAAGGATGCATGTAGATTATGGAAAGTCCATTGTGAAGACATCAACACCTGGCCTGGCATTAATAAATTTCTGTACCAGTTTAGGGGGAAAAAAAGCCTTCTTGTGCTTACCTAAGCCTTCATGATTTTGTTTCTAGACATCATATATTAAAAACACCACAACCATCTTTCCTTCTGTATCCACTAATTCATTTATTTCAAAAAGGCTCTCGAGCATCTCCCATGTGTTTGACACTATTTTAGGTGTGGGGGGTGACATTCATTTTCTTTGATAAAAGACTTGTGCTCTGAGCTGCAGGTTTGCTCTGGTGTGGAGGCAGTCACTGCAGTAGAGCTGCAGGTTTGCTCTGGTGTGGAGGCAGTCATTGCAATAGAGCTGCAAGTTTGCTCTTGTGTGTAGACAGGCATTGCAATAGAGCTGCAGGTTTGCTCTGAGGTGGAGGCAGTCGTTGCGGTAGAGCTGCAGGTTTGCTCACGGTATGGGTTCAGGGTGTGCACTTTAAGCTCTCTCATAGAAGGAAACACCTGGACTTTCTTTATGTTTACAGAGAAGAGGTGTGGGAGCTGCTGTGTGTGTGCGGGGGCAGCAAAGGTATTTCGGCACAGAATGCTAAAAGTTCAGAGGAGCAATCCTGTGACAAGTTCACATATTGTTATTAGGGGCAATTGTTAGAATTTGTGCATCCGTGATACTTATTGTTATGTGAGCAAGAAACTTTTAATACACTTATCTACGTTTTTCCGCCATCAGTTTTATGAATTCAGTATTGGAATTGCTCTCACTTTACCTGTAAGGAAACAAAATCTTAAAACAGGTTGTTGCTTGTCTGGGAATTTCAGTGTCATGGTCATGGTCGCTTCAATTTCCTGGCAAGAGCTGAATATTGATTTAGTATAATAATCCCTTTAAAAGTCACCAATAATGTAGTTTGTAGGTTGGCGAATGTGCCTAAGTAATCAGAGGTGAAGAAACATAGAAACGTGTAGCTAACAAAGCCTAATAAATAGTTCCTTAAGATGATCTAACATTCAGTATTAAAAGACTATATTATATTAAACAGTTCCCTTAAAATGATCTCGTACAATTCTAATCTCTGTTCATAGTAGACTACTAAACACCATGGATAGCACCAATAGAGAATTCTGTCATGTGACAGGATAATGCTAAGGATGCATCAAAGGGAGCTGCAGCTGGATGGTGAGATATGCTGGATGAATATCAGGTGATGGAAATACTGCTTACATTTTCGACATACAAAACAGCAAACTGTGCTTTCTAGGTTTTACAAGAAACATTTGACTAATGACCTGTGATGAAGAGATAAACCAAATGTATGTGTTTATAATTTAAAATGCCAGGAAATAAATGAAGGAAGTAGGAATAGATGAGACGAGACAAGGTGAGACTAGAGAAAACCAGGATAAACAGATCATAGTAAAGGATTTATTCCGCGATAATGAATGAAGTTGCTTCAGATGGGAGTATAGAGATCAGATAAAATAATCAACATTTAGACAATGAGACATTTCAACAGTAAGATAGACTGCATCTTTACATAGTGATTTCCCTGTGTCCCCATGCTTTATGTAGGAACTGTCTATGCACTTGCGAAGGTGCACTCTTAGGGCTTTTCGGTGAGGACCGTCCATGATACTATTGCTTCCTAGCTTCACAGTTTGTATCCAGCTTTTAAAAATTTTATGTTGCTATTAGTGGCAAGACTTTATTGTTTATAGATCCACATGTTATGAGTGTGAGACGCGATCATTCCTAAATTTTATCCTCCAGATTGAACTCCCAATATTCCTAAGCAAAGTGCTTTCCCTTCATGAGGAAGTGAAAAAGGCTCTGAAATTTCCAGACTGTTTCACTCTGACTACCAACATGACCTAACATTTTAGACAATGACAAACAAGACTCAGGCAGTCTCTTTCCCTGCATGTCAACACTTTACCTTGTAAATAATCGAAGTCAAAATGTGGCAATGCAATGGTGCGAAAAATATCTCCTGTCTTCTGAGAGACTGGAACTTTGGGGTTAAGCATACAACTCGAGGTCACGTGAGACATAGGACTGCTACTCTCCTGTGTACTCTGTCTGTTTAATCTGACTTTAAGAGAACAAGGTAGCAACCAACCTTATTTGCCTTGGATTTGCCATTTAACCAACTTTTACAACTGAAGCTAACTGATACATAGCTGTAACCTTACGTTATGTATTCTTCCATTCAGAAAGTAATGCGGGCACATAATTTGTTGAAAACAACAAACACAGAAGTTGAAAGTGATCTTAAGAAATGAGTGAGCTGGAGAGATGGCTCAGTGGTTAAGAGCACTGGTGACTCTTCTAGAGGACATGAGTTCAATTCCCAGCCTCCACATGGCAGCTCGAGACTTGGACCTAGAGGGACTTCCAGGTGCCCAAGCCGAGGTCCCCAGTTAGTTGCTGGGGCAGCTGAAGATAGGGAACCTGAAATGATCCTATCCTATAGCCATACTGATGAATATTTTGCATATCACCATAGAACCTTCATCTGGCGATGGATAGAGATAGAGACAGAGACCCACACTGGAGCACTGGACTGAGCTCCCAAAGTCCCAATGAGGAACAGAAGGAAGGAGAAGATGAGCAAGGAAGTCAGGACCAAGAGGGGTGCACCCACCCACTGAGACAATGGGGCTGATCTAATGGGAGCTCACCAAGGCCAGCTGGACTGTGACTGAAAAAGCATGGGATAAAACCGGACTCTCTGAATATGGCGGACAATGAGGGCTGCAGAGAAGCCAAGGACAATGGCACTGGGTTTTGATCCTACTTCATGTTCTGGCTTTGTGGGAGCCTAGGCAGTTTGGATGTTCACCTTCCTAGACCAGGACGGAGGGGGGAGGACTTTGGACTTTCCACAGGGCAGGGAACCATGACTGCTCTTCAGACTTGAGAGGGAGGGGGAGAGGAGTGGGGGGAGGGGGGAGGAGTGGGAGGCTGGGAGGAGGCGGAAATTTTTTTTCTCAATAAAAAAATTTAAAAAAAAAAGAAATGAGTGTTCACCATAAACCCTGTACACAACATTTGTGTACTGCTTGATAAACAATGATGTTTGTAATAGTGTTTGTTATCTGGGCCAGTTGTGGTCAGTTGGAGTCAGGGACTTAATCCCCTGTGAAATTCTGTTAAAGATTTCTAAAAACTATCACTCAATCCCACCTGCTTACAATCCTTTCTGTGCTGTTTGATAAATACAGAGAAAAGCCCTTCGTTAGAGACAGACACACAGACACATACAGAGGGACAGATTCTCTAGTATATACTTATATACAGGGAAAGATTCACAGTAAAGCCTCTAGGAAGGCATGGATTCATGCAACAGAGGACAAAGGACAGAGAAATACACAAAACTATTTGACATTGCTCTCGGTTAAATGACACCAAGGGGAAATGATTTGGTTTATGTTTTAATGGGACACCCATGTGCTGTCAGGAACTCTAAGTCTGTCATCAGTGCGTTCAAGCTGACTACATTTCGGTACTTCATGTGAGAAGCATGAGGAATGTGGGAAACTGAAGACTCTTTAATGTGTTTAATGCGTGCAGCAAAGGATTCACATCGGCATAGCATTGGTGACTGATGGAGGAAGGTCATTGGCTAATAAAGGAACTGCCTTGGCCCATTTTATTGGTTAGAGGATAGGTGGGAGGAGTAAACAGAACAGGACGCTGGGAGGAAGAGGAAGTGAGCTCAGAGACTCCACAGCTCTGCTCTCCGGAGCAGACGCCTCAGCAGAGACGCCATGAAGGTCCGACCCAGGATGGACATAGGCTAGAATCTTCCAGGTAAGCGCACCTTGAAGTGCTACACACAGATGATTAGAAATGGGCTAAATTAATATGTGAGAATTAGCCTAGAAGAGAATGGGCCAAGCAGTGTTTAAAAGAATACAGTGTCCGTGTAATTATTTCGGGGCATAGGCTAGCCGGGCAGGCGGCTGGGGTGTTGGGGATGCAGCCCCGCCGCCCCTATTTCTACAGGTGACTATTTATGATCATGCTCATACCCTGTGAATTGCCTCCTGACTCACATCCAGGTCACTTACTCTAGTGAACTTTATTGTCACTTTATGCTTCCTTGTGTAGGATCCCTTATCAACTTTTATGACATTGAACTTGTGGGTGTGTAGCTAGCCCTTCAGGTTCAGGCTTTTGAATTCTCGCTGTGAGCTGACGTCATTCATTAGTTAAACAGCACTGTGGTCTCTTATTCTTCATTGTGCACTTTGTGAGGGAGTGGAGAGATCTGTCCTTCTATTTAGTAATGTAAACTCTGATAGCTCAAAATAACTATTCATCTTCACACGCAGTAAGAATTTTAGGACTTTGTAATTTCAGATTGCTCAAGTAATCCATTTCTGACTTCACTTTCTCCACACCAATTTTAGCTCTGTCAATAGTGTCTACCTCAAGGAGCTGCTGTGTCTCATCCCAGGTCTCCATTATTATCCCTGCCACGCCTCCCACAGCTGCTCATTATCATTTAACTCTCGAGCCTCATCACTATTATTTAATTATTTTATTCTCTCTGTGTGAAGGTTGGATAATTATTTAATTTTTGGGTTCTGTTTAGTTTATTGATCACTTTCTTGTGGTTGCTGCTCAAAGTCATTCATCAGTTTCTTCCAACCTCTTTCAGTGTAATCCTAAGATTTATTTGCAGCAAAGGTGAGCTCACTGGCTAAAGTTTGCAATGCATTTTGTATATGTTAGAATCCTGTTCTATTTCTTTATTCTGCTATGTAAGAATCATTTTGTATTTGTTAGAATCCTGTTCTGTTTTCCTTTTTTAGTCTGTTATGTAAACATCATTTTTTTGTTTACTCATTTCCATCTCTTTCTGCAGCTAATTATTCTCACAACTCTTTGGTTTATCCTTTCTGCATGTCCTCTGTACAAACGATCAGACACATATGCATTTTGCTATATCCTCCTCTTTATTATGCAACAGAGAAGGTGCACACTCCTTCACATGTTACCTTTAGCACTCTGTAGAAATTATCCTATTTCAGAGGCTAGATATTTTCGTTAATTTATTAATACACTTAATCTCTGTTCACCACAGGGTGACAAAGCACGGACTCTGATTATATCACTTCTGTCACTGCTCCTTGATTCCTTCTGGTGCTGGGATCTAACACAAAGCTTTGCAGACACTAGACAAAAGTGTTGCCTTCGAACGACATCATAGGTATAGACGAGTGACTTTGCACTTCAGATTGATGTGTCCACCAGCTGTTGATCCAGATGCTTGTTCACCACATAGAACTGCTCCTGCCGATCTTTACTAAATAGCCAAGACCGATCAGACTCTCCATGCTATAGCACTGTTGTGTGCCATGGCTCATGCATGTAACTGCAATACTTGGGAGGCTGAGACAGGAGGACCAGGAGTTGGAGGATTACCAAAGCAAACAGTCATCTCTGTGATTCTCATCGCTCAGAAACCACTTTGGAATTTACTCTCCGCTAGGTTATGACATCAGAGATCTTTAGGCATCTGCCTCTGTGGAAAAGTGTCCAGGAATGCCTTTCTTTCCATCAGAGCCTATAGCATTAATAGGCTGAAGAATTCACGTTACTGGTTCCTTACTTCAGACGTAGTTCTTGGGTATTCTATTGAAATAAGATGAAAGTCCACTTTATATTTTAGATGCATTGTTTTCTTATCTACCAATAAGTTATAGTATTTCTGAATATTATCTAGAAATATAGTATTTCTGAATGAGGTTTAACTTGAAGTGTTGAAAAGCATTCCACACTTCTTATTCACCATTATGAACTAAAAGTTTTAGTAAGGATGGCAGCAGCAGGAGAAAGTGTTTACGTGTTGCCTTTTATTGAAACATAACCATTGAAATCTAAGTCCTGGGAAACTGTCTGATGTAGTGTGGCATTGGCATTTTATACCTCAGTATGGTTGCTCTATTTTTCATTGTTAAAATTAATTTTAATGGTTTACTTCCTAAAGTGCAAAGTCAGAGTCCCTAAAGTGAGACAAACTATCCCTTGAATTCAAAACAGACAAAGAAGCTCCATGTTGATGAGAGGAGGAAGAGAGAGAATAGAGAAAGCAGGATTGGCTCCTCTTCCAAAGGGTGCATGACACAGAGAATCCCATAGGGAGACTGAAGATGCTTAGATTCCTGGAGACAGAAAGTAGTCACGCTGTACAATTAAATATCTAGGGTATACCTTCCATTTACAAATAAAGATTATTTGCTACCTGGAAAAAATGGAGAGGGAAAAAGAATCTGTGAACAAACACTTTTTGTGAATTAAGTGAAGCCAATTATAATGACTACTTCATATCTAATGAATTAAAACCCCTTGGAAAAACTAGTCTGTGTATCATATAAGAAGAAACATGGACCACATGGGTTATTTGCAGCTCTTTGAGCTGTTTAGCACACACTCATTTAAGGTCATGTTCAGTGTTCAGTTTTATGTCTGTGATTTCATAAAAGTAATACATGGATATATATATATATATATATATATATATATATATATATATTTATATGGTTTCAGCAGGCAATCCTGTCCACAATTGTTTGATCAGGAGCCTAGAAGCTGCAAATTTCTCTCTTCTTTTTAAGGACTGAAGTATTATAATAACTTTAATACAATTTTATTCTTTTATTTAATATTTTAAGTTCTTGAAAATTTTACACATTTGTACTATATTGGTATGCAAATATTTTCTCCTTTTCTACCAGGTTATTCCTTCATCCTCTTAGTAATATCCTCAGCTGAACAAAAGTTTCTAATTTGATGAACTTTAGGTTGATTCTTAGCTTTTTCTTTTCTTGCTTTTGTGTTTGATGGTCTAAGAATCTGTTGCTCTAGCAACATTCAGAGCAACTGCCTCTGTTTATGCTTCAAAAGTTTTGGCACTTATATTAGGTTGCTGATCAATTAGGGGTTGATTTTCATGGGGTATAGTGTTGGTAGTTTAATTGGAATGTCCGGAGTATGTTGAAGAGCAACAGTGAATGTAAGCATTTTTGTTGATGTTTTGATCTCAGGGTGGATGCTCTCAGTCTTTTGCCATGAAGTAACTCCGTATTTTATGTAAATGTAGTTTATCATGTTGAACTTGATTCTCTATCTTTTGTATAGTGTTGAGCTATCTTTATATTTTTAAACATGAGACTTTATATTTTCAAACTTTGCCAATGCCTTTGATTTTTTTTTTATCTTTTGAGATAACCACGTATTTGTTCTTTCTGATAATGTGGTATGCGCAGCTATTTTATTTTATTTTTTAACTCTTTTGCTTTTTGGCTCTGGGGGTGTGGGCTGACACCCAGCTCCAAAATAAATACACATCAGATTTATTATTACTTATAAATACCTGGTCATAGCTTGGCTTATTTCTAGCAGCTTTCTTTAACTTAAATTATCCTATCTACCTTTCCCTCTGGCTTTTTTCCTTTTCTTGCCTCTGTAATCGTCCTTTCCCTCTTATACCACAACCAGATCTGTGACTGGGTGACTTGCCCCTTCCTTTCAATTGCTCCTTGATTACTCCTGGTTTCAGATTTCTTCTCTTCTTTTATTCCTCTGCCTACCAGCCCCACCTATCCTATCTTCTACCTTGCTATTTTTGGTTGTTCAGCTCCTTATTATGCCAATCAGGTGTTTCAGAAAGGCAAAGTGTTATAGCTTCACAGAGTTAAACAAATACAAAATAAAAGAATGCAAAACATTGTTGCATCATTAAAATAAATGTTACTCAGCATAAATTAATGTACTATAAATTAAAATAATATTCCACAATAGATATGTTTCACTGATTGGTAAATTTTTGCTGGGCTACTCTCACTTTCCTGTGATATACAGTAGACAGTCTCTATAGTATTCTGATCATAATAATTTACTATAGGCAACAGTTTCCAGTGTCCATCATTATTTTGGCTTCAGCTTTGTGAAATAATATGAACATCTTTCATCAATTCTATGCTTCACCTCCAGTCAGAAGTCTTGTGTAATTGCAAAATATAAAGTCTCTCTAGTCCTTCTGAAACCAGGGTCTTACCTGGGATTGTCTCATCTTCTTGTCTCTGTCATACTGGGGAGGGGATTTATATAAGACATAGGGGTACATGCATTTTCTATGGATATTTAATTTTGAACATTGAGTACCAATTGTGGAGAGAAGACCCTCAGTAACATCAAATTTAGAAGCAAGAATGGTTGGAGGCACATCTGAATAACTAAAATGATTCTCAAACAATTTTAGGGAAATTATTTAGAAGGAATTTAAAAAGAAAATTCCATAAAGATATCCAAAGATGACTTTCTTGTCAATTTATAAAAAAGTACATTTAAGTACAAATAAATATAATAATAAAAGTGGGATCCAAAGGTAGAAAGTATGTTGCATGGGAACTGGTTGCTAGTCTAGAGTCTAATTCTAATACTACAATTGCTGTCCATTTGGATCCTTCCATCACTTAACTTTTTGGCACCTCTTCAGTTATTTGTGGCATGGAAAGGTTGAATTCAGTGATGTTTAAAGTGGTTGAAGTTTTCAATTTTATGAATCTATTTGATTCACTACTCTTGGCATTCACTATGTGGGAAGTAGAAGGATCCTGGCCTGATATACTGCAATAAAAGTCATATTTACTGGGTTCAGGCCCAGGTGCTCCTTGACACTCTTCCATGCAGGGCCTTTCTTTGGGAGTAGGAAGGCTGCAGAATATCTAGGAAGATTTACTCCAGGGCACTGCACTGGTTAGTTGTTTTACAATTTGGAAAGCCTCCTAAAGAGATGATTATCCACTCAACTTAGAATGAACTAAAAGCAGTTGAAAAGAGAGATTAATATGAACATAGAATTATAATGAATAAGACTTCATGTAAGCATGACAAGCTTGATTTAAATAAGCTTTTTAAAATCTTGGTTTTATAAAAAAAAATTGAAACAAAGTATAGGTATGAACATATTTACTACACAATAGTGAAAATTTCCAGAATGTTGTTTATGAGTATAAGCATAAATACTTAGTAAATGGCTTGACACTAGGCCAATTTAGCTAAATGAAAGTACTCAGTAGTTTCCTTCTACCAGGGCCAAGGTCCTCAATGCCATATATTTTAGAAATTCCTTTATTTCCTCCTATGGAGCAAATCTCAAATTCATTCAGAGAGTGGTTGTTTTCTTACCTGCCATTAGTACATCTAATGCACAAGTGGATGCATTATGCCTTGCAGGTTGATACAGTTGCATAAGACAACATCTTCTCCAAACCTACAAAGCACCTTCCATGACTACAACACTCGTCATCAGGAAAGAAGATTGTAGCTTAGTCACTTAGCTCTGGAGGCGAGGGGCAACCCAAAGAATGCATGGGTTTTAAAACAAATCACTGAAATCCTAAAGGATACAGAAAGGACTGCCACAGAAGATGGTGTTTGGAGTTTCAGAGGAAATGTGTTTAGAATTATGGAATAATAATAATAATCTCAGCATATATGAGATTATCTAGTTGCTTTTGAAAAAGGAACAGCAATAACACCTTTATGAACATGTATTTACATGGCCCACTCTCCTTTCTGAGACAGAGTCTTGCCATGTAGATCAATTTGATCTCAATATTGCCATCTTTTTGCCTTCACCACCATGCTTTACTATGCTTATCTTGATTGAATGAGTACATTCCAATGATGTGCTTGAGTTACTTCTTCTTCTTCTTCTTTTTTTTTTTTGGTTTTTCGAGACAGGGTTTCTCTGTGGCTTTGGAGCCTGTCCTGGAACTAGCTCTCTAGACTAGGCTGGTCTCGAACTCACAGAGTTCCGCCTGTCTCTGCCTCCCGAGTGCTGGGACTAAAGGCGTGCGCCACCACCGCCCGGCTTGAGTCACTTCTCTATGTCATAGGGGAATATAGGAATCTTGAATGCCTTCCTTTCCTCTAATGAATATGTTTGTAGAGAGTAATATCAGGAAGAACAAGATCTCTAAAAGTCATTGAATGAAGGTATATCTCAGAGTTAGTAATGTTAGGTTAAAAGATGACGTAAGAGGTAAGAGTTGAGCTGAGTCCTGGAAGAGAGAAACTGAAGTAACAATGGAACACAGTGAAATGGTTTCCCAGGCTAAAAGTCAATCTGGAGAGTGGTGTGTACCTTAATAACAAAGGAATGGTGTTTTGGTTAGAGTTCATTGAGAAATTGTTTTAAGTGAATTAGATGCCTTCTAATATCTCCTTTAGAGAAATGAGTCAGAAGAAATGACTCCAAATCTCAACTGGAGTGGAGGTGACTTGTGTTTAACAAGCAGAGCCTGGCCAGAGGGGACCTGCATCTAAAACCGTTCCAGGATTATATTTTCATTAAAGAGAGCCTAGAAAATGGAGCTACTGAGCTAGTTAATGACAGCCACATAGAGGGACTGTTTGATATAACTGAAAGGAGAATCTTCCAGAAAAAGGCCATATTTGGATCTGGCCCAGTGTTAGAAGTATGTGTAAGAGCTAAACCTAATCATGTTCATGTTGCTTTTCCATGTACTTTAAACTTACTAATAAACCAGGCCTTCTTACAAATGCACTTGTGCCAGTCATTTTAATTTAGTTTATCTTGTAAACCTGTGATATAGGTCTATGAGGAGGATTAAGTGTTTTCTTTCAAAGAGGTGTTTGGAGAATGATTTTTTTCTGTTCCCAGAGATTTCACCCTGTGAACAAATAAAATAAAAGTCCATCAAGGGACTATGCCCATTACTCTGGGTGAGCATTTTCTGCAGCCTAAATACACTGGAACCTTTGAAATAGCTCATTTCTCCAACCTAGCAATCCTACACATCAATGTGAAGGTCTCTGTCTTTTTGCTTTTTTGTCTCCAATAATCTCTCTTATCTGATGTCTGTTGATAGCATTACTTAAAGCATTCTGAGATGCTGCTATTGTTTATGTGCATTTCCTCTCCCATTACATATTCAGGAACTGGATTTTAATGGGCAAAGAGATTTTTCTTGAAAACAATACGTGAGTTTCTGTTTTAAACAGGCTGGGTCCTCTGTTCCTTATGTGGGATTGAGAACTAAGGATCTATTAAGTACACAGTGGCTCTGTTAATTTTATTAATAGCTGTTTATAACTACACAGCTTGGAAACACAGCTGCTGCATTCAGTCTTCTTCTGGTTCGCTCCATTTTATTTTCAACAATTGTGCGAAAATATGTCTCCGTGTTTATCTTGTTAACAATTGGCTTTGGAAGCTCAATACCTTGTCTCAATCTCTGACAATGTGTGTATTGTAAGACAGGACATTCATTGTTACAACACACATTGTAATCACCCTGGATGTTGGCATATTACCATGTGTCAGCATCTCTATATTTCAATGCTAATTCACAGAGAAAACTGAACAACAATTTTTCCAGTATAATTCCAGCATACAGATCAATATACAAGTATGGCATAAAATTTAAAACATTATACTGTGAAGTTTGACTGTGTTTAGCAATAGGGCTTTGCCATCAGGCTGTTGGAATCAGTAGCCTTGGCAATAGCTGGCGTCTGCAGGAGTCCTGTGAACCCCTTTGGGAAGTGACTCAGCAAGATGAAACCGATTCTTGGCATAAGAGTTGGCCTAAGATTCTCAGTACAGGCACTGCCTCCTTCATTTTATGGTGACTCCATTTAAATTACTTATATATTTTATAAATCTTCTACAGTATTAGGTTTCCATATGGATTCCCCGCATTTCTTTCTTTACCCAGCGCTCCTATCCTCTTTGCATGCAGTTTTTCTCTTCCGGTTTCCCTTGTCCCTTTATAACAATATATTCTATTTCCCTTTCTCATGGAAGATTCCCTTACTAGGTCCCTAACATCTGTGATTATTAAGATTGAAACACACATATCAAAAGCCTAGAAACTAACATCTACATGTAAGAAAAAAAATGTGTAATATTTACCATTTAGAGTTTAGGTTACCTTACTTAGGATGATTGTTCCCAATTCCATTCATTTACCTGAAAAGCTTATAATTTCATTCTTTAAATATCTGAAAAAATATTTTATTATATAAATATACAATATTTAATTATCCATTCAAAAGCTGATAAATATCTAAATATTTTCCTAGTTTTGCCTGTTGTGAATAGAACATTGATGAACATGGATGAGCAAGAACAAGTATTTCTTCAGTAGGATATGGAGTTCTTTGGGTCCACACATAAGAGTAGCATAGATGAATTTTGAGCTGTATCAATTTTCAGTATTTTGAGGATTTCTATATTTCTATAGTGAGTGCACCAGTTTATACCTCTACCAACAAAGAATAAGTATTTCCCCTTCCCAAAATTCTTGCCAGCTTGTGCTAATGTCATTAAACATGAGGAAATTAAGCTGGTGCTCAACTTGAAGCTTTACCCCTACTGAGTAGTATTTACCACGCTAGAAGGTACTCTGCCATGCTTTTGCTGGGCGCCACCTATTTATTTCTTAGCCACCCAGACTTCCAAAATATCACACAGAAACTATATTATTTGCAATACTGTTTGGCCAATAGCTTAAGCATATTGATAGCTAGCTCTTACATCTAGAATCTACCCATTTCCATTATTTTATATTTTACCATGAGGCTCATGGCCTACCGGCAAGGTTCCAGCTGGCAACTCATGTCTTTCCCCTCTGTTAGCTCCCTGACTCTGCTGTCTTTCTCCCAGCATCCAGTTTAGTTTTCCCCAGCCACATCTATTCTGCCCTGCCAAATCCAAGACAGATTCTTTGTTAACCAATGCTATTCACAGTATACAGAGGGGATCCCACATCAGCATGCTACCAGAAGAGAAAAATAATCACCAGTATCACCCAGCTGCAAACTGTGAGTAACAACAGTGACCTGCCTACAAAATATGTCCACTGATGCAATTGTGGCACAAATGTAATGGAAGTAACAAAACACGTTTTGGTTAGACTCAAGGCCCACTCTCTGATATTGCAGCCATAACCAACATTACTGAAGTGGCTAATACTCTGAGACTAGATATGCAAGGACCTTTGGGAAAACCAAATACCACTGTTCTCCCAAAGGAACACAGCATCAAAATGATTCCTCATGACATTCTGCTATACTCACAGATCAGTGTCTTATTCAGCCATTATTAGAGAAGCTTCTTCCTGCAGTATATGAGAAAAAATACAAACAACTGGACAACATGCAGAGAGTGAAAAACTTTGGAGCACTCAGTTCTAAATGTAATGTCCTCATCAAACCTTTTCCTTGGGGCTCAAGGAACTATGCGAAAGTGGAAGCAGAAAGATTTTAAGAGTCAGAGGTGATTCATGAAACCAAAGAAATGGTGTCTTCCAGACACAACAGGACTTATTAACACATGAGCTCACAGAGATTGTGATAATGTGAGCTAATATTCTTTTTAAGGTAGAAGTTCATGGTCTTGGGGCCAATAGACCTGTAGCTGTGCAATTCAATCATGTAAACTTTCTCAACTTCAAGTTCATAGCCTATAAAAGTGGAAGCTCAAATATTTTAATGTTTTTTAATACTCTATTATCTGTGTTTTATAGTAACTGTTCTGGTATATTTTGTTGCACATTTACATAACGGCAAATAAAAATTACCCGAGTCTTATACTTCAGGACCAAAAGGATGATTTAGAAAAACGTTTCTTTCTTGCTATATTCTAAAAGTTGATTATACTCCAATTTCTCGCTCTATAATTCATACACAAATGATATCCATTACTTGAAATTTTATGTTGCAAAGACCATCTGGTCTTTATAAGTGCTTTACCAAATATTGATAAATTGTGTGGTTTTGTGCTGCCAAGTACTTAGGCCTCTTTGTCATGGCTTCATACCAACTTCAAAATGAATATTGAGTACAATTACTCAGGAATGAAAGAATAATTGTAAATAAAACCATATGTTCACTAGAAAAACATTTTATTTATATAACTCTAAGTAATTTTTTAAAAAAATTTGTCCACTTATAATATAGGAAAATTCCTGCATTCATTATGATCTTACATCCATAGCTTGGACAGTGATTCTATTTGAATTAACAGTTCAAGTCAACTTGGGTTTGACTAGTATTTGAGTTGGTTCTGTCCAGATACCAGATGGACCAAACTTGGATTTGTTTTTCATTTACAAAGCCCAAATGTGGGAAAAAGCAGATACAGAATGGTAAATACCATCAATCAGGCTCACAAACAGCCATGGGATACTAATGCTAGCTAGCATAGTATTGAGATGATTGATCCTTAATTGTGACTATATTAATCAGTTTTGCACACTATAACTAAACACCCAAGAAAATTCACTTATAAAGAGAAAGTATTTATCCAGTTTAATGTATTTGGAGGTTCTAGTCAAAATGAGCTGTCTGTCTTGTTGTGGGATCTGGGGAGACTGACACAGAACAGTGGGAGTGGGTGGCAGAGTGCATACATCAGGAGCCAGGAAATGAAAAGAACAGATCCATCTCTACAGTCATTCTCAGCAACACAGCCCAAAGATGGCTTCTGAAGTCTGTCTTTTAAAAGTGCACAGTCCCTTGTAGCAGGGCTACCCTGGAGATGGAGGGGAGGGAGGATAATAGCACAATGGTACCCAAACCAAAGTGAGCACATATTATTTACTTTTGTGCTTTGAAATCAAGCTATGAATATATTAGCAACCCAGGACTGAAAGAAACCTGGGTGTCAACTTGTTTATTGACTAAGGTGCAGAATTTGTAGTGAGAGAGATGTTATGAGTGAATGTGAATTTCAAAAAATTGAAGCTAAAATATCTGGATGGTTTTATTTTTATTTTATTTTTTTTTATCTGGATGGTTTTAAAGCATAAAAAGTCACATTTCTTCAAATGTGTACCTAGAAAGTGGGAGAAAAGAGCGGGGTGTGGGAATGATTACCTGGGAACTCCCAGTGGAGAGTCATTTCAAGGCAGGGAATTTCTGCTTGACTGGTTCAAGGGAAAGAGAAGAAATGAAGGAAAATTCATGAACCATGACACAAACAATAGAGACTCTGCTGCCATCTTGGTTCCTCAGTATTTCATGCTTTTTAGTAAAAAATATATAAAGATTAAAGTGGATTTGCTGTCCTCTTTTCACAGTCTCTGCAAGTGTTTGAACGCACACATTAAAAAGAAGTTTCAGCAGGAGAAGCTGAGACTTAAGAAGCGATGACTTTTCTTATGGTTCTGGATGAAATACGCAGGTGGGAGCTGAGTCCTCTCACACTCCCTGGTACCTGCGCCTGTGGGAATCAGCAGGAGATTGATTCTGGTCCGGTGTTTTAAGCACAGAGAGGTTAGTGTTTATTGTGACTGAAAGGCGCCCTATTGTGTGATTTGGCAATATTCTAAAATCCTTCAAATGTAAAATAAAGTATTCAAATGAGGAAGATGAACACATTGTGAAAAGTGGCAGAAGTCAGACTTGATTCTTTTATACATAATGGAGTAATGTACAGGCCATCAGCTCTGCTTACCTACAGGCTACCTGATCAGATAAGGTGTGTAGGAAGGGCAGGAAGTATAGGTTAACTTTGGCTGGTGAGGAAATGGAAGCTGATTTCTTTAAGCTTGAAACTTGCAGAATGACACAGCTTTCTGGGAATGCTGTGTTTATGTGTAGTTCCTTTCTATCTTGGTTTCCCTCATGTTCATTGTCCTAAGGCAATGTTTTCCTATAAATAGGTTTATGTCACTTTAGCTATGCTAAAATAACTCAAATGCTCTGAAAAGCATCCCTATCTGGTCTCACCCTCAGACATTCTGAGTTAGTGTGTGGGGGATATAATTTAACATGTTCAAGGCAGTGCAGCGGCTAATGCTAAACACACCCCAACCTGAAGGCTGCAGAGTAGAGTGTCATCAAGTAGACATCCTGAGAGTCAGTTTCCAAGTGACTCACCTAATGCAGCATTAGAAGCAGCTGCCAGCCAGCCAGCCATAGAGACAGATAGAAAGTAAGATATACAGAAAGAACAGGTCAAAAGCCCCTTGGCAAAAGGTAGATAAGGAGAAATAGGTTAGTTTAAGTTAAAAGAGCTAGGCAGAAATGAGCCTAAGAAAGACCGAGCTTTCAAAACTAATAATAAGTCTCCATGTCATGATTTGGGAGCTGGTAGGTGGACCAAAGGAAAAAGCCTGGTTCACATAACATTTTATCCTATTCTTCATTAATCACTACTCTTACACACACACACACACACACACACACACACACACCCCCAATCTGCCAAGGTTGTTCAGTATTGTTTATATGCATATGTGTATATGTACATGTAAGATATTTATGACTGACCACTTGGGGTTATCTAGGGCCTTGTCCTTTGAGAAGACTGTTTTTGTTTTCTTTGCAGCCATTAGTTACTTTTAAGTATTCATCTAGAGGTGGGGCCTCGTGAGATTTTTCCCTATTCACATATGAATGCCAGTTTACATTCACTTTGCTCAGGTCTTGTTTAGCAGCCATATTGTCAAGACTTCATGGTAGCAGTCTGTTCTATATAGAAGTCTGTACCTTACATCAGCCATCCTGATTTTCTGGCTCTTACAATCTTTCACTCCCCTCTTCTACAATGTTCCTGAGCCTTATATGTAGGGGTTATGCTTGTAGATGTTTCAACTGGAGTCAGGTAGCCCAACTGCAGCTTTCTTTAATGTTATCTGCCTGCTGAAAAAAAAAAAAAAAGAAGCATTTTTGGTGATGGTAAGAGCTTTACTTTTCTGTGGGTATAAGGATAGATATCTAGAATGCTTAAGTTAGAGTACCATGTTGACTTTTAGGGTTCATGATCTTACAAGCCCTGGTAATTGCTTAGGTTTATAGTACCATGCATGAATTCCTTCCTGTTGAATAGGTTATAGGTTCAATTAGACAGCTGTTGGTTACCTCCCAAATATAAGTGCCACTATGGCATCCTTGGGTATATTTGGCCATACTGGGCATTGTGGTTCACAGCTATACAAATAGGTAGGACTATGGATTGCTTTTTACTCTTGAGCTTGAATAATGTCTTATGATACTGAAAAATCTAGTTCTCAGGAAAGAGGCTTCCAGGTCAGTACTGGTTCTATTTCTCTGAATCCTGTGTCTGAAGTGTATAGTATCTATGGCAATAGGTGCTTACCTTAGGGTTCTGGAAGGCCACCAAGGTTTATCTATTGCTATTAGTGACAGTTTAAAGATTAGTATACTACAATGGCAACTATTGACTGCAATATATATGGGAATTATATGTGTGAGACCAGTTGATGAACAGGTGAGTGACCCACCTGCCAGCTGGACTGCTTTGTCATACTAGATCAAGGTCCCCTGGACCCACTCTACTCCCCATCCACCCCCATACCATCATCTTTCTAGTGGCCAGTCCTTCCCCACAACTCCAGTAGACTCCATTGGTCTGAGGATAGTGAACACCAGACAGAAGATCAATTGAGTGACTTGCCTCTCAGCCAAGTTGCCCCACTCTTTATACCCTGATGTCCATGGCATGTTTCATGGCTCTTCCCCTCCCATTTTAGCACCAGTACCAACTCATGTGAAATTCAATTGCTCTGGTGCACTGCTCACCAACCGATAGAAAGAAATTATCAAACCAAATGCTGAAATCAATAAAACAGAAACAGAGAGAACAAAACAATCAATGAAACAAAGAGTTAGTTCTTTAAGAAATCAACAAGATGGACAAACTCCAAACTACTAAAAGATAGGAAGAGAACATCCAAATTAACAAAATTAGAAATGAAAGGGGTACATAACAACAGACTCTGAGGAAATACTGAGAATCATTAGGTCATATTTCAAAACTTGTATCCACAAAACTCAAAGATATTAAAGAAATGAAAAAATTTCTTGATAGATGCTACTTATAAAAATTAAATGAAGATCAGATAAACAACTTAATTAGACCTACAACCCCCAAGGAAACAGAAGGAGTTCTTAAAAGTCTTCTACCAAAAAGAAGTTCAGGGTCAGATGGTTTTAGGCAGAATTCTACCAGACTTTCAGAAAAGAGCTAACACTGATACTTCACAAAGCATTCCGTAAAAGTGAAACAAAAAGAAAATTTGCAAATTCTTTTTATGAGGTCACAGTCACCCTGATATCCAAACCACAAAAAGACTCAACAAAGAAAGAGAACTACTTGTAGATGGATTTTTCTTTGAGCTACTGGCTTACAAAAAAAGGACATGGAAAATTATTATTAATTATGAAAGCTAAGCATTAACTTAAGCTTGTTTTTAGGTAATTACTATAACTTAAATTAAACCGTATCTTTTAATCTACATTCTTTTACATGGCTTGGTTGCTTTTACTCTGTATTGTCCATCCGGCTTCCCCACTAGGCTGGAGAATCCTCCTTCCTTCTTCTCAGAGCTTTCTCTGTGTAGAAGTCCATGCTACATTTCCTGCCTAGATATTGGTCATTTAGCTTTTTATTAAACCAACCACAGTGACACATCTTCACACAATGAAAAGGAATATTCTAGAACAGCTACCGAACAATTTTCCTCATGAACATTGATGCACAATTACTCAATAAAATACTGGCAAAATGAATACAAAAAAAATAATAAAAAAAGAACACTTCAAAAAGATCATTATCTACCATGATCAAGTAGGTTTCATTGGGGAGATCCAGCCAAAGTTCAACATATAAAAATCTGTCAATGTGATCCACCATATAAACAAATTGAAAGTAAAAACATAATATCATCTCATTATATGTTGAAAAGATCTTTGACAAAACCAGCACCTTTTCATGATAAAAGTCTCGGACAGATCAAGGATTCAAGGAACAACCTAAACATAATAAAAGTAATATACAGCAAGCCAACAGTCAACATCAAATTTAACAGAGAGAAATTCAAAGAAATTCCACTAAAATCAGGCACAAGACAAGACTGTCCACTCTTTCCTTATCTATTCAAGACAGTTCTTGAGATTCTAGCTAGAACAATAAGAAGACTAAACGATATTAAGGGGATACAAATTAGAAAAGAAGAAGTTAAAATATCATTATTTGCAGATGATATGATATATACTTAAGTGACCCCAAGAATTCTACCAATGAAGTCCTACAGCTAATTAACACCTTTAGTGAAGTGACTAAGTACACGATTAACTTAAAAAAATCAGTAGCCCTTGAGAACTCAAGATCAATGGCAATGGGTTTTTGATCCTACTGCACGTACTGGCTTTGTGGGAGCCTAGGCAGTTTGGATGCCCACCTTACTAGACCTGGATGGATGTGGGTGGTCCTTGGACTTCCCACAGGGCAGGGAACCCTGATTGCTCTTTGGGCTGACGAGGGAGGGGTCTTGATTGGGGGAGGGGTAGGGAAATGGGAGGCGGTGGCGGGGAAGAGACAGAAATCTTTAATAAATAAATAAATTAAAAAAAAATCAGTAGCCCTGATATATGCACATGATAAATAGCTGAGAAAGAAATCAGTGAAACAACATCCTATACAATAGTCAAAAATGATATAAAATATCTTGGGGTAACTCTTACCAGGCAAGTTAAAGATCTGTATAACAGAAACTTCAAGTCTTTGAAGAAAGAAACTGAAGAAGATATCAGAAATTGGAAAGCTCTCCCATGCTCATGGATCTGTAGGATTAACATAGTCAAAATGGCCATTTTACCAAAAGCAAGTTACAGATTCAATACAATCTCCATTAAAATCCCAACACAGTTCTTCACAAACCTTCAAAGAACAATCCCCAACTTCATATGGAAAAACAAATAAACAAAACAATCTTGTATAATAAAAGAACCTCAAGATATATTATCATTCCTTAATTCAAGCTCAACTACAGAACTATAGTACTAAAAGACCACATGATATTGGCATAAAACAGACAAGCAGATTGGATTAGAATCGAAGACACACATATTAATCCATATACCCAGGGACACCTGACATTTGAAAAAGATGCCAAAATTATATAATGGTAAAAAGAAAGCATCTTCAACAAATGGTGCTGGTCTAACTGGAGGGTGGCATGTAGAAGAATGCAAATAGATCCCTATTTACAAACCCGCACAAAACTCAAGTGCATGTGGATAAAAACCTCAACATAAATCATTTACACTGAACCCAATAGAAAAGAAAGTGGGAAGCAGCCTTGAATGTACTGGCACAGGAGACAACTTCCTGAATAGAACACCAGTAGCACAGACACTAAGATCGACAATTAAGAAATGGGACCTCATGAAACTGAAAAGCTTCTGTAAGGCAAAGGACACTGTCAAAAGGACAAAGTGCCAATTTCTTCTTTGGTAGAAATAGAGGGAGAAAAAGCTGCAGTTTGGATGTAAAATAAATAAATTTATAATAATAAATAAAAACAAAAAAAAACCCTAAAATTAATTTTTTAGCAAGGTTAAAAAGCAGATAATTGTGAAGTAGTTTAAAGCAAATGGAAGCAAGAATATAGCCCTTCTCACATTCCACGGATGACTGAGTTTAGTTCATTCCCAATTTTAATCGCTCAAGCAGAGGACACTGTGCCAGCACTTGCAGCACTGCTCATTTCATTGAGCAGTCGTGCTCAGGATGCTGAAAATTGTTCCAGGGCTTTACCACGAGACTAGAAAGTTAGAAAGATGGTTGAATGCACTTCTTCAAAAATGTCTTCCACTACAAATTCAAGGTTCTGTCAAAAATGGTCTCAAATATATGAGACAAGATTACTCAGTTTGGGAGAGGCAAGGGCTCCCCACTCCAGAACTTGAAGACATTGTTATTTGTAAAAAGAAATGATGCTGTTTTGACCAAAAGTCACTTCCACCAGCCTACATTAAATCCCAGAATGTTACAAATTAGGGACTTTTAAAGAAAATGTTTCCATATTAGCTTTCCACCATTGTAAAATATCACTTGAGCATAATCAGCTCCAAAAGAGGAGATTTTTTTTGGCTCTATATTTTGTAGATTTATGTTGACTTTCTGCTGGCCTTAGTGCATCAGGGTTTGTGAGGAAGCAATGCACCAAGGTTGGATGTGTGGCAGAGGCAGCCGCTCACCTCAGTTGGAGAGCAACAGAGAGAAATGACTGTGAGTCCTATTTCAGTTTCTGATCATTTTCCAGTGATCTCAATTCCTTGCCATGGGCCCTACATTCCTAATGATAGTCCATCTTTTAATAACAACACAGGATATGGACCAAGTCTTCTAGCCATGGCTTATTGCAGGGCATCATACACACACACACACACACACACACACACACACACACTCACACACATACATATAAACCTCACACTAGAGCACCTGTGAGCAGAGAACAGGGAACCATTGTGAGCCTGCTGAGGATTAATGCGCAAAACAATCCCACACCAGTTTGGATTCAAAGGGTTATTTATTTGAGGGAAAAACTTACCAACACCATCCTACACAACAGCCAAGAAAGGAGTCTAGTCACTGGAGCAAGAGCATGAGTGGAGGGCTGCCGCTGCTTTTTAAAGAGAAAGAGACCACGACCCAGTGGGCTGGTATCTCAGCAGCTATTGACTGAAGGAGCTCCCATAGCACCTCCCCCTTTTGTTTACATAAAAGAGTTCTAAATCTACTACAAAATTATATACAATAAGAACAAATATCTGTAGTGATGAGGTGAGCAGGCCTGCTTTTCATCCCAGCTCCCGCATGGCTAGCTTTACACCGGAAATAACAACACACAAATTTTATTCTTTTAAACACTGCCTGGTTTCTAGCCTCTTCTTGGCTAATTCTCATATCTTGATTAATCCATTTCTAATAATTTGTGTAGCACCACAAGGTGGTGGTTTACCGGGAAAGATTCAGCATGTCTGACCTGGTGGCTGGCTCCATCGTGTCTGCCTCACTACCTTCTTTCCTCCCAGCATTTTGTTCTGTTTACTCTGCCTACCTAATTTTCTGTCCTATCAAAGGGCCAAGGCAGTTTCTTTATTAACCAATGAAAGTAACACATAGACAGATGACCCTCCTCCATCATTTCCCATTTTTCTGTTTAAACAAAAAAGAAAGGCTTTAACTTTAATATATAACAAAACAGTTATCAAGCAAGAATTAGAGTTACAATTTTTATATCTATTTTATCTTTTATCATAACTAAGTAAAACTATAACTATCCATTCTTCAACTTCATCAAAGACTCCAGAAGGATATAATATTACCTAAGCAAACAAGAAATAAGCAACTTCTAAAACTCTAGAAATGACAGAGATATCTCGCTGCTTGGACAGTCACCCAAAGTTCTTTTGTACCGTTGGGGCATCAATCTTCAGCCTTTAGGCCCACAGTATCCAGGAGACTTTTCCATGAAGCAGGAAATTTCAAAGACAGTTCAGTCACTATCTGCTGTGTCCTGCAAAATGTCTTGCAGACTTTTTCATGAGTCAGGAACCCCGAAAGACCATCTCACCTTTAGGCAAGTTCAGCAGTCCTCTCTCTGTGGGTTCTTTGTGTTCAGTTTATGCAACAGTCCAGTTGCATAAACCTCCTGAAAGGTCATTATGAACACCTTCAGAAAATTACTTCATTCAACTGCCAACTGAGATGAATCTAGCACACAGGTTATACCATGAAAGACCTAAATAACAGTGCCCTCATACAGCAGAAAGCAGTTTGGAGAGAGAAAACTGCACCTATATTCCCAAATATTGTTTATAAATGTTCTTTTACATTTAAAAGGGGAGATGACATAGATATGAATAATTTGCATTGGTATAAATCTTGGTTTATTGATATAAATTTAAGGTGAATCTTGTTATATGTATATGTATTTCTGATATTAAGGTATTGTGATTGTGTAGCTCATTTAAAAATGTAATGTATAATTACGAAATATAGGTTGTTAATGGATAATCATCAATAATAGTCAAGCTTGTAGTCAAGTTAGTTAGATTTTATAGATATATTTCAGTTATACAGACATTCTTCATATCTTTCAAAGACTACAGAATATGACATTTTAAATGTTTTAATAACTTAGGGCTTTTCATGACACATCTGCTCCTGGCAGCACCAGCTACTTTAAGAGGAAGATGGGCATCGAAGAGGCTCCTTATGGAGTTGGTTAGCCACTTGGGCAAGAAACTGCTCTTGCCTGGACTGCTGTTTCCATTGTCATGATAAAGATAAAATAGATAAAAATATTGTAACTGTAATTCTTGCTTGATATCTGTTTTATTATATGTAAATTTACTATCTTAAAATGAAAGCCTTTCTTTTTTGTTTAAACAGAAAAAGGAAAAGTGATGTAGGAGGGTCTTCTGTTTTGTGTTGATTTCATTGGTTAAATAAAGAAACTGCCTTGGCCTTTTGATAGGACAGAAAATTAGGTAGGCAGAGTAGACAGAACAGAATGCTGGGTAGAAGGCAGTGTGACAGACGCCATGGCTTTCCGGCCTGAGATAAAGGTGGGCTAGAATCTCGCCAGTAAGCCACAGTTATGTGGTGATACACCGATTTATTAGAAAGGGGTTAATTAAGATGAGAGAGTTAGCCAAGAAGAGGCTAAAGATAATGGGCCAGGCAGTGTTTTAAATGAATACAGTTTCTGTGTAATTATTTTTAGTAAAGCTAGCTGGGTGGCAGGAAGTGGCCTGCTTGCCTCATCACTACAGAGGATAGTCTGCAAGTCTAGGTAGAACTCATTGTCCTGGAATCACAGGCTTGTGCAAACTAAAGTGCTTTTAGAACTAGTTGCTGCTGAGATGTCATTTTAAAAATCTGAAATTTTTTGGTCAATATCAAATGAAAATTGACACATTAAAATTTTCTTTGAAATTTATTGAAGAAATAGAAAGATCAGGAAAATGGAAATAGTGGACAGGATTTGTGTTCTAAATAATATAAAATCTTTACAAAATCATTTTAAAATGCTCTTTGAATTTTGAAGTCTTGACATGGTAAAATTTCAACTCTATCTTTTCTGTGTTGAGTTCATGTAGAGATGCTATTATTAACCATACTGAGATAAGGAGAACATTATGACCATCAATCTTACATATTTATTGTTTTGTTTAATGTGAAATGACCAAGTGGATGCTCACTGAATCACACACGTGACACCATAGGACATTAACTGATGTGAGTGAGCACAACTGTGAACTAATGTTAGCCGTTAGCAACTTATCTGCTCCAGATGTGCCCATCTGACTCTATTGTAATTTATTTTTATAGATTTTTAAGGAGTTTTGTCTTCTGTAAATTAAGGTGTTTCCTTATTCCTTAATGGATTTTAATTGTCCATCTGCCTTTTCAGAATGCAAGTCAGTGTCTAACATACAGTGTTCATTCAGTAAATAATTCCTAAAACCAGAGTTTATTTGTAGAAACCCAACACTTAAATCAAAGTAGGATTTCTTCACCTCTTTTCTCTGATTTTAAATGTTATTTAAAAATTCAAATAAAACACACTTAATAACTAGAACAGAAACAATCCCATTATTTCCCAACTTCCTGGACATTTATTCCTATTTAGGTTTATTTTAGCGAGTGACACCTGTCTCTGTTAACTGTTTAAACTGAAATTCTCAGAGCTAATTTAGCTTTTCTGGGCAGATTCTGTTTTTGACGAGTGGCAATGCTCTCTTGATTGACCATCCATGCCTTTGAATTCCTCCTTCCCCTTTCTATTGCCTGCTATGATTGTTCTGTGGGATGTGTCTTTATTTCCTTTTTGTGCTGTGCCACTTGCCTCTCTACTGATCTCTAAAGAACCCGACTTTGACATTGATGTCAGCTTTGCCCTTTATTACCCACCTCACTGACTGGCTGAGTTTCCCATCAAAATGAGGCTGCCTTTGCATCTCATTTCTCATTTGTTTTGTCATTAATGATTCTAATTCATGAAAATTTCTATAAAACTGCAGAACACAACATGTGTTCTTTTAATGTTAAATACTGAAATTCTCTTCTGTTGTTAGATTTCCCCTTTTAAACAACTATAAAATCATGAAACCTTCTAAATATAAGTAAATTTTCTGTTCTGTAGTTAGTGACCTCTACAGTACACAGTAAATCTTTTTGTGGAAAGTATTTTTCTCCTTTAATTGAAAATAGATATTTTTCTTACATATATCTGGGTTCTTCTCCCTCTATGCTTCCCTGTTACTCTCCACCTCTCCTCCCATCTATACCCACTCTCTTTCTGTCTCATTACAAATAAGCAGGCTTCTATCAGTGTGGCATGAAGGGGTATGCATGTATTGTCTTAACCAAGGTCAGGCAAACATACAATTACACCACAGTGGGTAAAGACTAGATAGAGTTGAGGTTCTGCAAGAGGCAGGGTCATTCCAATATGCTAATATAAGGCTGAAAATGCAGTGTGTAGATGTTATTTCTTTCACCTATGTAGTTTGACTGAGAGAACAGGAAAAAAAGAAAAGAAAACCCATGGTTAATCTAAGTATCTTGTTGATCTCTAATGGTTTCATATGGTATATACATATGCAGCCAAGCAATGCTTCTATATGATACATATAATATATAAGGAATATACATATAATCCATAGGATATTTATACAATATGTAGGATATATTATGCAAATGTCAAGCATGCAAATGAATGCACCATTCTGATGTTTATAAATACTCATACAGTTTGCTTTCATCATAATTATCCTCTACCACTTTTTCATCATTTTTACTCTTCAACATATCTAATATTTCCTATAAAATGTTTGAGTCTGTATGCATGTTTCGTCTACACATATATGTGCCTCATGTGTGTATCAGGCTCTTGGAGACCAGAAGAGAGTGTAGAATCCTCTGGGAGTGGAGTTACGGGATGTGGGTCCTCTGAAACGGCAGTCAATGATTCTAACAGCCAATCAATTGGCCCAGTCTCCCTATATTCTTTCCTTGATTTCATTCTTTTCCTTCTAACTTTGACATGAGAGAATACACATGGTGCTTGTCTTTGGGAGACTACCCTGCTTACCCAACTTGATGAGCTTCAGTTCAACTCATTTTCTTTTAACTAAATAATTTTATGTGTCTTCATAGACAAATAAATACCCCTTTTTTGATTGATTCCATGTTTTCTTTATCTATTAATTAGTGGAGGGTACACATAACAGTTTTATAACTTGGCTATTGTGAACAGTCCAGGAGTTACCACGTGTATGCAACTATCATTAAAACACCCAGAGGCATACTCGGTCAGATAGTATTTTTATATTTTTGAGGAACCTCCATGATGATTTCCATGGTGGTTAGACCAGTTTACTTCCTGATACCACTATAAAGATGCCCCAAACAATAGCCAAAAAAGCATTTTTAGTTTTGATGACAGTTATTTTAACTGGGTAACATGGATTCATTCTTTGATTTGTATTTCAGTGAAGCTGAAAATGTTGGACTTCTTTGCTGGCTCTTGGTTTTCATTTGGAAAGGGTCTTTCCAGTTCATTTGCCCATTTGCTGCTGCATTCCTTGTTCTAAATGTCAGTCTTTAACCTTTTGAGCTCTTTAAAAAATCTGGATATTATTAATCCCATGAATAACTGGTGATTTTTTTCTCTTATTTTGTAGGCTACCTTCACTGTACTGATAATTTCTTCCATTGTTCAGAACTATTAAGATTGAGGCAATCCAGACTGAAGCCTAGGCTCAATGGTCAAAACCACTTGCTGTTCTTCCAGAACTCCAGGGTTCATTAATAAGCACCCACAAAACGTTTATATTTATCAGTAACTTTAGTCTGGTAGAATTTGACTCCCTCTTCTGGCCTTTGACGACCCTACATGCATAATGTGCACAGACATACATTCAGATACAACACCCATATGCATACAAAAGAATAAAATTTAAAAAAGATACAATTCTTATTTATCAATTCTTACTATTATTTCCTGGGGAATAAGAATGCTTTTCACAAAGCCTTTGCTTATTCTCGTATGTTCTACTCTATCAGTTTCTTTTTTTGTCAATTTTAAATTAACTTTTGTTACAAGATGAGAGATAGGGACCTAGTTTCAATCTTCTGCATGTGAATGACCAACTTGTCTAGCATCCCTTTGTAAAGAGGCTGTCTCTTTTGCTTTTGACATCTTTTCAAAGAAAAGAATCAGATGGCTATAAGATGTGTGATATCTCTTCTATTTGTTGCCAATAACATGCTATGCTTGCTCCTATGGCTCTACAGTATAATTTGAAATCAGATATTGTGATACATCCACAATTACATGTTTTCTATATTCAAACCTTTATAGTCAAACATGTATGACTTTTACAACTGCAGGATCTTTTAAAGAATGTCATTAGGATATTTGTGAGGACTCAATTCAAGACACAGATCATTTCTGTCAACACAGACATTTTGGCAGTTTTAGCTCTAAAAGTCTATAAAATGAGACCTCTTTCAATATTCTATTTTCTTCTATAATCCTCACTATTTTATATCTGATAACTGGGTCTTTTAAACATCTCCAAGACAGTTTTTGCCTAGATAATTTATTTAATCTTATAGAAGCAATTTTGAAAAAGAGATTCCTTCCTTCAACTCATTTGAGTAAGCTTATCATTTGTTTATTGGGTATTGCGTGTTTTTATGTTGATTTTGAATGCTGTAACTTTTCTAAAATGTGAATATAGTCTTCTTTTGAGCCTATTATATATGAAATTATATCATCTGAAAATGTGGTAGTTTGACTTCTTTCTGTCTTATTTATTGATTCCTGAATACAGCAATTCCTAGCCTTTTCACAATAATATTCTTTCTTTTGTATGAATACTGTTTATTTTTACAACTTTTTTGATTTTTGTAATCTCTCTCTCTCTCTCCTCCCTAGAATTTGTCACAGCTGAACCTCTCATTGAAATCTTTAATAAGCTTTTTATCTTCAGTTATCTATCAGGTGAATCATCATTGAGGTCATCGTTGATCCGTAAAACCAGACCAATGTCTATTTATGTGACATTTAAGACATTTCAGTCTTTAAATTCAGTTATTGAAGGATTTTTAAACTTTGACTGAATCACATTAGTTTACTTTGTTTCTATGATATGATCTGAGCTCCTATAGGATAGTTACTTCTTACAGGATTTTATGAGGTGTCTTCTAAGCATGTTGTGGTCATTGTAGTTGAAAGATCATTAACAAAAAAGTACAAAAATATAAAAATGCCAGATGATTTTAGTGTAAAATTCTACCAGACCATCAATGACACTTAATGCAAATACTCTTCAAATTATTTCACAAAAGGAAACAGAAGTAAAATTTTATGAGGTTAAAGTTATTCTGATATGAAAACCATATAAAGATCCAACAAAGAAAGAATTACAGACTAATTTCTCTTAGGAATATAGATGCAAAATAATCAATAAAATACTTGCAGACTAATCCAAAAACACATCAAAAAGTTTGTCCAGCACAATGAAGTAGACTTTATCCCAAAGATGCAGGGATAATTCAACATACATAAATTGATAAATGTAATGCAACATATAAACAAACTGAAAAACAAAAAATGTTTGATCATTTCATTAGATGCAGAAAGAGCCTGTGACAAAAATCCAATGTCTTTTCATTTTAAAAATCCTGAGGAGATTAGGGATATAAAGGTCATAACTCAGCATAATAAATATAGTTTACAGAAAATCCATAAAGACTATGAACTTAAATGTAGAGAAGCTTAAAATGCTTCCACTAAAATCAAGAACAAAACAGGCTTCTATACTGTGTTGATCCAATAATTAAAGCCTTAACTAAAACAAATAACAGAAGGAGATAAAAGTGCTAAAAATTTTAAAGGAAAAAGTCAATTTATTTTGATTTACAGATGATATGATCATATAAATAAGTGACTCTAAAATTGTACTGGGGAACTCTTAAAGCTGATAAACACTTTCAGCAAAGTAGATAGATACAAAGCTAACTTACAAAAATTGGTAACCTTCTTATATACAAATAACAAACAGTTTGAGAAAGAAATCAGGGAAAAAACATTTTCACAATAGACTCACCTAATACAAAAAACATCAAGGTACTTCCAACAAAGCAAGAGAAAGACCTGTATGATAAAAACTAAAAGTATTTGAAAAAAGAAATTGAGGAAGATATCAGAAGATGGAAGGATCACCCATGTTAATGGATTGGTAAAATTAACATGACCATCCTATCAAGCAATCTACAGATTCAATGCAATCCCCATCATTATTTCAACACAATTCTTTCTTAGAAATTATATCCCTTACTCTTTTCTCATACACTACATCCCGATCATAGTTTTCCCTCTTTCTACTTCTCCCAGTCCCTCCAACCACCTCCCCCTCCCACAGATCCACTTTCCTTCCATTTCCCTGATTAAAAAAAAAAAAAAAGAGCAGGCCTCCCAGGGATATTCACCAATCATGGCCTAACAAGTTACAACAAGAGTGGTCACAAACATTCATATCAAGACTGGATTAGGCAACCCAGTGGGAGGAAAATGATCCCAAGCTCAGGCCAAAGACTCAAAGACACCCACTGCCCCCAATTTAGGAGTTCTACAAGAACACTAAGTTACACAACTGTAATGTATGTGCAGAGGACTAGTTCAGACCCATGTAGGGTTCATGTTTTTTACTTTAATCTCTCTGAGCCCCTATGAGCCATACTGAATTGACTCTATAGCCTGCGTTTCTGTCAAATCTTCTATCTCTTAGGTCCTATAATCCTTCCTCCTCCTCTTCTTCAGGATTATCTTGGCTCCACCTTGGGTTTGGCTTTGGGTCTTTGCGTCTATTCCTTCCTGTCTGTTGCTGGATGAAGACCCTCTGATGATTAGTTTGGACTCCTTATCCTCCATACAAGGAGAATTTGCTAGGGTCACTTTCATAGATCCCAGAAGTTTCCACTGCATTAAGTTTCTGTATTGCTCTTCCCAAACTCTCCCAATTCCAATCACCTCTTCTAATACTCTCTTCTTCTGTACCTCCCATCCTTGCCCAATCCCTTTCCCCTTCCAGGGAGTTCCCTGTGTCCACCCATAAGCCCTCCTTGTTACTTAACCTCCCTGGGTCTGTGGATTGCAGCATGATTACCCTTTACTTAAAAGCCAATGTTCCCTTACAAATGCATACATACCATCCTTGTCTTCCTGGGTTCACCTAACTCAGGATGATCTCTTCTAGTTTTCATTCATTTGTCTGAAAAATTAATAATGTAATTTTTCCTACTTAATGTGTTTATTGATTATTTGGGAATTTTACATCATGTATCCTGATTGCACTCACTTTCCAGTCCTCCCAAGTCTGCCCTCCTTACCCTTGTGACTTTTCCCCTCAGAAGAAGAAGAAGAAGAAGAAGAAGAAGAAGAAGAAGAAGAGGAAGAGGAAGAAGAAACATGTCCAATTTGTATTGCCTGTATACTCACTGGAGCATGGTCAAACTCCCAGTGGCCAGCCCCTTAAAGAAAACTGAGTCCTCCCTTCACCACCTCTCCAGAAGTCATCAGTTGTGTATAGCTATACTTCAGCATTGTTGTCACAATTTTTAAGAGTTCTCTTATATGACTTTCTGTCTAGACTGTTACTTTTTTGGGGTGGTGTGGAGAGTGGAGTAGGGTTTGTCACAGAAGACTTCTATGTCCTTATTTTTCAACTGTGAGTCTGTGGTCATGCATACCCTACAAAAGTAACTTTGTGGCCATTTATTTTTAGAGGAAGCATGGATCATTGATGTCCACATGTTTTCTGGGGATAGCATTGCCCAAGCCATGTTAGCTTCAGGAGGCCGCACAGACCACAGATATCCTCGTGGCTTTTGGTGGTAACACAGGTCATGGACATCAACACAGGCCCTGGCTGCAGTAGGACCATCAACCTGGACATGACCCTTGGTAGCCCCATAGATAATAGACATCAACATGGTCTTGGTCAATATTCCAGGCCACTCACATAAACATGGCTTCTATTGACAACCCAGGACCATAGATTCTAACACGGCCTCCTGTGGTAACACGGACTACTGATGTCCGCTTGGGTAGCAGGGGTCTTGGACATCCACCTGGCCTCTAGTGGCAGTCCAGAACATAGACGTCCACATGAGGTTTCATCTTCAACACAGGGTAGTAGATCATGACTACCACGATGGCCTCTAGGGGTAGTAGGGACCAGAGAGGCCTTTCAAGGGGGTCCAATTAAGAAAATGAACCATTCCTCATTTAGACCATCCTGCTATTGCTCAGAACCAAGGTGATTGTGTGGCTGGGCATCATGTTTGAGAGGCTGATTCTACATAAGCTCCAGGTTGCTACATATCCTCCTACAGGCTCTATGTGTTAAAGGCATGTACTCTGTTGACCACAGACTTATCTCACATACCCCTGCTACTGCATCATGTCTGTAGTTCTGCCTCTCACCACTGTTCACTCATGGCTCCATTCCTCTTTCTTTCTCACCTCTCCAGCTCATATTCACTCATCATAGCAGCATTGAAAACTGCAGTGTGTCAAACAGTATATACATGTATATGAATACACATACATACATACATACATATTATGTTTAAAGAGCTTCACATGCAAATAGTCATTGCAAATGAGTGCTTGGTCTGGTTCCAGGTGTCTGGCTTCTGGTACTATAAATACTGGACTATTGCTGTGACTTTTTCGGATATTCTGCAGTTGCCCAGAATAAGGGAGATCTGTGGTTAGGCCTGGTACCTGGGAACAGGTTCTGTGTGACCTCCAGGCTACTGTCGACCTTCCTTACCCTCAACGTTGCCATCTGAGACTCCCAGAGCTCAATGTTGTGCTTGTAACCTACAGGTAGCTATACTACCCCACACTCTCTGTCTTCCAGCAGGCAAAGCAGTGTGAGTGGCAGCCACACACAGCAGCTGCATCCTGGGGGCCTGTTGGTAGGGATAAGATCGGCCCTATTTAATAATGACATCTGGGTGTGCAGGACCAGTTCCTCCATGCCTTCCCGAAACTCATAGATGGAAGAGATGTTAGGGTGGATAGACTCAAAGCACTGGTTCTGGGCCTGGATGACAGGTGAATTTTTCAGTCTGGGCTTATTCTGTCATTGTTTTTGACAGCTGAGTAATACCTTCTTGTGTAAATGTACCATATTGTTTTATGCATTTTTGGTTGAGGACCATCTAAGTTGTTTCAGTTTCTGGCTATTATGAATAAAGATGTAATGAACATGGTAGCAAACATCTCTGTGGTAGGATAGAGTGACCTTTGGGCATATGCCCAAAAGTGGAATAGCTAGGTTTTAAGGTAGAAAAATTGCAAATTTTCTGTGGAACTGCCATATTGATTTCCATAGTGACTGTGTGATTTTACTTTCCCACTAGCAATGGAGAAGTGTTCTCCTTGCCCCACATCCTTGCCAGAATGAGTTGTCTCTTGTGTTTTTGATAGTAGCCATCCTGACAGGAGTAAGATGGAATCTCATAATCATTTTGATTTGCATTTATTTCCCTGATGGCTAAGGATGTTAAACATTTCTCTAAGGAATTCTCAAGCTTTGGAGATTTTTGTATTGAAAATTCTCTCTTTAGATATGAATCCTATTTTTTTTGCCTTTTTAATGGTTTTATTTGTTTATTTTTTTTATTGAAAAAAAATTCCGCCTCCTCCCAACCTCCCATTTCCCTCCCCCTCCTCTCACTGCTCTCCCCCTCCCCCCACTCCTCTCCCCCTCCCTCTCCAGTCGGAAGAGCAGTCAGGGTTCCCTGCCCTGTGGAAAGTCCAATGTCCTCCCCCCTCCATCCTGGTCTAGGAAGGTGAACATCCAAACTGGCTAGGCTCCCACAAAGCCATAACATGAAGTAGGATCAAAATCCAGTGCCATTGTCCTTGGCTTCTCAGCAGCTCTCATTGTCCACAATATTCAGAGAGTCCGGTTTTATCCCATGCTTTTTCAGTCACAGTCCAGCTGGCCTTGGTGAGCTCCCAATAGATCAGCTCCACTGTCTCCGTGGGTGTGTGCACATATAGCTATCCTCCTGGTTATGGGAAGTAGACAAGATTGCGGGGTAAAAAATTGGGATCTCGGGGGTGGGGTGGGAGGGGGGTAAGGGGAGATGGGAAGAGAAAAGTGAGAAGGGGAGGATGGGGGGAACTTGGGGTAATGGGATGATTGTGATAAAGGAAGATTGGATAGGGGAGCAGGGAAGCACATATCTTAATTAAGGGAGTCATCTTAGGGTTGGCAAGAGACATGGACCTAGAGGGGCTCCCAGGTGCCCAGGGCAATATCCCCAGTTAGTTCCTTGGGCAGCTGAGGATAGGGAACCTGAAATGACCCTATCCTATAGCCATACTGATGAATATCTTGCATATCACCATAGAACCTTCATCTGGCGATGGATGGAGATAGAGACAGAGACCCACACTGGAGCACCGGACTGAGCTCCCAATGTCCCAATGAGCAGCAGAAGGAGGGAGAACATGAGCAAAGAAGTCAAGACCACAAGGGGTGTACCCACCCACGGAGACAGTAGGGATGAATCCTACTTCTAATTGTACTATTTGGTTTGTTGTTTAGTTTCTTGAATTCTTTACATATTTTGGATAATAATCCTCTATTGCATGTGGAGTTGATGAAAATCTTTTCCTAATCTATAGTGTGATGTCTGTCCTATTGGCAGTGTCCTTTGCCTTACAGAAACTTTTTAGTTTCATGAAGTCCCATGTATTAATTATTGATCTTAGTTCCTGTGCTAATGTTGTTCTGCACAGAAAGATATCTCCTGTACCAATGAGTCCAACACTGTTCTATACTTTCTTTTCTAGTAAGTTCAGTATATCTAATTTTATGTTGAAGTCTTTGGCCGATTTGTAGTTGAGTTTTGCACAGGGTGTTAAGTCTGAATCCTTTTGCATTCTTCTATACATTTGTTTGTCTGATAAACTTTGCTTGGATTCCAGACATGAAATTGACTATTGAGCAATGAATAGATTTTATTTCTGTATCCATAAGTTGCTCACTGTTATGGGTATGTCATATTGTAACAGTTGGATCTTTTGTATATTGTTTTGTAATTGGGGCAAGTGGTATTTAGGCTAGGACTAATTTTGTCTTATCACTAAGGAAAACTCTTTGACTATTTCTCCATGATACAGAAATCATGATTATTCCTACTTTAAGCATGATGGCAAAAATTATTTCAAGTGTTATGTGAACTTTATTTTTTTTTAAATTGAAATAAGATACCACTCTGTTACTCAGGTTGTTTATATTTTATTGGTTTAATTAAAACTCCATTTTAAGAAAATTTGAAATATTTTGAAATTATAGTACTTGTGATCATGTCTGCTTAAGAGTACTAAAAACTTTATTTAGTATAGTACTTTCTCCAGTCTCATGTAATTTCCTTATAAATGTGATGATTAATAATCAGGTGAAATCATGTAGGACTCTACACTCATGCTGTGTACTTTTCTTTGTCCAGATATATGTAGAGTGACAGGCTTAAGTGTTTTGCTCATGCCAGTGTAACAGAATCTCTCTCAGTGTTCAGTCACATTGATGATACTCTACCATCACATGTTCATTGTGGGGGCCTTATCTTCACTAGATATTTTTCAATTTTCAACAGGAAGATTTTGAATATCGTGAGAATTCTGTCAGCATTCAGATTAAATCTATAAAAGTTATTATTCAATTATTACATAAAACAGTGAGCATATATAAATTTCATCTGTTTATAAGAGTCAGCCCCTAATCTGAGAAATCATTGAGGGACATATGGTACTATTCTGGCTACAAGAATACCTTCAGTGAGTAGGTTGCCTTTTTTATTAGTGAAAGTGTCCTTTGCTTTACAGAAGCTTCTCAGTTTCAGTAGGTCCCATTTATTCAATGTTGCCCTTAATGTCTGTGCTTCTGGGGTTATACATAGGAAGCGATCTCCTGTGGCCATATGTTGTAGGGTACTTCCCACTTTCTCTTCTATCAGGTTCAGTGTGTTCAGATTGATATTGAGGTCTTTGATCCATTTGGACTTGAATTTTGTGCATGGTGATAGATATGGGTCTATTTTCATTCTTCTACAGGTTGACATCCAGTTGTGCCAGCACCATTTGTTAAAGATGCTTTCTTTCTTCCATTATATACTTTTAGCTCCTTTATCGAAAATGAGGTGTTCATAGGTTTGTGGGTTAAAATCCGGGTCTTCTATATGATTCCATTGGTTGACTTCTCTGTTTTTATGCCAATACAACGTTGTTTTCATTACTGTAGCTGTGTAATAGAGTTTGAAGTCAGGGATGGTAATGCCTCCAGAAGTTCCTTTATTGTATAAAATTGTTTTGGCTATCCTGGGTTTTTTGTTTTCCCTCATAAAGTTGATTATTATTCTCTTAAGATCTGTGAAGAATTTTGATGGGACCTTGATGGGGATTGCATTGAATCTATAAATTGCCTTTGGTAGAATTACCAACTCCACAACAGACAAAGGTCTGATCTCCAAAATATATAAAGAACTCAAGAAACTAGACTTTAAAATGCTTATTAACCCAATTAAAAAATGGGGCACTGAACTGAACAGAGAATTCTCAACAGAAGAAGTTCAAATGGCCAAAAGACATTTAAGGTCATGCTCAACCTCCTTAGCGATCAGGGAAATTCAAGTCAAAACAACTTTGTGATATCATCTTACAACTGTCAGAATGGCTAAAATCAAAAACACCAATGATAGCCTTTGCTGGAGAGGTTGTGGAGGAAGGGATACCCTCATCCATTGCTGGTGGGAATGCAAACTTGTGCAACCACTTTGGAAATCAGTGTGGCGATTTCTCAGGAAATTCGGGATCAACCTACGCCTGGACCCAGCCATACCACTCCTGGGAATATACCCAAGAGATGCCCTATCATATGACAAAAGCATTTGTTCAACTATGTTCATAGCCGCATTGTTTGTAATAGCCAGCACCTGGAAACAACCTAGAGGTCCTTCAATGGAAGAATGGATGAAGAAAGTATGGAATATATACACATTAGAGTACTACTACTCAGCGGTAAAAAACAACGACATCTTGAATTTTGCATGCAAATGGATGGAAATAGAAAACACTACCCTGAGTGAGGTAACCCAGACCAAAAAAGATGAACATGGGATGTACTCACTCGTAATTGGTTTCTAGCCATAAATAAAGAACATTGAATCTATAATTTGTGATCCTAAAGAAGCTAAATAAGAAGGTGAACCCAAAGAAAAACATATAGTTATCCTCCTGGATATGAGAAGTAGACAAGATTACCAGGAAAAAAAATTGGGGTCTTGGGGGTGGGGTGGGATGGGGGTAAGGAAAGATGGGGAGAGAAAAGTGAGAAGGGGAGGATGGGGGGAACTTGGGGAAATGGGATGGTTGGGATAAAGGAAGGGTAGATATGGGAGCAGGGAAGTATATATCTTAATTAAGGGAGCCATATTAGGGTTGACAAGAGACTTGAACCTAGAGGGGCTCCCAGGTGCCCAGGACAATGTCCCAAGTTAGTTCCTTTGGCTGCTGAGGATAGGGGACCTGAAATGGCCCTATCCTATATTCATACTGATGAATATCTTGCATATCACCATAGAAACTTCATCTGGCGATGGATGGAGATAGAGACAGAGACCCACACTGGAGCACCACAATAAGCTCCCAAGGTCCCAATGAGGAGCAGAAGGAGGGAGAACATGAGCAAGGAAGTTAGGACCGTGAGGGGTGCACCCACCCACTGAGACAGTGGGGCTGATCTATTGGGAGCTCACCAAGGCCAGCTGGACTGGGACTGAAAAAGCATGGGATAAAACCGGACTCACTGAATATGGTGGACAATGAGGGCTGCTGAGAAGCCAAGGACAATGACACTGGGTTTTGATCCTACTTCATGTTATGGCTTTGTGGGAGCCTAGCCAGTTTGGATGCTCACCTTCCTAGACCTCAATGGAGGGGGAGGACCTTGGACTTTCAACAGGGCATGGAACCCTGAGTGCTCTTGGTACTGGAGAGGGAGGGGGAGAGGAGTGGAGGTAGGGGGAGAGGAGTGGGAAGAGGGGGAGGGAAATGGGAGGCTGGGAGGAGGCGGAAATTTTTTTTTCCAATAAAAAAATAGAATACTATCAGCAAGTATCAAATTTGGGAAAGGCAGAGAATTACAGACATATACGCTTTCTCAATGAAAGAAAACAGCTGTGGGATTTTATACAGTTAAAATGTAGATATATAAAAAAAGAAATGCTTTAAATAGCTGAATATGAGCACTGAAAGAACTGACTGCTAGCTTTAGGAAGTGTTAATAAAGACAAATGAAGATCTATCAGAACACTGAAGATTTAATTAAGAAGAATGCATGTGTTGCAGATTTCATGGAGAGGTTAGTTAGTGACTCCACGTATCGTTACTGATGTGCTTAAAGTTTCATCTAGGAAGACAGAGCAAAAACCACGAGCCAACTTACCAACTTTTGCTTACGGAGGGGTTAATGCCAAAATCCCAGGATTTGTAGCCTTTCCTTCTAAGCCACCAATTTTTTTTCTTATTTTATAAAGTTAAATAGTGTACTTATAGTCACCATCCAAACAACATTTACTCTGTATCATCTCTTTTCAGGTCAAATGCAGTGCTGGGAGCTAGAAGGACACATTTTATGTTGTCAGGATATATCATGTGCGAGCTCAGGGGTGCATCCGCAGCATGTGCCTTTAAGATGCTCACTGGAAAGCAAGGTGCGTTAATGAGTAATCCTGCTGCACATTGATCTATGGAAGGATGACAGCTACACACAGAGGACTTCCTCAGGGAACTACAAATTTTCAGGGGTATCCAAGAGTGTGAAGAACTGATCCAAAAGAACTAATGCAGACAAGGCTGTTCCAGCTAGAAGTAACAACATGTTCTAAGTCATTAACAAGGCATGTTTTGTGATCTGTGTGTAATTTTATAATAAAGCAATAAAACTGGAAAAGAAGGAACAGTGAGAGATGGTGTGAGAAGGGAAGATCATAAAGAGCTTTGCGTGCAGTTCTAATGAGATTAAACTTGTTTCAGGGCATGATGAGCCAATGTATTACTTAAGCTTTCATTATCACTAAGTTTGAACAATAAAGAACATGAAGTCTAAACAATCGTGAAACTACAAAAGAACTTCTAAAAGTACCCCTGAGGAAAAATGAATGATACTGACTGAAAAAAATGGGGTTCTAATTGCCATGACTCAGGTCAGAGAATGTAAATGTAAATGACCTATTTATTACCACTAAAAGACCCACTGTACTGGTCGACACCCCAAAAGCAACAAGCATACTTCTTTTATTATCCTCAGGTGTAGTTGGACATTAGTTAGATATACAAAGAGGAATCATGTCTTGTGGTTTTCATTTAGTTAATTGATAGTCTATAGGGTCAGCTTGGTGGTTTTTTTTTAATTTATATATTTTTAGATAGTCTATCGTCAAACCCACAGAATCTTAAGATTGTTCAGTTTACACACATTAAGCAAAAAGTTATGAAACATGTTGCAGAAAATTGGTTATATTTAGAAAAATACCCATTCTTATATCTTTACATGAGTCTTCCAGTATGCTACTAGAATCTGTCATAATATGAGTAAAAGTCAATGATTATTTTGATAAGGAGAATAATACAATATTTTATGTTTTAGTTAATAGGTTATATAAATAGTCCTCTAGGCATGAATATATTTTCTTAATATAAACTTTTAAAGTTCATTATTAAAACTTACAAGTTGTAAAAGATTGAGGGAAAAGCCCTATGATATAGTTTATAGATGTATTCACCTAAAGTGACCCCAATGCTGCACTTAATTTTGGACTGTACCTAATTGCTAGCAGTGAGAAATCTTCCTCCTCATGCTCTGTTAGAAATGATACTTCTGCCTACGCTGGAGATGAGCCCTTACTAGAAGCAGAGAAGAAAATGAGAAACTAATTTAGGTAAAGGTTGTTTCCACGGAAACTCTATTTTGAACCAAAAGAAAGAATATTTCAGCTTATATAAGGCAAAATTAGTATTACTTAAACTTCACTTTCTTGATTGCAACAGTATATCAGTAAACTTTTTAAAAAATGTGTGGGTCTGTGTGTGTATGTGTGAGCATGTGCATACACCCATACAGGTACATGATGGATGAAGGTCTTTTTGATTTGGAATTAAGTCATCATCAATTTTAAACAATAATGTCAAACACAATAGGTCAATCTGTGACTTAAAGGCTTTTTATTAGGCTTTTGCAGCTTTTCCTACTTTGATTTTGTCTGCACAACAGATAGGATCATTTCTTTCCTGCAGCTCAGGGGTCTGTGCAATAAGACTTCTTTCTCTGTACACCTGCCCTGATTTGATTGCCTGGAAGCTCTCCTCTGCTCAGGTTTCCTCACTGAGGGTGTCAGGTAAGTCTGCATGAGACTGAGAGGTTACAGATACCCTACTAGTGACTTCATCCTGCACAGTCCAGTCCCAGCTCTTTCAGGAATGTCATGGTTCCACTTTTTACCATGTGACACTGGCTTCTGGGCTTATTTTATGGTATGCGACATAGCCATTTCTCCAGTAGAGGGCTTATAGTGGCTTCCTTCTGCTGGTCATTTCAGGGTTTCTTCATTCCTTATGTCTGTAATCTGTATAATGCCATATGTCTTACTTTCTTCTATAAATTAAACTCTTCTTTTTAGATTGTAACTATATCAGATGACTACATACTCAGTTGTCTCCTGAGAGTCATTTTATCTTCAAAACTATGCCACAGAAGCCAGGGCTAATTTTATGTATCAGTTCATCTGTGATAAGAGATGTGGCAGAAATATCTAATGTAACACTGTTTTTGTGTTTATTTGTGAATATTTTACTTGTTTGTTTGGGGGCAGAGTCTTATTGTATAGTGTAGATTTGCTTGAAACCTATTGGCTCCTTGGTTCAGCCACCAAAATGCTATAATTATAGTTTTGGAATACAGCATGGATCTCCCAAGGATGTTTTTAAAGAGAATAACATTGGAGTTTTTAGACTTTATACAGATTATCATCATCCAACCTACTCAGGGATCAAGTAGAACTAAAACCTGCAAGAAAGACAAATTGACTGTCTCTCTCTGAGCTGGGCCATCAATCATGCAGAGTTTTATGTCTTTTTCCATTGGCATTACTGGTTGTTAGACTTCAGACTCAGGTCTTACACCACCTCTGCCTCTGGATCTCAAGTCCTCAGAATCAAACTAAATTCCTCCCCTGGTTTTCCCCAGTCTCCATATTGTAGATCACAAGGCACCCTCGCCTCTATAATTCTGCTTGACAATTTATAACCATTTTATTATTTGTGTATAAACAAAGTATAGTCAAAGGCATAGTAATGATATTCATGCACAGATATTAGATACACACACATACTACACATATTTATATATCCATCCATAGATATATAATATATACATATACACCCATCCTACTGTGTCTATTTTTCTGTACAACCATAACTAATGAAATGAAGTAAGACACCATGTTGTAATGAAAATAAATCTTGTCATGTGAGATGAGTGGAATAATAATGAGATGATATTTAAATATTTTAATATATAGTATGATACGATATCAGAATAGTCTTGCCTAGCTAGAAAGAGTTTATAAGTGACCAATTGGCTCTCTTTATGAAGTTTATAAACTTCCATTAGAAGTGCTTGTTTCAAACCTTAGAGTATCCCCCCCCCCAGAAGCTGTCTTAGTTTTGGTAACTCCCATGCCCCTCCACTGGCGAAAGGAACCCTTGATACTATTCTTCTCAAGAGTTTAGAACTTCTGTTCTTACTTCCCTGGAGTAGATGTGAAGGAGATGATCCATCTTCAGAAGTGTTACAGAGACAAAATATAGCAATATAATGAGTGCTGTAAGAGTGCTGGGGGTCAAGGCACAGAAGGAGAACACATGTCACTAACTGTGAGCAACTTATTACCAGTTATCCACTCTGAGATAGGAGGAAAAAAAGCAGTTTGTGCTGCCTTGGATCTAACTGCAATGAGTGGTGTCTGTTTTTGTTTAACTCTGGAACTCATGAGTATGTGGAAATGTCAAGGACACTAGTAAGACCAGAAAAGAATAAGAAAAAGGCAGCTAAACATTTGTTCAAGAGTTTTATTTTTTCTCTGCTCTGTGGCCTTTCAAGAAAAACCAAGGCAAGCAGGATAGATGTGTAGTGCAACTTTTCGTCCCTTGTAGAAAGAAAGCTTGCATTTTATAGATGCGAAACTGCCAGAATATTTAGTTTCTGCATGCACTGAGGGCAAAGTGAGAGATGAGTACACGGAATTTGAAAATCATTGGGGAGAAGTCAGATTTAAGAAATAATGAAGAGATATTATTTTAGATTTACATATATCTGCACATGAACAAATTCTACCAACTCATTTAAAATTAAGTGAACTGAAGAAATAGACAAATAATGAGCATACTCAACTTAACTAACGTACTTGTTAGTTAGTTAGTTAGTTAGTTAAGACTAAGAATGGAAAGAAACTGTTTATCTACTGATAAAGAGAGGGAAGCTGGAACAATGCATATTTGGTTGAGATTTCTAATAAAACTTTTAAACATTTTGGATGTGGATTGTGGTGAAGATTTCCAATCAAATGTGTAGTCACTTGATTGATTCTAAGGCTTTGAGTTTAACTAAGGTTAAAGTCCATAATTGTCAGTCAGTCATTTTTATTGACAGTCTTTCTCTGGTACTCTGTACATTATCCAAAGTCACATTTTTCTGTTGTGATATTATTATGCTTAGAAACCTCAGAGGCACATGTCATTCTGTGTTATTTGCTATAATTTGATATAAGACAGTGAAAATATGTATGGATGGAAGCATAAAGATAAAACGTTGTTGATTTAATACATTCTCAAATTTTCATTTCTAGAAACCTTCAGATGTATCACTGTCTAACTTCAAAGCCTAAGTTTTGTATTAACCATAATCCACAAAGCTTTAATTTCACACTTGTATAAAATTTCAATGTATATTTTATGTATAGACATATGAATTATAATCTGTTGATTGGAGGATTTCAATTAACAGAACAGGTAATTACAGTTTTGAAATAAATTCTCACTCTCTGGGTAATTATATTTTGAATGAAAAGAAAATATCATAACCTTTGGTTAATCTGTAGATCTGACTTTCTTAGTACTTTGTTCTTTTGGCCTCACGATGGCACTAAAGGGTAGGAAATAACCCTTACTCGATTCTCATTTACTGACTGTGCTGCATTTAAAACAAAAAAGCATCCAGCAAAGGTAGCTGAATATGTATGCCTTTAATGTAGAGCAAGAGAGAGCTAATTCTGTGTTTGGTAGGTCTCTTTGGTAAGCATGGTAACAATTCTTAAGCTTTTTCTATACGAAATACTTTCTGTCTCTTTTTATTCAATTATTGAGTCACCTTCCCAATATCCACCTACTAATTCATCTCCCTTTTTACAGAAAGAAAAATATCTAACTGTAACAATTAAATTAGTTCTGAATAACTTTGAAAGACATGGGTTTAGCAGATGCTTAATAAGAAAACTATTATAAAAGGAAAATGTCATAGAAATACTGAAAAATGTCCTTTGATGTCAAGTCTCAGAAATGTTCTAGTGTTTTATAGAGTATAAGTTTTTGAATCTAATTTGACAACATAATAAATCTTGCTTAAGGTCAGTGGCAGCCATCTGAGCTGTAGTCCTGTATTTCTCATTGGTAAATGGGATATAATGTTTGAGGTCAAATGAATTCACTGTTCTATAAGAAGCCCCAAGCATCAAATGCCTGTGTCTGTGGCAAATTTACAGGGAGTTAAATACATGTAAAATGTATTTTAGAAATATTTATACATAGTTAGAAAAGTATCTAGAAATAACAATAACTAATAGTTATTAATAATAGGCTAGTGACTATTTAAAGGCCTTAAATATTAGTGAATAAAGTGTCAAGAGATGCTTTGGGACTAGAAAAAAACTCAAAATGCTACATGAGAATTTCTGAACACCCACAATTATAAAACCATGAACAGAATATGTTTGGTTAAATGGTCTTTATTAGCTTCATTTAGGTTTTTTATTCTGTGAAATATAAAGATTTACGTGTGTATAATTTTTACAGTTTTCCAATCCTTTAAATTGATACATAGCATCTTAAAAAGTTTATAATGCATTACCTATTCTTTTCTTTCAAGGAGTATTGGTTTCTTGACCACGTCTCCATGATGTGTAAAGTCAGGATTGCTGTTCCCCCTCCTCCAGTCTAAGCAAGATGATGTCCTTCAAAATCGCTAGTGATACCAGTTCAGTCTGGACATGAATTTGGAAAATACTATTGTTACTTCACTGTAGTGTGTGTCACTCCTCTTTTCCAGGCTCCAGTAGTCAGCACAGCAAAGAGAATATCCCTACAACGAAAGCACCCATCACTGAAACTATATCCTTACAACGAAAGCACCCATCACTGAAACTTGGAGAATGACTTTGTTCTTAGGCCCTATGAAATCCAGGGCTTGTTGCTTTAAGTATTCTGTTTCCCCCATTGTCTCTGAAATTGGAGGTGAATTTGGGAATCATAATTTTCTCCCTCTTTTAAGTCTTGCCATTGAATAGGTATCACTTTTGTTTGTCAGCCAGATTTTCATTTTCAGTAAGGTTTTCTACTGGGTACAATAGTTAGCTGTTTAAGGCATGGGCTCAATGATTGTATATATATATCACAGATAGTGTACATTTTGTGCATTTAGTTATTTAGTTTCTAAATCAACATACATGAGACTGGAGAGGTGACTCGGTGATTAAGAGCATTCTATGATCTCATGCGGGGTCTCTGTTCTCTTCCCAGCCTCCGTACGAGGGATCAGAAACGAATTACTCCAGTTTACAGGGGACCCAGTGCTAACAGTGGGCCTTTTCAGACATTGCATAAATGTGGTTCACAAGCAAACTTGAAGGCAAAGCATTCATACACTTATAAATAAATACACAAATATCAAAAAGTATATGGTATCTTTGAATTATTTCTAATATCAACCCTAAGCTATATCAGATAGCTGGGTAGATGGATTGGTAGATAGGCAGTTACATCATTAGATTGCTTCTAATAGAGTCATCTTGTTTAGGCTCATGCTGTAAATTTTTTGATTAATTAGAAATAATAAGAACTTTCAGATAACTGGAAACATAAGATAGAGAAAAATGAAAGTAAAAATGAGTTTCTTTTACTTACATAATGTCAATATAAATTTAAAAAGTTTAAATGAGTCTTTTTATGTAATATATAGTGATATAGGAGTGGAGCTATGTTCTTTCCTTTTCACTTGATAATATGTATTTTTAATGATAGATGTCAATCAAAGCCCTCTTCTGTGAATGGAAATATAGGAGTGGCAATCCAACAATATGGGATAACAATGATATAATCATGGCTGTACTTTAATGAGTAATACAGTAAGAAATAAACTTAATAGTTATTTGAAAGGCATATTAAGAGAACACAGACTACTCAGTGTCTAGAATACAAGTGATTTTTTTAAAGAATGCAGATGCTTAGATTATTCTGCTTATTTACTTAAAATATGCTCATTTGCTTAAAATTTAGAATTATATATTGGCAAATTAAGGCATGTAAAGTGCTCTTATGATTTTTAGTATTGTGTGACATGACCAAATCAACCCAACAAACCTGTTAATCAGCTTATACATTTAGCATCTTTTCTCATAATGAAAAAAATGAAGCTCCTTCTGCCCAGAGACACTGAAACACACACAACTCAGATGTTGGCTGTGTTTGTCATGCTCTCGGTTCTCAGACCCATCAGTCTTCTACCTACCCAACCGAGGTTCCACAATTTGAACTTTTACCTCCTTACTCCCCTGCTGCTTCCTCCAGATCCCAATAATTCCTATTTTTCTGCCTCTATAAGCTCAATTAGTTTAGAATCTCCATGTAAAAAGGAACATGAGATATTAATCCACATTTGACTCATTTCTCTAAAAGCAGTGTTCACCAATTATGGTAATATTGTTGAGCACTTAGGTCAATTCTATATGTTGGATGTCATAAAACTTCAAAAAACTAAGGTACTGATTTCTTTCTTTTGTTTCCATGGTTGAACATGCTTTACAATGACAGCAATTCAAGAAAAATCTGTATCTACACAAGGCTGACATATTTGTAATTCTTGGTCCTATAATGTATCTTAATTTTTTTCTCTTTATCAATTACCAGTGAGTGAAAAATATTTCCAGGATTTCATTAAAATCAGATAATACTATTTTGGAAGCTGATGATTCTTCAAGTTTGTTTAAGTGAGTTAGCGTCTATATGATAAAGATCATAACAACAATTTTGAAAATCACAAATGAAATACTGCTATCAATCAAGCTTGAAGTCCTCATCTCCAGTTGAAGAAGCTGAATATTAGGAAGCTTTGCATGCAGCCAACTAGAGATTGGTGTGGACTAGGGTCTAGATGTAACTGTCAAATATGGCCTTTTGTTATGTTTTCTGGACAACACAATTATTTTGTTCAAAAATAAATTAAAATGGTTATGTGTCTATTGAATTAAAAAGTAGAGTGTAGCAAATTTAAAGACATAAAGTATAGTTGTGTATTCTAATAAGAATATTGATTTTAAGTGTCCTAATTTTCCTTTCTCACTCAAAGATGAAAAACACTAAATTATTACTAAATTCCCTTTTATAAATTGGCCCCTTCATCTGTTATAAGATTAAAAGTATAGCATAAATTCAGTAGCACATATAAATCTTAGCAATTCATGGACGTATTCATATTAAATATTTAAATAAGCATTATTTAATTCATTTCATCAAGCAAGTTTATTTACACTTACATATATATCTGTATATGCCGTGCATGCATATATCTACGTATATAAATACATGGATGCTTAGAAAAATGCAAAAATCTACATACATATATGAAACCTCCTTTATTAAAAACATTTATAAAGTATTTAGGCGTTTTCTTAATTCAATGTCCTCGAAACAATATCTGGTCTACAGTAAGCATTACCTCACAGTTTCATTTTGCTATAATGATGGAGCGTGTAATCTAGTAAACTAGATTTGGGATCCATAAAGGACAATAAAAAGTCATAGGCTTATTTTATTTTAAAAATGAAAATTTCTTTTGTGTACAAAGTTATAAAATCTCTCTACTATGGTTTCAAAGTTTATGAAGACATTACATTTACTGGACAGTAAATAATGTGTCCTAAATGAGTGGTATGGAAAATAAGGCTTGTGGAAGTATAAAGAAAAAAGATTGCTTCCAGATGAAATAGTCAAAGACTGTTTTACAAGAAGGCAGGATTTGAACTGCACTTTGAAAAATGGGCAGGGTTTGGGTAATCAGAACAAGGAAGGCTGGGCGCGAGGTGTTACAGCAGGAGGGAGGTGTAAAGGCAGCTTAGTGTGCCCTTCTTTCTGCCTTGGGCTTGAGAAGAGATAAACATATTCAAACATGAAACATCAAGGAAAATAGTCTTCTTTTTCCTTCTCTTTGACTTCGGTCCTCCCCCATTATCACAGATTAATTTCCAAAATAAAACTCTCTGGACAATTTTATTATCATCCCTCAATTAAAGGTATATTCATTTCAATTACATTGAAAATAATACATTTCCATGATTGTGAAACTTTCATATTTGCCGCGAAAAATGAAAGCAAGCATGAGTTATTTTGTAATGTGGGTGTTGTGTTGCTTGGTGCAACCCAGTTTCCCTAGATCATCAACCAGGTGGTTCTGCACTCTTTTCTATCAGAGTAGAGACAAACGTATCTATCCTATGCAAGAAAAATAAACAAAATTAAAATATAGCTAGGCACTAGAAGACAAGAAGAGAATACTGTTTAATCAACTCCATGGAAGATGTCTGGTTGTAAGAGGTCGTTACAGAGATTCGGTCTCTATGGAAACAGCTCACAGTCCAGCTTTCCAGGACTATGGGACCAGTGTCAACCTAAACAACAAAGGACACTTGTACACACTTATTCTAGCCAATGAAAATGATATAAAGACTTAATTACTACTAAATTGATAAAGAAAGAACATTAATTTTAAAAACAAAATTACAAATGCATATTTGCTGAAAAGGGGTCTTTTAAATGCAGAACCAGACAAAAATAAGCAATTGGGGATTTTCTACTTCTTAGGATTATGGCACTATAAAAGGCTCTACTACTCGTTGTAATCAAGTGTTCACTTAATTTTTCTGCTAGAAATAAAATACAGCCGTAAGAAAATGTCCTGATTATATTAGAAGTATCAGTGTAGCTCCTCTAGATTGATTACTTGTACAAATCAAAGTATCCTATTTTATATTTTATTTGGTAAAATTTGTCTTGAAAACCACTTATACAAATTTGGATTAATATATGAGAATAATTCTTTAGCTAATAGTAGATACGGAGAAAATAAGTTATATTTTATATTCTGTAAATAGTGTCTCATTTGCTAATGTGTAGCAGTTTAATCTGCAGCATTTCTGACACGTGAGAAATGTCCTGTGACTGCAGTGTTAAGGAGTTATTTAGGTGTGATTAAAGCCCAGAGCTTCAGCTGCACAAGCGCAACATTTGTGGCTCCACTTTGCACCTTAAAACTTGCATTTGCACCTGCAAAGGCTGAAATGGATCGCAAGTCAGCACATGTGCGTTCCATTATTCACTTCGTGTGAGCAGATGCGGGTGATGTGGGCAAAGAGTTGGATGAACTAATTGAGAAAACCTGTGGAAAAGTTACCCCTAAATCTCTCCCAAGGAACTGACTTAGAACACTACACCCCATGATTTGGAAAGTAGGACTCAGACCCAAATGTGGACCAGACAATCCAAACGTGAACAGTGCCTGTCAGAAATGAAGATTAAGGACATTAATCCTCAAAATTTCTTTCTTTCAAATTTCTCTATGAATAATACTGTGTCCATTAGGGTTTTTTGTTTTGTTTTGTTTGAGTGCTCACTCTAAAATAATGTAAACCATCAGGATTAAAGACATGAAACACACTGGTATTTATTTTAAGGAAAATAAATTGGTTCACCAAATGATTTTCCATTCTCTATTCATAGGGAAAATCTTAAAATTGTACACTTTGGTTTGTATTTTTCCATTGCCTGTATCTGACATTTATTTATCTTTGGACGTTTGTTCTGTAGAGGACACCTTGCTCATTGTGCTTGTGAACACTTGAGGTAGAATTGGATGGTGCATAGAAGCAGGCCTGAGGAAAAGTGTCTGTGCAAGTACTGCTGATAATCTGGCCTGCTCTAGAGATTTTAGCAGTGACATTCCTCTTGCTCGGACTCAAATCTCTTCCATGTAAATATATTATTAAGATAAGGTTTTCCCCCAAAATATTAATGTCAAGACAAGGATAATAAAAATAACTATATCTAATAATTCATTCACGAAAACACAATATAAAATATGTAAACTGTGATATTACTATCAAAAATGTAATTTGAGAAAAACTTAAGGTAAAGTTTTTTACATAGCAGAAGTTCAGTAATTGTCAGCTTAATATAGATATTTACAATTTAAGAAGCTTTACATGAGGGTGATCCTGTGTACAAAGAAGAGGCTTATACAAAAATAAAATAATAAAACATATTCTATAAATTTCACTTGCAAAGGGAGACAACAAAAGAGGACAAAACAGTAAAGAAAATGGTAAGAGCAGTCCCTATTTATCACTAATTACTTTCATATAAATGAAATCAAACTTCACACAAAACATAGAGTCACCATATAGATTCCACTCTGTGTTGCCTAAAAGAGGTTTATTTTGTCTTAAAGGCTGGGGGGTTGCAAAAGGATGGTAAAGGCAAATGCTGATGAAAAGTGAGTAGATGTAAGAATGTTGTGTCAGATGAAAAGACTTTAGGTGAAAACTGTAAAAAGAGATTAAAGGTTCTTAGGTAAAGATAAAGGGGCAGATCATTAAGAACATACAACCAAACCAAATTGTATATCTTCCCAACATCAGAGCTCCTTGATGTACAAAGCAAATGACAATGGACTCAAGGATAGAAGGGAACATCAGTACTCCACTACAGGAACGACCAAGTGCACTAACACACGTATACAGAATAATCTAAGAAAGAGAGTCAGAATGGATCATTTTGTGTAATAGAATCTTCTCAAGTAGATCATTTGTTCTAGGAAAATAATTACACATACAAACAATTCAAGAAGACTGAAATTCAAATATATGATACTAGCACAATGATATGCATCAAGACATTAATAACAGAAAGACAAAAGGAAACTCACAAATATGTAAAAATAAATAGCACAATTCCTGCCATGAATGAGCCAAAGAAGAAATAACAAGTGAAACTTCCAAATAAATTGAAGATTAATAAGAACATAATATCCACAATACAATTGGAGCTGAGAGGATATATTGGTTTGTAGTGATACACACTTACATGAACAGAAAATAAATGCATTGATCTTTACACCTGACTTTGTACCACACAGGAACAGAAAAAGATAACAAACACAGCTTTTATTTGTATTAAGAGAGAAATTTATAAAAATTCAAAGAATAAGTAAAACTTAGACTAGGAAGACTCTAGGAACAATTAAGAATGCTAAGAGTTGATTTTTTGAAAATATAAAGTTGATAAAGCCTTACATAGCCTGCGATAAGGAGAGAAGACAAAATCAGAAATAAAAGTGGGATACTGAGACTTATATTCCAGATATAGAAAGATCATAGAAGATTACAATTAACAAAAAAGTAAAACTAATCAGATTAGCTGAAGATAATAATAAAATTATTAGAAACGTGCAGTGTATCAATATCAACTAAGGAATAGAAAATCTGAATATATTCGTTATTAACTGATAAGTAGAGTGATCGCTAACTCAAAAAAGCTCATAAAAGATGTTTAGGACCTGACTGGTATACTGGAGAATTATACTGCATATCCACAGGATCATTGCCAAATTTTTCCAAAATTTGTTGATGAGAAGGAAAAATGTTCATATTCATTTGACAAACCTATATTTACTCCATTATTGTGGCAAATCTAGAATACCCGGGAAAGCAAAAGTAAGTGGGAAAAAAAAGAAGAGAGGGGGATAGGGGAGAGAAGAGTAGCGGAAGAAAAGAGAAAGGACTAAAAGAGGTTTTGATGAATTCTCATGCAAAGTTCTTAATAATTTAATGGTAAACTGAGTTCAAAAGCACATTCGTGGTGTAATTAACCAAAGTAAGATTGTATTGATATTTTTTAGGCAAGGGTAACTTTTAAATGCAAACAATTTTGTGATTAATTAATACAAGGAATTGCATTATAAAAGTCAGGTGGCATGAATATAGTTACTATCATACTCTGTGGTGGAAGTTGAAAAGGTTTTCCCTGAAGGTACAATAAGAGTAGCGTGCCCACTCATGGATTTATCCCTAATATACTATAAAGCCTGCCCAATATAGAGCGTCCACTAGAAATAGCCATTGTGCTTTTCAGTCACAACTCAAAACCCTACAGTATAGAATCATTTCCCAAGGAGGAGCTGAATCTTTGATATTTACGAAGAGATTATTCATGAAATGAGGACACCGTTGGTTAAAAACCTCAGTGGTTAGCTTGTTAAAAGTGAGTTGGCTAAACCTTAAAAAATATTTTACAGCAATCATAGATATTGAGTGTGAGTTTTATGATTTGGATCTTAATTGTCTTTGAAAAGTGCATGCATTCAAGGTTTTTCTTAAGTTTGATGGCTTCACTGGGAAGGCTTAGAAATCAGAGAGGGTGAGTACAGTTGGAATAAGTTAGATCTCTGGAGTCAGGGTCCCTGAGGTAATTTTGTTTTTTTTTTGAATTTTCGAGACAGGGTGTCTCTGTAGCTTTTTGGTTCCTGTCCTGGAACTAGCTCTTGTAGACCAGGCTGGCCTCGAACTCACAGAGATCCTCCTGCCTCTTCCTCCCGAGTGCTGAGATTAAAGGCATGCACCATCACCTCCCGGCTCCCTGAGGTAATTTTGAAATGTTGTCTCCTCTCTTCTCCCTCTGCTTTTGGCCCAGGAGGAAGTGCCAAAATTACTCTGACTGTGCCCCTTACATTGATGCCCTTCCCCTCCACACACCCAGAGCACTGGGGCCAAGGGCACACAAACTTCTGAAACTATGAGCTCAAATAAACCTTTCCCCTTTATAAACCATTCATTTATTTATTTATTAATTTTTTCCAATTATTTTACATCCCGACCACAGTTTCTCCTCCCTCCTCGCCTATTCCCTCCCACGAAGCATCCCTCTGCTCCTCTCTGCACACCCATCCATGCCTCCTCTGTTTCTGTTCAGAAATGGGCAGGCCTCCCACAGGTGTCAATAAAGCATAACATATCAAGTTGAGGTAGGACTAAGCTCCTCCCTTTGTATTAAGCCTGAGCAAGGCAATTCAGAATGAGGAATAGGTTCCCCAAAGCCAGCTCAAGTGTTAGAGACAGGCCCTGATCCCACTGCTAGGAGTCTCACAAATAAATCAAGCTACACAATTTCACACATATGAAGAGGGTCTATGTCAGTTCCATGCAGGCTCCCTAGCTGTTGGTGTAGGGTCTGTGACCTCCTATGAGACCAGAATAGCTGTTTCTGTGGTTTCCCTTGTGATGACCTTGACCACTCTTGGCTGATACAATCCTTCCTTCCTCTCTTCAACAGAACTCTCAGAACTTGGCCTAGTGTTTGGCTATGAATCTCTGTGTTTGTAGAAGATAATTTTTAATCAGGCATGGTATTCATAGTGATGGGCAGGGGATAGACACAAAAAAGAAAATAAAGTTAGAAGAAGCTGGGTTCAAATTAATTAGCAATGGATACAGGAATAGAGGGTTTGGATACAATATTGGAATGTGACCTATGCATTGTTAACCAAGAGAGATGCTGTTCAGTACCATCCTTGTAGACCATCAAACCCATATCACTATGAACCTGATGAAACCAAACTTAGCCTTGTGTCCATTTATTTGGCGTGGCTTGTTGGGCGAGGCTTCTCGTTCATTTCCCAGCTCACCAGACTAAAAATAATCACATGGAAACCATATTATTTGCAATACTGTTTGGCCAATAGCTTAAGTGTATTTCTTGCTAGATATCTCTTCTACCTTAAATTAACCCATTTTTATTATTTTATATTTTACCATGACGCTAGTGGCCTACTGGCAAGGTTCTGGCTGCCAGCTTGCATCTTTCTCCTCTGATGGCTTCATGGCTTCTCCCTGACTTCCCTTACTCTCTTTCTATATCTTTTCCAGCCTGGTTATATTCTGTTAAGTCATTGGCTGAGAGCAGCTTCTTTATTCATTAACCAATAAAAGCAACAAATATACAGAAGGACTTTCCACACCAACGAATAAATCTCAGGGTTTAAGATTCTAAGAATCCTTATGACAGCATATAGAACAATATAAAGAGAAAATATGCTTTTAGCTCAGCTTAGCTGGAATCTTATTCAGTTTCTTTTATCCTATATGTTTAACTACTAGTTTCCTGAAAATATACATATTCATATTCTCTACACTTGATGATATACTCATTTGGAGATATGTGTTATCTGTGGATGGGTGTGGGAGATTTCTTACTGATTGCATATGTCTTCTCTTGAAATATAGCTATTTCCTTCTCAATTGTCATACCCACTCTCCATCATAAAACAGAGCTGCTGGGTCACTTCTTCTGTCTGTCATTGCCCTATCATATCAGGAAAAGTCATGTGACAACTTCTCTCTCCTTTTATAATATTATAAACTTTAAAAGTTAAAAGCCTGAGAAATAGTAACACACAGTATGGAATACATAGAAAAGCATTTGAAAAGGGTGAAATATATAACAGAAATGTGTCACCAAATAATTGTGTTGTCATTTTCTGATGATACATCCAAATAACAAATGGGCTGTTCTCTTACTTAGTTTCCTTTTGTCAGTTCAAGGATGGCATGAATGATGACCATGGGATGTAATATATGAGGAGGCAAATTAATCCAAATATGAAAAAAATGAGAGATGAAAAGGCCAAGACAGAATGGAAGTTGTTGGTGGAAGAGTAATGCAGAGAACAAAAGGGACAAGGAGTAGTATGCCTTAGATTCAAATAGTGAGGAAAATAAGGAATTAGAAACAAAGCTTATTTTGGTTGTGAACCTAGCCTTTAACGACTGATCAAAAACAAAGAATAACCAGGCTGCAATCCACAACCCCAGAGAAGGTAGATAAAAAGGAGGACCCTAAAAGGGACACACATGGAGGATCCCAGGAAAGGGAAATAGTTAAGATCTCCTGGTTAATCTGGGAGGGGGGTTAGAAGGGAAAGGATGGGAACACAAAGGATAAAGATGGTCAAATTGGGGAAGGGATGGAGAGGGAGAGCAGTGAAAGAGGGAGCCATTATGGGGTTAGGGAGAACCCTGGTGCTAGAGAAATTCCCGGGATTCCAAAAGGAATCAAAACTAACAATAGAGGAGAGGGTATCTGACTTTGTTTTCCCACATAATCAAATTAGAGACTATCCTAATTGTTATCATAGGACCTAATTGTCATCATAGAACCAACATTCAGTAACTGATAGAAGCAGATGCAGTGACCAACAGCCAAGCACTGGGCTGAGCTCCTGGAGTTCAGTGAAGAGAGGGAGGAGGGAATCATATGAGCAAAGGAGATCAAGATCATGATTGAGAAAACCACAGAGACAGCATTCCCAAACTGGTGGGGGCTCATCGACTCTGGGCTGATATTTGGGGAAACTGCATGGGACTAAACTAAGCCCTCTTAATGGGGATGAAAATTATTTGGCTTGATATGTTGGGGGAGAGGAGGGGCTGGCAGTAGAACAAAGACCATTAGCTGGCTTTTTGGAGCCCTTTCCCTATGGTGGAATATTTTGCTCAGGCTTGATACAGGGGAGAGTCTTGGTTCTGCCTCAACTCGGTATGCCAAACTTTGTTAACTCCTTAAGGGGGGGCTTACACCCTTTAAGAAGTAGGTGAGAGATGGGGTGGAAAGTGGTAAAGGCAGGAAAAGAGAAGGGAGGGGGGAACTGGAGTTGGTATGCAAAATGAAACAAAAAAAAGAAACAAAGTTTAATGCTTGCAGTTATAAAAAGACATCTATTCCTTTGTTTTTCTTTTTTCACATGTGCAGGCACACACACACACACACACACACACACACACACACACACACTTTGAATATAAGTAGTTGCTAGATACAGAAACCCAGCCATGACCAAAGAACTAATTTATTATGATCATATGATTAATAATAATAATATATTTTTTCATTTTGATCTTTTCAGCTTCTAACAATCCCATGTTCTCTTTTATCTCCTTTTAAGATATCAGAAATTTCTTCCAACTTCTTCTAATATTTTTCAATGAGTAATTCTTTGGTTTTTGTTTAAGAAATAATGAAAGTAGAATTCTGTTCCCTTTGACTTTGTGGTTGCTGGTGCACCTCATCCTTGTTGGAACTCCTCCTCATCAGCATCTTTTTTGCAGATCACATAGAAGTCACTACTGTCATAGGGTGACTTGCAATAACCAGGCCAGGCCATAGCCACACCACTCTAATGGTTCTTTTATCTCTTTTCCCTGGGACTAATAGGATTAGGAAGCAGATTGAACGCCATAGAACTTACCCTATCTAAACAGTTCATTCCAGGAAACTGCTTCATTTCTATTTCCAGCCAGCCAGAGTCACATAAAATGATTTGACTTAAGTAGTATCATCTCTAAAGCTTCCACCACAAAAGATTTGATTTCAGTGCTTGACCCACTAAAATGGAGGATGAGCTAAAGGAACACGAGTCTTTTGAAATGAATATCAGATTCTACAAATGTAACTGATTCTAATGAGAAAGAATATAAGAACGATCATATATATATATATATATATATATATTTAGTCCAATAAGGCAGAAAGAATCCAATAAGATATAATTTTAAAAGCATTGATACAAATGATTATCTTTATATTTAATCAAATATAAAAAGTAGTATAACAGAACAGTGTAAGACGTGCTGTGTATGCTTAGAAGTGCGATAAGAAGGATTTGTCTTAGCACAAACCTGGTCCTTGGATTTCAACAGGAATTGTGAATAATTCTTTAGCTGCACCATTTGGAAAAAATGGCGAAAAAAGTCTCAGACAATTATGTTTGATAAATTTTTATTAAGTTTATTAAAAATGTATCAGAATATGTGAGGTTATACATGTCTTGAGGGCACTAGGTGTCTGTTGCTTATCTTGGTGTGGCAGTATGGCAAACATAACAGGTGCTCAAAAGCGAACATTTAATTCACTAAGGGAATGACTGTGGAACTGATCTAGTAATATTTGGTTACCTAATCACATTTGCATAAGAATTGTGCTTAAGCAAATACAGCAAAGAACCTTTTGTTAATATACCATGACACTTCTGTCTTGAAAGTTTTTTGTTAAGCATGAAGTTGGCTTTGTTTCATCTTTTTATTTAGAACCATACTCATGTTTATTATCATTTAGACTGAGACATGTGTCAACACTGTTGGCCAGCACATACATCACAGAAATAGGATCTCAAAGATTGATGCAAGGTTTTCCAACTTCCTAAAGGTGTACAGACCTTTAACAGAGCTACTTTGCATTATAAAATTTTCTAAAGTATTAGAAGTATTGTTTGACTATTTTTTATAAACCATACAATGAATAACTTGAGGTTGCTTATTTAGTGAACCAAAACACTTTGACTTTATATATTTAGTTTTATTTCCCAATGAACAGAACATCTTTGACCTTACAATGAATGGATCAGAATTGACAAGAATCTTACAGGATAGTTTTTTGATGCAAATTTCTGCTAATGGACTATACAATTAAGATGACCAATTGCTAATGTAGTTGGAGAAATTCCAGGAACTCTGATAAGAAGGCTACCAGTTATAGTGTACTGACAGAACACTGACAGAAGGGGAATAATTCTTTTTATTCGTTTTACTGAGACCCTTGAACAAACTTAAGAATAATTTATTCATATGGAAAGAAATACCATTATATCTACTTTCTCAGTATAGTACATGAAATGAAAGAGACATAAGCATCTGTAGGTATCATAGTTCTATCTGATACTTCTTTATGTATTAGTAACTCCATAATTATACTTTATCTAAGAATACTGAGTGCATATAAATAGCTTCACAATAAATTGATATTTTTTGAGAATTAATAAATAATCAAACTTGAGGTGAAAGTCAGGGGTAATATACCCGATGAGTCAATTCTTTTTAGATATACAATGTTGGTAGGTAATAAAGCAGGTTTTTTATAATTATACCATTTTATTCTGCTTTATTTTCACTGCAAGATTTTTACTTGGTGCTCAATAACTGTTTATGGAACTAGATTGATTCATCAATAACATAGTCATAGTAAAATATTATTTTAAAAGGTATGGTTCCAGTATTGACCTCAACACAAGTATTTTAAAACATATAATTTATATTTTAATCTCTAGTGCTAGCGTGGAATATAATATTCAATTTTGAGTCAGCTTATGTTAATTGAAAGAATACATGAATAAGTTCCCACTCTTCAATTAGCTGTGATCCAAACATTAACTTTGTTAACATGTATTATTCTAAAATAAAGTTGAGACACATGAAAAAGAATTTTATATAATATCCAGGCAGTTCATTTGGTTGTTAGTTTTATATTATTCTTCCTATTTTTCTTTATATTATAAGTAGTGAGAAAATTAAAAAGTTATTTATTTTGCGTTTCTTCTGTTAATTTAATCTGAATGTTCAATAACATAAATAAATGTTATAGAATATTCATACACACAGACACTTTCATACAGAATGTAGTATTGGGAGTATAGCTGCATTAAAAGCACAATTTTATTTCTTTCAGATTCTCTCTGCATATATTGAGGTTCGGATCCCTCAGTGTTTCAGAAGACTTACTTGAAAGGTGAAATATATCTAGAGTTCTTTGTTTAGCTTGGCGAGAAGAAACATGCTGAAGCTGAATAGGAACTGGACTTTGGCGTGTGGAAGTAGGAGAAACCACATCTAAAAAACAATCTGAAAATCTTTCCTCTTGAAAGGCCTCTAGTTCAAGCTGGAAATATTATCAGGAATCAGGAATAGCCTAATGTGGTCAGAACTCTAGAATTCTTGACCTTGAAAGGAGGAAACAAGAGAATTATGTTTGAACGGTAATTTGAATAAAGATTGTACCCATAGACTCATAAATTTAAATGCTTGGTCACCAGGGAGTGGCACTATTAGGAGGTGTGTCCTTACTTGAGTAGGTGTGGCTTTGTTGGTGGAAGTGTGTCACTGGGAATCACAAGTCTAAACTTTCATATGAAAAAATAATTGGTCAGTTCTAGTTTAAATCTTTAGAGTGTATACCCATTCATCAATATATTTTTATGCCAGGAGATTGAGGAAAGAAATGGCTATATAGAATTAATCACCACCTTTGGTAATCAACCAATCCTAGAACGTCAGCTAATGATAGTTGGACTTCTTTGATCTTATTCCCTGGGTCCAGGTTGCCTCACTCAGGATGATCTTTTCTAGTTCCATCTATTTGCCTGCAAATTTCACAGTGTTGTTTTTAACTGATGAGTAATACTCCATTCTGTAAATGTATCATTTTTTTATTCATTCTTTGGTGGATGCTTGTTTGATTCCAGTTTTTGACTATTATGAATAAAGGTCCTATCAACATAGTTGATCAAGTGTCCTTGTGGAATGGTAGGGCATCATTTGGGTGTTTGCCTAAAAGTGGTAATGTTGCATATTTAGGAAGGTCAAATACCAGTTTTCTGAGGCAATACCATATTGGATTCCAAAGTGACTGTACAAGTGTTACTCTCGCCTGCAGTGGGGGAGTGCTCCTTTTGCTCCACATCCTTTTTAGCATGCATTGTTACTTATGTTTTTGATCTTAGCCATTCTGGCAGGTATAAGATAGAATATCAGAGTCATTTTGATTTCTATTTTCCTAATAACTAAGGATGTTAACCATTTCTTGAAGCGTTTCTTGGAAATTTGAGATTTCTCTGTCAAGAATTCTCTGTTTATATCTGTATTCCATTTTAAGTGAATTATTTAGTCTTTTGATATCTAGTTTCTTGAGTTCTTTGGAAATACATATTTTGGAAATCAGTCTTTTGTCAAATGTGAGAATAGTGAAGATCTTCTTCCAGTTCTGTAGGCTGGTGTTTTGTTCTTTTGATGGTGTCCTTTGCTTTACAGAAGCTTTTAAATTTCATTAGTTCTCATTTATTAATTGTCGATCTTATTTCATGTACAACTGGTATTTTATCCAGGAAGCTGTCTCCTGTGCTAATGTTTTCAAACCTATTCCCCAGTTTTCTTCTATCAGGCTCAGTGTATCTGGATTTATGTTGAGGTTTTTGATCTTCTTGGATTGGAGTTTTGTTCAGGGTGATAGACTAGGATCTATTTGGATTCTTCTACATGCTAACATCCAGTTAGATCAGCACAATTCATTGAAGGTGCTTTCTTTTCTTGCGTCTTTATCAATAATCAGGTATCCATAGTTATGCGAACTTTGTCAGGGTTGATTCAGTTCTACTGGTCAGTCTTTCTGTTTTTATGTCAGTATCATATGATTTTTATTACCGCAGCTCTGTAGTACAGCTTGAAATCAGGGATGGTGATACCTCCAGAAGTTCTTTTATTGTACAGGATTGTTTTAACTAAACTAGGATATTTGTTTTTCCTTGTGAAGTTGGGTATTGTATTTGAAGTTCTGCAAAGAATTGTGCTGTAATTTTGATGGAGATTGCCTTGAATCTGTACATTACTTTTGATAAGGTAACCATTTTTAGTATGTTAATCCTATTAATCAAAGGAAATCTTTCCTCTTCAGATATCTTCTTCATTTCTTTCTTCAAAAATTTAAAGTTCTAGCCATACAGGTGTTGGGCCTCATGAGGCCCAGGTAAGTCCCTGCTTGAGCATTAAATGAGATTCTGCTTTGATAGACAACAGACTCAGTGGGTGCATTTTTCCTCATTGGTCAAGACTGGAGGGCATCTGGGTCGTGTAACACTCACCATCCCACTCAGCCCCAGGGAGAGTCCTGTGGTTGTTGCTCTGATCCCTGCTCTTCTGCCAGAGAACCCGGCATACAGGTCTTTCACTTGCTTGGTTGGAATTACACCAAGATAATTTATAATATTTGTGGATACTGTGAAGCCTGCTTCCATAATTTCTTTCTCAGCCCATTTATTGTGTGCATATATCAGGGCTACTAATTCATTTATTTATTTGAGTTTTTTTTTTATTTTTTATCAAACCCCTTCCCTGAAGATGTTTAGATGTTTATCAACTGGTGGAGTTCCTTGGTGGAAGTTTGGGGGTCACTTACGTATACTAACATATCGTCTACAAATAGTGAAACCTGGACTTTTTCCTTTCCAGTTTGTACTTCCTTAATTACTGCTATTTGTCTTGTTGCTCTAGCTAGAAATTCAAGTGCTATACTGAATAGATATGGAGAAATTGGACAGCTTTTTCTTATCTGTGATTTTACTGGAATTGCTTTAAGTTTCTCTTCTTTAAATTTGATATTGGCTATTGGCTTGCTATATATTTCCATTATTATGGTTAGAATGTTCCTTTTATCCCCGATTTCTCCAAAACTTTTATCACAAAGTGGTGGTGAATTTTGACAAAGACATTTTTGGAATCTAATGAGATGATTATATGGTGGATTACATTTTTTTCATGTAATGAATCTTCCCTGTATCTCTGGGATGTAGCCTACATGGTCATGATGGATAATCTGTTTGATATGTTTTTGGATTTTTTCCAGTATTTTATTGAGCATTTTACATTCATGTTTATGAAAGAAATTGTTCTGCAATTCTTTTTTGTTGAGTCTCTGTGTGGGTCGGGTATCAGAGTAACTTCATTAAAAGAATTTGGCAAAGTTTTGTCTAGTTATTTTTTGAGAAATAATTTGAGGAGTATTGGTACTAGCTTTTCTTTGAAAGTTTGGTAGAATTCTGCCCTTAAATTTTTGTTTTTGTTTTGATTGGAAGACTTTTTATTAAATGCTTCTATTTACTTAGGGCTTATAAGTTGTTCATCTGATCTTAATTTAACTTTGAAAAGTGGTAGCTTTGGAAAGTGGGCAGTTCTTTTGATCTTTCAATTTTGTGGAGTACACATTTTTGAAGTGTGACCTAAGAATTCTTTGGATTTCCTCAGTGTTTGCATTATGCTCCCTCTTTTATTTGTTTGTTTGTTTACTTATTTTTGTTAATCCAGATCTTTTCTCTCTGTCCTTTAGTTATTTTGAATAAGGGTTTGTATATCTTGTTGATTTTCTCAAAGAACCAACTCTTTGTTTCATTGATCTTATCATTCTTCTCTATGTTTCTCTTTTAATGATCTCAATGCTCAGTTTGATTACTTTTCTGCTATCTACTCCTCTTCGGTGTGTTTACTACTTTTTGTTCTAGAGTTTGCAGGTTTGCTGTTAGGTCACTAGCATGAGACCTTTCTAGGGCGTGTTTTTTTTTTTTTTTGTTCTTGACCCTGGATTGATGCAGTAGTGACATGTTTAGTTTTAATGAGTTTGTAGGATGCTGTTGAAATCCAGCTTTAATCCATGGTAGTCTGAAAGGTACAAAGTGCTATTTCAATTTTTCTTGTATCTATTAAGATTTTCATTTTGATCATGTATATGGACAATTTTGGAGAATTTTCTGTGAGGTGCTTAGAAGAAGGTATATTCTTTTGTTTTGGGTGAAATGTTCTGTAGGTATCTGTTAGGTTCATTTGAGTCATAACAACTGTTAACTACATTATTCCTGTTTAGTTTTTGTCAGGATGGCCTGTCCACTGGTGAGAGTAGGGTGTTGAAATCTACCACTATTAAAATATTATGTTTGATGTGTGATTTAAGTTTCAGTAACTTTTTCTGTTCAAAATGTGGATATCCTTTTCTTTGGGAAATAGATGTTAAGAATTGCCACATCTTCTTGTGAATTTTTTTCCTTTGAAGAACAATAAAATATTTTTCTCTATCTCTTTTGATTAAATTTTCAAGGAAATATATGTATTTAATATATATTATGTGTATATATATATTATCTATATCTATATATATATATAGATATCAATGACCAATGATTGTTGATTCTGGTTATTTTGTTGCAGTTGTTGATAGTGGTTTTGTATGTTGTGTGTCTGTGTGTTTATCTTCTTTGGGTTTTGCTGTGTGAGGTTGTTTATTTCCTGTTTTTCTTCCATGAATATAGTTGGAGTTTTCCTTCTAGTACCTTCTGTGTGGCTAAATTTGTGGGTAGATATTGTTTAAATTTGACTTTGCCATATAATACTTTGTTTTCTCCATCTATTATTAATAAAAGTTTTGCTGGATATTTTAGCCATGGTTGGCTTCTGTGGTCCCTTAGGGTCTGCCAGACATATGTCCAGGCCCTTCTGACTTTTACAGTCTCCATTGAGAATTTGGGTATAATTCTAAAAAGTCTGCCTTTATGTTACTTGGTCTTTTTTTCTGTTGTAGCTTTTAATATTCTTTCTTTGTTCTCTATGTTCAATGTTTTGATCTTTATGTGACTTCGGGACTTTTTAAAGTACAATCTATTTGATGTTCTATAAGCTTCTTATACTTATTGGCATTTCCTTCATAGGTTAACAATATTTTCTTTTATGATTTTGTTGAATATATTTTCTGGGCCTCTGGAGTGGGATTTTTATCCTTCTATTTCTAGTATTCTTAGGTTTGATCTTTGTATAGTGTCCCAGATTTCCTGGATGTTTTATGTTGGGAAATTTTTTTGGATTTAACATTTTCTTTGACTGATATATACAATCATACAGACACACACACACACACACACACACACACACACACACACACACACATATATATATATATATATATATATATATATATATATATATATATTCTGCCCCTATGGTATCTTCAATGCCTGAGAATCTGAGAATGCCTTACTGAGAAAAGGTATCAAACCACATGGCTAAGTATAAACAAGAATTATGGATTAATTTAAGTTGTAAGAGTTAGTTAATAATAAGCCTGAGCTAATAGGCCAAACAGATTATAATTAACATAAGCCTCTGTGTGTTTCTTTGGTACTGAATAGTTGTGGGACTGGGCAGTACAGAAATTTCAGTTTACAAATGGCACCCAACATCTTTCCATGTAAATCCTGAAAAAGTTTACAAAAAAGGATTCTAGACAGAAAAGAACAGAGTAAAGCACAGCTTCTTGGTGACTGTTTTTCTTCCAATAGTCTCTGTTTGCTGGTGATGAGCAGAGGCATAAATCCTTTAAGAAAGGCTTCCTGTCCGAGTGTTAGTGGCAAAATCCTCCCAGCTCCTTTAAGATGCCCTGCCTCCAGACCCTTAAATGGTGTTTATTAGCAGCCAGCTGCATGCTTCTTGGTGGTATCATGGACCTAGATACTCCACAGAGTCATGGCAATAAGTGTGGTTCCTGCCAATAATTTCACCATGAAGCTAGACTCTCGGGAAGTCAAGGAATGTGGTGGAGCCAACACCAAAACTGCCACTTTAATGCTAGCCATATCACTTGGCAGATTAAAAACTCATTTGAACAAAATAAGATAGGGCCATACAGCAAAGACATATTCAGAAAATCCCTCTAAGTGGTTTACAGTATATTTAAAAATATACAGAGGTTTGGAAGAAAAAATAAAAAGAATAGAAAATGTCCTTTAAAAGGAAATAGAGTAAAAACCAAGCCACATAAAGATGGGAAATATACAGAGAGTCTGGATACTGCATGTTATTGTGTTGTCTTTGAATCGTTTGACTGCTGACGAAGGGGCAACAACTGCTAAAAGACATTTGATTATAAATGCTGCTGGATTAATCTAACCTATATATTTTGAAAATGCTGTGACTTCAAAATTTAAGTCAAAAGATATGCTACTTTAGAGAAGAGGTTTTGCTTTTCTTTCCACAGGAAATGAGAGGCTGTGGATACATTCTTGGTTAAGCAAATTAAGGTTTGATCAAGAAAGACCCTTTGAAAAATCTCCAATGTAAACAAGATGGCCTAGATGAGCCAATGTTGCAAAGAATCTCTGTTGCAGTATCCAATGAGTTCTTCATCCAGAACAGCATTAAGACTGCTGGCTGAGATGACACAGCCTCACAGAATACTCCAGTCAGGACTTGACTATAATCCTAAATTTGCTTTGGGTCCCAATAAGATTATCAACTCCCCCAAATCAGCAGGAAATAGCCTAGAAAATGATGCTCAATTTCCCCTCAAATGTATTATGGATGTTTGTCTTTGTTTCATGTATTGGTTACAAGTTGTTAGGGATAATAGTCAGGAAAAAAGCTAAATAAAGGAGATTAGATTCAGGGTTTTTGTTTTGAAAATAAAAAGAGGTATTACTGTGGGATAATGCTCTTGCACTCAGTGAAGATTTGTAACTCATATTGGTTTAATAAAATGCTGATTTTTCCAGTAGCCAGGTAGGAAGTATAGGTGGGGTAAACAGACTAAGAGAATTCTGGGAAAAGGAAAGGCAGAGATGCAGTCACCAGTAAGACCCAGAGGAAGCAATATGAGAATAATTTCTAAGAAAGGATATAAAGCCACATGGCTAAATTTAGACAAGAATTATGGATTAATTTAAGTTATAAGAGTTAGTTAATTATAAGCCTGAGCTAATAGGTCAAACAGTTTATAGTTAATATAAGCCTCTGTGTGTTTCTTTGGAACTGAAAAATACAGGTCCCAGCAGGACAGACACTTCAGTCTACAAGATTCTATATTTCATCTCTTATATTCTATTGATGATATTTGCATCTATAGTTCCTGTTCTTTTGCCCAGATTTTCCATTTCCAGAGTTCCCTTTGTTTGTGTTTTTCTTTTAATGCTTCAAAGTCCATTTTTAGGTTTTTAATAGATTCATTCATCATTTACTTTTTTTTGGCCTTTTTTGCATTTTTTCTTTTTTTTTAATTAAAAATTTCCGCCTCCTCCCTGCCTCCCTTTACCCCCTCCCCCCACTCCCCATCTCACACTCCCCTCTCTCTCCAGTACAAAGAGCAGTCAGGGTTCCCTGCCCTGTGGGAAGTCCAAGGTCCTCCCCCCTACATCCTGGTCTAGGAAGGTGAGCATCCAACAGGCTAGGTTTCCACAAAGCCAGTACATGCAGTAGGATCAAAACCCAGTGCCATTGTCCTTGGCTTCTCATCAGCCCTCATTGTCCTCCATGTTCAGAGAGTTCGGTTTTATCCCATGCTTTTTCAGTTCCAGTCCATCTGGCCTTGGTGAGCTCCCAATAGATCAGCCCCACCGTCTCAGTGGTTGGGTGCTCCCCTTGTGGTCCTAACTTTCTTGCTCATGTTCTCCCTCCTTCTGCTCCTCATTTGGACCTTGGGAGCTCAGTCCATTGCTCCAATGTGGGTCTCTGTCTCTATCTCCATCACCAGATGATGGTTCTATGGTGATATGCAAGATATTCATTAGTATGGCTATAGGATCAGGCTATTTCAGGCTCTCTCTCCTCAGCTGCCCAAGATCATACTATAAAAGTATTTGTTCAACTATGTTCATAGCAGCATTATTTGTAGTAGCCAGAACCTCGAAACAACTTAGATGCCCTTCAATGGAAGAATGGATGAAGAAAGTGTGGAATATATACATATTAGAGTACTACTCAGTGGTAAAAAACAATGACATCTTGAATTTTGTATTCAAATGGATGAAAATAGAAAACACTATTCTGAGTGAGGTAACCCAGACCCAAAAAGATGAACATGGGATGTACTCACTCATAATTGGTTTTTAACCATAAATAAAGGACATTGAGCCTATAACTCACTATCCTAGAGAAGCTAAATAAGAAGGTGAACCCAAAGAAAAACATATAGTTATCCTCCTGGATATTGGAAGTAGACAAGATTGCTGGGCAAAAATTGGGAACTGGGGGATGGGGTGGGATGGGGAAAAGGGGAGATGGGTAGAGAAAAGTGAGAAGGGGAGGATGGGGAGTGCTTGGGAGAATGGGATGGTTGGGATAAAGGAAGGTTAGATATGGGAGTAGGGAAGTACATATCTTAATTAAGGGAGCCATTTTAGGGTTGGCAAGAGTCTTGACATCAGAGGGATTCCCAGGCGATCAGAGAGATGTCCCCAGCTAGGTCCTTTTTTGCATTTTTTAAGGGATTTATTGATTTCCTCCCTTTTGTTTGTCTTTTCTTTGATTTCCTTAAGGTAGTTTTTCATTTTCACTTTAAGAATATCTATCATTCATAAAGTTAGTTTTAAGGCCATTTATTTGTGCTTCAGCTGAGTTGGATTGTTCAGGTCTTGCTCTTATAAGATAACTGGACTCTGGTGATGTCGTACTGCCTTTCCTGTTGTTTATTGTGTTTTTTTTTGGGGGGGGATTAAAGGCATGCGCCACCACCACCTGGCTGATTGTGTTCTTAAACTGATATAAAGGTCTTTGGATTTGAGATAATTATAGGTCTAGGTGTTGGTTTCTGAGTTTGTCTTTGTTGGATTGGTGTTTTGTTCCTTGCTTTCTGTTTTCTCTCTGTTCTTCTGGTCTAAGTGTCCAGGGATTCTGATGACTAGTGAGTCTTTGAATATGAGAGGGTGTTTCCAGTGGATTTTTTAAAAATTTTTTAAATTTATTTATTTATTAAAGATTTCTGTCTCTTCCCCACCACCGCTTCCCATTTCCCTCCCCCAATCAAGTCCCCCTCCCTCGTCAGCCCAAAGAGCAATCAGGGTTCCCTGCCCGGTGGGAAGTCCAAGGACCACCCACCTCCATCCAGGTCTAGTAAGGTGAGCATCCAAACTGCCCAGGCTTCCACAAAGCCAGTACATGCAGTAGGATCAAAAACCTATTGCCATTGATCTTGAGGTCTCATTAGTCCTCATTGTCCACTATGTTCAGCGAGTCCGGTTTTATCCCAGGCTTTTTCAGACCCAGGCCAGCTGGCCTTGATGAGTTCCCGATAGAACATCCCCATGTTCTCAGTGTGTGGGTGTACCCCTCGCGGTCCTGAGTTCCTTGCTCGTGCTCTCTCTCCTTCTGCTCCTGATTTGGACCTTGAGATTTCTGTCCGGTTCTCCAATATGGGTCTCTGTCTCCTTTCATCGTCTGATGAAGGTTAATATTCAGGAGGATGCCTATATGTTTTTCTTTGGGTTCTCCTTATTTAGCTTCTCTAGGATCACTAATTATAGGCTCAATGTCCTTTGTTTATGGCTAGAAACCAAATATGAGTGAGTACATCCCATGTTCCTCTTTTTGGGTCTGGCTTACCTCATTCAGGATAGTGTTTTCTATTTCCATTCTTTTGTATGCAAAATTCACAAAGTCCTTGTTTTTTACCGCTGAGTAGTACTCTAATATGTATATATTCCATACTTTCTTCATCCATTCTTCCATTGGAGGGCATCTAGGTTGTTTCCAGGTTCTGGCTATTACAAACAAAGCTGCTATGAACATAGTTGAGCATATACTTTTGTTGTATGATAAGGCCTCTCTTGGGTATATTCCCAAAAGTGGTATTGCTGGGTCCAGGGGTAGGTTGATCCCGAATTTCCTGAGCGAAGAGCTAATACCTATACTCCTTAATGTAGTTCCAGTGGAATTTTTAAATGCCTGCAAGACCTCTAGGGTTCCTAGAATCCACCTGTCCCCTGGCAAAGCAGAAGGAGTCTAAGGAACGGGGTCTACTTAACATTTTCCATTGTCAAATATTGTCCTTAAAATGGACACAGTCCATGTGTGACTCCATGAGGGGTCATTGCCTTTTTGGGAAGCTTGAATTTTAAAGTGTCTCTTTCATTGATTATTCCTTTGAGATAAGTTCTTTGTAAGTGCTGCTAAGCTTAGTGACTTTTATTCTTAAACAGTAATCTAAGCCATGAAAATTTTAGAGTGTGGAGATTGTTAAAATAATGCATAAAAATATTTTGCTTTTGAAACTGAGAATATATGGGAATGCTGATGCAGTGTTCCGGAGTGCCAGGAATGTGACAACTCTCAGGAAATTGTTTGCTTTTTCTCCAATGTACACCATAATTCTAAGTTGCTTCATTATTGATGAATACATGTATTTTTTTCTTCTAAAGATGTTATAAAACTTTTAACTTAAAAATTCAATTTATAGTTTTAGGAAAATTATCCCACAAGAGGATGTAAAAGAAACCATAGAAATTTAGCATGATGTCAATAAATCTATAAATTATGGAATGAACAAAACTTGGTAATGAATAGAAATAGAAAAGTATTCTTAACTTTGTTAGAAACCAGAGAAACATTAAAACTATAACTATAATTTCATACTTAATCATTTGGCAAAATTTAAAAATTTAAAAACACAGTATTGCTATAACAAATTCAAGTCTTCTATACTTTCAGAGAGAGTTTGTTTTTATTAAACCATAATGTAAAGTACATAGTGTAAAGTACAGATTGTTAAATTAAAGATGTTAAAATTTATTTATTAGTCATGATTTTTCCAGAAGTTATTAACATGACTTACTAGAAATAAATAAATGCATTAATATTATTTATAAAAATAAAAAATGAGATATAGTTCTAATATCTAAATACCTATAGACAGAAAATGACATGCTTTATATATTATGTTCAAATACATTAAAATGTGCAGTAACTTATAAATGTAAATGGTGTAATAATATTTCAGCATACATATTATTTGTTTCCAGATACTTAAATTACAGTGGTGGGAGATGATAATGCTGAGATGTATAAGTAGAAAGGAGGATGTGTGAAAAGGTGTAGAGAGGGGTTTAGTGTCATTAGTAATGTATTACTTAAACTATGTGAGAAGATTGCTTAGATTTACATTTAGTACCAATGTCCTTGTGTCATATTAATATTCAAAGAAATGTAATAATTTCAGGCAGGCTGTTCCACACCTGTGGGTTGAAGTTTGAAAAAAGTGTAGACTTCCACTGTTGTGGAATATTTGTTTAAGATATGTTACATTTGTTTATGTTGGGAAATATCTGTTTAATGATTGAAGATGTGCTGCATTCTTTTATGTTGCATTTGCTTATCTCTGTGAAACTGTGTTACTTTGCCTGTCTAAAACACCTTATTGGTCTAATAAAGATCTGAACAGTCAATAGCTAGGCAGGAGAAAAACAGGTAAGGCTGGCAAGCAGAGAGAATAAATAGGAGAAATCTAGGCTCTGGAAGAAGAAAGCAAGAAGCTAGTAAAGGAGTAAAAGGGAAAGAAAGATATATACAATAAAGAAAAAAGGTAAAAAGCCAAGAAGCAAATTGTTTAAGACTAGATTTGGGATAATTTAAGTTTAAAAAGCTGACAAGAAACAAGCCAAGCTAAAACTTGTAATTAATAAACAAGAATAAGTCTCTCTGTATTATATGGGAGTGGTGGCAGGACCCCAAAGAGAAATAACAAAAACTAATAAATAAAAAACCAACTATATTCCACCATAGATGAATACTTTTGAGAAGTCTATGAGGTAATTATTTAAAATACCAATAGTTTTTGAAATTAGAGAGAAACAAAATATACATGAGAGAAAGTATGAAGAATTTTAGTGCTTGTTCTTGCTGTTGTAGTCTTCCTGAAATTCTAGAATATAATTTTTTGAATTCAAGATATATTTTGTCTCCGTTACACTCCTTAACAGAAATCTAATGCCTTTTGCACTTCCCAAATGTAACTTCCAACATTCTAACTCTATCTGTAGCAAAAGCTTGCTCTGGTTATTGGAGATGTTTTAAGGTATAAATATCTTTAATCCTCAAGCCAATTAAATACACACACACACACACACACACACACACACACACACACACACACACATTTCCATACACCAATAGCTTGTATGTTAATCTAAAAGTCTGTAAATAACTTTCCCTTTCCTGAGAGTGGGTAGTTGGAAGAGGCAGACTACAGTGAGGTTTCTATATACTCATCTTCCCACATTTAAGTCTTTTCACAGAATTATATACCATTGCTTCAATAACTGAGCTGCAATCTATTTTTAAATCTGTGAATTTTGCTCATCTTATGACTTGTTTTTTGTTTTTGTTTTATTTTGGACCTTGGCTCTGACAGAGGGAATACCGAGCCAAACCATACTAATCCAAACCAAACCAAACCGAAACCGAAACCAAACCAAACCAAACCAAACCAAACCAAACCAAACCAAACCAAACACTACAGAGATGCTATGCAGGATTTCAGAAACCCTTAATAGGAGAGCTGAGATTCCCTGCTGAACAGGTAAACCCTTGCTCATGCAGTGCACACTATTCCAGTGCTAATGATGGAAACAGCAGATTTTCCCATTACAGAAGGAAAATACCCCTTCTTCTGCCTTCACTTTGGCTTTGTTTAATCTAAAGCAAGGACTTAGCCTTGGCTTTCTGACTACTATGAAGAGTGACCTAAGGAAACTTTGAGACAACAAATACTATCTGATTTAAGCCTCTAAGTTTATATTACTTTTAATCTCAATAGAAATTATTGTATTAATAAGCCTGAGAACACCCAAATGACTACACAATTCACTTCTGTGGTAACTACTTAACAGATAAAACAGGACAATATGAAGGAGCCTAGAGAGGAGGGATGCTTAAAGACTTCCTGAGAAAATAGACAAAAAAAAGAAACACTTGTTTTGTTTGTATTTCATTTTCATTTATTACAGTGTCTCCCTCTACTGCCATTATTCATGTTGAGAACTTCAGAATATATTGCTCTTGAATAATCCTCTTGTATGCTGGGAAGATTTTTCACTTGAAATTAGTTTTGGTCAGGAGTAAGGCAGGAAGTAGTGGTGGAATGATCAAACTAAGGATGATGGGAAGGTAAAGGCAGAGTCAGGAGACACCAGTCATAAAGAACAGGAGAGGAACATGTCATACTAATAAAGGTACCACCACGTGGCAGAACTTAAACAAGGAATATGGGATAACTTACAAAGTAAGAGCTAGTTAGTAATAAGTGTAAACTATTGATCGTATATTTATAAGTAATATTTAGTTACAGTGTCATTATTTGGGAGTTTCTGGTAGGACAGAAACTTCCACCTATAATATATTTAAGATTTCAGGCAGCCATTGTTTGGGGAAGGATCTATTGTGGATTTGCCTAAACAGATAGTGTGAAGGTCACTATGGTTTTTGTGCTGTTGAAAGAGAAGACATGAGTTTGGGAGAATCCTCACCTTCACACATACAGTCGAGAATATAGATGGTGAAGCTGCAATTTGTAGACTAAGTCATGGTTGACAGGTCTTGTTTTTTTCATAAGCTAAGAAGAATTTGTATGGTTTAAATTTTAAAACAAAATTGGAAGGAAAATATTTACTGCCTACTCTTCATCGAAAATGGGTACGAATCACTGATACACAGTGTAGCTAAGTCAGACACATGTGTGATGTTTAGATTATGTATAGCTAAATATATGTCATGCAGATTGAGCAGGTTATACTTGTACATACATATTTAGGTATATATATATATGTATATGTATAAGTGTATGTGTGTATTCATGGATACATGTGTGTGTAGCTCAGAAAGTAGGAAAACTTTTAATAATAGTTAAATGCAGCAGAAATTTAAAGAATGTGTTCTATGGAAGAATTTTAAAAATCAAATTCAGTTGTAAATAAATTGAAGATTTTTCTGTCTGTCTATCTGTCTTTCCCTCCTCATTTCTCTTCCTCTTTCTTTCTTTCTCTGTACCTTGAGCACATAATCCAGCCAATCTCTGAATTTGTCCAAACTCAGGGATTGAAATCTAAACACCATGAAAAATTTTCACCCTGGAAAAACTCCTCCCCTAAGAAGCCCTAAAAAATACCAAAATCCCTGTTCCTATTCAGATGGAAGATGTCTTTTCTGCCCTGGCAGAAGGAACCATTTAGCTGGGTACTTCCTTTCACTAAATCTCCTGAATGAAGTCTGGGTGAAGATCTTATTTCACCAGACCTGAGCAGAGCAGAGAAGTAATAACTTTCCCTGGAGCTGGTGGTGAGCACACTGGAACAGAGGGAAACTTTCCCACAGTGAACAGAGGTGTTACACTCCAGCGGATCTGAACAACTTCCTTGGGAAAACCATCCTCTGCTGGGTAGAGCTTTTACATTGGGAAAATCTATCCCTGGAGCAGAGCTATAAGCTGTTAAGTTTACAGTGACTTTGGGGTTTTCCTTGGCTCCCAACTTCCAGGAAACTTTTCATTCCAAGCTGCAATGCTTATACTCTTTATTTGGAAGGGAATAGGACATTAAATCTATTTTCCAAAACGAAAATGAAAACTTCTTTGAGATTTCATCTCACTACATGATGATAGCTATTTTCAAAAAATCAAATGAGGGGCTACAGAGATCCCTCAGGGGTTAAGAACACTAGTTGCTCTTCCAGAGGTCCTGCGTTCAATTCACATTACCCACAGAGAATTTCACAACCCTCTGTAACTCGAATTTTAGGGCTCTGACACTTTTTTCCGGCATTTGCAGGCATCAGTCATATGTGTGCTGCACAGACATATATGCAAGCAAGATATCTCCATACAACATAAAGTAAGATAATTTATTAAAGGACAATAAGATCAACAAATTAGATAGCAGCCACCTGGTGAGGAGGTGGTGAAAGAGAAACCCTTCTCACCAGTGGTGGAAATTCAACTGGTGTGGCTAGTATGAAAGCCAGTGCAGAATTCCTCAAACTGAAGAAGTGGAATGCTTTATGTCACAGCTATAACTTTACTATTCTGGAAGACAATTAAAAGTATGTTAAAGAGAAGTGGTGCAAGGCCAATATTCTATTTTCTGTATTATACTAGTCTTAGAATGCTGGGATTATTAAACAAAAACCATGATGCAGAACATCCTTTATTCAATGGTAATTCAATTATCCATATCTGATAACTAACTTTATATTCAAGTATTCTAATCATCTAATAGGATAAATCTTTGTAAAAGTTTTTATGTGTTAAAATATAAAACAGAATCAAAGTACTTGTAATAAATTCTCTTCTATTCTTACTCTTATATATAAATCATTTATAGATAATTTGCTCTAATTTATTGTTTCTAAGATGCCATGTTTTTCATTTTAAAACCTATAGAGTAAAAATGCATCTTAGAGTAGGTGACCTTGAGGTGATTAAATTGCTCCACTTTTTTTTTTCTAGATGGATCAAGCTATAATGTGCTAATACAATCCTGACAATCGCTACTGGGTCTCTCTTCTTTCTCTTGAACTCTAGCATGGTTTGAGACTGGCTACCCACTGTTCTCTAATGCTATTTGCTTTCTTTTCTTAACAATTTATGTGATCATAGGACATATTTTACTCCAAAGTTTCTGGCATTTGCATTCTAGGATTGACCAAACTAAGTACCTTACCTGAATGATTTCCCTAGAATCCAACAAAGGATAAAGAACGTAATGCAGTGTGTTAGAACAGGGAGAAGGACGGAACCCAAGTTCCCCAGAATGTTATTCAGTGACTGTCATAGCATGCTTATCTTTAAGTTAGAAGTGTAGAAACTGTTTTGTTTTACTCTCAGCAACTTAATCTAACATAATATGTGATTCTTCACAATGTACCTTAGAAAATTAGCATCACATTTACGAGCTGTGAGGAGAAATCTTGAACTTGTGGCCTCCTTTTTCATTTGTAAAAGGAAAATAATTATATCTATCTCATTACTAGTATCAAAAGTCTCACTGTATTCACAAAAGTTGCCATAGAAACCACACACAAGAATTTGTCATTGTTGCTATTATGAAGGTTTTGATTCAGAAGTTTAGAATAAATGTTTAATTATATTTTTAATAATTGATTTTATTTTTTTTGAAAACCACTGTAAATATGTGAAATAAAGAAATTAATTTGCACAGTGGGTTTTATTAATTATTTTGTTTCATTCAACAAATATTTATTTAGCATCTTGCAGGAACTCATTACATTATATTGGACCATGGCAAAGGAATAATGAGTGAAACTATGATTATCATTCCTGTTCTCACATGATTACCGTACAAGCAGATGTGAAATTCTATGAAGGTAAACTGGTGATCATGGTGATGGCTTTGCATGTAACCTCATTCATTTTGCAGTAGGCTAAGTTTTGGGAATGCAATCTTTGAGGAAAGCAGCAGTCTGCAATACAGAATTATCCTACACAGAGGTTATAGAGACAAGAAGGTAATTGCAGTACTTACAGTTTTTCTTATGTCTTTTATTCCAGATTGTATCTCATAGACTCTGTGTACAAATAATTGCCTATACCATTTTATGATGATTAGGGTTGCTTTTTAATTTGTAATGGTATTATTTTAACTCTGTGGTTTTCTTTTACTTTTTTAATTAATTAATTATTTCAAATGAAATCAAACTGTCTTTTTTCATTATACATGCCATACCAATTTCTCACTCCCTCTTCTCCCATTCCCTCCACATACCCTTTCACCCCAGCTGCATCTAACCTCAGAGAGGGTAAGGCACATTGCTTTGGGGAAGGTCCAAGGCCCTGCCCACTGTATCTAGGCTGAGCAAGGTATCCATCCAAAGAGAATAGGTTCCCAAAAAGTCAGTGCATGTAATAGGGATAAATCCTGGTTGCATTGTCAGACTCTCAGTCTGCCCAGCCATGCAACTGTCAATCACATTCAGAGGGACTGGTTTGGTCCTATGATTGTTCTCTCCCAGTATGGCAAGCTCCCCTTAGCTCAGGTAGACTGTTTCAGTGGGCGTACACATCACGGTCTTGACCTCCTTGCTCACTCTTTCTGTCCTCCAACTCTTCAACTGGACATTGGGAGCTCAGTCCAGTGCTCCAGTCTCTTCCTCTTTTCTATCAGTTGCTGGATGGATGAAGGTTCTATGGTGATGTTTAAGATGTTCATCAGTTGGACTATAGGGTAAGTCAAGATTGGGCTCCCCCTCCTCTATTGCTTAGGGTCTTAGTTGGAGTCATTCTTATGGATTCCAGGAAATTTATCTAGAGCCACATTTCTTGCTAACCCTATAATGGTTCCCTCGATCAAGATATGTCTTTCCTTGCTCTCATCTCTGTCCTTTCTCCATCTTGACTATCCCATTCCCTCAAGTTTTCCTCACCCCTCCACTTCTCCCCTCCTCTTTCCCATCCACCCTCCTTTCTCCTCCCACCACCAGGCTCCCTATTTTGTGAGGCAACCTTTTCTATTTTGACTTTCCAGGTGGATCTATATATGTTTTTCTTAGGGTTTAACTTATTACTTAGCTTTTCTAGGATCATGAACAATAGACTCAATATCCTTTGTTGACAGCTAGTATCCACTTATGAGTGAGTATTTACCATATTCATCTTTTGGGGTCTGGGTTACCTTGCTTAGAATAGTGTTTTCTAATTCCATCCATTTGCATGCAAAACTCAAGATGTTATTTTTTTTTTAACCACTGAGTAGTACTCTAATGTGTAAATGTCCCACATTTTCTTTATCCATTCGTGGGTTGAGGGACATCTAGGTTGTTCAAGTTCTGACTATTACAAATAACACTGCTATGAACATAGTTGAACAAATGCTTTCATAGTATGATTGAACATCTGTTGGGTATATGCCCAAGAGTGGTATTGCTGGATCCTGATGTAGGTTGATTCCCAATTTTCTGAGAAACTAGCATACTGATTTCCAAATTGGTTGTACAGTTTGCATTCCCACCAGCATTGGATGAGTGTTCCCCTTACTCCATATCCTTTCCAGCATAGGTTATCATTGGTGTTTTTGATCTTAGCCATTCTGACAAGTGTTAAGATGATATCTCAGAGTTCTTTTGATTTGCATTTCCAAATTAAAACAACTTTGCATTTTTTTCTGTCCAGTTGAGTTGTCCCCCTTTTTGGTGAGTTTTCACAGCAGTAATACCATTTTAAACAGATTGCTCTCTTCATGTTTCAGCCACTGAAGTTAGCAGATTTTGGAGGGGCTTTAATGATAGAATTACTGGATGTGAGGGTTCAGCCTTGCATAGCTTGACCTTGTATTTGACCATTTTGAAATTAGTAATAGATGATTAAATTGTCATTTATTAGATATCAAGTCTGCAAGTCACATATTTGACTTAAAAGATATATTTTAAGGAAGTCATTCAAATGGTGTGTAGTAAATTATTTTATGGTTAATAAGAGCTAAGTTAGTTCCTCTTTTAAATAATTCTATTGTAGAAAATGAGAAGAAGAAAAGTAGGTTCACTGGTGAAAAGAAGAAAAGTAGGGTCACAGCAGGAGACTGGACACCTGTGGCTTTATATCTATCAGTACTGAAAACTAAATAATCTGTAGAAGATCTTCAGTGCTTCTGTTTTTTATCATCTCCAGTTACTCAGCACCATTGCTCCTTGCCTGGACTGGCTTATACTCATTTCAGTTGCACACTTTGACTGACACTGTCCAAATATTTATAGAAAGAGTACTTAGTGTAAACATCAGTTATCAGTAGTTGCCATGATAGAGAACGTACAGATGATACAGATTTTTTTTTTATCTATTAGGAAGGCAAAGATTTTCATGACTCATATCTACTGTCAACGAATGCACTTTAAAAATTATTCTGAGTGGATGTGGTTTCTGCAGCAGGACTAGTATGATCATTTTCGTTATAATTCATATAGAATTAAATGGTCTATAATAATCAATAACAAAGGCTTCTGAATGTTAATTTCCTAGAACACAGATAGAGCCAATGGTACTCACTTTTGTTTCAGAGTAAATGATATAAGATATATTTTCTGATACTTTTATGCTCTGGGAAGAAGCAGTAAAATAATTTTAGAGTTTCAACAGGAGCTGTTTTATTGACTATGCTTCCTATTTTGATCTTCCTTTAAAAGAGAAGGTATTTCTAAGTCCATATGCAGTCTATGCATCCATGGATACACCAGCCATCCCAATTAATCTGGTTGTTGGCTTATAGGATGGCTGCATCAATGGCCCTATGGTATGAGGCTTCATCTCAAACCTTTCACATAGGCATGAGGTAATGAACTTAATGCTTTAGTTGCATGCTTTGTTTCATACAAATTAACGTTTTCCCCCAGAGTGCACAAGAAAATTGCACAGGTTTGATGTTCTTATAATTGACTTTAAACTGTTGACAGAAGTTACATATAGAGAAAATAGAGAAGGTCATCTCTTCCTATAAGCTTTCTGTTTAAATCTTGCCATTTACTGTCCAAGGCTTTAACAGTTACAGTAAATAATAAGAATCTTTTAGAAGAGAGTTTGTGAGGTTCTTCCCCTTGTCTTAAAACAAGGTTCTCCTAGGACTGGAATGTAAGAGGGACAGGTAGTTGGAGTAAGACTAACTTGGGTTCAACCCCCCCACCTCAAATTTTTTATAAGAATTCTAGGATATTTGTAAGCTATTTCTAACCTTCACCATCTTTTCACAGTTATGAAATATAATTTCTAGCTTTTCTGTTCTTGAAACAATAAAACTGTAGTTTGAGTCTTTGTAATTAGCAGGACACAATCAATCTCTGCTGACTTCTTTTTCTTTATCTTTAAAACAATTATGACAATGATTCTTTCTTTTATCAAGTTTTATTATAAGAAATAAACAGAAGTGCCCATATTAAATCTTTAGAACCCAGCATGAAATGAAAGAAATGCTCAGTTAAGGGAATGCTTTTATTGTTACTATGATATTCTGAGAATGAAGGCAAAGTTTAGAGCCTGAAACAACTATTTCCTTATCATAAGTAAAAATGGCATGAAAATTTGCATTTTAGCAAGATCAGACTAGTTGTATGGAAAAAAGGGATTGTGTGGAGTGGTGCTTACTGTGGAGGTCTAAGGCAAGATCTTCCAATAAGGTGGAACAAGTGAGACCAGTAAGACCAATACTGTGCCTTTCTCATGGTAGCTTCGGAAAAAACTGAAAAATGGCTATATAGATAAGATGATCATCCTTTTCAGCCTTTATAGGTAAAATCATATGTTTGAAAATCAAGTCAGATAAAGTCGTTAGAAAAGCTGAGCTACTCGAGGCAGAGTTGTTAAACTGGTGGTTCTGTTCAGAGAGAAAATATTGAGCGGACTCTTTTTTGAAAAGGCAAGGTCTTAGGTACCTGGATGAAAGCAGTGATGAGGAATAGAAAATTCCAATGTGGCTCACAACATTTCTCTGAGTTTGACCCAGTACTTTGGCCATACTTTTAACTGTAGGGTCCAAAGATTGTTGATCTCTCCAAGAACTAGGTTTTGTAGGTTTCTGTTCATCCTGGAAGTGTTTATGGAGAAATTGCTGGTTTTTTTTCTCTTCCTATGAACTCATGATACAGTAGGAGCAAAGGAGTTGGAAAGATTTTCTTCAAAGAGACACTGAACTAATGGGGGGAAGAGAAGATTAAGTAAACGCATGATGCAAAAAGCTGTAGCCAAACATTAGGTGGAGATCAGGAAACTTCCACCCCTAGAAGAGGGGGAAAAAAGTTTGCAAGAGCCAGGGTATTTGAGGACACCAGCAGAACAAGTTTTACAACTAAGCAGGGCTCATAGGGGCCCACAGAGACTGAAGCGGCAATCACGGAGTCTGCATGCTTCTGAGTTATGTCTTTGCATACATGTTGGGATTGTTTAACTTGGAGTTCTTGTGGGACTCCTAACAATGGGAGTGGGGCTGTCTATGACTCATTGACCTACTCTTGGGACTCTTTCCCTTCTGCTGGGTTTCCTTGTCCATCCCTGTTATGAGGGTTTGTTCCTAGTCTTAGAACATCTTGTTATGCCCTGTTTGGTTGATAACCCTGAGCCTGCTTTTTTCTGAATACAAAAGAAGAGTGGATCTGGGAGAGAGGGGAGGTGGGGCTGGAGACTAGGAAGTGTGGAAGGAAAGGAGGCAGTGGTCAGGATATATTGTATGGAAAAAAAATTAAGAAAACTAAAAAGTCTCTTGGATCCACCAGTAAAAGGCATTTAAAACATTAGAAATGAGAGGGGAACCAGATGAGGCAGGTTACAGAGTGAACCAAACATCCATGATTCTTATCACCGAAACTTTTAGCAATTTGGAACTGGTTATTGAAAAACTCAGAAACTGTTAAAAAATTAAATAATGGAAAGCATTTTGACACATGACAGAAAGTAATCAAGAGAGTCTTAGCTTTTATACTCAAGGAAAACCTCATTTAAATGGAGAGAGATTTTCAGGTACCTTACAGAGGTGGTGAGCAAAAATCATTGAAGTAGTCTGAACCAAGCATTCAAAGAATGTTGTGTGTTTTCTCAAGATGAGCCACCGTTATATGCTTTTAAAATAAATACATGTGCTGGGGTATGCTTATGTCAGAGGACAAGCAAGTGCAGAAGATGAAATTGATGATATAGAACAGAAAGAGCCAGTTTCAAAGGTGAAGTCTATGTGAGCTGACTCCAGCAGAGCAACCACACCAGACTTTTGTGGAAAATGGATTCTTCCTCTGTCTAGGGAAAAGATACTGAAGAAAGGATTGCAGAACCAAGAAAGTTGGGAGATCTGTTGACAGGCAGGTGAAGGCTCTTTGTCCTGTTTTCATCTTTTTTTTGGTGCTTGTAGCATTATTTCAAAACAATTAGGCTGTGTAGCCTAACTGCTTCAGACACTTCAATCTTCTAATTCCTTATTAAAGCTTTTCCTGTGCATACGACATTCTTTTAGTATAAACACAGACACATTGAGCAGTTTGTGTTTTTACTCTAAAGTTTGAAGAAACAAATGTCTTAAACAAACTATCAGTTCTCTAAGAAGGACTATGCACAAACACTGATCAGTGTTGTAAAGCCTTGAGGTCTCATGTTGCATTCTAGAATATTCATTCAGGTTATATGTGAAGTATTTTTATGGTCACATTCTAGTTGTCTTTGCATGTCCAAAGTGAGATATTACATATTTTATACCCTAAATATCCTCAAAGTGCAAAATATGCTAGTTTCTTTCTTTAATACTAAAAATAATAAATTGTAAGCATTTCTGTATTAAAAAAATCTCACAGTTTATGAAAATCCCATCATCTCTATCTAAGTATATAATTGGGATGTGCCAGAAATATGTGTAGTATTTCATTCAGTGTTATTGTTCACTTGGAAAAGCATGGTAATTCAAGTAAGAGGTCATATTTCACATGTCATTTGATGAATGAGGATGCTAATTATCACATAAATAAAAATTTTCCAGTCAAATATAGTCAAATATTATTTCTTAAATACTTTCAGTAGAGAAATATAACCTTCTTGTTATCATGTAATTTTGCAATCCTCTCCCTGGCCAGTCCTGAGATAATTCAAATTATTCCTTATTAGCTCTATGTGCACATATTTTACATGATAAAATTAAATAAACTCCTGTATGTAAAAGAAATTTGTAAAACACAGGGTTGTTTCAAAATTTCTCACTTCCATTATATATTTCAGTCATAGCCCTGGTTTTTGGTTTCTGTTAATCCATTCATTTATTTTTTTACACACTCACCCGTTTATCAAATACATATTCAAATCACTAAACATAGAGAAGAAAATAAGCAGAATTATTGTTTCTGGTGGCTGAATTTTTATGTTATAGAAAACATATATTTAACTGATGTTTTCAAATAGTACGAGCGCAAACAAATAAAGACACAGGACTGTGTGGCTGTACAAGACTGGCTTGCATTTCAGAGACCAGAAAAAAAAAATGGAAGCAATCAGATAGAAACATTGTTACTGTCCAATCAGTTCTTGACCTTAATTTTGAAACCCCACTTTCACAAACTCGGCTGGAAACACTTCTTACATAATTTTCGAGAATGATCATATTATGGATGCATGTGCTATGTGTACTTGAGTTCATGGAACAAAATTTATACTGATTTTATGCAATTATGTTATATTTAGTTCAGTCAGATAATAAACCTTTTCCTAAAGTTGTCCAAACATCTTGTTTCTAGAAATAGCTGCATGTCTCCAAACAAATCATTTCCAATTTTCTTGTGGTAAATGTACTGACAACTTGAGAACTACCTTCCCATGAAGACTGTCAGAGGATATAACAGAGCTTCTAATCCATATTCTTCTTTTACTTTGCCAGATAAACATTTTCAAACTGATGATGAGTAAAGAGCAGACAGGCTGCTTTTCCTTAAGAGGAGAAGTGGAAAACATGCACTAACTAGTCAGATATTTAAAAATAATCTAATTGTCCAACCAGATTAAAGACATAGAAACATAGAAATGTTCTTGGGACCCTTTCATCAGAAGAAGTGGGGACACTTTGTTCACTCTTAAGGGTAACCATGACAGACCATAGACATAAATCCACCCAAGTCTAGCTTGGTGAATCACAATGCTTACTAAGCAACACGGGTGACTCAAGGCAACTGTACATAGAATAACATTCATGAGAAGTCATAAAGATGGGCTATGGAATGTATGGCATAGCTTGCTCCATCCCCATAGTTGTTCATTGTTTACATCACCTTGGAAAGAGACCTCTTGAGTTTTATAAGTATCCTGAGTCTGGTAAGCTTGTGAGCTTCTTTAGTTTCTTTTGTTCTTCTCCAGGAAGGAACATTTGAATTCCAAAAAGAATCTGAATAAATTTGTCACAGCACCAATAATGGTAACATAGACTCAAACACAATTTCATGCAAGGGAATATCAAATACATTAATATCAATGTAATCTTAAGACTCATAAAACTGCAATAGACATGCATACATACATACTATTGGGAACTGTGTCTTTACTCCTAGAAATACATATTTAAAAATCTTATTTTGGCATGGAGGGCAGGAAGGAACATTGTTCCTGTTGAGTGTTGCCTTAAAAGATGATGGGACAAACTTAATTGATTTCCCAGGGGAGACCTTACGCTCTCTGAGGAACCTTTGAAGGTGAGGTGGGGGGGGAGGTGGAGGAAGTGGGAAGAGAAGAGGGCAGGGGAACTGGAGTTGATATGCAAATAAATAAATAAGTATTCTGAACTCAGTTTATCAAAGTGTAGAATTATTGCTTCTTTTTGCTTGATTTCAGGAAGCATTAAGGGTGTATAACTATAAATAAAAAGTTGGGATGAAACCTTTACATCTTAAAAAGTAGAAATTAGCCAGCGGGTGGTAAACACACCTTTAATCCTAAAACTTGGGAAGCAGAGGAAGGTGGGTTCCTGTGAGTTTGAGGCCAGCCATGTCTATGAAGAGAGTTCTAGAACAGCCAGGACTGTTACACAAAGAAAACTGTCTTGAAAAACCAAAAGAAGTAGAAATTAGAGTTCTTTTACTTATTCTGAAGTCACCAGTAATGATATACTATACATGGTATAAAGTATTTTAATGACTAAACTTCTACACACACTTTTGTATATGTGTTTAGGAATAAGCCAAAGAATTAAAATGTGCAGTTCTTAAAAATGCAGTTTAATTTTTATGATCAGAATATGTTTGGGAAGTCATGATAGAAAGACAATAGCTTGGAACTGCTTCATAGAAATGGAGACTGGCAGATAATAAACAACCACAGTGATGAGGGAAAAGACATGTAAGTCACAATTAACTAAGATTTTTATTAATCAGCTATTTCACTCCTATATCATTTATTCACTCTGTTATGTGCTTATCTATTTTTATTGGGTCTAAAGCAAAAGGTGTTAGTGTTAATACAGTGCTAGTCCTCTTCGGTAAGCTCCTAGGTATCCCTTTGTAAATCTTTATCTTCTCCACAAAAACCCTAAAAACCTTTCAGAGAAGAAAACAAAAACAAAAGATAGAATTCAGAAGAGGTTGTTTCTGAAAAAAAAATTTCAAGGAGTTCTCAATAGTCCTCATTGTCCGCTATGTTCAGCTAGTCCGGATTTATCCCATGCTTTTTCAGACCCAGGCCAGCTGGCCTTGGTGAGTTCCCGATAGAATATCCCCATTGTCTCGGTGTGTGGTTGCACCCCTCGTGGTCCTGAGTTCCTTGCTCGTGCTCCGTCTCCTTCTGCTCCTGATTTGGACCTTGAGATTTCTGTCCGGTGCTCCAATGTGAGTCTCTGTCTCTGTCTCCTTTCATCGCCTGATGAAGGTTAATATTCATGAGGATGCCTATGTGTTTGTCTTTGGATTCACCTACCCACATCACATGGTACAGGAACTCTACCTTGGGGCAGTGTGTTCTACATTGCAGCCTCATTTCTTCTTAATTTTTTATTGTGAAAAATTTTTATGCATATAGAGAAGTGTAGAAAGAGTTAAAGCGTGCATTAATATGCCCATCTCCTTGATGGAAATGTCTCTGCTGCTTTTCAGTCTTTAGATAATTTAAGTTTTCATTATATTGTGGTTTACTTCTCCCATTGACATTTCTTCACAAAATAAAGACCCTTTCTAAAAAAAAATTCAAGGACTAAAAGAAAAAGAAAGATAAATACAGATGGTAGATGGCAAGAAGAGAGATAACTGAAAAATTTATGACATTAAAGGGATAAATAATTTTATATTTGAAGATGAAAAGGGAAAAGATAGAAACAGAAATTGTGAACACAGTACCCTCAAGTAAAAAAAATACATTTGTCTACATGAACAGCTACCTAGTTACCAAATAATGAGATAATGAAGCATAGTTCTATGACATTAAGACTATCATAAAGGAAACCATTCATTCTAATTCCACACAACACAAAGTAAACAGTATCTTGTATGGTATTGTGAATCAGAACTGTAGCAGAATTCTCACTATTGATACTGGAAACTAGAATGGCACATTGATACATTCAGAACTCTCTCGATAAATTATATCTAGCCTAGATCTCTATATGTGCGCAAACTACTAATCAAGCAGATAGAGAGAATAAAGATACTTGAGATATGCAAAGCATATCCAGTTCAAAGCATACCCCTTCAATATGCTATTCCTCATGAATAAGTTGTGGGCTATGTCCCATAATCTTGCAGCAAATGCCATATAAAGAAAATCAAAGATACTAGAGAGAAGAAGTTCAACTGGGAAGATGTGAAGCGAACTACTAGTATGGTAGTAAGGCTAGCACACTGTGGAGGTGGGAAAGGAGAGGAGAGGAAGTTTGTTTGATAGCCATCCTTTATTACAACCCATTTGTGAGTGTTTGAGGACACATGGCTCAGAAACTCACCATACACCAGCCTTTGCAAAGACCGGTCAGCATGACAACAAGGAATGCATCTAATATTCACTTATTTTCTATAAACTTTGTATGTTTTCGTTTCATGAAAGATGGATGAAACATTGTTACTTTTATTTGATTCTTGAATGAAATATGGAAGAAAACTAATATCATTCAAAGAAAGATATTTATTATCCTGTACATATTTGAGTACTTAAATTAAAGAATGGATATTATTTGTTAATTAATTTATTTTTTTCTGTATGAAGTGCTTTGGATTATCAAAGGAAGCTAGGACAGTTGCTGGGACTTAGAACTACAATGCCTCTAAAGGTTTGCATCTTACAGGCCCTTTCTTCAGTTTGTGACATTAGGAGGTCATCTAACACTTCTGTGGAGGTTCCTAATAGGGGAATTTCAAATTATTATCATGTGTCAATGGAGGGGATGATGGGACAAAGGATTTTCTTAGTCATTATTTTTGTTTCCTGGATGATGAGGTGAGTGGTTTTGCTAAGACACATTCCCTGCCATGGTAGCATGCAATAAAGACTCAATTTTATTGGGATTATTGGTAATGCACTGAATTCTTCAAGTTGTGAGCTTCAAAAAGCCTTCTTTTTATAAGTTGATTTTGCCAGATATTTATTATAGTGAAAAAACCTGACTAATTCTATATTCAGAATTTTGGGAGATGAGAGGAAAAGTAGGATGTTTATATAAAGTACATCTTATTTTTATTGGTTATAAGTAATAGTAATATTGTGCAACTTGTACAAGCAAGGTTGAAAATTAGTGAAGATCTCAGTATCATTAAACAAAAAGAAAAAAAAATTGTAGTTCTCTAAGTACTACAAAGATGACTCTAGGGTCAAGTCTCTTGCCCACCCTAAAGTGGCTCCCTTAACTAAGAATTGTGGTTCTGTGCTCCCCTATCCACCTTTCCTTTATCCCAATTCTCCTGTTTCCCCAGGTCCCCCCTCCTTCCCTTCTACCTTTTCTCTCCCCATCTCCCCTTACCCCCATCCTACCCCACCCCCAAGATCCCATTTTCTCCCCGGCAATTTGGTCTACTTCCCTTAGCCAAGAGGATAACTATATGTTTTTCCTTGGGTTCACCTTCTTACTTAGCTTCTTTAGGTTCACCTATTGTAGACTCCGTGGTCCTTATTTATGGCTAGAAACCAATTATGAGTGAGTACATCCCATATTCATCTTTTTGGGTCTGGGACACCTCACTCAGGATAGTGTTTTCTATTTCCATCCATTTGCATGCAAAATTCGAGAAGTCATTGTTTTTTACCGCAGCGTAGTACTCTAGCGTGTATATATTCCATACTTTCTTCATCCATTCTTCCATTGAAGGGCATCTAAGTTGTTTCCAGGTTCTGGCTATTACAAATAATACTGCTATGAACATAGTTGAACAAATGCTTTTGTCATTTGGTAGAGCATCTCTTGGGTATATTCCCAAGAGTGGTATTGCTGGGTCCAGGGGTAAGTTGATCCCGAATTTCCTGAGAAACCGAAACACTGACTTCCACAGTGGTTGCACAAGATTGCATTCCCACCAGCAATGGATGAGGGTACCCGTTCCTCCACAGCCTCTCCAGCAAAGGTTATCCTTGGTGTTTTTGAGTTTAGCCATTCTGACAGGTGTAAGATGATATCTCAAAGTTGTTTTGATTTGCATTTCCCTGATTGCTAAGGAAGTTGAGCACGACCTTAAGTGTCTTTTGGCCATTTGAACTTCTTCTGTTGAGAATTCTCTGTTCAGTTCAGTGCCCCATTTTTTAACCCTAGAGGGGCTCCCTAGTGCCCAAGATGAGGTTCCCAGTTAGTTCCTTGGGCAGCTGAGGATTGGGAACCTGAAATGACCCTATCCTAGAGCAATACTGACGAATATCTTGCATATCATCATAGAATCTTCATCTGGTGATGGATAGAGATAGAGACAGAGACCCACACAGGAGCACTGGACTGAGCTCCCAAGGTCGCAATGAGGAGCAGAAGGAGGGAGAACATGAGCAAAGAATTCGGGACCACGAGGCGTGCATCCACCCACTGAGACAGTGGAGCTGATCTACGGGGAGCTCACCAAGGCCAGCTGGACTGTGACCGAAAAAGCATGGGATAAAACCGGACTCTCTGACCATGGCGAACAATGAGGGCTGATGAGAACCCAAGGACAATGGCACGGGGTTTTGATCCTACTTAATGTGCTGGCTTTGTGGGAGCCTAGCCAGTTTGGATGTTCACCTTCCCAGATATGGACAGAGGGGGGAGGACCTAGGACTTAACACAGGGCAGGGAACCTGGACTGCTCTGTGGACTGGAGAGGGAGGGGGAGAGGAGTGGGGAGAAGGGGGAGAAGGGTGGGAGGAAGGGGAGAAGGGTGGGAGGAGGGGGAGAAGGCTGGGAGGAGGGGGAGAAGGGTGGGAGGAGGGGGAGAAGGGTGGGAGGAGGGGAAGGGAAATGGGAGGCTGGGAGGAGGTGGAAACTTGTTTTTTGTTTATGTTTTTTTTTCTCTTCTTTTCGCAATAAAAAAAAAAGATGACTCATAGGCATAAAATAGCACTGAGAAGTAACCTAAATTTATACAAGAGAGTAATAAGCATAAGTAAAATTACCTATACAGTATTTTTAAAAAAAAAACTATTTAGTATTATACTGGATGGCAAGTGGCACAGCAGCTAAGGTTTTGTACGCTGGTAAAGAAATGCGGATATTCACCAAAATAGGTTAGCATAAGCTAATATTTTAATTGCAATGTATAGGGAAGGCATAAAAGGAATTGACCAAAAGTATAGTGAGAGTTAAGAGTACTGAATATAGTACACTAGAAAGCAATAAATCTAAACAATAACCATTATGTACAACTTGGCTTGGGTCCGGAGACATGACCTGAGTGATGAGAGAATTAAAAAAGGAACAGTCACAAACAGAGAAAATTTAAGGTCAGGTGGGTTGCTTGTATTTTGGTGAAGTGGTACCCATTAGATAACCATTCAGAAAGAACTTCAGGAATTTTATCATGTAAAGCACAGAGGCATTGAGTCTTGATAGAAGGTCACTGTTTGTGAGCCATCTTAAGCTGTTAAGAGTACAAGAAGATAATAACTAATCAAAATTTTGCCATGTATGCTCATGAAAACTGATACCATCACTAAAATAAGTTAAATATCTTAATGCTTGAGAAACACCCTCTTTTAAGAATGTATTAGAAGATTGCACTGCTTGTCTCATGCAATCAGGGCATGTATATATGGAAGTAATCCCTATCCCAATCCCTGGTGACTTCTTGCATAAAGTGACACGCCAACACAAAAATTCTTAGGGATTTTCATGAGACATGAAAGAAGTAAGGCAATCTTGATAAAGAAATAGAAATATATAGGAGTTATGCTTCCCAACTTCAAAATATACTGCAAAGCTATGAGGATAAAAAACTGTTAAGACCAGCATAAGGACTGGAGTAAGCATTTGCACACAGGCACACACACACACACACACACGCACACAGAGACAACACACATTCACATACACACGCACACATGCACACACACATAATATAAATATATCATACTCAGTGATAAAAGTAAGTAGGCAGAAGATTGCTTTAAAATTCATTTTTCATAGATTCAGGATAAATAAAATTCAGATCTATATATAAGCCAACATAGTTGGGGTTAATTTATTTTCAAGAAAATTGCCAGTACCATTCAATGGCTCTAGTGTGATGGGATATGTATGTACATGTAAAGGAATGAAAAAATAAAACTTACTCATGTTGTATGTATAAGTTAAGATGAATAAGAAATAAATGGAAGTGATAGACAGATCTTTTAGAAACAGCATGTACCTTAGAAGAAACAAATATAAGCCAGAATATCAGGATTTTTTTTGTGAAATAATATCTTCTACATATGACAAGAAAGCTGAATCCAGAAAATCTTAATATTATCTAAACAACACCTGTAAAATGATCACATCAATCAATATGACAATGTGGAAGGGTGTCACCTGTAGATACAGAACTATAGGCAATTAATCGTTGCTTTAGACAGAGAGAGAAAGAGAGAGAGAGAGAGAGAGAAAGAAAGAGAGAGACAGTCTTCACCAATCCCAAAAAGTCAAGCCTAAATACACATGAGCTTATTGATAAAAGGTACCAAACCACATGGCTAACATATATAAGAATTATGGGCTAATTTAAGATGTAAAAATTGTTAATAAGAAGACTGAGCTAATATACTAACCAGTTTATAATTAATGTGTGTTTCTTTGGGACTGAATGGCTGCAGGACCAGGTGGGACAGAAACCTTTGTCAACAGCCTATGGTTGAGTAGAGAGTCTTAGCCTATATTGGAGACTGGACATCTCATGGCATAGATGGCCTTTAGTCTAGCATGAGGTTGCTGCCCATGTATAGGGCTAAAGTTATGACTCCATGTGTGCCCAGGGCTCCTTGGGGTTCAGGATGCTGGCTTGGCTTCTAGTGAGGTAGGAGGCTGAAGCATGAAGTCTGCTTTCCAGGCAGTTGGCCCTGTCTCTGGGGTTCAGGATGCTGGCCTGGTCTCTGATGAAGTAGAAGACGTCCACCAGAGGTGTTGGCCTGGATACGAAGATTAGGAGAGGAGGGTCATTTGAAGCGATGCTGGGTGAGCATGGGTGGGGTCGGGGCAGTTAACCAGGGATTAGGATGTTTGCATAGCCTCTGGTAGAAGAGAAGGCTTCTGCCAGAGGAGTTGGCTGGCATGTGGTGACAAGGAGAGGAGAGGATGTTGGAGTTATGTTTGGCAGGCATGGGGAGGGCAATGGGGATAGGTGGCTTAACTGGGTTTTAGAAAGCTGAGAATATTGTTTTTTTTTTATATGAAATGAGCATTAAGCATCTCTATAAACATTGCATCAGTCCTGGTTTCATCCATGAAAATTAACTCTTCATATACTTATGTTTCTAGGAAAAAGCCATAAGCCCTAGTTGCAGTTGTGCACATATAATTTTATGTCTCTTAGTTATTTGGCAAGAGTAAGTTCCCTGCTAAAGTGCAGATGTCATACCAGTTGTCACATATTGCAAATCAGGGAAGAAGCAGGTTTCAGAATTGTCAATCAAGTTCAACAAATGGGTTCTTAGAACGAGAGGGCATTTTTTCAAGCTCTGTAGAAGGAGGGTCATGCTCTCTGCACAGTGTGCAGGGGTGGGGGGTAGGCCAGGGGAAGAGAGGGCATGATCCTTCTTTGTCTAATTCCTGTTCATCATGTCAATCCTTGAATTTTTGCTTGCCGCTTTATCACTACTCTTCCCTTCCTCTGTCACATCCGGTTTTCTCTATGTACCTATTCTTGTGTTGTTTCTTTTGTAGATGCCAATTATATTAAGATTCCCAGCTTTTGATGTCACAGTAATATATTGCATTTACAAAGAATCTTATTTACAAATGCAATCACATTCTGACATAGTTGGGGTTAGGATTCAAATATACATTTTATAGACAGAAATAAATTCCCAACACAATAGCAGTGCACTTATGAGCACCATATTCAAATACTCTCATTTAGAAGTCTGACTCCATCAAACCAAGAACATTAACCAAACAGAAGTTCTCTTTTGAGTTATTTTTATTACTAACTCAAGAAGAAATGTTCTACTCAATTATACAGTTTCTAACTGAAATTTTGCAAATAGTATTTGTAAATTATTTGAGTGAATGTTCTTAGCAATATGGTTTAAACAGATTAATGGATCTTTTAAAAAAAATATCAGATCAGTCTCCAGATAAATGTCTAGGTTTGCACAGACATTGTTGGGCCAATTAAGGAGACGGTGGGTGGTCTGACCCTTGGCGCAATTATCTGAACAGGACATGGTGACTGAGTTATCTCCCAATCCCTGTGTCCTGGAGGAGGGAGTGCCATCTTCTCCAGCTGCATGGCGTGCAAGAACTACTGTGCCTCCGGCTCCATTAGGATGTGCAGCTCTTGATTTAGTGGTGTGCCTCTTGCTTCCTACTGGCCTGAGCAGATTGTGAAGGTGAATTAAATCCTTCTTTTTAAAATTTCAGGATTGATGACACTCAGGGTAAATAAATGCCCCTTCAGTGGAAAAATGAATCTCTTAGAGTTATGATTTAGGAGAGAAATTGGGCCTTATATCAGAACATGATAGCCAACCTCCCAGAAAGATCTGAATTGAAAATATTTCCAGACTCACCATGATTCACTGTTCTCTACCCTATTCTGATAATACTATTCTTCCTTTGTCCCACAGAATCATCTCCCAATCTAGAAGTTTCTATTAATTAAGATTAAACATGTAGTAACAAGAACCGAAGCAATAGAGAGAAAAACATTATAAGGTTTTTAAATTAAACAATAAGTTGAAATTTAACTAATAAAGTCAACATGATATTACAAATCTAACCTTTGTGATTAGGGTATTTTTCTTATCAGTACTAAAAGTATGGTATGGAGTCTTGAAATTTCTTTGAGGATTTTAGAATTTATTATAAGTAATATATAAATCTTCAAAGTATATTAGTTATTTTGAATTATGAGTTTTGGAGCTTCAAATATTTTCTGATAATTAAATGTTAAAGCTGTCACATTTTATTGCATTTTGTAAATGAGCGTGTCCCTTTTATGTATATTCTATCAGAAATGTGTATAAATTAGCTTACTTACACTAAATATACAATGTTTTTATGGAAAATGAACAAATGAATAAGATAATGACATACCAGAGAACTGTAAGTAATGATAAACTTTTTTGTTTTTGTTTTTGTTTTTTTTCCGAGGCAGGGTTTCTCTGTATAGCTTTGGAGCCTGTCTTGAAACTCACTCTGTAGATCAGGCTGGCCTTGAATGCACTGGGATCCACTTGCCTCTGCCTCCAAAGTGCTAGGAATAAAGGTGTGTGCGACCACCGCCCTGTCCACAACAAAACTTATACTCTATATTATATTATAGTCAGACAACATAATAGTTATACATGCTCTCTATTAATATAATTTTGATGAAAAGAACATAACTCAGTCAATTGTGATTCAGTGTCAAATGCTTAATAGATTTGCTAGCCCAGGTTTCATGACTTGGTTTTAAGTATCTATTGACAGAAAAGTTATATAAATAGAAGTTCTTATTCTTTAATGAGAATTGGACTTACAATTTTCGGAGTGTGAATGTGCATTTGTGTGTTTAATGGTGAAAAGGCATGAGTTTGAAGGAGAGCAAGGAGTTTTGTATGGAAGGGTTAAGATGGAGAAAAGGATAAGGGACATTGTTGTGAAATTTCTCTCTGTGTGCTGTGAATATGTTTTATTGCCATTGGTTAAGAAAGAAGTTGCTTTCAGCCAATGGCTGAAACAAAGCCAGACAGGAAATATGAACAGAGATGTAGAGAGAGAGTAGTTGGAGTTAGAGAAATTGTGTAGCTGCCAAAGGAGGCAGACACCCCAGAACATTACCAGTAAACCACTAGCCTTGTGGTAAAATATAAAATAATAGGAATGTGTTAATTTAAGATGTAAGAGTTACTTAATAAGAAGGCTAAGCTAATATGCCAGGCAGTGTTTTAATTAATACAGTTTCTGTGTGATTATTTTGGGTCTGGGCGGCCAGGAATGAATTAAGTCTCTGTCTACAGGTCATGGTCTAATTATAATCTCAAAAAAATTAAAAACTGACTACTACATGCCATTGAGCTATTTCTTTGATTTCTCACCACCCTCACCACCACATTTGCCCATAATTTTGTGAAAAAGGCAGGAGCCTTCTTTGATCTGGCATGCTATGACCTGTCTAAGCAAGTTTTATGACTGCATATTTACTAAGATGATACTTAGCTTAAACATGTATATTTGTATCATATAGAATTTGAGAAAGTTTGCATCCAAATTTCCTCTTCCATAGATTTTTTTTAAATGAGAGGAATCAAGGTAGTTTCCCAAGTGATTTAGACATTATAAGTCAAGTTACTAGTACATTAAAATGACACTTAATGCTGTTCTAACATAAGGTAGATGTTTTAAAATAATTCAAATGACTTGGCTGTATTTCACATACCAAGCCCCATTTTTGACAAAATGTCATAGTTAGGAACTGTTGTCTGAACTGAGCCAAAATGGCTATGTTCAAGCTAAACAACTTATTATCTGGCTGTAAACAAAGTTACGTGATTTTTATGAATTTTAGTTTCTCCATCAGTAAGTTGGGGACAAAGTCTTTAGTAAAGCACCTGATGTAGACTACAAAGTCAGTAAATAATACATGCTAAAATAATGTTACCTGGAATACAGTGTTAACATCAGTCCTTTGTTTTTCTGAGAAACATGCCTGAAAGTAATTGTTCCCATAAAATGAAATATCAAGAAAATTTAGTAAAAAGCTGAAATTCTGTATTAGTTCCTTTTCTATTACTGTACTAAAACACCATGAGCCAGGTAACTCATAGAAGAAAGTGTTTATTTGGGGCGTATATTTCCAAAGTCCATAAACAGCATGTACAGAAACATGGCAGCAGGCTGGCATTATATTCCTGGAGGAGCAGCTCATCACTCATATCCCAGTCTACAAACAGGGAACAGATACAGCACTGAGCCAAGGATGGCAGGAGACTTTTACCCTCAAAGTTAATCCCTGTGACACCATTTCTCCAGTAAGCTGTGCCTCTTAACCTTCCCCACCACTTCCATCAACTGTGGACCAAGTATCCAAACATATGCTTAATTGGTGGACAGTCTCATTTAAACCACCACATCATCTTTTTTTTCTAAAATATTCATGTTCAGTCTCTACTAACTAGAATTACCTAATATAAGTGATTTTTAAGTTCCTCATACTCCTAACATATATATCAATACCACTCTCTTATAAGCATCATGGCTTTTCCACTCAAAGAATTACTGACTTTTAAATGTCATTCAGATTTGAATCAACTCTCCTAGATGTGCATTTTTCCTATACACTTGGTACATCTTGTCATTGTAGAAGAATAACTGCTACTCTTCATAGTTTAATCACTAAGATTCAAAGAACTCTTATTCCTACAATTTTTCCATAATGACTACATTCTACAGAGATGGAATTTTAAGATATAAATAGTGTACATTTTCCCCCTCAAACTCATTTCTCTTATAATAGAGATGTACACTTTCAACAATAATTTACTCATTTATCACCTCTTAAGTTATCAGATACAACATAAGTCAAAAAATGTGAAATGTTGCTTTCATGCAAACAGCCTGTTTTCACCATGTGATTCTAAGTTTTTTATTAATCATCCTATTTTGTCAAAAGCATCACCCCAGCTCCCCAACACTCCTTTATACAAAATGTTTAGATTGTTTGGTTGGGGCTTCACTCCAGCTCCTGGAATAAGCCTCCTCCCCTGGGAGTTGCCTCAGTCTCAGCCCGCCAAAGGGTAACCCCTCCCCAGGGAAGGTTGGGACCACTTCTACAGGCCATTTAAACTGCCCCCCCCAGAGAATAAACACAAGGTCTCTAGGTTTTGTGTGGTCTCCCTTTTTCTCTCTTCCCCTCTCCATGCTTTATGGGGGCCACTAGGGAGCATTTCATTAAACATGGGCATCTTTTATTTGGTCTGATTTGGTTTAATTGGAATCATTTCCATCGTCGGAGAAGTTCAGACTTAATAAAATACCTAACACATCCCTTATGATAGGCTCTATGAACTATATGGCTGAGGTAGAGAATGACATTTTCAAGGAGCCAAAGACCTAGTCAGTTGTATATGCACCAGACATGGGTACCTAATTCAGACAGTGTAACTAATTAACAAAGCTGGTGACTTGCACATGTTTTAAAAATATTAAATGTCTACTAATTTTAAAATATTTTGACAGAAGAAGCTAAAATACAAAATGGAAAAAGAAAACATATTCAAAGAATGGTCCTGGCATAACTGGACATCAATATGTAGAAGAATGAAAAGAGATACATATATATATAGCCATGCACAAAACTCAAGTCCAAATGGATCAAGACCTCAACATAAAACCAACCACCCTGAGCCTCATAGAAGAGAAAGTGACAAGTACAATTGAACACATTCACACAGGAGACAACTTCCTAAGTATAACCTAATAGCACAGACACTGAGAGAAATAATTCATTAATGGGATCTCCTGAAACTGAGAAACTTCTGTAAAGCAAAGGACATGGTTAACAAGACAAAATGACAGCCTACAGATTGGAAAAATATCTTCACCAACTCTTCATCAGACAGAGGGTTGATCTCCAAAATATACAAAGAACTCAAAAAACTTGATATCAAAAGAACAAATAATCGAATAAAAAAATTGAGGAACAGACCTAAACAGAAAACTTTCAACAGAAGAATCTCAAATGGCTGAAATGCTCAACATCCTTAGTCATCAGGGAAACACAGATCAAAACAACTCTGAGATTCCACCTTACACCTGTAAGAATGGTGAAGATCAAAAACACTGATGACAACTTAAGCTGGTGAGGATATGTGGTAAAGGGAACAGTCTTCCATTGCTGGTTTGAGTACAAACTTGTATAACCACTTTGGAAATCAATATGGCGATTTCTTAGAAAACTAGGAAACAATTTACCTCAAGACCCAACAATGCTCCTGTTGGGTGTATACCCAAATGATGCTCAATCATACCCCAAGGACATGTGCTTAACTATGTTCATAGCAGCATTATTTGTAATAGTTAGATCCTGGAAACAACCTAGATGCCTTTCACCCAAAGAATGGATAAAAAATATGGTACATTTACACAATGGAGTATTACTCAGTAACAAAAGATAATGATATCTTGGAATTTGCAGACAAATGGATTGATATAGAAAAAAAACCATATTTGGTGAAGTAACTCAGATCCAGAAAGACAAATGTAATATTACATAAAGTAAAGAAAAACAGCCTACAGTCCACAACTCCAGAGAACCTACAAAATAAAGGGGGCCTTAAAAGAGACATACATAGATCTCCATAGGAAGAAGAAAAAGACAAGATCTCCTGAGTAAATTGTGAGTGTGGGTTACAAGGGAGAGGGTTGAAAGGGAAAGGAGAGAAAGTGAGGGGAGCAGAGAAAAATGTATATCTCCATAAAAACAATGGAAAAGATTTTTGACAGAATTACCAATCTTTTTTTCCCCCTAAATAAGAACAATAATTGAGCATTTTTTATAACAATCAAACCCATATTCTGAATACAAAGCATAATTAGATGTTGGCCTTACAAAAATTGTTTAAGAATAAAACTTTAAAAATAGACCCAGAGTCTAGAAAGCTCAAAGACCTAGAATAGAACCAAACATGTTTAGAGGAAAAAAAAATCAATGTAAAGATACCTAAAATATTTTGCTACACTCATAGATTAGTTACTACCCCAATAATTAGCAGAGAACCTTGATGCAGTAATTGATGGAAACATATGTAAAGACCCACAGACTGAACTTGGGGAATCCTGCTGAAGAAAGGGAAGAGGGATTTTATGAGCATGAGGTGTCAGGGACATCATAAAAAAAACCCCACAGAAATGGCTAACCTGGGCTCATAGGAACTCAGAGTCTGGACCAGCAAGCAGGGAACCTGCATGGGATTAACCTAGACCCTCTACATATATGTGACCATTGTGTAGCTTGTTCTACTTGTTGGACAGACAGCAAAAAATGGGAGAAGGGGCCATCCCTAATGCTTTGGCTGGCACTTGGGAACTTATTACTCATATTGGATTGTCTCGACCAACCTTAATACAGGGAAGGGGTGCTTAATCCTACCACAAATTGATGTGCCTTCCTTTGTTGATACTCTTGGAAGGCCTGCCCCTCTCTAAACAGAAACAGAGGAGAAGTGGTTGGGGGCCCAGAGGAGAGGTGGGGAATGGGAATTGGAGGAGAGGAGAGAGGGGAAATTTTGGTCAGGATATGAAATGAAATTATATTTTTCTTTAGTTGGTAACCTGAATTTCAACAAAACAAGCTGAGTGTAGTTGTTATATACTGCAAAATAAAGATTATAAGGTGAATACAATGTCTGTATACATTATGTACATAAACATATGGTACATGCATGTGTGTGACTATCTGTGCGCATGTGTAAGGCTACTGGGGAAACAAGATGCATGCCAAGGAAAGGAGGACTCTGACACATGAGAGGAAAAGTATAACAGACTCACTGATGTCTCTGACCTATACCTGGGAGTGGCTTTTTTTCCACCATCCTCTATAATCTATTTCCCAGACACTTCAGTCACTGAGTCCCAAAGGCTTGTCACTGTCCATGTATGAAATATGGTACCTTGACAAATTTCCTATAAATGTTCTTTTACATTTAAAGGGGAATATGATATAGATATAAATAATTTACATTGGTATTTATTTGGCTTTATTGATATAAATTTAATGTCAATCTTGTTATATGTATATGTACTTCTGATCTTGATTAAGGTATTGTGATTATGTAGATTATTTAAAAATGTAATGTATAATTAGGATATATAGGTTGTTAATGGATAATCATCAGTAATAGTCAAGCTTGCAGTAATGTTAGTTAGATTTTCTAGATATATAATGATATACTTCAGTTAGATAGGCATTCTTCATATTTTTTAAAGACTACAGAATAAGGTATTTTAAATGTTTTAATAACTTAGGGCTTTTAATGACAATGAGACACGTCTGCTTCTGACAGCACCAATCTACTTCAAGAGAAAGATGGGCGTCAAAGAGGCTCCTTATGAAGTTTGATAGCCGTTTGGGCAAGAAACTGCTCTTGCCTGGACTGATGCATAAATTGGACATAAAGAACCCACAGAGAGAGGACTGCTGAACTTGCCTAAAGGTGAGATGATTCTTCGGGGTTGCTGATTCATGAAAAAGTCTGCAAGACATTCTGCAGGATACAGAAGAAAGTGACCAAACTGTCTTTGAAATTTCCTGCTTCATGAAAGAGTCTGCTGGATACTATGGGCCTGTAGGCTGAAGATGGATGCCCCAACAGTACAGAGGAATTTTGGGTGACTGTCCAGGCAGCGAGATGTCTCTGTCATTTCTAGAGTTTTGGAAGTTTACTTTGGTAATATTATATCCTCTGGAGTCTTTGATGGAATTAAAGAGTGGATAGTTATAATTATAGGTTTCCTTTGTTATGATAAAAGATAAAAGAGATATAAATATTGTAATGGTAATTTTACTATGTTAAAGTAAAAGCATTTTTTGTGTTTAAACACAGAAAGGAAAAATGGTGTAGGAGGTTCTTCTGTGTTTATGTTGCTTTCATTGGTTGAATAAAGATACTGTCTTGGCCCTTTGATAGGGCAGCCCTTAGGTGCGTGGAATAGACAGAACAGAATGCTGGGAAGAAGAGCAGAGTTAGGCAGATGCCATGATTCTTCTGCCCGAGAAGGTCACTGGTTAGACTCATGCTGGTAAACCACAGTCAAGCGGGGATACATATTAATAGAAATGGGTTAATCAAGATGTGAGAGTTAGCCAATAAGAGGCTAGAAATAATGTGCCAGGCAGTGTTCAAATGAATACAGTTTCTGTGTTATTATTTCAGGGTTAAGCTAGCAGAGCGACAGGGAGCCAGTGTGGTTATTTCGGAGGTTAAGCTAGTCGGGCAGTGGGGATGAAAAGCAGGCCTGTGTCTTCATATAACAATTTCCCATCCATATTTCTCTTTCTGAGAGTTCCTCCTCTGTGCAGTGTGACAAAAGCAGGCCTGTGTTTTCATATAACAATTTCCCATCCACATTTCTCTTTCTGAGAGTTCCTCCTCTGTGCAGTGTGACAGGGTACTTGTGAGTTGCTGTGTTTCTCTGTTTGTACAAACTTTTCATCTTTGTGTGAATAACTCTCAACTCTAGGGCAGAAGGCATGTCTGTCCTCTATGCAGCAAAGATCCTTCAGAGCAAGACTGTCTTTCAGCATCCTTTAAATTCTGAGTGCACTTAGTATTTGGTGCTTGGATTAACCCCTATACAAATGGGGAACGGACCTGCTTGGGGTCTCTTTATATGTTTATTACCTTAAACAGTCACTGAATAATTTTTATATTTAATTCAGGATTGAAAAATAATCCTGGAAACAGATGCTTGTGTAAATCCTTAAACTTACAATCTCTGTTTTCTCCCAGTATGTAGTAGACACCTACCTATTATCTGAGCTCCTGATAGTGAAGAGACCTTCAAAAGATGCATTGCCTTTGTGGTCCATTCAACTTAATGTTTCCTTGTTATTGGAGCCAATGATAAGGACTTTGGGAATTACTGTTCAATGATAATTCTTCTATTTGAGAGCAGCTGAGGGCAGGCAGCCTTTTAAAAAGTTGTTAAAAATATACATGCATAGAGTACAGTTAGATCATTCTATTTTATAATTTGCTCAGCATCTGACATGAAAAACTTCTGTGATATATAGGTTCTGTCACAAGATGTCTTCTGTGCTTTTCTTGCAAACATTAAAAAAGGTGTGTCTAATACTGTCAGCTCACACTGTACATTTTTGGTCCACCTGTGCATTGTTAGGATAACAGCCTTCCTTAATCGCATTCTTTCTGCTACAATGGACATTATTAGAACTGAATCCAAGCTAAGTCCTACAAGTGGCCAAAAGTACAAACATTCAAAACCCAGTTACTACTAACATGCTGAGAACCTCTCCATCTTGGTAGATCCTTACAATGGATTAGGCTGCATCATTGGCAAAGGCAATGGTTTGGGGTGATGTTCTAAATATAAGTCTAGTAATAAGAAAATTGAACCACAGATTTCCTGAAGAGTGCTTAGCCCTCTTCTAATAGACATGAGTTATGAGTAAGTGGGACAGATACTTCTACCAGTGATGAGTAATGGTCAAAACTATTTCTAACTTTTCTAGAAGGAAAAATGTTTGCTTTCACCCTATCAAACCTTAAAACAAAGAATGGCAAAGAGCAACCACAGAGACACCAGCAGGAAGCAAAGGAGAGGGTCCTTTAGTGTGGGAACAAATAGCTCAACACATCTCTTAGAGACCCCCTAAAGCATGCTTGGGGTTTGATAGAGTGTAATAATTAATCTCTATGGTTTTGTATATTTAATAAAGCAGAAAGACAATCCATTTAAAAAGTTGATCAAATAATATAAACATTTTGTAATTTTTCTAAAGCAACAGATAATAAACAAGATGGTGGGATAAAGAGGGCATGAGCAGTACATGTTCTTCTTTCTTTATAGGACTATTTCTCTAGCCTTAAAGAAGTGGTAATTTTCTGCATTTAGTATGGGTTTGGTATACAGGTTTTGGTTATGACTTACAGTTTGTACTATTGCTGACAAAGCTGTCTTCTGAGATAAGCCCCCTCTTTAATAATGTCCTCAGAACTAACAATTGTGCAAAACAACTTGCTTATTCTCAGAGCAAGCTGGCCGCAAGATTGTGCTAGCTGCCCATTTTCTTACACTGGACTCATTGTCTCACCGCTGAGACTAAAGGGAGGGCTCAGGGAATTGAAAGGCATGAAGGACTGAAATACAGTCTCACTGCAGAACCTCAAAGCTCAGGTGGCACACTCATTTCCTGTGGCTTTGAGAGAGGAAGAAGAACTGTGATTTAATGGTCCATATCAGAATCCAAATTCCAATTCAAGTCTTGCTTGAAAGAGACTCCACCTTGGGCGAATCACAGAAGGATCATTTCCCAGGAGGTCAGTGTTCGTCCTATTTAAACTTTCTTTACCGTAGTGAAAACCTCATTAAAGGTTTTAAAGTTGTTTATTTTTAAACAAAGAACAGCTTAATTTTGTTCTAAAATAGAACCTTAGCTAATGAAGGAAAGGTTGATGAACTCTCACTCTAACAAGAAATCAGTAGTTTCTTCAACTGGAAAAATTATAATCTTCATCTGTTTGCTTCATTAAGAAATAGACCATTTAGATGCTGAAATACTTTGGTTCACACGTTTTCATCCTGCAAGAACTGTTAATTAAGCTAAACATTTTAGGTATAAAAATCCCTATTTTCTTTGGAACAATGTTTTTGAAACATGTCTCACAACTACAAATTAAAAAGACATTTGGCTCCCAAGCATGTGTTCACCATCAGCAGATGGGGGGTGGATTTCTTTTATAGTCAGAGATTTCCAAGCTACCTCTATTCTGCTAGTCATAGTCTATTTCAAATGTCATTTATTTCCTTAGTCTGGATAGTCTGCTTCTGTAACTGTTTATATTCAAACATATACTGAGGAGCACTCATTGTGAGAACACTGGTGTAGGATGGAGAAACAAATGTTAATTCTAGGCAGATGATTCTGTCCTCTGCTTTTTCGTGAACTTATTTTGGTAAAATATATAATAATCTAAAACTAAACTAAAATAATGACTCTGACAGTTACAGCAGAGATCTTGAGAGAGTGTAGAAAGCTGATAAGGTGATGCTTAATTCCCATATATACTGAATCTATACAGACATATACATACATATATACACATACGCATAGGCATATATGCATACATATTTACATACATACAAATGATAAAGATTGGTTTCATTTTTTAATGTAGTCATGAATTAAAAACTAAAAATGAATTTTCCCACTTTACATGACTGAAAGAAAAACTTTGACATTAAAACACCCATGATAAACCACCAGAAAAATATAAGTAGTATGCAGAGTTTTGGGTAGGCAAAACTACCTTTATTTTCAACAGTTAAACCTCAAAACAATAATGTTTATTAACAATGCTTTAAGAAAATTCTTTATCATCTTGATTTTACACAATCTAAAAGTTTAAATAAATATCTTGTCAAAATGATGAGTAATATTCTAATCGTCAGGATGTTTTCAAATATTAAATATGATTCCAGGGTTGACCACTTATCTTAGATTATTGGATAACCAATTGGTGGAATTTCCTGAGGATTACCCTCTTTCCCCTTCTTCACATTCCCTAGTTTCTCATAGTTTTTGGCCAGGCTAGAAGTTCCAGGATCTTTCTTTTTTCACTCTGATGAGATTTCATGAGTGTAGCCTCTGACATTTCTAAGAGAAACACTCTCATGGCAAACCTCCTGCTCTTCTGGCTCCTATAGTCTTTTCAGACCTTCTTCCTATCTTTCAAAGCAATATTGCGAAATCCTAAAAAAACGTTGTACCATCGTACAAGTACAAGAGATACTAAGATTCTTTCTTTGGACTTAGAAAGTTTATCACTGTGTAGGGCTGACTTCTCTTGAGCTTACCAGGTACCCAGACTGGCCTTGAATTTACTGCAATTCTCATGCCTCAACCTAGGGTTCTCAAATTACATGCTAACATCATGATATTCAGCCACAAATTACATTTCTTCAACTATTTAAACATATAATGCTTTCTCTAAAATTTAAAATAGGATTCCTCTTGGATCCTAAAGGGTTATTTTTTTTTAATAACAAGAATTGCCAGAGGCTATTTCTTGGCATCAAAAGTCTGTGCACAGTGGTCCCCGTCTGCCTGACCTCAGATTCTCACTCACATTATCCCTGGTGAACGAGATGGATGGGAGAGCCCTTGTGGTTTGGCCCACAAGTATAGCTCATGATGAAGGTTAACTGTGTGGGCCACTTTAAATCTTACACAGCAAATTGCTGACATCTGGGTTTCCTATCAAGTTTACCAGATATTTGACAGTAATTTCTGTGTTTATACATCATAAAAACACAGGTATTGAGTTTAGGAAAGATTTTAATATCCATAACACTACTATACAAGGGTTTCTAAAAGTTGTGAACAATTAAAATATTTATTTTTAAAAGACTATTGGCATCTTTGGAAGCTGCCGATGACACGATGATATCTGAATGCACTAAAGGCACAACATTTGTTACTTATACTTTGCAAATCTTATTATTTTATGGATGCTGATTCATTTATAACTATACTGAAACTTTCCAGGGCTGTCTTTTCAGCATTAAAGGAACGTTTCAGTTTCACTTTTTAAAGATGTACACATCTGTTACAGAAGTTACTTGATATCAGCAGCTTCACTACCCATAGCTTCTTCTTGCAATCAAGTAATCTGAAAACACTGAGGGGAAAAATTGCACAAGTAAATAATTTATATCTTTTTAAAGATAGTAATCTGTTGTGATCAGCAGGAAATACCTCACTATCCCTTGTTTCATGCTACTTGGGACATCAACCATGTCTTGGCGCAGTATCTCTACATTGTACGTCCTCCTTAGCCTCCTCTTATCAGCCAGTTGCTCGATTGGTTTAGGATCAGTTGTTACGGTAATGCAATACGATGTTAAGTAACTTTCTCTTCATATTCTACCTTCTTTATAAAGCCTACACCATATATCTCCACCTCACCAGGCAGGCACTGTGTCTTCTCAAATCACCAAAAAATGGTGAGATTGGCACAATAAGATGCATGCAGAGCATGCTTATATAACTTTTACTAAAATATGGAGTTATAGATACATTTTGTTTTCATTATTGATCTCTCACTGACCCTAATGTATGCATTAGATCTTACCATGGGCATATATTAAGAGTAAACTGTTGTAGATGACAATAGAATAGTCTCACACTAGCTTAGAATGAAGTATAATAACTCCCACAGCAGGAAACTCATAATAGACATGCCGTTTGATGGTACCTGCAGCTGCAGCATCCACTGAAGATACAGATGCTCACATAGAGGGATTTTGGAACAGATTGTTCTATTACATTATCAGCTACAACCTTGATCCAGAAACACAAAAAGTAAAACAAAGGAAACTATATGTATTAGTATAAAACAGAGATTTCACTCTATTATCTTCTTTAAAATGTGAAGAGAAGTCATTTGTAGACCACTCAAAGAGACTTGGGCAGTTTGAAAGCATCTATGCTTCATTAGATTATTGCAGAAATTACATATTTCCTTATAAGTCCAATTTATTTCCATTTGGACAGGAAGACTTTTCTACAATAACTATTTTTATCCATTTTCCTGAAGAATTTTTCATTTTATTTTATTAGACATTATAAAATATGTGTTAGGAAATACAGGGCAAGGAGGAAACAGAGGAGCCATGAGAAGATAAGGCTTTCTAAAAGCCCCAAGTGAGAAGATGCTCTTATTCCATTTATCTCCCAGCCCCCTCATCATGCTCACTGAACACATCCACTCTCTGAGAGGTCATTGCATCCACTAATTTGATGGATGACTGTGGGAGCATTCTTAGGAAGCAACAGTGGTCACTCGGGAAACTGGTTAGTTTGTGCAGTTAAAGCCCAGGAATAAAGCAAATGCATTTAATATAATGTTCTTACTCTAGTTTTCTTAATTAGATTTTATTTCCCGAAAAATGTTGATTTTTGTTTTGACAAGGAACAATTACATTTGTTACCCTGCAGATCATAAAACCAGGGTAGAAACATTTCGGTTTTCCATCCTTGAAGAATGTATGAGATTTAAAGCTCTTTTGTTACTTCTTCTGCTTGGAGCTATGGGAGTCCATTAGCTGTGCTACTTAAGTGGTGTTAATAAGTCCTCTTTACTTGTTTTCCCAGCCAAACTGCATGCAAATCCCAGGATCAATGTTTTCCACACCACAGGCAGCTGAGAGAGTACGGCTGGCTCACCACTGAGCTATAAGTAACTATTTATATTTTCCCCATAGCTGACATTGTTTAGGGTGCTTGTGGGAATGACAGACCCCCACCCTATTGCCCCATTTTTTTTTTGCTTTTTGAATATAATACAATGCAAATTGTAGTCTTTCCAAGTTCCTTTAAGAAGATTAGATGAGCATGAGCAGAAACAAGCAAGCAAGTAAAAACCTTTTATAGTTTCTACTTTGTTTCTTACTCTGACTTCCCTCAACAAGGACTGTGACCTGGGTGTGTCAAGGGGTCACTTTTCCCATGTGACTCTAGGTTACACACCAATAGCCTGTAATCAGATTTCTTTCTGAGTGTAGACTGCTAACACAAAATGCAGAGGAGGTTGCTGGCGATTGAACCTTAGGCCTTCCTTAAGTCCCTCAGGTACTGTATTATTGAAATTCACCTCAGTTCAAACACAAGAGAGTTGAAAAGATTATATTTATTTATTTCTGAATGGGGAGCCATAGCTTTTGTGCGGAGATCAGAGGAAACCTTGCAGCAATCAATTCCTTTCTTCCCATTTCTAAGGTCTGAGAGATGACACTCAGGTTATCAGTCTTGGCAAGAAATGCCTTTACTCATTGAGGCATGGCATTGGTCCTAAACAGATTTTTATTTAATGCAATGTTTTAGGACAATTTTTCAGTGAAAGAATTCAGTCTCAATTTTTGAAAATCAGCTTCTACATTTGAGCCACAAGAGTCAGTTGCAGGAAACTTCATGATAGAAAGCACCATTTAGCTCTGTAATCAGTCTACTGAAAACACTCAAAGGCAACTCATTGGTGCCTGTAGTTAGCACACTGTGGTGATTTCTAGAATTGACTCTTAATTAGATAGGGGTCTTATAACTTCATCTTGTGCTAACATGCCTCGAGATTTAAGGGGATGGCATAGAATTTCTCTACATAAATAAATTCAGCAAAGATTTTGTAGCATTACTCTACATACACATAGGTTAAAATTTGTCCTAGGAATAATTGTTCTTTTCAATTCTCCTTCTGGTTAATCCACCTTTTGCAGAGCAAAACTTGGATTAGAATACTGAGGATTCTTAGTTATTTGTAAAGATAATTTTGAATATTTGACATTTATTTAATTAATTTGCTCTCTCTCTCTCTCTCTCTCTCTCTCTCTCTCTCTGTGTGTGTGTGTGTGTGTGTGTGTGTGTGTGTGTTTGGTGTATAGTTACATTCTTAAGTGGAAGCAAGAGTAAAAGTTATGGAAGTCAGTTCTCTCCTTCCATTTATTGACTTCTGGGAATTGAACTTAGGTCATCACAGTTGACACTAATTGACTTAACCTGATGACCTATCTCATCAGTCCATAATGATAGTTTTTGAAGTGAGAATCTGTTTTTTATTTGAACTACTCTCATTTCAGAGAATGAATGTTCATCATCATAAGGTATTATTAGACTTTGCATGCAGGGCAATGTAAGTGGCAGAGTGTGATTTAGATTGGCGCTCAGTGGGATTCTACTCCGTTGTGTCACCTTGAGGAATTTTAGCGTTATGCATCTTCACAGAATAGGACAGAACTCATTGTTATCTTAACAAAATAATTAAATGCTACCCTTGTTTGCTTTTCCCCTCTGTGCCTCCTATCCTTTGCCTGAGTCCCAGTGCATGAGGAAGATATTCTATTTAGTTCTGATGGATCACTTACTCAGCGTCTGATAGAATCTTGCTAGAGCTGGCAATGACCAATATTTACTTTTGTTTTTTCCAGAACTATTTGTGTGTTATACAAGGATCATGTTTTGCCCAATAACATGGGGATGGCATTCAAAAAAAGAGCAGCAAGTAATCTATCCACGAAGGTGTGAACTGCGAAATCTGAAGAAAAGCCTGCCTCGGTATTGTTAGTGAGGTACACACAGAAGCAAACAAATCAGCAGATTGTTAATTGCATTCTTCTTTAGAAGTACAGAATTCCCAGTTCAATCTCTGAGCAAATTACGTGCACCAGGTTTTCTAAAGCAAGGCACTGTTTAGGATTTAGAATTTTATAAGCCACAACTTCTACTAGGTTCTGCATCTTTCTTATGCACACACAGAGAAGGAGACATAAGTCCTGAGTGAGAGCTCGGTTCCCAGGCTTCAGGGTCCATGTATCCATGTATACTGTTGTTTTCAGAGGCTTTTAAAGTTCATTAAATAATAAGTAGTCACAACACATAAAGAAGAGTGCTTTATTTGAAACAGGGAGAATGAGCTTTAATCTGGTATTTTTCAAATCACTTTTAAATCAAGTTGCTTTGACTTATTCTATTTTCTTATTTTCTCCTAGTTCCCCTTACTTGTGCCTCCTTTCCTTTTCTCTTTCCCATATGAAATGTCTATGGTCTCAAAAGTAATTACTTCATGAAGGAAGTTTTCGTGGATGCTAAGTGCTACTTAATGGAAGCCATAAGCAAGGAGCATGCTAGCATTTGGAGTAGCATAAAACCCATGCCAGGTGGGATCAAGTGGAAAAGAAGGCTAATCATTCTTTTAAATTGGCAGTGTTGCCAAAGGTGGATTAATATTCCTTCCGACTCCCTTATGTGCTGTAAGCTCCTTCGTCACCATCTTTGTGCTCATGGTTAAGATTCTGAATTAGAGGCATCTCCTGTGGTCAGTGTGGCCAACTCCCTTAATCCCTCTGTCCATATTGGTGATAGATTTTTCATTTCACTATACCATCTTTTTTGTGTAGGCACTGTTGACTAAACCAGACTCCAGTGTGGGTACCCAGGAAATGGAAGAATCTTGTTTGATAATTAGTCCCAGCCCTTTTCACTGTGAATCAGGCCTTTACCCAGAGAAACACAGCAACTTGAGGCCAAACAAAATGTTCTCTGTGCCCACGGAGCACGGAGCACTGCCGGCCTGTCAGCTCTGGCACGGCATGCTTCGTCGAGATGCTAAAGAACAAAATGTGAAATTGGCATCGGCTAGCCTCTCCTTGCACAGGAAATCTCTGTTTAAATCTGACAACCAGAACATTGTACCATTTGAAATCCTTGTCATCTGGTTTGCTTTAGTTTCCTTCTTTGAAAAAGAAAGTTTTCAGGATCCCTGTTTGAAAATCTATGCTTTTTATGGTGAGTCTTAACCAGATCCATTGAGGGTCATCAATCAACAAGCAAGGACAAAAGCTCCAGGTACAAGGCTAAGCACCTTAACAAAGGCAACCAAGCCAGGTAAAGACAAATCATTGTTTTGAGTCTGCTATAAATGTTTGGATGCTGCTCTCTGCTCTCATTTTTTTTTTTTGTTTTAAAAGCTGATTTTTCTGAAGGAAAAACTCCTATAACTCATTTAGAGTTTGTTCTTTAGTATCACAGACTCTTTTGACTCCTGGTGAAAAAAATCAACAAAAGACACTGAGAATCACTTAGCCTCCACAAGACACTGAGAATAATCTAGCCTCTATGAGTAAACACAGTAGGTGTAAGGATGTAACTGAAATTCTAGGCCAACAGTGCAAGGGGCTGTTATCAATAGGCTAGTTAGGAGTAATGATACTAAAAATAATAAAGGAGAAAAGGTATGAGCTTGCTAAATAAGAAATGGTCTGTTACTGGGAAGATTTATAAAAGAAGGCTAAAAAATAAAGGACTAGTATCTGGGGAAACTGTGTGCATGAGCTTTCTAGTTTATGATAATACTAGTTTGGAGGGCCACCTCTATACTACTAGAAGCTTTTAGGAAAGAAGAGGTAATATAAAGTCACACAAACTCAAGCAGTTATAGAATATCACATCCGGAAATGAATTTTTCGTATCGGTAATGTTATCAAAGCACCCTCTACTACACATCATGTAATGTGCTCATACTGCAGACAGAGCCAAGGCATTAAATTGCAGAGGAACTCAAGACAATGAAGGTTAAACACATATCCCTAATAATCCAGCAGCTATGTGCTACTTAATAGTCATAAAAACAGCATTGGAAAAAGAAGAGGAAGGAGACATCCCTGTGAAGGGCCATATATCAGACTTCAACAGTGAGGAGTTTGCTGAGCTAGGATTTGAATATGGGTAGGAATTTTTAAACTGAGCAAAGTTAAGGGCACACCCATCTTAAAGAAAAGGAGTAAAAGAATCACAAGGGATCTTTTTCTCCCCTTCTTTTTTAGCATAGGCTGTACATGGCTAAGTGGAGGGAAAATAAGGTATAAAAAGAAGTTGAACTAAAAGTACAGTGTCTTATACTTCCGATGAGAAAAAAATTATGTTTGTTTTTTTAAAAAATAGGTTACACAGGACTAATTTAGAGAAGAGGTACCTGCAGAAGTCTTAAAATCATGCATAAGAGTTGCGTTTAGCCTATGGCACAGTGGCCAAAACTCCTGTGTTTCATTTTCCAGGTTAGATACTATTACAATTATTTAACATTTCTTTTCCTAAGTAAGGCCATATGGTGTAAGACCTCTTGTTTGGAAAATTTTGCCCTGATTTTTTAATCTATTTAAAATGCAAAATCTAATCAAGTTTGATTGCCTGAACTACCTGCTCTAATTAATCATGTGTCAGAATGGCAGTACTCTAGCACTCCGTGAATGGATTATTCATTTATATCCATCATATTCATAGTTATGTTTATCAAACAGTTTTATGCTCTTTGTACAAAATCACACAAATAGCCATTTTATACTTTATGTATTCTGATCTTAAGTAGGTCTTAAAGATCTACAGGAATGTACATGTTGCACACAATAACCAGATGATTATAGTTATACCTGAATTTAGAACCTTTACTCTGTGATCTGCAGACATATAGAGGGCTATGTTTACTATGGATGTGCACTAGGGAATGGTGTGTGTGTGTGTGTGTGTGTGTCTGTTTCCACAGTGATGAGGAAATGGTATCAAATTCCCTGGAGAAGATGTTAAAAGAACTGTGAGTTTTGTAACATTGATGCTAGGGTATCAGGTCCTTTGGAAAACAAGAAGCACTTTTAACTGCTGAGCTACCTCTCCAGCTCTGTAAACATTATATTTTTGCTGTGTGATGGTGGTGCATGCCATTAATCCCGACTCAGGAAGCAAAGAAAGGTGGATCTCTGAGTTCAAGGCCAGCCTGGACAGAGCAAGTTCCAAGACAGCCTGAGGTACACAGAGGAACCCTGTCTCAAAAAAAACAAAAAGAAAGTGTATTTTTATTGACAGTATGGAGAGTAATGACTTTCAGATTTCTTTTTTATTTCTTCAGTACCTAACTTGTGTAGTGTGTAAATGGTAGGTGTAAGAAGAGTTCAGGGTGAAGTGAGAGTGTTGATAGAAATGGAGGCTATGATCAGCACTAGATAAGATCATCCATGCCAAGCAGAAGGCAGCTGGAGAGAACATCTTACATTCTTACTAGGTACAGAAAGAAAGTGCCCAACCAGAGACTGATGTGATTGTCCAGATGTAGAGAATGGGAATGTAGATTAAGATGTCATGATTGGGAACCTATTTGCCAAGATGAATCATGTTGTCCAGCGTTGATGCAGGGAGAAGTGAAACTGTGGTCATTATGTAAAATAAATGTAAAAAATATTAATTAAATAAAAATTTAAAAAGATGTCATGATTAAGGTGATCTTTTGAGCAATAGCATCAAATGCTGTAGAAGGTTTATGCTCACAAAACACTATTCATGAAATGTATTTATAAAGTAATTGGCAGTGAATGTAACTTTAATGGAGATAAATAAAAAGACAATAAGACTGCCATGGGTTCTGAGTTTCACTTAAGGTAAACTCAAGCACATGGATGAGAGTAATAAGTGAAATGTGACGAACTCTTCTGCGAATCCAGAGACTTTAAAAGGTGGTTAGGGGCTCAGTGGCATCAATCATGAGCGGGTTACAATGGCAAACAGAGTGGCATTCACGTGTTCATACACCGAAGTGAAAATAGCGATAGAAAGTGTAAAGACACATATGAATGAGAAAAATTCATGCAGGTTCTAAATAAAAAAAGGGAAATCAGTTTCATGGAACATACAGATATCGTATCCTTGTACACACAAGAAAAAAATTTTGTGAATTAAGAATTGATGGACAATGTGCCACAAGAAAGAGTCTACTCATGTCATTCGCTCTGTCCTTCTCTCACACTTTTTAAAATTTTAAAATCATCATTGTAAGTAAATTGATGTCCTTTAATTAATTCTTGCCAATAGACATTGAACAAATTCAGTGCTGAGAGTCTCTTTGTGAGAGGCAGTGTCCTCTCATATATCTGGTCACCAATAATACACCCCATGCTTCAGAGTCCAGTCAAGACTGCTTAATCTTTAAAGTGATTGACGGAACAGAGAACGACTTGTATTCTACTGACGTTATTGATCTAAATGATACCTTTATATGGGTACTTGAGAAAACAGTTGATTAAGGATAAAGATAAAGAGAGACATAGATAAAGTTGGAAAGAAAAACACACACACAAAGAGGGAGTTAATTTAAATTTCAATGTGGAAATTTTGTAGAAGTAATAGTGAAAGACATTGTTATGAACTCAAAATGGAATTGAGAATTAAGGTCAAGATAGGGATAAAGTCTTAACTCAGTAAAATAATGAACATGTGCACAAGAGAAAGGAAGATGACTAGTGCCTGTGGAACAGGTCTGTAATTCTCCCTCTGGATTCTGAAGTAGGCAGCTGTGTAATGGAGGCCAACCAGATCTTCTACATACTAAGAACTTGTGTTGGTTAGTGCCCTGTACCTTGTAAAACACACACGCGCGTGCGCGCGCGTGCGCACACACACATACACACACACACACACACACACACACACACACACACACACAGAGGAAAGGGAAGGAGGAGAAAGGCAGGAGTAAAGGAAAGTGGGGATAGAAGGAGGGAGGGAGGAAAGAGAGAGAGAAAAGTTTAAAAGTTTCCCTTCAAATAAGTGCCTAAAGACAAAAGACCACTTGGGGTCACTGAAAAAGTAGCTACAAGTTTTTAGGAAACCACACAAGAAACAAATGTTATGGAACCTAAATCTTTCATTTCTAGCATCCAGAACTTTAAGAAAATGAATTCCAGTTGTTTAATTCATTCTGCTTGTATTATTTTGTTAAGGCAATCTGAATAGAGTTACACAGACATTCATGAGCATTAACACAAATAGTAGAGATGCATGAGGCTGTGTATGAGTGACACACCCTAAAAGAAAGTGTGTCACAGCTTGGTGTATTATACAATAGTTATGGCAGTAAACTTTCTTCTTTTGAGTCCGTGTAAAACTAAACTGAAGTAGAGAAGTTTTGATGTGGAGTCTTTCAACAGGAGGGACATACCCAAGCCACTGCCTATCAGGTTAGCATTTCTAGACTCTTGAAGACAAATCACTTCAAAAATTTAGTGGTAGGATGAGATTCTGTGATTATAATTTTGAATAATTTTACTTGCTCAAACATTACATTTTGATATATAATAAAAGGGACAATATTGAAATAAATTATTTTTCATGATTTCTGAAAGCTATGCTTGCATTTTATCTTCACATTGTCTCAGAATTTTTACAAAGACCTTAGTTTCCTGCCTTCTTAGCACCATTAATGAAGTGATTGAGTACTCTGAGGCACGTTTCCTATGTTAGAAGTCACCTTAGAATAAACTCAGTATTTTAGAAAAGTTGAAAGATTTGTAGTGCACCCAGAGGCTTCATTAGATCTGTATATTTTCAGTCAATCTTTATTCTAGAGAGAGGGCACTTTTTGAAGGTTTTTTCCCCATCTAAAGGAAGGGTTTTTTTTTTTTTCTCTGAGTGTTTTTTTTTTTTTTTATTATTATTTTCTGCTAGGTGGTTTGACGCCCCAGGGCTGACCTAGGGAAAGTCCCTATTGCTAAAATCTGTATTCTCTCTACTTGGTTTAAGTTTTCTTTCTGTACTTAATGGGAATGGCAAACAGCTTTCATGAAGTTTACTCATTTTTTTTTTCAGTCCAAAGATACCGTTTGCATTCTCCCAAAGTCTTGTTTCACTCCTTTCAGAGGCTGAGTTAATAATGCACAGAGTGGGGCTGAAGGGGCAGTAAAGGGAGCTTTGCATGGAAGATGTGTCCTTCAGAGAGTTTCCCTTTCCAAGTAAATCCCAAATTCCTTTGGAAAACATTTCCTCTTCAGATCTTAAAAACATCCATGAGGCCCGTCACTTAAACCCACTCCTGAGACACATGATAAAGAGAAAAGGCTCTGAGATAAGATAGAAATGTAAGGTAGACACAATGAGAACGGCAGAGACATCCCAGAGGGGTTTGTCTCTTCCATAGAACACACCGAAGAGTACCTATTTAAGCATGTCTTTTTAATATTCAAACCATTCCTCTAAACAGGAGTATGTTTTAAAAGAAATTGTAGCACTGACTGCTTAGGCTAAGGAGGGCATAGCCATGGTGGTGGCTCCAACCACGGTGCTTCAGTCAAGAGTAGAGAGAAGAGAGGAGGGCACACTGTAAAGTAAATGCACTGTGCTTACATACACGTGTGTGATGCTTCCACACAAACTTACTGCAGGATACAAATAGCTCTTTTATAAGAAAAGACTTTAAAACTAATGTCTCCTTTTCAGTATTTTCTACCCAAAACCTTAAGCCATTTTAAAAACTAAAAGAGACAGAAGTTGAATAACATAATAAAATCATCTATTAATTCAACTTGGTTGATGATAGAGAAACAGTTATTGAAGTTTCTTTTGTTTGGGGTCCAAACTGAGATATATAAAAATTGGCATAATACATCAAAGTAATATAGGTGTAATGTGGAAGAACTCACATTAATTTCTTTTTAACCAACACAAAATGTGTCAAATGAATCCCAATTCCTTCATCGGAAAAATGAGGAAAATTATCAGACAAGCTTTAAATTATACTTATATATCATACTTGGTCAAGCTCACATTGTAGTTTTTATTAATAGTTTTGAGGATCTATTATTTGAGCTATTAATATTAAAATTAGAATATTAAAATTATGTTACCTTCAGAGCTGCAGCAAAAATTTCCGTATTGCCTGGTGAATTGTCTGTCTAAGTACAATAAATTCTAAGTACAATAAATGCAAGATTAGTATTCCCTTTCCCACCCCTGGGCGAATAGAAAAAAATATCACTGGCAAAAGGAGACTGGACAAAAATCTCCTTTCTTGTTCTTTTAAAATTATTTATTTATCATTAACAATTTCCCATAGTTCAAGGTTTAGCTTGTATTTACAGTTAAACAAAAGTGAAATGCAAAGGGACCAACAGGCAGATTATAAAATGCATTGAAGAATAATCATTATTCCCTGTGATATGCTCAACACTGAAAGTGACTGTCACAGCCTTTAAACAAGAATCATCTAATTTAAAAGTAATTGTGAGTGTGACTGTAGAGACATTTGGTTTGTGAAGAATATAAAAATTGTGAATAAGTAATATTGTCAGTTACGAAGTTTAAATGAGTCCAAATAATATTACTGATCTGGCAAAGCCATTCACAAGGGAGAAATAAGAAATCTCAATGAGAGCTAAATAAGGAAATTTAAACATTTATAGTAAAAATTCAGCTGGTGGAGAAGAGCAATATAAACTTCAGCTGGCGACACTGAAAACATTAATAATTCACTGTTGTAAGTGTATTTCTCAGAATATACAAAATTAATCTACTTCAATGACAAAGTAAGAAACAACCAAAATTATATAAATTTTATACACGCAAAGGAAAGGCAGTGTAACACAAAAATGAGAAGTAATCTGTATGTGAATATCGTATAATATTCTTGTTCATAAAACTACACAGATATAAAAAGAATGCTGTTATTCTTTGTAAGTGCTAAATTATGTAAATAACATTTATAGCCTTTCTATTTGATTTTTAAAAACATAAGGCAGAATGTGTAACATGAGCAAATGCAAGACAGAGAAACAATGACCTCTGCATGCATTTAATATTTAGGAATCTGTTATGTGCTTGCATTAATCAGAATTTGAGTGACAGAAGATGATTATATATACAAGATCCTAAACTTAGGCCCTGCCTCTCTTTTGAAAGACAAAGTAGGACCAAGAGACATTTGACATTAATGTAAAAAGTTGATTCAAAGTTCTGGGAAAGAAAGACAGTGCCATGGATTGGGGAGTGAATGGGTCTCTTTTGTGAAGTGGATTCTGTCCTTAAGTAGTCAAGAAAAGGCAGAAAGGAAAAATCTCATTCTGCCCACTTCCATCTCTGAAGTTAAAATGATTTTATAGCATTCTAAGGATCTGGGGCATGGAAGAAACAGGACAGTGAATAAGTGACATCTTTGATTCTTTGCTACCTAGCACACATATTCTCTTTTTTTTTTGTTTTTTTTTTACCCTTCTCCCCCTCCTCCCACCCTTCTCCCCCTCCTCCCACCCTTCTCCCCCTCCCCCCACTCCTCCCCCCCCTCCCTCTCCAGTCCACAGAGCAGTCCGGGTTCCCTGCCCTGTGGTAAGTCCTAGGTCCTCCCCCCTCCGTCCATATCTAGGAAGGTGAACATCCAAACTGGCTAGGCTCCCACAAAGCCAGCACATTAAGTAGGATCAAAACCCCCTGCCATTGTCCTTGGTGTCTCATCAGCCTCATTGTTCGCCATGTTCAGAGAGTCCGGTTTTATCCCATGCTTTTTCGGTCACAGTCCAGCTGGCCTTGGTGAGCTCCCCGTAGATCATCAGCTCCACTGTCTCAGTGGGTGGATGCACGCCTCGTGGTCCCGAATTCTTTGCTCATTTTCTCCCTCCTTCTGCTCCTCCTTGGGACCTTGGGAGCTCAGTCCAGTGCTCCTGTGTGGGTCTCTGTCTCTATCTCTATCCATCACCAGATGAAGATTCTATGATGATATGCAAGATATTCGTCAGTATTGCTCTAGGATAGGGTCATTTCAGGTTCCCAATCCTCAGCTGCCCAAGGAACTAACTGGGAACCTCATCTTGGGAGCCCCTCTAGGGTTAAAAAATGGGGCACTGAACTGAACAGAGAATTCTCAACAGAAGAAGTTCAAATGGCCAAAAGACACATAAGGTCGTGCTCAACTTCCTTAGCAATCAGGGAAATGCAAATCAAAACAACTTTGAGATATCATCTTACACCTGTCAGAATGGCTAAAGTCAAAAACACCAAGGATAACCTTTGCTGGAGAGGCTGTGGAGGAACGGGTACCCTCATCCATTGCTGGTGGGAATGCAATCTTGTGCAACCACTGTGGAAGTCAGTGTTTCGGTTTCTCAGGAAATTCGGGATCAACTTACCCCTTGGGAATATACCCAAGAGATGCTCTACCAAATGACAAAAGCATTTGTTCAACTATGTTCATAGCAGTATTATTTGTAATAGCCAGAACCTGGAAACAACCTAGATGCCCTTCAATGGAAGAATGGATGAAGAAAGTATGGAATATATACACGCTAGAGTACTACGCTGCGGTAAAAAACAATGACTTCTCGAATTTTGCATGCAAATGGATGGAAATAGAAAACACTATCCTGAGTGAGGTGTCCCAGACCCAAAAAGATGAATATGGGATGTACTCACACATATTCTCTTTAATTCTCTAGTTTTCTATGAACTTCAGAGAATAAATGGGTAAGACTGTAACTGTGTAGTTGTGATTTAAACACACGTTCATGCCTTGGTCATGCAAACAATATTTCCTCCACCAGTAGAGGCAAGCAAGGGTGCAAAAGAGAAGACTGTGTGTCTTTGAGTGGTCAGCATAGGAGTTTGTGATTTCTATTTATGACCAAAGCCAATATAGTTTTTGCAACCTCAATTTGCCTTATTATGGTAAACAATTTCAACATAAATGTTTATTCCTAGGTTTTTATTCAAGAATGCTGTGCATATTCAAGATATAAACTATGCATTGTTTTTACTAGTAGATACAGAATAGAAATCATTATAGACCTCATTCTTTAGATTTCTAATAAATGTATATGATTACACAAGTGCTAAGTTTCTGGCCTGCAATGCTGGGAATGAGTTTCTGTGAATCTCTTTACTTTCTTCATATCTTAGAACCAGAGAAATGGAGTACTTTTATTTCAGACTATCTTTTTAAGCATATCTGTAGAATCAATCACTTTTGAAGATACACAATTTCTCTTGTCAGGTAAAACTGATTTTCTGTAGTTTAATCAAAATATTATTTTCTGACAATGAAAATGGTATATTTGCCTCTATTACATTATGAAAAAATTTAAGTCCTTGATGCTGGAATTCCTCATCTGTTATGCACACTCACTGGATTAATCTGCTTTGTTGTAGTATGACAAAGTGACATGAAGACTTTATAAAGAAAAGAGGTTTATTTTGATGAGTTTTCTGGTCCAAGATTAAGGGCTCACACTTAGCTCTATGTCCTTCTTCATATAAAAGTGGCATGGTGGCATGGAGACTCAAGTCCAATAATAAGGAATGCATATGGCTTTGTTAGTCTTCTGCTTATGAGGTCACCAGCAGCCAACCATGAAAATACATCATATTGACTTTATCCCATTTTCATTACTTCTAAAATATCTAGCCTGACAAAATAATAGTCAAATTCAATTTTTTATCTTCTTAAAACATCAGAGTGAGGATTAAATTTTAGCTCCTAATGCGTTGGGGAGCACACAAGCATAATGTATGAAAATCACAGCACCATCAGAGATACTTAAATATATAATAGAGCAGCAAGAGATAAGTGATAGACAGACAGATAGTTGGTAGACAAAAAGAACCCAACTTTGCCTCATTTCGTGTTCTTGTGATGCTTAAGGTCCAAAAGAAGTGTCTATTGTTAAGTGATCCTAGTATGTATGTATTCTGACAGCATGTCTGAAACTGTGACAGAGTAGCTTGATAGGTAGGACTTACGTTAAAACATAGATTCAATGAAACTTCAGAGAGATGAACGAATAATAGAAAAGACAATACTATATATTCTGTAGCTTAGATCCTCATTGAAAGACAATAATAAATAATTCAGCAGCAGCATAACTTTTTAAACAAAAAATCCTGCAAAATCAATATTCTTAGACCCTGAAAATTAATGAATCTTCCAACAATCCAAGAAACAGCTATTCAAAAAAGGTTTAATAGTTATAGAGACAGAGGGCTTAAATTTGTTCTGCCCTACCCTATTTTTCCCAGAGCTAAGGATGTTCTATTCTGAATGACAGCAGCCTTATGTCCACTCCGGTGGTGAAAATCAGTAATGGTATGCTGTAGAAGCAACTGAAAAGAACAGAATTTCCTAGGAATGCTCCAATAAAAAATCCTTTGGAATAGAAATATCACTAGCTGACATCTCTGGCAGCTTTTTAGAAGACGCTTTCAAGCTTGTCCCCAGGTGGCCTAACAAAAACTTTGCTGTCCATGAAAAGCTCACTGACTTTGTAACTGAAGCCCAGAGTTAAGTGCCTACCTTCTCCCAGTCTGCGCCAAGTGTTGACCAGGTTAGGTTAGCAAGAAGCAACCCAAAAGTTATAAAAGAAGGAACAGGAAGAAATAGAGCAGGAGGAGGGGGATGAGGAAGAGGAAGACAAAGAGGAGGAAGACGAGGACAAGGATGAAGAAGAGGGGGTAGAAGAGAACAACAATTATAATAACAAACAACACCCCCAAAACCCTGGGGCATAAGAGTAAAAAGAGGACTGTGAAAAATCTCCAAAATACTCTGGACAGCCAGAATTTGGAGTGTATTGATCTATATTCATTAATAGGTTTATAATAGACTCCAGAAGACCATAAACATTCATCTTATTGGAGCTGGAGTTAGGACAAAGGCAGAGTTAGAAGTTTATCCCTCGATATTAAGGACATGCAAAAATACAAATGCAAGGATCTACACTGGAGCTTGTTGCCTTAAAGTAATTAATAGACACCTGTCTGATCACTGCTGAGTAGTGACTTCACTGGCTGTTCAGTAAAATGATGCTGACACAATAGAATTAATTCAGAGTATAAGTTAGCCAATAAACTGTGTCAGCAACAAGGAATGCTGGAGGCTGCTAAGCTTCTAGATTTGATACATTATTTTAATGATAAATGTACAGTTTTAAACATCAAGTTATGATAATTGTAAATGAAACAAGAAAGTTGTGTCTATATATGATAAGAAATAGTAAATAAAAGTAGATATCATAATTTCCTTTGTTGGTGGTGGGATTGTTTGTTTTTGGTTTTGAGGCAGGGTTGTATGCATCTCCGGTTAAAGATGGATGGCTTTCAGCTTCTGATGCTCGAATCTCTATCCCTTGACTGCTGAGATTAGTGGTGTCTACCATGATGCCCAGTTTTATGTAGGGTTGGACTCAAACTCAAGGCCTTCTGAATTCTAGGCAAGCATCTTACCAATTGAGTTGTATCCCAGTCTCTTCCTTTTGAAAGCTAAAAGGAACACTTTGTGAGAATGGACCACAATAATGAATAACATGATGTGATATATCCAAGAATACAATAGTGGCATATACGTTAGGGGTAACTACTAGCTATCTCATTGAACTTTAGGCCTGCTCAATAGAAGGAAATTCATGCCTGGTACTGTAAACCTGGCCAATCAGCAGGAACTATTAAATTCATGGATTTTATTAGAGCCTACTATTGCAATTTTCTAAACAAATATAATTTATTTTCTTATTTGAATAACATTTTTCATTTATTTTACATACCGACCAGAGTTCCCCCCACTCTCTCCTGTCCTCTTGTCCCCCACTTCTTCCTAACTCTCCCACTCTCTTCCCTTTCCATTCCTCCTGAGCCTCCATTAAGAAAGCAACAGGTCTCCCATGGGTTTGAACCAAGCATGGCAAATCATGTTGAGGCAGGACAGAGGTCCTTCCCTTGCTTCAAGTCTGGGCAAGGCAATACAGCATGGGTAGCACGTTCCCAAATCCCAGCAAAGAGCCAGGGACAGGCCCTGATCCTACTATTACTAGTCTTTTTTTTTTAAAAAAATTAATTTTTTCTGAGCTCTACGTTTTTCTCTGCTCCCCTCCCTCTCCCTGCCTTTCCTTTCCCCTTCAACTCTCTCCCATGGTCTCCATGCTTCCAATTTACTCAGGAGATCTTGTTTTTTTCTATTTCCCATGTAGATTTGATCCATGTATGTCTCTCTTAGGGTCCTTATTTAGGTTCTCTGGGATTGTGATTAGGAGGCTTTTTTTTTTTGCTTTATGCTTAAAAACCACTTATGAGTGAATACATATGATAGTTGTCTTTCTGGGTCTGGGTTACCTCACTCAAAGTGATGTTTTCTAGCTCCATTTATGTGTCTGGAAGTTTCAAGAATTATTTTTTCTGCTGTGTAGTACTTCATTGTGTAAATGTACCACATTTTCCTTATCCATTCTTTGGTCGAGGAACATTTGGATTGTTTCCAAGTTCTGGCTATAACACACAATATTGCTATGAACATAGTTGAGCACATGTCCTTGTGACACAATTGAGCATCTTTTGGATATATGCTCAAAATTGGTATTGCTGGTTCTTGAGGAAGGTTGTTTCTTAATTTTCTGAGAAATCACCACACTGACATCCAAAGGGGATGTACCAGCTTGCACTCCTACCAGCAATGCAGGAGTGTTCTGTTTACCCCACAACCTCTCCAGTATAAGATGTCATCAATGTTTTTTATCTTGACCACTCTGACAGGTCTAAGATGGAATCTCAAAGTTGTTTTGATTTGCATTTCTTTGATGACTAAGGATGTTGAAGATTTCCTTAAGTGCCTTTCAGTCATTTTATGTTCCTCTGTTTAGATCTGTATTCCATTTTTATTTGATTATTTATTCTTTTGATGACCAATTTAAGTTCTTTGTATATTTTGGACATCAGCCCTCTGAATGATGTGAGGCTGGTGAAGATCTTTTCCCATTCTGTAGGCTGTTGTTTTGTCTTGTTGACCATATCCTTTGTTTTACAGAAGCTTTTCAGTTTTAGGGGTTCCCATTTATTAATTGTTTCTCTTAGTGTCTGTGCTGCTGAGGTTGTATTTAGGAAGTGGTATCCTGTGCCCATGCATTCAAGTGTCCTTCCCACTTTCTCTTCTATGAGGATCAGTGTGGCTGGCTTTATGTTGAGGTCTTTGATCCAATTGGACTTGAGTTTTGTGCATAGTATAGATATGGATCTATTTTCATTCTTCTATATGTTGATATCCACTAAGGCCAGTACCATTCTTAAGTATGCTTTCTCCTTTTCCACTTGATATTTTTTGCTTCTTTGTCAAATACCAGGTGTTTGAAGGTGTGTAGATTAATATCTGGGTCTTCAATTTGATTTCATTGGTCCTCCTGTCTGTTTTGATGCCAGTACTAGGCTATTTTCTGTACTGTTGCTCTGTAGTAAAGTTTGAAGTCAAAATTGTAATGCCTCCAGAAATTCTTTTATTGTATGGGATTGTTTTGGCTATCGTGGGATTTTTGCTTTTCCATATGAAGTTGAGTACTGTCTTTTCGAGGCTGTGAAGAATTATGTTGGGATTTTGATGGGTATTGCATTGAATATGTAGATTGCTTTGGGTAAGATTGCCATTTTTTACCATGTTAATTCTATGTTCCCAAGAGCATGGGAGATCTTTCCACTTTCTGATGTCTTCTTCAATTTCTTTCTTCATAGATTTAAAGTTCTTGTCATACAAGTCTTCCTCTTGTTGGTAAGCATTACTTTGAGATATTTTATTCTATTTGTGGCTATTGTGAAGGGTGATGTTTCTCTGACGTCTTTCTCAGACCTTTTATCATCTGTGTAAAATAGAGCTACTGACTTTTTTGAGTTAACCTTATATCTTGCTATATTATTGAAATTGTTTACGATTTGCAGAAGTTCTTTGGTATACTTTTTGGAATTGCTTGTGTAAACTATCATATAATCAGCAAATAGTGAGAGTTTGACTTCTTTTCTAATTTGTATCCCCTTGATCTCCTTTTGGTGTCTTACGGCTCTATCTAGGACCTCAAGAACTACATTAAATAGATATATAGAGAGAGGACAACCTTGTCTTGTTCCTGATTTCAGTGTGATTGCTGTGAGTTTCTCTCCATTTAGTTTGATGTTGGCTGTTGGCTGTTGGCTTGCTGTATATTGCCTTTATTATGTTTAGTTATGTTCCTTGTATATCGACTTTCTCGAAGACCTTTATCATGAAGGGATATTGTATTTTGTTGAAAGCTTTTTTAGCATCTAATGAGATGATCATCTGGTTTTTATTTTTCAGTTTATTTCTACGGTGGATTACATTGACAGATTTTCATATGTTGAGCCATACTTGCATCTCTGGGATGAAGCCGACTTGATCATGGTGGATGATGGTTCTGATGTGTTCTTGGATTTGATTTGCCAGTATTTTATTTGGTAATTTTGCATTAATGTACATGAGTGAGATTGGTCTGTAGTTCTCTTTCTTAGTAATGTCTTTCTGTGGTTTGAATTTCAGGGTAATTGTAGCCTCATAAAAAGAACTTGGCAATGTTCCTTTTGTTTCTATTGTGTGAAACAATTTGAGGAGTATTAGTTTTAGTTCTTCTTTGAAAATCTTTTAGAATTATGTGCTGAAACCATCTGGACTTTTTTTTTTTTTGATTGGGAGATTTTTGATGTCTGTTTCTGTTTTTTTTTAAGCAAGTATAGGTCTATGTAATTTGCTCATCTGGCCTTGACTTAGTTTTGGTAAGTGATATTTGTCCAAAAAGTTGTCCATTTCCTTTAAGTTTTCCAATTTTGTGGAGTGCAGGTTTTTGAAATATAACCTGATGATTCTGTGTATTGCTTCCATGTCTGTTGTTATGTCCCACTTTTCACTTATTATTTTGTTAATTTGGTTATTCTATCTCTACCTTTTGGTTAGTTTGGATAAAGGTGTGCCTATTTTGCTGATTTTCTTAAAGAACCAACTTTTTGTCTCATTGATTCTTTGATTTGTTTTCTTTGTTCCTATTTTGTTGGTTTCAGCTCTGAATTTGATTATTTCCTGCTGACTACTTCTCCTGGGTGAGTTTGCATCTTTTTATCTAAAGTTATTAAATATTCTGCTAATTCACTAGTGTGAGCTTTTTCCAGCTTCTTTATGTAGTCGTTTAGTGCTATGAACTTTCCTCTTAACACTGCTTTCAATTGTGTACCATAAATTTGGGTATGTTTTGTGGTCATGTTCATTGAATTTTAGGAAGTCTTTTATCTCTCCCTTTGTTTCTTCATTGACCCATTGATTATTCAAGTGAGCATTGTTTAATTTCCATGTGTTTGTGGGCTTTCTGGAATGAGTGTTTCTGTTTAATTCTTGTTTTAAGTGATCTGATAAGATACATGGGATTATTCCAATTTTTTGTATCTGTTGAGGTTTGCTTTGTTACCAAGTATGTGGTGAGTTTTTGAGAAGGTTCCCTGAGGTGCTGAGAAGAAAGTATATCCATTTATGATTGGATGGAATATTCTATAGATGTCTGTTTAATCCATTTAAGTCATAACATCTGTTAGTTCCCTTATTTCTCTGTTAATTTTTGTCTGTTGACCTGTCCAGTGGTGAGAATGGAATGTTTAAGTCTCCCACTATTAGTGTGTAGGGTTTAATGTATGATATAAGCTTTAGACCTGTTTCTTTTATATATGTGAGGGTGCCCTTGTATTTGGGGCATATATGTCCAGTATTGAAATTTCCTCTTGATGGATTTTTCATGTGACTACTATGAAATGTCCTTCAATGATTGATTTTAGTTTGAAGTCTATTTGTTAGCTGTTAGGATAGTTATAGCAGCTTGTTTCTTAGGTCTATTTTATTGGAATTTTTTCCCAAGACTTTACTCTGAAATGATATATGTTTTTGAGTTTGAGGTGTGTTACTGGTATGCAAGCAGAGGGATGGATTCTGTTTTTGTTTCCAATCTGCTAGCTTGTGTCATTTTATAAGTGAGTCGAGTCCATATCTATTGAGGGATATTAATTTACAGTAATTGTTATCTCCTGTTAATTTAGATTTAATTGTTGGAGTTGTTAATTTGTGTGTTTTTCCTTTGTTTGGGATTTGATGCTCTGAGATCATCAATTGTCTGTGTTTTTGTTGATGTATCCAACTTCCTTGGTTTGGAGTTTTCCCTCTTGTACTTTGTGTAGGGCTGGGTTTGTGGCTAGGTATTAATTAAATCTGGTTTTGTCATGGAATATCTTGTCTTGTCCTTCTATAGTGTCTGAAAGTTTTTTTGGGTATAGTAGTCTGGACCGGCATCCATGGTCTCTTAATGTCTAAACAACACTTGACCAGGACCTTCCGGATTTCATTGTATCCACTGAGAAGTCAGGGTTAATTCTGATAGGTCTACTTTTGTATGTTACTGGGCCTTTTTCATTTGCAGCTCTTAATCATTCTTCTCTATGTTTAGTGTTTTATTATGTGGCAAGGGGACTTTTTTTTTTTTGATCCAGTCTATTTGGCGTTCTATAAGCTTCTTGTATCTTCATAGGCATATCTTTCTTTAGTTTGGGAAAGTGATTTTGTTAAATGAATTTTCTGTGCTTTTGAGTTGAACTTCTTCTCCTTCTTCTATACCTATTATTCTTAAGTTTGGTCTTTTCATGGTGTCCCATATTTCCTGGATATTTTGTGATAAGCTTTTGTTAGATATATTGTTTTCTTTGACTGATGAGTCTATTTCCTCTATTGTATCTTCAGTGCTTAAGATTCTCTCTTCCATTGCTTGTATTCTTCTGTTTATGCTTGCATTTGTGGTTCTTGATCATTTTTACATGATTTCTGTTTCTTTAATTTCCTCAGCTTGTGTTTTCTTTATTGTCCCTATTTCACTTTTCAAGTCTTGAATAGTTTCTTTCATATGCTTGATTGTTTTTTCTTGGTTTTCTTTAAGAGATTTGTTGATGACTTTCAATTTTTTGTTTGTCTTCTCCATTTCCTTGAAGGAATTTCTCATTTCCTCTTTAAGAGTCTCAAACATTCTCCTGAAGTTATTTTTTAGGTCATTTTTTCTTCTGCTTCATCTATATTTGGTTGTTCAAGTCTTGCTGTTTTCGGGTTATTAGATTTTACTGGTGTTGTGTTTCTCCTTGTCATGCTGTATTGTTTTTAACTCGTCTAGTCATCTTTTCCTCTAATTGGTGTAGCTGGGGCTCTTTGTGACTTTGGTGATCAGTCTTTCAGGTGCCAGTGAATCTAAGGCTCAGATGGTTGCTCCTCAAGGTACAGTCATTGCCAGGGTTCCAGTTACCCTATTGGTCACTCTATGTTCTTGGAGGTCTCTCAGTGCTCCCAGGGTTTGCTCTGCTCCATGGAGTTTGCTGTCTGAAGCCTGCTCTGGCCTAGACTGCCTGCTCAGACCTGTTTCTGTAAATGTCCGTGTTCTGGATCCGCTCTTGTGGAGGTCCCTGTCTTGAGGTTGGTCCTGCAAAGGTCTCTGGCTCTGATCTACTCCCTCTGAGATCACAGACTCAGGTGATCTTGGACCCGCAGAGGACCCGGATCAGGCCTATTTCCTCAGAGGTCCCAGACGCAAGCCCCTGCAGAAGTTTCTGGTTTCTACCTCCTTCCTTTGAGGTCCCAGTCCAGCACCTGGACCTGCAGAAGTCCTGGCTCACGCATACTCCCTGAGAGATCCCGGACTCACTTCTGGTACCTCAGAGGTCTCTGGTTCCTGCCTATTCCCTCACAGGTTCCAGACTCAAGCCTAGACCTGCAGAGGTTTCTGCTACTGCCTACTCCCTTGGAGGTCCCAGACTCATGCCCACAACTGCAGGGGTCCTGACTCAGGTCTACTTCCTCAAAGGTCTGAGATTCACATCTGGATCTTCAGAGGTCTCTGGATCTGGCCCACTCGCTCAGCGGTTGCTCCCCTATATCTATACAAAATTCCAACACAATTCTTCACAGACCCCAAAAGAAAAATACTAAACTTTACATGACAAAACAAAAAGTCCAGGATCACTAAAACAATCCTGTCCAATAAAGGAACTTCTGGAGACATCACCATCCTTGACTTCAAATTCTACTATAGAGCTATAGTAATAAAAACAGCTTTGTATTAGCAAAAAAACAGACATGCGGATCTATGCAATTGAATCAAACAACCTGACATAAATTCTCACACCTATGAACGCCTATTTTTGAACAAACAATCAAAAAGTGTATGATGGAAAACAATGCATCTTCAGCAAATGGTGTTGGGATAACTGGATGTTGACATGTAGAATACAAATAGATCAGTATCTACTGCCATGCACAAAATGCAAGCCCAGTGGATCAAAGACCTCTACATAAAACCAACCAGACTGAACCTGATAGAAGACAAATTGGGAAGTATCCTTGAACACATTGGCACTGGAGACTACTTCCTGAATGTAACAGCAGTAGCACATAAGTCTCCTTTAATAGAAGAAAGTATGAAAAGATCCTAGGAAATAGAAGACCAGAACTTATGCTAAGAGACTGGATGCCCTATGTAAGACAGGAAAGCTCCACCCTTGATATATAAACAACATGACTGATAAACAAGACCTGAACAATGACCAGTTGACATGCCAATATGAATGAGGGAAATATCACAGGACCCCACCTTTATAGGAAGACTTCTTAGCAATTAACAGTTGCCAAAAGAGGGAGAATTAGTCATCTCTAGGAATATGTCCACAGATAATTATATATGATACACACACACATACACACACATATATATAGAAAACCAAGTGGCCAGCTCTAAAAATCTAAACATATGCAATATGCATCTGAGCAATACTAAATAAACTCAGCAGGTTTTATGCCTCTATCTATCTATCTATCTATCTATCTATCTATCTATCTATCTATCTATCATCTATCTATGTCTCTTCTCTCTCTCTTTTATCTACGTATCTATCATCATTTATTATCCATCTGTGAATATAAAAATAAATATTTAAAAGGAGGCAATCAATTTAGGAAGGAACAAGGGGTATAAAAGAGATATAAGAGAAAATTGAGGAAACAAATATAGCACACATATATATTATTAAAAATTAATAAGAAGAACATAAAAGAAGCTACATCCAAATAACTAAACAAAATGAAAAAGCAATGTATGATCAAATAGAGATTTTCCTTGTTTTCTCATGTAATTTGAAGTAACTGAGGAGTCACAATGAAGGTCGTAGCCAAAGAACATAGGTTCTTCAGAAAACTGAGATTAAATCACAAGTGATTTAGACTACTTCCACTAGAATATATTTTTATAATGCCCATGATGTTCCTGCGCAATAATGAAATTTACAAGTGAAGAAACTATATTTCCCAGACCTTATTTAGAAAGAAGTGTCTAGAGAGCTCCAAATATGCCGTAAGTCGGAGGGGGCAGGGAATAAAACCAAATGAAATAATTAAAAAGCAAACCAAACAACCAAAGAATTACAAGAAATTATAAGAAATTTAGGTTTTGATAAATGTACTTTAGTGAACAGGAAACACAACAGAACTTGTCAGAAATATGTGAAACATCTCTCTATGGATCTATTTACTTCACCTCTATCTGTCAGCTTTCCACAAAACCAGCTTTATCACAGGGTTTATAATCATCTCTTCACAGAAATGTTTACAAAACCATCTAACATGCATAACAGAAAGACGAGGATAAGGACAGTGTAATTGGAAGCATACTCAATCTGCCAGGGATACTAGAACTCAGATTGAGAAATGAATACAGAATGGAATATGGTGAATGAAATTGAGAAAAGAGGCAAGAAAATATATGTAAAAGAATCAAAAAAACAATTGAGTGGCTGTCCTATAAATAAAATGTAATGGAAGCATGCCTTTTTAAAAACTGGACATGACTTAAGAAAGAATAGCAAGAAGAAATACAACTTCAAAATAGAAATGAAAAGAAAGAAGAGTAATATTAGAATAACTTAAAATGTGTAGACATTCACAGGGATGAAGCAAATGTACACTGAAAATCCAGAGGTATAAAAAGAACAGAATCTTTAATCTTAAAAGATTTTTTTAGGTGGCCAGAGTGTGGGGGCACATGCCTTTAATCCCAGCTCTCTTAAGGTAGAGGCAGGTGAATCTCTGTGAATTTGAGTCCAGACTGGACTACAGAGTGAGTTCCAGGATAACCAGAGTTACACAGATAAACCTGCCTCAAAAAAAAAAACCCACAAAAAACAAACAAAATAGTATTTTAAGGAATTATAATTGAGAATTTTCCAAAATACATATTGGATAATAAAATGGAGAATCAAGAAATTCAGAGAACTAAAAGTATGCCCAAACTAAAATGTTAGACAAAGGATGTCTTCAAAAATTGCTATAGAATAAAGGAAGTTTAGAAAGAACACAGGAAGGGGGGAGATCCTTGACTTGGACCGGCAAAGATAAGACTGTCATTGTGCTTGTCCTTAGGAATCAGGCAGCAGGAAGGAGTGGCAGGTAGTATTTAGTGTTGAAAGAGGGACTCACTAATTCCAAAGTCCACATTCAGATAATTGTTCATAACATTTTCTAAGAAATCTCTTTCTGAGAAAAAGAAAAGGGAATTTGAGGTAAATAGAGATTATATACCTGGGACGGGGGCGGATTACGTGTATACATGAGTGGTTGTGTGCTAATGCGCTTGTAGGTTTGCTTTCATGTATGTGTATATGCGAGGGGAAGTCAGAGTCAACATTGAGGGTTTTCTTCAATCACCTTCTTCCATAACTTTTTGAAACATGATCACTCACTGAACCTGGAACAAGCTGAGCCATGTGCACAAGAAATTTATGTTCTTTTAACCACTTTGAGGAGTGCTATAACTATACTATACTTAACTATAACTAACTATACTTAACTCCATCAAAGACTCCAGAAAGATACAATACTACCTAAGAAAACAAGAAAAAAGCAACTTTTAAAACTCTAGAAATGACAGAGACATCTTGCTGCCTGGACAGTTACACAAATTTCCTCTGTACCGTTGGGGCATCCATCTTTAGCCTTCAGGCCCATGCTATCCAGCAGACATTTCCATAAAGCAGGAAAATTCAAAGTCAGTTCAGTCACTATCTGTTGTGTCCTGAAGAATGTCTCGCAGACTCTTTCATGAATCAGGAACCCCGAAAGATCATCTCATCTTAGGCAAGTTCAGTAGTCCTCTCTCTGTGGGTTCTCTGTGTCCAGTTTATGCAATAGTCCAGGCAAGAGCAGTTTCTTGCCCAAATGGCTATCAAACTCCATAAGGTTCCTCTTCGATGCCCATCTTCCTCTTGAAGTAGATTGGTGCTGCCAGGAGGAGAGTGTCTCATTGTCATGAAAAGTCCTCAGTTATTAAAACATTAAATGTCCTATTCTGTAATCTTTGAAAGACATGAAGAATGTCTATGTAAAATATATCTCTATATATCTAGAAAATCTAACTAACATGACTACAAGCTTTACTACTATCGATGATTATCCATTAACAACCTATATTTCTTAATTATACAGTACATATTTAAATGAACTACACAATCACAATACCTTAATCAAAATCAGAAACACTTATACATATAACAAAATTGACCTTAAATCTCTAAGGTTCTAAATTCAGATTTCACTTAGATGCTGGGAATATGAACTATGGCTCTTGTGTGTGTAGATTATATTATATTGACTCAGCCTTCCTTGAAAGAAACATTAAAACATTATTTGTGAATAAATGGATAAACATACAGATTTACATTTTTAGAATAGGTATTAGAGAGAGAATAAATGAGGCTCTGTTATTAATTTCTCATTGATCATTATGTGTAGTAATAAGGGCGGCGGGGCTGCGTCCCCAGCACCCCAGCTGCCCACACGGCTAGCTTATGCCAGAAATAACAACACACAAACTGTATTCATTTAAACACTGCTTGGCCCATTCTCTTCTAGGCTAATTCTCACATATTAATTTAGCCCATTTTTAATCATCTGTGTATGGCACCCCAAGTTGCGCTTACCAGGAAGATTCTAGCCTATGTCCATCCTGGGTCGGAGCTTCATCCCGGGAGCGGGACATGACGTCTCTCTCAGGCGTCTGCTCCCAAGAGGAGAGCTGTCAAGACTGAGCTCACTTCCTCTTCCTCCCAGCCTTCTGTTCTGTTTACTCCTCCCACCAATCCTCTAACCAATATAATGGGCCAAGGCAGTTCCTTTATTAGCCAATGACCTTCCTCCATCATTTCCCCTTTTTCGGTTTAAACAAAAAAAAAAAAGGCTTTAACTTTAACATAGCAAAATTACATATAATAAAACAGTTATCAAGTAAAAGTTACAATAATCTTTATCATAACTAAGGAAAACTATAACTAACTATACTTAACTCCATCAAAGACTCCAGAAAGATACAATACTACCTAAGAAAACAAGAAAAAAGCAACTTTTAAAACTCTAGAAATGACAGAGACATCTTGCTGCCTGGACAGTTACACAAATTTCCTCTGTACCGTTGGGGCATCCATCTTTAGCCTTCAGGCCCATGCTATCCAGCAGACATTTCCATAAAGCAGGAAAATTCAAAGTCAGTTCAGTCACTATCTGTTGTGTCCTGAAGAATGTCTCGCAGACTCTTTCATGAATCAGGAACCCCGAAAGATCATCTCATCTTAGGCAAGTTCAGTAGTCCTCTCTCTGTGGGTTCTCTGTGTCCAGTTTATGCAATAGTCCAGGCAAGAGCAGTTTCTTGCCCAAATGGCTATCAAACTCCATAAGGTTCCTCTTCGATGCCCATCTTCCTCTTGAAGTAGATTGGTGCTGCCAGGAGGAGAGTGTCTCATTGTCATGAAAAGTCCTCAGTTATTAAAACATTAAATGTCCTATTCTGTAATCTTTGAAAGACATGAAGAATGTCTATGTAAAATATATCTCTATATATCTAGAAAATCTAACTAACATGACTACAAGCTTTACTACTATCGATGATTATCCATTAACAACCTATATTTCTTAATTATACAGTACATATTTAAATGAACTACACAATCACAATACCTTAATCAAAATCAGAAACACTTATACATATAACAAAATTGACCTTAAATCTCTATCAATAAAGCAAAATCTATACTAATGTAAATTATTCATATCTATATCATATCCCCCTTAAAATGTAAAAGAACGTTTATAAACCATATTTGGGAATATGGGCGCAGTTTTTTCTCTCCAAACTGCTTCCTGCTGAAAGGGGGCGTCGTTAATTAGGTCTTTCATGGTATAACCCGTGTGCTAGTTTCATCTCAGTTGGCAGTTGAGCAGAGCAATTTTCTGAAGATATTCACAGCAACCCTTCAGGAGGACGTGGTCCATCATACCATATCGGGATAAAAGAAATGAACAGCGTCTCATCCTCTGTGAAAACAAAATAAGAAACTCCTTTCCAAAGTATCATATACTTAGATCAAAATATCTATGTTGGATTAGTTCAGCAGCATTTATAAATAAATACCTTTTAGCAGCTGTCGCTCCTTCCTCAGCATTCAAACAATTCAAAGAGAGCATAATAGCATACAGTATCAAGATTCTCTGTGTATTTTCCATCTTTGTTCGTTTTATTTTAACCTCTATTTTGTTAATTTTACTTTTAACTCTTTGCTTTTTGAGACAGGTTCTCTGTATCTTTGAACTGAAGTAACTCTGTAGACCAGGCTGTCTTTGAACTCTCAGAGATCGGCCTGTCTCTGCCTCCCAGGCAATGGGATTAAAGGCGTGTGCTACCACACCTTGAAGTCACAGAGGTCTATCTCCCTCTGCCTACCAAGTGTTGGGATTAAAGGTGTGGACCACACACAACAACTCTCTTCCTGTTTTTTTGTTACTTTAAGAACTTTAAATTTTAGTCTGCATATATTTTTAACACACTTCAAACCATTTAGAAATTTTCTTTGTCTTTGAATCTCTCTTTACTGTATATCTCTCTTTTTCTGACCACACAAGCCTTTAAATTACTGAGCAATATGGGTAGGATTAAAGGCGTGGCTTTGCCAGCTAGGTCCAGTCCATTCCTTAGCTTTCCTGCCTCATGGCGGATATACAGGCTGTAGCCATGTTTACTGCAACAACTGTATGGCATTTCAAGGTCCCTGCAGGCAAGAGAGATTCAGCAGCCTGTGCTTGCAAACTGCAGGAACCACCTGCATAAAAGAGTCAGAGTTTGCCCTGGCAGGACAGCCCAGAAAGCTGGCATTTTTAAACGGCGCAGCTTTTATCCTGCAATGGCTGAAAACCGAAAAGCATGCGTTCAGCTTTTCGTCAACACTGTTTAAGTGTTTCGTGGCAGGACCTCTGAATGAGCTGCAGGGTTTTGCAGCTAAAGATGAGTCAGGAAGCTTCTCTTAGAAGAAAGCGCATGCTTGCCTCTAGCAAGCAGAGCAGACCCAAGAACACAGCGAGTCTAGTTGCCATCAAACAAATTGTAGCACTTTACTCCAAATGCTCTATTCAAAAGCTCTGTCTCCTGCAGGAGCCAGACAGAGATGGCAATGGCAGCACAGCCCCAGGAAGTCGCGCTTTAAAATGACACAGCATTTTTTTCTGCTACTGTTGCCGAATCAGGAAATCTCTCTACAGCATGCCACCAACAAACAGCAAAAATCTGTGTTAAACTTTCTCTCCCTTATTTTTAAGCCTTCTCAGGTTTTTTAAGTGGGTTTAGTCCATCACGTTGGGCGCCAATCTTTAGTAATAAGGGTGGTAGGGCTGTGTCCCCAGAACCCCAGCCGCCCACACGGCTAGCTTATGTCCGAAATAACAACACACAAACTGTATTCATTTAAACACTGCTTGGCCCATTCTCTTCTAGGCTAATTCTCACATATTAATTTAGCCCATTTCCAATCATCTGTGTATGGCACCCCAAGTTGCGCTTACCAGGAAGATTCTAGCCTATGTCCATCCTGGGTCGGAGCTTCATCCCAGGAGCGGGGCATTGTGTCTCTCTCAGGCGTCTGCTCCCGAGAGGAGAGCTGTCGAGACTGAGCTCACTTCCTCTTCCTCCCAGCGTTCTGTTCTGTTTACTCCTCCCACCTATCCTCTAACCAATAAAATGGGCCAAGGCAGTTCCTTTATTAGCCAATGACCTTCCTCCATCAATTATGTGAATACTTATACCAATTTAATTGGCAAGCATGACAACCCAAGCCCCAGAGTTCAATGCTAAACAGTTTGTTAAATATTTATTAATGTTACAAATGACTTAACAAATGCCATTTTGTTTCATTTTTAAGATGATTGTCCTTTAATGAAAAATTTGCATAAGTCAGTGATTCCCTTTCCTAGTCTGATTTCTCAAGTCATAGCAGACATTCATTTCCAAATTATAACAACAGTTAATCCATTGCTATAGATTCACTGCCTCTTATATATGATAGATATTTTCAATGGTGGCTAGTCTATGCCTGAAACCAGAGGCATTTTCAAACTCTTTACTTCCTTTTTGTACTTACCTATGATAAAGATTTTTAAACTGAAGAGCTATTTATTTTACATTTGTTTGTGTATGTGTATGTATACATGTATATGTGTATCATGTGTATGTAGATGCTGGTGGATAAAGAGGGCGTTGTCTCTCCTGAAACATAGTCATAAATTGTGAATGGTTGTGAATGGCCGAACATGGGTGGGATAACTGAATCCAGGTTCTCTGCAAAAGCAGAAAGTACTCTTAACTGCTGATCTATCTCCCCAACCTCTATGACAAAGCTTAAGAATTCAGCAACGTAAAAAAATACAATAAGCACTGTGATGGTTACCTTGTAACTTGATGGTATTTCAATCACATGGGGTGTAACCTTCTCCTTCTCTTGTTAAGGGTGTTTCAAATCAACATTAGCTAAGGAAGAAAGACCCATTCTGAATGTAGATGTTACAATTCCATAAGATGAAGTCCTGAACCAAGTAATGAGAAAGAACACTGTCATTCATCTCTGCCTAAGTGTGAAGAGAATGAACCAACTGCCTCATGGCCTGCTGCCATGCCTTCCTTATTATAGTGGTTTGTACCCTCAAATTGTGAGCCAAGTTTTGCCCTTCATTCTTTATTGATTCTCGTCAGGCATTTAGCTAGAATGAAAAGGAAAGTAATCAAAACAGTTGCTGCCAATAGAACAGGAAAATAATAATAATAATAATTTTAGCAATGTAGGCTACCTACACCTTTCTAGAAATGTTAATATTTTGTGCTTGTATAACACCTAGCCTTGTCACATCATCTGCAGCATTGGTCGGTTCTTTCGTATTCTAAGTCCTGGTTCCTTTTCACCACTTTTGCCAATGTAAGTTCTGCTTGTCATGTGATTCTAGTAGAGATCAGTTTCTTCAAACTAAAGACTTACATTGCATTTGCTTCGCTCTCTTTGTCTTCACTTTTGATAAAAAATAGGCCACAGATACCTCAATATCTCAAATACCTAAGGAAAATGATTTCAAAATAGGAGAAAGAATAATTTTAACTCACTGTTTCAATAGCTTCATCCCATAGTATTTGGCTCTGTTTTTGCTGAGATCACGAGAATGTGTGTTATGGTAATAGGGTACATGGGAGTAAACTCTGGGGATCAGGAGCAAAGAGAAACTCCGGTCCCCCACAGGACCATGACCCTGGTAACCTACTTCTAACTGGTTACCAAATTCAAAAGTTTCTAAATTTTTCCAAAATTGCACCATCATCTGAGTACCTAGCTTTTAGTACATGAGGGGATACTAAGTTTGGAGGCGAGGGGCACTTCAGGTTACTACCATAACAACTTGCCTGTAATTTCTATATCTTTCAGTTTAAACACATTTCAGAATCTGTATAAAAAGCTATTGCTTACTGTCCATAATGACGTCATTTGTTCTCATCAATCCTTTGCTGAAGGTCTCAAATAAACTCAAGGCATTCTGGGCCAACATTATGCTCTCAGTCAGACACAAATTTTGTTCATAAGCTCAACCTGCAAATTTAATGCATTTCCATTATTCCATAAATATTTGCAGTTTGAGATGAAACCACAACACTAGCACAAATGTATTTTTATTTTTCTACACGTTTCCATGCAGATGATTAATGCTTCATTCATGCATAAGATATGATTCATGCTTAACATGTATTAACTTGAGGACCTTCACCTCTTATTTATTTGCTTTCTTATATATGTATAAGTATTTGGCGTATGTGGATATGTGTTTGTGTATATTTGAGATTTCATATGTGTGAAAGTCATAGTATATAGAAAGTATCTTTCTTGATCCCTTTCCATTTTATTTTTTTGGACTGAGTCTTTTAGGAAAAATCAGCTTGCTGATCAGCTACTGTGGCTACCCAGTGTGTTTTGGGGAATCCTTGCCAAAGTCTCCTGGAAGTTGGGGTTATAGGCCTGGTTCCACATGTGTGGTAGACGGGGATCACAACTCTGGTCCTCGTGCTTACATACATGTTCATTAAGCCATGTCCGCAGCCACTCTTTGACTTTTTAAGTTAAAGAAAGCCCTTTATATCCTTTCTCTGGCATATCTGAATGGTTAATTTCATTTTTCTTGTGCTTTGGGGCCACTAGTAAATCACATAAGACTCATTTAAGCACAGGCAGTACAATATCATGTTCACTGATCTGAAAACTGAGATAGCTAGCATGTGAGTTATGGTACAAGCAGGTAGCACATACCAAAAAACTCACTTCCTGAGCAGGAGTGAATAGGGCAGCCCAAGAGTTCATCAGGCTACTCACAGCAACTTGCAATTTAAAGCTTATGAATGATTCATTTCTTGAGCATTGCATTTAATATTTTCAAACCTCTGTTAGCACAGGAGGAACTGAGGCCTCAGAAAATGAAGCCACAGCTAAGGAGATGGAACATCACATTTGTAAATCAGGAATGAGCCTCGGCTCTGTTTCAGCCTTCAATTGTTTTAACTTTGATCGGTCTTTCCTCTTATTAAGATGACGAATATGAATATCAGTTTCTCCACAAAGCCTTTGGGGATCCCTTGTATTAGGGTGGGGTGCTTAGTTTTAATTGTTAGCCTGACACAAATAGTGTCATCTAGGATGGAATTCTTCATGAGGAATGCATGAATTCATTCTTCTCTTTACTATATATGCTAGATGACTTGCTGCTCCAAGTTCCATCCAGAACTGATGGGTGATAACTTAGGGTTGTGAGCAAAATATACTCTTTCTCCTTTAAGTTCCTTTTGTTAGAGTCCTTTTATCAGGCCAATGGGAATTGAAACAAGGACAGGGCCTTATTACACATTTTTTATTTTTGAGATTTTAATATAATTAAAACATGTTCCCTTCCTTTTTCTTATTCCAAATCGTTCATATATTCCTCTTTGCACTCTTTCAAATTCATGGGCTCCTTGCTCATTAATTCTTGTTATATTCATAAATTTATATATATATATATATAATATAAATATGTATTTCTAAATATAATCTGTTCAGTCCACGAGATGTTACTTGCATATATGTTTTCAGAGCTGACGATTTTGTATTGGTTAACTGATTGCTGAGTTTTTCCCTGGGGAAGACTATTTCTGCATATTCAGCATTTCTTAGTTGGCTGTGGCTCTTTGTGTGGGAGTGAGGCCTTCTGGGCTCTCCCTTGTCCACCTTAGCATGTCTATTGGTACCACGCATTTTCAGGTCATGTTTAGGCAATTATGCTGGTGGGATTTTATTAAAACAGAATTTCTGCACCTAAATTTAAATTACGTTAAAATGCTTTCAAAAGGCACAAGCAGAAGAAATTATTAAAATGCATTAAATAGATTACTCTCCACCCCACCTTACAGCCCAGTTAGTGTCTGCACTCTCTCTCCTCCGTGGAACTTTGTTTATTATATATTTTTCCAACATAGGCTTTATTTTTGTTTTTAATCTCTATGCAAGTACAAGCAAGCACCCACTCATCTCTTTTCTCTGTTTAAACAAGTCTTGAACACCCTGCATCTTCTTTTATCCTCTTACTATATCTTGAAATAGTCCACATCAGTATCTAATAAATTTACTAAATGTTTATTAAAATTGTATAGTATTTGATTTTATGTATATACCCAAACTTAATACACTTACAAATGTTATTATTATCATATAAATATCTTTTAATTCACCGTGGTTAATTGCCATTTTTGTTTACGTTGACTGTTTTAAGCACTACACCAAGTTCCACAACTTTTCTTTTGGCTCTTTCCTCAGAGTCCAACCAATTCCGGTTCACTTTCCCTTGCCTTCACCAATCAAGGTCTGCTTCCCCAAAGCTCCATTTGCATGGCAGGAATGATTCACCAATCACGTTCTGCTTACCCAAAGCCACATTTGCATGGCAGGAATGATTCACCAATCACGTTCTGTTTCCCCAAAGCCGAATTTGCATGGCAGGAATGAAATATTAAGTCCTGTTTTGACATCTTTGAGTCTCCCAGCTGTGTAAAACTCCTGTATTAGTCACTTTGAACTTGTCTGGCATGTCTATTTCCAACAGAAAAAAGTTCCCCTGCAAGATAATCTCTTTAAACCACATAATAAAGAACCTGAACCAGCCACCTGCTGGAACCAGGAAAAGCTGGTATACCAACTCAGGCACAAAACATGCCATCTTTCTGGCCTGCAAAGATTACCTGCTGGTATGATTGAGGCACAGAACTTGTGGGAGTGGCCAACCAATATTTTGTCTAATTTGAGGCTCATATTAGGAGAGAGAGCCCATGCCTGACACTGTCTGGATGACCAGGAACCATAGGCTGGACAGCTCAGGGATCAGGAAAGAAAAAACAAAACAAAAACAATAAAATGACTCCTATTGATATCTGCTATATTCATGTATTAGTGCCTAGACAAATTTTAACCAGAGAGACTTCCCCTGATAGCTGATGGGAGCAGATGTAAAGACAGAGAACCGAACATTAGTCAGAGAAAGAGAACCTGAATTGGAAATTGTCACTGTTCCCTCTTTGGAGCTTGGGGAACCTGTGGAAGATGGGGAGGAAGAACTGTAGGAGTCAGATAACTTAAGAACACCAGAGATCATGGTCCTAGAGTTTAGTCTTATAGTAATTTGTTACGCTGTGTTCTGCTGATATCCGTGGAAGACCTGCATTTTTTATGAATGAAAACAGAAGGGTGGATCATGGAGAGAGAGGAGGTGTGTGTGTGTGGGGGGGGAGAAGGTTGAGACGAATAGAGGGAGAGGGAACTACAGTTGGGATGTATTGAAAAAAAAAACACACACAGTAACTACACTTACGAGTCAGACTAGCTGCACTGCACTGGTTCAGGTTTCACCTTCTTCCTAGCATGAGGAATTGTTTATATAACTGACCTGCTCCAGAAAGCTAAGATGCCCATCTCCCTAGTTACAACACAGAGCCTGCCTTCTGCAGCTCCTATTGGCTGGCTCCGTTCACAAACACACTCCCCACAATGCTGTCCTTTCATCCAAGACTGTGTGGCTAATAAGTTTCTGTAAGTATCATCTTTGATGGATCAAAGGCTATGCTTTTGTCTATTTCAAACCAAATCTCTTCTGTCAATGAGATGAACATCAAGTACTCAGCACAGTCACCATATTAACATTTCCCCTCCTGTAACAACTGCTTCTTGCCACGAGCTCCATTCTCCACAAGGTAATGATCTCACTGAAACACAAGTAATATTTTGATATCCTCTAGTACAAGCAATTCTGTAGCTTCCCATTTCACACACAAACCAATCTATGTACAGCACAGAAGTGCAATCATCTTTCCAGAATTCAGAGCTGGGCACAGCATTAAGTTGCTAACTTTCATTCACCCACTCATGTGCCATCTTTGTCTTCTGCTCTGTGATTCAAATATTTGTTGTCTTTCTCATCTCCCTTATGCACCCAACAAAGTGGCAAGGACAGAGGGCTAAGAGCACCACCCACATGATTCAAGTGGATCCCTGGTGACTATTTAAAACTTAGACTAAAGCAGATTCAGTTATGAAGGACTATTTTATCACCGATACTTTATGCGAGTGTTGATGTTGGTAAAAGTTAAATTTTATAAATTTGTTTTGCATTCTAAAATTTTTATGTATAATGCACAACTTATTGTCTGGCCCTTGGTGAGAAAAGCCTACTGACCACTCTCTTCTTTGGTATTCATGTTTCCACTTAGTGTATTAGCATCAGGCTATTACTTTACCTAAATTGCTTTCACCCTAAGTCTTACATTGCTTTTATTTCTGTTTCTTTCAGGTCATTGGTTAGGTGTGTTTTCTCTCTGAATCCTCTGTGAATACCCTATTTAAAATGGCAATATTGCTCCCATCTTCCATGTGATTGACTTTAAATGGGAAATATTTCAAGTTCAGAATAAAATTGTTTTGCAAATATTTATCTTATTTTCTTTTACAATTCAATTTCATTTCAGACTATAGGTCTATTTTATGCCCACTTCTGAGAAGTCATAAAAGGGAGGGATTGTGATAAGCCATTTGAGTCCAATCCTAATGGCTGTCAATTTAATTACATACCTCATTAGATACAAGATAATCTGCAGACCTTTACTTTCCAAGTAAAGCTGAGACATAGTAGGATGAGGAGCAGAGTGTGTTTGACTTCAATTAATTCGGATAATATCCAGAATATATTAGTAATAATCAGAATAGTAACTGATTAGCTACCTACAAGAGAATACATCTATTTTATATGATTGATTTTATTGCTGTAGGGATTTCATGAAATTGGTCTTTTTATGTTTTTCCTTTAAAGCTAAAAATACATAAGCAAAATGCCTTTATTGTTCTGGTCAAAGTTGTCCAGCTGATAAGAGGCGGTCAAGCTATGAGGAGAGCCAACCTTTTCCAAGGCTTACCATCTAAAGTGGAACCTCATTCCTCTTTGTGGAGGGAACCAGGTCAGGTGACACATGGAAAATGTCTCTATATTACTAATGCATTAATTCAGATTAAACAACAGCTCATCAAATTCAGTTAAAAGAGAAAATCAAAAGAGAAAAATTTAGGTACATAAATTTGGGGTCAGAGATCTGTGTGGTCTGTTGCTTGGTGAAATGACCTACGGATGCTAGCTAGATCTTTGACAGGTAGAAATACAGCCCAGATCCAATGTTAATGCAATGGATTCAAATGCTGCTGCATATTACTTTGATAACTGCAAACCAAAGGTCTGCAGTCATTTGCATGAAAAACATAAATAAGGGATTTTACTTGCATGTTGTCACAGACATAAATTTTGTTTATTTTTTTCTAAAAGGCAGAACTTGGCTATGAACATTACAGATGACTTGTATGACCATGTTAATCTTTTCACCTCATATTTCAAATTTTATGGGAAATTTATTACTAAATAATATATCTCCGAGCTCTCTTTTTGTAGCTGTGCTGCCCATTACTTGCCTAAACTACACTCTGTCATTACTCACAGCGATTTTATGCCTCATATACTGCACAGCCATGATGGCTGTCTTCCTAATCAATTCGTCCCCACTTTCAATGTATTCATCTGCATTGCGGCTTCATTAATTAATATCTTTTCATTTCAACATCCACGTAGGCAGCGCCCTGCCAAGGGAAAGGCTTTAAAAAAATTAATTAGGCCACAGGAACCTGCGTTTGGGCTTTATTCAATGTCATGAAATAATGCAGGCACTTATATAATACTGCGACTTTTGAATAACAGATTAATTACGAGCATCCTTATATGGAAGAATAAATAGGGTATTCATGACATGACTTTTACTGCCACAATAAAATGACAAAACTCAATATTCAATCAAGTTTCATTCTAACTATTCTTCCTTGGTGTGTGCTCATTTCTAAGATGCAGAAACTTTCTCTAAGGGGTGGTCTAAAAGATCTTCTGATTATTATCTTGCCAGAGTTCTTTTTTTAAAATATTGTACTGTTGGAGGTAACCCAGAAACAGAAAAGTAAATGGCCTATGCTTTTTGATTTGCTTCCTAGCTCTGACTCCTAAATGTGTGTTTATGAACTGAAGTTTTCCCTGAAACCAGGGAAATAGAAGGAGCCCAAAAGTGGTGAGAGAAGTAGTTGTAGAGAAAGAGACATTGAAAAAGAAATTCTTAGAAATCTTCAACTTCCTGGAGAAATTAATTGGAGAAAGGTGTGATAATTGGGAGGTAGGAGCGGAATCAATACAGAGGCAGAACATGGCATTTAAAATGTTTTAAGAACTTAGACTTTTCATGACAATAAAACTCATCTGCTCCTAGCAGCACTGATCTACTCCAAGAGGATGATCATCACCAAATAGTCTCTTCATGGAGTTTGTTAGACATTTGGGGAATTGACTGCTCTTGCCTGAACTGCTAGACGGGACTTGCAGGACCTACAGAAAAAATAACTGCTGAAGCTGTCTAAAGAAGGTGAAACCATCCTTTGGGACTCCTGCTTCCTGAAAAAATAAAAAGAATCTACCAGACATTCTGCAGGACACAGGCAAGAAGAGACATGAGAAGTGATAGTAGGCAGACTGTTCATATTTATAACTGCTTTATTTCATTATAAGATGTTAAGAAAAGTTTGACATTTCCAATGAGTTCTTCGATTTGACATATTTGATAAAACAATTTAGATTTTGATACTATTAAAAATTAAAAATATACTCTAGACCAATTTTAAACAGGGCATTTCCAACCCCGGTGATCCCCCAATCCTTTAATTAGAAGAGACTGTAGCCATAGGAACGTATATATTCACAAAGCATTATTTAATTGTAAATAAACTCTCTTGCCAGAAACTTGGCTTAGAGACATAGAGCCCAGAAGTACTTTCTCCCTTAACCCTTTGCTTACAGAGGTTGGAAGACAAAGTTGGGTTTAATCCTTTCCCCCCAGGTGCTTACAACATGGCCATGCATAATTGGAATGCATGAACCAAAGACAGATAAGTCTGAAAAATGAAAGTGTTAATCTAAGGCAGACACAATCATCTGTCCTATTGCAGAAACACAGGCTTTATTAAAATTAATAAAATAGGAGAAAATGTGAAGCTCCACAAATGTGACCCTTTTTACACCTTGTCTGATGGTTCGGAGATTGCTCAAAATTGTTAACAAAAAGTGTAGGAACATATCCTGACTCAGGATGTGATTGCTTGGTTCTTTTGACATTAAGATGGCTCATACAAGTAGATCCATTGCATCCTAACAGATGATCAGGATATGCAAGCTTACTTCTGATCCTTCTTTTGTAAAATGAGGTTACTTGGGGGAATTGCTGTCTTCAGGATACTTGGTCTAGAGTGGCATTAATGCCTACACAAGAGAATGCTAATGACTTGATGTCTTAAAGTGTTAAAGCAATTAGCTGTTTGAACTGCCTTTTCATCATGTTAAAGAAGTCTTTTATTGCCTTCTTTCCTTTTTTGTATTGGAGTATAAAGGCATTTGGAAAGTTAAACATAGGCAATTTCAGTATTCACTGGAACTCCCTCCTAGTACCACTCTATGGTTTTTGTGTTATTATTTTTTAAAAATATTTATTTATTTACTATGTATACAATATTCCATTTGTGTGTATGCCTGCAGGCCAGAAGAGGGCACCAGACCACATTATAGATGGTTGTGAGCTACCATGTGGTTGCTGGGAATTGAACTCAGGACCTTTGGAAGAGGAGGCAATACTCTTAACATCTGAGCCATCTCTCCAGCCTTCTTGTGTTATTATTTTTAAATGTGTCTTTGTATTCTTTACTTATATTTGTGATCTTCTCACCCCCTACCCTGGCAAGTGGTATGTTTGTTCAGGCTGGTCCCCAACAATTGCTAAAGTCATTAGCATTATTAAATGTATATGAAATCCTTTGCGTTGAAACAATAAAAGTGTACTCTATGGGCCTCTAAAAATTTTACCAAATCCCAATCACCATAAGCTCTAAGTATAAAATTCATTTGACAGTCTTTACTTAAAATAAATAGGACCACTGGGTACACTGTTCACACAGAGAGATCTAGGGAAGTATTTATATGTTTCAGACATGTAGGCATTTAAATGCTTCTACAAATATGGTCCAAAGGTACATAAATACTGTTCGATCTGTTAGTAGACCTTCACATCATCCACCAGATGCTAGTTTTTCAGGCAAGGGGAGTAGAAGAGTTTCTTGGTATTGCAACTTCCACTGAAATTTTAAAGGAAGACTGAGGAAGTCATGAAATAGGTGAGGTTCATCATCTGTAAGATCTCTGTAGATAGTACTTAAATGAGCTATGTTTGAGGCTGTGAGAGTGAGTCCTGAACTAAGATGAAGACCACAGGACATTACATATGCCAAGAATACAGAGAGGATGGCAATAGAAGCCAGAGGTAGTGAGTACAATGAGACAAGATAGAAACTATGTGGTCTACAAAAAGGAAAAACCATGAATGAAGGATGCACCAAGATGCCAGAATTTATGTAATACTCTATATTCCAGTAGCAAGACAATGTGGTCTCTGAGATCTAGTGTCTGGCCTGTTTGGTTTTGTATTTCTTGTCTCTTGTTCCCCTGAATGTAATTGGTTCCTTGGTGCCACGGTAAGTATAAAATTTGTTTTAGATTTTACCAGGACCTATCTAAGAGTTATTTTGGGTTGTTTTTAACCTTGGGTTGTTGAATAATACTGCAACTGTTAATACCATAGAATTAATGGAGAGGGATTGGAGAATCAGTGGACTAGTTTGGATATTAAATGCTCTCTGAAAACAATAATTTGTTGTGAACTTACTTATGTCACATTCTCCCACAGTGTGTTCCCTTGTTTATTCTATATCAGATAGGAATGCTTATGATTTGAAATTTCGTTTTACACATTCCATAATGCAATCAAGGGAGAGTGAAATTTGGGTCAGGTAATTTCTGGTGATTGACATTAGGGGTAGACAAGTTGATACAAAAAATATCTATCAATTGACAATATATATTTTGAGCTAATAAAATTTGGTTTTATGACTATTAGGAGGGTAGCTGCTGATATGTGTGTGAGAGCAGTTGATGTTGTTTGTTGAAACATTCATTAAACAAACGCAAAATTCACTTTTAGTTTATATATTATAATTAACCTGAACCTAACCATCAGCTAGGATTAAACAAAAATGTTGTCAAAGAATCAAAGAACCATAAATTCTTAAAAATTACATATTATTTGTATTACATTAAAAATTGAGCAGAATATGGGAGGCAAGAAATGAAATTTGGCACATCCATGAATTTGCAGCAGGTAGAACAGAGTTTCCTAAGTATTTTCATTCTCAGAGCCTGCAACAGAAACCAAGGAACAAAATACCAATCCAATGAAGAAAAGACCAGATATCATCACCTAGAATTAAAATCATCCAGAACACAGATGTCTAGACACCAATATAAAAACACAATTGATAACAGCCAGGACAATTTGTATCCACTAGAGCCCAGCAATCCTACCACAAAAGACCCTGAATATTCCAACAACACTGCAACACAAAATAAAGACCTCAAAATAGCTTCTATGAATATGATAGAGAAACCTAAAAAGGAAATTAATAAATTCTGTCTAGAAACCCAGCAAAACACAAACAGTTGAAGAACGGGAATAAAACAGTTCAGGACCTAAAAATGGAAATAGACTCAATAAGAACAAACCCAACTGAGGGATATCTGGAAATGAAAACTTTAGGAATTCAAGTAGAAACCACATAGGCAAGCTTCACCAACAGAAAACAAGCTACAAAAGAGAGAATTTCAGGCTTTGAAGACAAAATAGAAGGAATGGATGACGGAGGAAGGTCATTGGCTAATAAAGGAACTGCCCTGGCCCATTTTATTGGTTAGAGGATAGGTGGGAGGAGTAAACAGAACAGAACGCTGGGAGGAAGAGGAAGTGAGCTCAGAGACTCCACAGCTCTGCTCTCCTGAACAGACGCCTCAGCAGAGATGCCATGCCCTGCTCCCTGGCAGACACATGCGATAAAGGTCCGACCCAGGATGGACATAGGCTAGAATCTTCCCGGTAAGCGCACCTTGGGGTGCTACACACAGATGATTAGAAATGGGCTAAATTAATATGTGAGAATTAGCCTAGAAGAGAATGGGCCAAGCAGTGTTTAAAAGAATACAGTGTCCGTGTAATTATTTCAGGGCATAAGCTAGCCGGGCAGGCGGCTGGGGTGTTGGGGACGCAGCCCCGCCACCGCCGCTCTTATTACTACAAATGGATATAGTCATCAAAGAAATGTTAACTATAAAAAATATTCTAACACAAAACATTCAAGAAATCTGGGACACTGTCAAAAGAACAAATCTAAGAATTATATAAATAGAGGAGAAGAAGAATCCCAGCTTAAAAACCCAGAGAATATATTTAATAAATTCATAGAAAAAAAATTTCCCAATCTGAAGAAGTACACACCTACAATGGTACAAGAAGATTACAGAACACCAAATAGATTGGACCAGAAATTTTACTCATCATATAGTAAAACACTAAACATACTGAACAAAGAAAGAATATTAAAAACTGCAAGGGAAAAAGGTCAAGCAAAACATAAAGGCAGACACATCAGACTATCATCTGATGTCTCAATGGATAGCCCCCAAACCAAAAGGGCCTGGCCAGATGATCTACAGACTCTAAGAGACCCAACAAAAACTTCCATTCACAATTGATGGAGAAAATAAGTCATTCCATAATAAAATTGAAATGATATCTACCTAAAAAGTAATATCTAATTTAAAACCTTTTGTATGGCAAAGAAAAACATCATTAATACATCATATATATTCATACATATCTAGATATGTGTATATGTACATGTACATATATATGTATGTGTATGTATATATATATATATATGTATGTACATATATGTATATAATTTGACTTAAGGTGTAGTTTATGAGATGGAACCAGTACCAAATATTGGCCTGAGACTAAATAGTCCAGGAACTTAGGGTAAAACCCAATATCACGGTTCTAAAATTAGTAATAAAATTATTTCTAATGACATTGTGTGATACTCAAAAAGACCAATGCCTGGTTTAGCCATCATGAGAGACAGTTGGGACCATATACAGAAACCCACAATCAGACATTATGATGTGAGTGGGAGACTTTTACCAGGTGGGGTCCTAGAATTAAAAGGAGAAGTAGACACATATCCCCATCCATAACTCTCCTTTTTCAACTGGTAAAGACTTGCCAGTTGAAATTTAATTACCTCTAAGGAAATCTCACTGAAGAAGCAAGCTACTCTTAAAGGTATGCTGCATGCCAACAGAAAACAAAATCAATGATATCTTGGAAGTTCATTGTCTTATAATGTTGTGTAAGGACTCTTCTATTTTTTCAATTTAAATATCTAGAGATTGATGTATCCATAAAGGATACTTACATACATACATATACACATACATATATACACACACATTTACTCTACAAGTATTTATTATCACTTCCAGTTTAAGTATTTTAATAGGTTTTGAGGGTGCAAACAAGTGGGTTTCTAATTTTTTACCCTCCTCTGGGGCTCTTTTCCTTCTGTTTGCTTGTTTTTACCTATTCTGATGTAATAGTCTTTGTTTACTATTTTATTTTATTATATTTTATTTTATTTTACTATTATCCCTTAAAAACATGTTTGATTTCTAATGAGAAATAGAAAGTAGGTGTATTTAGATTCGAGACCATATGGAGAAAAACTGGGGTATAGGAAGGGAAAACTCTAGTAACGACATATTATGTGATAATAATATCTGTTTTTATTAATGGGAAACCAAGCAATATATCTGTAAATGGAATACAGTGAGAATATTGAGCATTTTAGTCTTGTTTCTGAAGCCACTTGCTTGAGTCCTTGCTTAAGAAAAGAACCCCTTCTGTGTGCTCATGTAGACAACCCCAATTAAATGTAGTGGGCCATACACAGATATGACAGTAGGAGGGGTGGTGGTGGGGCTTGGGGGGAAAACTAAGGGATTCTATGGAAGTAGGACGGGGGATAAGAAAGGATACTGGAGAGGGGGATGTGGTTGAGGTATAGTTTATACACATTACACAATTGTGAAATAAGTTAAAATCAGAACTTGTTAACTAGTGTCATTTTCTCCAAAATATCATTTCTACTGCCTTATGTAGGAGTAGCATTCTATCTTCTTAAGGCTTCTCCCATTATTTCTGTCATCATGTTTATTTTCCATATTTTAACACTCCATGTGAATGTTTCTAGTAACCAGTGCATCACTTTTTTAAACTGCCATATCTCAGACACCAATATTAACCCATGATGGTAACATACCAAAATGTGTGTATATGGTGAATTATTAATTGAATTCCATGTTTTTGCTAATATCGTATTTAAGTTGAATATTTTGCTAGCCAAAACTGAGAAATTTGAGACTATTTGGATATTTACTTTCAGATTCTTTTTTTTCTTAATTTACCAAACACAAAAACATTGCATAGTAGGTACTTCTATTTCATTTTACATTCCAACCCCAGTTCTCCCTCCTACCCCTTCTCCTAGCCCATGTCCACCTACTCTTCCTAAAAGGTAAGGCCTTCCATGGGGAGTCAATGAAACCTGGCCATTTAAGTTGAGTCAGGATCAGGCCCTTCCCCTTTGCATTAAGGATGACCATTGCATCTCACCATAGGGAATGGTCTCCAAAATGGTACCTCATGCACCTGGGATAGAACTTGATCCTACTGCTAGGGGCTCCTCAGACAGACAGACCAAACTACACAACTGTCTCCCATATGCAGAGGGCCTAGTTCTGTCCCAAGGAGACTCCACAGCTTTTCGTCTGGAGTTCATGAATTCCTATGAACTTTATTAAGCTGTCTCTGTAGATTCCCTATCATGATCTTGACCCCTGTTGTTCACATATTCCCTTCTCCCTCTCTTTGACTGGATTTCCCCGTAACTTTCCTGAATTTTGCTTAGATTGCAACTTATACTATTAGCGATTATCAGTGCTTTTGTCTCATGAAGCCGCCCTCTGATAAGGTTGGTATAGAAGCTAATAAGCCTGTGATCCTTCAGAAAGAGATTAGAGATGTTTGACCCTTATTTTTCAGTATTATTTGTACACAATAGTTGTACATAGTAAATGACTTTCACCATGACATTTTCTCTTTTTTTTTGTTTTTTGTTTTTTTTTTATTGAGAAAAGAAGAAAAAAAAAACATAAACCAAAAACAAGTTTCCACCTCCTCCCAGCCTCCCATTTCCCTCCCCCTCCTCCCACCCTTCTCCCCTTCCTCCCACCCTTCTCCCCCTCCCCCCACTCCTCTCCCCCTCCCTCTCCAGTCCACAGAGCAGTCCAGGTTCCCTGCCCTGTGGTAAGTCCTAGGTCCTCCCCCCTCCGTCCATATCTAGGAAGGTGAACATCCAAACTGGCTAGGCTCCCACAAAGCCAGGACATTAAGTAGGATCAAAACCCCGTGCCATTGTCCTTGGCGTCTCATCAGCCCTCATTGTTCGCCATGTTCAGAGAGTCCGGTTTTATCCCATGCTTTTTCGGTCACAGTCCAGCTGGCCTTGGTGAGCTCCCCGTAGATCAGCTCCACTGTCTCAGTGGGTGGATGCACGCCTCGTGGTCCCGACTTCTTTGCTCATGTTCTCCCTCCTTCTGCTCCTCATTGGGACCTTGGGAGTTCAGTCCAGTGCTCCTGTGTGGGTCTCTGTCTCTGTCTCTATCCATCACCAGATGAAGGTTCTATGATGATATGCAAGATATTCGTCAGTATTGCTCTAGGATAGGGTCATTTCAGGTTCCCAATCCTCAGCTGCCCAAGGAACTAACTGGGAACCTCATCTTGGGCACTTGGGAGCCCCTCTAGGGTCAAGTCTCTTGTCCACCCTAAAGTGGCTCCCTTACCCAAGAATTGTGGTTCCGTGCTCCCCTATCCACCTTTCCTTTATCCCAATTCTCCTGTTTCCCCAAGTCCCCCCTCCTTCCCTTCTACCTTTTCTCTTCCCATCTCCCCTTACCCCCATCCCACCCCACCCCCAAGATCCCAATTTTCTCCCTGGCAATTTGGTCTACTTCCCTTAGCCAAGAGGATAACTATATGTTTTTCCTTGGGTTCACCTTCTTACTTAGCTTCTTTAGGTTCACCTATTGTAGACTCCGTGGCCCTTATTTATGGCTAGAAACCAATTATGAGCGAGTACATCCCATGTTCATCTGTTTGGGTCTGGGACACCTCACTCAGGATAGTGTTTTCTATTTCCATCCATTTGCATGCAAAATTCGAGAAGTCATTGTTTTTTACCGCAGTGTAGTACTCTAGTGTGTATATATTCCATACTTTCTTCATCCATTCTTCCATTGAAGGGCATCTAGTTTGTTTCCAGGTTCTGGCTATTACAAATAATGCTGCTATGAACATAGTTGAACAAATGATTTTGTCATATGATAGAGCATCTCTTGGGTTTATTCCCAGGAGTGGTATTGCTGGGTCCAAGGGTAAGTTGATCCCGAATTTCCTAAGAAACCGAAACACTGACTTCCACAATGGTTGCACAAGATTGCATTCCCACCAGCAATGGATGAGGGTACCCCTTCCTCCACAGCCTCTCCAGCAAATGTTATCCTTGGTGTTTTTGACTTTAGCCATTCTGACAGGTGTAAGACGATATCTCAAAGTTGTTTTGATTTGCATTTCCCTGATTGCTAAGGAAGTTGAGCAGGACCTTAAGTGTCTTTTGGCCATTTGAACTTCTTCTGTTGAGAATTCTCTGTTCAGATCAGTGCCCCATTTTTTAATTGGGTTAATTAGCATTTTAAAGTCTAGTTTCTTGAGTTCTCTATATATTTTGGAGATCAGACCTTTGTCTGTTGTGGGGTTGGTGAAGATCTTCTCCCAGTCAGTAGGTTGCCTTTGTGTCATAGTGACAGTGTCCTTTGCTTTACAGAAGCTTCTCAGTTTTAGTAGGTCCCGTTTATTCAATGTTGCCCTTAATGTCTGTGCTGCTGGGGTTATACATAGGAAGCGATCTCATGTGCCCATCTGTTGTAGGGTATTTCCCACTTTCTCTTCTATCAGGTTCAGTGTGTTCGGGCTGATATTGAGGTCTTTAATCCATTTGGACTTGAGTTTTGTGCACGGTGATAGATATGGGTCTATTTTCATTCTTCTACAGGATGACATCCAGTTGTACCAGCACCATTTGTTGAAGATGCTTTCTTTCTTCCATTGTATACTTTTAGCTCCTTTATCGAAAATGAGGTGTTCATAGGTTTGTGGGATAAAATCCGGGTCTTCTATATGATTCCATTTGTCGACTTCTCTGTTTTTATGCCAGTACCACACTGTTTTCATTACTGTAGCTCTGTAATAGAGTTTGAAGTCAGGGATGGTAATGCCTCCAGAAGATCCTTTATTGTATAGGATTGTTTTGGCTATCCTGGGTTTTTTGTTTTTCCATATAAAGTTGATTATTGTCCTCTCAAGATCTGTGAAGAATTTTGATGGGATCTTGATGGGGATTGCATTGAATCTATAAATTGTCTTTGGTAGAATTGCCATTTTTACTATGTTGATCCTCCCAATCCAAGAGCAAGGGAGGTCCATCCATTTTTTGGTATCCTCTTCAATTTTTTTCTTCAATACCTTAAAGTTCTTTTCAAATAGATCTTTTCACTTCCTTGGTTAGAGTTACCCCAAGATATTTTATGCTGTTTGTGGATATTGTGAATGGTGAAGCTTTTCTGATTTCCCTTTGTGCTTCCATATCCTTTGTGTATAAGAAGGCGACTGATTTTTTGGAGTTGATCTTGTATCCTGCCACATTACTAAAGCTGTTTATCAGCTGTAAAAGTTCTTTGGTGGAGTTTTGGGGGTCGCTTAAGTACACTATCATATCATCTGCGAATAACGAAAGTTTAACTTCCTTTCCAATTCGAATCCCCTTGATCCCATTATGTTGTCTTATTGCTATTGCTAGAACTTCAAGTACTATATTGAAGAGGTATGGAGAGAGTGGACAGCCTTGTCGTGTTCCTGAGTTAAGTGGGATGGCTTTGAGTTTCTCTCCGTTTAATTTGATGTTAGCTGTCGGCTTGCTGTATATAGCTTTTATTATATTTAGGTATGACCCTTGTATCCCTAATCTCTCAAAGACTTTTAACATAAATGGATGTTGAATTTTGTCAAATGCTTTTTCAGCATCTAATGAAATGATCATATGGTTTTTTTCTTTCAGTTTATTTATATGCTGGATTACATTGATAGATTTTCGTATGTTGAACCAGCCCTGCATCTCAGGAATGAAGCCTACTTGATCATAATGGATAATTTTTCGGATGTGTTCTTGGATTCAATTTGCCAGTATTTTGTTGAGGATTTTTGCATCGATATTCATGAGTGAGATTGGCCTGTAGTTCTCTTTCCTGGATGAGTCTTTGAGTGGTTTTTGTATCAGAGTAATTGTGGCTTCATAAAAGGAATTTGGTAATGACCCTTCTGTTTCTATATTGTGGAATACATTAAGGAGTATAGGTATTAGGTCTTCTTGGAAGTTCTGGTAGAATTCTGCATTGAAACCATCTGGTCCTGGGCTTTTTTTGGTAGGGACGTTTTTGATAACAGCTTCTAATTCTTCGTGACTGACAGGTCTGTTTAGATTGTTCACCTGGTACTGGATTAGTATTGGTAAATGGTATTTATCTAAAAACGTGTCCATTTCTTTTACATTTTCCAGTTTTGTGGCATACAGGCTTTTATAGTAAGATCTAATGACTCTCTGAATTTCCTCTGTGTCTGTGGTTTTGTCCCCCTTTTCATTTCTGATCTTATTAATTTGCATGTTCTCTCTCTGCCATTTGATTAATTTGGATAGGGGTTTATCAATCTTGTTGATTTTCTCCAGGAACCAGCTTTTTGTTTCATTGATTCTTTGGATTGTTTTCTGTGTTTCTATTTTGTTGATTTCAGCCCTCAATTTGATTATTTCCAGTCTTCTACTCCTCCTAGGTGAGTCTGCTTCTTTTTTTTCTAGAGCATTCAAGTGGGCTGTTAAGTCTCCAATATGTGCTTTCTCTGTTTTCTTTAGGTGGGCACTTAGTGCTATGAACTTTCCTCTCAGGGCTGCTTTCATAGTGTCCCATAAGTTCGAGTATGTTGTTTCTTTATTTTCATTGAATTCAAGGAAGACTTTAATTTCTTTCTTTATTTCTTCCTTAATCCAGGTATGGTTCAGTAGTTGACTGTTCAGTTTCCATGAGTTTGTAGGCTTTCTGGGGGTAGCATTGTTGTTGAATTCTAACTTTAATCCATGGTGATCTGATAAGACACAGGTGGTTACTAATATTTTTTTGTAACTGTGTAAGTTAGCTTTGTTACCGAGTATGTGGTCAATTTTCGAGAAGGTTCCATGAGCTGCAGAGAAGAAGGTATATTCTTTCCTTTTTGGGTGGAATAATCTATAGATGTCTGTTAAGTCCATTTGCTTCATTACCCCCATTAATTCTCTAATTTCTCTGTTAGGTTTCTGTCTGATTGACCTGTCCATTGGTGAGAGAGGAGTGTTGAAGTCTCCTACTATTAGTGTGTGTGGTTTGATGGCTGCCTTGAGTTTTAGTAATGTTTCTTTTACGTACGTGGGTGCTTTTATATTAGGGGCATAAATATTCAGGATTGAGACTTCTTCCTGATGAATTGTTCCTGTTATGAGTATAAAATGTCCCTCTCCATCTCTTCTGATTGATTTAAGTTTGAAGTCAACTTTGTTAGAAATTAGTATGGCCACACCTGCTTGTTTCTTAGGTCCATTTGCTTGATAAGCCTTTTCCCAGTCCTTTACTCTGAGTAGGTGCCTGTCTTTGTGGTTGAGGTGTGTTTCTTGTAAACAGCAGAATGTTGGATCCTGTTTTCTTATCCAATCTCTTAGCCTGTGCCTTTTTATAGGTGATTTGAGCCCATTGATATTAAGTGATATTAATGACCAGTGGTTGTTAACTCCGGTCACTTTTTTAGTAGTAGGGTTTGTGTGTTTCCCTTCTTTGATTTGCGCTGGTGAAGGGTCTCTAGATGTCTGATTTATTGTGGTCATTGTTGGACTCTTTGGTTAGTGATTTTCCTTCTATTATTTTCTGTAAGGCTGGATTTGTGGCTACGTATTGTTTAAATTTGTTTTTATCCTGGAAAATTTTGTTTTCTCCATTTATTGTGAACGAAAGTTTGGCTGGATATAGTAGTCTGGGCTTGCATCCGTGGTCTCTTATTTTTTGGAGTACATCTATCCAGGACCTTCTGGCTTTCATGGTTTCCATAGAGAAGTCAGGTGTAAGTCTGATAGGTTTACCTTTATAAGTAACTTGGCCTTTTTCCTTTGCGGCTCTTAATATTCTTTCTTTATTCTGTATGCTTTGTGTTTTGATTATTATATGGTGAGGGGATGTTTTCTTTTGATCCAGCCTATTTGGTGTTCTGTATGCTTCTTGAACCTTCATAGGTACATCTGTCTTCAGGTTGGGAAAGTTTTCTTCTATAATTTTATTAAGTATATTTTCTGTACTGTTGAGCTGCACTTCTTCTCCTTCTTCTACTCCAATTATTCTTAGGTTTGGTCTTTTTATTGTGTCCCATATTTCCTGAATGTTTTGTGATGAGAGTTTGTTGGACTTGCTGTTTTCTTTGATCAGTGTGTTTATTTTCTCTATGTTATCCTCAGAATCTGAGATTCTTTCTTCTATCTCTTGTATTCTGCTGGTTATGCTTTATTCTGTAGTCTCTATTCGTTTACCTAGATTTTCCATGTCCAGCCTGCCCTCTGTTTGTGTTTTCTTCTTTGCCTCCATTTCAGTTTTCAAGTCATGAACTGTTTCCATTATCTGCTTGATTGTTTTTCCTTGGTTTCCTAGGGTATCATTCACTGATTTACTCAATTCCTCGAACTTTCTGTTATACTTCTCATCCATTTCTATTAGGGCATTTTTTATATGCTGTTTAAGGGTGTCAATCACTTTCATGAAGTCAGTTTTTTCTACTTCTTCTTGATTAAGCTATTCATGTCCTCCTGTTGTGAGGTCACTGGCTTCTGGTGGTTTCGTGTTGTTTTTCAGATTGTTGGGAGAATTCCTGCATTGGCGTCTGCCCATCTCTTCCTCCCAATACTCCCCTTTGGATCTTCTTTTACAGGATCAGGTCTTCTTGCCCACTGATGTACCTTCCCAGTGATGTCACTCCCCAGAGATGTTTCTCCACAATGATGTTTCACTTGGTGCCCAGATCAAAACTCCGCGCTGCTTGGTTAGCTCGCGAACAAAGGGCCCACCCTGCTCCCTGCGGGCAGGCTATGGGAACAAAGGAGATACCGGCCACCCCTTTGTCCTTCCAGTTCGGGTTCGGTCCCAGCGCCCCAGCAGGCTGAGCAGGGAGGCGCTATGTGGCCAAAGAAGGGAGGGAGGGAGGGAGACAGGGGTTGGGGGGATCTGGATGTAAGCTGTATGGGATAGGAAGAGAGAGGAGGTATGGGCAGTATAGCCCCTGTAGGATGTCCAGGAAGTGTGGACAGGCTGAGGTATGTTCCCAGCTGCCGCAGCACTCACTCACCACAGTGATGTTAGCTCGCGAACAAAGGGCCCACCCTGCTCGCTTCGGGCATGCTATGGGAACAAAGGAGCTACCGGCCACCCCTTTGACCTCCCGGTTCAGGTTGGGTCCCAGCGCCCTAGCAGGCTGAGCAGGGAGGCGCTATGCCGCCAAGGAAGGGAGGAAGGGAGGGAGACAGGGGGTGGGGGGATCTGGATGTAAGCTGTATGGGATAGGAAGAGAGAGGAGGTATGGGCAGTATAGCCCCTGTAGGATGGCCAGGAAGTGTGGGCGGGCTGAGGTATGTTCCCAGCTGCCGCAGCACTCACTCACCACAATGATGTTTCACTCGGTGCCCAGATCGAAACTCCACGCTGCTTGGTTAGCTTGTGAACAAAGGGCCCACCCCGCTCGCTGCAGGCAGGCTATTGGAACAAAGGAGCTACCGGCCACCCCTTTGTCCTTCCGGTTCGGGTTGGGTCCCAGCGCCCCAGCAGGCTGAGCAGGGAGATGCTATGCAGCCAAAGAAGGGAGGAAGGGAGGGAGACAGGGGGTGGGGGGATCTGGATGTAATCACAATGATGTTTCACTTGGTGCCCAGATTGAAACTCCGCGCTGCTTGGTTAGCTCGCGAACAAAGGCTCACCATGACATTTTCATACATTTATATTATTTAATTTAATTGTAATCACTCCACTTCCCTTCCTCTCCCTACTGCTGTTAATACCAACTGTCTCCTTGCTTGTCTCACTTGAAGTTTCATGCCTTTTTTCTTTAAAAACCTCATCAAAATAAGTAAAATGCCTTTTTGTGTTTTAGATTGAAATTTTGTTAACTCTAAAGATTAATTTGAAATGACACATAATCACACCCATGAGATGTTTTCATTACATATTTCAAAGTGTTTTTTATTATCTCTATAATTGAAAGAAATCAGAACAAGAACAAAATATGTCTAATCTACTTGAAGACTAATAAAATTACCTAACCTTGCAGTGCAGTAAATTGTTTTTCTGAGAACCAATGGCTAATATTTTTTTGTTTTTTAGGGTTTATAAATATTTTTTTGTTTTGTAGTTTTCATATTGTATACAAATAACCAGTAGTTATACTTATGTGCTGCTACTTATGGGTTTTCTCAACCTGAGGATTATTATCTTACTATCTGTAGTCCAGCGAAAAGCAGTTTATTGCACAAATGGGTAAATAAGTCCATGAGGAGCCTCTTCAATTCCTATCATCCTCTTGAATTAGATTGGTGTTGCCAAGAGCAGATGGGTCTCATTGTTATGAAAAGTTGTTGTAATATGAGCGGGGCTGCATCCCCAGCACCCCCGCCACCTGGCTAGCTTATGCCCTGAAATAACAACACACAAACTGTATTCATTTGAACACTGCTTGGCCCATTAGCTTTAGCCTCTTCTTGGCTAACTCTCGCACCTGGACTAGCCCATTTCCAATCATGTGTGTAGCACCCCAAGGTGTGCTTACCGGGAAGATTCTAGCCTACGTCCATCCTGGGTCGGAGCTGAATCGCATGTGCCCAGGAGAGGGGAGCATGGCATCTGCTCCAGAGAGCAGAGCTGTCAAGTCTGAGCTCACTTCCTCTTCCTCCCAGCATTCTGTTCTGTTTACTCCACCCACCTATGTTTTAACCTATGAGAGCCAAGCAGTTTCTTTATTATAATTAACCAATAACCTTCCTCCATCAAAAAGTCCTAAGTTCTTAAGACATTTTAAATAGCAAATTTTGTTAGTCTTTGAAAGGTTTGAAAAATACCTATCCATTTGAAATATATCTCTGTATATCTAGAAAACCTAACTAACTTAAATACCACCTTGACTATTATGAATGATTATCTATTAACCTGTATTCTTAATTATACATTACATTTTTTAATGAGCTGTACATGCAAAATGTCTTAATCAAGAGCATACATATACATATAACAAAATTGACTTTAAGTTTGCATAAATAAGTGAAGATCCATACCAATGCAAAGTATTCAACTCTATAGCACATCCCCCTTTAAATGTAAAAAAATCATTTATAGACAATCATTTAAAGAATTCAAGCATTGTTTTCTAGACTACTCCTTGCTGATTTTGGGCACTGTTAATCAGGTCTTTCATTGGGTATCTGTGTGGTAGGTCCATCTCAGTCAGCAGTCCTGAAGCTGTCATGGATATTGGACTATTTGGGCCATTGCATCAGAGGGTGTTTTTGATCAAACCATATTAGCCAATAAGAAATCCACAGCTTCTGGCTATTACAAACAATGCTGCTATGAACATAGTTGAGCATATACTTATGTTGTATGATAGGGCCTCTCTTGGGTATATTCCCAACAGTGGTATTGCTGGGTCCAGGGGTAGGTTGATCCCGAATTTCCTGAGAAACCACCACACTGCTTTCCAGAGTGGTTGCACAAGTTTGCATTCCCACCAGCAATGGATGATTGTACCCCTTCCTCCACAACCTCTCCAGCAAAGGCTATCATTGGTGTTTTTTATTTTAGCCATTCTGACAGGTGGGCAGTTTGGATGCTCACCTTACTAGACCTGGATGGAGGTGGGTGGTCCTTGGACTTCCCACAGGTCAGGGAACCCTGATTGCTCTTCGAACTGATGAGGGAGGGGGACTTGATCGGGGGAGGGGGAGGGAAATGGGAGGAGGTGGCGGGCAGGAGGCAGAAATCTTTAATAAATAAATAAATTAAAAAAAAGAAATGCACAGCTTTTTATCCTTTGTGGAAACCAAATCCGAACTTTTTTTCTGAAGAAACATATCCTTAGATCCAAATTTTGAAGTCAAGACACCTTTAAACTATATATGTTGGTTTAGCTCAGCAGCCCCCAGAATAAAATGTCTCTCAAGTCAAAAAATTTAAAGAAAACATAATAACATACATAATTCAGACTCTCTGTGTATATTTTATCTTTATGTGGCTTATTTTTTATTCCTTTAATCTATGAGTGTCTGTACTCTGTTTCTTTCAAAACATTGTTTTATTTTTAAAAAGTATTTATATTTTTATAACTATCCATACTCCTTTTTTCCTCCAAGCTTACCTACATTTTTTAAACGTACTGTGACCTGTTTAGAGGTTTATTTCTGTCTGAATCTGTCTTTATTGCATAGCTGTAATCATTTTCTGACCATGAGTGCTTTAAAATGGTAACCAGTGTTGTCAGGGCAGCCCTGGATGCTGGCTCCATCTCTGTCGGCCTTCTAACATGGTGGAGGTAGTTCACCACCAGCTCTGGGACCACTGGGAGGGAGCCATGCTTACCACCTCCACTCTGGAAAGCAATTGGTCCATGCTGCCACCAAGTTACTTACAGCACGCTGCCCACAAACCCCATTCAAGGGCTTAGCCTCCCAAAACAGCCAGAGCTGTTCCTGCAATTAGCATGAACCAGGAAGTCCTTTTAAAGGAGTGGCTGCATGTTTTTTGCTGCTACCAGTGAGTCAGGAAGCCTTTTCTTAAAGAAATCATGACTCTGCTTCCTTCTAGCAAGCAAAGCAAAACTGAAAAATATGTGGCTACCAAGAAGCCATGCTTAACTCTGTTCTTTTATGTCTAGAATTCCTTTCCAAACTCTCTCAGGTTTTATGTGGATAAAGTTTACTCATGTTGGCATGCCATTATATGCAGATGCTGTGCATTCATTTCCTGGCTGGCCAGACCTGAATAATAACACAGAAACTATATTAATTACAACATTATTTGGCCAATAGCTTAGGTATATTTTTATCTAACTCTAATATCTTAAATGAACTGATTTCTCTTTATTTGTGTATCACAGTTGAGGGAAGAGCAAAATTATTTCTATTGATATTGCTGACCCGGGATTCTAACAGCCATATTGCCCCACTATAGAATGTGTTTATATGTAGCTTTGGAGAATAAGTCAAGTTTGCAGTGAAAAACTGGGGAAAAGATGACATAGCTTGTGTTTTCAGAACTATTTCAGTTTTTTCTTCCATGATTTATCAATTAACATATTTCCTTTTTATTTAAAATGGACACATTTAAGTTTCTATATTTTAAACAAAGAGGTCCTGGTAATGCATTATTTAAGAAGAAATGCAAAAAGTATTTCTTGATTTCTTTTTTTTTCTAATTAATAATTCTTTACCTAAATCAGCGTGTTTCAGTAGTAGTAGTAATTTTCCCTCTTCTTTTTTCTAATTAATAATTCTTTACCTAAATCAGCGTGTTTCAGTAGTAGTAGTAATTTTCCCTCTTCTTTAGTAGATATCCATTTATATCTAATCCCACAATTATCATCTTAACACATAGTCACAATGTATATATAGTATGACCTTTTAGCAAATAGCTAAAGCTTTTCTATATTCTTTAAATATTTTATCTCACTTAGTTTGCAAGACAGTTCCTGTCCTTTTTTCTTATTTTTGTATTTTTCTATAGTATTTGTCCATTGCCATCAGAAATTACAGTCTATTTCATTTGAGTTTAATTTATTCCCAAAATTGAATTTAAGATTGTCTGATAATGTCCTATTTTCTTTATATACTTACGATGCTCATATTTTTTTCTAAAACACTGTAAATTTGAAACCTTATCTCATAATTCTAATAACTGGTTTCTGGATCAATTTTAATTAAGAAGAAAATGAATCAATTTTGTAGGAAATATACTGATTATATTTTCCTGTGATAAGCAGATTTTTATAAATCAAGATCATACTGACTCTAAATATTTCTACATAGCTTTGCTTTCTGATCACGAACAAATAATATATAAGGACTTTCTCTTTCTTTGACTTTGTGTGTGTGTGATGTATGTATTTTTGTGTGTACGTGTGTATGTATACATCTGCATATGCAAGTATGCTCACCAAAGGTACATATATGGTGGCCAGAGGTCAAGATCAGGTCTCTGCCTCTATTACAGTGGTTCCCAGTCTGAAGGTCGAGATCACTTTAGGGGCTGTATACCAGATATCATACATATCAGATATTCATATTATAGTTCATAACAGTAGCAAGATTACGGTCATTCATGAAGTCACAACAAAAATAATGCTATGATGGGGAGTCATTCCAACACGAGGAACTGCATTAAAGGTCCGCAGCATTAGAAAGGTTGAGGATCACCATTTTATTACCTTCTTCATATGTTTGGAAACAATATCTCTCAGTAAACCAGAGATTGCTGATTTGGCTACAGTGGTTGACGTTAAACTATTTAACTGCTCTGACACCCACCACCTCCTCCAGCACTAGTGGTACAGACTGGTACCATGCTCACACATGGGCGAGAGTGGGGCAAAGTTATACTCCTTAGACTTGTGCAAAAAACATTTTACCAGCTGTTCTCTCTCAACATGATTAATATTTTAAATAGCAAAATATAGTCTGTGTATTACAATAGATTATACAAAAAATATTAAAGTCTGATTGGTGTGGCCTCGAACTTCCAGGTAAATGTGTTTCTAAGTATTGGGAGCTGAGATTAAGAATGGGGGTAAATTATTGGCCTGAAGGGGTTCACAGGAGGAAGGAAAGCAGAGTGTTCAACCTCGAGGATCTGCTAATTTAGATTCCTTGGAATGGGGGAAGGCTATTAAGGAAGGTCACCCCCCAAAGGTCTGCTATAACACTAGAGATGAGGCTGGAATGTTATATCTGTTTCCCTGGCCTGCTAAGATGGTGTATTCCCAGGGAATGCCTGCTGGTGCTGGAGGATGGGATAATGAGATGGGTTTGGGGAAGGAAAGTTGGAAGAGAAGATCATTGTGATCTCCTAAGGGTAGGGTCAAAGTGGAATCAGCACTGCTGTTCTTCTGCAGAGCTGAGGAAGATATTGAGGAGATTAGAATTTGAGGAACAGAAAGAAAAGTGAATATAAGCAGTCAACTTACGTGTTTCCCAGGCAGGGTTGGTCTTTGTGTTAAGAGGGATGCCTGCTGGAATTGAGGTCTTGGATAAACGAAGGAGTCTGGGAAATGAGATTAGGAGGAGAAGGTCTGAGAGTTCCACAGGGGATATTGTCAGGTCTGTTGAAGAGCTAAGAATAAAACTAAGGTACTGGATTTTGGGTAGAAGAGAGAGTGGTGAAGGTCTTCAGTTAGATTTCCTATTCCTTCACTTCTGTCTGCTTAGCTGTGTGTTCACAGGGGATGTCTGCTGCTGTTAGAGGTTGAGATAATGAGATGAAGATGGGGAAGAAAAGTTGACGGCAAAATCTTTGTAATCACTTGGAAATATAATAGGAGAAGGAAGGGAGACTACAGCAGGTGTTCTTCTATAGAGCCGGGATTGAGACTCTAAAAGCAAGAAAGACCCAGAAAGATGTGCTGCAGACTCTAAGATACAACAGATGACAACTCAGACTAGTATACCTAGCAAAATTTTTAATTACCATAGATGGGGAGCATGAGATATTTTAAGATAAAGCTATGTACCTATAAATTTAGTCATAAAGAAGATTCTGGAAGAAAAACTTCAATCTAAGAATGTTAACTACAACCATAAAAACACAGAAAAAAATAATTCCAGAGCAGTAATATCAAAAGAAAAGAAGCACATGCACACCACCACCACCATCACCACCAACAGCAACCAAATAACAGGAATCAACAGTCATTGGTCATTAATAACTCTCAATACCAGTGCTCTCAGTTCCCCAATAAAAAGACACAGGGTAACAGAATTGCATGGAAAAACAGAATTGCTAGAGCCAATAGACATTATAAATAAAATGAACTGAACAAACTCTTTTTTTCTTTATTTTTCAATTCAAAAATTTATACTTCCTCCCTCCTCCCATACCCCTCCCACTCGCCCACTCACCTCTTCCCTCCCCCTCCCTTCTTGAGAGGGCAGGGAACCCTGCCCTGTGGGAAGTCCAAGCTCCCCCCCCCCCCCATCCAGGCCTAGGAAGCTTTGCATCCAAATAGACTAGGGTCCTAAAAAGCCAGTACATGCAGTAGAAACAAGTGCCCAATGGCTTCTCAGTCAGCCCCCATTTTCAGCCACATTCAGAGAGTCGGGTTTGATTGCATGCTCATTCAGTCCCGGTCCAGATGGGTTTGGTGAGCTTCCATTAGAACAGTTACACTGTCTCAATGGGTGGACAACCCCTCGTGGTCCTGACTTCCTTGCTCATCTTCTCCCTCCTTCTTCTCTGCAACTGGACTTGGGGGCTTAGTCCGTTGCTCTGATGAGGGACTTTGTCCATCGCTGGACGAAGGCTCTAAGGTGATATTCGACATTATCCTCAGTGTGATAGTGAGGCAAGGCCAGTGGCAAAAGTTGGGAGCATGGGGCTAGGGGTGGGACTGGGGGAAGGGGAGAGGGGGAGAGAGAAGGGAAAGACTGGAGAGAGCTTGGGGGAGTGGGAGGGTGGAGATGGAGGAAGGGCTGATATAGGATCAGGGAAGAAAATATCTACATTAAGGGAGCCATTTTAGGGTTGGCAAGAGACTTGGCTCTAGACGGGATTCCAGGTGTCCATGGGGATGTCCCTAGCTAGGTCCGAACAGATTCTTAAAGAACATCTCAAGAAAAACAAAAGAACACACCTTTTTCTCTACATCTCATGGAAGTTCCCCCACCCCAAATTGAGCACATACTCAGACACAAATTTAATGGTCCAAGAAAACTGAAATAATACTGCAGTAATATTTTGTGATCTAACAAATAAAGCTTGCCTGAAGATCAGAGTGGGGACCTAGTCACTAGTTAGACATAGAGACCAGGCAGTGGTGGCTCACACCTTTAATTCCAGTTCTCAGTAGGCAGAGGCAGACAGGACCCCTTAGGATACATGAGATTGATCTAGCCTAAAAGAGAAACAGAGTCAGGTGGTGGTGGTTCACAGATTTAACCCCAGTACTTGGGAGTCACAGGGCTTAAATGCCAACACTAGGGAGGTGGAGACAGGAAGAGATATGACTGGTCAGAAAGAGGAATATAAGGCAAGAGTAGACAAGAGCTCAAGGCATTCAGTCAGAGGACTTATAGAGACAGGATAACACTTTCAGTCTGAGGACTTCATAATATTAGGAACTAGTGTCTGGCTGCTCTGCATTATCTTTCATAATATTTCACTCTGAGTTTTATTATTAATACCAATTAGAAATCATGCTACATTAACACTCTTTATCCTAACTGGTGCGGCAGAATTGTCTCCATTCTGTCAATCATGTTGTAAATAAACGCTGATTGGCCAGGCAGGAAGTATAGGTGGGAAAACCAGACACGAAGTAGAAATGATGTAATGAGAACAGGGGAATTCTGGGAAGGAGGAAGTTGATTTCTCCCACTCCTGCCCAGACCACCAAAGCAGCAGGTTGTGATCTGCCCCACTGAAAAAAGGTACTGGGCCATAGCTAACATAGATCAGAAAAATGGGTTAATCAAGATGTGAGAGTTAGCCAGTGAGAGGCTAGAGCTAATGGGCCAATCAGCTTATAATTTATGGAGACCTATGTGTGATTTTCTTTGGGGCTAAATAGTTGTGGGGTACCGGGCAGGACAGAAACCCCAACAAAACAAACAGGACCGGTTCATGTTATGCTAACTGTTCACTATAGGTTTAAAGATGAATATCAATAGTAATAGAGACAACAGAAAATCAGGAACTGAAAACAATCTAGAAATCCCTCAATGGAAAAATTGATAAAAAATAATGTGATATATTTACTCAATGGAGTATGATTCTTTAAAAATAGCATTAAGAAATTTGCAGACAAATGGATGAAACTAGAAAAAATCATTCTGGGTGAGGTAATCTAGAACCAGAAAGATAAATGTATTATTATTCACTTAAATATGGATGTTAACTATTAAATTGATAATAGACAAACTACAATCCATAATTCCACAGAAGACAGGTATAGAGGAATTACTAGGAATAAGGACACTTGGAACTTTCTTGTAGGTGGGAAATCCAGTATATTTTATCAGTGGATGGTGTAGGAGTTCCTTCTCTTTATGTGCTGCTTTCATTGGATAATGAATAAAGAAACTGCCTTGGCCTATTTGATAGGACAAAACTAAGGTAGGCAGAGTAGACAGAACTGAATGCTGGGAAGGAGGGCAGAATGGCTGACACTATGGATCTCCTGCTTGACAGGATGCTGATTAGAATCTTGCCAGTAAGCCACAGTCATGTGGAGATACACAGATTAATAGAAATGAGTTAAATTAAGATGTAAGAATTAGCCAATAAGAAGTTAGAGCTAATGGCCAAGCAATGATTTAATTAATCCAGTTTCTGTGTAGTTATTTCAGGTGTAAGCTAGCTGGGTGGCCAGGACAAACAAAGGGCTCCCACACTCTCCAGGCAACCGGTCGACTAAGGCTTGGGAACGGGAGGGTCAGATGGAGAGTGGAGGCAAAATGGGATTTAACAAGAGAATACAGGGGAGACATTTAGAACTGAGGGGCATTTGAGGGATGGCATGGAAATCTAAAGCTGTGGAAACTTCCTAAAGTGTATGAAGGGAATCTTAATGCATCTCATAAAATGAGAGAGACAGAGTTCTAACTGACCTTCTCTTGTCAGCAAATGATGTCTCCATTAGCAGTATTGGGTTGCATCCAATTATGTTATTGGCCAAAGAGGTCGCATGTGAATCCCCAAACAACCCAGGTAATTACCAAGGCAATAGTTTGCACTCTATGAATGAGCTGCAAAGCTCCATTGCTGAAGACAACATTCATAATTCATTGAACATGTGGAGTTGATGCCTTTATAGAACTTTTAGCTCTATTTTCTAATTTATTTGGTACAGGAAGGTACTCTACAGGCTACCAAAAGGAAATGTAAACACAAAACAGCCATAAACACTTTGTTCTACAATCTGTCTTGCCTGTAAAATATGCTAGGGCAATGGTAGCACAAAAACTTCTGGGAGTAACCAACCAATGTCTTACTTGACATAAGGAACACTCTACAAGATAGAATCCACTTTAAACATGACTTGGGTGAACAACACCAGAGACTAAATATCCCAGAGACATAACGTGAAATCAAATACTAATGTTTTAAAACAATCAATCAATCATCAATCAATACCCAATAAAAATTACTTCTAATGGTATTATAAAATACTCATAGATCAGGTTTTACTAAGCAATCACCAAAGAAGTTTTTCCTACAGCATATGGGAACAAATACAGATACCAACAGCCAGACTTTACTCAGAAAGAAACACCTTAGAACACCCAGCTGTAAATGGGAAGTCTCTATCAAATCCATGTCCCCTCCCCAGAGCTCAGCCAACCATACAGAAGAGGAAGTTGAAAGAGTGTAAGAGCCAGAGAAGATGAAGGACAGCTGGAGAACAAGATCCTCTTAATCAACTGATCAAAGCTCATAAAAACTTACAGAGACTGAAGCAGCAAGCACATGGGTATGCATCACAGTCTCTGCATATATAGTAGTGTTTCACTTCAGTATTTTTATGGGACTCCTGAATGTGTAAGTGAGTAGATCTCTGATTCTAGTGCCTTCCCTTTAAATCCTTTTTCCTCTTTTGGTTTTCTTTGTTTACCTTTGTTGCTGGAGAGTGCTTGTTTGTTCCCTGGCCACTCAGACTCCCAAGATAATCACACAGAAATCTGTATTAATTCAATTAATTGACTAATCACTTAGGCATATTGCTAGCTAGCTCTTATATCCTAAACTAACCCATCTCCATTAATCTGTACATTACCATGAGGTCATGGCCTGTGGGCAAAATTTTGATGGGCTGTAGGAGAGGTGTCTGTCTCTTGTGGTGGCTACATGGCTTCTCTCTAACTCTGTCTTTTCCCTCTCTACATTTGTATTTGTATTTCCCGCCTGGCTTTACTCTGTTAAACCATTGGTTTTAAGCAGCTTTATTCATTAACTAATAAAAGCAGCACATATACAGAAGAACTTCTGACACCACACCTTTGACATGATAGTTTTTTTTAATTATATCATATTTTATTTTGTTATGTTTAAAAGGAGAATTGTTTCTCATTTTGGAGTCTTTTGTTTTTCATTATTATTAATTTTTAGTATTTTAGTAATAATATTTGACTGACCACTATCTCTAAATAGGTAAAGTTGCTGTGGGAACTATTCTAGCAAATAGCCTTTAGGATACCATCCCACTTGGGTGTGGCCCCTTATACTATAAATACAGCCATTAAGCTGGTGTACTCTTTCTCTCTCTGCTGCTGGATTTGGTTCTTGTTCCCTATTAATGCAGATGACTGTGATCTGTGAGTATACCCCTAAATAAAGAACCCTTTATTATACTCATTTCTGAGCAAGTATGAGACTATTTTACTCGCATTCTCTTACATCTAGTCTATAACGTGGGACTCATCCCAAAGACCCTGGGATTAAGAGTCCCATGCTCATGCTCTACAAACTGAGTTAGCCAGGCTGTTTGGATGAAAACCAGGAATCCTAACCACTAGATAAACATGTTGAGAGAAATGCAGATAAAGTAGGCCTGACCTGTGAAGATCTAGAGCAAGTTTTGAGAGCTACTTAAGACTATTTGGCATTTTTTGAGTTAAGAATCTGTGTTTTGTGTTAGCTTGGATTAAATAAGTGTGATTAAGAAGATATTAGAATAGGTATATTGCAAATTTGCTTTACTGGGATAATCAATATTGGCCAACCGAAGCATAAAAAATATCAGTGATTAAGAAGGGACTATAAAAACTCTGATAAAAGCGGATGGCCCAAATGATCCAACATTTCACAGGACCTCTGTTGAAGTTTCCTCTGATTTCTACATCCAGGACAGCTTCAAGACTGTTGGCTGAGATGGTCAAACCTCACAGAACATCCCTGTCAGGACTTGACGATAATCTTAAATTTTCTTTAGGTCCCCATAAGATTATCAACACCCCCAATTAGCAGGAAGTAGCTTAAAAAACTATGCCCATATTCCCCCCCAAATTGGATTATGGATATTTGTCTTTGTTTAGAGTCTTGGTTACAAGTTGTTATGGAAAATCATCATGAAGAAAACTAAACAACGGAAATTAGATTCAGAGTTTTTGTTTTGAAAAGAAAAAGGGTGGGGGAGGAGAGGAAGAAGTGCTGTGGGACAATGGTCCCTGTAAAGATTTGTCAGTTTTACTGGTTTAGTAAAATGCTGATTGGCCAGTAGCCAGGCAGGAAGTACAGGTGGGGTGACCAGAACAGGAGAATTCTGGGAAGAGGAAAGACTCAGCCTATAGTCATCACCCAAACATAGAGGGAGCAAGATGAGAATGCCTCACTGATAAAAGGTACCAAGCCATGTGGCTATCACAGGCAAGAATAATGGGCTAATGTATGATATAAGAGTTAATAAAAAGCCTGAGCTAATAGGCCAACCAGTTTATGATTAATGTAAGCCTTTGTGTTTTTTTTTGGGGGGGGGGACTGAACTGCTACAGGACCGGAAGGAACAGAAACCTCTGTCAACATCGTATTCAAAGGAAAGATCTACCAAGAGGATGTCTCAGTTCTAAACATCTATGCCCCAGATACAGGTCATCCAGAGAGAAATTAAATAGAGAAATATCAGAATTAACAAATGCTATGACTCAAATGATTGTAACATTTATCTACAGAATGTTTTATCCAAACACCAAAAAATTTAACTTCTCTGCCTCACCTTAGGGAACATTCTCCAGAACTAGCCACATACTTGGTCTCAAAGCAAGTGTTACCAAATACAAAAAAGGTGGAATAATTTCACTTATTTTATCAGACCACCACTAGATTGCAACAAAACAGAAATTATAGGATCAATAATAAATTTAACATTGATAAGGCTGAGTGTCAAGTTGACAAGGGATCTATTGTGCTAGTTAATTTTATGTCATCTGGACACAATTTATAGTCTTCTTAGAGGAGGCAATCTCAACTGAGAAAATGCTTCTACAAGATCCTGCCATAAGCCGGGCGATGGTGGCGCACGCCTTTAATCCCAGCACTCGGGAGGCAGAGGCAGGCGGATCTCTGTGAGTTCGAGACCAGCCTGGTCTACAGAGCTAGTTCCAGGACAGGCTCCAAAGCCACAGAGAAACCCTGTCTCGAAAAAAAAAAAAAAAAAAAAAAAAAAAAAAAAAAAAAAAAAACAAGATCCTGCCATAGACAAACCTGTAGGGAATTTTCTTAATCAGTGACTCATGTGGGAGCCCTAGCCCATGTGGTTGGTACCACTGTGGGCTAGTGGTCTTGGGTTACATAAGAGAGCAGCATGAGCAAGCCACATGGAACAAGGCAATAAGCAGCATGCCTCTGTGGCCTCTCAGTCTGCTCCTGCTTCCTGCTTCTTGCCCTATTTGTTGAATTCCTGCCCTAACTGCTTCTGATGATGGGCTTTTATACGTAAGTGTGAATAAAATGAACCCTTTTTCCTCAACTTCCCTTTGGTCATGGTGTTTCTTCACAGTTTGAGTAACCATAACAAAGATAGATGTGAAGAAAAGAGTTCAAATGAACACAGTGGCTACAAAGAAGACTTACCATGTAAGCACTTGCCACACAAGCATGAGTACCTGAGGTTGAATCCCCCGAACTAAATAAAGGCCAAATGTGTTGAAAATCTTCTACATTTTGAGAGATGAGAGGTAGTACCTGAGAAAGTCCTATAAGCTTATGGCTGACTAGTCTTTTAACTTCAATAGAATCAAAAATGAAAGCAAACAAACAAAAGGAAAAAAAAACCAAACAAATGAAGAAATCCTGTCTTACACAGGTGGAAGTCCTGGACTGCCTTCTGATCTTCACAGAGATGCCATGGCATATATATATATATATCATTCACACCCACAAATGCAGGCACAAACATATGCACACAAAGATAAAAATAAATAAATGTAAGTAGAAACCAATTCCTTAGCTATGGTTCCATTTGAGAAAAATGTATCAGAAGGTTTTACATATATTTATTTCGTGAGTCTCAGGTTTGATCATGTAATTTAAAAAAATCACAATTATATAAGCATTTTATACTTTTCATATTTCTAGCTAAATATTTTCAGTGTTTCTTTTCTAAATATGTTCTTTTACATTTTATTAATTTTAATGACAATTATAATGTAGTCACTTATCTGAAGTAGGAAAAGCTGACCATCTTTGGTCGCCCCCCCCCACAAACCCTGCCACCAATTTCTCCCTCTGTATTCTTGTCTTTAACCACCTAACACCTCTCCATGACTTCTCGCACAGGGTCATCACTTTCTTGAAGCCATCTTTACTGTTTGCCTGCAATGTTTTACCTGTAAACTATTAAAATTGCTTTTAGAAATTATCTGCTTTCTTTTTGTCTTATTCTTTGTTTTATTCATACTTAATAAAAAATCTAATCTATCACTCACAATCACTCACTCAGTAGATTCACTATATCTCAGAGAATTACACTCAATATACTAAGTATGACATCTACAAATACTAACAGTATAGTTTCTCATCCCCCCATAGTATCTACAGATTTTTTTAACAGTTGCATACCCGCTTCTTATAGATCTCTCTGTATGGAATACTTTTTGCTACTAATTTCCCAAGAAATCGGTTCTCTTCATGTCTCATTTCTATTTGGTCAATATTTTTTGATTCATTCTTTTATAACTTTGTGTATATGGATATTTTGCCTGAAGGATGCCAATGCATCATGCTATGCCAGAACAAGGCATTAGATCTTCTGGAACTGGAATTACAGATAGTTGTGAGCTGCCATTTGGCTGCTGGGAACTAACTCCAGGTTCCCCTCAAGAACACCAACTGCAGCTGGCATAACTGGATATCAACATGTAGAAGAGTGAAAATAGACCCATACATATCACCATGCACAAAACTCAAGTCCAAATGGATCAAACACCTCAACATAAAGCCAGCCACACTGAACCTCACAGAAGAGAAAGTGGGAAGTACACTTGAAAGCATTGGAACAGGAGGCTACTTCTTAAATATAACCCCAGAAGCACAGACACTGAGAGAAACAATTAATAAATGGGATCTCCTGAAACTGAAAAGAATGCTGTCTGCTTTGTACTAGTTCTTAGGTTGACATTTTTAAATCAGTTAAATTATTATTAAAGTTAAAGCATTTGGGTGCGTTGAAGTTCTAGTTAATTTATTTACATATACAAAACACCCAACCTTCTTGATTTAATAAACAATTATTTATTTCAATAAATAATACTAACTTTTCCCTATACTTAGAGAAGTCTGCCTCTATTTCCTTGGTGATTCTTTCTCAGGAGGTCTCACAATAAAACTGAAAATTTATCATATTAAAATAGGACAATTGTAAGTTTAAGGTCCTCAACTCAGGAGCAAAGGGAATCAACAGCTCCTACTGAAGCCTCATAAGCCACTTAACATCTATTCCCCCACAATCATATCAATCAAGATTCAGGTCTTAACTATTTTTTTTATTTAATTTTTACTTTTTATTCATGCATATGTGTGTGGGTTTTCACATTTGAATACACAACTCTACTCATCTACTGAATGTTATCAGGAAGAAAGAAAATAGGAATTTAATATTTAATGCTTAGGGAGCTGTCACTGATAACGGGAGACAAAAAATATTAATTTTAATTACATCCCTGGTCTTTTAGATTTATAATTTATTTACATATCTGCATACATACACACAACTCTCACACCTACACAAATCTTATATTACTCTTTTTGAAAAGCACATACATGTGTATTATGTGTGTGAGTTTTCCTCACAGCAAGAAAAAGAGAGAATGTTGTAGTAAATTTCACCTTGGTCTCATTTTTTCCCCTGTAACGTATAAATGGAGAAACTGACATGACTGAGTGATTTTAGGGAGAGGAGAACACCATCTGCTCTGCTCACCTTTCTCCATATGTTCAATCCTTTGATTAATCTCATATGTTGGAAACTGTTATTTTGCATTTTATGTGTATTTTCACATGTGGACAATTTGAACAATGTTTTTGAAGCTTTTATGGAATATATATTATTATCAATGGAAAATCCCTGATTTTCTCCCTGTAGAAAAGCTGACAAAACAGCTGTGCGGCTTAAAGTTTCACATGTTCTTTTCAGATGTCACTTACACACACATCATATGTGCTTCCAGATACACGTATGATAAGGATTTTCTGCCAAGTCTGATATCAGAGCCAACAGCTGGTTCACTGGTTTTGACCATTCAAGAGTTTCATTAAAATGAAATGGAATAAAAATCCTAGGTTATAATGGAAGGCACAGGTTTATGAATAAACTGACTGTGTGTGACCTTTGATGCTGTGTAAAGTGGCAGTTTCAAGAACTGTGTCTAAAGGAGATGCTTGGGTCTGAAGTAGAGGGAGCGACATTTATGACAATGTGTGAAGCTGCATTGCATGCTTCTCCTATTCTCTGAAAATGGTTAGTGTCTTTCACTGTATTATGACTAAATGTAGTTATTTTATGCTTTCCAAATATGTTGTTTGCATTTGTATAGCTTTTATATTTGTGTGATACCTAGACTCTAACACTGTATGGGCTGTTGGGTAATGTATTATTTAAAATACTACATTGTTAATGAAAGTTATCATTTCCAAATGTGAAATCTTTCTTTTATTGTGCCAGATAAATATGTGTCTATTGTGATTAGGAGTCCATTTTATACATGTTAAGATTTATACAAACTAATTTTGAAATAAATTGAAGGTTCTTTTTAATCAGTCAGGGATTTTATATTAATCTTAGTGTTCACTTTTTTCTTTTGAAATTGTGTGTGTATGTATGTATGCATGTGTGTCTGTTTTTGACTGTGTGTTTGTGTGTGGGGAGGGGCCATGATGACCTGGTGTATGAACTCAGATTCTCTCTGTTTAGAGTAAGCGTGTTTTCATAAAATCTATTGCTGCAACTCACCCTTGGTATTTATTGATGTACATATTCCATTTTTGACATGTTTTAGAAATGATTCTCATAGATTCTTAAATCATTGTGTCATATTTCATTATAAACCCAAAATAGTTTTGTGCCTTAAGTCATGTAAGATGCTTAGATTTTTGTTGTTTGTGTTTTGAGAAGTAACTGATTCCTTCTCAATGCAGTCAGATCATGGGTAACTACAATGATGTCTTCAGGGTACTTCAGCAGTTTCACTGATTTCAAGAATTTACAAGGTTGGAATTGGAATCAAATAAAACATTTATTTTAAAATGTTTCTCTTGTGTGCATATGCTGTATGCACCAAAACATTCTTTAGTGTCCTAGATGCGACTTAATGGAGTCTGGTGGACAGCAGACCTCTTCTTCTCACCATGACATGGCTTCATCTCTACACCTAGAAGTGACAAAGGAAAACCCATGTTCGCAAAAACGCAGATACTCTGGATGAAGAGCACATATTCTTATCCACTTGGTCATCTCTCTGGCCTCTTGCCACTTGCATTTCAGATCATCCTTCTTGATTTAATTCCATAAAAGTATACAACTTACTGTTAGTCATTTGGAAGGGACATGACATAGTCTAGAAAGAGTAATTTATAGACAGGACCTTCAACAATGAACAGTAAAACATTAAATTCAGTGTATTCTAGGGGTGTGAGTTTGTGGGGGAAGCTAAATCAGGAGCCTCTGAATTTTCATGTAAGTGGTCACGTTGGTAATTAAACTGAGTGGACATGCAGAATTTATTGTAGTGTTTAGTGTTCCCATTTCAATTTTATTTTATTATTGTATTTCTATTTCTGAAGGAACAACAGACATGTCTCTTGAAAGCAAGAACTTGAGCTCTTTTCAGAGTAGATCAGAAGTTGACCATGACTTGGAAGTTTCAGTGGGTCAGAGATACATAAATAGAAAATAAGTGGAATTTGCCCACTCAGAAAACTAAGACACTCAGAAAATTCTCTTTTTACTACTTCCTCTATTAGAGTCTATAGTTGAACTTTATAGTTTTCTATTTTTTCTCTTTAAAAAGTTTAGTTTATTTTATAACATCAAAACACGTTTGTTTGAAAATTATTTTATTCTTTTCTAAACCTCCTCTTATTTCAAGAAGATAATTAATTTGATAATGTTTATTTACATAACCATATATTTCTGGATTTTAACCAATATATTTAACATTTTCATTGAAGTTTACCAAGAGATTTTATGTTCCTTAACCCTATAAATTTTAAAAAATATATAGTAAAAATAATGAAGTTTTAAGCTTATACCCCAATCCTGAAAAAACATGGGAGAATTTAAGGTATTGGCTAGTTGGCTTGGTGGAAACCAACCAGATTGTTGTGAACACAAAGTCCTCTTGTTCAGAGATAAGTACTAGGAAATCAGTAATGTTAAACATGAAGGCTGTCTCTTTAAAGAGGTAGGTAACTATTTTTCCACCAAGAAATCAAGGAGTGGATGTAGTCTGGCGATTTCTGTATTTTAGAACCTGATGACCTTTGTTCTAACTTCATGACCAAGGCCAACGCTGGTTCTCCCATACTCTTAAGGTTATCTCAGTCATTCTCCCTAAACCCTATCTTGAGCATTATTTCTCATTCACTAGAACCTATCTTTATGGAAGAAGTCACATGTACTTTACAAAGACATAATGTAATCATGCCTTAAGCTTAATTGTGTACATGGGTATAAGTCAATTGTCACCAGGAGACATTTTATTTATTTATTTATTTTTTATTGAAAAAATTTCCACCTCCTCCCAGCCTCCCATTTCCCTTCCCTTCTCCCCCACTCCTCTCCCCTCCCCCCACTCCTCTCTCCCTTCCTCTCCAGTCCAAAGAGCAGTCAGGGTTCCCTGCCCTGTGGGAAGTCCAAGGTTCCCCCCACCCCATCCAGGTTTAGGAAGGTGAGCATCCAAAATGGTTAGGCTTCCACAAAGCCAGTACATGCAGTAGGATCAAAACCCAGTGCCATTGTCCTTGGCTTCTCATCAGCCCTCATTGTCTGCCGTGTTCAGAGAGTTCGGTTTTATCCTATGCTTTTTCAGTCCCAGTCCAGCTGGCCTTGGTGAGCTCCAAATAGATCAGCTCCACTGTCTCAGTGGGTAGGTGCACCCCTCGCGGTCCTGACTTCGGAGACATTTTTACAAAATTGTGCTGTACTTACACACACCCTAAATAAACTATCCGGTGTCAGATTCTAGAAGATTGAATAAACATTGGTTATTTTTCTTGCTTCTTAGGAAGCAGCACGCTGCTGGTCCTCATGGTCAAAGAGACCCCTACACCAGATTGCTCCTTGAATTCTGGTAATTGGATATTAGGGAAGCCATTTGGCCTCTGTGAATCTGAGACTGCTCAACTTCCATAAAATCCTGACAATAAAATCATAAGAGATAATTATATGACTGCATTTAATGTACTCAGAGTGCTTAGCACTCAATTTGGCAGGAATATTTGGAATTATATGACAATTATTTAGTGATATTGATGACGGAGGAGCTGAGGTAATGAAGATGATAATAATTGAAATAGAAAGGAGTATGCTGGCAATGTTGACAGTAAAGAACAATTTACCAGTCAGGATGAAATTAATCTTTTCCTCACATTAGAGTATCAGAAGGGCTTGCCTATTCAGGAAGAGCCCTGGAATGCAAATGTTTTATCCCTGTGGCTGTATATAGACAGAAAGGCAAAGCAAAGTGCAAAGCTTCTGTTAAATGTGTATATCCTGTTGAAGAAAATATGTAAGTAAGAGTCAGGAAACTAGAAATTGTGGCATGACTGGGGGTGATAACATAGTTTAAGCTGTGATGTCCAGGAAAATAGCAGAACAAAGTGGAAGCAGGGGTATTGGGCATGGAAAAGTTTAGTGGGAGTTATGGGAGTATGGAGACAAGAAGGGAGCAAAGGTGGAGATAGGAGAGAACCAACCAAAACAAAAAAAGTGTAAACATGCCATCTGAAAACCTGTTCATTTCTAAGTTAATTTTTAAAAATTAAATATTTTTTTAAATGAAACATTAACTAGAAGCAGATATTGTAGAAAGAAAGAGAGGAAACAGTGGGTTTGGGTGGTTTATGTTCAACAAATGAGAATTGAATGCAACCTCAGAATTGCCATGTTACGGGGCCAGGGCCAAAATATTAAAAACATTATTGATTTGAGTCACCAAGGGAGGCACAGATAGGTGAGGATGAGACCAAAGTGTGTTAGACTATATCTCAAAACTTTGTTATGTTACCTTGACTGTTGAAGGCACTTCTGCTTAAAAGTTGGAAACTCAACAGGGAAAACGTTAAATACTGAAGCTTCATGTACAGTATTTATTTTTTTTTTAATTTTTTTTATGTACAGCATTTATTGCTTGTGAGGGAAGCCTATGGTCTCCTAAATGACGTGGAGAGCCCCACCTCTCCCTCTCTGTTGTCTGTTGCACGGTTAGCCTTTCTTCTGTTGCAGCTGTTACTGTGATTTCCCTTAGTGATTTCCCCAGCAGAAATCTAACCTTGGTGCATGCAAATCTTGGACTCTCCATTTCTAGTTAGTATTCACATTTACAGTCACCCTCTGGTGTTGCCAACTCTCATTTCAAAAGTTTCAAACCAACCTTATATTTTTTTGACCTCGGAGTCTTTCTCAAATAGTGAAAGATTCTCAAACATCGTCAGCTCTACATTTTTATGTTAAAAAGTACCATCAACCAAAAAGATGAACATGGGATGTACACACTCATTATTGGTTTCTAGCCATAAATAAAGAACATTGAGCCTATAATTCGTGATCCTAGAGAAGCTAAATAAGAAGGTGAACCCAAAGAAAAACATAGTTATCCTCCTGGATATTGGAAGTAGATAAGATTGCCGGGCAAATATTAGGAACTTGGGGGTGGGGTGGGATGGGGTTAAGGAGAAATGAGGAGAGAAAAGTGAGAAGGGGAGGATGGGGAGAGCTTGGGGGAATGGGATGGTTGGGATAAAGGAAGGGTGGATATTGGGGCAGGAAAGTATATATCCTAATAAAGGGAGCCTTCTTAGGGTTGGCAAGAGACTTGACTCTAGAGGGGCTCCCAGGTGTCCAGGGAGAAGTCCCCAGTTAGTTCCTTGGGCAGCTGAGGATAGGGAACCTGAAATGACCCTATCCTATAGCCATACTGATGAATATCTTGCATATCACCATAGAAACTTCATCTGGCGATGGATGGAGATAAAGACAGAGACCTACACTGGAGCACCGAACTGAGCTCCCAAGGTCCAAATGAGGATCAGAAGGAGGGAGAACATGAGCAAGGAAGTCAGGACCATGAGGGGTGCACCCACCCACTGAGACAGTGGGGCTGATCTTTTGGGAGCTCACCAAGGCCAGCTGGACTGTCACTGAAAAAGCATGGGATAAAACTGGACTCTCTGAATATGGCGGACAATGAGGGCTGCTGAGAAACCAAGGACAATGGCACTGGGTCTTGATCCTACTTCATGTTCTGGCTTTGTGGGAGCATAGGCAGTTTGGATGCTCACCTTCCTAGACCAGGATGGGGGGGAGGACCTTGGACTTCCCACAGGGCAGGGAACCCTGACTGCTTTTTGGACTGGAGAGGGAGGGGGAGAGGAATGGGGGGAGGGGGAGGAAAATGGGAGGCAGGGAGGAGGCGGAAATTTTTAATAAAAAAATAAATAAAATACAGATGATTGCGGGTACAGTAGATTTTTAATAAATGAGTTATGTTTGACATATTTCTTTTAATAAAAAGGATGGAGAGAAAAAAAAGTATCATCGACAATGCTGCCAAGATCTTATACCAGCTTGAGCTGAATCCTGACCTATTGAACCACAGTTGCATCAGATTCTATTTGCTGTCCCTGGGGAAACACATTCCTAAACCACTGCTTTTGAGGAGAAAGGGGTTCCTTCAAGGACTATTCTGCTTTTGTCTCCTTCTTTCCAAATAAATTTGCTTTTCAGAAGATGAGACTTTCAATAGGTGGGGTCTTGCCCTCAAGATACTTTTCTTGCCCAATTGCTTATTGTCAGGTTTCTTGTAAATGTTAACCATGTATTACAGCTGCTTCTAAAACTCCCATTTGTGTGTTTAAACTCACTGTTTACCAAACTGAAATTTATTTCTATACATTTAAAAAATCTAATGAACATACTACAATCTTGACTATTATAAGGGACTATCTATTAATCTATATTTGATTATCTATTTAGCTACATTTCTTAATTATACATTATATTTCATTACATTTTTAAATGAGCTACACAAACACAATACCTTAGTCAATATATTGTGTATTATATATATATATAGTGTATATATAATATATTTATATATATTTAAGGTCAATTTTGCTATATATACAATATAGCAAAATTGACCTTAAATTTGTATCAACAAACCAAGATCCATACCAATACAAATTATTCTTATCTTTATCATATCCCCCTTTAAATGTAAAAGAACATTTATAAACAATATTTGGGAATATGGTTGTAGTTTTGGCCGTACTACTTCCTGCTGTTCGGGGGCACTATTATTTCATGGTGTATCCTGTGTGCTAGACTCATCTCAGTCAACAGTTAGGCAAAGTAATTTTTTGAGGGTGTTTATGGTGACCTTTCAGGAGGCCTTGGTCTAGGAAATTATAAACACCTGGAAGCAATCCGCAGGCTCACATCTTCTGTGAAAACAAAAGAAGAACATCTTTTCCCAAGGAACATGTTCTTAGACACAAATTTTGAAGTCAAGATACCTTTGTAATATACATGTTAGTTTAGCTTAGCAGCCCATACAATGAAATGTCTCTCTGTATTTAGCTCCTTTACAGTCAAAAATTCAAAGAAAATGCAATAATATACATAATTCAGACTCTCTGTGAACTTTCTTTGTTTTCATATGGCTTTTTTTTTTTTACTCCTTTTAATCTATGACTATCTGTACTCTGTCTCCTTAAACACTTTTGGAAAACCTCTCTTAAAGAAAGGAGCTGTGGCATGCCACCAGCAAAAGCAGAAAGCTATGTTAAACTCTGTATTTTTGTGTTTAAAATTAAGCTCTTGTGCTCTCTCTCCTTCTGCTCCTGATTTGGACCTTGAGATTTCTGTCTGGTGCTCCAATGTGGGACTCTGTTTCTGTCTCCTTTCATCGCCTGATGAAGGTTAATATTCAGGAGGATGCCTATATGTTTTTCTTTGGGTTCTCCTTATTTAGCTTCTCTAGGATCACTAATTATAGGCTCAATGTCCTTTATTTATGGCTAGAAATCAAATACGAATGAGTACATCCCATGTTCCTCTTTTTGGGTCTGGCTTACCTCACTCAGGATAGTGTTTTCTATTTCCATCCATTTGCATGCAAAATTCAAGAAGTCTTGTTTTTACTGCTGAGTAGTACTCTAATATGTATATATTCCATACCTTCTTCATCCATTCTTCCATTGAAGGGCATCTAGTTCGTTTCCATGTTCGAGCAAGGAACTCAGGACCGCGGGGGGTGCACCCACACACTGAGACAGTGGGGATGTTGTATTGGGAACTCACCAAGGCCAGCTGGCCTGGGTCTGAAAAAGCCTGGGATAAAACCAGACTCGCTGAACATAGTGGACAATGAGGACTACTGAGAACTCAAGAACAATGGCAATGGGTTTCTGATCCTACTGCACGTGCTGGCTTTGTGGGAGCCTAGGCAGTTTGGATCCTCACCTTACTAGACCTGGATGGAGGTGGGTGGTCCTTGGACTTCCACAGGGCAGGGAACCCTGATTGCTCTTTGGGTTGACGAGGGAGGGGGACATGATTGGGGGAGGGGGAGGGAAATGGGAGGCGGTGGCGGGGAAGAGACAGAAATCTTTAATAAATAAATAAATAAATAAAAATAAAAAATAAAATAAAATAAAATTAAGCTCTCTCAGGTTTTTAAGTGGATTTAGTCAATCATGTTAGCATCAGTTGTTGCAAGGGAGGCCTGCTTGTTCATCCTGGCTACCCAGCTAGCATAGCCCCAAAATAACCACACAGAAACTGCAAGATGAATGACAAAACCTTGCATAGTTTTGGTTGTCTTTAGGTTGTCATTTACCATCCACTAATAAAGATGAGATCCCACACTTTGCATTGAGGTTCTGTTTAATAACCCATAACTTTTAAAACATGTTTTTTTTTCAGCCATGCTCACACACTCACACACACACACACACACACACACAGACACACACACACACAGACACACACACACACACCACACACACACACACACACACACATAAATTACTTTTTTTTTCAAGTGGTTGCAAACTCATCTTATGGCCTTTTCATACCCTATTCATTTTGATTAAGTCTTTGTCCAACATGGGCCACCCTCTACCTGTCTATAGAGTCCAACCTCTTTCTATTTTTGTACAACCTATATTATCTGTTTTAGAACATCCATATCTCAGTGGCCTCTTTTTAGATTTTTAGACTTTACAGAAACACACAACATGAGAAACTCAAAGGTAAGGACTGCATACAAAGAGAAACACACACCATCTGCTTTTCTGTACATGGATGTACTGGTTAGATTTGTCAACTTGACACAAACTAGAGTTGGCTGGGAAGAGGAAGCCTTAGCTGAAGCATTTCCTCCACCTGATTGGATGGTTAGCGTATATTTGGGAGCATTTTCTTGACTAGTCATGATGTAGAAGAAACCCTCCCACTGCAGGGTTGCCGCTCCTGTGTAGGATGTCCTGGGCGATAACAGAAAACAGGCTGAAAAAGCTATGGAAGGTAAGACAGCCAGTGGCATTCCTCTGTGCCTCTGCTGCACTTCACATCTCTGGATTCCTGCACTGAATTTCTTTGTTGACTTGCCTTAGTAACAGACTGTAACTATAAGCTATACAAACCATTCCTTCCCAAGTATTTACCTCTGTTGGTATCATTCTTTTTTGTCCCCTCCATTCACTTTCTTTTTTATATTTTTAAAATTTATTTATTTATTAAAGATTTCTGTCTCTTCCCCGCCATTGCCTCCCATTTCCCTCCCCCTCCCCCAATCAAGTCCCCCTCCCTCATCAGCCCAAAGAGCAATCAGGGTTCCCTGCCCTGTGGGAAGTCCAAGGACCACCCACCTCCCATTCACTTTCAATAGAAGAGATTTTATTTATTTTTTTACAGCTGAGTAAAATCTCATTGTTTATATTTACCATGTTTCATTATCCATCCACCAGGTAGGGGACATCTAAGCTGATTCCATATCCAAGCAGAACAACAGTAAACATAGGAGAGCAATTATCACCACAGCAAGACAAAAAGTCCTTTGGAAATATACCCAGTAATGTTACAGCTAGGCCATCTGAAGGTTACTAGCTTCTCAAGGACTCTCCACACTGTTTTACCCAGTGTCTCCACAGTTTACACTCTCCCAAAGAGTTACTGAGGGTTTCTCTTTCCCCACATCATTGACAGCATTTGTTTCCTTTTTGTTTTTGTTTATTTCTTGTTTGTTTCTTATGACAGAGTTTCTCTGCAACTTTGGAGCCTATCCTGGAACTAGCTATTGACCTTGAACTCGAAGAGATCCACTTGCCTCTGCCTCCTGAGTGCTGGGATTAAAGGCTTGTGCCACAACCAGCTGTCTAAGAGCATTTGTTTTTATCTAATTTCTTAACTGTAGTTGGTTTCATATTATCCCATTTATCTTTTGCCTCTGGGATTTTACGTTTCTATATTTCTGTATACCTTACTTTCAATTTACTCCATGGCTGGCTGTGTGGCTGGGTGCCTGGTCCCTTGTGTCCTCCTCTCCTTATTCTTGCTTCTTCTTCCCATTTATTCTGTCTGCCTGCCAGTTCTGCCTATCCTTTCCTGCCAAGCCATTGGCTATTCAACTCTTCATTAGACCAATTAAATGTTTTAGACAGGCAAAGTAACACAGTTTCACAGAGTTAAGCAAATGTAACATAGAAGAATACAACACATCTTTGCAGTGTTGAACAAATATTCCACAGTATCAACAAACTTAGCACATCTTAAAATAATATTCCCTAATATTCAATGATAACCATTCTTACCACAATTGGATGGAGTCTCAAAGCACTTAATTTGCATTTTTTACTCGCTCCTGATGTTGAACACTGTGGGAAGTATTTTTTAGCGATTTATATTTCTTCTTTTGAGAACTGTCCATCTGTATCTCTATACCATTTGTTTTTAATTGAAAAACTTGTTTACTTGATTCTTTTTAATTCTTTCTTTATTTCTTCAGTGATTTATTTTTCTTCCAAAAGTGTGTTGTTTAAACTTAACAATGTTTGTATTTTATGTGATTTCTTATTATTGATTTCAAACTTTATTTCAGTGTTGTCACAGAATGTATCTTGAATTATTTCAGTTTTCTTAAATTTGCTGATTTACTTTACGGCCCAATACTCAGGGTGCTTTAGATAACTATACATGTGCTCCCGAGAAGAATGCACATTCTTAGTGGCTGGGCTGGATATTCTGTAAATGCCTGTAAGGATTAGCTCTTATGCTGTTCTATTCAGGTTTTTCTTTAGTGACCCATACATTGGTGGATTATTGAAGTCACCTAACACTGCATTGGTTTTTATACGTGGCTTAATGTCTTGTAGTGTTGGCTTTAGGAAAATGTTTTTAACTTTGGCCCATCGATGTTGAGACCTGTAATATTCTCTGGGTGGACTGTTCTAGTCATCAGAACGAAGTGACCTTCTTTATCTTTTTCTGATTAGTTTGGTCTTGAAGGTTCTTTTGTGAGTAAAAGAGTGACACCTGCTTTTCTGGTCTCATTTTCTTGGAAAAGTTTTTCGATCCTTTCACTCTGAGAAAATGCATATCTGTGACACCAAGAATCTTTCTGTGAGGAAACAAAAGCATGAATCCTGTTTTTTATTCTAACCATATAGACTGTGTCTTTTAATCGTGAAATTGTTGCCATTAATATTAAAATTAAAATGTGTGTTAGTTGCTGTCATTTGGTTTTTTTTTCATGATTTTTTTTCTTATTCCTATATTGTATCCTACCATCATTTATTATTTATCTACAGCCTCCACAGCTTCTTTGAATGCTTATTCTTCTCTCTGTTATTCCTTATAGTATTTTCTACGGTTGGTTTAGTAGTCATGACATTTAGCCTGTTTATTATGGAAATTTTTCTTTCTTCTTCAGTTATTGTTAATAGCTGTGCCAGGTTAATTAGTCTGGGTTGTTATATTTTTTCTTTCAGAATCCGAAGCATATTGCTCCAAGTTCTTTTTTGTTTTTAATGTTTTCATGGAATAATTAGTTGTTATACTTCTGAACCCACCTTTATATATGGTTGAAATTTCCTCTTATAGCTTTCCATACCCTTTTCTTTGTTCTACATTCTTGATGCTTTAACAATAATAAGCCATGAGGGTTTCTGTTCTGGTCCTGTCTATTTAGCATTCTGTATTTCTCTTATACCTTGACTAACTTTCTGGATTTGGGAGGCATTCTTCTGTGCTTTTATTGAAGGTATGTTTAGTGCCTTTGACCTGGAATTTATCTTTTTATATGACCATAATGCAAGATGTAATCTTGCCATGGTGGCCTCATTTACCTGTGTTTTGTGTTCATGGGTTTTTACCTTCTCATCTTAATGCCCTACAGTTAATCTTCATGCCTTCATATTCTGTAACCCAGGTTGGTTGAAATAGTGTCCACATGGAGCCTTGGACAGGATGCCTGAGACGAGTTTCCCAGCGTAGAGTGGTTGAGGCCAAAATAGGGAAATCCAGGTTGTAGTTGTATCATATTTTTATTTTAATAAATAAATCTTGTCTGAAGATTAGAGGCAAAGCTAAAACCCTTAGAGGTCAGGTAACTGTGACACATACTTCTAATTCTAGGATTTGGGAGACAGGCGGATGGATCTCTGTTAATTCCAGATCCCCCCTGGGCTTCACAGAAAAAATGCAGAAAGGAATCCAGAAGGGGGTGGTCTACAGCTTTAATCCCAGTACTAGCAGTTCATAGGCCTTTAATTCCAGCACTAGAGGGAATAAAACGTGACAGGAGAGAGAGGCTCAGTCTGCTTAGTCTGCTTTGCCTTTCTGATTTTCTTTGAACCTCATTTCTGTCTGTGGGTTTTTTTTTTTTTTTTTTTTAATCTGTGCTACACCAGGTTTCTAGTTGGAAGTCAAAGGTCATAGAGGGACCTTCTCAGGCGAGAGAGAGCAGTGCTGAAGTGGAGGAAGCTAGGTTTCCTTTCAGGGTCTGCACATCATCTGTGCTGTGCCGTGAAATAAATTTTAATAATAAAATACGTTAAAAAAATTTTGTTGCTTTTTACTTTGGACTATTTTTATAAAAGTTAAATTTTCATTTTGGATACAAACACAGTTGTATAAAATATGATTTTTCAGTCATTTCCTGTAACTACTATACAGAAAATATATATGCATTTTTTTGTTGGAATCCATTTGATAATTATGGATCTTCACTTGTATATAACTATCATATATGTATATAAATATATATGTACATGTGTGTTTATTTTGAATATATATAAACTACAAAAGCATATATATTGGTGATACTGTATTTTGTATTTAATTTCTATACATGTGTGCCTGTATCTTAGTAGATCTGTGCTGGCTACCACTCTGAGCTATGTGGTAGACAAAACTGAATCAAAGCACAATTGTAAAACTGTCAAATATGATCAAAAAGGAGAAATCGCTACAAAAGCGAATTCTCTACAGTAACTCTTTACAGTTCTCAACTCAGAGGCCTGTGGCCTCATCAAAGATAGAAGAGATGGAAAAGGCCCATTAGGTCATCAAACCTATCCCCTCACCAAAGAAAAAGAAATGAATTCAAGCAACCTTATCTGCTGGTTTCAAACCAGATGCAGGATAGAAAGACCCTGCAGCTGCTCTTGATACATTATTTCATGACACTGGATGCCATTTATACTAAAACCTGAAATGAATTGTCTGCCCCCAGCATCCTGGAACCACAGAATAGGCTTTGAGAGCTGGAAGGTGCGAGAGCCCAGCCTCCTCATTTTATAGAAAAGAACCCGAAAGACCCGAGAGGTTAAATGACTAGCTCAACTCCACAAAGCCTCACACAGCTTGACTAGTCAGAAAACCAAAGTTTCCAGAGATAACTAAACTGCTATTTCTAGAAAATAATCTTCTTTGGGGGTTGGGAAACCCTTGAAATAGCCAATTCTATACATTACATTTAACACTTTTGATTTGATGTATTTTTTACAATGACCTAATTTTGAAAATTCCTACTTGGAAGGGGTCACAACTAGGCCTTCACTTTAAATACTGACTCCCAGCTGGTCCACAGGCAGAAGATACTTCCAGTTTTAGCATGGCCCCTCCTCTCTATTAGGCCCACAGTGTTCTACAGAGAACTCATCTTCCTCAGCTGAGTGTTGCAAAGGGACTGAAGGCAGTCCAGTGCACAGATTGTTAGCTTTACCTTTCTATTTCCCCTCTCCTACATAACAAGCTATTTGAAAATTTCTGCTGGGGTTGATTGTAGCATTTTATTAGAGAAAAAATGGAAAAGACAGATGGTTTGAGAAGAGTCCTGGCATTTCCTGAGAGATTCTGTGCCAGACTTGTTTTTCAGTGGAAGAGAACAACGCAGTGTTCAAGCTGAAATAGCTGAGAACCCCATAGAGATGCCTCTTTACATCTCTGGAAGACAGATCGTTGGTGCTAATGCATTGTAGGGAGTGTAAAAATCAAGTTAAAGACTTTAAAAGGATGACTTGGATTTCATATTTTAAAGGCAATTCTCTTGGTGTTTTTTTTTTAAAGGAATTCTGCAAGGGAGATGCAGTCAAACACATACACTATTATCATAAGCTTTTGCATATTACACTGTATTCTACTAAAAGCAATGCCAAATGTCGTTATGAGAGCTTCAGAAAGTAAAACTCTGATGTAATTAGGCAACTAATTACTAACAATGGGGAACTCACAAAAGGAGAAGCTGGACCATGAAGGTTCCTGAACTAGCTCATGCTGTACACCATCGGCACCCCATAGGAAGTCTCAAAATTGAAACTGGTTCTATATGATGCACAGCAATAAAATCTTATTTTTTATAATTTGACTATTCTTCATTTCTAACAACATTTTTCTTTGTGAGTATAGTAGCTATTTATTGCCAACGTTTCAAAGATAAGGAAAACTGAACACTGTAAAGTAAGTTGTTGGTATTATAAAAGCTAGTGAGAGTTGATGCTGGAATTCATGGATAGGATTCAATCCCTGAGCTCGAGCCCCTAAGCCTTTCCGATTGTCTCAAAACAGCTGCTTTTTGTCCTTGTCACTGTGTCTTGATTCCTTTCACAAGCCAACTTCCATTTCGGTTTAGTAAACAAAGCGTGAATCAACTAGTGCTAACTCTTTGCAAGGCAGGCTAACATTTAGCACATTTACTCAAATCAGAGGTGCTATAAAAATTTGATAACAGTTGCTAAAAGCCAGTTGAATGCAAATGAATCTCCCTGTGCTCATTTCTTCGCTGGATTCATTCTGTGACTGGAAATGAGCACAGCTGATATTACAACCAGGACAATGACAGAATGGTTTATGTATTATTTTTTTCAGAAACCATTTTTAGGGAAAATAGAGTTCATTGTCATATCAACATTTTCTATGCTAATATTTGTTAAGCATCCATGTATAATTTATAATTTTGTTGGGCTTTTCTTTAACTGAAGTCTCCAGAGCATGTGTGTGTGTGTGTAGGGGGGAGGGGGGAAATGTTTCTGTGACTGTCTTTAAATCTCCATTTTTTTCCCTTTCTCATTTTCTCCTTCTTAATTTTTCCCATAAATGTTACTGGAACACTCTGCATGGAAATTAGACAAAGGATCCTGCCTGGGCCTATTAGTTTGTTTATTCTGTCACATGATTGTTTCAGTGTGTTTGAAGCACTATTTTGGAGCCAGACATAATTGCATTCTGTAGTTCCTCACCTTATTAACTGACAGAGCCCTGTTCCTATTAGACAATTGATCCTGGGCAGATGAAGCCATTAAAAACAGTACTAATTAGCCAAAGAGAGGAGACAGCAACACAGGCTGCCTCACTTCCTTTTATGCTTAGGGAAGCTGATGTTCCAGACAAATAATAATTGATATGTAGTCTGCCTTAATTGTGGTTGTTAACAGCCTGTGGTATAATGACAGCCTGACAATTTCTGTCTAGCCTATTGTGTGTTTATTCCAGAATTCAAGAACTGCTGGGTTCTTGAATTCTTTTTGGTTAACTTGGGCTCCGGAGAATTGAATTCATTATGGCCCTAAAAATCAAGACTCCATAGCTAATCCCATATTACGAGCAGCCTCATGCAGCCTATCTCCAGATGTCAGACACTTGTCTGGGATGACTGAAGTACCCCCAAACCTGTGGACTTTGCAGCATGGCAACTTTGAAGAATAAGCTTCTGCATTAGAGATACATTTTAAACATACACAGACACATACAGACACACACACATACATACACACACCTAATATTTCACTTTATTTGCAGAGTATCAGTTACACAGTCTACCAAGATTCTAACAGTCACATCATAACATACTAAACCATACAATAGTAACAACAAAAGTTATTCCTTTCATTCATGAAGATAAACAACCTTATATGAATTGAAATTTATCTTCAGTTTGAATATGGCATATATATGTATATATATACATATATATGTACTCTGTTTTAACATGATATGACATGGAGCTTTAATTATTTAATAATTTGATGGATATTTAATTATTTGATAAAATAGTAATTCAACTATCTCAAGGGATAATTTTTCCTCAGCACGAAACTATTGCTGAGTCACCTCCAGGTAAAACACCAACTATCACGAGTCCTTGTCCCAAGGAAAGGTCTTCTTCTCCAGTCTTTCTCCAGATAGCAGTACAGAAAATGTGACATTGGCATTTCACAGCATGGTGCCTGAGACAAGACTAATTGGTCTTGGAATCCAGGCTGTGTGGTGATAGCCAGAGCAGAGTGCCCAGTGTATTTAATCTTACTTGCCTCAGTCCTATCTTCTGCAGCATAGTGATGGGGAGCTTCTGAAGGTGCTGTTAAGAGTAAGTAGGTGGAACCAAATGATTTTTAAAAAAGTGACATCTTTTCAACACTCAATTTTGCTGGATTTCCTTCTGTACCACAGATACTCTGTCTACCATCTTTCCCTGCATTTAATATCATCTAACTCTTTTTTAAAAAGTAGCAAGTTGCAGATGTCCATTCAAAACAGTTCCTAGTCCCTTATTTAATTCTTACAATTTCATGTATTTGTAGATTTCCCTTGAAATAAATCAAGATATATTTTCTAGAGAAGAAAAAAAAAATGTCCTCCATCCTTTTTCCAGTCAAGGCTGAATGATTTGGGGAATCAGAAGCAATGATTATAAAAGCCCATGTCAGTTCAACACTAGTTGAAACACAAGTGAATTATTAACCAGTAAGTTTTGGGGATTTCTTGTAATAACGTGGTGATTCATCAGGAGCTACATCACCAAGTGGTTCCCTAGACAGATACACTGTGGGAGAGTCCTGTCCACAGTGTGTGCTATTCATGAAGGAGTGTTTCCTCCACTGCTATGTTGTTTACTTCCACAATCTGGAAGGCGGTCACTATGCTCAGCTCACAGACAAGTGGTGTGTTTTCTTTCAAAGAAGGGTATATGCTTTATTTAAGAGCAGATGGAGATTCAGGGGAAATGTTGACAATATGATATTTTTTCTTATGCACAGCTTTCACTAGCATTAATATTTTGTATTGCCATGACATACCTTTTACAATTAATGAGTGAAAGCATATTATTTTTAAAAATTGCTGCCTTTTCACTTGTTTTGTGGAGTACATTTGTGTACCATGTACTCACATGAGGTTAGTAAACACCCTGGGGTATTTGGTTCTATCCTTCTACCATGTGGGTGCTGAGGATCAGACAAGTGCTCAGGCTTAGCAGGAGGTACTCTTCTGTGCCCTCTCATAGGCTGAGGCTCCCTATTTGAAATAAGGGGGTGTTTTTACCGGGTAGTCTTTGTTTTCTTTTCCTGCCGCAGTCTTTCCACCTCAGGGTTCCATAGAGAATGCCGTGCTTCATTCTGTAGTCCTTTTTCTGAGCTTCCCTGGACTGGGTCCCTTCCTTATATAATCTTGGGACTGCAGTCTTGAGGGATTCTGGTCATGAAATTTGTACAAGGTCCCATGTTCAGGATTTGTTTAATATTTCTCCAAATTTAGAACACAGTTTGGTTTGAGGAAACCACCTCCATACAATAGAAGTGACGGGGGAGTTTGGGCTAAGGTGGAAAATAGGAAATCGCCGCTTTCAGAAAAGTTATTTTTTCCTGGGTTGATTCCCATCATCCCCCTCGCCAAGGAGATTGCAACTTCTTCAAAATGTTGGACTGAGGGAAAAGAGCCTGAGGGGGTGGGGGCGGGGCAGGGTGATGGTGGACCAATCAGGAAGAAGAGGAAAATTAAAGAGAGAATCTAGGGGACAGGATCTTAAAGTCAGAAACAGAGTTCTCCTAGAGAACCCTTCCATCTGCATGTAGTAGCTGTTTTTTCTTTTGGGTTTTGTTCTTTTATTTTCTCCCTCTCTGCGGGTGGTGTTTCTCTGTTCCCTGTAATTGTGTTCAAGCCCTCAAGATCTCCACTTTCAGTCTTGGATGGATATGGGCTGACTTAGTGTTCTTGCCTCAGCATTCCTAACCTGCTTTATGTATGACATACCTGCGTTTCTGCTCCCAGGGCCCTGGTGATGCCATTTTGTTCTTGCAGCAGATCTGTAACTGTTGCTTTCTGCCAGGGTTCTTCATTGCCCCTTTCAGGTCTCTGTCTCAGATATTGGTCTATCACGGTATCTCAGTGGCACCTCACTCTCTACACTTCTCATAGCTGTCTAAGTGGATCTTCTTCCAGTACGAATATCTGTCCATACCACAGCAGTATCCCTAGACAACACCCTTCACCAAGACACACACAATCGCCAGAATGTACCAGTGGTACATGCTCTCAACATAGCCTGTCGCTAACTTTGAGTCGGTGATGAAGGGCGTTTTCTCTATTGCAATAATTTCTTTCCTACCTAGACTTCTTCTGGAAGGCAGTCAATTAAACATACTTGACTGGAATGCTTTCTTTTAAGGACGGGTGTATATTTTAAGTATTTGTCTTTCTTTTTTTCCTTGCTTCTTCTTGTTTGCTCTATCAGTTTTCTGATGCGTGGAGTTATATTTATTTGTTGTATATTTCAGCGCTGATCATATGTTGGAAATGCTGTCAGTTAGGTTTTCTGCTCCTTTACCACATTCCTGCATTAGAAACCACCCTTGCAGAAGCTCTGGTTGTGTAGGTCGGTAAGGATATGTTGAAGAGTATAAGTAGGAGGATATGAGTTCGAGGCCAGCTTGAGCTACACTTAAAAACAAAACCAAAAAATCAAAAGAAACCACTTTGCTTTCTGAACTTACATGATATTCAGGGTTTATCCCATGCCTTCTGTGCTACAGCACTGTATACTAAATTAATTTGTAAATGCATTGTATGTATATTAGACACTTTTGAGTGCATGTATTGCCCTTAGTCCAGGTCAGCATCATTTTGGAAAACCTATTTATTGTGATTAGTTTTATTTTATTCTTCCATGAAAGAAAGAGGAAAAAAATTAAAGAAATGCTTAGCACACAGAATAAAATGAAAGACTAAAGTGTTTTTTTTTAATGAAAAGCAGTTATCTGTCTGATTCAATGTGAAACGTACCATACTATTTGCTTTTGTTGAGATAAATTATTCACTAATGACCTAAAAGTCCTTTTGCTATTCCTGATTCCTGATCTTTTTCTGCAATATTTGTTTCCCGTTGGCAAGTTAAGTTGAAGAAATTCTGGGTACTTACCTATATTTCTTTAGATGGTTTTATGATAAAAAGCACAGTCTGATACAAAGTTAAATGGGTAATTTTTAAAAGAATTTTTACTTTGAAATAAAAATCAGGCAAAGGGAAAATATTAGAAATCTATTTAAGATACACAAAAGTGATTATGTGAATATTTTAAGTAGATATTCAATAGTTTAATATGTTTATTTCTTGTTGCAGGTGTTTCTTTCAATAGTTTAAAATGTTTTATTGCAGGTGTTTCTACAAACTATTTGGATCTATGTATTTAATTTTTAAAATGCCAGAGTACACAGCAAAATATTCATTTATTCATTCATCAAAATGTCATTGCATTCTTGATCTGTATTAAAACTCCAGTTATATTTGAGTGATTAAAAATTTACTTGTGTACTAGAAAAATTATTTAGTATCCGAGTGAAAATATGTAAATGAAAAAGTATAAAACATATCAGAAATACTTCTTAAAAGTCTGAAATTTATGAAATATTTAGAGTATATGGTGAATCATAGGTATTCATGTGACTGTCACCTGGGTTTTAACAAATGTTGACATGGCTTGATTGTCATAGGCCCTTTTGTTTATATTAAGAGCTATACTGCCAAACATACCGAGTTCATCTCCTATTCTGCCACTGACTTTTTTCTTGAAGTTCGTACATATATTTTCTCACATAAGTTTATAACCAACATATACAATAATCATATTATATCAAAATATTGTTTTATTAATGTATTTTCAAAACATATGAATTCTAATTTTATGTATTGTTTGGAATTTTCATGGATATTACAGCTTCAAACATAGTATAAAGTGGCTTTTTGGAGAATTGCGTTCTCTGAAGTCAGCAGGAATATATTCTAGCTGCTCTTACCTGAGAACCTATCTGACATCGTTTAACGATAATATTATTCTTAACTGCACTATAGCTTTGTACTAAGTTCTGCTCAAAACATCTATGAGTATTAAACTACTCAGCTTTCACAATAAATTGATAAGTTAGGTGGTATTGCCATTTTCACTTGATTAAGGAAGTTTAGATCATCAAAATGCTTTGCATAAAATTACACATCTAGCACTCTTTTTGTGTTGTAGTTGTTTTGCTGTTTTGTTTTTTGAAACAGGGTTTCTCCATAGCTTTGGAGCCTGTCCTGGAACTTGCTCTGTAGACCAGGCTGGCTCAAACTCACAGAGATCTGCCTTTCTCTGCTTCTCCAGTGCTAGAATTAAAGGCATTCACCACTGCTGCCTGGCATGGCAGAGCAATTATTAAAGTCAAATTGTATGTTTTCACATCTCCCAATTCTTCCCTTCTCATTGTCAATCAGGTTAAACAAATGTTTATTTATCTAACATCAGATTTGCTCCTGTGTACCCTACTGATGTTTATCTTTTGTTCATTTATTACAAGGGTATATTTGTAATATTCTTACATATTTAAAAGAGGTTCTTCCTATCACTATTAATCTGTGGCCAATTATTGCAAATGAAATATCTTTTTCCATTGTAATAAACATCTTTTGTCTGTGTTAGTGACTTTTGTTGTACAAATTATGTTTTTAAATGAATAAATATATCAATTATTTTCTGCTTTTAATGTTTTTTGCATCTTGTTCAGTAAATATTACTTCATATTTCCTGGACAAATACATAAAGTCCTCTTATATTTTTCCTATGCATATATAAAATTGACTGAAGAGCCTATTTCTGAGCTTTCTATTCAAGTCAAAAATAAATATGTGTAACACCATTTCAATAATTACTGAAAAGGACATTTGCTGATGTGTGAAAAGACAAATTCCATTTCCTTGTTTTTTAATAAGAATTATCCTGTAAAATTTTTTCAATACTTTAGCCCCCATTTAATTTTATGTATTCCCCAAGAACAACACATGTTCTTGTTAGAGTTTTCCTTTTCCTGTGTACATTTTTTTGTTTTGATCATCATGAATAGTATAAATTTTATTGTTCTATTTTGTCTGATTGGGTTTTACTAATGTTTAAATAAATACATCACTGTCTTTTATATTGTTACTGGATCCATGAAATTTCAGCCTGTTAGACTTGGCTCTTACTTACATGTTTTTTGTTAGTAATTCAATTCTAAATCAGGATCCTTGCACCTGACAAGACAATTCCCTTGTCTAGATTGTTAGGAACTTATTATGTGGAAGAAGGAAGGTGGTTAAGGTAAAGATTAGCTAGCACAGACAGCGAGACATTGTTGTATTGAGATTCAGGACAATAAGTAACCAGAAGTGTGAGATGATAGAATTTAGGGTGTACGAATGTGATGTCTGTGAGCAGGAGTCAACCTCATAAAACTTTGGAGTCTAAATAGAACAAAGGGGTTATCTCTCCTGTGGATCCTCCCTGTTGTATGATCTCTTAGAGATGTGATTGAGTAAGTGAATGTTGCCATGTGGGAAGTTGTGCTTGCCTGAGCTTTCACAGTTTGATCTCTTCTGTAAGGTGTCAATGCAGATGGTGTGTCAGAGCTGAGAAGGAGGTGTGGATTACCCTAATGAAACTGGTAACTTAATGGATAATGGACAAACCCTAGTGTGTGATAGGAATAATTCCTAGAGACTTAGTTGTTGTAGAACTAGATCATGGTTAGAAATGTGCAATTAATTAAGAACATTGAAGGTGATTAGCAGAAAAATATGAAGCTGGATTAAGTTTATAATGTGTTGAAATCAAAAGTATTAGTGTGAATATTTTAATACATATGTATAGGCAAAAAATTCTCTACTAACATGATCTGGAAGCAACACTAATCTCACAATTATAAATACGTTAACCACCCAGTTCCTGCTTTCAAATATACATTAAAACAGAACAAGTTATGAGAATAGCCTAGAGTCATGTAAGAGAGCCTGAGAGTGTAGAGTAATGGAGACATTAAAAAGAAGTTCACAGAAACAACATGAACAGGTTCTGTTCATCCCAAACTGGGGCACTGTAAGCAACAAGCTAATTAAAATAATATTAGATCACAACTCATTTTTAAAAAGATACACTGGAGCATCGGACTGAGCTTCCAAGGTCCCAATGAAGAGGAGAAGGAGAGAGAACATGAACAAGGAAGTCAGGACCACGAGGGGTGCACCCACCCACTGAGACAGTGGGGCTGATCTATTGGGAGCTCACCAAGGCCAGCTGGACTGGGACTGAAAAAGCATGGGATAAAACTGGACTCTGAACATGGCAGACAATGAGGGCTGATGAGAAGCCAAAGACAATAGCACTGGGTTTTGATCCTACTTCATGTTCTGGCTTTGTGGGAGCCTAGCCAGTATGGATGTTCACCTTCCTAGACCTGGATGGAGGGGGGAGGACCTTGGAATTTCCACAGGGCAGGGAACCCTGACTGCTCTTTGTACTGGAGAGGGAGGGGGAGAGGAGTGGGGGGAGGAGGAGAAGAGTGGGAGGAGAGGGAGGGAAATGGGAGGCTGGGAGGAGGTGGGGATTTCTTTTTTTTTTTCTTTCAATAAAAAAAAATAAAAGGAGATACAAGCTTGTAGTCCATATTGAAAAAAAAAAAATCAATGAAACAATTTGGCCAGAAATGATTTCCTGACTTCAAACTCTTTGAAAACTATTTATTACTTATAACTAGAAAATAAAAGTCACTTTCTAGTGGAATAGTCTCATAGACATTGCCTTAGTTAAATAAATAAATCATAAGCAGATGACTAAGAATTAAATATCACTCATAGTTAATTCTCCTTCAAACCACTGAGGGACATAAATAAGGTAATTCTGATTGATCAGTAGACTACATAGTTAACTTGCCTGAATATTCAAAATTTCACAGTTTATTGTACTCCAGGAAAGAATGATTCACTATTTTGGGTACTGGAGAGGCATAATTGCTAACAGCAAAATGTAATGATAAATGTTTAGGGAAATTTAGTAGTGAGGTTTAAAAAAGTCCATGCATGCCTAGGAGTGTGCTTGATTGTAAAATCCCAACAATGTAGAGGATGGGGCTAAGGGGGTTGCTGAGGCCTGCCTCAATTCAGGTTAAGTGAGTGACCCTGCCTCAAAAGAATAAGGCAGAAAGTAGTAGAGCAAGACATTTGACGCAAAGGCCTCTGGCCTCTGCATGCACTCCCCCCTCTCATATATATAGTACATGTACCAGACACATGCATACATACACACACACATGCAAACACACAGACACACACACACAAACACTTAAGTTTTTAAAAAGAGCATTTTATGTAGAATCATTATCTACCACTGATCTATAGAAATCTTGTTAATATGATATACAGTTTTTCAGATCGCTTAAAATTTTTCCCTTCTATGAGAAATTAGTAAGAAATTATCCATTTCTCTATACAACTGATTAATTTAATGAGATTCTTTAGTGTTAATGCAGAGAACACAAGTGATCCTGGAACTATTTATTTTCAACCAGTATGTATAGGAAAAAGATGTGGCCATTAGAAATATTAACAGTTTGCCAAGGCTTTATTTGTTCAAATATATTTAATCATAGCTATAAATTATACATAAAACAGAAACAAAGTGGTTAATAATTTAAAGATTAACTGTATGTCAAAATAATTTGTTTAGTCTCACAATAATAATTTAATTGCAAGTTGTTGAGAGAAGTATGCACAACGCATAATAAATATTTATTGTGTTTAACAAGACAAAGAATATCTAAGAAATTAACAGTTTAGTAAATGTTTGCACATTAAAAGCCTTTATTATTTGCTTAGACATGGAAGTAATTTGAGAGCAAATAATTAAAACCTAATACAAACTGTGTGGCGTTCAGATATGAGTTATATAGTGATTATTTCAAGAAGATAAATCTGAGTAAGAAATGTTCACATTCACTTATTCTCTACAGACCCACTAATGCTTTCAATTTTTAGAAGCATTTTTGGTGAATTAAGGAGGAATAAATCATTAGAAATATTTTTATAGTTAGCATTATTACCAATAGTCAGACTTTTGACCTCCACATTGTACTGTAATGAGAAATTGGAATGCTTAAAAATACAATTTCAAGAAAAATCATCAATATTAACAATGGGAATTTATTATGAATGAAGACCCTCACTTCTTGACATTATCCTTCCTCCAGGGCAGCTCTAAGTTGAATAGTTCTGACCACAATTCTGTTATAATTTCTATGGGGTTCAGGCATAAAGATATAGATAGATATTTGTGCTATTATTGACATTAAATGGCAATCAGGAATTGCATCATTATATCTTTCAAATTAGATTCAACATTTGCTATGGTAAATCCCAAGTTTTACCATCTTTAGATAGTTAAAAATGCAGCATAAACAAATGTAATACATCTTTGCCTAATTAATTTGATTCCCCTCATATGCTGTGAATATGTTTTATTACCATTGTTTAATAAAGAAGCCATTTTTGCCTATGACAAAGCAGAAAAAAGTCAGGCAGGAAATCCAAATAGAGATGTATAGAAAGAATAGGCAAAGTCAAGGAGATACCATGTAACTGCCAAAGGAGAAGAACACTAGATAGAACCTTTCTGGTAAGTCACAACCTTGTAGAGATAACCAGATTAAAAGAAAAGAGTTAATTTAAGATGTAAAAGTTAGTTAATAAGAAGAATGAGCAAATAGGCCAAACAGTGTTGTAATTAATATAGTTTTTGTGTTGTTATTTGGGTCTGGGTGGCCAGGAAACAAAGTAGTCTACTTTTACAAATGGCACCCAACATAGGGCAACAACACCCACATAGCACCTGAGAAAGCTTGGTAAGGAATTCTAGACACAAAAGAATAGAGTTAAGCATGGCTTCTTGGTAGCAGAATTTTCTCTGGTGGGCTCTGTTTGCTAGAGGCAAGTGTATATTCTTTAAGTATAGGCTTCCTGACTCAGCATTAGCAGCAAATATTGGGTGACTTCTTTAAAAACCAGCTTCCTGGTTTGTGCTGGGAGCATGAATAGTTCTGGCTCTTTCAGGAGAACTTGCATTTAATTGGGCTTTGTGAACAGCTATGCTACAAGTTGTTTAATGGTGACATAGACCCACCATGTCCCTGGAAGTGGGGCTCTTAGCATGGCTCACAGAAACAGTAAACATATCTCTGCCATGCTGAATGGGACAAAGTCAACAGGCATGACTGCAGAGTTTTTCCTAGCTACTTCTGCTTAGCGTTTTTTTTTTCCAAAGGTGCTACTGTTTAGAAATTGATTACAGATATGAAATAAAGACAGATTTAGGAAAAAAAGACCTCTAAATGAGTCACAGTGTTGGATAAATGTTCATGAGTTTAAGAGTGGGAGAAAAAAAAGAGTACAGACAGTTCATAGATTAAAAGAGTAAAAATAATAAAATAAATATTAATAGATTAATTAAAAAGTCACATAAAGATGGAAATATGTAGGGAGTCTGGATTATGATTATTATTGTGTTTTCTTTGAACTTTGACTGTGGAGAGACATTTGATTTGTGGGGCTGCTAAGCTAAAACAACATACATATTTTAAAGGTATTGTGACTTCAAAGTTTGAGTCTAAGGATATGTTGCTTTGGAAAAGAGCTTCTGCTTTTGTTTCCACAGATGATGAGAACCTGTGGATTCTTTCCAGGCTAATGTGATTTGATGGAACAAGAACCCCAAAAGGTTTCTGTGAACTCTAAAAATGCTTCACCCAACGTACAGCAGCAAGCAATTTGGAGAAAACTGTGCAAAGTTCCAAAAATGATTTTTTATAAATGTTTGTTTTTATTTAAAAGGGGTTGGGTATAAATGGCTTAATGGTCACAATCAATTTCTTTATAAATGAGGGGGATATGATATAGAAATGAATACTTTACATTGGTATGGATTGTGGTCCTTTGATACAAATTTAAGGTTGATTTTGTTATATGGTGTATATTATTCAAGATATTATGATTATATAGTCCATTTAAAATGTAACATATAATTAAAAATTACAGATTAATATTCACTTATAATAGTCAAATTTGTAATCATATTAGTTAGGTTTTCTAGATATTCAGAGATATATTTCAGTTAGATAAGTAATCTTCAATACTTCAAAGACCTACAGAATATTGCTTTAAAATGTTGTAAGAACTTAGACAATTTTTGACAATGAGACACATCTGCTCCTGTCAGCACCAATCTGCTTCAAAGCGATGATGGGAGTCAAAGAGTCTCATTATGGAACTTCTTAGCCATTTGGGCAAGAACTGCTTGATGTCATGCTGTATAAACTGGTCATGTAGGACCTATAGAAAAATGATTACTGAACTTTCAAAAAGATGAGACAGTTCTTCAGGGTTCCTGTTTCATGAAAGCGTGTGCCAGACATTGCAGTTGGAGGCTGCTCATTCATTTCCCAGCCTTGCAAAATAATCACTCAGAAGCTATATTAATTTCAACACTATTAGGCCAATATCTTACTCTTATGTTTTAAAGTTACCCATCTCTACTAATCTCTGCATCACCATGAGGTCGTGGCCTACCAGGAAAGTTTCAGTGTGCTCCAGAGGAGGCATCTGTCCCCAGCGGCAGCTACATGGCTTCTCACTGATTCTGACTTTTTTTCTCCCAGCATTCAGTTTAGTTTTCCCACCTCGCTCTATTTTGCTAAACCATTGGCCTAAACAGATTTATTTATTAACCAATAAAGGCAACACATAGACCGAAGGACTTCCCACACCAAGACATTCTGCAGTACACAGAAGAAAGTGACTGACAAACTGCAAGTAGAGACAAAACAGTTTTCCAAATTTCCGACTTCATGTTACAGTCTGCCAGATACTATGAGCCTATAGGCTGAAGATGGATGCTCCAACATTTCAAGAGAACTTTGTTTTTTTTTTCAATATTTATTTATTATGTATACAATATCCTGTCTGTGTGTATGTCTGCAGGCCAGAAGAGGGCACCAGACCTCTTTACAGATGGTTGTGAGCCACCATGTGGTTGCCGGGAATTGAACTCAGGACCTCTGGAAGAGCAGGCAATGCTCTTAACCACTGAGCCATCTCTCCAGCCCCCCAAGAGAACTTTGTTTGACCAGTCAGCAAGATGTTTTTGTCAATTCTAGAGTTTTGGAAGTTGCTTACAATGCATTTTCTGTTTACTAATGTAATATTATATCCTTCTGGCGCCTTTGAAGAGTGAAAGACAGATAGTTATGGCAAAAGATAAATTAGATATAAAACTTTAGACTCAGAAAGATAGGTATTTTTCCTTATTGGTCAAAAGTAAATGGACTAAAATATTATAACTGTAATTTTTGCTTGATAACTATTTTGTATATGTAACTTTATTATGTTAAAATTAAGATCTTCATTTTTGTTTAGAGAGAAAAGGGGGAATGATATGGGATTCCCCTGTGCATGCTGTGAATATGTTTTATTAACATTGGTTAATAAAGAAGCTGCTTTGGCCTATGGCAGGGCAGATTAAAACCAGGTGGGATATCTAAACACAGATGTATAGAGAAAGTACATAGAGTCAAAGAGATGCCATGCAGTTGTCAAAGGAGAAGGATACTAGAATCTTTCTGGTAAGCCACAGCCTTGTGGCAATATACAGATTAATAGAAATGGGTTGATTTAAGAAGTAAGAGTTAGTAAATAAGAAGCTTTAGATAGTAGGCCAATCACTGTTGTTATTAATATAGTTTCTGTTTTATTATTTAGATCAGGGTAGCCAGGAACAAAACACAGTCTCCTTTTACATTAAAGTAATATCCCACAACATATCAGTGTTCAAACATAAAGCCATTTATAATGTCTGCACAAATCCACACTGTCCACTCAATGTGTGTTTTCATTCAAATCTCACATGCAATCCTAATTTGGCCTACTCCAACAAGAGTAGGTATATTTTATCATAAATCATCCATTTCCACATTTTTAATCTACCTTGTCATCACTTTTCCTTTTCAGTTCTCAAATGTCCCTTCCTGGTGTGGGGGAGACATTTTTGGATATGGCTTAAAAAGATTTATCCCACTGTTAGTTTGAGTCCAGACCTTGTTTACAGAATCAGTGCATTCTGCCTGAGGATGGTTGCTTTAAAATACAGAATAATCTGATCTGTCTGGTATTCATAATTGGTTTTGATACATACATATCTATAAGAAATTCAGTCTTCTCTTTATCCTTTGCTCCTATGAATAAAGGCTTGTCATTTCCAATGGTATTTATACACAGCAACAGGCTGTCCCACATACAATAAATCAGAAGGAGGGTTTGGTTAAATGTTGTCTGTGACCTGATAATTATTATGAACACATATCAAATGTGCAAGGGTATAGGGCCTCTAGCAAACCAACTCAATGCAAAACACTGAATACCAGCACTGGAGTAGACCTCCCCACTGGATAGCAGCCCTTTGGCTGGTCACTATTCTTGCTAGCAGTGTAACATTCTATCTCTACAGAAGAAGATGGAGGCTCTGTGGTTGGGAGGCTCCTCTTCTGCCCTAATCCTTCCATTTGCCTGATTTTGACCTGTTTCTTTTCTGTATAACAAGCTCACACAGTGTGTGCAGTAAGTTCCCAGGGAGAACTGTGAGTCCTCACAATTATCCCCAGAGACTTCAGCTAATAATGTCAGAGTGAGGGAAGTCCTGAGGGCTGTGCTTTTAAAAGCTCAGTTCAGCTGATCATAGATGGTATGAAGCCTAGTACTAAGCAAAATCCTTGAAGTTGATACAACTGTTTGTCTCTCATGTCCTGTATGTCATCAGTTAGTCCATCCAACTGATGCCTCCCCATGTCACCTCCGCTTTAGTTCCTGTCACAGCTCTTTTTCAGGACACCATTGTCTCTTAACCTGGATTATTGAAATGTTCTTTCAATAGAGTCCCTTGCTTCTATTTTGGATTTTTAAAGGATGTTCTTAAAACTTCAAAGAAATACTTTTGAGTCTGAAATCTGATGTGATGCATTTGAAGTAATGTCTGAAATACACATTGCCTTACTGTATGGGCCCTTCCCTAAGGCCCTTCACCTCAGGGTCCCTGCTGTGTCTGGATTGCACTTTTCATCCTACTTATATTAGACTTGGTCATATCATTTGATTTAGAAGATCAAATGCAAGGATATTTGACTTTTGTTACTTCTAAGCAGAAGTTTAAGGAACCATTGTATGACTTTTACCTTCTCACTCATCTCTTCGGTACATCAAAATGTAGTTGTCACAGAAAATGCTGGAGCTAACATGAGCTGGAACACACTGGATAAAGGAAAACTTTATTGTTAGATAAAAGAATATCTGGGATTATGTGCTAAAGAAATATCCTATTATAAATCTTATTGACACAGCTTAGAAGTGGGAGACTGAAATTACAACAGGAAAAAATGAACTATGTGACTTTGGTATGAAGGATGGATGATCATGAGAAAAGTTGTTATTAGAGGTTGAATTACAGTGCACACATGTAATGGCTAATTAGTTTTGCTAGGAACTGCAAGAACTAGGAAAAATATACCCAGTAAATTTATGGTTGTAGATGGAAAAGTAACAGAGCAGAGTTATATGAGATTTTTTGATTTGGCACTCACTGCATTTTCTATGAACTTATTAAGGTGGGGAGAATCTAAGAAAAAAATAGATGGAGAAGAAAGGTTAAAAAACATAGATGATGCTGAAATTACGACTCATTATAGTCGGAAGATTTAATATCTCTAAATAGGAAATAATAAGTAAGGGAAACAAATATGAACATAACATCAAAGGTTTTAAAGTCTTGTCCTTTTACGAAGTACCATATTAGATGAAAGGAATTTCTAACCAATGAGTTTAGACTCCAAATATTAAGATAAAGCATAAAATATACTAAATCAAATACTAAACAGCCACTTCTGATTTTGAGAAAAATTTTATGCCAACAAATCTTATTTGTAATTTGTATGAGTCTTAAAGAATGCTGTTGGTAGACTTCACTTCTCACAGGATAGGCATAAGCAGAAAACACCCACAAGGCAACTCTTTTTTCTCTCATTGGAAACAGTACATAAACATTTGACTGGTTAGAGAAAACTGCTAAACTGCCTGGTTTTTGTGACTACTTTCATGGGCACAGATATGAGTTCAAGAGGCTCAAGGAGCTCCAATATCTTCACAAATAGATTCAATATTTGAGTTGAATAAGAGGCTATATTTCTATAATAGAGGTAGGGAAGAGGGAAATAAGAATAAGAGTCTAGAAGTTGATATGGAGATCCCAGCTGATCCTTCCTTCCTTGGCTAAGGGCTAGGCTGTAAGAGACTTGAAGCTGATGTGGGTATCCCCACATGTCTTTCCTTGGCTAAGGGCTAGCCTGTAGTTATGCATGATGAAATTATGAGGTCCATTTCAGAATAACCATTGCTAGAGTGATTGCTGTAAAGAAATACTGGAGACTGTCAAGCATGTAAAGAGACTGTTGATTGCCTTTGGCATTCTTTCTATTTCCCAAATGACCATGATTTAGGTTAGACTATAAATAAAATCCATATATAACCAATATGTCAAAGAATAATAACAAGATCAATAGGAGTAATCACAGTTATAATTTTCTTTTTTTTTTTTTTTTTTGGTTTTTCGAGACAGGGTTTCTCTGTGGTTTTGGAGCCTGTCCTGGAACTAGCTCTTGTAGACCAGGCTGGCCTCGAACTCACAGAGATCCGCCTGCCTCTGCCTCCCGAGTGCTGGGATTAAAGGTGTGCACCACCACCGCCCGGCTATAATTTTCTTTCAGTCTAAAATGCAATGTTTTTACTTTTAAAGAATTTATTTATTTATTTACTTATTTATAGTTACTTGATGTTTATGAAAGTTTTATCTGCATGCTTCCTTTTATGTCACATATTTGTAGTGTGTGCCCAGAGGCTAGAAGATGTGGTTAAACTAAGGAACTTGACAAGAGGATTGTGGGCCTCTATGTGGGTCCTGGAACTGAACCTATGACCTCTTGAAGAACAGCCAGTGCCCTTACTCACAAAATTATATATACAACCTCAATCTCCATATCTTTGAAGGGATACAGTATAATCTACACTTGCTTAACTATAGTCACTAAAACTTTTCAGTATATCTTAAACATATAACATTAAGAGAAATAAACATGACATGCTGAAAAAAAGTGATGTCAACTGAAACTCTTCAAAATGACCCAGTTTTTATCTGTTCAGTAGAGCTTTAGAACAATTCATATTGTAGTTTCAAAGGAAAGCTACCTTTACTCTAGAAAAGACACAGGCTACAGAAGAAAAATAGGTACCATGAAATGATTGAAAAGTGAAATTATTGAAAATCACCTCCTCGGACATTACAATCTCTCCTTTTCCGCCAAGCCTTGTCATGCCACTCTGTTTATCCATGTCCACCTCCACTCATCCCTGTTGTGTTTCCATCTGCATCTCGATCTCATGCATCCATTTCTCCTGTGCATTTTCTGCTCCCCCATCTACTCTTGGATGTCACCCTCTTCATACATTCTCATAGTTGCAGACCTTCAGCTTTGCTTCTATTCTTAGTTTGTCCTTATCAACAGGATTGTCAGAGCTATATTTTCTGATCTTTGAATTTCAGGTTTCTTTCCACAGAGGAGAGATTTGAAAGTCACCGTTTGTCCTGATCATGATATTATAAGACACAAAAGTTTGTGTAATAGTGACTTTTGGCTTTTACATACCCAGTATGGTAAAGGTTGTTTAGGACTAGTGATGCTATGTCAAAATTATATCTCTTGGATCTTTCTGAAAGGAAAACATGAGCCAAGGAATTAACTGCACCTAGATCTTTGTTTAATAAGAGCAGAAAGAATATGAGTAGGAGAAAATAAGGGACTATTTGGATAGTTCCTTTTTTCTATAAGTTATAAGTAATACACTTGGAATGATATGGATAATCCAATGACAATGTATGTTCAAAAGTCACCAAAAAGTTGACTATTTAATGAAGATGGAGACCTTTGCATGATTTCTAATGGATATCAATTTATTAGAGGTTACTTTGTTGACAACCAGAGAAGTGCAGAAGCATATTGCATACATGCATTTTTTTTGTTTCTTTTGCAAATTCTAACTTGAGAAATTAAAATTTTAGTTATGCCTGTAATCACAACTTCATAGTCAACATACATATAAAACATTTTTATGTTAGGTATTTATACATATTATGAAAACATCAGAGTTCTCCAGTAGCACGGAAGGAGAATTATTGTTGAGTGCTTTCGTCGTTTTGGGTTTTACATATCCAGTATGGTAAACTGGTAACAGCTATGTTACTTAAGGGGTCAAAAGTAGGGAGCAGAAATGTGGGTTACCTAGGAAACGACTGAAAAATCATAACCTTTCTCATAGATGTCCTAGCCAAAAAGTTATCTGCACATTGCTTAAATAAGTGGAGCATTACAACCCTTCCTCCATAGAAAGAAGACATACCCAGTCCCTGGTGATGACAAGGCTGCTGACATTCTCCAAGCTCTGAAAGAAGCCCTCAACTCCTTTCTTACCACAACCAAGCAATGAGAACCTTTCTTCAATGTTGTTGGAGCTCAGGTTTATAGGAAACAATAACATTTTAAAGTCAATGTACAGGTTGTTGTCATTTCCTTTTCCAGGATGCCATTGGTGGCATATCCTTTAAGTGTACCTGTTCAGGCATAAAACAATTACCACATGTCAGTGTATTTACTTGTTACTTGTTACTTTCGCAAGTGGGAGGCAAAGGCAGGTAATTTCTTGTTATTGTTCATGCGCTTGCTTTTTTTTTTTTCAGGTTTGAAGATGGGTTTACAACAACGAAGAAAAGAGCAGTGGATGCTTTATTCTGGTGGTGCATCAAGTAGTTGGTAACTCTGTTTCGATCATTGGGGCCTTGTGAGGATTCATCACATGTCACTTGTAATTACTACAGAAGGCCAGGACTCTGTAGCATTTGACCCTTGGTAAACATTTTCCCCAAAGCATCATTTCTCCTCTAGTCAATGCCAAACCTGCATGTACGGGTGAGCATTTGTTGTCACTGAGATAAGTACAGGGTAGAAAGTAGAGATAAGTAGGAGAAACCAGAAAGGCAAATTTTCCAGGGAGCATGAGAGGCATCGGGGGCCAGGTAGGTGAGGTATGGAGCAGCAAAAATATCTTCTCTACCCTTTGTCATTGTTCATTTCTATTTAGGATATGATTACTTATCTCATTAAAGCTTCTACTCAAAATAAAAAGAGCAAGTGATTGCCACTTTAATCATTTTGTCCTAGTCATTGGTAACTTGTCATATCAAAATGCCACTTAATGCTTTATTTTTAAATAGCAGGAAATTTTTGGATGTTTTAAAGATTTTTCTGTAGTCAATCAATGCAGCTGTTTGTGTTGTAGATGTCTAACTCCTTACTGGATTCTCACATGTACCTTGTTAGCTGGGCATGTAAACTTGCAAAGCCTGTATGGAACAGACCTAGTTTTATGTTTTATTTAAGACTAATCATATCTTACAAGTCTGGTCTCCAAATACAGTCTCTTTTTAGATAATGGTTTTAGGATATGAATTCTGAGGAGATACATTTCAGTCACCAAAATTACTATAGCAGCAACTGGTATAATGTCTATGTTTCATTCTGGAGTAGTCCACGTCCAGACTATACGACTTTGTTCCCAAACCATGCATAAGAGAGGTTTGAAAAGTCTGTTAACATATTTTCAAAGATGGTCTATGTTCTGGTGAGGCATTTCATGTTATGAGAAATAGGTTTAGCAATACCTGGGGTAGATTGACCATTTTTGCCTCACTGTTTTTGAAGTAAAATGTGTTTCACTTCAAAGCAATGTGCTATCTAATCTCAAGTATATTAATCTGTCAGTCAGTAAATTACTGAAAATTTCTGCTCATAAAGCATTGCTATATACCCAGCACTTGCTAGATACTTCATTCCCATAATAACTTTATGATCAGTGTTCAAACACTCTTCTTCAGTAAGGACTTCATAAACTCCTAGAAAACTATATTTCAAATGAAGAATATTGTATAGAAAGCATATCTTAGCCGGGAAGTGGTGGCGCACGCCTTTAATCCCAGCACTTGGGAGGCAGAGGCAGGCAGATCTCTGTGAGTTCTAGGCCAGCCTGGTCTACAAGAGCTAGTGCCAGGACAGGCTCCAAAGCTACAGAGAAACCCTGTCTCGAAAAACTAAAAAAAAAAAAAAACAAAAAACATATCTTATTTAACAACCTTGGGATTTTAATGGGTTGGGACTTCTGAGGTGATTCTTTTAACCATGGAAATATTTCTAATAGTGGGTCTGCCTGACTTCATAGGCACAGAGATAGTGAAGGGGGCAGCAAATTCTGCACATGAGTCATAGAGAGATGCTTCTTAACTAGCTGATTAAAATCCACAGTTTCTAAACCATAATTGGGCTGCAGCAGAAATTCAAGGGTGCACTATATTCTGACTACAACACTCACAGAAGGGCACCAACCACTATTCCTCTTCCACACTGATAGATGTAAAATGCGTATGTTTAGCTACTTGTCAAAAACATTTGCTGTTGTTTTGAGCCAAGGTCTTATAGTATAGCCTAAACTAGTTTCAAATTCATAGATATCTTGCTTTTGCTTCTAGAATGCTGGGATCATAGGAATAAACCTTATTACTCAGTTTTTCCTAAATATTTAATGTTGTTATTTTTAAGTGAGAGGACATGTTCTCACATAACTCAGTTCTCCATTTCATGGTCTTGAAATTCATTTTAAAAGAGATTTTTTTTCCTGATTTTAAATTGTTTGTATGTGTCTCTGTGTGTGAATATGTGCAAGTGAGTACGGTTCTCTATGCCTAGGACATCTGACTGCCCCAGAACTGAAATTAGAGCAATTGTGATTTAAGAACATAATTCAGGTCCTCTGAAAGGCCAATAAGTGCTCCTGATTGCCAAGTCATCTATCCAGCTTTATGATCTTGAACCTCTGAGCTCTTACCTCTACCTACTAAGTTCAAGGATGACAGGCATAATTCACAAATTCTGCCCCTGTTTTCTATGCTGCTTATGCTTATGATTAAACTCATATAATAATGCCAGCTAGGTAAATACTCTACAAAGTGAGCTGCATCCCTATCAAATGAGATATATAGGCATGTATTATACCACTATGCATTAGTGTGTGTTCATACAAGAGGTGCTGAATCTTCTGAGAGTTTACAACTCAGTAGAAAATTATTTCTTTATAGAATACATAGGTTATTTCCACAAAATGTTTGTTAGGTAAAATTAGAATGGTGGTTTCCATAAATGATATCAGAACATAGAACATCAAATCTTCTACAGAATATTAATTCAGTCAATATATGTAGGCTATAAATGGAATGGTACACACAGAAATATAGAGATAAAGAGATAGATGATAGATAGATAGATAGAAATATAGATAGATAGATAGAAATATAGATAGATAGATAGATAGATAGATAGATAGATAGATAGAGTTAACAGGTATTTTGAACTGCTAACTAACCTCCCCTTGCTTGTGAAATAGATATTTGATATTATTATTTATGCAGTTTGGAACAATGTATTTCATATGTGCCTAGATATTACATGCTAACTTTTATCCAGGTAGTATTATCACCTGGTATTTGGTGTTTCCTTTGATCAAAGTAAAACCATGTTTCACACCCCATTCCATGAGACCACCACCTAGAATTGCTTAAGAAAACAAGTGCTTCAGTTGAGTATATTAAGGATTAAAGCTTGACAAAACTTAGAATATTTAAGTTCACTCACAAGTTCTTTCACAAAAAGAAACTGATGTGGGAGAGCCTTTTGTCTATATGTTACTTTCATTGGTTAATAAAGACACTTCCTTGGCCCTTTGATAGGACAGCAGCTTAGATAGGCAGAGTAGACTGAACAGAATTCTGGGAGGAAGAAGGCAGTGAGGAAAATTTCATAGCTCTCCTCTCCGAGATGGATTCAGGTTAAGATCTTTCCCGGTAAGCCACCATCCCTTGGTGCTACACAGAATATTAGAAATGGGTTAGTAACAAACAAGGGCTTCTTGAATTTTGCATGCAAATGGATGGAAATAGAAAACACTATCCTGAGTGAGGTAAGCCAGACCCAAAAAGAGGAACATGGGATGTACTCATATTTGGTTTCTAGCCATAAACAAAGGACATTGAGCCTATAATTAGTGATCCTAGAGAAGCTAAATAAGGAGAACCCAAAGAAAAACATATAGGCATCCTCCTGAATATTAACCTTCATCAGGCGATGAAAGGAGACAGAGACAGAGATCCACATTGGAGCACCGAACAGAAATCTCAAGGTCCAAATCAGGAGCAGGAGAGAGAGCACGAGCAAGGAACTCAGGACCGCAAGGGGTTCACCCACACACTGTGGCAATGGGGATGTTCTATTGGGAACTCACCAAGGCCAGGTGGCCTGGGTCTGAAAAAGCCTGGGATAAAACCGGACTCTCTGAACATAGCGGACAATGAGGACTACTGAGAACTCAAGAACAATGGCAATGGGTTTCTGATCCTACTGCATGTACTGGCTTTGTAGGAGCCTAGGCAGTTTGGATGCTCAACTTACTAGACCTGGATGGAGGTGCAGGTTCCTTGGACTTCCCACAGGTCAGGGAACCCTGATTGCTCTTCGGTCTGAGGAGGGAGGGGGATATGATTGGGGGAGGGGAAGGGAAATGGGAGGCAGTGGCGGGGAAGAGACAGAAATCTTTAATAAATAAATAAATTAAAAAAAAAAGAAATAGGTTAATCAAGATGTGAGAATTAGCCAGCCAGAGGCTAGAGCTAATGGGCCAAGCAGTATTTAAAAAAAATACAGTTTCCGTGTAATTATTTTGGGTAAAGCTAGCTAGGAGCCGGGCCGCAGCCCACCACTCCTGTCACTACAGATTTGGCACAGAAAATTAGGTGGCTGCGAGCCGGGTGGAGGGAAGCGGCCCGCAGCTCCTTCTACAAGAAACAAAGAGATAGACTGGTATATCTCACAGACAAGGGAAAGCCAGAGAAAAAGAGCAGGAAAGAAAAGAAACAAACAAAAAACAACAGAAACACATATAATATAGGGTTGTTTTCAGCTTTGACCACGGTAACTTATTTCTACTGTACTGTATGTTATGATCCCTGAAAACCAGAGTGATAGGAGGAGAAGATTCTGGAGGTTTCATCTGCTTTCTAATTCAATGCTGGGGGATTGGGATAGGAAGAGTATGGCTCCTTAAAGTTCAAAAATTGGGATTTGTTTCCAAATGCCTGAATTAAGTAAGTTATATGGCAAAGGGGATTAGTAGTTTATTTAAGATAATATAAACAGCAGACCTTAACTTAGAGCATTTGTTTAAGATTATTTGCATGGGTACAAATTTAAAGGACCTTAAAATGAAAGAGGAAGGCAGGGTCAGATAGATTTGTTCTGACAAAGAATATACTGACTATGGTTAGCTCTTGCTTGGTCAGGAGCCGGAAGACAGCTAACATTCTCTAGCAAGCAAAGAGCCTAGAACACAGGTTCTCCTGTGCAGTCTCCAGAATAAATATGACCCTACCAACAGCTGGTGTACAAAAACGTCCTCTGTCTTCCATCCTTAACTACATAAAATCCTCAAGCTGTAGCACTGTTTGAAGTAGTTTCTTGGAATAGCATTAGGAAAACATACTAAACACAACCTTTCTTGATGCCTGCATTTTGTCTTTGTTTAGTGAACATCTGAGCATTCAGAAAATGTCTGAGATCAAAAAATGCAAGAAAATGGCAGTCATTGCTAATAAGGTGTCCTCATAGTGTGTGTGTGTGTGTGTATGGGGGGGGGAATCCACCACAATTTTAGTCTTCTTATTGCAGAGACAAAAAGATTAGTCAATTATAAATGACACCTGATTAACTGATTATTGTGTGATGCTTAATGGGGGCTGTCAATGATCCATAGTCCCTAGAAAGAAATCACACATAATATTTTATGCTACCTACCTATTGTACCAATTGTACAAATTGTCAACTAAGCTTTCCTAAAATCGTGAGAGATTTTAATGGAGCATGGGAAAATGTTGGAGCACCAAGGGAAGAGCTACACTAATATAAGAAACTGTTCAGATGACAACTGAGAGGGTCTTACATGGTTTGGTAATATCGAAATTAATTAGAATCTCAATTATGAACACTAAGAACAAGGTTAATTGCAGATTATATCATTTAAAATATTTTTGTCTCCTACAGTTCCTCCCCCCTTACCTGTGAGGTTCATGGAGGACACCATGAGAACATGGGTTATAGAATCAACTAAGCAAGGTCCTTAAGATTTCAGAGACATTGAAGTATCAATCACAGTGTTCATACAATGAAGCATGTGTCTATGCTAGATACTCTGCATATATTCTGTGGTTGTTAGCTTGGGGTTCTTGTGGGACTCCTAACAGTGGGAGTGGGATATCTCTCACTCTACTGCCTCTACCTGGGAACCTTTCCCTCCTGCTGGGTTGCCTCACCCATTCCTGATATCATGGTTTGTGCGTAGTCTTATTTTAAATTGTTATGCCATGTTTGGTTTACATCCCTGGGAGGCCTGCTATTTTCAGGAGGGAGACAGAGGAGAAATAGACCTGGAGGAGAGACACGATGAGAGGGGAAACTAAGAGGAGTGGAAAGAGGAAAAAATGTGGTCAGAATGTACTATATGAGAGAAGAATTTTTTTAAAAAAGAAAAGAAAAACAATATGGGATATGGAAACAAAATTGGGTTTGTGTTATGGCTTAGTAGATAAAGGTGCTTGCCACGCACTTGGAGACCTGAGACCTACTTGTGGAACACACATAAGGTATAGGAAGAGATACACTTCACAAGTTGCCCTCAAACCTCTATATCTAGGCCTTTCTTTATCTAACCCATGAATGAAGCACACATGCATGCACACACACGCATGTGCACACACGCATGTGCACACACACATATGAATAATGATGATGATGATAATATAAGTAATAACAAATAAAATTAGAAAAGTACTTGTTATTTAAATCATAACTACTCACTAAACAATAAATTATAATGTCACAAAAGTAAAATAAATATTGAGATAAATGATTATAGCATTTAATATAAAGTACAACCCAAGTATCAATTGACAAATTTGGGAAAGAGAAGAAAGCACAAATAGAAAAAGATGTATGAAAACCTGCAGCCTGCTTGTCACTTATGGGATGAAAATTGAAACAATATTAAATGCTTTAATCTATAATATTATCAAAAATGATTGATGATGTCAAAGTTGAAGAAGATTAAGAAATATGCATTCTAGCCTACTTAGATTATGAATCAAATTGACAGCATTTCTATAAAAGGCAAAGAAGGCTGCATCAAAATATAAAATGTATTTATCTTATATGTAAAATTATGGTTACAAAAATGTAATGAAATGATCATTCTAATTCATACAAGTCCACACACAAATATTTTTAAAGTATTTTTTGGTAGAGGGGGTTTCAGAATTCAAATAAAATGTCCACTGTCATAGTTTCAACTGTCAACTTGACACCTTTGGAAAGAAATCCTTAACTGAAGAATTTTATTTTTACATTGGCCTGTAGGCATATCTGTGGGGACTTTTTTTCCCACTGTGTACATATATAATTGTTTTTTAAAACAATCTTTTTCTTTTACATATCAATCCCAGTTTCCTCTCCTTCCCCTTCTCTCACTACCCTGACTTGAATTTTCTCCCACCTCACTCCCCTTCCACTCCTCAGAGAGGGGTGGGCCTCCCATGGAAAGTCAACAACATCTGTCCTATCACCTTGTTGAGGCAGGACCAAGGCTCTCCTCTCTTTATCTAGGTTGAATAAGGTATCTCCTCCATAGGAAATGGGCTCCAAAAAACCAGTTTATGAGCTAAGGATAATACTGGTTCCAAAGTGAGTGGCCCCACAAACTGCTCAGGACATACAACTGTCCCCTATATTCAGAGGGCCTAGTTTGGTCCTATGCTTGATTTCCCAGCTGCTTGTTCAGAGTCAGTTAGCTCCCGCTAGCTTGAGTCACTGATAATATGAGGAAAGGGATCAAAAACATAATGAGGAAACCCACAATAACAGGGGACAGTTTGCTAATTGACTTAGGAGACCCTAGCCTACTGTTGACAGTACCACCTTGAGGAAGATGAGCATGTACTCTATAAGCAAGGTTTGGTCTTTGTTTCAATTCCTACCTGAGTTCCTGTTCTGACTTCTTCCCATGATGAGCTGTAACATGCAAGTTCAATAAATACTTTCTTGTGAAATTGTTTTTCTTCAATATTTGATCAGAGCAGCAATAAGAAGCTAGAATATGTACATGAGAATGACTTATGTAAGTGTGTGAAGGCTTTCACAAATTTATTATAATTACAAAATTCTACTTCCCTGCTTGTGGAGGAGCACCTGTGCCTGCACAGGCTGCTCTGGATGCTTGAGTCAGAAGTTTATAATGTAGTGGATTCTATATCACTCATTAGAATTTACATTGAGTTGTATGGCATAGGCATTAGCTATGAGTATTCAGGAAATGATAAAAAAAGATTTCTAATGCTTTTTATAAGGATTTGAAGAAAATACAAATGAAACACTAGAATGTAGCTAGAAAATCCAAAAGAATGTTTAAAATTTAAAAAGTTTCTTTAGGATTCAAATGTAAAAATTACTAATTCTCACTATTAATGGTTCATTCCTATGCTTTATAACTGCTTTGAATCAGTTGGACTTGAATGCCCAATGCTGAAACGAGTCTGTGCTTACTAGGACTGACTTAAAGGTCTATGCTTATATGCACACCACCATGCTCCCCAGTTTGGCAGCCCAGCCACATTTTTTGCCCACGGTCCACCTGATGCTGCCTCTCTGACTGCCCTGACCACAACCTGCTGCTGCAACCTCTTCAACCTCCTAGGGATTTTTTTCACACCACAATCCCCCGTGGCATTACATCCACTGGTTGCGCACATTGCAGCTCATGACTGACAGAAAGCGTTGGGTTTCTTTCCTATTCTGACCACCCAAAACTTTCTCCATGTACAGAATTGCTTTAATTGTCCACAATAACTGCTCTTAATTTATTAAACAAAGCGTATTTGTCGGTATATAAGCAGGAAGCAACACATGCATGCTGGTCATGGCTCTCTGTCATCTCTCTGTCACATGGCTGCAACTATGACACCTGCTCACCAATAAAGATTATTTCACTTACAGTTCACTGATATTTCCTGGTAGAGGTAAATAAATTAATATATTTGAAAGTTACATGATTACTGACAAAATTACCATTTACGAATTTAATAACCTTTGCTTACACTATGAATGGTATTTTCCTAGGTTTATGTGATTTTCCTCATACATCCCTTTATTTTATTTTGGGAATTAGCTTTGTTTTTCACTTTATATCCTTAAGAAAATGGTTTGATAACAGAGCCAAGAATGAGGCACTTTTAGAAATGATACAGTCTTTACAGACTATTAATAAAGAGCTAGCTGAAAAAATTAATACCATTGAAAAGGATAACATTAGACAGACAAAATTCAATCCATGCCAAATGGTGCTGAGAAATTATCTGAAAGCATTCATACTGTTGAATTTAAAAATCAAAATCTGTTAAAAAGTTATTATAGGTTAATGGATAGGGTATCTCTCCATGGAGGCAATATGCACACCATCCAAGTAATGTCCAAGAATGAGACATTATCTTTACTGAAGAAATTTTATAATTAGAACCATATGTACAGAATAAGATCCAGTAGCTAAATAAATCAATGAGAACTATATTCAGGACAGGAGATTCAGACTTAAAAAAGGCAGTGTAAAAAAGATCTGAAACAATTGAGGAAATTATTGATGAGCAGGGACAGAAGTCCCAAGAACTAGATTTAGCCTCACCAGTACTTTCCAGGGTCATGGATGACTAATCCAGTAATTTCTTCTGACAAACCATCCAGTATTAAGTACCCTAAAGGATTCAAAGAATGTAAATGTAAAATAGGTATGAACGGTCTAAGGGAAAGTAAGAAAGCAATAGTGTTTTCTGGCTTGCATTAACCATTTGTGAGGGAAATAGTAAAAATGTGGACTTCCAGCAATAACGCAACCCCACATGATTGGTTTCAATTACTTTCAGCTGTCCATGAAGATGGGCCACAGCTGCTATAGAAGTGCTACTAGTGAGATGAGGCAAAAACTTTAGAACAACAAGGAAACATAAAAATTTGAGGCTTCCCAAGATCATATTCTTGGTATGGGCTATTATGTGGATCCAAAGGACCAGGCTCTATATGGTGAACACACCTTGTCCCTATACCTTACAACCAGCCTTAAATGCTTGGGATTGGCTTCAAGAACTAGTAAAACGAATTGAATCATATACCAGTATTAAACAGAACCAAAGAGAACACTTCAGTACTTTTACAAAGATAAACTAAGGCTGTACAAATAAGAGTAACAGACCCAGATGCTAGACAAGTACTTATTGAATCTCTGGGTTTTGAAAACGCCAACTTAAAATGCAAAAAGATACTTGGGCTTCTAAAAGTCAGATTAGCACCAAGGATGAATGGATCCTGCATACGAAGAATGTTGAGACATTTGACTATGACACTGAGGGTAAGCGAAGCAATTTCCAATGGTATGAGGAAACACTGAAATGCCAAATGTTTTCATTGCGGTAGGGCACTTGAGAAGGGACTGTAGGCAAGAAGTTCCTAGAAATGATGTTTCCTCTGTGAGTGGCAAAATTAGAAGGTCCCAATCTTCTGGTCTATGTAGAAAATGTGGCAAAGGCTGACAATGGACCAATGAATGTAGATTAACAATAGACAGACAAAGCAACCTGATATCATCAGGAAACTCTTTGGGGACCTCTCGCAGGCCCCCATGTCAAATGTGGTCCAGTTGTTCCCAGTCATTGTGGAGAACATGTCTTACCAGGAAAATTAAAAAAAATAAAATCTACTGCCTACTGTAAAAAAAAAAAACAAACAAAAAAACAAAACTATACTGTTCTAGATGATGGAATACACACAGAGGATGAATCAAATGCTACAGTAAGAAATAGGAAACATATATTTTGGCAAACTTTTATAAATAATCAAAGAACAAAGCTAAGAGTGTATATAAATAACATTGTAATTGAGGGATTACTGGACATAAGTGAAGATGTGACTATCATTATTCTAGGATTTTGGTATCCAAATTGGCCTCCTCAAGAGTGAGATATTCAATTTCTAGGAATTGGAACCCTATCTCAAGTGAAACAAAGCAGAAGACAGGTTGGATGCACAGGGCCAGAAGGACAGAAAGGAAGACTGAAGCCATATGTAGCTAATATCACAGTGAATTTATGGGGTCATGACCTTCTACAGCAATGGAATACCCAGATTAATATTCCTGTAGTACCAAAAACTCATGTTTATAGGAAGGATATTATAAGGTACTATAAACAAAGACTACCAGCCATTCAGGCTACATAAGAACACACAAAAATAACTAGCATACGTACAGAGGTACTAACTGTCCTATCTTTAAAGTGGTTAACTGAGAAACCAGCATGGGTTAAACAGAAGAGAAAGGGCAGAGTATAGAACAATGGTTTCAGAAGCAACTAGATGCTCAGCATATTAAAGAATCAACCAGTCCTTGGAATTCTTCTGTATTTGTTGTTGAAAAAGAAATCTGGAAATAGGAGAATGGTGACAGATCCAAGAGCTGTCAACAAGAAAATTCAGCCTGTGGACCCTCTACAATCTGGAATTCCTTTGCCTTCCCTATTACCTAAAGGATGATCTCTTATAGTTATTGATTTAAAAAGTTATTTTTTCACTATACCTTTTCCAGAAAAGGATAGAGAAAAAATTGCCTTCACAGTGCTTACTTATAATAGTTCTCAGCCTACTAGGAGATATCAGTGGACTGTCTTCCTACAGGAAATGCTCAATAGTACCACCCTGTGCCAATACTTTTTAAGTCAGCCATTGGAAACAATACATAAAAATTTCCTAAATTCCTATAATTTACCATTACATGGATGACATTTTGCTATTTAATTCAAATGCAGATACCTTAGAAAGAATGTTTGAAGAAGTAAAAAAAAAAATGTTTTGCCAAAATAGGGATTTCAAATTGCTCCTGAAAAACTACAAAGAGAAGAGTCTATCAATTAGTTAGGTTATAAAATAGGTTTACAGAAAATTAAAACACAAAAGGAACAAATTAGGAAAGATTGATTGCAGACTCTTAATGATGTTCAAAGATTTTTAGGAGATAATTTCCAGTCTATGACCTGCTGCTGGGATACCTTTCGATCTAGTAATTCATTCAAACAAAACCTTAGGTGATGACGTGACAAAGACTTAAATAGTCCCATGGAATTAACAGCTGAAGCTGAGAAAGAATTAACTGTTGTTGAAGAGAAATTACAGGAGCCATGGGTGGATAGGGTGGATCCAAATCTTAGTTGCATTCTAGTAGTATTGCCTTCTAGAATTTCCCCTACAGAAATTTTAATGCAGAATGAAGATATTATTTTAGAATGGATCTTTTTGCCACATAAACTAAGTAAAAAAAAATAATGACATATGTGAAAAAGGTCTCTGATTTATTTTTAAAAAGGAAAATTGAGACTCTGTCAACTAGCAGGAATTGACTCAGCAAAGATTATAGTGCCTTTTAATACTGATGAAATTAAAAAATTATGAGAAGACAATGAACCCTGGCAAAGAACTTATGCTAATTTTTAAAGGAGAGATTAATAGCAACTTTCCCCAAAACAGTAGAATTAACCTAACAAAGAGAAGTACTTGAATTCTTCCCAAAATTATATGTGATGCACCAATAACTGGAGCCCATACATTTTTTACTGATGCAGGTAAATTAGCAAAGGCAGGTTACAAATCAGAAGATTTAAGTAAAGTGAAACAAAGCTCTTAAAATTCTGTTCAAAAGGCAGAGTTATATGCTATTTTCATGATACTAAAGAATTTTAAAGAACCTCCCAATATAGTTACTGATTTGCAATATGCAGAAATAATTGTCTTGCATATTGAAACCATGGAATTTATCCGAGATGATACAGAATTCTCTTCATTATTCATCCAGGTTCAAGATATAATCAGGAATAAGCTTTGTTCTTTATATGTAACACAAAGCCGATTCCATATGGGCTTACCAGGTTCTCTAGCACAAGGTAATGCAGAAATTGTTTGATTATTGATTGGAAGTGTGCTGAAGGCCTCAGAATTTTATTAAAAACATCATGTCATTAAAGGTTTAAATAAAGACTTTTATATTACATGGCAACCAGCTAAGGAGATTATAAAAAGATTTCTTACTTGCTCTTTCTATAACGAAACACTTTTATCTGAAAGGAGTAATCCAAAGAGTACTCAAAGGAATAAAATCTGGGAGATGGATGTGTTCCACTTTACAGAATTTGAAATATTAAAATATGTACACCACACCATTGGCATTTTTTCAGGTTCTCGATGGAAAACTGCTTTTAGCACAAAAAGCTGATTCAGTAATCACAGATTTATTAGAAGTTTTGGTCATCATGGGTATACCTTCCCAAATAAAGACAGATATTGATCCAGCATATGTCTCTAAGAAAATAAAACATTTTTTTGCTTATCATAATATAAAGCATATTACAGGTATACCGAACAATCCTAAAATTTAGGCAGTTAATGAAAGTTCAAGCCAAACTAGAAAGAATATGTTCAACAAACCAAAAGGGATGGAAAATTCCACTAGAAATAGATTGCATAATGCTTTATTAACCTTGAATTTTCTTAATGCTAATGAGAAAGGAACAACAACAGTAGAGAGACATTGGAGAACAGAAAAAAAACTTCTGAATTAAATTAGCCATTGTATTACAAGGATGTGTTGACCTCCGAATGGAAAACAAGAGATGTGCTATTTTGAAGGAGTTTAACTCTTGTTTTCACAGGAGAAAAAAAGCTATGGATATTATCAAAATTAATAAAGGTTCAAATTTAAAAGGAGAAACCTCTTGAGAAAAAGAAATGACAGCTCATCCACAGAGGTGACAACCATATCGATAGAAAACCTTATAAGGGTTGGGACAAGGCTCTGTCCTTGTCTTTGCAGGAAAATACTCATCTTCAAGAAGTCAAGAGACCCTGGATATTTAGATGCCTAAAGAATAAAAAATAACTATCCTGTCTGAATATCTAGAAAGGATCATTGAGCAAAAAAAATATGACTTATGAGGACAGGTCATCTATAGGGAAAAATCTTCAAACATATATATTTATCTCTACTAACCAGTAGAATAATAGACTCACTTACAAGTAGAAGATGGCTTTGGGGTTATACAATAGCTATCCTTTATAAAATCTAAGCATGTTGTTAAAAGAAATATTCAGAGTTTCTGTCTTATGTCAGGAGCCATCTGGAATGGGACATTAAAAAGGAAATATTTTAGTAAAAAATTTACTTTTCTCCATACCTAATTTTGTCTATATCATACCTTTCATTTAATACATGTCTACATGAATAATGTTTATGTTTTCAATAATGAACAATAGACTTTTCTGCAGTAATCTTTGAAGTTTCCAGAAAGAAGATGGGGACCCATAACAATGACTTCACCTGGTTGAGATGATGTCATGATGCTGGTAGTGCAACTTTAAGACCAGTTTTGGGTATCAGCTGCTTGGGTATCAGATGGTTCTAAATTGGTTAGCTGAAATGGTGTACTTTCTTACAATGTTCTGGCCAGAACTCCAAATAAGAACTTCAAAAAATCCTATCAACTACCCAGAGACTACTTGCAATTATACCAGACAGTAACATTGAAACTTAACCATCATTTTAGTTTTATAGGATCCCATAGAAAGAATATCATCCCCATGACAGCTGGAAGCAATTTTAGAAGATGACAGCCTTTCTCCCAACTATGTTTGTCCTCAGGGTTAGGATATCCATTAAGGATTGATTATTACTGGTATAGGATTGGAGGTTGGGATAGAAGTTTTGTAGGCTCACGGATCTCACAAAACAAAACAAAACAACAAAAACAAAAACTAAAGTAAATTGAATGGTAGATAAGTGTGATAATAGGCAGATTTATGTGAGGAGGTCCTTGGAGGTACCTGCTTCATGAAAGTGCCTACCAGAAATTTTGCAGGACACAGAGGAAAGTGACTGACAAACTGCAAATACAGGCAGAATTTTCTTTGAAATTTCCTGCTTCATGTAAAAGTATACTAGATTCTATGAACCTTTAGGCTAAAGATTGGATGCCCAATGTTACAGAAGAACTTTGGTTGACTGGCCAGGCAGCGACCTGTCTATGTCAATTCTAGAGTTTTGGAAGTTGTTTACAATGAACTTCCTCTTAACTTAGCTAATATTATATCCTTCTGGAGTCTTTAATGGAGTTGAAGAATAGATATGGTTTTCCTCAGTTATAATAAAAGATAAAGTAATATAAATATCATAACTATAATTCTTGCTTGATAACTATTTTGTTGTATGTAATCACTATGTTAAAGTTAAAATTATCTTTTTAATTTAGACAGAATAGTGGTGGTGATGTGGGACTCCCCTTTGTATTCTATGAATACCATTGGTTAATAAAGAAGCTCCTTTGGATGGGCCTATTGCAGCACAGAATGAGTAGGGCAATGTGGGAATTCCAAGCCGATAGAGGAAGAGAGAGTAGGCAGAGTCAAAGAAAAGCCATGTAGCCCCTACAGGAGACAGACGCTGGGCACCATCCAGACAGAGTCTTATTGGTAGGCCACACCTGCATGGTGATACACAGAATAATAGAAATGGGTTAATTTAAAATATAAGAACTAGCTAGCAATATGCTTAAATGATTGGCCAAGCAGTGTTTTAATTAATACAGTTCCTGTTTAGTTATTTTGGGACTAGGAAGCCTGTAAATGAAAGAGCAGTGTCCAACAATGCGGACTGATCAACATCTCAGCATAGCTTGGCAAATTTAAAGTGAATGACTACATTCTAGCTTTGTTCTTACCTTTAGTGGAATGATAGTTGTACATTTCTGAAGTATATAAAGTTAAAATATAACATGTTTACTCTTTACAAAAGTGAAAACAAGTATAGCAATCCACTTCCCAAGCTTGTTCAAGAAGTCATCAAGAGGTAACAATCAGAAGTCTGAACTCACTATGCCACAAAGCTTTATGATTTTTCAAAGGGCTAGTAATAGGATTATTGTAGTAGTACCATAATGGTGGATGTTATATATGTATACATCATTCAAAGAGATTGATTCACACAGCAGACAAATCTTCTGTCCTCTCGTTTCACTATGTTTTTGAACAACAGACTTCTTCCATGAGCACCCTGGCTGCGACAATTGTAATTAAATTTGGTGCTCTGCTCTGGCTAACAAGGGCACTGTTGTGTACACGTGTTCTAGTACACTGGAACATGTGCACATAAACATCATTCATATATTTTGTGTGTTGCTTTATTAAAAAAAAGTCCTTCTTTTTATTTTTTCTATTCCCTTCCTGTTTTTATTATGTCTGGACGTTTCAGAATCTCTGTGGATCATGTTTCTCTCATTTCTCCTTGAAAATCTTGTATTTCCCCTATAGGAGACAAAGTGGTATAGAATAAAGAATAAAGATTCATCCTTGGCTGTTGAGTTAATTGTGAAAATTTTGATTTAACTAGAGGTAAACATTAACCATTAGAGACAAAACTTTCTTTCACTTTGCATGATGCTGTAACCACAAATGCTGCCAACTGGGCAGACTGTTCCACCTGTATGTGTGCCTAGTTAGAAAACTAACTTTGTTGCTTGCTGTACTGCTTATGCTGCTAATGTCAAGGCTACAAATAAGTTAGATAATGATTGTCAGTGGAAAAGCTATGGGACAAAAATTAAAGGATATAAGAAAATAAAATGGCAATTATTGTAATTATTATTAAAAACTTTAAAAAGAATGGTTGTAAAACTGCTTATGAAAAATATTAAAACTGTATAAGTAAAAATGGCTCAGGCTATCTGGTGTCACATGTTTAAAACAGGTGGTGAGACTTTTCTTCTTTTAGCAAACTTCACACATCCATTCCAAGTCATCGGATCTGTTAGGAGCAAGGTTCTGAGCAAATAACAACCAAAATATATTTTATTTAATGCCAATACCATCAGTTATAGCAGGAAAACAGGTAACACAAAATCTACCACAGTAATGTCACCAACGCCATGTAGAAGGATGGGGACATTGGCTCAGAAGTGTATTGAATTAGATTTACAATTTTCCAAACAGAAAGCTCTCACTTGACCCCAGCCTTATAATTGAAATAGAATTTAGAATGCATGATCTCTGTGATTTCTTCACTTTTTAATACTTCAAATGGATAACTAATTTAAACTACACAGACTATATTAGGCTTGGTAAATGTAAACATCCAGAGCTTCAATAATAATTTACATTTATTACAATTCAGTTTCAAAGTAGGCTTTCACAGATGATTATTTAACCCTCTTATAACTTTTGTTTCAATCACTGTGTTACTGATATTTTTATTGCAATCTGACTTGAGCTTCAGAAACATTTTAAAATGATAATTTCCCAGGCTATAAACATGACCTGTTTTTAGAAGTTATGATAGTATGCCAACTTTCAACCCCACAATACAATAAACAGTTCAAGGACTGATTCAATATAATAGATGGATATTTGCAGTAAAGTTGAGGGGCAGAGTAGACAAACAGAGGCACATGAATAACCCTGCAAAAATTTCTCTACCATTAATAACAGGCATAGGAATGGCACAGTTCTTACAAATGACAGAAAAATGCTTACTTTTTGTTACTGAAGATAATCATTTATATACTAAGATGCGGACTTTTGATTTATGGGTTCTATGGGATTTATCAAATGAATAATGTTTTAATGAATCTATCACTTTAGTAGCTGACAAAGCTATTTGCTTTACCTATAAATTTCTGCTACTCTCACTATTTCTCTTCCCATACTTCTGGAGAACAAGCACTGACTTGTCTGAACCCAGAGCATCAAAACATTTGAAATCATAGAGCACATGGTTTTTCAGATTGTTCTTTCCCATAACAGCATGCAGTTAAAGTTCCCCAGGTCTCTTCTGAGACTTGTTGGCTCTTTTCCCTTACTATGTAATATTCTACTATATGAATATTCTATAGAATTTAAAAATATATTAAGTATAAGATCTCATATATTTCTGTTTTTGCTATATGTAAATGAAGCTGTATCATAAGCAGATTTTTATGTATGTATATAACTTTTTAGCTCATTTTTATGAGTTCTAACATGATCATCTACCAGATTGTAACATTTAACTTCAGGATAAATTGTTCACAACTCCTAGAAAAGACATCCTCAGTGCTGGAACTTAAAGTGTCACTCCTTCTCCTGAGTTCGATGTTGCACTTTATACGTTGAGGTGTTTTAATGCTCTGTCCATTTTTCTTGAATTTTAAGAATCTTTATACTGTGTTTTATCAAATACATATTTGACAAAGATTTTTCCCCTAGAATTTCTTTCTTTTAACAGCGTGCTTATCAGATTTCTAGAATCATGAAGCATTGAAAGTATCAACTCATCATCATTTTTTTCCCCTGGATTTGACATACTATGGAGCAAATCAGTGTGCAATAACATCAACGTGATCTTGAATGCAATAACTCAGACTTTTTCTAGTTTTTTGTTTTGTATTTAGTCTGATATAGTGTTTGTTTGAACAGTGCATGCTATCTAAGTGAGCAGTCTTGTATATGCTTGAGTTGTTTATAGAGCCAGACTCCCTGAGTCTTAACTTTATACCCCCCACTATCTGGAGGGCATGAGGTCAGCTACATAAATTCTGTGCTTTCAGGGACTTTAGAACTAAAGACAGTTCTTATAAGAGTAAGATTTCATGGTCAGGCGGAAATGAGCCACCACTGTCATCCTGTGCCTTCCACAACCTTCCCGGTTCCAAACTTACTTGCAGAATATATATATATATATATATATATATATATATATATATATATATATATATATATACTGGCTCAGGTACCCACTAACTACAAAAATTTAGAAGGAGGACTTTTATTTTATTTTTCTAATTGCAAATTTGAAGAGTATATTTGTAAAATATTGAGATCAGTCATGTTCAGTTTGACTGCCATTTAAGCAAAACAATTACACTTGAATTGCATTGTGATGTACCATCATTACTGAACTTTCCTATTAAATTGAATATTATTCACTTTTCAAAAAATAGCAGTTATTTTGAAAATCACTTTTATTTCTTTGGGGGCATTTTTTCACTCAAATATAGATCAGAATTAAAAATTTGCTATTTTAAAAATTCTATTGCTAGATAAAATATCACTACTTTTCATCTAGTTGAAAATCATCATCTATTCTAAGCATTTCCTCATTTTGTTTTTCCCAATTTCAAGAATACGAATTTTGTTTTACTGCCTTGTTTTATTTTTCCCATTGCTTTCAGTTCTGATGGAGATTACCGTAAACACATCTTAAATCTGACTAGGTCACAAAATGAAATTTCTTAATTAGGTTCCAAGGACCATCTTGGAAAGCTTTCATAACTTGTCTTCAACTGAAATGATCTTCAACCTTCTCCACTATCTCAATATTTCGAGCATTTATCTATAGCTCATGTCTTATGACCTTCATTACGAAGAACACACACACACACACACACACACACACACACACACACACACACCACACCACACAAACCAAAAATAACTCTCTTGAATGAGATGCCTTACTTTGCTTTCTTTCTTTCTCAAAAATCTCTCTTTATCTTTAGTTTACATTTCATTTTATTCTTATCTCTTAGGAAGACCTGTTCCCTTTCTTCCCAAAGACTGACTCCTAGATGCGTGCTCTTTATCTCATCTTCCCTGTCTCAGGCTCTTATTACATCAATTATTCTCCTTGCCAGCCTCTTTAATCTTTTGTTCTCTCCTCGATCACTCCCCTCTGCCTTCAAATAGGTTTCTGTCTTCCCATGCTTGCACAAAGGAGGCTGCCCCATAAATATTTAATGAAGTGATTGAATTGAACTAAATTCCTCAAGCTCACAGAACTACTGAGTAGCAGATCCAAAAATTAAAAACCAGGATTTGTGAACTTAGTTCAAAGTCTTTTCAAAGATAAATGAACATTTCTTAAAGATATATATTTTGAACATTCCTCTATAATCTAAATCTACTGAATATATTGGTTAAAGTGTAAATATTTAATACTCCGAAATATGTTGTTCCTTCATTGGTAAATATTATTGATCCTAATATAATGATATTTGGTCATTAAAATGTTATGCATTATACATGTAAATCACAAGATACAGAATTGGAAACATATTACTCATCTATGCTGGATAAACTAATTTGAAGAGCTTATTTTATTATATAATTTAAATGATGTTATAGGTTAATTTAATACCAAGGACTTTTTATTTATTACAAAATTGATTATTACTTAATAGCTTGCCATGTTTATCTCTTGGATATACTTGAGAAACAGTCACTATTAATTTGAAATCAATTATAGTAGTTGAATAAAGAACCATTATCCTCTTTTCTGTCTAGAAAATAAAGTCCTTGGACAAAAACAATGCATCTCTTCTTAGAATTTAAATCTATTCTGAGAAAAATGATGCCAATCACACAAATGCAGAACAAACCTCTGACTAGACATAATTTTATTATATTAATTTATTGATTAACTCTTCTTAGTCTGCTGTAAACATAACAGGAGCCAGACTATGATTTGTAAAACATATTCCCATGACCTAGCCAGATGCACTGAATTTCAATGTTATATGAAGGAGCATTTTATTGAACAAGGTTCTCAGCTTCTTAGTTCTTGTTTCTGTGAGGCCCACAGGCTTTATTGCTGAAAATACTTAAGGTAGTTCAGTAGGAAGAAAATTTATAAGAAAGCATTTATTTTGAGTAGACCTATGCTCAGATTCTCTGAAAGCAGGAGCTTTGAATATGAACTTTTAAGAACAATAGAATCAAATATCCAGATGTAACAAATGCTGTTGAGAATCCCGTCTACCCTTAATCATTTGGCTGCCCTTTATTGGTCATTGCCTAAAAAACTGTACATACAAAATTTTTAGAATGTTTCTAAAAATTAATCACATGACTTCCTCAATTCTTTTAATTTTGGTCACAATTTTATTTTTATATAAACAAAACTTATGGATTTGCAATGTGTATTTTTTATTATATGGATAAAATTTATTAGAATTTTTAAGTCAATGTCCAGATTGATGAGAACTCATCCTGTGACTTCTCACCTTGCACATATCTGCCCATCTTTAAGCAGGGTTAGTGTCTGCACATGATTATTTTAACCACTGCTCCAGGATAAAGAAGCACAGAAGTTTTGTATGGTGCACATGACTTTGATATTGTAAGTGTATTATGAGACAATGTCTTATACAAGATTAGTAATGGGTCTTAAGTGGGCTTAGGTTCTTGTATGCTACATTAAGTCATCTCTAATATTTTCATTTTGTCGTGAGGATTAGGATGATTTGTATAGGAAATCCATCAAGAATAGCATTAATTAAACTTTGGCAAAATGCATTATGAGAATATATATGCATTACATATATACATATCCCCTTCTATCATTAAGAAAATGATCCTGAATAATATAACTAAATGCAAACTGAAGCAGGATGTGTGCTTTAGTTTTATGGGGACATTCATTTCCTCCATCATCAGTGTCACCCAGCTAATGTTTACATCCTGTTCAGAAGGGAGGAAAAGGGCAGGAAAGGACAGCAATGTCATTTACCTTTTATTTCATATTGTGACAACTATTACATATGAGACTAATGAATTTCAGCATCTCCTAGACAGCACCTTCCAGAAGAAAAAAGAAGAAAAAGAGGAATTGGTGGAGGCCATCCTTAGATCCTCAGAGATTTTTCTGCTAGATAACTTGGTCATAATTCTGCCACAATAAATATTCTTTTAATGCAGAATGGAAATATAACTACCTTCTCATTTAGCATGTCATAATCTCTTTATGTAATAAAATATAACAGGGCTGGAGAAATAGCTCAACACTTAAGAACACTTGCTGTGCAATAATGGGGACTGGAATTCAGATCCCAGTGCACATGAGACAAGTGTGGCATCCACACAGCTGATGCTTTAGTTGTTAGACATCACATGCCTTCTCCTGGCCTCCTAGTGAGAAGAAGTGTATGCTCCCACACACTTGTGAACATAAACTTACAAACACAAGCATATAGACAAATAAAACAAATATAGCAGATTCTCTTTAGATCACACTAACATTTCAAATTACACACTTCATTTCCAAATTCTAATAATTTAAATTTTAAAACTGCCTTGAATTTTTTATATATTGATATTACATACTTACTTCATTTACACTGATTTAGACATGAAGAGTTTTGTAACATAAGAAATATATATGTTAATTATAACCTTTGTTCTTCACATTTCTCTAACAATGTTCTTATGTTTTTTTGATTTGTTAAACTGGCTTCTCTTTTTCAGGCTTTTTATCTGTGACTAAACTCTATGGGACCTCACTTCTTCCATAAACTTTTCTTATTATTTCTTCTTTGCTCACAAATTATTTAAATTTTTGAGAAATTCTATATGTCTAATGTTGCTTTCCCTATTCATTCTATCACTGTAAGACGTACCAGTAACTGATATTATTTTATTTCATTTTAAATAGTTTCTTTCTCTCTGAAATATGACACCCTTGAGATATTTCATTTTGTTTACTAATCTATTTGTGTTATGTAGAATATTAATAGATGGTCTGTTTTAGACAGTCATTTATGTTACTGAGTAAGTGAGTCAGTAAAGGTTTGAAACATAGAGAAATTAAGTCATGTTATATTGCCTCAACTTCCTGTTCAATGAGTCTGTCAATTGCTAGTATTAAAAACTATTTAAAAATGTTTATTAAAGCTAAGTTCTTTAACCAAAAACAAATAGCAATATTAATTATTTCTATCAAACTAGGTAAAAGCAATAATATTCCATGAGTTTTCAGATCTGACTAGTAGGAATCTTGAAAATACTAATACAATTTTAAGAGAAAAAGGATGTTACTAATAGAAGCAACTGACTAAATTCCCATAGATTGACCTTACTTATTTTTAGTATTTTATTCATAAATATACAATGATCTGTATGGTAGAACAGAAAAATAATAAAATAGCAAAAGATACAACTAATTGGGGGAATAAAAGATAATTTGTTTATTTTTTAGCATCATAAATTATAGAGATTGCATTTGACAAATAAAATCAGTGGATGTAATTACCTTACCTATCCCCAACTTCAAATTTTAAAAAAAAAGCTGTCAAATTTTGCATCTACATATCTTCTCGTGTGATAGGAAGATTACAACTACCTACTCTTAAAGATAACATACAGTTTCCTCATTCTCAGAGACCCGTTTATGAAACTCTAAGGAAATTAGCATTGGTTGCGCTGCTTTCATATGAACTTAAGCAAGAGGACATTCTGGACTTAAGAAGGGAATGTTTAATAGAGTCTGCTACACTCATGGTAGCTACTAGTAATCTGTGGCCCCATAGAACTTTAGTTGTGAAAGAGAAACTGATTTTAAGTGATTAATACTGCTGACTTTATATATAATGGTGGGGCATGTCTTCAAGCCATCATTTGGCTGTTACAAAGCTTATTGCTCCAGACAGACCTGAAGCAGGCTGAGTGTTTTCTGTTTACAGATCTTTCCTGTAGTCAGTGCATTCTGTATGTGAACATCCTTGATTTAAATCTAAATATTTGAGCTTTGTACATTGATAGGCCCTCAAGGGTACTTGAGTGCTATGGCATAATCCACAGAGGTACATATCTTATAAGCTTTATATGTGATGGTTAATTTCTTTCAAATCTAACATTTTTTGATTGTTTTAAAGCTAATATAAAATTCCAGACCTTAAAAAGAGAACCCGTTGCAATCGCTTCTGCAGTTATTTGGGGGTGTTAGACTACAGAGAGAACCTAATTCTTATGTATAAAAGGTCTATGTGTATTATGAGAGGCCTAAGTCAATTTGCTTGGCTTTAAACATCAGGTTCTTATTTATCTCAGAACTCTTACTCAAGACACATTCCTGTATAATAAATTAAAATACAATAGCTATAAAATAAAATACAATAATAATATAAAGTAAAATTATTTTTTGGAAAACACATTGAATATAGTACTATAAAAGTCACATTCTCATTCCCAGACTGTCTTAAAGATTAAACTGGAATAGACTGAAAGCATGTGTTATGGGAACAGGTATATAGTAGCCACCCAGAAATATTTGAATTTTTCTTACTTTTATAACCATTATAGCCACTAGTAAGCATTATAGTGATTGCTTAAAAGAATCTTAAGTATTTGTTTCTGGTAAATTCAGGTAACATTGCTGGATGATCAGTACATCCAGAAGTGATCTTGCCAAGGAAAACACACAGAGGACAGCAACCCGAAACTGTGTTTGTAAAGAACACACATAGCACAACACACCCAGAACTGTGCTTGTCAAGAACACATGGAAGAATCTTCACTTTCAGATAAGAAGATAAAAATTTACTGGCTGTCTGCTGAGATGCCACTTCTTGTAGTAGCTGAATTTGTCAAATAAATGACAATTTTTAAATAAAAATTTGTCACCATCAAATGCAAAATTTAACTGATATTACCAAAACCAGAAAACGAAGACATTTATTTTCAAGTGTCCACATACAGAAGGTCAGAGAAGAAACTCTAATCTCCCCGTTTTGTTTTTCATAAAATGTTAAGGGTAAAATGGCGGAGCAACAAAAAGAGAAGACAGAGAAGACGCTGACCGATGCTAGGAGCTCCTGCTTTGTGTCACGTCTACCTTAACATATTTTTCTGCATGTTCATTTTCTTTGTGTGCTTTTCTTTTCTAAAGAATAAAAGAAAAATCTGCCTCATGAAAATGCAGGAGAGTCATCCCACATAAAGACCATCTTTAAAATGCGCATTATTTATTTGACAGACTGTAATGGCTGTTTCAAGGATATTATGGGCTGTCACGTGAATATGTATTTTAGAGTGAATACTACAGTACAAACACCATGAATGCACAATGCACATCAAAAATATAACATAATGAAATGTATTTTGGATATCAGGCCATATATGATAAGATGTTGAAAACGGGAAACTCAATTGAGTAAAATATGAAAAGATCATATGGCCCAGATGAGACATAGGTCAACTTTTTTGGATGGTAAATTAATATAAAAAGAGAAAGAAGAAACCATAGCACAATGTAGTAATGTAATTTATATTTGTAAATCTCAATCCTGATATTTTGAAAATTTATATTTAATGAATAAGATCTATCATGAGTATCACAGAATTGTGTCACATTTGTAGCATTTTGGGCTAGTTGTCAGTTACAGAATTAAGAACTGATAAATTATATGAATCTTATTTTAGTTTAGAATTAAAAATAATTATGCACTCAATTAAGATGTTTTTTAAAGATTTTTCCTAACTCCTATGGTTTTATGTTAGGTACAGCAGCAGACATGATGTACAAAAAAACACTAAGATCAAATGGAAGCTGAAGAAGGGTATAATTTATTATAACTATCTAAAAGTAATGAAGGGTTTTAAGAGGCCTATAGGTAAGTTTCTGTTTGTTTTAAAGGAAATACCAAATCTAAGCAATCTGATCTACCTAAAATAAAGCATGATTGAAGGTTTCCATGTTTTGGGCATGTTCCATCAATAATTGTGACTTCAATTTAAAATCTCTGTTACCCATATTTGTATCGCAATGGTTTAATATATATATATATATATTTATATTTATATATTTATATTTTAATTTTAGAATATGTAAAAATAACTCCCCAAAGGATTATTTTATGTCATATGACATCAGCAGTTACCAATCAGCTATTGGGATTAAGAATCCTCTAATCCAAAATATGAACATGACAGATAAGCTTCAATTAGTCATTGAGTTTTAACTCCTACTGGGCTTATTTGTGCTGTGATTTTATTTTTTATTTTCCTCCTTATTCCCTAAATATTATTAAAATAGAAAAATTGGATATTCTGTGTAAATGGAGGTCTATCACAGTTCTTCCCCCCTCTCACCAATTTCATTAACAAAAGATAATTTTTCAGTGGTGTTCATAGGACCCATGTGAAGAATTGAAAAATTAGAAAATGTAATTGGATACAACTACTGAAATTGAAATCAAACTTTTCTTAAATGCTTACTATTTAACAGAAACTTCTTGAAATAGATGCTATACATTATAATTACACTGTAATTCACAGACACAATGTTCTTTCATGGTCATATTAAAAAACTAAAAACATGAGAAAGATGAAATAAATTTTAATAATATGAAAATTTATTAACAGTTCAATGTGTATTTGGTTAATGAAATATTTATTGTCATTTAAATGTTTGTTTTTATATTATCTTTGAAGTCTGACAAATTCTTCACTTACTACATCTTAATTCAGATTATTCCAATTTCAGGTGGTCAAAGGTTTGGGTGGGAAATGGTTGCACTATCTGGAAGTGATGGTCTAATATTGTCAGTTTTATTTAAATAATTATTTTTGAGAACTTTATATATGAGTCCTGTATGAACAAAATTTTCTAGTTTATTCCTCTCATGGCAACTACTCCATTATACCCATTCATTTTCTCTCAAATTCATGGCTTCATGTTTTTTAATTATTAAGATTACACGTACCCACATGCACGCGCACACACACACACACACACACACACACACACACACAATCTGCTGAATATCATTAGTGATGCTTTTGTGTATGTGTGTTTAAAGCGGATCGCTTGGGATCTATTCACCTATGAAGGGGCCTCTTTAGAAGACCGATTTTCCCTTTCTTAATGGCCATTACATGCATGCAGATATTCATCTAGGGTAGGGTTGTATGAAATGTTCCTCGTTGATCTTTATATGTCTCCTAGCGGTGCTGTTGTTAAATTCTTGCTTAGTAAGTCATATGGTTGAGATTTCATGAGTGTAGCTTCCATGCCATGTCTAGAAGGTATGTCTTTTGTAAGAGTTGCTGCAGGACAGCAAAAATGAGGAAATAAATATGATTCCAATACATCACCACTCATACCAGAGATTGCTTTACCATACTGATTCTTGACTACGAAATTAAGAACTTTATAATTTTGACTTTCAGATAAATAAATCTCATATTACATATTCCCTGAAATTTATTATTTAAAAAAGAAAGGGTTATTTTGTCTCCCAAAATATTTTCAAATGTAGAAAACCTTATAAACCCTCTCTGGCCTATAACTGTTATTGACTACTGATTTCTTCCATTTCAAAGTATAAATGGCATGTAATTGAAATTATGCCTTCGAGGTTATGACTTTTCCTGAAACTCTGTTAAAGGCATAAGCTTGTTTTGTGGTTTTTCAAATTACAAAAGGATACTGCTTTGCTCAGAGGAACTCTTCATGATTTCATTGTTTCTATTACTTGGGTGGTGACTTGGAATTATTAACATGATACCTGTCCTTATCTCTAAGTGATTAGATCCAAAGACTGATTAGGAAATAAGATAAACTTAATAAAAATCTAATAAGAAAATATGTGCCAGCCTTCACCACGACAGTCTTAGACATACATATTAAGGGAATTTCATTGTCAGCTTCAGTAAGTATTGTTATTGTCGGTTCTCCTAGCAAACTCCATTTCAGAAAAATGTTGCACATTTATAAAAAGTTTAACCTGTACTAATCATGTAGCAAAAAGGTGTTCAGAGATAATGGAGACACTTGGTTTTGCAGGTTGGTATAGAGCCAAGGAAACAATACATCAGGGAAATTGAATCTAAATAAGACAGAGTTCTGTAAAAAATATTAAAGGGATGTAAGCAAAAGCAAATTAATGTTGAGACAAAAACCAAAGGACACTTTGGAGATGTCAAGAGATCTCCGCAGTGAATATGGAGAGAGCATCAGGAGACACTGAGCAAGGGATCGAATAAGCTCTGTACTCCTTTACAGTGTACTACTGAAGGTTTCTACCTACCTTTGAGGGGCTAGATATTTATGCTATACTTGATTGTCATTTGTGATTGAGAGGCATGTTGTATCAGGTAACTTTCTAATGACCGTGACAAAACACTGAAAATAAAAGAACTTGATTGGGACACCATTTTGACTCCGAGTTTCAGAGATTCAGGTCACAGCTGCTTGATCACAATGTTTGGGGCATGTGGTGGCATGGTGAGTGTATCGGTGCAGGATTGAGTGTAAAAATACTCATAGCATGGTAGTCAGAAACCAAAGAGACAAAGGGTGGGTTTCTCTTGGAGAGTGTACTCCTTCTAAAGGCTCAGTGACTTCCCAGTTGTGCTTCTCTTGGGACTAACTCTTGTCACAGCGGTCCTGAAGATGAGTTTAGCAACCAAACTAAACACACATCTCATATCTCACATCCAGCCTGCATTCATTTTCATAGTTTTGTTTTGAAGATTATTTTTTGTGTTCCTTGTATTCATTTTATGTAACAAATCTTTCTAAAGCAACAGAAAGAAGAAAATGGTGAGAACTTCCCATTCAGAGTATGTTTTATTTAATTGCTTAGGCAGTTAAGAAATTCCTTGTAACCAGCTCTCAATATGACTACATTTTGTAAAGCAGGGCCATCCTGTTGCAGGGAAGCCAGATTTCGTACAACACAGGCACTTTGGGAAGATTTCTGACTATTGCCTCCATTTCCGTTTTCCTTTCCTCCTTTCAGTTGCCCTTGGGCTGCTTCCTCTGCTTTGTCACCAGTTTTCCTGGTGGGAAGACCTCTTCCCCGGTTGACACATTATGGCCAGTCTATCCACTCAGATGATTGTATGGAGAAATACTAATGATAATCCAGGCCAACAGCTTTTTTTTTTCTCTTGCGGAATTTAAAAATTGGTTGGAGGAACCGAGAGAATAAGAATGTTCATCATCTTCCCCAGGTGGTGTGTGATCCCTGTAATATCCCTGGGATAGTTTCTGCTTCTACTTCTTTGCCCAATCCTTTAAACTCCAAGTTTTACTAAATTAATATGAATACCTGATATCTTCTTTAAAACTAACTTTTGCTTAGCATAGTAATAAATATTATCTTGTGTTGTCAACTAAAGATCTCTGTTTGGCAAAATTAACAGAAATATATTGGACTTCTCTTGACTTCCAAAAAGTAACTTGATGTTACTAATGTTTATTTCTTGTAATATAGGTATTTTAGCCCAAATTACTTGGGACTATCAAGTGAAATAATAATAAGTCCTCAGGCTAGAGTAATTGCTTAGATCTTGTGGTGACCATGCCTACAAAACGACTATTCCAAACCTCAGATTTAGTGTTTGCATCCTTCATATTATACACTAAATACATACTTTAAAATTCATGGTCTCACAAAATTTTTGAAGCAGAGTATACCTCATCTTTCAAAATCTAGAACTATGTGCTTAAGTTTAGAACATAGTTTAATTTATACCTAAATAATAAAATTCATTCTGCAAGAACTTCTATTTGATGTTAAATAATATTTGAGGTTTTATGGAATATTTAAATTTATGATAAAATGTGTATATTTCTTATAGAATTATATTTTTTCTAGTAAGAGTCTTATCTACCACATTGCATACCTCAAATATGTGTACATATCTTCAAGCCTACAATACATATACACATATATCGGACACTATATGTATATATGTATATCAATACCCATATGAACATATGTTTATTTAAACCTATCATATATATTTTTGATTGTGTATACTCATACACATCTTGTTTGTACATTGTGTGCATGTACATATATATGTTTATGTGCAGTAAGCATCACAATATTGTTTGTCTCTCTTTGGGACAGTTGGGTGTTGGAACATCATTGCTGGATATGAAAGATGACAGAAGAGTTTTTAGCCCTTTTATTATGCTTACCATAGTCACAAGGTGCTACATGAGATAAGAGATGAGCTATAGGCTCCTCTTTTAGTTTGAGCTAAATTTCTTGGTTCTGTTTATTATTTCTCTACATCAAACTTTTATATGATTTCTAATATATAAGTTTGTCATACTAATATTTTTTAATTGCCATTCTTGCTTTTTGTTGAGTTTATTTTTGCCTGTATAATTCAAGAAGAGATGTTAGTACATACATTAACAAAACTAGTATTTTGAGCACTTCTGATCATGAACATGTAGTGTCATGTGGAAGTAGTTGGCTGTGGCTAATGCAGTTTATGGATAATAAAATATTACCTTCAGCACAACAGCAGTGTAAAATAGTTTGTTCTGATAAAAGGGATTCATATGTTATAAACAGCTATACTTGTGTGCTTATAAATCCTATTAATTCAATAATGGCTCAGCTGAATTTGGTGATTTAAACATGTTGGAAAAGATTTAGTTTTAAAGTTGATGACCAAAGTATCATAAAATATAGACACTTACTTTCTCCATTCTTGTGGAAGGAGTAGTTTTGTTGATCACATCCATATAAATTTTGAGAATAAGCCTTTATTTCTAAAATTTGACAATTTAATTTGATTTTGAAATTCTATCTACTTTAAGAGTAAAAATAATTGAAAAAAATTTAATTTAACAATTTTAATTTACTGAAACATTTTTTTTCATTTATTTTACATATTGACTGCAGTTTCTCCTCCCTCCCCTACTGTTGTCCCGCCCCCCTTCTTCCTATCTACACCCCTGATGGAGGAAGGTCATTGGTTAAATAAAAAGAAACTGCTTGGCCCTCATTGGTTAGAAGATAGGTGGGAGGAGTAAACAGAACAGAAAGCTGGGAGGAAGAGGAAGTGAGCTCAGACTCCACAGCTCTCCTCTCGTGAGCAGACGCCTCAGAGAGATGCCATGCTCCGCTCTCCCAGGCAGACGCACGTGATGAAGCAAGCCGCCAGGTTAGACATGCTGAACCTTTTCCGGTAAGACCGGTGCTCACAGATTATTAGAGATGGGTTGATCGGGATGTGAGAATTAGCCTGTAAGGGCTAGAGCTAAAGGGCCAAGCAGTGTTTAAATGAATACAGTTTGTGTGTTGTTATTTTGGGCATAAGCTAGCAGGCCGCCAGGGTACTGGGGATGCAGCCCCACCACCCCTATTACTATAAACCCCCATTCTTTCCCCTCCTCCTCAGTCTCTATTCAGCAAAGAGCAGCCTCCCATGGGCATGAACAAAGTATGGCACCTCAAACTGAGGCAGACCCAGCTCCTTCCCTTGCTTCAAGGCTGGGCAGAATAATACAGTGGGGGGAGCAGGTTCCCAAAAGCCAGCTAAGCACCTGATCTCACTGCTAGGAGCCTTACAAACAGACCAAGCTACACAACTGTCACACACATGCAGAGGCCTAGGTTGGTCCAATGGAGGGAGACTCCCTAACTGTTGGTCCAGAGACCATGAGTTCCCAGGAGGTCAGGTCAGCTGATAACAATTGAAATTTTAATACAAAAGTAAATGCTTACTTTGTTCCGATCCGAAAAGAAGCATTCATGCCAATGGACTGACTACTTTTAAGAATTTGTTTGCAAAACTCTGGTCGTGTTAAAGGAACAAATGGAAATAATACAATGTGATGTCCACAGCACCACATGGAAGGGCAGGAAACACCTCCAGCTCCTATGTCTCGCTTTTTCTTGCTTTGCAGAGCCAACAGTATGTTTGACCAAGGCTCATGCTCAAAGATGCATCTTTCTTTGTCTCTCTATCCAGCCTGAGGTGCAGCGAGGCATGCTTTTTAGTATGAGTGATTGCATGAGCTTTAAGTGTTTATTTTACCTCGTATTGAATATGAAATAACAGAAAACTTTCAAATGGCAGCATTTTAAGGAGTAAGAATTTGTACAAAAACACTGGAAAGAGTCTACTAGCCAAATTTCCCATTAAAAAAAACTAGAAATGCCAAATCTGACAGGAATGTTGTTACATCTTGTCATCTGTAGGGAAGAGTCCAAGTAACGAGACTTCCTAAAAATATCAAAGGAAGATAAAAGACAAATAATGACCCCTTTTATATTCTCTATAGCAGTGTAGTTTAGCAATCACGGTCTTTGTAAAATGCATAGCAATTTAAATATTGAACTGTATTTGATATATGCCATTTAAAATTTTAGTGCAAATTATATTTTGCTCAAAAATTTGTGTGATTAATGCCTTTATTTAAGCTCCCAATGCAGACTGCTGCTAGGCACATTCTGATATTATTTATTTTTATTAGTTTATAATATGTCAATTTTTCTTGCTTATCTGTCAACTCCCAGAAAAATACATAAATCAAAAATGTAGCAATGCAGACACTAACAAGGCATAATTATTGTAGGGTCTGTCCTCCTTTAAAGAAAAAATACAATTACCTACCAGAATGCTGCTGGGATTAGGTCAGAATTTGCATAATACCTACTCATATTTTCTTAACAATTTTAATATCAGACAATGGCTTTTGCAAAACTGTAATCCCTTATTATTTTCCAGCTTTATTTTGAGGAACTAGAATAAGGATTTCAGTCAAAACAAGATAATTATTAGAATCTAACCCGCAGAAAACTTTAATTACTTGGTGGCATATAGTTAAGATTAGGTCATGTTTTTATGAATTGTTATATTTAAGGTAGCACAAGGCAATTAAACTTGCCTGAATGCAATTTTTGCAGTTAAATGTATTCATTTTTTCCACAAATAGATATTCAATAGAAAATACTTCAATAATTCTTTGAGATTAAAGAGAACATTCTCCTTCAGTGTAATCTCTAAACAATAGTTCTAAGCGAAGTCTGATTAAGTAGTTAGAGTGCCAGCCATCAGGTGGTGATGAGAATTTGGAAAATGTTATTGCTATAAAATAATTGCTGCTAATATGGAGGATTATGCAACACCCAGTAGCAGAAAAAGTAACAAATAGATTCTTTCTGAAGTCCTGCAGTCGGAGGTAGGATCTGGGGTTAAGTAACTGTGATATATTTATAGAGGGCAAGGGACCACCATAAAATAAAGCAGCAAATTGTAAAGAAGTCAATGTAAAAGAGAGGCCAGGGACTCGGGGTGTAGACATCATAAATTCTCATCGATATAAACAGCCTGTGGACCTCAGGAGTTGAGGTTTAGCCATAATTTCAGGGCTGACCTATAGGCCTTCTGCATTCACAGGGCACACACGATCAAGATGCCATCTAAAGAGGTGTTAAAAAAGAAGGAAAGAAAAAATGTTTCAGATCTGTGTGATTTACACGTTTAATCATCCCCAAATCCATCCTGAACACAACAGCACCGTGTGGAGATGATATTGCTGTCTCACTAAGTTACATTTAATTCTCACCATAGCATATCTTATAAAGACAAGAAGTGAATCTTGTCCCCTCCACCCTCTTCTCAAGAAGGAAACTGATGGATTTTTATGCATGACTTCTCAAAACGCCAATTTCCCATTGCTCTATAGAATTGAGGCTTCTATGTTTACATGTTTTAATTTAAAATACGTATTTTAAAACTTGGCAGACATGAGGAGTTCAGTGGTATAATAATCTTGTTCAGTGTATTAAAAGAAGCAATAAAAAGCAGTCAAATTAACACAAAGGACACCTATTAGGACATCAGCTTATGAGAGTTATCCTGAAATTGAGTCTTTGAAAGAGAGCTTAGGTGGGGTGCTGGGAAACCTGAATTTATTATTCAGAGGCATTGATTTTAACATATGTAGCACTAAAATTGCCTTTCAGATGTAAATTTCTACTTACTGTGCACATTATAGTATATTATGTGTTTGTGTTCTATATATATGTATATGTATAAATGTATATATCTCCCTTTTTAGGTTGCCAGATGCATTTCTTTTTACTATTTTCACTCTCTACACATTTATCTCTTCCTCTAAACACACACAAACACACACACACACACACACACACACACACACACACAGAGAGAGAGAGAGAGAGAGAGAGAGAGAGAGAGAGAGAGAGAGGTGGTTTGAGATTCATTCACACGAGATGTTTTGGTGTCCTGGAATGACTTTTCATACACATCCAGTTTTGACAAAACTAAAAGATGTGATGTTCAACACGAAGCTCCTCTGAGCAAATTCTTGTGAATAGGGCTTCTTCTTTTGTGTCATTTACTCTTAGAAACAGTCATTGGAGTACTTAGTTACTAGCTTTTAAAATCTATTACTTTCCAAATAAATTATTAACAATTTACATAACAACTATTCTTAAGCTTATGTTACATATTTTCTTCGCTTTTTGCCACCAAATGAAATGAAATGAATGGATCAAGTATGAGCTGTCTTTCAACTGATAAAATTTACCAGGAATTCTCATGCCTGGCTTCACTTGGCCCTGAAAGGCAGGGCTCTTTCTTCCGCTAGGTTGTGCTGTTGTACAGGAAACAAGGCAGTCTGCTTTGTGCTCAGCTGCTTAAGAATAGAGTGTTGTGAGGAGCCTTGTGAATGCTGATACTCTGTTTTCCATAAGGAGAGAAGGAAAAAAGACCATGCAGAAAAGTGAGATCTGAACATGTTTCCTTTCTTCTCCAAGTCAGAAGCAATGTCTTAGATTTGTGAGAAAGGACATTAAGTTTTACTTTGGATTAGTGAGACATTTTTAGGGTAGATTTTTTTGGTCAGCAGTCCCCACATTAGCATAAAAAGTCAGGCATCCATCTGTATTTCTAGATATGTTTACCTTCATGAGAAGCCATAGAGATGCATTTCTAATGGCTTTTCTCCGAAACCTGGTGTTACTTAAATGTACAATTCCATGAAGACCGAGTATAGGTTTTCTGATTGGTGTCACATTGAGATGGCCTATGATGATGTTTGACTACAGAATTGTGGTTATATCATCTCTTCATCCCGCTCTGGAGCCTTCTGAAATACTAACCTCATTATCAATGTATGAATGAAGAAATGAAAAGAGGCAGAATTCTACCTTAGCACTATCAAAGATACTTAAGAAGGAACTATAGCATTGCCTTGTATCTGCTACAATATTTCTGTCTACATATGGGCTGTGCTTTATCAGGGAAATTGCTTACAGAGAATCTAGTAGGAGGAGGAAAAGCTACTCCTCTAGTTCTGGTGTAAATCATCAAGAATTTACGCCTCATGGATTAGCACCTCTTGTAGCCTTCATCTCTTCAGGGCAGTAAGCTGAGACAACCGTAATGAAGACCAGAGCTCTTAGCTACCACCATCACAAAACTTTCAGGGCAAACAGGTCATCAAAAAGACCCAAGTCTGGAACTGATTAGTTCAGTTGGCTTCATATAAGTCTCACATTTGGTAATTGCTCAACTTCAAGGTTTTGAATATTTTACTAATAACTTTCAGCTACCTGATTAATATCTGATTGTGTAGTGGATGTGACCATGAAAAGTTACTGCATTTTCCATCCAAAGAGCAGTAGGAAAAAATAAAACATGTGGCTTAAAAATGTACATATTGCAAATATATGCACATGATGTTTACAAATGGACACAAAATTTAGAAACTAAATATTGCATATGAAAAAGCTTGTCTCACTTGTTACAATAGAGGGCTTGCATGCTTGATACTCCCTTCAAGAGGTGGCTTTCCCCACTCATTCCTCTTCATGAGGCTTTACCTACATCTGAGTAGATCCGAGGCTCAGTATTTTTAAAAATCAATTTCTAGGAGACAGAACTTTGTAGTTGTATTTCTCAGTATTTCCCTTCAGTGACACACTACGGCCTTGACACTGTTGCTGATCTGGTCTTTTGACTATGACAGAAAGACATGGAAGTTAATATCCTCTGTGTACTTAAATATTTCCTGTATTATTTCTGTGGTTGCTTCCTTTTCAACATGGCAATGTTTTAGCTTCTCTTTGTGTATTGCCAAATGTTTAGATCATTTAAATATGAACAGAAGAACACTTAAAATAGAAGTGACTTTGCATAACATGTAAGTTTTCCTGGTGTTCATTTATGTGTATGAATCATCCTGCCTCTGAAATGGAACTGGTATTAAACTAAAAGTAACTTACTCAAGAAGAAGAAGAAGAAGAAGAAGAAGAAGAAGAAGAAGAAGAAGAAGAAGAAGAAGACTAAAGAAGTTAAAATATTTCCAAGTGAGTAAGGTATAGTTTCAGAATTACAGGGCTATTATTTTTGCTATTATCATTATGTCAAAAAATACTTATTTTCCTGTAAACCCTCCTCAGTCAACCATTTCAGATCAACCAATGGAAAAATGTCCACTGAGCACTTGCTTACTCAAACCTAGCAAAATTATACAAAGTAAAATGCAATTTAACTGCTCCGGAAACACATGTGGCCAAATTAGGAAGAAAAGCAACATGCCCAGTCAGAAAACACATGAATGAAAGAGAAATCGGGCTAATATCATACCATATTTCCAAAGCTCTTTATACATTCTCAGAGACATCATCTTTGTGAAATAAAATTTATTCACAAGTTTAAATATAAGCAATTCACTAAGCTAGTAACTCAATAGACATCTAAGGTCCACCTGACAAGCATTGGAAAGCATTAAAATCAAGGCATTAAATTCAGACTCCAAGCATTCAAAACTCATGGAAATACAGAATTCTGTAAAGAATTTGAAGAGAATAAAGATAGGAATCACTTGGGTAAGACTCACATCACAAGGAAGTGATGATTTCCCCCTTAAAGGAAAAAAAAAATAGTACTTACCTGTGAAGGTTTTGACAGAAGGCAAGCTTGAAAAGATGAAATTTATCCCACAACCAATTAGACTTACTGAGGCAGGAAAATATGAGAGCATGTTGAGAAAAATGTAGAAAGTCTATGAGATCTGTAGTTGAGCATTGGGCAAGTGCATCAACTGCTCTTCTAACATTTTAAGGACAGGGTGTTTCTTAGGTCTCATTAGTTCTTTCTCATATACTATAGTCTTATGTGATCCTACAGGGCTATTCTAAACAGAATGCTGTGTCACCGTTCTATCAGAAGATCCTCTTTCAATGTCTATAACATAGTTCATGCTAAATAAGCACTCATGTGGTTGAAATTAATTTAGATTTCTTATGGGCTGAGCAATACTTTAGAACTCTCAAGTGAGTCAAATATATCAATATTAAATATGTTTCCCGACTATTACATATTTTCCTCTCTATCTCAAGTATTGATTCTGCTGTATTTCTTACTTGATCCATGGTATCTCAGCTGAATACAATCTTAATTACATTGTATATTTAGAGAAATATATGAGTGATATCCAGATCTGACATTTGTGCTCATGAATTTTATTCTCTTTTAAAATAGAAAGACTGATTTTTGTCTAAAATCTGAAAGAGTGATTTAATTCAAACATTTTATAAATTCCCAGTAAACACAATGTAAGTTATCTCAAAAATGGTGCAGATAATGTATTTAAGCATTTGGGCAGAAAGACAACAACTAAGGTTTTGAGTATAAATTCTACCTCAATTGCAGGAATGTCAATCATGGTTGAAATATGAGTGTAGGTATTCTATTGATATAATGTATAAATCTGCTAAAGTCCTTGCAATTTTTAAAAGTTCTTTTATGGTTAGGTATAGTCTTGAACCCAAATTTATTTTCTTCACAGCTAAAGGATGCAAAGAATTGAAAAGCTTCATCCTTTAGAGGAGAAAAACTGCTAATCTATTGGGTCAAAAGCGAAAGAGCGCACACATCTAAGGAATGAAGTGTAAAGAAATGTACAGTTCTGGCTGTTTTTTTTTTTTTCTTCACTTAAATGTTCTTCACTATGCTAGATAGATCGAATAACTATTATTGACTTTGGTTTCTCAAGTGCCCTGTGTGGAATTCACAGGACACGTTTTAATAAATTTGGAAGTGTGGCTAATTCTCTGATGCTTCCAAAGCTGGGACATTTGCAGGTCTGTAGGAACTAACGCAAAATTAATTCAATGGCATCATTGGAGGTCTTTTGGCTTATAATGTTAAGTCAGGGTGCTTTGTTTGTTTACTTCTTTGTTTTCTACGTTAAAGGTTCTTTGTGTATTTATTATGGCTCCTGGTTTAGAGTTTTATGGGATTCCTCAGTATTCAAATGTGTTGGGTCCTGCATGTTTATGCTTCTTGTGTTTTCTCTTTGACCTTTTTATTGTTTGATTTTTGTCATATACAAATTCTAATTTTTAAAATTTATGTTATATTATTCCTTAGTTGCCTGTTTATTTTCTAATGAGAAAGAGGAAGGATATGCACTCTGATGGGAGGAATAGGGAACAACTGTGGGGAGAAGGGGAGAAGGAACCATAATCAGAATATATTAAATGAAAAAAGTATAATATTAATAAAATAAAAATAAAAAATACAAATAGTTGAAAAATGAGAAATATATTGCTGTCTTAAGAAGACATTTTTGTATGCTATATATTAACTTAATTTTTGAGATTAAAATATAATTACAACATTTCTCCTTTCCTTTCCTATCCTCGACACCCTCATAGATAGCCCTCTTCATTTTTCCTTCAAATTTAAAATCTCTTTTTCCAGTCAATGTTATTTCATACTTATATATACATAAATATATTACATATATATTCCTAAATATAACCCCTTCAGTCTATATATTATGTGTATGTGTGCTTTCAGTAGCCGTTAAAGTTTAAATTTGTTTATGTATCAACTTTTCCTCATTTAATCTTTGTTTAGAAATAATGGTCCTTTATAAAATTTACAATATTTACCATTAAACAACACAAGGGGGGTACCTATTTAGGGAATACTTTATTTGATTTTTATTTTTAGCTTACTTGAGGATTTTGCCATGGTATAATTGCTGATACAATGCCTGCCCTTAAATATTCGAGGAACAGGAAGAGGCCTGGCAGAAGAGACTTTGTGTTTCCGATCCACATGTTGCCTGTTGGCAGTTGATAGAGAAAGCAAAGTCAACAACTTTGACAAGCACAGTCCATTCACATTCTGTTGACATAACCTGGAATGCTGCTTGGAGAAAGTACACAAGAAAAAGATCAGTGACCAGAACTCTGTGTTTCTTTATATCTGCTTAGTTCATATCTGAATAAAATACACAAAGAAAGAAAATTTTCCTTTTAAAGCAACTAGCTGTTTATTGTTTTTACACTAAATTCTAGATCTGATTTATGTGTCCACACATGCATGCTTTACAACACAGTCATAATGATTAAAATTGTGGGATTAATAAATAAGATAAGCTATCTTTTTAAAGCCTACATAATTTAATACTACACAACATATTTTTTTTCAGTTCTGGACACGATAATATCACTGATCTCGTCAAAACTCTGACCCTGTGATTTCTGCCCACCTTTCAACTCTGATCATCATCCTTCTCTGAGATCTTCCCTGTGAACCTCATATAAAATTTCCCCCTTTTAAAAATACTCTATATTTACTATAGATACTCCTCCAATGTCTTTCTCAGCAGCTTTTGTAGGGAATAATAAGTTGACTGCTGGCTAGAAAATTAGCCGAAGGAAATCTCTTTTCATTGTTCTCTTCTTTCAAACCCTTCCTTCCTCATTTCCTTGAAAAACCAGTCAACAAATCTAAGTTAAGCCCACATGCTCATCATCGGAACAGCACACATATGACCCATTTCTGTCCTATCACGTCCATAGAATATGATCAAAGTTTCTCATTAGAATTCAGTGGGTAAGAGTCTGTGTAGAAAGTCATGTGCTTATCATGCATAGGAAGTTACTAGTGAAAATATTCCACTTATCTCTTCTCCATAACATCTCCCCGCTAGAAACATAAAAATATATAAAGTTATCTTTCCAGGGATTCTGAGAAAATTAAATCATTTTAACCTCTTCCTTTTTGTGTTTCCTGGAGGGGGAAATAGCTGTAGCATCAACAAAATATGATCCTTTTTATTAATGCATTCGCAACTATAAAAATGATAAACATTCACAACAGGAGACAAGTAATGGTGACAGAAAATAGAAATAGAATCTTTTTAGCTTGAAATACTGTATTGGTCATACACTCAGACCACAGGGAAATAAATGTAGCTGAAACCTTAAATGGCATACTAAGTATATAATGCCCTTTGCTTATAATTTCAGACACTAAAGTAGTCCATGTGATAAAAAACTGGAGTGATAACATGATTTTTCTTTTTGAGATTTTAAAATTTAAAACATTATTTGAATTCACATTTTTAATAAAATTGTTTAACTGTATTTGTCCTTCTTTCCCAGAGGATAGACGTATTTTTTTTTAAATTAGGTTGAAATGATTTACATACGTAATGAACTTAAATGGAAATATTAAACATCCATAAAAGGGAAAATAGGGGCTGGGGCGATAGCTCAGGATTTAGAGAACACATTGTTTTGGCAGAGGACCAAAGTTAACACTACCCACATCAGATGTAATTTCAGTTCTAGGATATTTGATACCCTCTTCTGGACTCCATGGGAACCTACACTTGTTTACACATATTCACACACACACACATACACACACATATATGCATATTTTAAAAACTATAGAACTAATAATACTTCTAGGTAAGAGATGTATTTACACACAGGGATTGTTTTGTACTGTGAGAAACATTGCTTGTGTTATTATAGACTATGTCTTTGATAATAAACTGGTAATGGCCTTCACCTTGGCAGCTGTGCTGTGTACTGCACAGGACAGTACTGTCATGTTAGACACTCCTTAAGAGAGCATCCACCAATATTTCCATGCTTCCTTGTTATCCCAGAGAAAGCCCCTAAGAATTTTGCATATCAGTAGACACACTTAAAGTGAGATAAATTTTGCCTACATTGGAAACTTGGCAGTGTTTATAAGCCTCCTTAATATTTACTCATATTTTAAACTAATTCTATCACTCTTGATACTGCCTTGTAAAAACATCACTCAAAGAGAGAATGGTGGGAGGGCTATGTAAGGTTACTTCAAACATTGAAATAGTTGCACAGATATAAAATTAGAGGACATGCATGGAGGTCAAGTGGGATGGTTCAGCTGATAAAAGTGTCTGCCACCAAGCCTGACAACCCAAAATCACCCCCAGGAGTCATACAGTTCCTACAGGTTCCTGACCTCCACATATATGCAGTTGTATGCTCTTGTTCATGTGTGTACACACACAATAAAATGTTATTTAAAAAAAAACAATATTTGTTGCGATTTTGTTTAGATTCTTTTTAAATACTCAGACTCTCTAACACGAGACCTGTTTCCAGTAGGTGACCATCTCTGTTCTTTCCAAGAGGGCGCAGAACCCAGACCTGTGCCCTCAGCATGGTCTAGTGTCAGATGCTACTCACCAAGATCTCAGCTACACCCTGCTTGTCCTTGATAAGCACCTTCTCACCCATTGCTCTCTGCTTGGATGGTACTGGTATTTACAACAGCCAACTCAGAACTGATGTGATTGATTCAGAATGAAAGGGTAATTACCCAGGTTTTGTACAGAGCAACATGGAAGCTGTGCCTCATAGACCTCTTCAAATTCCCGCTCAGGCTTACATTGCCCCATTCATCTATGGGTGAACTGGGGATGGCAAACTTGGCAGCAAGAACTTTTATTTACTGACCCATCTTAGTAGCTCTCCATATATCTAATTTTATATCTTACATGAATTTGATTAAATTCAGTGCCCAAGATCCATCAGCTACCTTGCCACCCATCGAGTTCTTCTTGTGTACTCAACATGCTCATCAATCAAATAGGAAGTGAGTAATTATATTAAAAGTAGGATTCCAGGATCTTCTTTCCATGTACTTCATACATATCTTGATGAATGGCTGAACGTTGTACAGAAATCCATAACCTCTTTTTAGTCATAGGTTTACTCCAGATCTCCTAAGAATATTAAATTGCCATCCATCAAACTCTGATATTAGCTTAAAATTTTAGAACATTATGCCACATCATGATATAAGGAGTCCATGTTTAATATTGTTGGAACTGTATTTAGCCAGAGATCATAGACATATTTGGTATGCTCACTACCCACCCTAATATTCAAAGCATGACCTTGGAACTGTTTAAACTGGGTATTTGTGTATTTTGTTAGTATGATTGTTTCCTCTTCTCTTCAAAAGGGTTCCCAATGAAACTGTCATAATGAAAGTATTCTCTACCTACACCAGTCACAAATCACTCAGGTGCACCTGAGTAACTGTATTTAATGTTGCATTATTTTAGGTACTTGAAATTCAAACCCCTACAAGTGGTAGTAACTCCTATTACACAATCCTGGACAGTGAACTGCTTTGTTTTGAATCTGACCTATACATTTTCTGTGTATCTTTTTTGCATATCACAAAATAAGCTTGTTAAATGAGTGGATAAAAGCAATATGTAGAGAAACAAATTCTGTGATTTTAAAAAATCTATGGAATGACTATCAGGAAGTCCGGCAAGTATCTTGGAAAAGGACGTGCTTAGCCATTCTTGTTAGGAATGGAATGTGGGACTATTTTGCCAAGGAGTACATCAGTTCCTGAACAAATTAAATCTTGAACTATGACCTGATCCAGCAATCTCATCGTTAGATACATATCTAATGGAAATGAAGTAGAATCTTTAAAGGATTAATGTCTGCGTCTGCACATTTACAGTAGGACTATTTCAATTAACAAAGACATAGAACAAGGCAAGGAGGTGAACATGATAAAGAAAACATGGCATAACACGGCATATATGCATGAAAGAATACTATCCAACACAAAAAGTAAGAAAATCCTGTCACTTCCAGAAATGAGAACCCTCATGGAGAATGTCATATCAAATTAAATAAATGAGGCACATAAAGAGAAATTCTACATGGTTTCATATGCCAGATTGAAGTCACAAAGAGAAAGAATAGAAAAGTGGTTACCATAGGACTAGGCAGTTAGAGGGAGATATCGATAAAAAGAATGTTAGGAAAATTATAATCCAAAAATTTGCTATGTAATGTGCTGCTGGGAGATAATAGCATTGTAATGTGGTTGTGAAGTCACTGTCAGACATTTAAAGTGTTTCTATGACCACCAAATGTTAAGCTGAAGTTATATATGTTATTTAGCTCAACTTAGCCTCTTCAAAATGTATATATTAACGTATAATATAAATATTTATTTTGATAATGAGAAATTTACAAATATTTTTTTCATAAGAGATTATCAGAGTATGATCATTTGTGTTTGGTTTGGTATAAGACAATGACCTAGGAACAACTAATTATCGTACTGGAAGCTAGTTGTTTTTAATGGGATATTGGAAATTTGTTATTATCTAATATTAAATTGGTCACAGCAGAGATGGGTCAAATTAGTTCTCATTGGACTCTGTTATATCTAATGTTTCAATCATAAAAACAGAGGGAGCTTTACCCCAAACTGCCCAGAACTGTTAGTTAAAAAAGTATTATTCTTAGGAAATTTATTAGGCTTTGAAGAAAAATAATAACGACACATCAAACTGAGGAATGTTATAGTGACAGTCACTGAAATATAAAATATCCTCTGTTCTTTTTCTTATAGAATTCTCTTCTAGCTAAAGAAAATTCCAGGTGTAAAAATGCCCTCTGCTCTTAAGTTCCATTCTGTCAATCAGTCTAATATTGTAGACTGCTTTGTTTCTCTGGAAGCAAAAGAATAAGGAAAAGTTTCCAGTTTGAGTTTATATTTGTTTATTTTATCTTTTAAATAAAGAAGAAGATTCCTAACGAATCTCATGTGAACTCAATATTACTATCTATGGGCCTGAGAATCACAGTGAAGAGTAGGGGAGAAAGTTTGGTTCCAGTAAAGTAGAGGGCAGTGTTATACTGTGAGTTGATTCGTCACAGAGCTGGCAAAAAGGATGGTTACTGGAGAGAGAGATTGCACAATTAGTCTCAGAAACGATACCTCATTTTCCATTTACTCACACGCAGATCCACTTTGCAGAGTGTTTAAAACAGACCTATAATTCAATCTTCGATGAGCATCGGAACGACTTAGGAGTTCTTTAGCTTGTATTCCTCTTGATTTCTCCCATAGCAGACAGCTGGTATTTGAGTAGACAGATAATTCATTAAGATATTTCAGAAAGTGTTCCCGATTAGTAAACAGACAAAAGGGCTCACTTCCAACTATTCTGTCTACCTTCAATAAAATATTTTGAGTTAAACAAAGAAACATGAAAAGCAAAGGCTTATTAGATTTTAATGTAATACAGATATAGCCTGGAGGGTTAACTATTTTAGGGACTGTATGAGCTTTGAATACTTATCTTTGAGGTGCCATTTTGAATTCCTTTCACTTACTTTAAAGAATTTCAGGTCTGTTACCGCTTAAAGATTTTAGGGCAAAATAAATTCACATGAAGTTAATTTTCTTTACCCCCTAGGAGACTCATGTGACCTACAACATCTTTGAACATTAACAGGAACCCATTGTTTAGTTTTCTCCTTGCTACTGATA